>NC_062281.1:17778113-19028113 GCF_902655055.1 Lutra lutra
CACTTCAGGGAGACCAGGGAGTACATGCCTGAAGCATGAGGCAGTGGCCGTGATGATGCTGGGCGTGATGACGGTGACAACAGCAGACGTGTCCTGAACACGGTGTTAGGTGCTATGCTAAGCCCTCTCGTAAGTTTCTTCTCAAGCTGCACAACAACCCGTAACGCGGCTACTGGAACAATCTCCATGTTCGGGATGTGGAAGCTGAGGTTCAGTGAGGTAAGTAACAGCCCAAAGTCATAAAGCTAACCACATGAGCAGAGAATCAGGGACGTGAGTCTTGCTGGAGGAATCCAGAGTAGGGAACCTGACAGAAGGCCCTCTGATGCCCTTTGGTCACATCCCCCTGATTCAATGCAAAGGTGAAGCAGGGCGCCTGGTGGCTCAGTCAGTGAGGGGTCTGACTCTTGATTTTGGCTCAGGTCATGATCTCAGGGGCATGAGATCAAGCCCTGCTTTGGGCTCCATGCTCACTGGGGAGTCTGCTCAGGATTCTGACCCTCTCCACCCCCTCTTCCTGCTTATGCGCACATGCACATGCTCTCTCTCGCGCGCGTGCACGCGCTCTCTCTCCCTCTCTCTTGCTCTCTTTAAAATAAATAAATAAATCCTAAAAAAATAAAGCAAGGGTGAAGGGTCATGACCAAAGTTATTCTGATGCAGGTAGGACCCAGGTGTCTGAGGGTCAGGAGGGAGGCCAAGTGTAGTGTTTGGGGAGTAACCGTACCTACCTCCACGGTTTTCAGCTCCACTAACTGAGATATGATAAGGCAGAGCTACTTACCTCCTGGTAAAAGCTGACTAACATCGGGTTAATTTTGGATTCCTATTGGCAGGACCTAAAAGACATCTCCCCATTATTCCTTCCTTTCTTACTGCACTGTCTTCTTTCCGCCCTAAGGCTAAACTGGTCCCTTGGTCCAAAACTTTCCAGAACTCATTTTATTTTAAATAAGAACCAAGCTGATTTGTCTGCACAAGGCACATCGCTGTCAGTCTTACCTTCCTAAACACATGACATCCCTCAGAAACCTGCCGTAGCTCCCTGGTACCTATGCATTAAAAGCCAACCTCCTCCACGTCCACCCCCAAGCCTGGGCATCATCTCTTTGCACAACCTTCCCTGCATCCCCCTCTCCACCCCCTCAGAATAGGCACAGCGACGTGGTTTTTACCTTCACCGGGAAAACCTTTCTTCCTCTCCTCTTAGGCCATACACACTGTATCTGCCAACTCAACAACCATTTGCACCATCCACCCCAATTTGTTCACGGCAGCAATGTGCCTACCCCAAAACACAGGACTGTCCCTCCCTGGGTGGCCAGGTGGAACAATTCTGGCCAACGAGCTAAGGACAAAAAGTCCCTGAGAGGCATCTCTTCCCACATTAACAGTAAAGCCACACTAGATAAATGCTCTAAGCCTCACTCATCCTGCTTTCTCTTTCCTGGAAGGCGTATGTGAAGCCTGGAGCCACAGCAACCACATTCCCACCTCAAGAACATAGACCTCGGGCCAAAGGCCTGTACCTAAGAATGGCAAAGCAGAAAGACAGAGCCTGGGTCCCCAGTGGCACATCGTCCCACCCACCCTTCTCGTTGACTGACACAAGTATGCCCCCTCTGGTTAAGTGGCCAGCGGTCAGGATTTCTGCTGCTAACAGCTGAATGCAGTCATACCCGACGCACCTCCAGACACTGTCCCTCCTCATCCCATGGGTCAGTTCAGACGCTACCCCCTTTAGGAAATCCTCCACGATTCCCTCAGAGCACAGTAATTACGCCCTTCATTGTGCTTTTCTCAATTACAGCACTTAGTTAATCCTGCTTGATTTGGCCAGCCCGCTACTCAGATTCCTAGGGGGTAGGGGGCGTCTGGATCCTGCCAGCCTCTCCTAGGGCCTGGGGCAGTGCTGCGCATTGAGGTTAGGGGGCTCTACGTCCCCAGCATCTCTATGATGTCTAGAGCAGCGCGCTGGAGCCTGAAGCGAGCGTGTTCCAGGGTCTAGCACTTCACTTACTAACTGTTGGGCCTTGGGCAAGTTGGAGAATCTCTCCGTGCCTCTGCTTCCTCATCTATAAAAGGGACAGAACAGCAGTACTTACCCCACAGGATTGTCATGAAGACAAAGTAACCAGAAGCACTTATAAGAGTTCTTGGCTTATAAAAATGGTTAATGACCGCACTCTTCCCGGGATCATTATTATAGCTACTAAATGAACAAATAGATCAACACACAGTTGCTAAATAAATGAATAAAGGACTGAAGCCCAGGAAAATTCTGGAGTTCAGACTCCAGGGTAGGGGTCACTGTTCCTCCTTTTTCACCTACACCTGTCCCTTTACTTTTCCATACTAATGAGGACTCGCCCTATCCCAGAGCTGCCATAACGGGAGTGTTGAAGGCAAAGAACCAAGGCCCGGCTTCGCATACTGGCTTCCCTTTTTGCTCTGCAGCTTTGGGCAAATTTCTTCACCTCTCTGAGCCTCAGTTTCCTCAGCTGCAAACTGGAGATAATAACAGTCCTTATCTCACAGGGTTTTGGCGAGAATTAAATGAGAAAGCACCCGGAATAGAAAGCATTGTGCCTGGCCCACTAAAACAGTAAATGTTAGCAACCGTGATCGAACACTGTCATTATTCTCTTTGTCAAGTGCCTGGCGTCCCACTCAATCACATGGCCCTGATGGAGATGAGACACCTGGGGTGGGGGTCACCTCTCCGCAGGTCAAGATACCCTGCATTTCATCAGAATACCCTTGAGTACCAACAAACACTTGTCATTCTAGCTTTTCCTTTCCATGGGGCTTGGTTAATATATCAGATTTCCCCTAAATCCCTGGCCTCTGATTTTCCCCCTAAGAGCTATTAACTTCAGGTGCGTCCCCACTGACATCAAACCGAGCCAGAAGGGGCACGTGCACACAGGAACAATCACAGCCTGGCTTTTCAGCACCCACAAAATTCCCACAGATCCCAGGTCCGGTTACTGTCAGCAATGCATTTCAGTCTTACTTGTAGATTCCCTCGGCGCCCTGCCTTAAAAGAAGATGTGTATACAGCTTTATATAATTTTCCCTTTAAACTTGAATCAAACCTTTATGTTAGTTCCATTCAAGCACTTGAGGGCTCCATTAATCTATTTTTACTTTTAAACATGCCATTTTACAAGATATTTATTCCACTTGGTTGTCATCCAAATGCTTTTTGACATTACTGCCCTGGGACTGAACTGCTTCAACTCAGGGCCCTCATAAATAGAAAATCACCTTTTGACTGAAGTCTTGAAGAGCTCTCAGAAGCTCACCCCCTTCACTACAACAGGCATTAATTTCTGCTCTACATAAAGGAGTGTGAGTGAGTGTGTGTGTGTGTGTGTGTGGTGTTTTAAGAGGGTAAGTGTGGGAGGTCTGAGCTATCCAAGGGATGAAGGGGAGGGATTCCTGCCCCTTGAAAACCTGCCCAAGGGGGCCTGCCTCAGACCCGGAGAGCTGCTGACTTGGACAGACGGCGATCGATCGTCAGGGACCAGGTAGGGGAAGAACTCGAGGGCCTGACAAGACTCAGTGGACCACCCCCCCGGGCCGGCGGGATAATGCGTCTTTCAGAGGAGATGGGTCCAGGGAAAGTCATTATTCCCCACCCCCCGCCCCCAACTCCGGACAAACAAAAGGCCGTCCCCGAACAGCGGAACGCAGAGACCCCACTGGCTTTGAAGCCGATCAATCAGGTGGAAGCCCGAGCAAATCACAACTTGGCTTCCCCAAGTTTTCTCCCCAGCCTCACCAGCCACCCTCCTCCTCCGCCTCCGAGTTCCGCACAGCTACGGGGCCAAGGGGACCGTCCTGGGATGCTCACTGGTTCCCAACTTTCCGCTCCTCTCCGTCTCCGCAGCCTCCTGCACAGCGGCCGGGGAAAGGGCAAGTTGGCAGAGGCGAGGATACCAAGTCCTGCGGAAGCCACAAAGACGCCGCAACACCAACAAAGATGAACCTCTCTCTCGTGGGGCGGACGCCAGCGCCAGCTGCCGCTCCGGGGGCGAGCGTGGGCTCGGCTGGCAGAGGCGGCCGCGGGCGTGGGCCGGCCGGCGGCGGACAGCGGGGCCACCACCCCCAGCCCCCCCGGCCGCCCCCCCCGCCGGTCCCCTGCGCGGGCGCCCCGCCACCTGAGCCGGGCGTGGGGGCCGGCGCCGCGCTCGGGCCCTGCCCCCGGCAGGTAGCTCCGGCGGCCGCCCGCAGCCACCGGCGGCGACGAGAGGAGAGGCAGCCTCAACCCACGGCGTCATGCTTCCTGCCACCACAGTACGGCGAATCGTCACCGGGAGAGGGGAGAAGAGGGGAGCGCGGGGAGGGAGGGCAGCTCGCACACGCAGCCCCCCTGCCTGCCAAACCCGCCGGGCCGGGCCACGTCCCGCCGGAGTCCCCGCGGGACCTGCCCCGTTTGCACAAAGCGCCGCGGCCGGGCCACGGAGGGAGGGAGACAGCCACGAAATAAATAAATAAAAACAGAGTCGGGTCTACGTAACGCCCTGTCGAAAGCGGACGCCATATTTTTTTGTGGCTTATGTCGACATAGGGAAACGTAGACATGTTTTTCCTCCTCCTCCTCCTCCTCGGTCTGGCTCCCATTTATCCAAACTTGTAATCAAAACTCTTAAAAAAAATCGCCCCCCTCCGGGTCCTCTTATTTCCTCCCACCCGCAAAAAGGGCCCGCACCGCCCCCCCTTCCGCACCCCCCCTTCCAATCACAAACCCGGCCAAGTCCCATTAACAACACATTTTCGGGAGCCGCGGCGGCGGCGGCGGCGGTGGGAAAGTTGGGCTGGAGTGGCCGGCGCCCGGCGTGCGGGGCTCGGGGCTGGCGGCGCCGGGAGGGGGGTGCCGGGCGCCGAGGCGAAGTTTCTTACCTGCGCCGGGGCTGGGGACGCGGGGACCCGGGCTGGGAGCGCGGAGACGCGGCACGGGCGTTCCAAAATGGAACTCTGCTGGCTCCCCCCACCCACTCCCCACTCCCCACCGGGCGCGGGGCTCGGGCTCCGTGGGAAAGAGGGGCACGGCCAGCCTGCCAGACAGACGGACAGGAAAAGCCCCCGTACGGGGAACAGTGGCCAAAATTTTAAAAAGAAAAAAAAAAAAAAAAAAGAAGGGGGGAAAAAAAAAAGGGGAAAAAAAATGTCTCGATCAGTGGGGAATCTACGCCAAAACCCACATGATCTGTAACGTCAGCATGCGTATTTGCATACGATACCACCACCCGAGCTGCCACCCGGGCTCGGGTTCCGCAGAAAGTTACAAAGTGAAATTCAGCCCCCTCCGGAGACGCCGGCGAAATGTCATTTTCAGGCGGGAGCTGGGTGGGGGGAGGCTGGCCCTAAAGGCGCTGGTTACTAGCAGAGGTTGGGGGGGGGGGGGGGCAGTAAATTAACTTAAAAGTCTGAGCCCAGTAACGGACTCGGAGGAATTTCTGCGAGGGGAGGAGGGGGAGGCGCGAGCGAGATCATTGAATATTAAGCACGACCCAGCCCGGCGGCCGCGGCCAAACCCTCCCGGTGCAATACCCATTTTCTTTATGAAAAGTTCAAGGTGTCACTGATGAGCTCAACAAACTGTTGATCCTGACCACGTGGAGTGGCAGACGGAGGGACTGCGGGGCGCGGCTGCTGGCCCTGAGCCGACGGCACCCCCAGACCCCGAGTCCCTCTCTCGGCTCTAGAGGCCGCGCGCGTGGGTGGGGCCGCCACGCGCCCAGGGCGCTGTCTGCCCTTTCTCCGCGTCTTTGGGCTCAGGGAAATAATAACTTAAAAAAATTATTTTTAAGCGAGTTACGTTTTGCTCCTGGAATAGTAATAAGAGGGCTTGGGGTAGGGAGGGTGAGAAAGAGCCCCCACTTATATAACGACTTGAAATTAGATGGCTTTTGCTGGGAAGATTCGGAGATTTGCGCTTGCGCCAGGTCTGAGGTTGGTTAAAGATCCTCAAACTTTTTCCCTTAAGAGCCAATAAACAAACAGACGCCCCGGGAGCTGACTTAAACTCTAGTCGGGCCGGCGTTCGCTGGGATTCTCAGACTCGGAGAAATGCACACCCCTGCGGCGCTCGCAGGGAAGTCCCTCGGAAGCAGGGCGGGTCACTTTCGGAACTGGGACTCCGGCGTTCCCGGCGGGAAGGGATCCCTAACCGCCGCCCCCTGGCTCCCCTCGAGCGTTTTAGAGTAAAAACCGGCCGGGATCTCGCCGCCCTTCGCCGGCGGCCTCGGTGCGGTGAGCTTGCGTTCTGGGCGCGGCGTTCCTGCAGCTCTGCTATGCTAAGGAGCCCTGAGGAATTCGGGATCCAGGGGACGCTTCGGAATCTCACGGGCAACCTGTCTGCGCCTCGCATTCCTGCCCGGACGGACCCATTTCCCCTCCAAGGGCATCTCGACGCTTCAGCCTTTCCCGGTGTGAGTTGGGCGCAAGCGCGCACGAGCGGAGCCGGGGCCAAGGGACGCTGTCTGGGGTCTACTTCTGACAGTCTGAGCGCAGCGAGAAAACAAAGGGAGCCTGGGGCTGGGAGGCTCTGCGGAGTCCCCGCCCGCCGGGAGGATTAGCAGGCTCGGAGCGTCGGGGCTTCCCAGCCAGTCTCTGCTCCGGGGAATTAGAACGAACTCTAGCGGCGGTTTGCGACTCAGCTCTGGGCGCCAGGGCAGCAACAGGTGGCCGTGCGCGGCGCAGTGGCCAGAGGCGAGGACGGGGACTGGGCTGGGGACGGCTGGCCTTGGGGGAGGACCGCGTGGCCAAAGCACTGGGTGACCTTTTGACATTTTAGTTTGTTAGGCTGGGGAGAAGAAACTGGGCAAAAGGTTTTTCTAGGTTCTCCCCTAGGGGCTCCAATTTCTCTAACGTAGCCCCACTGGGGCTCCAGAAATTTTGACAATAAAAATAGCTCATATGCAAAATTTTCTTACTGGTCTGCACCTGTTTGTTCGGTTATTGCTCATGTAGGGGCTGTCTATTCGTTTTCTTAACGGCGGATAAAACAAGGTCCTGGCCTGGGAGGGGTCTCTTGGGTGATGTTTACAGACCCGAGAGGCGAATGACGCAGCTCTCAACGGACTCATTAAATAACGGCTTCCTTGATGACCAAGACCCAGGTCGCGTCGCATCTTTCTCAATCTCATTTGATAACTTCTAAGATCCTAATGTATTTGCCATCAACATGAGAATCTAGGCATATTGTTTTATTTTTCTTCCCTCGAGGGTGTGCCCGAAGCCTACAAGAAAAAAGTAAAAAAAAAAAAAAGGATCCCCCACCAACTTTAATAATTTTATACTGCTTACTCTCTCCACTCTTCTAAGTCTTGATCACTCTTAGCCTTCACTCTTCAAGGTCATTCCACTGTCTCCATACCTTAAAAGTGACTATAGATAGTTCTGTTCGGTTCCATGGAAATTATGGAAACCTTTAGGAAACTATTCCCATTTTGGGTCTTCACCTCCTTTTGATGGTCCATCACTTAGGATGGTTTTCTATAAGCCAAGGTTCCTGTGCCTCCACCTTGTTACCCTCGGCCTCTGGCTGGGTGAGAGATTAATGGGGTGGGAAGGGTCAGATTTGAGCCAAGCAGGCTAGCCCTCGGCAGGGTCCTCTGAGTTCCCGTGTCTTCAGGGCACTTAGGTATCACGGAAACCGTGAGGTTTCTGGTGGGCTGCAGTGTCTGCAAATTGCTCAACGTTTAGCATGGACTGGGCTTGTGCTACATAAACAGCAGTGAACAAAACAAGGGCGCCTTTGCATTGAGTGCCATGATTTCAGTTTGCTTTATGTGCCGGTGGAATAGACGGACCCTTATGCGATTCAGGAGCTTTGGAATCAGTAATTATAAGGGTGCTGTTTATTGGGTACTTTGTATGCATATGACAGTTGCTACTTAATCTTTACAACAACCGTACCAGGTGGTGATTCCCAAAATGTTTTATTTCAGGTCCCTTTAAATTCTCATAATTATTGATGACCCCAAAAAGCTTTTGCCTGTGTGAGTTATATACATACTGACATTTACCATATTAGAAATTAAACTGAAAAAAATTAAAACACAGAAGTTTACAGACACACTCTCTGTTAGCCGTCAGAACAATGACACCATTTTAGGTCATTTAGCCTCAGGAAAACTGCTGTATACTTGTGAGAGCATGAGAGAGAAAAGGGGAAGTAATCTGCCCTATTCTGAAAATGACACTGACTTAGAGGGCCCCCAAAAGGGTCTTGGGGACCTCCAGGGTCCTTGGATCACATTTTGAGAGCTGCTGTTAAGGGAAGTTATATTATTATGCCCATTTTACAGATGAGGAAGTTGAGGCTCAGAGAAATGTCCAAGCTTACCTGAGGCAAATGGAGAGAACAAAGATTTAAATTGGGTTAACTACAGGTCTGACCCAGAGTTTGTAATGATTGCACGATTCCACCTTTTAGTAACAACCTGAGTTCTCCTTCCATGCATGCTCTCCAAGCCTAGAACAGCCTCTAGTGCTTCCCAAGATCCCTTTTGTTAACAGCAATTACATTTTGAGGCTGTGCTAGGTGCAAGCCCTTTGTATGTATCATCTCGTCAAATCCTTACCTACCCTGTGAAGTAATCTTTGTCATCTTATAAATGACAAAACTGCCGTTCAGAGAGGTTAAGAAACTTCTCCAACTCACCCAGGCAGTAAGTCGTAGAACCTGGATTCAAATCGTTATCTAGTGGCTTTGAAACCAAGGAAGGACAAGAATCTATTGTGGTATTTTATAGATGCCTAGCAGGGAGAAAGCAGCTTCTGTTTCTAATTGGGTGAAAACCAGGCCTGGCTAGGAAGTCTTGCAAATTTAGCAATTGCAGGAGGAGAAGAAATTAAAAAACAAACAAACAAACAAACACCCAGCATTATCCCTGCGGAACCCCTAATCGAAAGACAACAAAATCCAAACTGGTTTATAAACCCAAAAGAAAAGTGGCAGAGCAGAAAGATTTGGAACCAAGATGTGAATTGCAGGATCGCCCCTTCCAGCTGTCTGATCCCTAGATAAATATTTTTTAAACGAATGAGAAAAGAAAGCACAACATACAGAGAAGCAAGCAAGAGAAAGGAAGTGATTATCAGCTGTCCAAGGAGGTACTGCTTTTAATTTTGGTATATATCCTTCCATATGTTACATTTCTTTAATTTTTCCATTATGAGACTGATAGGAGAAATGAAAACTATTAAATATCAATTTACCAACGGTAGCATAGAACAGCCACTATTGGCAAAACTTAGAAAAAAGCAAGCAGAGTGTGACCTTTTGGAACATTCAGATTGCTTTGCCAAATACCTGTAAGTGGGAAGAAAACCAGGAGCTTGCTAGACAGATGCTGTTTCCCTTCATGCCTGCAGCCCCTCCCCCCATGGCTTGATACAAAATGTCTTGTGCCTTGAGATGGAATCCCATGCCAGTGGCAGGATCAAAGGTGGGGGGGAGGGGGACTTGATGTTTTCAAATCTATAGCAGGAGCTTGACTTCGCAGAAATCTGAACCTGTTTGGAGTGTAGAACAGAAAGTTTAGAGTGGGGAAAACTCAGAGCTTTTTACTTATTTGATTTTGTAGTCTGGTTTGATCCTTGCCTCATTCCTGTAGGGTAAGCCCATTTTATAGGGCAGACTACTGAGGCTTTTACAAGTTGCAGTTATTGTATACAGCGTGCAGTGGTTTTCAAGTTCTCAGACTACATCCAGGACCATGCTTTAACTCTGGGTCTTGTAACCGCAAGGCCAATGCTATTTCTGTGCCCTTCTTCAGCATTTGCTGTGGTACCCAAAGGGGACCAAAGCGTGGCCCTATCAGACTTTGTCCCCCTCTCTTGCAATATCCTGGAAGAGAATTATCACCTGACAAGGTTTTTGTTACCATATGCTTTTTTATGTGCTTATCCATTTATATGTTGTCTCTCCGCTATAATGTAAGATTCCTGTAAGCACGCACTTTGTTTCCTTCGTTACTGTTTTCATGTTCTTAAACCTGCCTGGTGTATTATGTGTAGGTGCACAGTGAGTGACTGATGAGTGGATGGATGGATGAATGAATGAATGAATGAATGAAGTGCACTCTTGTCAGGGCTCATCCAGTAATAGGGAGCCAATGCTATTTAAGATGCACACATTTACTGTTTACCTAGAACGATCTTCTCTGAGACCTTCATTTCCTGCGCTCCAGGCTTCTACTTCTCCCGTGCACGGGCTTTGGTCTGGTGAGGAAGAGCATCGCTGGTCACTCCTCATTTGCATTCCCAGCATGAAAAGCTTTCACTCTGCATTGGTCCTTGGGGATCTGTTTCTCCAACCAACTCATTCTACAGGTGGGAAAACTGAGGCTATCTGTTGGTGGCAGTGCCCAGACCACACCCCAAGTCTCCTAACTTCTGACTTATATGAATTCCCATACAGATTTGCTTATAAGCAACAAAGCCTCAGGCCTGCCACGGAGAAACAGAGCTGTGTCTTCAGTCGGTGTGCCAAGGAAAGATGTACATAGCCAAGTATCGTGGGGGGAAAGGCTTATGAGTTGGGGAGAGGAAACACCTGTTGCAAAGATGCGGTAGGAGGCAGATGACAAGGTGCAGTCATATGGGCCCAAGACTTGGTCTTTGAAGTGGGGATAATAACGCCCGATGGCTTACCTTGTAAGGTTTTCGTGAACCTCCCATGAGCCAACATGTGTGATTGTGCCTATTTACTCTTTACAATGAGCTTATGTTTACATCCTGATGTATACATTGGTTAGTTATTTGGCTATAGCATAGAGATCTGGGGTTTGAATTCCAGCCCCAGTGCTCATTTAACTTCTCTAAATGTTAGTACCCTTATCTATGAATACTAAATGGGGATAATGATTAGACCTATCTCCCAGGGAGGTGGAGATAATTCATGTAAAGTACTGAGCTTTAGTGCTTGACCCACGGTGAGTGTTCAGTAAATGTTACCTATTATTATCATTTCTCATGTGAAAATAATACATAATAATCATTGAAAATGAAAATGCACATAAATAAAACATATTTGTTGGAAGAGTGCCTAAGCAAAAATAAATATATTCCATAAATAGGTAGCACTCAATTTTACCACCCTGAAGAAAGCACAATGCACATTTTGCTATATAGGTATGCCTGCATTAAATTAAAAAAAAATGTCTACTCTGTTTCATACATGGTTCCTGGGATAAATAGCTTATTTTAGAACTAGATAATAAGTAACTATGTAATATATCAGGTAGTGATAAATTGCATGAATGTGGATAAAACTTAGTAAAAGGTTAGAAAGAAATGGTTTCTTTGTTGAGCTAATATTTGGGTGAGTAATGAAAGGAATCTGGTGGGAAGTACAAACATATTGTAAGTGGCCCTGTGACTGGTGAGCCCTCCATAGTGAAGGCAGCCCTTATATTATGACTATTTTTTCTTGTCATTGAGAATTTAAATATGTCACCTTTAATGGGACCACAATAATATTGTTCATTGCAAGATTGAACAACAACCAAAATAGCATTGCCCTAGAGTGAATGGGCTCAAATACACCACAGTAACAAAACAAAACAAAAAACCCCTGATCTCAGTAATTTAAAACCACTTTATTTCTTGCTTTTGCTACATGTCCATGAAGAGTTAGCAAGGACAATTCTGACCATCGCAGTCACTTAGGGACTCAGGCTAACAAAATAGTCAACACATGCATCAGACTTTGTCAATTGTTGAGCAAGAGAAAAAAAGATCTTGTACAGACAATTAAATGTTCATCCAGGAAGTAATGTATCACTTTTGCTTACTACTTATTGGTCAGAACTGGTCACAAAGTTACTCACATGGAGCCATGAAAGTGTTATGTGCCTGGAGATGGGGAGATTAGAAATATTTGTACTAAAACCATAGCACTAATGACTGCAAATAATAATGGCAATTCCCAGTTAGTGATCATTCACTATGTGCTAAACTCTTTCCATGGATCATCACAGCAACCCACATTTTATCTCGTACAAATATAGAAGCTGAGACTTATAGAGCTTAATCAAGTAATTCGCTTAACATCATCCAAATATTAAGTGGCGGATTTGGGATTTAAGCTTAACTCTGTCTTGTTCCAGGCCATCAACACTCAAAACACATCCTCAACCACCATTGGATTGAACTGGTCTAGTACTATCAAATAGCAGGTACTTTCATTTTCTTTTCCCAAAGGACAGCCCGTGTTGAATCATCCATGATTACTTCCTTAGGATAAATTCCTAGATAAATATTTGCTGGGTTGAAATACACACATAATTTTAGAGTGACAACCCTCTGCAAAAAGGGAAAGTTTTAGGGGGTGTGGTACATCGTCTCCTAAGATGGCTGCCGTCAATCATTTTCCTCCCTGTATGAAAATTATGTCACCATTAGGAGGTGGTGTTTATGTCCCCTCCCCTTGACTCTGAACTACTCCTGAGATTGCTTGGATGCAATGGACGTGATATACTGGGAATCTGAGCCAGGCCTTAAGAGACTGGTAGTTTCTGTTTCCTTCCTCTTAGAATCCTGCTGCCATTCTATGAGAACCCCAGACTTCATGGAGAGGCATCATGGAAGAAAATCATGCTAGGGACAATAGCTCCTGTGATTTCTGGCTAACACCCGGTTAGACTATAGCCACATGAGTGCGCCATCTTGGATGCTGGTAGACTAACTGACCTTCCAGGTGACGACAGCTCTAGTTGACATCACATAGAGCAGAACCACCCGGTGTAACCCGGTCAGCCCACAGAATTGTGAAAAATGATAACAAAATGGTAGTTGTTAAGCACTACGAAGTTTGGGGGTGGTTTATTACACAGCAATAGATAACTAAAGTGGGAGGTATTTTCTATGTATCTTCATTTGCATACATATCTGAATGTCCCAGATCCACTTCCAACGGATCTCTGTAGGATGTAGCATCCTGAGATCTTAGAGAAAGCCAAGACAAGGCCCTGGGGGCCTGGCTGTGATGCCAGGGCTGGCCACTCTGAGTTAAATGCTTTTCCTAAATAAACTGTTTCTCACAAAACATCTGTACTCAGCCAAAGGACCATTGGGGTCCACAGGTCTCAGATGTTGAGCAGATGAATGCTCTTATGTAATATTTACCAAGCATAGATACTTAGTGGGTGCTGGAGTTAAGTCTCTGTTTGGTGTTGCTAAAAACAGAGGTTTCCCTCTTCAACCGAATACGTATGCGCTGTGAAATCCAGGTGCCCACTGTGTATGAGGCACCCAGAAACTTCTTTCATTTTGTTTCATTTAATCATCACCACCTTCTGAGGAGGTGTAAAATCTCCTTCATTTGTAGGGGGAAACTGAGGCCCAGCAAGGTTTATGAATTATTCATGGAACGTTGAGCTAATGAGTTAGAAGTGGGATTTACACCCAAGTTAGACCGACTGCGAATCCTGCCAGCCTCCCATTCCACCTGTGTGTCCCAAATTGACTCGTTTATAACCCACCTTCACGACTTCTGCCCCAGCAGCATATGGACCATCTGCAGAATTCTTGAACATTTTTAAGTTATATTGATTCACATTTGAAAATGCAAATATACTTATATAATAATAATAATAATAATAATAATAATAGCTTTTATCATCATGGAAAAAATCCAATACTAATTGAAACAAATGAAAGGAACAAAAAATAATCTACAGAAATTAATAGTGCTATTAATCTAGCCAGATACTGTTATTTGCAGAAGGTGGAACTTGGGAAAACGGTTTTAGAAAGGTGTTAAAGACAGATTACCTCCAAACTGAGAACTTTTCCTTGAGCTAATTAAAAGGATGGAAAGAGAATTGGAAAGGAGCAACTTTTTCTCTGAGTCAGAGCTATTTACTGCTGTGTCCATGCATCATTTAAAACCATCTCGTGTCACACACATGTTACCAGCGACAGCACGTGTCTCTTACCGCCAACATCTGTCTGCCTCTCACGGATCCATCAGTTATAATATTGTTCCCTCTGGAAGCATAGGGTTAGTTTGAGGAACCCGAAATGCTATAGATACCAACTAACTAATTTTCCTGGCTCCAATTTCTACCCTCATTATCCCTGCTATCACCAAAAACACACATCTTGCTGGGTCATTTCCCTGCTTTGAATCTTTGGTTGCTTCTCTGGAATGGCATGGGTTCTCCGGCACAAATGGGTCCAACCAACTTTTCCAGCCCAGTCTTCTGCCTCTTTTAGCCTTGTCCTCTGAAGACTCAGCATCATTGGGTTCCTTGTCACTCCCCAGATTTGTTACGGTCTTTTCCATCTTTGTACATGCAGCACTCTCTACCTGGAATGCCTTCCCTCTTCCTATGCGTCAAGTCTCAAATCGATTGTCCCTACCTTTGGAAAAACCACTCTTCCTGAGAGCGTGACACCAGCCTCTTCTGAAGTCCTACAGAATATTATCTTTTCCTTGAATTCGAATTATTCCTTTGTAATCAGGTCCCTTCTTTGTACTTGCCATGCTCTCTTGACTGTAAGTCCCTCGTGGATGTGTATTTTACTAGGCATTTCTGTCCTACTGTCTTGCCTAACGTAGGTTTGTGGTAGGTAGAACTCTGAGATGGCCCCAAGATCCCCAGCGCCTGGCTGTTCGAACTCTAAGCTAGGTCCCGCTGTGAAAGGATATTGCAAATGTAATTAAAGTCACAAATCAGTTGACCTTAAAAATCTGGAGATTAGGAAGATTATCTGGATAGGTTTGATATAATCATATAAGCCATTTATTTATTTATTTATTTATTTATTTATTTATTTATTTATTAAAAGATTTATTTATTTGTCAGAGAGAGAGTACAAGCAGGGGGAGCAGCACACAGAAGAGACAGAGAGAGAAGCCGGCTTCTTGCTGAGCAGGGAGCCCAATGTGGGACTCAGTCCCAGGACCCTGGGATCATGACCTGAACCAAAGGTAGCCACTACCCAGGCATCTCATATGAGCCCTTCAGAAACAGACAGGTTTTTCTTGGTGGATGAAGAAGGAGACATCAGAGACATTAAAACAGGAGGGGGATTTTATACAAGGGAGGTTCTCTGTGGCTGAATGGAAGGTTCCGTGTGGCAAAGACCTGAGAGCCCCCTCTGGGAGCTGAGAGCAGTCCCTGGCTGGCTGATTGTGAGACAACAGAGACCTCTCAGTCCTACAACCACAAGGAAATGAATTCTGTCAGTAACCACAGAGGTTATTAGAAGAACAGCCTGAGATTCCAGACCAGAAGTACAGCTCTGGCCCCCACCTCGTTTGCACCCAGTGAGACGCTGAGCAGAAAAGCCAAGGGTACCACGTCTAGACTTCTGACATACAAGTTGTGTGATTGTGAATTTGTGTTGTTTTATGCTGCTCAGTTTGTTAGTAGTTTCTTACACAGCAGTAGAAGACTGATAAAAGAGAGATGCAGGGTAAATGCTGAATGAATACATGAATGGGAACATGTACTTTGGGTGGTCACAAAGGCCTCTCCTCATGCCCCTCCACGAGGAAGGGTTTTCGGTGGAACCTTCTGCCTTCTGCTTCTGTCTCTCAGTTTCCGGACATGTATAGCCCAGCTTCACACTTCCTCTCAAGTGAGCTGCACCAGAAGGCCCACATCTCTTTAGTTCTGGATTTAGCATGGGTAGGGGCACCCCTCACAACACTGCCTTCGTCTTTGTGAATACGTCAGCCTCCTGCTGGGTTCTGGATAGACACCTCACACAACCCACAGACTACCTTAGTCTCTTCCGGCTGCCATTACTAAACACCACAGACTGGGGGTTTTAGACAATATTCATTCATTTGTCCCTATTCTGGAGACGAGGGGTCTAAGACCAAAGTGCCAGCGACGTGGATTTCGTTCTGAGGCCTCTTTCCTCAGCTTGTGGGAAGCTGCCATCTCATGGTGTGCTCACGTGACCTCTTCTTTGTGCGTGTATGTTGGGGTGGGCCTAACGTCATCGCGAGGGTCTTTGTAAGAGGGAGGCAAAGGGTTGGGGTCAGAGGCGATGTGACAATGGAAGCTAAAGGTCAGGGTCTTTCAGCTACAGCTAAGGAATGTAGGCAGCCTGTAGAAGGAAGAAGCATGAAAAAGGATTCTCCCTGGAGCCTCCACATGGGAACGGAGCCTGCCAACACCTCGATTTTAGCTCCACAACCCCCTTTCCAGACTCCTGACCTCCACACCCATTACATAATACTTCTGTGTCGTTTTGAGCCACTAAGTTTGTAGTGATCTGTGACAGCAGCTGTAGGAGAAAAAGACTGTGGTATCAATGGCGCTGTTGGGGGCAAGAAGCCTTGTAGATGGAACCCAAGGGTTCTGGACCTGTGTGGACCAATAACTCGGGGGTGATGGATGGTGGATCCCCAGAAGATGGCAGTGTGGACTGAAGACACCAAAGGTAAGAAGGTGTTTCTCCCCTACCCCCACCCCCACCGCCTCACCCCAAATTGATATCAGACTTCATGCACGCTTCCCAAAACATAGGCCATCTCCCCAGGAGCTGAATTACTCTAGATGATTTCTGCCACATTGGCTGAATGGAAGCTTTACAAATGAAATCGGATTATAGACATGAAAGACGCTTGAGTCTTGTGTGCGTGAGTTGAGATTTCTGATTCATACCTGATGTGCACGTCACAGAATATGTCCTTTCCAGGGCCCTGGGAGTATCTATGGAGTGGGACCTGTATGGGTCTGTGGTCCTTTAAGAATTAACTGGAGGTAAGAAAATCATAATGTTCAGTGGTTTTTAAAAAATTATAATTTTTAAATTTTGAAACAGTTTAAGATTCCTAAGAAGTTGCAAACATAATACAGGAAGATCTCATGTCCTCCTTCCCCAGCTTCTCCCAATGATCCTGGTACATTTTTCAAAATGAAGAAGCTGGTGTTGGTACAATAATAGCACAGGCCTTATTACTATTATTTATTACTGGCTTTTACTAGTTTTTCTCCTGCAGTCTTTAAAAAAATTTTTTTTTTTGTGCTCGCTTCGGCAGCACATATTAAAAAAAAAATTTTTTTTTGTCCTATGAAATTTGAGGTGTAGTTTTTCACTTTGTAGTTATTTCTTTAATTAAGATTTTTATTTTGAGATAACTATAGATTCACAGGCCGAGGATCCCTTATGTTGCCCTTGTACATCCATACCCCCTTCTCTTCCTTGGCAAACATCTTTGTGTTCATCTAACCTATAATTTTTTCATTTCAGGGTCTTCCATCAATGGAAGCTTACTGTATGTGACCTGTTAGGCCTGGGGTTCTTCTACTCCAAATAATTCTCTGAAGATTCCAGCAGGTTGTTGCCTGTATCAATAATTGGTTTTTATTCTGGAGCCGTATTCTTTGTTATGGATGTGTTATAGTTTATTTAACTATTTCCATGTTAAGGGACATCTGGGGCTTTTCTAGTTTCTGGCTCTTCTGAATAAAGATGCTGCAAACATTTGGTGTAAATCTAAGACTTCATTCATCTGGGACAAATGCCCAGGAGTGAGATTGGTAGGTCCTATGATCTTTGAGTTTGACTTTGGGTTTTATAACAAACTGCCAAACTGTTTTCTCCAGTGGTTGTACCATTTTATAATTCCACCAGCAATGTCTGAGTGAGTGACCCAGTTTCTCTGCCTCTTCACCAGCATTTGGGGTTGTAAACACTTTTTAGCGCAAACACTAAAAATATTTTAGATTTCTGATAGGTGTGTAGTGCTATCTCATTGTGGCTTTAATCTGCATTTCCCTAATGGCTAAGGATAGTGAATATCCTTTGATGTGCTTATTTGCCATCTGTATCTTTTCTTCGGTGAAATATCTCATTGTGTCTCTTGCCCTTTTCTAATTAGATTGTTTGTTTTGATACTGTTGCATTTTAGGAAGTCTTCATATCCCCTGACTAGCACTCCTGTGTTGGGTGTATGGTTTGCAAATATTTTCTCTGACTCTGTAGCTCTTTTTTTTCATACTTTTGACATGGTCTTTCACAGAACACAATTTTTAATTTTGTTGAAGTTCTATATTTAGTTTATTATTATTATTATTATTATTATTTAGTTTTCAAGTATTTTGGAGATTTTTCTGTTATTTCACTGTAATTAATTTCCAGTTTGGTCCCATTGTGGTTGGAATCTTTTGCTTCCCACCTTCCCTGTGGTGGTGGTAGTGGTGGTGGTTTTTTTTTTTAATTGAAAATAGTTGACACACAATGTTACATTAATTTCAGGCATACCGCAGAGGGATTCAACAACTCTTTACCTTATGCTGTGCTTACCAGATCGACAGAGTTGCTCTTCAATGAAACAGGACTCTCTAAAGGAAAGTGGATCAAAACTCATCATCTCTGGAACACTTGTGAGGAGAATTCCTGAAGCTGCTCTGATAACTGGAGAGCTCCAGGGACTCCGCACAACTGGGGATGAAGCAGCTGGTCCTTCTCTGACCTGCTCCTGGGACGTGGCTCTGGTAAGTGCCAGGGTGGGTGACTGAGCCCTCAGCAGGCCAGACTTCGCTCTGACAGCTGGATGACTCCCGGGAGGACCCTGAAGGCCCACCCCAACTGGGGCCAAGTGTAGGACTCTCATTTCCCTTCCAGCTTATCACCTGCCTGTGAAAAATACTCAATTACATTGTTTTGAAACAACCTCACATTATAGGGACAGTATCACTGCCTTTTTTGCCCACTGCTGCATCTTTGAACACTTGGAATTGGGTCTGGGTCTGGCATATAGACTCTCAATAGATGTTTGTTGAATGAATAAACTACATAGTTGTATTCATTGAACTCTAAATGTTGCAAGGCAGGGACCATTTCTGTGGTACTGCATCTCTAAGGCTTCCTCCAGAACCAGGCACATAGTATGTGATCGATAAAATCTATCGAACTGAGTTGCTCCTGGGATATCCCTTAATTCCTTAGAGGAGTTGCTGTGACCCTGTGGTGAGGAGCAGAGTTCAGAGTCAGGCAGTCCTGAGTGTGAATACTATCTCTGATGTTTTCTCTCTGAGGTTCGTGCGGCAAGGGAAGGTCCTTGACCCTCTGTATTCTTGGTGAAAGATAGGACTAAGGATACTCACTGAGTTACTTCAGTCCACTGGTTGCTGAAAGCGTTAATTTGAAGGCCCATAGCATTTAATAAATGGCAGTTGTAAGTACTGTTGTTGATGGGATGTCCAATTTCAGTTTCTTATGCAGATAATCATGCCCATGCCACTCAGCTGGGTTTCACACAACGCTATGCCAGGCAGAGCTGGACAGGGCTTGAGCTGTGTACCTAGACAGTCATCCTTTGTCTAGAGCCTATGGATGGTGACGTGGGTACTTTGAGACTTACCTGCAGGTTGTAGAAAAGCCCACTGGAAATCCTAATCCATCCTTGATGAGACTATGTTGTGTGTGTGTGTGTGTGTGTGTGCACGCATGTGTGTGAGTGTGTGTTTTGGGGTTGGGGGTTGGCATTACACGCTGATGAATGAGGATTGATAGTCACACACGACTTCCAGAGAGCAATGAAGTGATCATTATATAATACATGCTATCTGGTAGACAAAGAATTTCAATCCCTAGGCGTTGTGAAGGGAAATAAACCTAAGGGGCCTAAGTGTTGCTCCTAAATGACTCGTGGTCTTTCCCCGATGGCCAGAGCCGAGAGATAATGAAGCATAGTGGTTAAGGACAGGGGCTCCTGACCCAGATCTCTGGGAATGACATCCCGACACCTCCATTTACTAGCTGTGCTGCCTCGGGCAAGTTACCCTTCTGTCTCTTTGTCCTCATCTGTGACATGGAGATATGGTGGTAGTGACCATGTAATTAAGGGTGATCATGAGGACTTAATGAACCAACCCATGTAAAGAGGCCTGGTGGATGCTAAGACGTGGGATCTACCATTATCGGACAATCCTAGTTGCTTTACCTTTCTCAAGAGTGTTGTCCCCCAGCCAAGGTCCTGGCTCCCCGTCTCAATGCCGCTCAATGTCGCCATGTTCTCCTGACTCAAGCTGGTTGTGGGGCAGAGGTATGGACTCAGCCCTCTCCTGGAGTCGGCCATGAGAGTGTAAAGGGAGGATGACCTCAGCCCCAGGAATACTTCCTGATGAACACTGGCTTCTATTTATACAACCCAGCCCTGGGGTTGCTCAGAGGATGCCTGCATTATGTATCTGGTCATCAGCTTGTCAGTCTCCTGAGTCTGGAATCATCCTCTGCTGTCATCAAGGGGCCTGGGATTGCAGTGTGTTGGAGCTGAGGACCGAACCTCAAAACCTCTCAAACGTACAGACAGATGCAGTAGCAACCATGACCCAGGTAGGAAAGATGGGAAAGCCCAGTATTGGGGAGCCCTTGCCAGTTTCCAAAAACGTCTACAGACTCTGCCTCCATCTCTCCCCTTTCACTGTGGTCTCTTGCTCAGACTCTATAAGGACCTCCTGATCAGTCCTGCTTCTTGTATCTTCGGGCATCTCCAATCTATTCTCTAGAGCGGGAGTTGGCACAATTTCTCTGTAGAGGCCAGATAGAAAATATCTTAGCCTTCACAGGCCGCAAGTCTCTGTTTCAACTGCTGAATTCTCCTATTACAGCAGAGACATGGCCTTAGAGGATGCGTAAATGAATCCGGGCCACTGTGTCTCGATAAAACTTTACGTGTGGCTGCTGAAATGTAAATTTCACAAAATTTTCATGCATCAGGAAATATTCACCTTTCTCCTCTTTTGTTTTTTTTAAGGCAACTTAAAAATATTAAAACCATTCTTTTCTCTCTCTTTTTTTAAGTTTACTTATTTATTTATTTAACTCATCTCTACACCCAACATGAGGCTCAGACTCATGACCCCCAAGATCAAGGATCACATGCTCTTTGGACTGAGCCAGCCGGGCATCCCTAAAAATGTTCAAACTATTCTTAGCTTGTGCACTGTCCCTAAATAGGAGGTGGGCTGGATTTGATCCATGGGCCATTGTTTGCCTAGGCTCGCTCTAGAAGGATTTTTCACAAATGCATTACAACTGCTATGATGGCTGCCGCCGCCGCATGGCCATCTGCTGAGTGTGTATAAGGCACCAGGCACCAAGCTAAGACCCCCCCCAGGGATCACTTGAACCTCACACACAGTACCAGAGGCACTATTTGCCTCCTTATTGAGAGCATAGGGCTGCCCCCCGGCTCCCAGCCAGAAAGTGGGAGAGCCAGGACTTGAAGCTGGTGTCTGAGTCCATGCCCTGCTCTGCCCTGCTGTCACACCATCTTGGGTAGGACCGCAGTGGCTTCCCCCTGCTTCTGGAACTTACCCCATGGCCCTTCCCATGGTTCCGGGAGGCTCAGGATGTTTTCATCCCCCTTATGCCTCCAGCTCTCCCCTCCAGCTCGCTGCTCCCTGTCATTTTTATTGTCTTTTGGTTCCTTGAACTCTCCAAGTTTATTTCTGCTCAGACCTCTCACCTGCAATGCCCCTCCCTCCTCTGTTGGCTAAGCCGATGCCTGTAGGTCTGAGCTTAAGTGTCCCTGTCTCGGGAAGGCCTTCTGTAACTCCAGTGGGATTCTGCCTCGCAGAGTCAGTTCTCTGCCTCTGCAGGATTTATGACAACAGGCGACTGCCTCGGTCTGTAGTGATTTCATGTCCTTCTCCCCGGCTAGACTGGAACCCCATGATACACAATGGTGGGGGCGGGGGCTCGTGGCTGGACACACCTCATTCATATGTATTGTGAGCTCACGACAGACCCAGAGTAAGTGCTCTACGATTATCGGGAGAGTGAATAATAACCAAATGCACTTTGCCTCTTAACCCTCTCCGTCATCCCTGGGAAGTGGTTATCACTACCCCCACCCTCAGCCTTATTACAGTCGGAGAAATCTGGATTCAGAACCATCAAGTTGCTTTTCCAAGGTGACAAAAACAATAGTCAAATTCAAGGTCTCCGATGCCGTGTCCAGTGACATTATTAATGTGCTACGAACATTCCTTTACGGTTATTCATACATGTGTGTATATTTATATAGATAATTTTTTTTAAGTAGGCTCCACATCCAATGTGGGGCTTGAACCCATGACCCTGAGATCAAGAGTCACATGCTCTACCAACTGAACCAGCCAGGCACTCTATATAGATAAATTAATTTGGGGGAAGGTGCCAAAATTCAGAAGGTCTGTAATGGGATGGGGCACTTCTCTGTCCCACTCCTGTCTCCCAGCCACCAAGATCCCTTTCTAAAAGCAACTGATGGTGCCCGTTTCTTCTCCATCCTTTTAGAGACCACCTCTGCATATCTAGGAAAACATCTGTATTGATCCTCTTCCTTCCCATATTTGACATAATGGCAGCATAACATACATGCCATAACTACTTTTTTTTTCCTTAGCAATATGTTGTAGAGATTCCTATCCTACGTATTCTGACATATCCCTGCAGCTAGAACTTTATTCTTAACTTTTTTTTATGGCAGCGAAGTATTTCATCATATGCACATTCCACAATTTCTTTAACCATTCCCCCATGACAGACATTTGGGTTGCTTCCAATTTTTTTGCTGTTACAAACAATGAGTAACTTTGTAAATATGTCAATTCACACATGTGCCAGTATGTCTGAAGGATAACATTCTAGAAGTGGAACTGGTGAGATAAAGGGCATGCCACGATTTTTCCCCCCTCTAATGTCTGTCTTTTCAGAGAGCATGACGCATCATTTCTAAGATTCACACTGACCATGACAATTGGACCACGGTTATGTCGGGTCAGTGTCTAGAGAGAAGCTGGTGGAGGGGGGGCTCCCTTCCTAGGGGGATCTGAGAATCGGCCAAGTGCATTCTCCCTCCCCCGCCCCCCAACACACACCACCCCTCCATCCTGGCTCTTCAATTAACTCTCACTCCTGCGGACTCAGTCTTTGAAAGGCAGGCAGCATCGTCTGGTAGAATCAGCCTGGGATCCAAGATCAAACAAGCCTCAAATAAGGGACCTGCTCTGCAATTTAGAAGCTGTGTGACCTAGGAAAAGTGACTTCGCCTTTTGAGTCTCAGTCTCCTCACCTATGAAATGGGGCAAATGATTCTACCAGCCCATAGGGTGGTTGTGACGTGGAAATAAACCAATCCACGTGTCCCAGCCAGCCCACAACACAGGCAAGCAATTTGTTGTTGTTAATTATTATTATTATTACCATTAATTTGGATGTCTTAGAATCTCAAATGACAGATGTCGGCTAGATAGGGAAGGGTTAAAGCAGCGAGGATGGGGGGAGTTGGGAGGGGGAAGGAAATGGGGCAAGGCAGCTGCAGTCCCAGCAGACGAGGGGTCAGTCTCAGGCCACGAGGTGCCAGAGCCAGGGGTGAGAAGGTGATGTAACAGCTCCAGAGAGAACCTTCGTTTGTTTCCCAGCTTAGCTCGAGCCAGCTGGGTTAATGGTTAAGTGAGTGGCGCCTGCATTGTGGGTGAGTGTGGTAGGCCTTCCTGCCTACTTGGGGACTGAACATTGAACGTGGCCAAATTAAAAACATCCTCTTGAAGTGAAGGCTCCTGAGTTTGTCTCAGCTGGAAGTGCTGCGGAGACTGTAACCAGGAGCCGGCTCCCCCTCCGCTGGAGAGAAGCTCTTGATATCTGCTAGGATAACTTCCCCATTGCTGCTGCTCTTGGGGTCCCTCTGTCCTCTGTAGCAGCCACTGTGCATCAAGGGCCAGGGACAGTGCTAACAAACAGACATTCATGTTTCTCTTCTCGATAACACCTTGTGGGGGATACTATTCCCATTTTGCAGATGAGGAAAACTGAGGCTCATTGACGCTCATTGCCTCAGATCATACCATGAGTAAGCGGGGAGCTGGAATTTGCACCTAGGTCTCTGTGACACTCTCAATCCGTATCTTTGCCAACTGCTCTATAACTCGAGTACCCTCACCACCTGGAACCCCGCCTCTCCGTCAGCATCACCTCCCGGTGCCACCACCATCACCGCCATGATTACAAGCATATTACTGTCAGTTTCACATGTATCATCTTGATAATATTCCTAACGTGCGATGAGTATCGTAAGTCTGTTATCTTCATTTACTGGATGTATTAAGTGAGTTACTGTATGTGTGTAAGAACAGTAGAGCTGGGCAACCCTGGGGTCTAGTTCTGCTCCCTCCCCCAGCACCCCCCACTATCATCCGTGTGGGAGAGAGAATACAAGCCATGGAAAGTGTGGGCTCAGGAATTGGTTTGCCTGGTTTCAAATCCTGGCTCTATGCTGATTGTCAGTGGGATAAACTGGTTGGTGTCTCTGAGCCTCAGTTTACTCACCTGTAAAACGGGGACATCATTACCCTGATCAGTGCAGCTGTCGTGAGGTTGCAATGAGATGCATGTGAACTGGGTGCTATCCCAGGTCAGTGGGGACATGTGGAGAAATGGCAGTGGCTAGCTTCTTAGTATATTTTATTAGGCCGCTAACTGTTCCAAGCCCTTCTCTTTCTTCTGTGACCATGTCTGAGGAAAAAGGCTGAGAGATCTCAGAGCTGCTTAACCTCACCCTGACCCTCTCCTGGTCTGACCCGGAGATGGGATTTGCCCATCGGAGTCACGTGAACAGGAGACAAAATCCTTGGTGGTGTTTGCAGAGCCAAATGGTCAACATGTCTGCTGTCTCGGCTGCTTTCTCTCTTTTCTTGGCTTCAGAATTTCCAATCCAATGACTTGGCTGGGTATCCTCAGATTTCGCTGTGAGAGTAGATTTTGCAGGCTTTTCCCAGTGGAGCCCTTGCTGGAGATGTTCTCAGGCCAGGAAAATTCTCCCCTTCCCTTTCCTCCCTTCTCCTCTCTCCTTCCCTTCCCTCATGTGCCAATGCCATTTACATAAAGGACACAGTGAAAGAGACACCATGGTTGAGCTTCCCAGATTCTGTTCTGTATTCAAAGGTGCCAAGGACGTCTGGCTGTCCCATGAGGGTCTAGTTTAATGTCTCACACCCAAAGTACCCACAGTCCAGGGTCCGGAAGACAGAATGGGTGAGTCTGCGCAGAGCCCGTGGGCTCTCTGAGCAAAGAGCTTATCCGCACATGGCTCCTGGTGTAAGTGGAGGGTTCTCCCCTTCACCCAGACCTCCAGGGAAAAAGGGAAGGATGGAAAGAACCGAGCAGTCCTTGCTACTCCTGACTCTGGGGGAAATGGAGGGTAGACGGAGCACAGGGCAGGCTCGGGTACTGTTCTCCAAGGGGTGCATTTCCTGGTCTATCCACCACAGCAATGAGATTGTGACTGATGGCATTTAGCTCAGTGACCCTGTAACTCTCGCTACCCCTGACTCGCTCCTCCCAGGAGAGGTGGTGTAGCAAGGTGGGGATGGAGTTGAAGTGACCTGGTCTTGAATCCTGGCCCTTCCCCTTATTATCCGTGTGATATTAGGAAAGTTACTTAACCTTTTGGGGTCTCGGTTTTCTCAAACACAAAGTGGGGGGGAATCACAATATCCACTTGGTAAGTGTATGGGGATATTGAAATGATATGGGAATGGTGTAGACATATGACATTCAGTAATGTGGAAGTGGAAGTGATTTATATTCAGTAAGTGGAAGTGATTTATATTAAAAACGAAACAAAACTAAACAAACCAAAGGTCTCATGGGATTCCTTTCCCTTGTGGTCCTGAAAAGGAAAACTGAGAAGCTGAGAACAACAGAAGTCCAGATATGGAGTAAACTAAAATCGGTTTACCCCACTGTATTTACAGCTATCCTATGAAGCAGGCCTGGGCTGAACTATTAATTCTCTGCTTCCTGAACAACGATGAAGCTCATGGCCAGGGGCTACCAAAAGAAGTGCTGTTCTCCTGGGTCCTCCTGATCTCTTTTGCTGTCTTTGAGCTGGTTCTGGGTCTTCCACTGATCCATTTCCACACTTATATCTGTCTCTGCCCATTCATGCCAGAACAGTTACTTTCTTGTGACAGTTAATGAAGGAGTTACAGAGAATTCTCGGTCTCCCCGTCTTGTAATTCCCAGCTTCAAAGAACGGAGTCTCCCCCAGCACCATGCCTGGAGCAGCTGAGATTTATGTACCTATTAGCAACTATAAGGATCCAAGCAAGTGCTGGCCGCCCAGATCTCAGTTTTGCACAGTGTCTGCTCTATCACTTGGTGTATGCGGTTAGAGCATTTTTTTCAAAAACCCCTTTAATTTTGAAATAATTATAGACTCACAGGAAGTTTGAAAAGATACTACAGTGAGGACTCTTGTACCCTTTACCCAGTTTTCACCAATGATTGCATCTTATGTAAGTATAGCCACCAGGAACTTGACATTGATACAATGTGTTTCTATCATTCTGTGTCATTGATCACAGGTGCAGGTTTGTGTAACCACTGCCACAATCAAGATGTGGAACTAGTCCATCACCACAGTGATCTCTCTCTTGCTTCCCTTTCATAGTCATGCCTACTCCCTGTCCCCACCGTCCCTAACCCTTGCTACCACTAATCTGTTTTCCAAACTGGCATACACTGGGGACTCCATCAATTGTTATGCTAAGACAGCAGGTGTAAGCTGTGGTGTTTGGTCCGCTAATTAAATGTTTTATTTCTAGGTGGTGGTGTTGGTGGAGGTATGGGTGTGTGGCTGGGAGTGTGGGAGGGACTGAAGGTCTTAATGAAGCTCTTTAGCCGTCCGAGGGCAAATTACCTTCCCAGGGCTGTCTGAGAGAGTCTCCTTTGGTCTTTGGAGTGTCCTGCTATGCAGATCAAATCCCATTTCTGCTTGCAGTACGATACAGCAATCTGGAGTACAGGTTTTTTGTCTGTTTTGTTGTTGTTGTTTTTACATTTTATTTATTTGAGAGAGAGAGTGAGAGAGCAGAAGCAGGGAGAGCGGGAGAGTGGGAGAGGGAGAGGGAGAAGCAGACTCTCAGGGAGCCCTGATGATGCAGGGCTTGAGCGCAGGACCCTGGGATCATCACCTGAGCTCAAGGCAGATGCTTAAGGGGCTGAGTGATCCAGGCGCCCCTAGAGGACAAGTTTAAGAACAATTCCTTGTTTTGCGTCTACCGCAAACCACAGAGCTGCCCTCTACTGCCACCACAGCAGAAACTTGCAGCCAGACAAGTCACCACTGACTCTTCCTTGCTACATCCTGCCCTTGAGAGTTTTCCAGATCCCCAGGGCACCTCTCATCCTGCACTCACCCTCACTCTTGCTGGGTCATCTCACCCCAACCATGGGGCTTCAATAATCACTCAAGGTGACGACATCATGCTTTTTAACTTCTCAGATCATTATTCCCCATGCTGACCTGGTCCCCCTCCCCCTCAAGGCAGGACTTTGTGTCCCCACACTCACGGTGGCATTTCAACCACCCGTCATTTGGGAATTTAGTTAAAAATTGTTTTTCTGGGGTCGCCTGGGTGGCTCAGTTGGTTAAGCAGCTGCCTTCGGCTCAGGTCATGATCCCAGCGTCCTGGGATCGAGTCCCACATCGGGCTCCTTGCTCATCAGGGAGCCTGCTTCTCCCTCTGCCTCTGCCTGCCATTCTGTCTGCCTGTGCTTGCTCTCTCTCCCTCTCTCTCTCTGACAAATAAATAAATAAAATCTTAAAAAGAAATTGTTTTTCTGTCCATTTTTCCCCTCTTAGCTGGTCTCCCTTGCCTGACCTCAAGTTAAGCAGGCATCTCTCCTAGAGCGTATACACAGGATGTCAATGCACCATAATCATGTTTATTAATCTTGCAGAATTGTTTTTACCTTTTTAACATGACCAGAAAATACTTACTCTCTGATTTGCTTTTAGGTTTTAAAATTGAAGCAATATCCCAGCAGGTGCTCTGTGTTTTTTCTCCTATCCCCTGCAGACTTCATTCCGCTCGTCCTTTCCCAGGCCGCGCTTCTTCTCAGTTTCCCTTCGTGCCTTATTATCGTTATTTTTTTTTATTGGCTCGTATTTTGATGTTGTTTTCCAAAATGGATGCCTCAGACAGCAGGTGACACCATAAATAGATCAGTGTGGGTCCTATGTGTCCTGGATCCTTCTGTCTTTGATGTCCTCCTCAGATGTCACGTTCTCCATAAAACCCTTTCTAATTTCCCAATCAGGAATTCTTTTCAGTTCTTTCAGTATTCTTAAACACTTCTTTTTGGTCTTGATTCACTCTGCCTTGTGTTAGAGGACATTTAATGCCCCTCCATTAGTCTGTCACCTCCTTGAGTATGGAGCTCACACTTTATTCATCTTGGAACCACCTCAAGGATAGAATAAAGTCTTGCTTATGGGAGATGCTCCGGAAAGGCTTGACAAAATTCTGTCACCTTAGGCAAGTCAGTCTCTCTCTCTGGTCATCCTCCATGTCCTTATCTCTGAAGTGCAGAGGTGCACAGGATTGGATAAGGTGAACTTCAAGACTCCGTCCACCTCAAGAATGCCTCAAAGAAAACAGTCGTCTCCCTTGCCAGCTCTGCCCCTTCTGGAATTGTCTTTCTAGCATAACCCCAGAGAGCTGTGCAGCAGCCTTCTATAAAAAGGATAGTTTCTTATATTTTAATACCACATATATGTATGACTCTGTCAAAAATAAAATTAAACACCCCCATCCCACTCAGTCAGTTAAGCATCCGACTCTCGATTCAGCTCAGGTCATGATCTCAGGGTCCTGGGATCGAGGCCCGAGGCAGGCTCCACGCTCAGTGGAGAGTCTGCTTGAGGTTCTCTCTCTTTCTCCCTCTGCCCTTCCCCGCTTCCTAAAATCAATCAATCAATCAATCAATCAATCTTTAAAAAAAATTCCACCACCCCAGGAAAACAACCAAGCTAAAAAAGACTGGGAAAAAGTACGCCCATACCAACACTCACATACATACACACATGGACACGTACGATGCAGGTGTGAGCACACCCTGCACCTTGTTAGTGAGAAAGAAAAGGGTTGGTTTACACAGAGGGAGGGCCACCAAACACATCTCTGACCGTATATGTCCTCTGCCGGCTTTGGAGCGTCACCCAGTGACGTTCCAGTTGTAACCATGCATTGTCCTTTCCTTGCTCACGTCAGTTAGTCCTTCCCCTGGGTTATTATTTACGATTTAAACATACCCATCTTGTTCAGGTGCAATATATTTTCTAGTCCAGTTTGCTTGGAAGAACCTTAGCAAGATAAGGGCATTTGCATATTGTTTCCTAAAAGAAGAAAAGGAAGAAAAGACATACCATCTCTCCAACATCCCACAGTCTTTCTAAAATAAACCTTACTTCTTAATTATCCTGAATGGACAACTCGATCTGTTTCATATGAATGTAAAAGTGTTGATACTAATTAAGGAAAAAGAAAAGCACAAATAACTAGTAAGAACTTAAAATTCCTCCTTATATTTGTATAGGGCTTCGCAGTTAAGGAAAGTATGCTTTTCCAGGTTTTATTTTATTTAATGACTAAAACAACCCGTTGGAGGAAGTGGGTGGAGTATTATGCAGTAGCGCCCTCCCTTATCCAAAGGGGATATGTTCCAAGACCCCCAGGAGATGCCTGAAACCGTTGATAGTACTGAGAACCCTATTATATACACAATAAAAGTGTTATCTTCTTTAGTCATTCATCTGTTGACAGACACTTAGGTTGTTTCCATGAATTGGCTATTGTGAATAATGCTGCAATCTTCCCTTTTTAAAATCTGTCAGGGAAGGTTTCAGGAGAGTTCATTCTGTGCCAGGTGCTGGGCGTGAGGGAGTGAATAACACAGACCCAGTCCTTGCCCTCATGGAAATCACAGTCTAGCGGACAAGTGGGCACTGAGCAAACATGAACAGGTCTGGAATCACAGACTGTGACGGCAGAGGGAAGGAAGCCGGTGCTGCCTGGGAGAGAGAATGACAGGGGGCTGAATTGAGAGTGAGAATCTTGAGATCAGAGCACAGAGCAGGAAATCTATTCAGTGAGGTTGACCTGCATTAAAAAAAATGAAGTGACGGGCGCCCGGGTGGCTCAGTGGATTAAGACTCTGCCTTTGGCTCAGGTCATGATCTCGGGGTTCTGGGATCGAGCTCTGCAGGGCTCTCTGCTCAGCGGGGAGCCTGCTTACCCCACCTCCCCGCCTGCCTCTCTCCCTACTTGTGATCTCTCTCTTTCTGTCAAATAAATAAATAAATAAATAAATAAATAAATAGTATTTAAAAAAATAAAAATAAATTAAAAAAATTAAAAAATGAAGTGAAATGAAAAGTCTTAACGCACGATTGATGTAGCGAAGGTAAGCTGTGCAATTTGTAGGGGGAGAGAAATTTCATTCTGATGACACCCACACACTCATACACGGGTGTGGACTGCAGAGTTTGCTCTAAATTCAGAATAATTTAGGGGCAGCTCTGTAGTCTAGGCTCATGGAAGGTCTTCGGGCCTGAAGCTGCAGCATCTAGAACATTCAGCCTCTTTGTAGCTATGCCAGGAGAAGAGGACTCTGGAGGGGCTCCAAGGGGCAATGAAATGCTTGGGGGTTGGATTGACACCCTTCATCTTGCTCACTCTGTTGGTCAGAATAGGTCATGTGGCTCCACTCCAGGGTAACAGGACTGAGAATCTCTCGCCTTAGGGATTAAACAAGACTCCAAGGTGAGATCCATCCTCTCTGGTCCTCGTCATGTGTGCAGTATGAAAACAAAGCCGTGGCTTCTGTTGTAGTCATGAAACCTCTGAGCCATGGGAGAAGAGTAAAGGGATATTATTACTGAACACAGGGAGAGCCCACCTGGGGCCGGATGGCATGATTTGATTTGATAACGTGATTTATGATGTATGCTGGGTAACTCAGAGCTAGAGACCATGGGTTAAGAAGTCTCTGAAGCTGGGAGATAAGCAGAGTAGGACTGTGGACAAGGCACACAGTTTAAGGCAGCTGGGAGGATATTAATAACAACTGGCCCTAGAGCCTCGGATCATAGGAAGGAGGGAGACTGGGACAAATTTGAGGGACTGGGGTCCACAGAATATGACATATAAATAGGCAGGAGGTCATCAACCTTCCCAATGACTTTGTAAGATTGGTACTATTATTATGCCTAATAAACAGATGGGGAAACTGAGGATTAGAGTGGTTTTATGATCTGCTCCAGCTCATAAAGAGGTAGCTTGTAAGAAGTAGCTGCTGGACTAGGACCCCAGTTGATTTAACACTAACAACAGTGTCCTCTCCACCTTCCCAGCCCAGCCTAGGGGAGCCCAGCCTTCTCTGTCCAAAGGCTCTGGAGAATGACATCTGGACGTATAATGATGTCTTCTTGCATGTGGTTCTGTGTGCGAGCCTGACAGGTAAAGGTCACGGCTGCAGTGAGGGAGTTCTCATCTGTTGATACTCAAATTTTTCAGCCAGCCACTCCAAAATTGAAATGCATATTTAATAGCCGACTCTCAGCAACAAAGCAATTTAACTCACTGATAATTATGCAGGTCCATCCCTCACTCTCAGGATGCTGGCTTCACTCACGGTATCCTCAATTTGGCATATTGAAAACCCTTACATATGTCTTGGGCATTAAAATTCCCAGAGATGTGATCATTATTTTGGAAATGTCAAGAATTCAGAGTCCTGCAGAAAGTACCACCTTTCCACGGGGGTTGGCAGGTAAAATACAGGATGCCCAGTTAGATTTGAATTTCAGGCAAACAATGAAGCATATTTCAATAGAAGAAGGTCCCAGATATCACATGGGGCATACTCATATTTTTGTTAAATATTCAGATTTTATTGGGCACCTTTCATTTTTCTTTGCCAAATCTGACAACTCTAGTTTCCACACTGAATTAAGACTTCTAATTGTTCATAGGTTTCAGCTGAATCTTTAACTTTAAACAGAAGGAATCTTGAGCATATGAAAGGACCTTGAATTTGGGGACTGTAGTTCAGCTTGCACTGACTGTCTGTTGTTGTTGTTTAAGGAAACCCTGTGTCCAATGTGGGGCTCAAACTCATGACCCCAAGATCAAGGGTGACATGCTCCACCCAGGAGCCAGCTAGGCCACTCAAGGCTGACTGCCTTTTTGAGAGTTGCTCAAGGTAGCCATATTTATCCTGTGGGATCTAGACTCTCAGCAAGAGTTGATTGGCTGAATCTGATCACGTGAGACAAGTTGGGCGAATCAGATCTGTTTCTGAGAGTTGGGATTCAGAGAACTCCAGTTAGTTTTGTGATGAGGTGATAGCCTGTGAGATGCCCCACTCTCTATTGCTTTCACAAATTTTCCCCCTTTTCACTGAGCTACACTGACTTGATTTTAGTTACTTGAAACCAAAGAGGACTGACCTAAGAAAGGATGGTCACACTTGACCAAGTTTAGTAGAAGCACGAAGAAATCCTTTCCTGGAATTCCTATGCCAATCTCTCCCCCGTTGTCTTAGTCCATTTGGGCTGCTGTAACAAGGTGTTAAGGTGTTAAGGACTAGTTAGCTTATAAACAACAGACATTTATATGCCACAGCTCTGGAGGCTGGGAGTCCAGGGTCAGGGTCCTAGCACGGTTGGCCAAGGGTCCTCTTTCGAGTTGCACACTTCTCGTTGTATCCTCACACGGTGGAAGGAGCAAGGGAGCTCTCTGGAGCCCCTTTTATTAGGCACCAATCCCATTTAGGAGGGCTATACCCTCAGGAACTAAGCACTTCCCAAAAGCCTCCCCTACTAACACCATCATCTTTGGATTACAACATAGAATTTTGGGAAAACACAAATATTCAGACCATGGCACCCACCCACTCAAATCTTATTCCATACCAGATTAAGATCCATCTTCCTCCTGAAGCCCTTGTTAATGGCCCCAGCACATTGCAACATTTTAAAAAACCGGCTCTGATTCCTGGTTACCAAGGGCTTCCTCTGTTGAAATGGGAGTTCATGGAATTCCATCAGAAGACTAGGACTTTAGTGGAAGCTGTAAAGAAGATATTTCTTTTCAATTTCCCCCTACTTTTCCTTTTAAAAGCTCCATAGGCATCCTTTCATTACCTGAGACCCTTCTCGGCTGTACTACCCAAGAAGAACAACAAAGAACACTCCATTAGAATGCAGTGTATTAACCTTCTGATTTTACTCGCACGTTTGTCATATACTGAAGGGTTATTCTGGACAGCCCACTCGGGATGCTTTCTTTTTGCATCTCACCCTTAACTCTGCATTGCTTTTAAGTAGACAAACAAGTTCCCAACTAATGCCTTATCTTCAGCTTTTCCCCACGATAACCTACTCCATACACTGTGACAGATTATATCTCTAATTTACAGCATAACTAGACAAGGGAATGTTCGCCTTAATTTACAAAGAACTTCTACAAACGAATAGGAAAATCATTATGACCCTAAATGTCTATGCCTTACCACACCTGGTAGTGACACTGCTTTCTTTTCACACATACCGTTCCCTCAGCCCAGAATTTCCTTCCTTTGCTTTTCTCACTCTTCAAGGCACAGCTTAAATGCCACTTCCTCTGAGGAGACTTCCGGTCTCCTTCCCATCCCCTCTAGCACAGCTGAATGTGCTCCCTCTTCTCTGTGCTCCCCTGCACTTTGTACATTCTTGCCTTAAATTACTTATCACCAGGGATTGTACTTACTATTACACGTATTTGCTTACATATCCGCCTCCTCCCCCAGGCTAAGAGCCCCTTGGGGGCAATGAAGGGGTCTTCTGTGTATGTTCAGGACCTGACACAGTACCTGGAACATATCTGGTTCACAGTTCAGCTCTTAGGATGAGAATAATCCTCCCACTCATCCCAGCTGCCCCATGGGTTCTTGGCCAAGTCATATATAAGGAACGGTAGTCAGATGTGGAACAAAGTACGAGCTTGCTTAATGATCTGCAAGAACCATAAAACCCCCCAAAAGAAGGCCTCTTTTGATAAAAGCTGGAGGAGACTGGGGCCTTGGGGCAGAAAAAAAAATGGTACTTCCTTCTCCCTGTTCTCTCCAATCTAGAATGGCTGGGTCTAGAGAGCCAGCTCTAAGCCTGTTTACCAGACCAGCTGTGTGGGCCAGGATGGCCAGCTTGCACCATTTGCTCAGGGATGGGCACCAAGCCCAGCACAGAGGGTGAACTGGGTCCAGCAGGTCCTGCCCTGTGACACAGGAATTAGGAAGAGGGCTGCATTCATGGATGCAGGATGTGAAGGGCGTAGTAGGTCCACCGCTCATAAAACATGATCCAGAGATCACCCCAGGCTCTGATCAGTGACAGGAGCTTGTCCCTCTCTTTGGGGAAAGCTATTACAGGCGGGAGTAGGCTGAGGCACTTTAAGTGATAAAAGGGATGACAATTCCTCTAATCCTATTGTGAGAGAGAAAAACCAGAGAAAAGGCAGAAGGCTTTCCTCCTCCTCTAAAAATCAGAAAATATACTTTGAGTGACTGTAAAGATTCTCCATACAGTCTCCTCCTTTCCCTACTTATATCCTGAATCCCACCTCAAAGGAGCCTCGGAGAACATGAAATGATATCAAAAGGACCTCAAGATCAGAGATTAGAAAGCCCAGTGTAAATAAATACTGACTTTCTCTCCCCACCCCTGCCCCCACCGTTCAAAATCTACCAGTAACTTCATAAAATCAACCTATGTTAATCAGTCCCCAAGCAACATAAACCAGCAGATAGCCCTATTTCAATGATAGAAATTTGGAGATGGAGAAATTTACTGGGAAAAGCATTTAATTTCCTTTCTTGGCTGTGGGCTGTATCTTCTCATTGCAAAAGCCCGTGTGTTTTCAGACATGCACACGTCTCAGACGGACTACTCGGGGACTGGAGGCAAGCCTGTCTTCCAAGGTGCCTGATCTCAGGACAGTTCCTATGAGGGAAAAATACAAGCCTATTTGGACAGGCAGCGAGTGGAGCGGTGCTGCACCTTCTTGCAGCTTTCCTGTGTCGGCAGCCGGGTGCTGGCAGAGCGGCCCTATCCCACGGGAACGCAGGAGAACATTTAAAAAATACAGATGGGGAGGGGAAAGGAAATTAAAATACAAATCAACCACTCAGGTATTATCACTGTCAACATTTTGAGATATCACCTTTCCGGGTTTCGCGCGTGTGTGTGTCTGCGCGTGCGTGTGTATGTGCCTGTGCGCATGCGTGTGTGTATGTGTGCGTGCATGTGTGTGTGAGCGCATGCGCAAACGTGTGTTCTTAGCGCATCGCGCTCTTTTCAGGTCTTATCCTAAATGCTAGCTTATGAGCGTATCGATCTGCTTTAAAAAAAGACGATTGAACTATATCATGGTCAGTTTTCTGTGACATGAAATATTTTTGTATAAAATCATTTTCAGTGGCTGCCGGGATTTCAAGGTGAGGTTAAGCCATGGTTTCATTACCCACTCTCCTGGTGGACATTTGGATTGTGTCCAGTTTTTCACTATTATGAACAATTCTGGAAGCGAAAATGATTTTAGCTGCATTTTTGTGTACATCTCTGATTAGTCACCCCGATAAATTCTTTGAAGTGGAATTGCTGCATCGAAGAGTTCGCGAACCTTTGAGGTTTTTTGGACAGATACTGGACATCACGTTGTACTCGTGTCCTGCAGCGATGGTCCAGTCTCTCAGGAACATTCCATGACTGGGCAGTGTTGGGTCTTAAGCATGCCATTCGTTGTCGGATCCATGGGTGCGACACTTTCTTACGGGCTCTCCCACAAGGCTGAGCTTCACTGCCCACAAAAGTAAGTCTCGTTCACACATCTCTATTGGCTCTTTGCCTTCCGTGTGTCATTGTCCTTTCTCCTTTGTCTTCCCTGGGATCACTTCCCAAATAAACTCCTTGAACCCCAATCCTTATCTTTGAGAGAACCAGTACCAAGAGGGTAGGAACACACCGGAGGAAGTGTCCATTCTGCCTCACTTAGTCCTTTGGGCTACTGTTAACAGAATACCACATACTGGGTGCCTTATAAGCAACAGGAATTTATTTCTTCCAGTTGTAGGCTAGAAGTCCAAGAGCAAGGTATTGGCAGATTTGAAGTCTGGTGAGGGCCGATTTCCTCAGAGATGGTGCTTTCTAGCTGTGTCCTAATATGGCGGAAGGGACTAGTGAGCTCTCTACAGCCCCTTTGGTAAGGGTGCTAATCCTACTCATGAGGGCTCCATCCCCATGATCTAATAATCTCCCCCAAGGCCCTGCCTCCTAATACCATCCTTTAGGATTCAATGTATGAATTTTGGGGAGCACGAACATTCAGGCCATAGCAATAATGAGCGTGGGTAGTAGCAATAGTTGTTGATAAGTGATAATAATATTAAGACATGGTAATTGAGTCAAGGATTCTTGTGTGCTTAGTGTGTGCCAGGCACTGTGATAAGCTCTTCATGGGCATTAGGTCCCTAAATCCTCCAAGTCCACAAGCGTGCTATTTATAATCGTCCCATGTGACATCGAGGAAACCAAAACTTTGGTTGGTCAGGAAACTTGCTCTGGACACCTGGTAGGAAGCAGCAGAGCTGGGATTCAAGCTTGACCCCAGGACTTGTGTCCTCAGAGAAGGGGACACCTGAGAAGGGAATACCTGAGCTGGATCCACCAGCGGGGCAAGGGAGGAGCCAGAGCAAAGGCAGGCTGGGGCATGTCGAGTCTTACAGAGGGGTTAGCAGGGAGAGTGGGGTGTGTTGGGAAGGGTCGCCATAGAAAAAATGGAAGCATCTGGTTGGGCCAGGCTGGGGCAGGCTTCTTGCACCCGACTAAGTTCTCTGGGCATAGAGTGGTTGCGCAGGGACACTTTTTAACCGCGCTATGCCATGCTCAGACCTGTGCAGCAGAGCAGAGTGAGGGATAGGGATGGGAGAGGTGGCAGGAAACCAACAGGGAACAACTGTGATTTGATTTGCTTTGATCCTGCCCTTCTCCCAACTCCCTTTGTGGGGACAGGTCTGGGAAGACAAAGGAGCTGAGCAGGTCCCCTGGGATGACCGTTTCAGCAACTGGCTGCTCTTCCTAGAGAGGAGCCAGCTTTACAGAACAGCCCACAAAACTGTCCTGACCCGTAAATAAGCCTTTTCTGTCTCCATTCAGCCCCTCCCACAATGTTCCTGGCAAAGCCTTTTCTAGAATTCAGACAAGCAGAGAGATCCAACCTCTACTTGGGGGGGGTGGGGTGGGGGTAGGCAGGTAGTTTTGAGGGATGGAGTCGGTGGAGTTGTGCATGTTTGAGCCAAACAGGACCTTGAAAGAAGGGTAACTGAGGCCCCAGAATGAGAGCCTGGGTCTCCTAACTCCCATTCAGTTATATGGCTCCACCGTAAACCCTTTGCTTTAACTATTTTTGTTGCCTACAAATGTTCTTATTTATTTTATAATTGGAAATTTGCAATTATTGACCCCTTTCCCTCATTTTGTCCATCCTCCAGCCCATCTCTCTTTTGGCAACCATCAGTTTTTTCTCTGTATTTATGAATTTTGTTTTGTTTGTTCATTTGCTTTTGGCTTTGTCTCCTAGATTCCATTATATAAGTGAAATGATACAGTATCTGTCTTTCTCTAGTTGATTTGTTTTACTTAGGATCATGCAGTCAAGGTCCATCCATGTTGTTGTGAATGGCAAGATGTCATTCTTTTTTATGGCTGAGTAATATTCCATTGAGTATACATACACTGCCTCGTCTTTATCCATTCATCCACTGATAGACACTTAGGTTCTTTCCATATCTTGGTAATTGTAAATAATGCTGCAGTGAACATTTGGGTGCACAGATCTTTTCAAATTCGTGCTTTTGTCTTCTTTGAGTAAATACCCAGAAGTGGAATTTCTGGATCCTATTATAGTTCTATTTTTAACTTTTTGAGGACCCTCATACTGTTTTCCGCAGTGACTGCACCAATTTACCATCCCACCAATAGTGCCAGAGGGTTCCCTTTTCTCTATATCCTCAGGGACTCTTGTCATTTCTTGTCTTTTTAATTTTGGCCAATCTAACAGATGTGAGGTGATAATCTCATTGTGGTTCTGCTTGCATTTCCCTGATAGCTAGTGATGTTGAGCATCTTTTCATGTGTCTGTTAGCCATTGTATGTCTTCTCTGGAAAAATGTCTATTCAGATCCCGTGCCTATTTTTTAAGTGATTTTTTTTGTTTTTGTTTTTGCTATTGAGAGTTACAGGAGTTCTTTATATGTTTTTGCATAGTGACCCCCTATCAGATATATGATTTGCAAATTTTTTTTCCATTCAGTGGGTTGTCTTTTCTTTTGTTGATGGTTTTCTTTGCTGTGCAAAAGTTTTTATTTTGATGTAGCTCCACTGTTGCCTTTGATTTTGGAGTCAGATCCAAAAAATCATCATCAAGACTAATGTCAAAGAGCCTACTGCCTGTGTTTTCTTCTAGGAGTTTTATGGTTTCAGGTCTTACATTCAAGTCTTTAATCCATTTTGAGTGAATTTTTGTGTGTGGTGGAAGATAGTGGTCTAGTTTCATTCTTTTGCATATTACTGTCCTGTTTTCCCAACACCATTTATTGAAGAGACTATCTTTTCCCCATTGTATAGTCTTGCCTCCTTTATCATAAGTTAGTTGAACCATGTATGTACGGGTTTATTTCTCAGCTTTCTATTCTCTTCTACTGATTAATGTGTCCGTTTTTTTGCCAACACCATACAGTTTTGATTACTACAGCTTTGCAATATAGATTGAAATCTGGGAGTCTAATGCCTCCAGGTTTGTTCTTTCTTAAGAAAACTTTGGCTCTCTAGAGTCTTTTGTGGTTCCGTACAATTTTTTTCTCTGTGAGAAGTACTATTGGAATTTTGATAGGGGTTGTACTGAACCTATAGATTGCTTTGGGCAATATGGACATTTAAACAGGATTAATCCGTCCAATCCGTGAGCTTGGACTATGTTTCCATTTATTTGTATCATTTTCAATTTCTTTCATTAATGTTGTGTAATTTTCAGTATACGGATCTTTTACCTACCTTGGTTTAGTTTATTGCCAGGTTTAGTTTCTTTTTTTGGCGGGGGGAGGTGCAATTGTAATGGGATTGTTTACTCAATTTCTCTTTCTGATAATTTGTTGTTAGTGCATAGAAATGCAACTGATTTTTGTATATTGATTTTGTACCCTTCAACTTTATTGACCTCGTTTATCAGTTCTAACAGGTTTTTGTTGTTGTTGTTGTTAGATTTTTTTTTAATTGCACGTGTGTAGTTCCTTAGGGTTTCCTGTATATAAAATCATATCATCTGCAAATTAGTGGCAATTTTATTTCTTCCTTCCCAATTTGGATATCTTCTATTTCTTTTTCTTTCCTAAATGTTCTGAGTAGGACTTCCGATATTATTCTGCATAAAAGTGGTGAGATTAAGCCTCCTTGTCTTATTCCTCTTCTTAGAGAAAAGATTTTAGCTTTTCACTGTTAAGCATGATGTTAGCTGCGGGCTTGTCATGTATGACCTTTATTATGTTGAGATCCGTTCCCTTTATATTCACTTTGTTGGGAGTTTTTATCATAAATGGATACTGACTTTTGTCAAATGCTTTTTCTGTATCTATTGAGATGCTCATGACTTTTATCCTTCATTTTGTTAATGTGGTATATCACATTGATTGATTTGTAGATGTTGAGACATTCTTGCATCCTTGACATAAATCCCACTTGATCGTGGTTATGGTTCTTTTAAAGTATTAAGTATGGTTTGCTAATGTTTTGTTGAAGATTTTTGCACCTATGTTCATCAGGGATATTGGTCTGTATTTGTATTTATTTGTGTATTCATTTATATACCGACTGATTGATTATTGTGTTCCTGTTGGTTTTGGTATCAGGATGATGCTGGCTTCATAAAATGGGTTTGGAAGCATTTAAAGATGCTTTATTAATACCAAAATACTTGAAAATGAAGGCAAATTAGAGAAAAATTCCAATAAAATATTTAAATAAAAGTATTTAGATATGGATCTCTATCTCACAGTTCCTGATGACAAGGGAGCTGTGATATGTAGGCAAATCTGAGAAAGGTGGAGAGGAGAATCAAGGAGATGGGTCAGGGGATGACACCTTGGAGTGTGACCTCCCTGGAGGCAGGTGTGACATCCTCTATACCATGGGGTCCTCTGCACTGCCTGGTCCACAGGAGGCTTTCAGTGGAGAATTACATTCGAGCTTTCTAATAGTGATGGAGGGGTGGCAGGTAGGAGTCATTATTTTTATTTTACAGATGAGGAGCTGATGCCTAGAAAAGTGTGAATTGCCCAAAGTTTCCAGCAGTGAACAGCCAGGTGGGGCCAGACCTCACACCTCCCAACCTGCAGATGAGTGCCTTTCTAATCCCCATGGGGCTGCTCCATCATCACCACTGATGGGAAGTGAACCAACCCCTCTCCATTCATCCAGGTTCCACCTCATATCTGCAGCAGTGGGTGTCACAGGAAGGATACATGGCCCAGTCTCCAGAATTCATGAGTCAGTAAGATCACATGGCAAATGTATATGGAATTAAGGCTGCTGATCGGTTTACCTTGAGACAGGCTTCTTAGCCTGGATCATCCAGCTGGTCCAGTGCCGAAACACGAGTCCTTTAGGTGGAAGAGGGAGGCAAGAGAGAACTCGAGAGGTCAGCATGAGAAACACACAGCCCAGTGCTGCTAATTTTAAAGACGGAGGAAGGACTATGAGCCAGGGAATGCTCTAGAAGCTGAAAAAGGCAAGGAAGTGGATTCTCCCCCAGAACCTCTAGAAAGAATGCAGCCCTGCCAACACTTTGAGCTTTAGTTCACTGAGACTCAACTGGGACCTGTGACTGCTAGAACTGTAAGATGATAAACTCGTGTTGTTTTGAGGAATTTAGTTTTTTGGAAATATGTTAGAGCAGCAGTGGGAAACTAAGACAAGAGATATTCCTAGATTCCTGGCTGGGCATCTCTGAAAAGATCCCTCAGTGAGGGGAGAGGTGTGGACAAAGCCTACCTGTTTATAATTAGCATGCCTAGTTTTACTGTTTACTGATCCAATTAGTAATTTATCCATCAGCTGAGATTAAATCACTTTTAGGCCAAAATCAGGTAAAATTTCTAGTGAAGTGTTGGAAGAAAAAAATACCCCAAAGGGAGGCTTATGTGAACTCTTCTGACAAGCCTCCGAAGTGGGCATTGTTGTACCCATTTCATGGATGAGGAAACCAAGGCTCAAGAGGGAATTGGTACATGGTCCAAAGTCCATCAGGGAATGGCAAAGTCAGGCCTTGAATCCAGGCTGGCCTGGACTTGCCCTTCTCCATACCATACTCTCCAGCCTTAACTGCCTTCTTGCTGAATATGTTATAGAGGAATTTCAGATTCTCTCTGGGGAGACTCATTCTCTGTTACCCACTATTTCCTATGCTAAGTTACCACACGTGCTCTCCGTGTTGCAGGGACATTATCCTTTCTTCTCCCCACAGAGGTCTTGGCCCCTTAATTAGATCACATACTTGGAGAGGCCGCATTGCTCCTTCTGAATTCCTCTCAGTGCTTGGAGCCTGCTTTAGGGGCTCACCAAATTCCTCCTGGAAGAAAGAATGAAATCTGCCAGGAGAGCAGGAGAAACCCCTTCATCTGTATTCTTTTTCTTTCGAAAGATTTATTTGTTTATTCCAGAGAGAGAGGGAAAGAGCATGAACAGGGAGGGGCAGAAGGACAGAGAGAATCCCAAGCAGGTTTCACACACAGCACAGAGCCCAAGGCCGGGCTCGATCTCACAACCCTGAGATCAGGTCTTGAGCCAAAACCAAGAGACAAAACCCGGGTGCCCCACCCCTTCTTCTATTTTTCAGTCTGTGGGGAATTCCCACCCCCTTTCCCTGAAATCCTAAACCCACTTTTACAGTTAGTTGCCAGTAGATATTATAGCAAAGGTGTGTATTAGCCTAGAAATTCCTTTAGTAGAAGTTTTTTTATAAAAAGATTTTATGTTTTTGTCAGAGAGAGAGAGAGAGAGAGAGCACAAGCAGGGGGAGGTGCAGGCAGAGGGAGAAGCCGACTCCCTGCTGAGCGGGGGACCCCCCCCCCGCCCACGTGGGACTCAATCCCAGGACCCTGGGATCATGACCTGAGCCGAAGACAGATGCTTAACCGGCTGAGCCACCCAGGAGCCCTATTAGTAGAAGTTTTACAAATTCACACTGAAGGTGGGAAATGCTTGGCAGTCTTTGATGTGCATGAAGGAAGTCCGCTAGAGTTTTGTCAGAGGTTCTCTCTCTCTCTCTCTCACACACACATACACACACACACACACACACACACACCCTTCTCTTTACCATATATGAAAGATTCTGCTTCCTTCATCTGCGAATAACAGTCGGTTTTAATTCCTGGGAGCCTTTCTGTTGCTGTTCTGGGGAGATGGGGAGGTCTTTTGCTTTACTTTGTTCAGTAAAATCCTTTGAGTAGGATTCCTGCATCCCTTCATTGCGCAGCACTACAAAAAGGGCCAGGGAGTTTGGACGGTAATGTGGGTCAGGAGAAAATACACTGGGTCTGAAGCCAGAGGACTAGGATTTCTCCAAGGTCAGGCACCTCAGTCTGGGGCCCTGAATACTCCTTCCCTGTGTTTCTGTGAAAGTTACACATGTGAGTCCTCAAAAGCTACTTAATTGGCAAATTGATGTGTGTCTCCGGGATTGTTTGTGCAACTGACTGCATGTGAATCTGGGAGAGGCGAGGGCGTCAGAAGGGCGAGCTGGGATATTTTAATATTCAGTATTTCCAGACTCAGCAGGCAGCAGGCTAAATCTGTCCGCTGATGGGCAGACATGAATTATGAAACCACTCACGTAGGTTGAGAGGTTGCCTGGAGCTGGGGAAGGATGGCCACCAGTGTCTCCGCAGGCTGGCTGGGGGTGGGCTCGCTCCCCCGTCAGCACGGAGGGTCCGCGGACAGGTGCGTGATCACAGTGCGGGTGTGGCCCGCATGCAGCGTGACCCGCAGGAGCCCCGAGACAACATGGGCAGCGGGATCCGAAAACCGGCCGGGACCCACGGGATGACCCCAGCTTTCTGTGTGGCTGGAGGGTGAGGCTGCCCCCTAGTGGCAAAGGTCGACATGGGGGCTGAAGTTCAAGGGGTCCCAGGGACTCTGACCTGCTTCTTCCCCTGGTTCTGATGCCTCCTCCCGTGGCGGCGAGGGGGTGGGGTGGGGGTGCTTTGCGGGCTGGGGGTAGCACAAGGTCCAGGGAAGAGAAGAAACGAGCCAGTCCTCTGCAATAATATTTAACAAGTCAGTAATAACCATTTATTGCTGATGGGTGTGTGCAACGCGCTGAGGGCTTCGCACATACTTTCTCGATTCTTCACGGCAGCCCTATTCCTTAAATATCATTGTTTCCCCATTTGCAGACAAGAGGCAAATGAACCCAATCTCATCAGCCCATGTCTGTGGTAGTTACCAGTTGGGTAATACTTAATGTAACATAGACACTTTACAAGCATGATCTCATGTAATCTTTATGCTTATTTTAGGACATAGATTTTATTATTCCTTATTTCCATGATATCATTGAGGAAGCAGAGGCTTAGAGAAGGCGCGTATCAGTTAGCATTTACAATGTAGCAAACCACCCCCAGATTGAGTGGCTTGAGACGCAATCCCTCATTTTGTTTTTGATGCAGTGAGCAGAGAGTTTGGGCCTGGTTCCCCTGGGCGGGTCTCCTAGTCTCTGTCGGTTCAGGGAGAGCATCAGGAATCTGTGGTCAGAGACTGCTCAGCGAGGCAGCTCTGCTTCAGGGGCCTGGTTGGTGGTGGGCTGGGGTAACGGTAGAGACTGGCGCCCGTGGTCTCATCCCCCCGCCGGCTAGCCTCGCCCTGTGGCTGGGCAGGGGTCTGAGAGGGAGCTTGGAAACATGCAAGGTCTCTTGAGGCCCCTGGCTCAAAACTGGTGCAAGGTCACTTCTACTGAACTCTGTGGGCCAAAGCAAGCCTGGATCAAGGGACAGGGAATATAGACTCCTGAGGGGGAAGGGCTGTGCAATCACAGAGCAAAGCGTGAGTGTGGATACAAGGAGGCCTGGAGAACCGGGGCCATTTTTGCAATCTCTCTCTAGGTGGGTGTGGGGAACAGGTGTGGGAAGAGATCTGGGCGGAGCGGGATTCCTGAGTGGAGAGGACAGTGTGTGCAAAGGCCCCTTAAGTGTTCGAGGCAGGAAAGAGCTTGTGTTTCTGGAAAGTAGGCTGGGGTGCCTGGAATACAGGAAGAGACATTTGGAGAAATTAGGGATGAGGTGTTATTCTGAGCACTTCGTCTGGGCTAACTCCATCCTCACAACAATCCCGAGCTAAGTGCTGTGGTTACCTCCCCTTTCTAGATGGGGAAACTGAGGGAGAGGTCAAGCAGTAGTCTAGGTCACACTGCTAGAAGCAGCAGTGTCAGGGGCCCAGCTCAGGGCATCCAGCTATAAAGCCCCACCCTGAACCACTTGCCACACTGCTGGTGCCCCAACAGGTAGGAGAAAGGATGTGTGAAAAAGGGGTTCTGCTGTTATGGTAGGAGGGTGGATGTCAGAACTACTTTCCTGAGAGGTCTGGAGACGCTAAGGAAGGGACTCTGTCACCTCCTATTTGCTCAAGACTAAGACGGCTTATTTCTGTTTCGATGTGGAAAGGAGCTGGTCTTTCTGACTCTGTGACCCTACAAATAAAGACGTGCACGAGAATGCCAAGTGTATGCACTGTTACTTTTTCTTTAAGCAACAGAAACAGATTCCATTTAGCTCAAGTTTAAAAGGAAATATTTCTTTCTTTTAAAAAAATTTTCATTTTATTTATTATTAAGTATGCACCACACCCACCGTGGGGCTCAAACTCATGACCCCGAGATCAAGAGTCCCATGCTCCACTGACAGAGACAGCCAGGCGTCCCTAAAATAAAGCATTTTTTAAAGATTTATTTATTTATTTGATACAGAGAGCACAAGTAATGGGAATAGAGGGAGAGGGAGAAGGAGGTTCCCCGCTGAGAAAGGAGCCCGATGCGGGACTCATCCCAGGACCCTGGGATTATGACCTGAGCCAAAGGCAGACACTTAACCAACTGAGTCCCCCAGGCGCCTCTAAAATGAAGTATTTCTTAGGAAAGTGCTGGGAGAGCTCACAGAATCAGACCATCCCAGGAAGGGCAAGAACTAGACAAGCCCCTGGGGCCTCAGGGTTAGGAGTCAGTGGGCTCACTTTCTCATTTGCTGCCAGCCCCATAATTTGGGTCTAAAACTTCCCATCACTATGACTTGCTGTCTACATCTTGACCTCCTATGAGAGATAACCTGACACAAATTGGGCAGTGTGTATTTACGCTGGACCACCTGGATCTGTCCAGGGAAACAGGGACATGTGTACAGCCAACACCACTGGGCAGGGGGGATCACTATGAAGCCCTCCTTCTTGGTGGCCATGCTTGGAAGCAGAATTAGTTCCAAGTGCCACTGCCTACATCCATCTGGACAGTTCTAAGGATGTACCTTTTCCCAAGGAAAAGAAGAGGTTTTCCTCTCCCAGGGATCCAAAATTCCAGAACTCCTGACCAAACGCACACCCTGCAGCTTTACTGCAGTTAGAACTTCTCAGCAAGAGCATTTGAATATGATTTTATCAATTGCATTTTTTCATGGTTAGCAAATAGTTTTCTTGAAGTTATAACAATCCAGGGCGGATGATACCCTTAAGCTCAATTTTGCCATGCAATGATCATATTTATATTTGAGTGCTTTGCAATCCTGACTTCCTAAGTGATCGGGTCATAAAATATTTATTAGTGGTTCAAAAGAGTTGCTTTTGCAAATTCAGTATCTTCTCTAGGACAGATTTTAGGGCAGACAGTGCTTTTTGGTTGAGTTCGTGGTGTGATGTGCAAAGGGGCTTCCTTGCCTAAACCTAGGGGTGAAGCTGGGCTCTGTGGGTGGTCAGCTTCTCCTCCAAGCTTCATGTATGATTTGCCCCAAGACTGAAAAGGCCACTTGCACAGATTGAATGAAATTCATGGTTTTCAAAAATAAGTTTGGCTACTTAAATTTCTAGATGGGAGTTTCTTATAGATGGGCATAACTGCTTCCGCATAAATATTTTATGACTGCTCCTTCTGATTCTTGACATAAATATGATTTTCATGGGCATGAACTCTATTAAAAGAGTATTTGGGGTGGGAACTTAAGACTCAAGATACTCATCAGGCCTGGATTCCCCACCCATCAGTTCACGACATGACCTTGAGCAAGCAAGCTCGCGTCTCTAGATTTTGTTTATTTCAATATATCAGACTGGAATTGGTAAATATCCGTTAGGCATGTGTTTAGCTACAAATAATGAAAAACCTGAAAGGGGTTTATTTTTCTAATGTGACAGATCAAGAGGCAGGGACTCAAGCATTGGGAGATTATTGAGGACCGAGGCTCCTTTTCTGTTTCTGTGATCAGCCTGTGGTTTTTGTCCCCATGGTGGAAACTTGGCTGCTGCACTTTCAGAAGGAAGAAGAGGGAAGGGCAGAGGGAAAGGCTAACTGAGCTTGTCCCCCTGTTTTTTGGGGCATAACTAAGGTCCTGGAAGCCCCCTTTCCTCCAAACAGTCTTCTCACATCTCATTCGCCGGAACTAAAGGCTGCCTCTACTCACAAAGGAACGTGGGAAGGCCATCCTTTTATTGGGGCACATTAAAGCCCTGAATCAAAACAGGGGTCTGTCGGTAGAGAAAAATAATGATTATGGGGTAGGAAATTACCTGTGTCCTTTTTATCCCAAAAGGGCAGAAGGACACTATCACGTATCTGTTCACTGGGTCTTCTGGCCAGCAGTAAGCACTGTGTTAGCCCTTCCACTGGTCAGCTCAAGTTCCTTAATGTATGCGTGCAGGCAGGGACTCCAGAAACTGAGTCTCGGAAGCATCGAGGAAATTGCTCCAGGCAGCAGAGAGGAAAGAATGAAAAAGCATCTCCTCTCTCTGTTGACTTCGGAAGGGCTGGGCGTACTCTGAATCCTTTCTGTTGGCCTCCACGGGAGGGGCTGAAGCATTTTCTCCCTTCTTTTCATTCCTCACCCTGAGGAAGCTTGGGCTTGGGGGTAAGGGAGGGAGACTCTCATGCCAATATTTGTGGGTGCTGGGACTCCTGTCCAGACCTGTGCTTCCCTGAGGACATCCTCATTCCTTCCCAGATTTCCTGAGCACAGCGCTGGCAGGCTCCTCCCTGGAACGGGGAGCAGGATAGCGCTCAGCACCTGGCACCTGCGGGGACTGAAGCGAAATAGGGCAGGAAGCAGTCGTCCCCAGCTCTCCGTAGCAGGTCACAGTGATTAGCTGTCCCTACAAAGGGGCGATGTCCTCAACAGTCATGCACACAGTGTGTGTGTGTGTGTGTGGCGGTGGGGTGCTTTGAATCACAGCTGGACGCTTCCTGGCTATGTGACTTGCAAACATCTCAGTTTCCCCATCTGCGAAATGGGAGAGGATATCAGTAGCTACGTCGTAGGGTTGTTGTGAGACTCTGTATACCCAAAGCACAAGAACAATGCCCCCCAGAGCCACCGTGTGTGTGTGCACTTATGTCGGCGCCTTCTGAATGGCCCTCCTTTGGACCTCTTTATGAAGAGCTCACTTTTTATAGATTCATTCTCTGGACTCTTGAAAGCCAAGTCTCCTGGGGTTGTTCTTAAGTTACTATTTGTTTTTAATGAATCTTGTCGTTATCAATTCCTCAGTTCCTGCTGTTAATGCAGAACAAGAAAAATAATGGCTGATATCTCAGCTCCTGCTCTTCTGCCTTTGGAAAACACAGATTAACCGTAGGGTGTGCGTTACGCCCCCTGGAGTGGTGTCCTCTGGTGGCGCTCCGCTCCGTCGACGGGAGGGACGGGTTGGTCAATAGCGGAGATCACTTTGTTTTCTTCACAGTTGGGGCCGAGCCTGCATGGTTTTCATCCAGTATTTTCCTTCTTCCTATACAGGCATTTCAGTCCTGGAGTGTATGTATGCTCGCGTGTTGGTGAATTAGATTTCTCAGCACGGATCATGGTGGGCTCACGGGAGACCATCTCCAGAGTGCTGCTTTTCTGTGGGTCCTCAGTCGCTGCCAGTACAATGCTGCCTGGGGACAAGGGACAAAGCCCCGGTCCCAGGCCCTGATCTGCTCTCTCCTCACTCGGGCCATGATACAGGGCAAATGACTCTCTCTCCTGTGTGGGCCTTCGGCTTCCCCTTCTACCGGATGATCTGTGGGGCCCTTCCAGCTCTGCTGTTTTTCAGGATTTTCTGAAAGATGCTTCTGGACTTTGGATGTGCAGCGTGCTAGGGAGCTCTTGGTTTTGAAGTTTCCCTTCTGAGGATTACCTTCATTTATTGGGCCTCTGGTTGCTGAAACTTACCATCAAGAAAGAGCAGACTGAAGTTCTTTTTCTTCCCACAGATGTGATGCTTAAATAAAATTCAGTTTCCTGGAGCAGACACAGAGGAGCAGGAATGGATAGGGTTTCTCCTGTCTTTGAGCGGTCCCAGAGGAGACTGTAAACAGCAGGCTATCCCTTCAAGCAGATGGGCCTCTCTGAGCCCAGAGAGCCAGGCCTCCACAGAGAAGAGAGGAATCAGAGAGAGAAATGAGGAAAAGCTGTCTGCTGTGATGTTGGTTTATTCCTACAGCCGAACATAGCCTGGAGGAGGGGGAGGAGAGGGGGGATTAACCCCGGGCTGGCTGGCTGTGACGTTCCAAGTCACAATTCCGATCTGATGAGAAAAGTGCCCAGTGAGCTAACTTTGGATGCAACACCTTTTTTTTTTTTTTTTAAAGATTTTATTTATTTATTTGACAGAGATCACAAGTAGGCAGAGAGGCAGGCAGAGAGAGAGGGAGGGGAAGCAGGCTCCCCGCTGAGCAGAGAGCCTGATGTGGGACTTGATCCCAGGACCCTGAGATCATGACCTGAGCCAAAGGCAGAGGCTTTAACCCACTGAGCCACCCAGGCGCCCATGGATGCAACACCTTTTTGAGAGCAAAGCCAGGTTCAGAGGACATTGGGATTAGTGGGCAAGATTAGGGGGCACTCAACTCCCTGTCCCCTCTTTGGTGGCTTTGCCTCATTTTTGCTATGAATGGCTTTGGGTACCCAGGCTTCTTGCTGCCCCCAGAGCCCTTCCCACCTGCCTCACCTAGGCCCGTCTTGATTTATCCAGTGACACTCTTGATCTCAAATGTTTTCCTTCTCCCTTCTTCTTACCATGAATTGTATTAAAATTTTACTGGGGGGACAGCATGGTGAGGTAGAAGGAGTTACAGCCTTTGGACTCAGTCTTGAATGGTGCACAATCAAGGTACTTTCGCTCATAACACTGGGGACTTGGGTAAGTTACTTGATTTCCCTCAGCCTCAGTGTTCTCTCCTTTGAGATGGGCACAGTCCTGCATAAAGAGTAGTTTCCCCTCATTCTTGGTTTTGTTTTCTGCAGTTTCAGTTACCTGCAGCAACTCCTGGAAGCAGGAGATCTCCCGACAAATTAACAGGAAGTCAAAGATAGTCTACCACTAGGTCGAGATGGCCATGTCATTCGCCTCACTTCGTCTCATCACACAGGCATTTTGCACATCATCGAAAGAAAAGTGAATATAGGACAATAAGATATTTTGAGAGAGAGAGAGACCACATTCACATAACTTTTATTATGGTGTATTGATAGAGTTGTTCTGTTACATTATTGTTGTTAATCTCTTGCTGTGATTAACTTATTTATTTTTTTTTCTATTTTTAATTTTTTTTTAATTTTTTTTATTTTTTTCAGCAAAACAGTATTCATTATTTTTGCACCACACCCCGTGCTCCATGCAATCCGTGCCCTCTACAATACCCACCACCTGGTGCCCCCAACCTCCCACCCCCCACCCCTTCAAAATTCTCAGATCGTTTTTCAGAGTCCATAGTCTCTCATGGTTCACCTCCCCTTCCAATTTCCCTCAACTCCCTTCTCCTCTCCATCTCCCCTTGTCCTCCATGCTATTTGTTATGCTCCACAAATAAGTGAAACCATATGATAATTGACTCTCTCTGCTTGACTTATTTCACTCAGCATAATCTCTTCCAGTCCCGTCCATGTTGCTACAAAACTTGGGTATTCATCCTTTCTTTTTTTTTTTTTTTTTTTTAACAGCTTTATAAACATATATTTTTATCCCCAGGGGTACAGGTCTGCGAATCGCCAGGTTTACACACTTCACAGCACTCACCATAGCACATACCCTCCCCAATATCCATAACCCCACCCCCCTCTCCCAACCCCCTCCCCCCATCAACCCTCAGTTTGTTTTGTGAGATTAAGAGTCACTTATGGTTTGTCTCCCTCCCAATCCCATCTTGTTTCATTTACTCTTCTCCTACCCCCTCAACCCCCCATGTTGCATCTCCTCTCCCTCATATCAGGGAGATCATATGATAGTTGTCTTTCTCCGATTGACTTATTTCGCTAAGCATGATACCCTCTAGTTCCATCCACGTCGTCGCAAATGGCAAGATTTCATTTCTTTTGATGGCTGCATAGTATTCCATTGTGTATATATACCACATCTTCTTTATCCATTCGTCTGTAGATGGACATCTAGGTTCTTTCCATAGTTTGGCTATTGTAGACATTGCTGCTATAAACATTCGGGTGCACATGCCCCTTCGGATCACTACGTTTGTATCTTTAGGGTAAATACCCAGCAGTGCAATTGCTGGGTCATAGGGTAGTTCTATTTTCAACATTTTGAGGAACCTCCATGCTGTTTTCCAGAGTGGTTGCACCAGCTTGCATTCCCACCAACAGTGTAGGAGGGTTCCCCTTTCTCCGCATCCTCGCCAGCATCTGTCACTTCCTGACTTGTTAATTTTAGCCATTCTGACTGGTGTGAGGTGATATCTCATGGTGGTTTTGATTTGTATTTCCCTGATGCCGAGTGATATGGAGCACTTTTTCATGTGTCTGTTGGCCATCTGGATGTCTTCTTTGCAGAAATGTCTGTTCATGTCCTCTGCCCATTTCTTGATTGGATTATTTGTTCTTTGGGTGTTGAGTTTGCTAAGTTCTTTATAGATTTTGGACACTAGCCCTTTATCTGATATGTCATTTGCAAATATCTTCTCCCATTCTGTCAGTTGTCTTTTGGTTTTGTTAACTGTTTCCTTTGCTGTGCAAAAGCTTTTGATCTTGATAAAATCCCAAAAGTTCATTTTTGCCCTTGCTTCCCTTGCCTTTGGTGATGTTCCTAGGAAGATGTTGCTGCGGCTGAGGTCGAAGAGGTTGCTGCCTGTGTTCTCCTTGAGGATTTTGATGGATTCCTTTCTCACATTGAGATCCCTCATCCATTTTGAGTCTATTTTCATGTGTGGTGTAAGGAAATGATCCAATTTCATTTTTCTGCATGTGGCTGTGCAATTTTCCCAACACCATTTATTGAAGAGGCTGTCTTTTTTCCATTGGACATTCTTTCCTGCTTTGTCGAAGATGAGTTGACCATAGAGTTGAGGGTCCATTTCTGGGCTCTCTATTCTGTTCCATTGATCTATGTGTCTGTTTTTGTGCCAGTACCATGCTGTCTTGATGATGACAGCTTTGTAATAGAGCTTGAAGTCCGGAATTGTGATGCCACCAACTTTGGCTTTCTTTTTCAATATTCCTTTGGCTATTCGAGGTCTTTTCTGGTTCCATATAAATTTTAGGATTATTTGTTCCATTTCTTTGAAAAAAATGGATGGTACTTTGATAGGAATTGCATTAAATGTGTAGATTGCTTTAGGTAGCATAGACATTTTCACAATATTTATTCTTCCAATCCAGGAGCATGGAACATTTTTCCATTTCTTTGTGTCTTCCTCAATTTCTTTCACGAGTACTTTATAGTTTTCTGTGTATAGATTCTTAGTCTCTTTGGTTAGGTTTATTCCTAGGTATCTTATAGTTTTGGGTGCAATTGTAAATGGGATGGACTCCTTAATTTCTCTTTCTTCTGTCTTGTTGTTGGTGTAGAGAAATGCAACTGATTTCTGTGCATTGATTTTATATCCTGACACTTTACTGAATTCCTGTACAAGTTCTAGCAGTTTTGGACTGGAGTCTTTTGGGTTTTCCACATATAGTATCATATCATCTGCAAAGAGTGATAGTTTGACTTCTTCTTTGCCGATTTGGATGCCTTTAATTTCCTTTTGTTGTCTGATTGCTGAGGCTAGGACTTCTAGTACTATGTTGAATAGCAGTGGTGATAACGGACATCCCTGCCGTGTTCCTGACCTTAGCGGAAAAGCTTTCAGTTTTTCTCCATTGAGAATGATATTTGCGGTGGGTTTTTCATAGATGGCTTTGATAATATTGAGGTATGTGCCGTCTATCCCTACACTTTGAAGAGTTTTGATCAGGAAGGGATGCTGTACTTTGTCAAATGCTTTTTCAGCATCTATGGAGAGTATCATATGGTTCTTGTTCTTTCTTTTATTAATGTGTTGTATCACATTGATTGATTTGCGGATGTTGAACCAACCTTGCAGCCCTGGAATAAATCCCACTTGGTCGTGGTGAATAATCCTTTTAATGTACTGTTGAATCCTATTGGCTAGTATTTTGGCGAGAATTTTTGCATCTATGTTCATCAAGGATATTGGTCTGTAGTTCTCTTTTTTGATGGGATCCTTGTCTGGTTTTGGGATCAAGGTGATGCTGGCCTCATAAAATGAGTTTGGAATTTTCCTTCTATTTCTATTTTTTGGAACAGTTTCAGGAGAATAGGAATTAGTTCTTCTTTAAATGTTTGGTAGAATTCCCCCGGGAAGCCGTCTGGCCCTGGGCTTTTGTTTGTTTGGAGATTTTTGATGACTGTTTCAATCTCCTTACTGGTTATGGGTCTGTTCAGGCTTTCTATTTCTTCCTGGTTCAGTTGTGGTAGTTTATATGTCTCTAGGAATGCATCCATTTCTTCCAGATTGTCAAATTTGTGGGCGTAGAGTTGCTCATAGTATGTTCTTTTTTTTTTTTTTTTTTGGTCAGAGAGAGAGAGAGGGAGAAAGCAAGCACAGGTAGACAGAGTGGTAGGCAGAGGGAGAAGCAGGCTTCCTGCCGAGCAAGGAGCCTGATGTGGGACTCGATCCCAGGACCCCGGGATCATGACCTGAGCTGAAGGCAGCCGCTCAACCAACTGAGCCACCCAGGCGTCCCTCATAGTATGTTCTTATAATTGTCTGTATTTCTTTGGTGTTCGTTGTGATCTCTCCTCTTTCATTCATGATTTTATTTATTTGGGTCCTTTCTCTTTTCTTTTTGATAAGTCTGGCCAGGGGTTTATCAATCTTATTAATTCTTTCAAAGAACCAGCTCCTAGTTTCGTTGATTTGTTCTCTTGTTTTTTTGGTTTCTATTTCATTGATTTCTGCTCTGATCTTTATGATTTCTCTTCTCCTGCTGGGTTTAGGGTTTCTTTCTTGTTCTTTCTCCAGCTCCTTTAGGTGTAGGGTTAGGTTGTGTACCTGAGACCTTTCTTGTTTCTTGAGAAAGGCTTGTACTGCTATATATTTTCCTCTCAGGACTGCCTTTGTTGTGTCCCACAGATTCTGAACCGTTGTGTTTTCATTATCATTTGTTTCCATAAATTTTTTCAATTCTTCTTTAATTTCCTGGTTGACCCATTCATTCTTTAGAAGGATGCTGTTTAGTCTCCATGTATTTGGGTTCTTTCCAAATTTCCTCTTGTTATTGAGTTCTAGCTTTAGAGCATTGTGGTCTGAAAATATGCAGGGAATGATCCCAATCTTTTGATACCGGTTGAGACTTGATTTAGGACCAAGAATGTGATCTATTCTGGAGAATGTTCCATGTGCACTAGAGAAGAATGTGTATTCTGTTGCTTTGGGATGAAAAGTTCTGAATATATCTGTGATGTCCATCTGGTCCAGTGTGTCATTTAAGGCCTTGATTTCCTTGTTGATCTTTTGCTTGGATGATCTGTCCATTTCAGTGAGGGGAGTGTTAAAATCCCCTACTATGATTGTATGATTGTCAATGTGTTTCTTTGATTTTGTTATTAACTGGTTTATATAGTTGGCTGCTCCCACGTTAGGGGCATAGATATTTAAAATTGTTAGATCTTCTTGTTGGACAGTTCCTTTGAGTATGATATAGTGTCCTTCCTCATCTCTTATTATAGTCTTTGGCTTAAAATCTAATTGATCTGATATAAGGATTGCCACTCCTGCTTTCTTCTGATGTCCATTAGCATGGTAAATTCTTTTCCACCCCCTCACTTTAAATCTGGAGGTGTCTTCGGGTTCAAGATGAGTTTCTTGTAGGCAACATATAGATGGGTTTTGTTTTTTTATCCATTCTGATACCCTGTGTCTTTTGATTGGGGCATTTAGCCCATTAACATTCAGGGTAAGTATTGAGAGATATGAATTTAGTGCCATTGAATTGCCTGTAAGGTGACTGTTATTGTATATTGTCTCTGTTTCTTTCTGATCTACTACTTTTAGGGTCTCTCTTTGCTTAGAGGACCCCTTTCAATATTTCCTGTAGAGCTGGTTTGGTATTTGCAAATTCTTTCAGTTTTTGTTTGTCCTGGAAGCTTTTAATCTCTCCTATTTTCAATGATAACCTAGCTGGATATAGTATTCTTGGCTGCATGTTTTTCTCATTTAGTACTCTGAATATATCATGCCAGCTCTTTCTGGCCTGCCAGGTCTCTGTGGATAAGTCTGCTGCCAATCTAATATTTTTACCATTGTACGTTACAGACTTCTTTTCCCGGGCTGCTTTCAGGATCTTTTCTTTGTCACTAAGACTTGTAAATTTTACTATTAGGTGACGGGGTGTGGACCTATTCTTATTGATCTTGAGGGGGGTTCTCTGAACCTCCTGGATTTTGATGCTTGTTCCCTTTGCCATATTGGGGAAATTCTCTCCAATAATTCTCTCCAATATACCTTCTGCTCCCCTCTCTGTTTCCTCTTCTTCTGGAATCCCAATTATTCTAATGTTGTTTCGTCTTATGGTGTCACTTATCTCTCGAATTCTCCCCTCGTGGTCCAGTAGCTGTTTGTCCCTCTTTTGCTCAGCTTCTTTATTCTCTGTCATTTGGTCTTCTATATCGCTAATTCTTTCTTCTGCCTCATTTATCCTAGCAGTGAGAGCCTCCATTTTTGATTTAACCTCATTAATAGCTTTTTTGATTTCAACTTGGTTAGATTTTAGTTCTTTTATTTCTCCAGAAAGGGCTTTTATATCTCCCATGCCTTTTTCAAGCCCGGCTAGAACCTTGAGAATCGTCATTCTGAACTCTAGATCTGACATATTACCAATGTCTGTATTGATTAGGTCCCTAGCCTTTGGTACTGCCTCTTGTTCTTTTTTTTGTTGTGAATTTTTCCGCCTTGTCATTTTGTCCAGATAAGAGTTTATGAAGGAGCAAGTAAAATACTAAAAGGGTGGCAACAACCCCAGGAAAATATGCTTTAGCCAAATCAGAAGAGATCCCAAATTGTGAGGGGGGAGAAAGGGGATAAAAAGGTGTTCAGAAAGAAAAAAAAAAAAGAAACTATTAAAAAAAAGAAAGCCGATAAAGAAAAAATATAAAAAGAGGAAAAAAATATATATATATTAGATAAACTATTTAAAAAACGTTAAAAAAGAAAACGGTAAAAGTTAAAAAAATTTAGCAGAAGAAGAGAAAAAGAAATAAAAATAAAAAATTGAAAAAGAAAAAAAAATTAAATTAACTGCAAGGCTAAAAAATCATGGGGAGAAAGCCATGAGTTCCGTGCTTTGCTTTCTTCTCCTCTGGAATTCCGCCGCTCTCCTTGGTAGGTGAACTTGGTCCTGGCTGGGTTTCCCGTAGATCTTCTGGGGGAGGGGCCCGTTGTAGTGATTCTCAAGCGTCTTTGCCCCAGGCGGAGTTGCACCGCCCTTACCCGGGGCCGCGCTGAGTCATCCGCTCGGGTTCGCTTTCGGGAGCTTTTGTTCCCTGAGCGCTTTCCGTAGAGTTCCGGAGGACGGGAATGAAGATGGCGGCCTCCCGGTCTCCGGCCCGGAGGAGCCGAGAGCCCGGGGCCCCACTCCTCAGTGCGCCCTCAGAGAACAGCGCCCAATGACTCCCGCCACCCTGGCCTCAGGCCGCGCTCCGAGCTGACCGAGCCCGCGACCGGTTCAAGGCAACCCCGAGCTGAGAGTCACTCCTTGGCTCTGTCTCTGTAGCCGGCTTCCCCGTTCCAATACCGGTAAGCTCTGCGACACTCAGACACCCCTGATCCTTCTGTGACCCTGCGGGACCTGAGGCCGGGCTGACCCCGCCTGGGCTTCACCCCGGTTAAGCCTCTGGAGCGATGTCCCTCAGCGGAACAGACTTTAAAAGTCCCGATTTTGTGCTCCGTTGCTCCGCCGCTCGCCGGGAGCTGGCCCCTCCCCCCGCGGTCTATCTTCCCATCGCTTTGGATTCACTTCTCCGCCAGTCCTACCTTTCAGATAGTGGTTGATTTTCTGTTTCTAGAATTGCTGTTCTTCTTCTCTTCAATCTCCCGTTGGATTTGTAGGTGTTTGCAATCTTTAGATAAGCTATTTAGCTGATCTCCCGCTACCCGAAGTAGTCTCAGCTGCTACTTCTCCGCCATCTTGACTCCTCCCTCATTATTTTTTAAGATTTATTTATTTGAGGGGCGCCTGGGTGGCTCAGTCATTAGGCATCTGCCTTCAGCTTAGGTCATGATCCCAGGGTCCTAGGATGGAGCCCCGCATCGGGCTCCTTGCTCGGCTGGAAGCCTGCTTCTCCCTTTCCCACTCCCTCTGCTTGTGTTCCCTCTCTCACGGCATCTCTCTCTGTCAAATGAATAAATAAAATATTTTTTAAAAGAAGATTTATTTATTTGAGAGAGAGAGAGAGAAAGTGAGAGCATGAATCCTGGTGAAGGGACAGAAGGAGAGGGAGAGAGAGAATCTCAAAGCAGACTCCCTGCTGAGCCCAAAGCAGGGCTCAGTCTCATCACGTTGATATCATCACCTGAGCTGAAATCAAGAGTCGGACGTTTAACTTACTGAGTCACCCAGGCACCCCTACTGTGCCTAATTTATAAATAAAGTTTTATTATGGCTATGTATGTATAGAAAAAACATAGTATATATAGAGTTTGGTGCTAACTGTGGTTTCAGGCGCCTGCTGGGCAGGGGGGGTCTTGGAACGTATCCTTTGCAGATAAGGGGGGGCTACTGTGGCATTCTTGAGAGAATTAGATGGATATAAAGGTGACCTCAAAAAGAAAGCCACTACAAGAAATGTTATTTCTTCCTTCTTGTCCCATCTTACACCTCCTTTGTGTTAGAATCTGGGGAATTTTTTTTTTTTTTAAGAATCTGGGGAATTTAAAAAATATTCGGATGCCTCAGACTCACCCCACCTCCCGGTGGGAATCAAAGCTCCTCAGGTGACTGTTGAGACCCAAGTTAAGACCCACCGCCCTCAGGCTTTGCTGATTGAAGGTTTGCTGCTCTGTGCCCCGTGTGGCTTCTATTTCCATCCCGTCGGACCTGACTTCCAATGTCAGTTTATCATCTATGTTTTAATCTGACAAATGGCAGGTGCTTAATCAAGGTTTGTGCGCTGGATCTTTCCCTGAGTCCTGGATATTTGTTTTCACTGGTGCCTTGACAGGAGTAGGGCCACAGTCTCTTCTGTCACTAAGGGGAAGGCAGAGATGGATAGAGATTTACTGAAATGCTATGGCAGAGATGGTAGGCTGAAATGAGGCATTCTCTGGGATGTTGCCTGAGAATCAGAGGGGCGAGGTAGGACTGGCAAACCAGACTTCCTATCTTCCTTCAGCAAAGCTGAAGCAGGAAAGCAGCCAGCCAGCCCAGGACACACCTGGTGAATTTAGAAATCTGGGGGTTGGGTCGGATGGGCTTGACAGTGTGGTGTGGCCTGGAAAGGGAGGCAGGTGTTTATGACTGACAATGGATTTCCGAGTTAGTCCTTCTTCCTCCGAGTTACGTCTTGTAGGAGGACTTCAACCAGTACACTCTTGCCCACCCAGAGGTCATCTAAAGATAATTTCCATATAGCCCAAAGCTTCCTGCATCTCTCTGCTTGGGGCGGGTTCTCTGGCCATCAGAGCTCAGCCTTCACTTGGTGGCAGTCTGAAAGTATTGGGAAATTAATGGCTTGGTGCCACCTTCACATGAAGGGATGTCAGTGGACAGATGAACATCCCAGCTTCCCTGCCCTTTGGTGGGACAATCTTGAGGTATGTTCTGCACAGTTTTTCAGAGGGTCTCCTGTGGGACAGGGCCACGGATGTCACAGGGACAGCACCCTCGTCATGAATGCTTTGCCGGCTCTCCTCCCTTCCCTGTCTCACTTCCCTTCTGGAGTCTTCATGGATAGAGAGAAGGAGGAAATCATGGTAATGTGGTGCTTCCAATCTGCAGGTTGTGACCCATGAGGGAGTTGTGGCATTGATTTCTACACGTTGAGTGTGCTTCACATTGTAAGGGGACATAATGTTATGTGAAAATTTCACTTCAGTTGTGTGAATATATCCACGTTCTGGTGAAATAGATTTCTCAACATGGATCATGATCAAAAATTTTGAAAGCATTGCCAGCATGGGCCCCTGTGGTTTTTATCTTCCCAGGATCCATCTTCCTTTTTCCTGCAGTAATAGCACTACTATTAATGTAACCACCTCTCAACAAGGAAAGGGGACTGTGCGCCTAATTGGACATAGTCTTGGTGGGACCATCAATCAAGGTGTTGCATCATTCCCTGGGCAAATGGTGATCTCATGACCCAGGACAGGTCAGTCAGATGATTGTTCCAGGGAATTTGGATCTAGAGAGGATACATGAAAGGGCTAAAAGTAGTTAAAGATGCTTCATTCAAAGGGGTGGATGTCTGGATGTTAACATCTATATGTTTCCTGCTACCTAGATCTTTGTATTTCCTTAATTTTTTTCCCTTCTAAGATTTGGTGTTGAGCCCTTGGGTTGGTTCTGTGAAATACCTGTGAATCAATCTATGTTTGTTTGTTTGTTTCTTTCTTTCTCTCCTTCCATCCTTCCTTCCTTCCTTTCGTCCCTTCCTTTTCCTTCCCTTTCTTTCTTCTTCCTTTCCTTTCCTTTCCCTTCCTTTCCTCTTTTCCTTTCCTTTCCTTTCTCTTTCCTTTCTCTTTCCTTCTTTCCCCTTAGGTAGGTAGAGCTGTCTTCTGTTGCTAGAAATTAAAGAACCCTCTCACACCTGAGGACTTTGGAATTAGCTGAGCCTAACTCTACTATCACTTGGCTGTGTGGCTGGAAAAATTACTTCTCTAAGATTCAGGTTCCTCTCTTGTAAAATGAGGATAATAATGCCAGATTGGAGGATGTAGAGGATGTTTATATGCCCACTGGCCCTAGACCTTCAATTAATGGCATCCACTATTGTGAACCAAATCTTAATTATCTCTCCTTTACTAGTCATGACTTTTCACTCATTAAAATCATGCAGAGTGGATGAATGAATTCATATGACAAGGTAGATTTTCACAACTAAAACCCATAGCTGAATTTCTTTAAGGAGTTACAACCCCTTAGATATTAAACATGTGATGTATTTTTCAAAAACTTAATATGAGAAAATATCTGAGACCTGGGGTTAGGCAAAAGAGTTCTTACTAAGGACAACAAAAGCAAAGTCCATAAAATAAAAAATTGGTAAAATAGAACATTATCAAAATGGAAAACTTCAGCTCTGTGAAAGACAATGTTAAGAGAGTAAAAAGAAAGCTTAGAGAATAGGAGAAAATATTATACAAATCACATGTCCATCAAAGAACTCATATTTAGGATATATAAGACCTTAAAAACACACAGCCTAACTTAAAAGTGGGCAAACGAGTTGAACAGACATATCACCAAAGAGGACATATGGAGGACAGAGAGGCACATTAAAAGATGTTCAGCATTATTAGGCATTAGGAAAAAGCAAATTAAAGCCATAATGAGATACAATTATATACCTATCATAATGGCTAAAATAAAAATACTGACAGTATCGAGTACTGAAAAGAATACGGAGCAACTAAAACTTTACCATGGGAGTAAAACATGGTTCAACTACTTTGGAAGGCAATTTGGTGGTTTCTTATAAAGTTAAACATACACTTACCACATGACCCAGCAATTCCACTCCTGAGAAATGAAATGAAAAGTTATGTTCACATAAAACCTGTCTGCATATTTACAGCAGCTCTGATCGGAATCATCCCCACCTGGAAGCAATTCCAATGTCGTTCAGCAGCTACATGGGTATACAAACTGGGGTCTATCTGTACCGTGTGCTAAAACTCAGTAAGAAAAAGGAAGACTCTCACAGGGATCATGCCGAGTGAAAGAACCCAGTCTCCAAAGGTTACCTACTGTAGGATTCCATTTGTTTAGGGATTAGGGGAGGGGGAAAGTTTGGCAGTAAAGAAGAAGCACCAAGGAGTTTTTTGGGGGTGACGGAACTGCTCCATACCTGATTATTGGGATGGTTACCTGTGGTTACATGAATCTATACATGTGTTAAGATGTATAGAACTGTAAATCAAAAAAATCAACCTTCTGGTATGATCGTTAAAAAGCCCTTTTCATCACGTAGAGTGAGATTGTGTTCATTTGGATATTTTCCTACTCTGTAGACCTACCCCATCCAATATAGTAGCCACTAGTCACATATGCTAGTTCCAGTTGAGGCGTGGGTAGGGATCAAGTGTACACCAGATTGTGATTACTTAGTACCAAAAAAAAAAAAAAAAAAGGACATGCATAGGGGCGCCTGGGTGGCTCAGGGTGTTAAAGCCTCTGCCTTCGGCTCAGGTCATGATCCCAGAGTCCTGGGATCGAGCCCCACATCGAGCTCTCTGCTCATCGGGGAACCTGCTTCTTCCCTTCTCTCTCTGCCTGCCTCTCTGCCTACTTGTGATCTCCGCCTGTCAAATAAATAAAATCATAAAAAAAGGACATGCATAAGAAATAAAATTTTTTATGTTGGTTACATCTGGAAGTAGTACTATTTTGGATAGATTTGGTTAAATAAAACATTATTAATTAATTTCACCTCTTTTTACTTTTGAAAAATGTGGTTACTCGAAAGTTCTAATTACAATATGTAGCTGGGATTGGTGATATTTTTGTCAGATAGTGCTGCTCCAGATGACACAATCAGGGAGGAATGGGGACACCTGGATTTTTCTCTTTTCATCTGATTCGGCAGGTGCAGGATTGCCCCATTCAGGGCTGAACAAGACGCACCCACGTTCCTGCATTTGGGGTCCTACTCACCCTCCCCAGTCTGTCTGAGAGGGAAATGACTCTCTCCACATCAGCTTCATTTCCTGCCTGTCTGGCTTCTGCTAAGCTCTAGAGGAGAAGCAGGTGGGGCCAGGGTGAGACGGGGTTTATCAGAGGTGGGCGTCAAGTGAGGGGTCAGGCGCAGGAGAACATTGGGTTTTTGTTAGACTTGAGTTTGAATTCCATTTTAGCCACTAGTTAGCCGTGTAGCCCTTGATCTTTCTTATTCCCAGTTTCTTCATGTGCAGTAGAGAAAAACCGTTCCTGGAGGGGTTTCCCTGCCCGCGCGGGCTGGGGTGAGGGTAAACAGGAGAGCGTGGAATGCACCCAGAGGGCCTTTCGGGTGGTGGTCCTTTTGCTCTGGTCCTGCTGCTATCCCATGTTGGGCTCTGGTCTCCCTCCCTCCCTCTCCCCCTTTCTCTCCCCCTCAGTGGAACCCCGCAGCTCTCTGCCCAACTTTTCTCCCTGATTCAGCACTGAGAAATGCCAAGGCAAGCGTTCCCATGAAGCTGCTTGTCAGCAAACACCCACTCCTGCCTCCGCCCTCCCCCATGTGTCAGCGACGGGTTTGGACTCCATGCGAGGCCCAGGGCCCTGCCAGCTCCACGGCTGACTCACACCCACCCTGCTGCACAGAGACCTCAGGGCTGAGCTCCCGACCTGTGAGATTAGAAATTGGAGACTCCTGAACACTGCAACAGTCCAAGGGGGGGAGAAGCCCTCCAACTATCTACAGGGGTTCCTGCCGTATCCCTGGCTTCAGTTTCAAAGACACAAAAGCCTTGGGTTCAAACATTTGTGCATGCTCTGTCTTTCTCACGTTTTCTCCTTTGCCTTTAGTTTCAATGGCGCTGCTGCTAGTTCATCTCATTGCCTGCCTCCTAGGGCTCAGTGTTGGCGTTGGATGGTAGGTAGGTACGGTGGAGTCTTATCGGCCACATAGCTTTTGATCAGAGGAGCTTTATGAAGTACCTGTTTGGACCAGTCACTGTAAGGGGCTCTGCAGAAGGGAAATCAGGGGGATAGGAGGTCTCTTGGGGCTTACACACACGGTGGTCATCGTTGCTACCTGGTAGGGCTAACCTGATCACCAGGACTTTGAGAGCTGCAAGGTTCTGTAGGATCCCAAGATCAGAGGGCTGTGTGGCTTGAGGACCTCAGAATTAGGCCTGGCGGGGGGGACATCAGGCCATCAAAACAGGCCCTGTTTGGTGATGGGGGAGTGTGGTCTGGTGGTCTAACCCACGGGTTTGGACATTGGGGAGCCATGGGTTTGCATCTCTTCCCTTGCACCGAGGAGTCCCCTGGCTGCAGACCTGATCTGTGTAGGCCTCAGTGTCTCGGCTGACCCCTGGAGTCACAATACCAGCCTCATGGCTCGGCTCGTGGTGAGAATGCGACACCTGCCCTTTACTGAGTGGCTGCCGTGTGCTGTGTACCGAGCTGAGTACCGGGCTGAGTACTTTCCAGGTGTTTTCAAATGGAATTCTCTAACAACCCCGTGAAACAGGTATCGGTTTTAGTCTGCATTTTGCAGGTGAGGAAATTGAGGCTGAACAGATTAAATAATATGCCCAGATATAAATTCTAGTACCCTGCCCCCCCGTGCCACCTGGCCCAGCCTCCTCCATGTGGATGCTTGGGTGGGGGCAGGGCAGGGGGCTCCTGGAGCATGTTGGGTAGGGGCATGGGCGGCTGAGAGCCCTCCCCTGGGAAGCTGAGACCTGGCAGGAGCTGGGACTGCATGTGAGCGAACGCTCTAGGCTCTAAGCGTGCTCCACTCTTCCATCCAGCTTCACTTGCAAAACACACACTCAAGGTAGAATCGGGGAACTTCAAGATGGTGACTACCAAGCATCAGACACCAAGCGCAGCGGGGGCCCCTGAGGGCTGGGCCTGCGGAACTGCACTGGGCAAATGGTCACCAAGCTGACGCTATTTTAAATGCTTCTGATGGCATAAACTTTTCTAAGCGAGAATCAAATGTCTTTGCATGTATGTGTGTGTGTGTGTGTGTGTGTCTTGCCATGTATTGGGCTACCTAAACTGGGAGTGAACTCAACTATGTGTGTGTGTATCTTCAAACACCCAATAGCAGCTCAGGCCGTGTGACTTGGGGCAAATGAGGGCAGTGTCTGGCTACCTGAGATACAGAGTCTCAGCTGTCCATTCGGTGGCCGCACTGAGGACTCGTGAGCGCACTGCCCGGTGTGGACAGTGTTCAGTTCATACCTTCCTTGGGAGGGAGAAGAGTGCTGTGGCCTCTGTTCCAAGGACTTCAAATACTTGGGGTTCTTGACCAAGCTCCCAGCTCTGCAACTTTCTTGCCATTTGACCTTGGGTCAGCTACTTACCTTGTTGGGGGCTAACTGTAACATCGGCCTGTGGTACCCAAATCCTGTGACCCTTTGGGGATTATAGTGACCAGGGGCTGAAGAGCTTCCCGAGCGGTGCCTGGCAAATATCGGCCTTCAGTGGATGTTGACAGCTGTCATTGTTCCTGAGTTTAAAGACAGCAACAGAACTTAAGAATTGTGTGTGTGTGTGGGGGGGGGGGGTAGTTAATTATCAAACTGGAAAGGTACTGGGTATAAGATGAATGAATGAATGCTGAGAATTTTTCTTAGTACTTTATTATCTAATAATAATGCTGGAGATGTGTTCATCATTTTATAATCCCCAATGCACCTTCTTACAGATAATTCCATTCTAGCCCCACAGTAGTCCTACAAAGTAAGGGGGCAAGACATTTATGATCCTGTTTCACAGACTGAGAAACTAGAGGCCCAGAGATGAATGGCCACTCTTTTACACAACAGCCATTTAATGGGCACTGACTGTGTGCAAGGCACTATGTTAGATTTGGGGATAAAAATGAGTAGGAGTCTTTCCCTCCTGCCCTTTTGAAGAAATTATTGTGGGTCAGGGTGGCTAGAGGATGCTCGCAGGGGGATGCTGACATTAGGGTAATGCATCTGTCAGGATAAATCAGGTGATGGTGCAGAAACAGCAACAAGAAAATTTCCGTGGTTTAAAAAAATGAAGGTTTATTTCTCATTCCTGCTATTGGTCCATCATGGGTCAGCTAGTGGCCCGGCTCCCCCTAATTTCACTCCAGACTGGACAGGTCGAGCACTTGCAGGTTGGAACATTACTGGTAGCTGTGGCAGAGGAAACAGATCTGAAATTGGGAGGGTCTCCCACCAGCATTCAGATTCTCCGCTCATGGGCCAGACTTTTAATAGGGTCTCACCCAACCACAGGGGTAGGGCAGGAAGTCAAATTCCACAATGTGCCCAGAAGGCAGAGAGCTGGAACTATTTGGAGGACAGATGAATAACTACTCCAGCTGGGGAGGCTCTGAAGGATGGGTAGAAATCAGGTGAATATTGGCTGGGTGGGTTTGGTGGGGAGAATAGAAGGGTGAGGAAAATTAATTGGGGCCTTGAAGAGATGGCGGCTGGTAGAGGGGCTGGGGAGAGGGAAAACCATGGGAGAGACAGGAGGCAGAAATGGGCCAGGCACTGGGGGGAGGAACAGTGAGTCTGCCAGTCTGGCTGGAAGAATGCAATTCAACAGACTCAGCTCCCATTGTGTTTTAAGCACCAGGGATACAAAGAAGGAAAAGCATGTTGCCTATCTTTGAACAGCCTGTGTCCAGTAGGAGAGCTAGATTTTGTACATAGAGTAAAAGGAATCAAATATAAGAATAGCCAGGGTTTATGCTTGCCAGGTACTCTTTCAGGATCTGTAACAGGATCTGTATTCGAACTCACGTTATCATCCTTGTAGCTTAACGAGGTACATGCTTTATGATTCCCATTTTATGGGTGACAAAACAGAGGCATGGGATGGCTAATGGAGAGCAGAGGTGGGCTTCAAATCCAGGCACTCTCTGGCCAGTTTCTGTGCTCTTCATCCTAAAGCTTCACTCTACTGTTTTTTGTTGGATAACTTGTGAGTTGGGGCTGTGCCTGTAATTTTGGATGGCAAGTAGTTTTGCCTGGAGATCCAAAATGATAGATTGTTATTGGCTGCTTAGCGCTCCATGTTGGGACAGTTTCCAAGACCAAGCTGGGACTCAGGGAGGAGAGAATGATGTGATTAATTAGTAATGCCTGCCATGGCGTGAGAGGTGGTATTATCAGCACAACACGTTTGGTGCCCCTGGTCTGTCTATTGCCTAGAGCAAAGTGGATTTCATCAATTTATTAACAGATAAAGTAAAAACGAAACGACTAATTCACTGACTGTTTGCTTTACTTTTCAATCTGTTTTCTTACTTCAAGGCTCCGTCTCATTTATGGCGGCCTTAGGTATTCCTTGTTTGAACAGTTAGCTTTCCTTCCTGCGGATTAATGTCTAAAATATCAAAACTGTAACCCCTCGGGCAAACAGAACACCTTAATTGTCAAAACAACAAAAATATCAGCCACGGCCCATGTTCAATGCATTGCTCCCCTGGTAGGGTTATCGGCTGGGAGGGCATGACCATGATGATAATTAAGAAAGGATTCTAATTGCTGAATCTGATCACTGTGCAAGGAAGACACCATCAGCTGACTTGGGGAAGCCAGCCATGAGAAAACCCAGCTGTAGCGTGCATCGTTAGTGGAGTTTCCTGCCTGGAAGTGTTGTAAGGCATTCCTCTGCAAAGAAGGTTCTAGAAACATGGTCTCCCTGCACCCCCAGCCCCCCATCTCTTTTCTTGACTTTTCTTTCCTGGGTACCACTTCTATCTATGCCCCGACTTTCTTTTCCTTCATATCATTTCCTATACGTTCCTAGGAAGGGATCCCAAATCCAGTTGTGTGGAGATACAGATAGAGCTCGGAGCTCAGAGCCCAGATGATAAATAGGTTTCCTCTCCTGGGCCAGCTCTGATCAATTGCTTGTGGCTACCGAAATGCTGAGTTAGGGTTTGCAATGGGGGCAGCCTGAAAGCATACAGGGATTTATTAGTGATGTCTGCTACGAGTGTGGGCTAGGGACCATAATTTGTGTAGGCTTCCACTGGCTCTGCCGAGATGGAAAGTCTGCACTGTTCCTGCAGCTGTGATGTTAGTGAACAAGCTTGCGGTTTGGTCTGAGATGCTAGTTCAAGTCCTGTCTCTTCTATCTCAGTGTGAATCTTGGATATGTCATTTACCTTCTCTCAGTCTTAATAAAATTCAAGTAAAAATACTCCTTCTTATGGAGTGTTTGCAAGTATTGTAGGGATGATTCATTCAACACATCTTTGTTGAGCATCATGGGAGGTGCTAGAGGTACAATGGGGGGGTGCCCTATGCATTGGTTCCTGCCTACGCAGAGCTCCTTGTCTATCGAGGACATGCATTTATTTTCTGTTGCTGTAACAAATTACCACAAATTTAGAAGCTTTAAGCAATATGCATTTTTCTATCACACTTTCTGTGGGTCAGGGGTCTGTATGCAGCTTAGCTGGCTTCTGCCCTTGGGGTCTTACAAGGTTGCATTCAAGATGTCCGCTGAGTGGTGTTCTGGAAGCTTGGCTGAGAAAAAATCTGCTTCCGAGCTCATTGAGCTTGCTGGAAGAGTTTGATTTCTTACCATGGTAAGACTGTAGGCCTTGGTTTTGGTGGCTGTCAGCTGGATTCCATCAGGCTACAAAGCATTGGCTCCCTGCACCCCCAGCCCCCACTCTTTTCTTGACTTTTCTTTCCAGGGCACCATTTCTAGAAGCCCATAGAAGCTACCCATGACAACTAGAGGCCTCTTGTAGCTCCCTTGCTATATGGGCTTCTTCAACACGACCACTTACTTCATCAAGTCAGAACGCAAAGTCTCCTGCTCCAGTCTGCTGAAAGAGGGTTATGTAACCCAGCATCACCCTGGGGGTGACCTCCGTTCACCTTGCTGTATTCTATTGATTAGCATGAAGTCACAGGTCCTACTATAATCAAGGGCAGGGGATTATACCAAGGCATGGGCAGCAAGAAGTGGAAGCCACTGGGGGTCACTTGGGGTATCTCTACTGCAGAGACATACAAACAAGAGCTTGTTTATAAGAGAGTGTCTATATATATGTAAGGGAGACACATACACAAGAATAATAATGGTGTCATAATTTCTATGACGAGGGAGATTGTGAGTATAAGAAAGCACATATGGGGGCACTTAAACAGTTTCAGGGCCATCAGGAACTCCTGGAGGAAGGATTTTTTAAGCCGAGAACAAAAGGATCACTAGGGTTAACCATATCATAGGATACTATCCAGATGCTACTTCTTTTCATGGCCCTGGGCCACCCAGAATTGGAACACGTCTTCAGATAAGATCTTTCCAGCACTTACAGTGAGACCCTTTCGGTGCTTCCTCTGGGATCTTTTCTTTGTTAATGCATCCCACAGAAAATCAGCTCCTGGGATCAAGTTTTACAAGATGACAAGGAGATGAGTACCAGGCTGAGAGCGTAATGGTGGGACAGGAAGACTCTAGGGATTCTCTGTTCAGCTGGTCAGTTCCCGATGATTCTCCCTTGGAAGGAAGGGAAGCTGATGAAGATTCTAAGACAGAATGAGGAAACCACTGTCTGTTTCATATTGGGTCAATGGTTGAAGAACCTAAGCTTTTCCCATTCCACATAGATCTGTTTAGAAATAACGAGAACATTGATGGTTGCCGTCCAAAGTCAGGTACCAATTTGTTAAGCTTTTAATAGGCATTACTTGCTGTTATTGAGAATAATGCATCATAGTTTTGAATACTTGCTGTGTGACAGGCACCGACTAAGCCCTAAGTGCTTGAGGTGCATTTTCTGTATCAAAGAGAAGCTTCCAGGGTGCCTGGGTGGCTCAGTCGGTTAAGAGTCTGCCTTCAGGGGCGCCTGGGTGGCTCAGTGGGTTAAAGCCTCTGCCTTCGGCTCGGGTCATGATCCCAGGGTCCTGGGATCGAGCCCCGCATCGGGCTCTCTGCTCCGCGGAGGGCCTGCTTCCTCCTCTCTCTCTGCCTGCCTCCCTGCCTACTTGTGATCTCTCTCTCTGTCAAATGAATAAATAAAATCTTTAAAAAAAAAAAAAAAGAGTCTGCCTTCAGCTCAGGTTATGCTCCCAGGGTCCTAGGATTGACCCCCGCATTGGGCTCCTTGCTCAGGGTGGACACTACTTCTGCCCCTCCCCTCCCCCTTCTCCTACTTTCCCCCTGTCCTCTCCATGTGCATGGACTCTCTTTCTCCCTCATAAATAAATAAAATCTTTATTTAAAAACAAAAAGGAGTTTCCTCAATGTCTTGTAACACATGAAATGCTGGTGGGAAGATCGTCTTCCCTTTTCCTTGCTGCCTGTTAAAGCTTTCCTCACCTTGCACGCTCCTTCTCAAGTCCTACCTCTTCTAAAAAACTGGCCATGAGCACTCCAGGGCCTGTCATCCTTCCACCAAGCTGATCACCTCATCAGCCTCTGTCTTCCAGCACTTGGAAGAAGAATCCAAGCATTTTGGTGCTCTGACCCACCTGTCCCTTTCTAGCTACACTTCTACCTTATGATCTACCCCCCAGATAGTCTGACTACCATCAGTCTGGTCTCTCTGTCTGCAATTCCTGTCTCCCTCTGCTCCGTCCTGGGCAGTGCAGACAACTGGATTTTCTCAAGTTCAGACTTGCTTGTGTCACTTTATTACTCACAAACTTCCAGGACAGGACTGTGCACACGGCTCCCGGGGAGTTGGGCTCAGCGCAGTGCGGTGCAACTCAGGGGACCAGATCCCAGAGGCGAAGGACAAGCTTTTTGAGAGAGCAGTGGTGGCAGCAGCCCCTCGGAGAATGAATTTACGTATAATGATGAGAACACTAGCAAATGGCTTCTGTGCCCCCCCCCCCCCCCCCCCCCCCCCCGAGCACAGACCTCAAGTGGCGGTCCTCTGTGGTTCTGGGCTAGGAAATGTGGCCGATAAATTAACCGAGGCCCAAAGCTTTGTCTACAGTGAGATACCAAACTTTCCCTAAAATACAGTGCTGAGTGCTGCTGGTTGGCTGGTGTTTGGCCTCCTGAATGGCAGAGCCTTTGTGATGGGGCAGGACAGGTTTCCCACGCACGAAGGCTACTCGATCTTGAAAGTGACATTCCCAGTGAGGTTGTTCTTCCTTATGGGTGTGGACACCCTAGTGGTCACCATTGCAGGGGGAGGACTTGACCCCGAGTTTGAGGTTGGAAATACCATGCTGATCCGTGGTCAGGTTAACCTACCTGGCTTCAGTGGTTTGAACCCTTTTAGAGGGCCCAAGGCTGAAAGGTTTGGAGTTTGAGTCCCTGCCATGTCCGATGCCTATGAGGCAGAAGGCACATAGTGCCTGGAAACAGATGGGGGAGCAAAGGGAGTGAAAGGAAGGCACCTGGTGATGGGGGCAGGCCTCACCTTTGAGCCCATGGCAGCGCGTTGGCTGCTACGGAGCCGGGGGCAGATGCTGTTGGCATGAGCACAAGTACCAGCAGTTGTAGCCGGCAAGGCACTGTGGACTCCGAGTCTTTGGCTTCTCCCTCATCGCTAACAAAGTTGTCCTGGATTATGACACCAAGAAGGTCAACCAGGAGGAAGTACTAGAGGCCGGGAAACAAGCTACCCAGAAATTGGAACAGTTTGTCTCCCTTCTTATGACCACTATTCCGCTGCCTGCCAAAGCCAGTTAACCAGCCCTAATGGGATCCAGTAGCTCCTACCTACTTTGGGTCACACACCTCTGCCCTTCAGTCATAGGAGAAAGGACAGGAAGATCCCTCTCCTTTACCTTCCCTGTTTCTCCCACCAGACCCTTCTGCACTGGCTCTTCTTTTGCTCAGTTGTCTCAAGGCAGTTATCACCCCTTGTTCCTCCCCAAGACCTGGAGCCAAAGCCTTGCCATGTATAAGGGCTCTTGAACTTGGCACAATAGCTACTGCTGTCCTTTTGATACATGCTTTCATATTCCTGGGGACTCAATTCTGCCTCCTCCCAAGCACTCGAGCCCACACAAGGGCCAACCCAGTCCAATACCTCTTGGACTTTAGTACTACCACATTTTGAGAATAACAAGAAAGATGGAAATTCCCCCACCCAAAACAAAAAACTTCCAGTGCCTCATCTTTAATCCACACCAATTTCTTTTTTTTCCTCCCCTCTTTCTTTAGTGATCTCTACCCCCAATTATGGGGCTTGAACTCATGATCCTGAGTTCAAGAGTCACCTGCTCTACCAGGACCAGCCTGGTGTCCTTAATCCACACCAGTTTCACCTCCAGCAATTTATCCCAGACATATTTGCCCATGTGCAAAATGATGCCCGCCCCGCATACTGAGGGCTGGCTCCCTAGCTGTGCCCGCCTGCACACTCATCAGTCAGGTTAATAAGGTCTGGTACATTCGTAACGGTGGTTTTTAAGCCTGGTTGCACATTCAGGTCACCTGGGTGTGGTGTATTAGGATGATCGCAAATTCTCTGCCACTTCTCCTATTGAGAAGTAGAGTTTCATTCCCCTTCTCTTAAATAGGCATAGTCTCTTGTTTAGGGACTTGCCTGACCAATAGAAGGAGATCAAATAGATAGCCTGAGACCACCAAGGCTAAGTTATAAGAAGCTTTGTAGCTCCTGCATTGGCCTCTCGGAACTCAAGCTCTGGGATGAGCCCACTGCTATGTAAGAAGTCTGACTATGCTGAGGCCACCATATTGTGAGGAGGCCCAGGTTAGCTGCATGAAAGGGGGTAGGCTGGGGGGAAAGAGAGAGAGCGCGTTTCATTCAGCCCCAGCCCAGGCACTAGGCATATGAGTCAGGAAGCATTTTGCATATTTCGGCTTCTGCAAATATGATGTGGACAGTAACTGAGGTTTCCTGCTGATGTCAGAATCAAGGCCCCAGACCCATGGCTCCAATCAAACCAGTCCTACCATCTCCCAGCCATCCAGACCACCCCACCGAGCCTCCTACTCCCAGTCACTGTGGAGCAGAGAAAAGCTATCCCCACAGTGCTCTACCAGAATTCTTGGCCCTCCAAATTGTGAGCATAATAAAATGGTCATTGTTTTATACTTCTTAACTTCTGAGGTGGTTTATTGCAGAGAACAGATAACTGGAACTCCTATTCCAATTATTCTTTCAAAATCTCCCCAGGCCCTTCAAATGAACAAGTGTGCTGAGAATCACTGGTCTATACAATTAAATGCTATCTATCTATTTGAAATGAATAAAGAAGCTGTCTTTGGGGTCACTTGGCTGGCTCAGTCGGTGGAGCATGTGACTCTTGATCTCAGGGTTGTGCATTTGAGATTACTGAAAAAATTAATAAACTTTTTTTTTTTTTTTTTTAAAGAAACTCTCTTTGTTCTGCTCTGGTATGATCTCCAACTTATATTCTCAAGGGGCAATTAGAAAGTTACTGGGACAATTTTTATACTACTCTACTCTTTGTGTAAAAGAATTAGGTAGGTATGGATCGCTTCTGGAATAATGTATAAGAAAGTGGTAAGTAGGGCGCCTGGGTGGCTCAGTGGGTTAAGCCGCTGCCTTCGGCTCGGGTCATGATCTCGGGGTCCTGGGATCGAGTCCCGCGTCGGGCTCTCTGCTCGGCAGGGAGCCTGCTTCCCTCTCTCTCTCTCTCTCTCTCTCTGCCTGCCTGTCTACTTGTGATCTCTCTCTGTCAAATAAATAAATAAAATCTTTAAAAAAAAAAAAAAAGAAAGTAGTAAGTAACATTTTTGTTACTTCCCGAGAGGGAGACTGGGTGGCCGGGGATCTGATGAAAAAAATTTTATACCCAATGGATAGCTTTCGTGTTTTTTTTTTTCTTTTTTGCCTTTTTGTGTTATTATTGATTATAAAGTAAATTTTGGGGTTATACTGAAAAATCATTGATTTTAGTTTTAGTACTATTGGTTGGAGGTCTTTTTCTCTGACAACATTAGATAGGAAAATGAATAACTGATTAATATCGCGCTTGCTTTCGTGTTTTAAAACACATATACGTACCCATTTAATGGTAAAGAAGTCCTGCCTGTTGCTTACCAAATCCTTTAACCTGAGCTGGCTTCAGCCTTCATTTCTAGGCTCATTATTCACTCTTCTATTTTACACTAAAAACTGGTTGTGTTGAGCAGAATAATGTCTTCCTCCAACTGCCTCCATCAGAGATGTCCCAGTACCTGGAACCTGTGAGGAACTTTGTGGATGTGACCTGATTAAGTAGTTTGAGGTGAAGACATAATCCTGAATGATGAGGAGCCCAGGGTGATCACAAGAGTCCTTGTGAGTGAGAGAGGGAGACAGAAGTCAGAGAAGGAGAGCTAGGGAAGTTAGTGGTTGGAATGATGTGGTCACTGACTTTGAAGATGAAGCTAAGAGGGGCCCTTAGGCAGGGAATGCAGGAAGCTTCTGGAAGCTGGAAAAGGCAAGGAACCAGATTCTTCTCTCCCCAGAGCCTCCGGAACCAACACAGCCCTGGGAATACCGTGATTTTAGTCCAGTGAGACCCATTTCAGACTTGTGACCTCTAGAACTGTGAGATAATCAATTTATGTTGTTTTAAACCACCATGTTTGTGGTAATTTGTAATAGCAGCCATAGGAAACTAACACACTGGTGTTTCTCCAGATGGTGTTCAAAGAAATAGGCCTTTTGAGGGAATATTAATGAAAATAATTAAGTTTTCCAAAGTGAAAGAAACAAACCAACCCAATAGGATATTATAGTTTTTATTAAAGTTAAATGAGGTATAATTTGCACACAAAATGTACAGCAAAATGTATGCATTTTATGTGTACAGGTCAATGAGTTTGACATTGATATACATCCGTGTAATCTACCATCTCAATCAAGGTATAGAACATGTCCATTATCACCCAAATGTTTCCTTGTGCCCTTTCCTAGCCCCCCAAACTGCCCCATGTAAACACTGACTTGCTTTTTTCACTGGACAAATAATTTTTTAAAGACTTTATTTATATTATTTTGAGAGAGAGAGTGTGTTTATGTGGGGTGGGGGGTAAGGAACAGAGTGGGAGGGAACGACAGTCTCAGGCAGGGTCGGCACCGAGCATGGAGCCTAATGTGGGGCTCGATCCCACAACCGTGAGATCCTGACCTGATCCCAAAACCAAGAGTTGGACCCTTCATCGAGTGAGCCACCCAAGTGCCCCTAGACAAATTATTTTTAACTGCAGATTTTCTCAGGATCTTTAGTATGTTGTGAATGTCCAAGGAGACATGCTGGGATTGGAGGTGGCATCTCTAGGTTGTTTTTGACCATGGGTCCTTTTGTTCTAGAGCATCTCACAGGATGAGAGGCTCTCAGAACACACTTGAGAAATGCTTTCCTGCTCACCTGCTCAGCTCAGGCATTTCTTTCCTCTTGGGGTGCCCATTTCTCTCCTTTGAAAATGTAGTCATGGATGAGTGCCTCCAGGAAGTAGATCTTTCCCTAGGCTAGGTCTTCTATTCTTTGTTTCACATCCCCTGCAGCACACACATTGCATAATCATTAATAGCAATATTGTACTTGCATTATAGATACATGGTTGGATAGTCTTTTCTAAGGGTAGTGAATGGTATTTGCTTTACTGTTAACTTGATGACCAAGAAATGCTCAAGTGTTCATCAGAGTCAAAGAAGCTACGCTCCGAGGTAACTGTTGGGCTGCCCTAGACTTGGAGCCCTCACTTGTTAAAACATTTTTAAGCTCTGCTTCAGCAACCTATAGGTGTATGAGTTTAGTAGGCTGATGGTGAATGACTCCCTCATCTTCTTACCCCATATCCAGCCCAGCACATTCTTGAGTCCTATGGATTTTTCTTCTGAGTGGTCTCTCCCATCCTTAGTTTCTTTTCTATGCCCACTGTCAGTGCCCTTGTTCAGGTTCTTACCATGTCTCACCTGCATTTTTTAAAAAAGATTTTATTTATTTATTTGACAGAGAGAGAGAGAGAGAGATCACAGGTAGGCAGAGAGGCAGGCAGAGAGAAAGGGGGAAGCAGGTTCCCTGCTGAGCAGAGAGCCCGATGTGGGGCTCGATCCCAGGACCCTGAGACCATGACCTGAGCTGAAGGCAGAGGCTTAACCCATTGAACCACCCAGGCACCCCTCTCACCTGCATTATTACAAAAACCTCCTACATGGTCTCTCCACCCTCTGTCTTGCTTCACCTCTCATCTATGTTCCATTCTAATGCCAAGATCCTGATCTCGTTCTTCTGCCTGAAAACCTCAACACAGTTGCCCATTGCTTATAAGATCACACCCTAAGAGCTAGGTGGCAGACTTGGTCCTCCTCACACGGGACACTTGGCCTCTTAAGCTTCACCTCCTATTCTGTTTTTCCACATCCTCTCCGATCCAGTGACTGTGGCTCCTCACAGCTTCATGAGCACACTGTGTCCTTTCAAGGTGCCATGTTGCTCCTTCAACTTGGGATGCTCTTCCCCTTCTCCAACTGGCAAACATCTAGTCATTGGAAGACTGTTCCAAATATCACCCCAGGAAGACTTCTCTTCTTCCCAAGGTGCAATGAAATCTTTTGCTCCATTACATGTCAGTAAGAACTGTATATGTTTCTTTGGCCTATCTCTTACCTGATTGGGTCACAATTATTATTGGTTTAGATGCTGTCTCCCTTGTGACAATGTGAGATGTGTAAGACACAGGTGACCCACTTTATCTTTGTATCCCCAGCACTTAGCACAGTGCCTAGTGGAATGTGGTTGTGACTAATAATGACCAATACTTCCTGAGTTTTTACTATGTTTCTGTTTTGCAGAAGAGAAAACTGTGCCTTGGAGTAGTCAGAAACTGTCTGGTACAGCTGTTTCTGTCTATTTCACATAACTGGTAAGTGGTGGAACCTGCATTTGAACCTGGGTTTATCCATTTGTTCTTCTGATACTAGTTATTAGCATTTCTTGATTGAATGAGTAATTGAATGAATGCGTGAACACAGTCAGTTATTTGAATATTTAAAAGTGTGTATCTTCGAGCAGCAGACCAGGACCATTTCCTTGGCTTGGAAAAGAGAAAGGAAGTGTTGGGCAGAGGTAATAGGACCAGTGATAAGGGGGTGCAGATTTAGAGAAGTGAGAAGATGTGCTCCAGGATGCAGAGTCGTAAGTGGCAGAATCAGGATTTGAACTCAGGTGGGTTTCCAGGATGGGGACCCTGAAGCGTGGCTCCTGCTTCCAGCAACCCCCTTCCCCAGGGAAATTCCAGCGCTGAGCATTTCCGGTTGCAGGTTTAAGGAGTCAAGAGGGAGCTTGCCATCCCTTCCCTCACTACCAACTGCCTACTTTCTCCTTGTCTCCAGACCTGAAGGTGAACGTGGCTGGAGAAAGACAAGAGGATTCTGACGTGTCACCAGGAGGAGTCAGTGCTGAGCCCACGCTCCCCTGGTCTGTTCACTCTGTCTTCTATACCCTTCCAAGCCTTATCCTCTCTGCTTATAATACTTCAGTATTCTTGTCTCTCTCAATTCATAAACTTGATTTCTATTTTAAGGAAAAAACCATCAACACTAGAGGAAACCTCTGGGAGCTCTGCCCCTTCATTTGTCAACTTACTCAGGTTGGGCATTTATGTTCCAACTTCCCTGGCATTATTGGGCAGATAGTCCACGCACCTCTATGGGGCTGGCCTCTCTTGTCTGCTCCATTTCATCCTCTTCCCCATGTGAGAACTTCATCAGCAACTCCTCCCTCTCCCTCAGGCAATCATCAATGGATCACTCTCATCCACATACACCCGTGCTGTCATTTCTCCTTCCTGGGACTTTGCATGGGCTATTCCCTTTACCTGCCATGCTGTTCCAGGAAACGTTTACAAATCTTTTCTGTCTCCTTTGGATCTTTGCACAAGTATCATCTGACCATACTATGTAAAAGGGCAGAAATTGCACACCTATGTTCTCCTTTCCTTTTGAAAGCCAAAAGAAGGAAAAATGTGAAAACAAAGTTTAAAATTTTTTTTATAATGCAAAAATTTCACCCTCCCTATCCCATTTTCATTTTGCTTCATAGTGTTTATCACCACTTGACATTCATAGACTATTCATTTGATCCTCTAGCACTGGGATTTTTTTTTTCTTTTTTTTTTTTCATTGCTGTATCTCAGCACCTAGAATAGTATCTGGCACACAACAGGCCCTAATGAATGTTTGCAGAAAAAATGATTCCGTGACTTCCCTTCTCTGACATCCCTGCTGGTTTGTAGCAATGCTGTGATTTTTCCTTACAAAGAAGGATAGCTATTCAGAAGGATATCACCACCCACTGCTTTCACTCAGAAGTTTCTAGGGCCGAGCTTCTCAAACTGGGATGTGCATTTGAATTGCCTGGGGGCTCTTGAGAAAATGCAGCTTCTGAGGCAGCAGGTCTGGGGGCCTGAGACTCTGCATTTCTAGTCATCTAGTTGCTGGTGACTCAGACCCCACATCGAGTGGGCTGGCTGCTTTGTTCAGCCTAAGCACTGTTCTTTTTCTTTCTTCTTTTCTTCTTTTTTCCCTTTTTGTAAGGAATCAAGTGAGGATACATATTTACATGGTAGATTCACATATTGACAGTGTGAACATGACCCTGAGTGTAAGAAGCTCTGTGGTCAGCGAGTGTGTAGCTGTAGGTTACTAAGCTTGGGCGGAGGCGTCCATCCATCGTTATACATGACACAGGGGGGAGTGTTGGTGGTTAGTCTGTTGAATGAGGATTGTCTGTTGTTCGGGCAGGTATGGTTTAGTTTAGTTTTGGTGTGTGTGGGTACATGTGCAAGAATAATAGTATTGACGCTAGTAAGTTTCCTAGCAATTGCCTGATGCAATTTGCCAGGTTTTGGCATGAAATCAATACGAAGGCAAGTCCTGCCTTTCTGCTCGGAGGATTATTACCTCATCCCACTCCTGTCTAGAGAACAATGTGGAGCGCTTCCTGTGATCGTCACCACGATCAATTTATTTCAAAATCATAGAGACTCTCCACGTGGTGTGCACAGTGTATGTGTGCCGCGGAGGGACCCAGCTGGGGAAGGGTGAGCAGAGCCTGAAAACCAGCCAGCACCCCTTTGCCCAGCCAGGTGTTCTTGCTGGAATGGCATCGCCTTTTTCACCTAGGGAGGGTGCTTTTTTGCAAACTGAATAAAAGTACCTGATGTTGGATGTCTGGTGCTAAAGCTAGAGAGAGCTACAGCGGCACACAGGGAGTGCTGAGCACAGCCCTTGGGGTTTAGGGAAGTGGAGATACAGAGGGCCAGAGCACTGCTCTCGGTTTTTATCAGCATCTAACATGTATTGAGGTCTCACCTGAACCAATTGCTTTACATACATTGTCTAGTTTGTTCCCTACTGCAGCAAGCCCCAAAGTTAAGTATTATTATGATTTGTTTCATCCTTGCTTACAGAGATGTAACATTTGGAGAGGTTGAGTGACTTGCCTAGGATCACAGAGCTCTGCTGAGTCTATTTTTTAAAAATGTGCATCATCAGCCTCCAGCAAGTGTTAAATTAAGTTAAATTTAAGTACAAATTGCATCATGTCAAAGATTTTATTTAAGTCATTAATTAGTGTGGGAACCAGTAAGATGTTAATGCTTATCCAAAGAGCATTCGAGAATTTAGGTAGATGCAGGTGATTTAACAAAGAAATATAAGAAAGCTGTGGTAGCCTGAAGAATGTCCTCCCACCCTCTGAAGATGTCCACGTCCTGATGCCGGAACTTAGGAATGTGTAAAAGGGACATTGCAGTCTTAATTAAGTTGTGGGTTTTGAGATGGGGAGATTATTCTCGATTATCTGGGTAGTATCATCACAAGTGTCCTCATAAATGGAGGCGGGAGTACGGGAGTGAGAGAAGAGGGAAGCGGAGGCTAGAGAGATGTGCTTTGCAGAGGGAGGAAGCGACCACAAGCTACAGAATGTGGGGGACCCTAGAGGCAGGAGGGGGCAAGGAAACGCATCCTCTTCTGCAGCCCTCAGGAGAAACCAACCCAACGGACACTTGATTTTAACTCAGTGAAACTGATTTTGGACTTTTGACTTTTAGAACTAAGATCAATTCATGTTGTTTTAAGCCCTAAGATGTGGTGGATTGTTACAGCACCAGCAGGAAATTAAAACAGAAGGATTACCGTATTAGACCGAGAGCTGGTTAGTGTCCAACAAGGCCATAAACCATAACTCTTGGAGCTAATTCTTCCACCAGGGTTAAATTATTTGCATCTGTCCTGGATCAAAATTTATAAGTTAACCTCTGCCCCTACAGAGATGAAAATTGCCCAATCAGTTGGAAGTCAAGTCCAACGCTGCACCAAAAGAACACCCAGGACTCTGTTCTGGTTATTCCCGAGGTGAGGACATTCTCCCAGATAGTAGGAAGTGGAGGAGCTGGGATTTGAACTGGGTTCTTCCAAGTGCGGGGCTTAGGCTCTTCGCTGTTAAGGGACATACTTTCTCACCAGCATTAGCTGGTGGAGTAGCAAGGCAGTGTGGGACAAAGAAAACTGTGTGTAGAAACTGAGAACATACCTCAAAGATTGCCACCATGAATTTACCAACTCTTTCATGGTGCTCCCCCGAGCAGAGGACTTGCTTTCTTCCTCTCTGATGGTGGAAATACCTGCTCTAGGGGCACCCGGCTGGCTCAGTTGGTAGAGCATGCAACTCTTGATATCGGGGCTGTAAGTTCAAGCCCCACATTGGTTATAGAGATTGCTTAAAAATAAAATGTTTAAGGGCACCTGGTGGCTCGGTTGGTTGAATGTTGGGTCCGACTCTTGGTTATGGCTCAGATCATGATCTCAGGGTCCTGGGGTTGGGCTCCATGCTCATCATGGAGTCTGCTTGTCCCCCTCCCTCCCCTGCCCACTGCTCACATTCTCTTTCTCTCTCAAATAAATAAATAAATAAATAAATAAAAACTTCAAAAATAAATGAAGTCTTTAAAAAAACCCCAGAAATTCCTGCTCTCACTATCTGAGAACTTAGAGTCAAGCTTTTTACAGGCGGTGTAGCTAGGTTCCCAGCTGGTGTAACTTGAGAGGTGTAGCATGAAGTTGAAATCCCCCCTTCACACCTCCCCACCTTGTTTAGGAGCAAAGGTCCCTGAAAATCTCTTCTTTAAAAATATGTACTTGGATAAGCTTTATAACACCTTGCCTAGTAAACGATTAATGAAAATTAGAATTGCATATGGTTTGGGGGAAGGGAGGGATGAAGACTTTGGGGTTGGGAAATAGCTAGCAGGAGCAAGTAAGGGGTGCCAAAAACTAGCATGGCCTTCTTAAGAGATGGTGCAGTGAAAGCCCTGACTGAGGTGGGAGACTTTGATAGGGAAGCTGGATCTGTGGTTGGACAGGTAAAGTGTGGGCCAGTGTCTTGAATGAGGGCTGGGCAGTGTAAGTTTACCTTATAAGGCAATTATTCCTGACATTAGCTGTTAGAATGAACTGGGGAGAATTAAGAAATACTAATGCACTGACCCTGTATAAATTTCCTAGTGTGGCCACAAAGTACCACAGGCTAAGTAAACAAAAATTTATTTATTATGGTTTTGGAAGCTAGAAGTTCAAGATCAAATTGTCAATAGCGTTGGTTCCTTCTGGGGCCTCTCCTTAGTTTATAGTTAGCCATCTTTCTTTGTGTCTTCATGTGGTCTTCCCTCTGTAACTCTATCCAAATTTCCTCCTCTTATAAGGACACCAGTCAGATTGGATTAAGGTCCATCCTAAAGACCTCATTTTAACCTAATGACCTCTTTAAAGATCCATCTCCAAATGTAGTCACATTCTAAGATACTGAAGGTCAGGTCTTCAACATAGGAATATTGAGGGGGGCACAGTTCTGCTGTGCTGGGACCCATTCCCAGAGGGTCACTCAGGCAGTCAGGAGTGGGGCTGAGGCTTTGACATGGAAAGCTCCATCATACTGCATGCCCAGGAACGAGGACCATTCCTGTGGCGTCTACACCGCAGGTAGTTGGGAATGAAAGATGGGGGTGAAGTGGGCAGATCTGCCTGCAGGTGAAAGCCGTGTGCCTGGCTCACCAGGAAGGCCTTGGGAAAATCACTCAAAGTTGTTGAGCTTTAGTGGTCTCATCTGTAGAGTGAAGACAATAACTTTGCCTGCCTTCAAGCAGGAGGCTGGACTAGATACTTTTTGAGGTTTCTTGGAGACCTGAGATTTCTTATTCCGGAAGTGGCTGTAAGGTCAGTTTATGGTGGTGGAGCCAGGAGAGTCACTTCTATTGTGCTAATGGCCACCGCTGCAGCCATCCCACCCCCATCACCATTGCCACGATCACCGACATCGCCAGGTTCACCAGCATCATTATAAGCATCGTCGCCATTGCCAGCTCACTCTCTGTGCCTGCTGTCATCACTCCTCCCCCACCGACATCAGCACATCATCATGAAAAGACGCTCCATCAAACTCAGATCCCTGGGTCTGTGCTCCGAAGTTCCCTTTCCAAGGGGCTGACATGCTCCAGCTGAAGGCTGGGGCATGATCTTTCTTTTCATTTTTTCATTTAGGACCTGGTTACTAAACAGTGACATAAACCCCACCAAACATGGAATAGGTGAAACAGAAACTTATTGGCTCATGTAAGAGAGAAGGCCAAGGGCAGCTCTGACTTCAGGCGTGGCAAGATCTAGGCTCACAGATGTAATCATATGATCTCGCCTTTCTGTGTGGTTTGTGCTCTGTTGGCTCAGTCTCGGGCTCTCTGTGGTGGCAAGATGGCAGCTCTAGCTTCTATCATCTCAGATTTCTGGTACAACAGAAAAGAAAACCATAGAATTAAATAATTTAAAAAATATATTTTGAAGGACGCCTGGGGTGGGGGCTCAGTTGGCTAAGCCTCCAACTCTTGGGTTGGGCTCAGGCCATGATCTCAGGGTCCTGGGATTGAGAGACACCCCCTTCCCTCCAGGCTCCCTGCTCAGCAGAGAGTCACCTTGGGGATTCTCTCTCTCCATCTCCCTCTGTTCCTCCTCTCCCTCTGATCTTCCTCCTTCTCACACAGTCTCTCAAGTAAATCTTAAAAAATATATAGTTATTGAGGGCTCACTACATGTCACTACATCTCTTCTACATGCTACAGATACAGAGAGAAAGAGAGACAAGAACTTCCTCTTGTGGTGGGGCTTTCACATGAGAGCCCTCGGGTGCTCTGATTAAATGTCTTTGGACACCTTCCATCTGCAGCCAATCACTATAGCCAGGAGTATGGGATGTGCTGATTAGCTCAGGCTGGGTCACATGCCCCACTTAGGACGCGCTGGTGACTATGTCATAGTTCTATTTGTCGTGTGCCCCCAGGGCATTACTCAGGGACTTGCCCATAATAAGCAAATGAGAAATGACATGAAAGGAGTGAACCACTGAGTAAGCGGAAGAGAGAAAGCATGTGATCGGCAAATGTATAAAAACACTTTAAAAGAGGACAGGTCTAAACAAATCAAACCATAAAACGATGACTTTCAATTGCCGATCAGAAAACAGATAGAGTATTCATTGTAGATTATTAGTTAAAAACATTTGCGCTGTGCGTTTCTTATCAGGATGAGAAAATCCTGCTCACTATTCTGGGGGAGCATTAGAAACAGAAGATAAACTGTAGTTCCTTTCAGAGTTGTCCTTGGGGCCAACAAACCCAGGGGTCACTCTGGGTTTCACACTTTGAGGAACACCTGAAAGAAAAAATGAAGACGGGCTCACAGCTGGCAGCTAAAATATGTTGATGTCATTATGTAAATGCCTGCTACCTTCCCCTTTCTCTTTCTTTCTCTTTCTCTGCCCGCTGTGGGTACCCTGGAAACATTTCTCCCCAGTGCCTGATGTTCTTGGGCTCAGCTTCTCAGTTCCTTTGATAGACGCTGCCCTCATATTCCTTTTATGCATATTTCAATTGGCTAAAAAGTACGAGGCAAGAAAAAAGCCTAGAAGAAAAATTGATACCTCTAAAACTTGGCATGTAAAAGAGCATTTCATTCGTTCTGGATACTAAAAGGTCTGTTTCATCTATCTCGTACAACACCTAATGGGTCAGCACTTGCAGGAATGTGTGTGATTTCATTCAGCCACTCAAGGAAGGACATGTGGAGGACACATCAGAAGAGGCAAACTAAATTATTAAGAGGAACCTACATTTGAGCACGAGCTCAAAGAGTATGGATTCAAGTATGGAAAGAACAAAGATTTGAAGAAATAAGCAGTTGTTATGAACTCATGAAAGATAGAGAAAATATGTCTACAAATAAACTTGTTCACCAAATTTCAATAGACTCAAATAAGAGGGGCACCCAGGAAGTTTCAAAAGGTTAAGGGAATTCTAAATATTGAGTGTTAGTGTTTTCAAACAAGGGGGATAAACACATGGAATTCAGTGACTGTAGAAGTTGCAGTGTTGGAAAAGATAAAGTCCTTTAAGAATGTGGATAAATTCACTGACGACAGACCAAGAGTGAGGCTGCAGAGCGTGGCAGACGCTCCAGACGCAGCCCCGCCCACAAAGGACAATCCCATCCACCCTCCATATTTCTGTCAGAGATGGTGTGTAAGACAGGTGTCCACCTGGATCACGGGCAGGCTGAGGGCAGCTCTCAGTGGTGCTTTGAAGATAAACAAGGAGATCTGCTGTATATTGGAGGGTTTTGTTTTTGTTTTTGTTTTTGACATGAATGATTATTGTTAGAATTAATATCATGAATAAATGATTAGACAGATAAAGGAAAATGATGAATAGAGGGCTTTTTGTAATATTAAATTCTGAAATAATTATGGACTATTTGGAAGTTGCAAAAAATAGCAGAATCACATGTACCCTTCACCCAGCTTCCCCCAGTCATGATATCAAGCTGTAGTCAGTATCAAAACCAGGAAATTGACATTGGCATGTTACTGTGAACTAGACTACAGACTTCATTTTGTTCGCTTCCTTTTTGAAATGTGTGTGTTTGCATCTATATAATTGTATTTATGTATAGATTCATGTAACTGTATCAATCACAGTCAAGGTCCAGAACCCTTCCATCATCACGGAAGAACTCTTTCACACTACTCTTGTATTCCCACTTCCCTATTCTCTCCCTTCCCTATCAACCATGAACTTATTCTCCATTTGTTTGATTTTGTCATTTTTTTATAATGTTACAGAATTAGAATCATTCTTCAAAGGGCATTTGACCTCTAGAGACTGACTTGTTTCATTAAGCATCATGCCCTTGAGGACCATTCAGGTTGTCGTGTGCATCAGTAGTTGATTTTTGTTGTTGACCAGTGTCCCATCATGGATATACCAGACTTTGTTCCATCACTCATCTATAAAAAGACACTGCAGCTGTTTTCAGTATTTTGCTATTATAAATAAAGCTGCTGTGAACATTTGTGTACATGTTTTTGTACATGTGAATATAAGTTCCCATTGCTCTGGGATAAATGCCCAAGGAGTGCAGTTGCTGAATTCTATGGTAAGCGCATGTTTAGTTTTATAGGAAACTGCCAAACTGTCCCATAGTGGTTGTACCATTTTATATTGCTGCTAGCAATGTCTGAGAGATCCAGTCTCTCTGTGGTCTCATGAGCATTTGATATCCTCCCTCTTTTTAAAAAAAAATATTTTTATTTATTTGAGAGCGAGAGGGAGACAGAGAGATTGAATGGAGGGAAGGGCAGAGGGAGAGGGAGAGAAAATCTTAGGCAGACTCTGCACTGAGCTTGGAGCCCCATGGGGGTCAATCTCAAAACTGTGAGATCACAACCTGAGCTGAAATCAAGAGTCAGATGCTTAACTGGCTATGCCACCAGGCACCCTTGATATTATCCCTATTTTTTATTTGAACTATTTGAATAGGTGTGTAGGGATACATCAATGTGGCTTCAATTTGCATTTTCTTAATGGGCTACTGATGTTCATTGACTTTTCTTGTGCTTCCTTGCCATCTGTATCTCCTCTTTTTTGAAATAGTTGTTCATGTTTTGGGGTCATTTTCTAATTGGATGATTCTTCTTCTTCTTCTTCTTTTTCTTCTTCTTCTTCTTTTTTTTTTTTTTTTTTGAGTAAACTCTACACCCAATATGGGACTCAAACTCACAGCCCTGAGATCAAGAGTCACATCTTCTACCCCCTGAGCCAGCCAGCTGCCCCCTAATTAGATTCTTTATTTGCTTTTGTACTGGTTGTTGATTTTTGAGAGTCTTTAGATAGTCTTTATACATGGTGATTGTCAGATATATGACTTGCAAATATTTTCTCCTAGTCTGTAGCTTGCTTGTTCATCCTTTAAACAGGGTCTTTCCTAGCACAAAACAAGTGGTGATTTTAAATTCCCATTTAGAAAAGCCTGATCTGTACTTGAGAGTGCTGGACATGGTCGCTCCATTGGTTGCCACTCCTCAGGGCAGATCATGGGTTGAATTCCCATTTGGGTGCACTCAGTCAGCTTTAAAATAGCTTATCCTCCCAGGGGTTACTCTGTTCGGTGGCCACAGGTCAGTGTTTTTCAGAACATCACAAAAAGATGAGCTGGCAGAGAGTGGTCCACCACTGAGAGAACAATTCGAAGAGCATGTCCTCACTGATCCAGGAGGTGAGTCTGGGGCATCATCCCTCCTCAGAAAACGGGAAAATGGACCATCACCAGGATGGAGTGAAAACCAGCATTCCAAATGCCAGGAGGGTTCTCGGGCCATTTCACCATCACATCAAGTAACAAACAGACTTGAATTCATTGGGTGGATTTAGCCAAAAAAGGGGGCCAAGACACACATGGAATTCAAAACCAGAAATAATCTCAAGTTTTAGTCATCCAAGCCACTTGTCTACATTGATTGCAATTCACCAGATAAAAGTCAAATCCACTCCACGAGGCGAATGCAGCCTCGGCTCAGGTTAAGGGTTGCTGCCACAGAGACTACAAGAGTAGAGATTTTCTGACACACTGCAGGCATGAAAGGAATGGATTACAGCTCTGTCTTATGTAAATTTCCACTGGGGGAAAAAGATTAAAAGGAAAATAATCATGCTTTAGTCATTTTCATTTAGGGTAATAAGATCGTTTAATTCCTTCTTGGAAAATGAGGCAACAGCTGTCCTGTCATAAATGGTAAGACACTTTCCTTGACATTTTGCAGGAAACCAATCTTTAGCCAAAATTTTGACCTAATGGTGGCACCGTGTTATGTTAAGAAGAAAGATAGATTTTCTTTAAATATACGACCTAAGTCAATTGGCCCCAGAATGAAGAATTAAGTACGAATTGTACAACCTCGATGTCTAAGGTTGACAGAGAAATCTTATCCTTCTTCTCTCTCCCGTCCAGGCTGAGTGGGTCTGAAGGAGGGTGAACTTTCAGGTAAAGGCTATTTGGCAGCGTTGGTAAGTGAATGTTGGATGTTTGCTTCTGTGACATTCGTTGCCTGTCCATTTTGGCTGCAGCCCCCAACTCTGATGTGACGGTGCACCTCACCCAGCCCTCAGTGCAGGTGGTCTCCTGAACGAATGACCCCATTCCCCTCACACAGCTCTTTGATGTAAGTGCTATCATTATCGTTATTACCATTTGCCAATGAGATGACTTCTCCTCAGGCAGGGTAACTTGCTCAAGGTGTCAAAGATGATAAGCGGGAGCACCAGGATTGGAACTCAGATGGTCCTCCTCTGGAGTGTGTATACTCAAGACTTCTCACTCTCTGCCTCCATCAGGTTGGATGTCCATCTTTAATCTCTACCTGTAGTCCAGAATAATAGCTACTCTTGGTTGTTTTTTTCAGGGGTACATAACTTTGGGGTGTTTTTTAGGTGAGTCATCTGCAGAAGTTTATCTTATTTTGGGAATTCAACTGGCAGCTGACGATGTGGGGAAATTTTGTTTTTCCCTGTTCCCGTTTGAGTTCTGCAAAGAAGAGAAAAAAGTTTGCGAGGGGATAATGTGGAAATGACTATATTCTCTCATTGGTCAGATAATGGGTAAGCAGTTTGCCAGCTATAAAGTTTAGGGAACCAACATCTCAGCTGTCAGAGATGGGACCCGGTGTCCAGTAACACCTTCCTGTGGGCCCAGAAGGAGCTGGGAGTCAAGTGCATAGCTCAGATTCCCCAGGAAACCCCAACTCATGTATCAGAGGCATCTAACACCCATGACAGCAGGGGTTTTGCAGTTTTGTTCACTGCTGGATCACTGGCACCTAGACTGTGCCAGGTTAGGTAGTGGCTTCCTAAACATTTAGTGAGTGAATAAATGAATGAAAGAATGAATGTATCAGATGCTGGCAGGACTTCCTATGTCTTCAATTTCCATGAAAGTGAAGGACATCATAAGTGGGGAGATACAGACACCCTTCAGGAATTTTTAGCTGCTTTACCTTCTGAGTCGATACTTTTGATATTTATTTCCCTTGTAATTCAATCTTTTAAACAAAGCAACTCCCTTTTCTTTCCTTTTCTTCAGACTTCCTCCCACCTGCTAACTCAAGTTCTTTACGGCCTCAAATATTTTACCTTGATCCTGCATCTTTTTCTGTAACCTCTCTGTTTCTACTTCTTTCAGCCAAATTTCTTAGATCATCTACAGTTTTGTTTTTACTTTCTCTCTTTCCTCAGCTCATTGCCAAATACCTCCTTCTCAGGACCCACAAACTCACCAAAGTCTTGCCATCAATCACCAGTGTCCACTGTTCTACCAATCCAACGAATATACCACAGATCTTTATTTTAAGAAAGTATACTTTAGTTGCATTTGAAAGAGCTGCTCACCCAATGTTAAAATTTTCCTTCCTTTGTGTTTGTGACATCAATTTTATCCTGATTCTACTCCCAATTCTCTGACCACTCTTCCTTTATAGATTTCTCTTTCTTTATTCACACTTTTATATGGAAATCTATCCTCTGGCCACTGTTTATCTTGCTCCACACATTCTCCTTATGGGAATCCTGTGTTTTAGCTCAGGGATAGTCACATGTTCCAGCCAGGCCCATCAGAGTCTTCCCTGGGAATTTTGTTAGAATTATGGAGAAAGAGAGTTCTTTTTGGAGACAGTTGGCTTTAAGTATCCTATTAGTCTCGAGCTGTGAGAGACTATTTTCTCTAGGAGCAGAGAGCCTGCCTGAGAATAAAGTCAGAACACGAAGCAGAGTGGAGAGACATGTCATTATCATGGTACCCCTGGATTTAGCCATATCTGAGGCTTAAATTAATCCAGACTCAAAAGTTGTGTGAACTGATAATTTCATATCTGTGTGGATTCCTTGGATGTATGCCTGATAAATTTGATTTTCTCCTGTGTGTGTGTGTGTGTGTGTTTAATTAAGTAAGCTCTATGCCCAACATGGGTCTTGAACTCACAACCCCAAGATCAAGAGCCATATGCTCTACAGACTGAGCCAGGCAGGCACCTCTGATTTTCTCCTGTTCATCTGTCTCATGCCAATTTGATTCTAAGTTCAGCTAGAAGGACCATAGGACAGAGGAAGGTCTTCCTCCCCAGCATTTGGAGGAGTTGGCAGCATTACTTTAACTTGCTGGACACTGCTCACCGTGGACTCTGCAGCAGCTGAGTGATGCTTGGGACATCTGACAAACAGCCAGCAGAAGCTGAGATTTCTTACTATGTCAGCTTCCTGGACTCTGTATCTGCAGAGTCTGAAGGAGTAAGAATGGTGAGAGTCCTTTTCTCTCTTTCAAAATTTAGGTTAGCTGCAGAAAATATTTGTGGAACTAGTTCCTTGGGCCTAGCAAATCTTTGGTTAAATTTGGTAGAGTACTCTTTGGTTATTGAACCATTTCCTCCCAGATATGGTCTTTGTATGTGTCATATGATGTGCACATGAGGTAAAGGGTGTCTCTAAGGGCCACCCTGAAAGCCTAAGCCACAAAGTTGGTAGGCACAAGTCCGGTACTTAGGAGTTGTTAGAATGCTTACCACCTTAAGAAGACTCCCTAATAGGATACGTTGGTCATGGAATGGGTTGTATTGACACTAGGTCACCTGCCAACCTCAAGAAAACTTCTGTGTGGGCACCTGGCTGGCTCATTTGGAGTTGATCATGAGATCAACTCATGATCTTGGGGTCATGAGTTTGAGCCCCATGATGGGGAGTAGGTTGTATTTAAAATTTAAAGAAAAATTTAAAAAATTTATAAACCCTCAAAATATCATTTTAAAAAAGTGAAAACTTGAGTACATTGAGGTACACTGCAAAACATCACACAACTTCCAAACCCCTGGCACATCCCTCTTAGGTATGCGTGTGGTTCCAAGAGATGTAATTCTCAGCCAAGACTGTTGATGAGCATGTATTTTCCTGTCATCTCCTTCTGTGTTCTAAGAGCTTGGCTTTGTGACCAATGAGAATATTCTCTTGGTTTCCATTACTGGAAGGTGCACTTACAGGGTACACTTTGGTGGCCAAACAGACTGGGGAACAGAGTTTGACTCTCCCCCAACCCTTTATCTCTCTCTCTTTCTTTCTGGCTGTGCCAGCTCTCATGAGAGATTCCAGCTCATAGGAACCTTTGTTGCGTAAACCTCTGTTGCTTGTTAGTGCTGGAAAGTCCTATTCCAATATTGTTTACCTGTGTCACAGATTAGTGGGTCTATGACTGGAGGCGTCTTACCATTTTGTGGTAGACTGGACATACCATTTTCACCACACCATTCTTTCCACCTGTGCAGTGAAGGTCTTTGCTTTCTTAGCCTAATTTTGGGAGTAATGTTCTGGGTCATGGACTGTCTCAGCTATGCTGCCTTTGGAGACATCTTGCATCTTTGGTTAAGCCATTAAGGCTTATTGGTTTGAGTTGCTGTTAGATTCTACTTGTCAATGGCCCATGATGGGTCATATTAATGGCTATATTTAAAAGAAAATATTATTTACAGAGAGCTCTCAATTTTCTTAGTAGTATAATGGGTAGCTTTAGGAACTCCCTTGATAAGATAAAATTGCAGAAATTAGGCTTAAGACCCAGAAACAAATGTCCATATCTAATGCAAATTTCCCTTAAGATTCAGCCTTATCTATTTATAGGGACTCATCTGCCCTATAAGATTTACAGGGAACACTCGGCCCTAAACTCTGGGTTCAAAGTGTATAGGTTGCTCATGTAAATGCTGAAAGCCAGGAAATAAATTTAACAAAAACACGCGAGACTGACAATAAGGCTTGCCTTGTTCCTACCTTCCAGGAATTGAGAATCAGGCTCTGCCAGCCTCAGGCATTCATATGCAATGTTCTTTGCATGTGTATCCTAGACACCCCCATCCCCGCCCCATTGCAAAAGAATTTGTGTCTCCTGGAGAGTGGCAAAATCTTAAATATTTTATTTATTTATTTGAAAGAGACAGAGAGAGAGAGAGCACGAGCATGGGGAGAGTGTAGAGGGAGGGAAATGGACAAGCAGATTCTGCATTGAGCCCAGAGCCTGATGAGGGTCCTCAATCCCAGAACCCTGAGATCATGCATGACCTGAGCCAAAACCAAGAGTCTGACACTTAACTTATTGAACCCCCCACGTGCCCCTAGTGGCAAAATCGTTTTTTTTTTTTTTTTTTTTAATATTAGTCATCTTTTTTTTTTTTTTTTTTAGTGTTCCAAGATTCATTGTTTATGGCAAAATCTTTTAAATTATAAGCCCTTTTACTTCTACATTTACCAGATCCTCTAAAATTTGGAGAGAAATTTAAAAGGTTAAGACTTATTTGCTACCTTCCCTTCAGAGGAAAAGGGGACCAAAATTTCTTCTAGTCCTTCCTACAAATGATTTGTGAAAAACCCAATATTCAGGGACTAGCAGAATTAGAAGGCTTTTATTGAAATGCTTTCTATAGACAAAAATCTTTTGATTCCAATTTTACTTAAAAATCTCCCTAATATAAAGAAGCAAATTTAGTTAAAAAGGCAGGCCAATCAATAGATTACAACCTGATGTTCAGGCTGTAATCTAGTTCTTTGAGGAAATAAAAACAATTCATTGTCTTATACATCTCCATGAAACCAGAAATGGAACTCCAGAAAGAAGTCAAGGCCCACCTACTTACCAAGTCCCAACCTCACCTATTCCTCTTAAATGTTTGTGGATTTCGTAAAAGATCAAGACTGGAACAAAACTCTCCTGTACTTAGGAGAAAAGAAGGTGAATTTTAGATTGCAATTACCCTTAAACTCTTAAAAAAAAAAAAAAAGCAAAACCCAAAAACTGTTTTACACTCTGTACTATGAAATATAAATCTTATGTCTTTATAATGTAAATACAGCCTACAATTGCATGAGACTGAAGAAATAAGAAGGAAAAATTTAGAAGAAAGACAAAGAAGATGAGGTTTATATGTGCAATGGACTATTACGCAGCCACAAAAATGAAATCTTGCCATTTGCAGCAGCGTGGATGGAGCTAGAGGATATTATGCTAAGTTAAATAAGTCAGTCAGAGAAAGACAATTATCATATGATCTCACTGATATGAGGAATTTGAGAAACAAGACAGAGCATCATAGGGGAAGGGAGAGAAAAGCAAACCAAGACAAAACCAGAGAGGGAGACAAACCATAAGAGACTCAAATCTCAGGAAATAAACTGAGGGTTGACAGGTTGGGGGTGGGGGAATGGGGTGGCTGGGTAATGGTCATCGGGGAGGTTATGTGCTATGGTGAGTGCTGTGACTTGTGTAAGACTGACGAATCACAGACCTGTACCCCCGGAACAAATAATACATTATATGTTAATTAAAAAAAAAAAAAAAGAAAGAAATGCAAACTGCTAGATTGGTTTTCGTGCCCAGACTCTAGCATCTCAAACAGATATGTTCCAAATCTTCATCTCAGACAAAATGTAGGAGCTCTCTCTCAGCCTTAGTGATGTAAACTTTTTGCTCCCCATCTTTTCTAGGACCTAAGAGCAATTCTTTGAAATAGAAAGAATTAGGAACTTTAGGGAAACGTTTTTCATTAAAAAAAGAGAGAGAGTGAGAGAAAGGGAGGTATTTGGAAATTGGGCTTTTAATGTCTTTCCCACAAATATTAGTAAGAACAAAAGCCAGAAGATTGTTTACATCCTCTGTGTGTGTGTGTGTGTGTGTCCATTCATCTTTTCTCTGTGTGTGTCTATACGTGTTATGTTTTTTCTACCTCTGGATGGTATTGCTGAAATTCATTTGTATAAGAGCTCTATTTAGTTGGTTTGAAGGCAAGCACTTGTAAGAGTTGGGCATTCCCAAACTCAGAAACTAAATCAAATATTTTTTTCAAACTCATGTGAATCTGGGATATTATTCGGTACTAAAGCTAATTTAAGGCTGTGGGTTTAATTAAAACAAAATTGTCTTCAGAGTTATGTATTGAATGTAAGGCTTTTATTTTACCTATGCTTAATGAGGTCAAATGTGTTCTTGTCTCTGTTGCAAATTTGTCCCCCCAAAATTAGAATAATGGTTGACTTTGTCTAATGCCTTATGAAGTTTTGTGGGTAATCTAAACATAATTGTTACAAACAAGTAAATTAAAAAGATGTAAATAGGATTAAAAGGTTTATATTTATGGTTTAACTTTTGTGTAGGTTCCAAAATGTTTGGTAACCTGAAATTTTGGAGTTTGTCTAAATAACATGATGAGCTGAATTTGAATATCTAGATCATTTCCAAATAAGATAAAATAATGAGATATTAAGTACTAAACATAGGTTTGTCTACTTTTATCTTATTGCAGAGAAACTAAAGATGAATACAGGTTTTTTAGTAAACTTGGCTTGTACTTTATTTAAAAATTGTACTATGAGTGGTGACTGTGTGGGTCAGTGGGTTAACCACCTGCCATCAGGTCATGATCCCAGGATCCTGGAATCAAGCCTCACCTGGGCTCTCTGCTCAGCAGGGAATCTGCTTCTCCCTCTGCACTACACCCACCCCCACATGCTTTTGCTCTCTATCTCTCTGAAATAAATAAATAAAATCTTTAAAAAATTATACTTTGAAAAATGCATGTTTTTAGAAATTATAAGACTTTTCATAAATTAGCTAACCAAAAATAGTGGTATAAAAACATTTGCAACTGCTCAATATTTAGCTTACACAAGAAATTAAGGCTTCTAAGCACGAAGAATTCTAATAAATGCAATTAAGACTACCAGAAATAACGGAAACAATATTACATGCAAGCAAAGTAAGAGATGTGCTTTAGGGAAAAATATTTGGAATGAGAATATACTTTTGTTGCCGGAAAATAAAGTAATTTTGTCCTAATAGGAGACTAATTATTTAAAGAAAAAGGACTTAGGACAAACTCTGAATGTAAACAGGAAAGTTGTAGAAGTTTTATGGAGAAGGAATATTTAGAAGAGAATTTTGTGTATGGTCAGTACTGGTTAAGATAAGAATAAATTTAAGTAAGTAAATGAGTTTTAAATAAAAAATACATTGGTACAGAAATTAAAATTTTTGTGTTCTCTTTGTTAAAAGAATAAAATTTTCTTAAAGTATTGCTCTTTTCTTAAATAGTAAACTGTAAATGTTTATGTCTTTAAAAGTCATCTGCCTAGAAAGCAAGGGATCTATTTTGCCAACATAGTTTCCTGTGTTTATCAGGTCTTTGATTTACTTAAAAAACAAGACAAAACAACAGCAACAAACAAACCAACTAGATTTTGCTAACAGAGATGTAACTTTATATATTTGTCTTTGATATCTTTTATTGTCACTTCAGTTTAATGGGTAATTAAGTGTTTTTATATAACAGTCTGTGATTCTATTTAATCAAAAGTTTTGATTTTTTTTACATACTTCCCAAAAATCAATTTTTTTTTTTAAGATTTTAGTTATTTATTTGACAGAGGGAGAGAGATCACAAGCAGGCAGAGAGGCAGGCAGATAGAGGGGGAAGCAGGCTCCCTGCCGAGCAGGGAGCCCAATGTGGGGCTCGATCCCAGGACCCTGAGATCATGACCTGAGCCGAAGGCAGAGGCTTAACCCGCTGAGCCACCCAGGCGCCCCCCAAAAATCAAATTCTAAAATAAAAAAAATTTTAAAGTTTTTATTTAAATTCCAGCATAATACAGTGAATATTAGTTAGCAAACAGTGTAATATTAGTTTCAGGTGTACAATATAGTGATTCAACATATATATACATCACCCAGTGCTCATCACAACAAATACTCTCTTTAATTCCCATCATCTATTTCCTGCATCCCCCACCTACCTCCCTTTTGGTAAACCAACAGTGTGTTCTCTATAGTTAAGAGTCTGTTTCTTGGTTTGTCTCTCTCGCTCTTTCTTTCTTCCCCTTTGTTTAAGTTCCACAAATAAGGGAAATCATATGCTATTTGTCTTTCTCTGACTAATTTCACTTTAGCATAATACTCTCTTAGTTCCATTCATGTAACTGCAAATGGCAAGTTCTCATCATTTTTAAGGCTGAGTAATATTCTATTGTATATATATACCACATCTTCTTTACCCATTCACCAATGGATGCTTGAGCTGTTTCCATAATTTGGCCATTGTAGATAATGCTGCTATGAACATGGGGTGCATGTATCCCTCGGAATTTGTGTATTTTTATTTTTTTTTCTAAATTAAATTAAATTCATTTTTTTTTAAAGTGAACTCTACCCCCAACATGGGGCTCGAACTCATGACCCTGAGATCAATGCATGCTCTTCTAGCTGAGCCAGCTAGGTGCCCCAGGGTAGTTCTATTTTTAACTTTTTGAGGAAACTCCATACTGTTTTCAGAGTGCCTACACCAGTTTGCATTCCTACCAACAGCGTAAGCAGGTTCTTCTTTATCCACATCCTCGTCAGCAGGTGTTGTTTCTTGTGTTGTTGATTTTAGCCATTTTGACAGGTGTAAAGTCATATCTCATTGCAGTTTTGATTTGCGTTTCCCTGACAATGAGTGATGTTGCGTATCTTTTCATTTGTCTGTTTGACATCTGTATGTCTTCTTTGGAAAAATGTCTACTCACATCTTCTGCCCATTTTTTAATTGGATTATTTGTTTTTTGGGTGTTGAGTTTTGTAGGTTTGTTTTTTTTTTGTAAGCTCTATCTATACCCAATGTGGGGCTTGAACTCATGACATTGAGATCAAGAGTCACATGCTCTACCAACTGAGATAACCAAGCACTCCTGAGTTTGATAAGTTCTTTATCTATATTGGGTACAAACCATTTATCAAATATGTCATTTGCAAATATCTTCTCCCATTCCATAGGTTGCCTTTTGGTTTTGTGGATTGTTTCCTTCACTATGCAAAAGCTTTTTGTTTTGATGAAGTCCCAAAACTTTATTCTTTTTTTTTTAAAGATTTTTTTTTAAAGATTTTATTTATTTATTTGACAGAGAGAGATCACAAATAGGCAGAGAGGCAGGCAGAGAGAGAGAGAGGGGGAAGCAGGCTCCCTGCTGAGCAGAGAGCCCGATGCAGGGCTCCATCCCAGGACCCTGAGATCATGACCTGAGCCGAAGGCAGAGGCTTTAACCCACTGAGCCACCCAGGCGCCCCCCAAAACTTTATTCTTGATTTTGTTTCTCTTGCCGCAGGAGACGTACCTAGAAAGAAGTTGCTATGGGTTGATGTCAAAGAAGTTATTGCCTGTGTTCTCGCCTACACCTTTTTTTTTTTTTTAAAGATTTTATTTATTTATTTGACATAGAGAGACACAGTGAGAGAGGGAATACAAGTAGGGGGAGTGGGAGAGGGAGAAGCAAGCCTCCCGCTGAGCAGCGAGCCTGATGTGGGGCTCGATCCCAGGACCCTGAGCCCAAGGCAGATGCCTGATGGCTGAGCCACCCAGACTCCCCCTCTCCTAGGATTTTTATGGTTACACTGTTTATACAGTATAAAACAGCTTACACTGTTTTGATGACTACAGCACTGTAATATAACTTAGAGTCTGGCTTTATGATGCCTCCAGCTTTTGTTTCCTTTTCAAAGTTGCTTTGTCTATTCTTTGTGTTTCCATACAAATTTTAGAATCATTTGTCCTAGGTCTGTGACAAATGCTGGTGGTATTTTGATAGGGATTACATTAAATATGTAGATTGTTTTGGGTAATACAGACATTTTAACACTTGTACTTCCAATCCATGAGCATGGAATGTCTTTCCATTTGTGTCCTCTTCAGTTTCTTTCATTAGTATTTTATGGTTTTCAGAGTACAGGTCTTTCACCTCTTTAGTTAGGTTTATTCCTAGGTATCTTATTGTTTTTGGTGCAATTATAACTGAGATTGATTCCTTAATTTCTCTTTCTGTTGCTCCATTGTGGGTGTATGGAAATGCAACAGATTTCTGTATGTTGATTTTGGATCCTGCAACTTTACTGTTTAGTAGTTTAGTAGTTTTTGGTGGAGTCTTTTGGGTTTTCTGTATATAATACCATGTCATCTGCAAATAATGAAGGTTTTACTTCTTCTTTGACAGTCTGGATGCCTTTCATTCTTTTTGTTGTCTGCTGTGGTAAAGATGTTCAGTACTATGTTGAGCCGTGGTGGAGGTGGACATCCCTGTCTTGTTCTTGACAGAGGTAAAGAATAAGAGGTAAAGCTCTTGAGTTTTTCCCCATTTGGAATAATGTTAGCTGTGGGTTTTTCATATATGGCCTTGATGATGTTCCCTCTGGACCTACTTTGTTGAGGGTTTTTATCATAAATGGATGTTGTACTTGGCAAAATGATTTTTCTTCATCTGTTGAAATGATCATATGGTTCTTATCCTTTCTTTTATTAATGTGATGTATCATGTGGATTGATTTGTAAATATTGAACCACCCTTTCAACCTAGGAATAAATGCCACTTGAATGTAGTGAATTATTTTTTTAATGTTCCTGTTGGATTCGGTTTGCTAGTATTTTATTGGTAATTTTTGCATCTATGTTCATCAGGTTTTTTTGACCTGTAGTTTTCTTTTTTTATGGTGCTTTTATCTGGTTTTGATATCAGGGTAGTGCTGACCTCATAAAATGAATTTGGAAGTTTCCTTCCTTCTCTATAAAACAAAATCTTTTGAGGCACCTGGGTGGCTCAGTGAGTTAAGCCTCTTCCTTGGGCTCAGGTCATGATCTGAGGGTCCTGGGATCGAGCCCCGCATCGGGCTCTCTGCTCAGCGGGGAGCCTGCTTCCCCCTCTCTCTCTGCCTGCCTCTCTGCCTACTTGTGATCTCTGTCAAATAAATAAATAAAAACTTAAAAAAAAATAAAACAAAATCTTTTGACTATAGTCTAACTGAGATGTTCCAGAGAGCTCCTGGAATATCTCAAAGATTTTATGAAAAATTAGACTTATTTGGCATGATAAATTAAATAGGAAGCATTGTCAGATAAGTGATACTAAATCTTGTTAAGATTATATTTGTGTAGATATGCAATTTAAACAACTGTTCTAAAAAATGTATAAAATACTTAGAAATCTGATACCCTGATTTGTTATTATCGTGAGTGTTGTATGTCACAGAAATAGCCAAATTTCTTTGTGGATTGCATCATAATGAAATCTAATTAAATATTTAACCATGGCCATTTTTTAAAAAAAGATTTATTTATTTATTTAACAAACCAAGATCTCAAGTAGGCAGAGAGGCAGATAAGGAGAGAGAGAGAGGAGGAAGCAGTCTCCCTGCCAAGCAGAGAACCTAATGTGGGGTTCAATCCTAGGACCAAGGGATCAGGACCTGAGCCAAAGGCAGAGGCTTTAACCCACTGAGCCACCCAGGCACCCCTAAGCATCGCCATTTTTAAGTCTTGTCCTTTGCATTAGGGTTTACACTGATATTCTTACAAATGTGTTTCTTCTTTAGTGAGGATCATAGAAGAAAAAGAACTCTTGAGTGAGTTTCTGATAAACTTAATGATCATAAAACTGAACTTGGTAAGAATTTCCAAAACTAATGGTAAAGCTGGATTCAAGCAAAATAACAATTAATAACATGAGATTGAATAAACGCAAAAGGAAAATAGTAATTTTTATGACTTTTCGTTTAAAGCATTGCTGGCTTTTTAAAATGTCTTTTTCCAGATCTAAGTAAATCTTTTCTCTTGAGCTAACTGACCTATAGCAGTTTGATTAATTATATTATTATAAGCAGAATTGAAATATTTATTCTTTCTACTTGAACCTTCTCAAATTAAAAAACTCAATGAGTATTCATGTATGTGTGTGTGTATGTATATATATATAGTTGTATATAACTATATATATATAACTATATTTTAGTTATATATAACTAAAATATAAGAATACTATATATGTAGTATTCTTATATTTTATGGTGTCCTTGTAACAGGACACCATTGGAAACATTGGTTATATTATCAAGACTTTGACTGGAATGTCCTATTTGAGACATGTATAGACTCAGATATGACCAGACAGATTTAAGGAACTAGGTTGACTTTATGGAGCCAAGGAAGTCCCATGGAGATGTTGGCCTCATACCTTCCTTGCTTGCAGTTTTCCAGCAGCCTTATCAGGTAAGTAAAGGTCACTTCCTGGCAGGTGCAGGAACCTCAGGATATGTTGGGGACCTGGAGAAGAGAGGAATTCAACCAAATCTATAGGTATTGCAGGCAAAGTCTGGCAAGTATTTGATGCAAGTTTTGGTTGGGTGTCTGGCCTTGAGAGGCTATTAAAAGTTCAATCAGGGGCACCTAGGTGGCTTAGCTGGTTAAACAACTGACTCTTGATTTCAGCTCACATAATGATCTCAGAGTCCAGGGATCAAGCTCTGCATCTGGCTGTGCCCTCAGCAGGGAGTTTGCTTCAGGATTCATTCTCTCCTTCTCTCTCTCTAGCGTGTGATCTCTCTTTCTCTCTCTGTGTGTGTCTCTAAAATAAATAAATCTTAGGGAAAAAAATCTTAGGGAAAAAAGTTCAATCTAAAAATTCTTTATGAAAAGTTGTAGCAAAAGCTTAAAGGAACCTATATGGCCAGGGGCTCAGTTGGTTTAACTTCCAAGTCTTGATTTTGGCTCAAGTCATGATCTTGGGGTCATGAGATTGAGCCCCTAGTCAGGCTCTGCCCTGAGTGTGGAGTCTGCTTGACATTCTCTCTGCCCCTCCTCCCACTCACTTGTTCACATGCTCTCTCTTTCTCTCTCAAATAAATAAATTAATTAAATAAATAAATAAAATCTTTTTAAAAAGTCTTGAGAGAGAGAGAGAGAGCACGCGAGCCCGCGGGCACGAGATAACGTGGGGGTGGGAGGGGCAGAGGCAGAGGTTGTGAAGCAGATTCTGTGCCAGCATGGAGCCCTGTGTGGGACACAATCTCATGACCCTAAGATAATGAATGACTTAAGTTGAAATCAAGAGTTGGATACTCAACGGACTGAGTCACCCAGGCGCCCCAGTAAATATCTTAAAAAAAAAAAAAAGGAAGCTACATGTCCAATTAGTATTCTTGCTGTGCTTATGTAAATAATTAGGCCAAGCTATTCAAAACTGATTTTGCACACACATTAATGCGCCTGTCTTTGGTACAAATGAGGGTGATTATAGAAGGAAAAAAACGTTTCGATAACATACTAGAATAAACATTAGATTCGAATACTGTTTATTTTAAACTAGACCAGATCCTAATTTCTTCTAGTTCCTGACTACTACTCTCCAAACTAACCTGTCTGATTTTTCTCCCACCTCTGAGGTGGATTCATTTGAGAACTAAAACTGCCCTTTGCCTTGAAGCCCTGCAAACTGAATATGAACGACTTGACATAACTTCAGAGAAATCACCACGACAGCTCATATGGAGAAAGTCTCATGCCTGCTGCTGTGTTGGATTGTTAACCATCTCGAGACATTTGACCCACAAACCAGGGAAATCTGTTGACTGTCTTGCCTGCTCTTGTATCTGAAGGTGCTTCGGGCTTGACATCTAGAAATCCTGTCTACTGGCTTTGTCAGGACCCAAAAGCTGATTTCTATTATGACCTGATCATTAACCATCATTTTTCCCTTTGTTTCCATAGAAATGCCTCTTGTTTGATCCCTGATTTCTTGAACCATAGGCTAACCTTTGAAAACACATCTGTATCACCACCTCCTGAAATGAGTTTAACGGAACTGACCTGTGGTCAGGATGAAGCGGAGTTCAATGAAATGGAACAATTCACAGCTTAACTTTTCATAGGGAGAACTTCTAGGGAGGTTCCAGAGGGGGGCCGAGTTCTGTAGGGGCCCAGGGCAGGTTGCCCCAAATGTGACGCATTGGTATGAAGACTATTTTGGGTTAAAAATCAAGAGAGCTGCTCTGCCTCCTCTGTAACTGTCTAAATTTACATTGGAAGGGAGACCCTGCAACAGGAAGACAAGTATTAATGCCTCCCACCCCTATCAAAGGAACTCATCTGCATAGTAGAACAATCTTGTTTTTCTGAACATTTCCTTCACATTCTTGCTAATAGGTTTTCTCCCTTTGTGACCTCAGGCCCCTACCTTCTTCCTTAGCCCTTACAAGCTTCATGTTGCCCCATCATCTTTGGAATTCCTTGTTGGTGTGGATTCCTTTTCTGTATGCCTATTAAATTTGATTTTCTCTTGTGTTTTTGTTTGTTTGTTTGTTTTGTTTTTAAGTTGGGGGAACCTGGCTGGCTCAGTGGACAGAGTATAAGACTCTTGATCTTGGGGTCATGAATTCAAGTTCCATGTTGGGTATAGAGCTTACTTTAAAACAAAACAAAAAAAAGTTGCATGAACTAATTTATCCTTTTTAATAATTCACACTGGTTTGAGTTGTCTTTTTGACACTTGCAACCAGGAGTCCTGAAAAATAAACCTTCTACTGTCTTCTTATCTCCAGTCTGGTTCTCATAACCTTAACTTCCCCGTTGAGTTCAGAGGGGTTAATATAAGATGTAGAAATGCCAGTACCATTTCCCAGTGTAATATCCTATGATGGGTCCCCAGAGCCTGCCTACTCAGGGGAGGCAAGCTCAAAAGTCTTAAGGGAATAAGGAGGCAATGTAAATGAAGGAAGGAGGCCAAGTGGAAGACAATAGGAAAGGGTTCAGTGGGAGAGAAGTACCTTGCTTCCAGCCATTACATTCAGGATGCAAACACTGTGTGCTTGCCCAGCAGAACACATCTGGAGGTTGCGTTTGGTCTCTTGGCTCTGGAATCTGCAATTTCTGGCCTATATTGCAGGTTCAAGCTCCTGCACACAGCCTGGGAGGCCTTTATGACCATGTCTCCGACACATGCTAAGGCTCATTTCTTGTTGCTAGATGCTTTAGTATTACTAAATTGGTGCAGACATCTTGCTCATTCACTGTTCCTTGCTTTTGCTTATGTCATTCCTTTACCTGGAACCTTGGCCCACCCATCCTTTTTATCATCTTCATCTTCCTCTCATGAAATCCTATTTATTCTTTAATATTCACCTGAGATGTTATCAGTTCCAGGGATTCTCCTCTTGGTGGGATAGGTGTGCTTCCTCCATGCTTCCACAGTTAGCCTTATACCTCCTTGTCATTGTGCCTGACAGACCCTGTTGATTGCTCACTCACAATGATTCCTTCTTTCGTTTACTTACTGGCAGAATCTGCCTCTCCCTGTACAAAAGCTGAGAAAACTGACATTTTCTTTCCCAGCCTGCCTTTCAGCTAAGGTTTAGGATGTGATCCATTCCTATTCAAAGAGATTCCTCTCCACTAAATCCACTAAGGGATTCTTGGAAACATTTTCCTCCATGATGACAAAGAAATAATGGAGAGAAGTCCCTGCCTTTCCATTTCTGCTGTTGAATGTAGTTCTGTGAGAAGTGATGTTTGGAGCTGCAGCAACCATCTTGCAACTATGAGGAGAAAGCCAAGAGAATCAGAGAGAGGGTAAAGCAAATCCCTTCTATCCAGAGCTGCTGAACCACATTAGGAGCTTTCTCCCTCACCCTCTTTGATATGTGAGATATAGTAATAATCCCCTGTTGCCTATGTCACATTTTCAGAAATATTCTGTTACTTTCAGGTGAGTACATTCTAAATGATTCAACATATATTCATGTTGTCTTTGTGCCTCCTCTATTCTGTAAGTTATTTGTGGCAAGGGATGATCTTATACTCACCTTTGTATCCCTGATGTCTAACCCAGGGTCAGAAGTCAATAAACGTTCACTGAAATAGTACTTATTTATTTATTTTTAAAATAACTTTTCCACTAAGAGCTACAGTAAACAGTGTGTGCCAGACAATGTCTGTTCTATTTTGGAAATAGGCCTTCAGTGTAGGGGAGTAAGAAATATGTCAGTGAATCTTATATGGGTAACCCCCTGGGGATTTATGGGAAGGATCTGATACAAATGTTATGTCATCTCAGTGACTAGTGCTATTCACATTGTTGATTCAGACCATATGAAAGCTTACTACAAAGCTCAGCATGTATGTCAGATGAAAGCGTGGTGCATTGATTGGAGAAGGAAAGGGGTAGTGGGTGCTTACAGACCCCTCCTTCATGCTACGCCTTCTCAACTCCTGCTGTGGTCCCTGAGGCCCCTTTCTGACCCCATCCCTGGGTCAATGGGACAGAAACGATAGCTGCTTTCATAAACTCAAATCCATCAAACACTGTGGACTTCTCTGGGTCCTTAGTGGCTGCCTAAACTCTGTTATTTAAAGTTGGAGGTTGCCCTTAGCTTCTTGGACGTTTGTGAGATTCCATTTTTATTGAAGTGTTCAGAGCATTATACCAGCTTTAGCTAAAAATGGTGCAACGAATCAAAAAAGGCACAGTTACTTTGGAGAATCCATTTGGCAGCCCCAGTCCCCTAAGTACATACATTTAATTTTATGGTTTGTTACACAAATCAGTTGAACTTGTCATAGCCGAGAAAGCCCATGTATTTTGGAAAGCCCTGTAAATTAAGAGCAGACATTCTTATATAGGGCTGGTGCTATTTTGTTTTTATTAATAAGGGAGGAAAATCACTTTAGATTTCAGTATTGACTCACAGAGAAGCCATTCTCCTTGCCACATGTTCATATCCATGCTACCTTAAGTCTAATCTCCTCAGAGCTTCCTGATGGAAATTTAGATAGTAGAGTTAGATTCCCATGTGATCTAGAGTCTTGGGAGTTTGGAGCCTTTGTAGCCAGGAAAGTGACTTATACAACAGTGCCGTTATGGTGGCGGGTTTGTGTGTGGGGTGGGATGGAGAGGAGTAGTGATAACGTTATGCCTAAGTCTTCATGATCGTGCACAAGAGAAGTCCAGTGTCTGAGTATATGTGTGGTGTGTGTCTTCTAAGGAGAGGAGGTTAGATTATATTCTCATTTTTTCATGACCACAAGTTTGCCTCCCTTTAGTTTCAGAAAAGCAAATATAATTCTCTCAGCCTGGATGAATTACAACTCATGGCCACCAAGCTGTCCTATGTCCTCAAACTCTTGGTTGAGTTCCCCTCACCTGTATAGCTTCCCTAAACCCTACATCTTCTCCAAGGCAACAATATCTTTGGAGGCCCCTCAATTTTATTATGTTCTCCCATACCCCTGGTAACTCATGATGGAAAGATACTTTTTGTTTTTTCTTTGATCAACCACACAATTTGAAATCTTCACACTGTTCCCTTCATGTTATACCTCCTTTGTGGCCCATGCTATCCAATTATTCATCCATCCATCCATCCACGCATCCATCCACCTACCCACACACCCTCCACCCACCCATGTGCCCATTCACTCCCCAAGTATCCATCCACCCAACTTCCATCCCTCTATTCATCCAACTATCCACCCACCCATCCATCCAACAAAGATTTTATTTATTTACTTGTTAGAGAAAGAGAGAGAGTGAAAGAGAGCACAAGCAGGGGGAGCAGCAGGTATAGGGAGAAGCAGCTTCCCTGCTGAGCAAGGAGCCTGATGCTTGACCCTATCCCAGGATCCTGAGATCATGACCTGAGCTGAAGGCAGCTGCTTAACTGGGTCACCCAGGCATCCCCCAACAAATATTTTTTGAGCACATTGTATCTGCCAGGAATTTTCTAGGAGCTGAGGATACAGTGGTGAACAAGCCAGGCAAGTCTCTATTGTCACAGACTTTACATTTTCTCTGGGGAACAACAATAAACACTAAATGTAATGTCAGATGGTGAAAGTGCTGTGAAGAAAAATGCGGCAGCTGTGAGAATGGGCCTCTCTGAACTCATACTACAGGTGGGCATAAAGTGACTGAGAGAGCCTCAGCCGCTGGACTCTGAGCTCCATCACTGTGTTTGACTGGGACCAAGCTTCTCAGGAACTGCTCTTCACCAATCACTGAGCATGGCAGAGACACTAACAGATGCAGGACTCAGGGAAGGGCCGCTTGAGCTTGGATACTCTCTGATGGTCTTGCTTAAATTTTCTTATAATTGTGCTGTGGTCTAAGACTCCTTACCTCTTCTCCCTCCTGTCTCCCCACTACCAACATTCTCCTTCCTTCAGGTGCAGCCCTTCATTGTAGCCTGCCAGCTCTCCCAGCCCATCTCATGACCCTTCTTTTACTTTCTCTTATGTTCCCTCTGATAAATGTTTGCATTTTTTCTCCCATGTTGGCATCTCTTTCTCGGAGGACCTGGGCTGACACACGAGTGACGTAGCCTGAAAGAAGAGGCTGTGACTTGGGGTTGGAGTTACTTTGGATAAGTGATAGGAAAAGCCTTTCAGAAGAGGTGACATTTGTTTAGGAACTTGATTGGAGGACAGGATGTTTCATGCAAACACCTAGGGGAGGCGCACTTGGGCAGAAGGAAGAAGAGCACATGTTGAGGCATAAAGACCAGGGTATTTTTGTGGGGGTCCCTAAAACTGCTGGGTGGGGAGGGAGAGCAAACAGGTCTCTGGGTCCCCTTCAAACTCCCTCCCATTTCTAGCGGCTCTAACTTTATCTGCTTTGCGTATTTGGCTTCCTCTAAGATTTCAGACGAACAAAGACCTCCAAGTTTAAAATATAAATACTGTGAAAATCCCTGCTCTGGATGAACTCTGTGATCTCTGCCCTCTTTTATACCTCGATCTATCAGTCCGTTGTCCATGGAGAGAATAAGTAGGAGAAAAAATTACCTCCATTTGGAAGGCTAATTGTTCCATGGAGATACTGGATTAGTTCGGGACAGGTGTGGATAAGGGGAGCTGGAATTAGTGGTTAAAGGGCTGGATGCGTAGAGACTGGTGCAGAGAGTAGGGAGGCCCTGGAGTTGGGCAGCAGTCAGAGGAGACCAGGAGCGTATCAAGTAGGCAGAGGCGGGTGGACAAAGGACTGCCATGTGTGCTAAGCCTGTGGAGAATGTGGGGCGTAAAGGGTTGTCTTCCTTGTGAGTTGGAGAGGTGTTTAGAGAAGCCGTGGGGGATAACAGCTGTATTCAAGAATTTTGGTTTTATATGTAAAATGTTAATATCACCCAGGAGAAAGGTGACAGATTTTACCTGTTACCAGAGAGGTTAGTAACTGAATTTATAAAAATCTCCTGGCACTACCTTAGTGGTAAAGCTTTTTCTTCCCCCACACTGAGTTTTCAGTAAAAAGAGAGACCAATAGCAGCAATGCCGAGACAGCTGCGTATGAGAGGATTTTTTTTTTTTTTAACCAGTCCTTTATGACTGCGGAGAGAAGCCAGAACAATGGAGAGGAAAGTGAGTGTGAAGATGTGCACTGAGATGAAGTTGTGTTCATCCAGTGAAGAGGCAGCCATCTTTGAAGTGTGCTTTTGAATTAATTTTATTTATTAATAAAAGGCTCAACTATGGCTAAAACATACAAGAGTATATTGTCTTAGATAAAAGAAGTTTGGAGGTAAGTACTGGGGGCTGCTAGGACAGCTCCATGAATTGTCAGACACCCACACATCTTCTGTCTTTCTGCTCTGCCACGTGTACCTTCCATCCTTATGGTCCAAGATCGCTGCTAAAGTTCCTGCCATCACATCCAGATTCTAGGCAGCAGAAATGAGGAATGGAAAAAGGCTCATCCTTTTCCTGTTAAGCAGCCATTCAGGATAACACATACAACATTTCTGCTTATGCATCATGGGCTAGAACTTAGTTTCATGGGCACACCTCAGGGCAAGTTAGATTGAGAAATGAATGATAATGTTCTCGGTTTAAAATCTGAGTTTGGGTTCATAAAAAGGCGAAGAAGAGGATAATGGCTTTCGGGAGGCACCTTCCTGTCTGAGTAAATTAATGAGAAGTATACATACCTGAAATGGCATATAGCATTCATTCATTCACTCATTTCTTCATTCATGAATAATTTGCTTATTACGTCAAGAAATCTTGAGTCCTTAGGTGCTGGGGACCTGAGAATGAATAGGGCGCTGTTGTTGTCTGCAGAGTGCTCCCTAAGTGTGCAGATATAAGGGCAATGACATGTGAGAAGGGCCCTGACATTGACTCTATGTCCAGTGATAGCCAAAGCAAAGCATTTAGTGCTGTTTGGGCTGGGTGTTTGCAGAAAAGGAGACAGGTGCACTCGGACTTGGAGAATGAGGAATTCTCCAAGTGCAGATGGGGAAAAAGCACTCTGGGTGGGCGGGCTGGAAAGATTGGCAGCATCTGCAAAGTCCCGTTGGTGTGAAATAGTATGTCAGACCCATTTGGAAACTGCAAGCATAGCCAGAGAGAGCTAAAGAGATGGACAATGAAGCCCTTTTGTGTTCTGCTGAAGACTTTTGTTAAAATGCTTTTCCGCCATAGTCTGATCTCAAAAAAGACCTGAAGGCAGTCTAAGACATTTGTACTTTATCATGTAGGTAACAGGGAGCCACCAGCGGGTTTTGGCCAGTGGAATGTGGGCTGAAGTAAGCGTGTCAGTTCTGAGACTCAGGAGACACCATTGTTTCTGCTCACCCTTCTGGGACCTTCTATCATGGAAAGAACATGCCCCAGTTCTTGGGGTTTCTCCATCGTGGGCTCCAGAATGAGATGTATGAGGCAGACTTGAACTTGATCCACAAGTTGATGAAGAACTAACCCAGCCACCTCTAAAGCTGTGAGCAATATACAAATGTTTGTTTTGTTTGCCTCATAGATTGGTGATTCTTAGGCAGAAGCACTGCAGTAGAAGCTTGCTAATATACCTGGTAATTAAATTCCTCTCTACCATGTCACGTTACATGCTAGACTGGGAGGGAGGCAGGAAAGGCCACGCCTACCTGGTTGGTAGACCAGATGGCCTCAGATCTGTGTGTGGGAAATGCCACACAAAAGTGGTATTCCCCAAACCAAGGCTCATCTGGATGGAAGAGCTGGCACCCAGGGGAATGCCAGGGTTGGTTTAGCTCAGGATTTCTCAACCTCAGCGATACTGACATTTCGTTGTGGGGGACTGTCCCGTGCATAGAAATTTAGAAGCCTCTCTGGTGTTTACCCACTAGATACTGGCGACACTCCTCTCCCCAGTCTGAGACAATGAAAAATGTGTTAAGGCATTGCTAAAAATCACTCCCTGTTGAGAGCCACTAATTTATCTGATCTGGATTCAGGCTTTCAGTAAGGTAAGATCAGAAAACGATAAATAATGACATTATTTATTGATCACTTACTGAATTTGAGGCTTCTTGTTAAGTACTTTTAGTAACTGATCGAATTTGAAAAGTGTATTTGTTTGTATTGGCATTGCCATTACAAGTACCACAGACTGGGTGGCATAACAGAAATTTATTGTCTCATTTTTCTGGAACCTGGAAGTTGAGATCATGGTGTCAGCAGGGTTGGTTTCTTCTGAGACTTCTCTCCTTGGCTTGGAGATGGCTATCTCGTCAGATGGTCTTTCCTCTATGTGTTGTCTGCACCCTAAGCTCCTCTTTAAGGACTCTGGTCATATTGGACTACCCTAACGACCTGATTTTAACTTAATTACCTCTTTAACACCAGTTCTCTAAATGCAGTCACATTCTGAGATGCTGGCAGTCAGGAGTTCAACATATGGACTTAGGGGGAACACATTCAGCCATAACAGAAAGTCTACAAAGGAGGAGACCCAGAGGTGGGGTAACACTTGCTTCATTAACACGTTCACTGTGTAGGGGAGCCAAGTCCAACTCTAGAATCTGTGCTTTTGATTATGCTCCATACCATCTCCCCAAGAAATTAATGTGAAAGAATGGGGAGGGAGACACTATACAAATGTATACAATGAATTCTGTGTACATGTGTGTTCTAGTGAGAGGAGCTATGCAGATTGTAGGAAATACTCAACCTCTGCCGGACTGGTCTGGACTACTCAATCCTCCTCAATGAAAATGTATTTCTGGACCCTGTGCTCTTTGACAATTGAGATAAAAAGCCTTAAACATTTCTACCTGTTAGTCTAGCAATCCCATTCCTTGGAATTTATCTTTAGGAACGAAGCAAATATGTGTATGAAGACTTATGCATAAGATATTTGATTTTAGCGTGATTTGCAAGAGCAAACATTGGATAGATATTGGATAAATAAATTACAGCATGTCCATATGGTGGAATGCTCAACTCATAGATGAGTATTTTCTTCCAAGGGAAAACCCTTCATGATACATTATTCGTTGAAGGGAAAATATTTGAATACCATATAGAGTACAATCTGAATTTTGCAATTGTATATGTATGTCATCATCCCACTGAACAGGGAGGTACTTGTAGGATCTACCAGAAATGTGTTGTATTCTTGGCTTCCTGTGGTCCTACCAGACCTGCCTTGCAGTGTTTATCCTGTGCCCTGATGGAATTGTAGCAAGTCCCAGGGCTTTTGTCACTCTTACCTAAGGAAAAGGCATCTACTCCCTGCTCTCACAAAAACCCAGTCTCCACTAATTAGTATGTCCTCTTCAGTGTCAGGGCTCAGACTCTCCAGTCTTCACTGAAAATGAGCATTTCTCCCCATTTCCTTTCTCAGTTGCATCAGGCTGGCCCCTGTAGTGAGAAGGGGTGTGGGGCTGTTGTGTCTCTTTCTCTTCACTGGGTGCTTCCATTCTCCCCCTACACTTCATTTAGGGCTTCCTCTGGTTCCTCCAGAACTGGACGAGGGAGAGGAAAAGAAAGAGGCAGGAAAAGACTCATCAGACTGGTGTTATTCTAGCCACCTGGGTTTTCTTGTGCCTTCTTTCCTGGGTCCTTGGCAGCTGGTCCCTTCCTGTTCCTGGTGGGTGCCTGAGGTTTGCTTGACCAGGAGCTTTTGTCTCTTCTGGTTGTTCCTGTACGACCTCTCCTTCCCCTGCTGCCCCAGCATCTGGCTAGTTCTGGCTCACGGAAACCTTCACACATGTTTTGCATTGACGACTTGGGGGAAGCGAGCCACCTTCAACACAACCTCTCCTCACACCACCCTCAGTGCCACTAGTCAGCCACAGTCACTGGCCCTATGGGTTCCTCAGTGTGATTGGACACCAGTCTACTGATTTCCACATGTTCCAGTGAACAAGCGTCGAGCCTTCTGGGAGGTCTTTTTGAAGCCCCTTTGCCTTGGATGGAGCCCTCACAGGAGGGGTGGGAGTCTAGACACCGACAGCTCGCTTCCCAAATCCTTACCTAACACCAACCCCTATCTCTGCCTCTCTGACTGCTTTAAGTTTCCAGAGCTAGGCTAGGTAGATTGAGCTTTTTTTTTTTTTTTTTTTTTTAAATAAACTCTATCTCAACGTGGGGCTCAAACGCAAAACCCCAAGATCAAGAGTCGCATGCTCTACAAAGAGAGCCAGCCAGGCACCCCTAAATTGGGCTTTTACAACCTAAGTCATGTTGTCTTACCCTAAGTCCTAGTGGTCTTACTCCTCACTTTGAAATGGGAAGCAGTCAGCTCTTGTCTTAGAATATCAGCTGATGCGGAAACAGAAAGAACTTGTTTTTCATGTTCTGTTTTTGCACAAACAGAATAAAGAGACAGTAAGCACATCGGTCTTGCAGAGGCACGGCGGGGAGAGAGAAAGTTGGGGGTCTGGACGGAATGATCTTCAGGGTCCCTTCCAGTCCGGACATTGTATGACAGGCTGGCAGGGAATACGAAAAAGTATCACTTATATTCACTGACCGCGATGTTGGAGAGGTGAGACACTCACAGAGCACGACCGTGGTAGACCATCAAAAATGTTCTTGATGGTAATAAATGTGAGGACATTAAGTGCGAATAATCAAGTGCTGAGTGTAGAGGACAAGCTTCATGTCTCCGAGAACAGAGGTGAGTCAGCTCCCTGCTGCAGAGGGTGTGTGAGAGGAGGTAGATGGAAGTTGAACTTGGCGGGATGCAAGGGGAGACACACCTCACTGTAGCCTCCATGGCTCTCCTCTCAGACTTTGTCCTTACTTGTTCTCCTAAATGCCACCTTGCCAGGACGTCCTTCCCCATCCCTGAAGCTGCAGGTAAACGGGTCATCTCTCCTCACCACTGCATTTTATTTACAATCCTGTTTGCCCTAACACATGGCAGGTTACACAAGCACGCAGCTGTTATCCTGTCCTAAGGCACTGAGCTCGCCGTTGGCTGAGTCGGCATCAGGGTTGGTGTTCTGGGTTTTGACTACGGGGCTCTCTCCAGCCCCTCCTCCCAGGTGTCTCCAGCAGCCTGGAAAACACTTTGCTGGATATTCCAACCCTGCTGGCATTTGCGATCGGGGATGTGTGCCCAAATCCATCTTGTGTGTTTCCAACTCAGAGCCTCCTGGAAAGGAGGTGCTCCCGGGAGACAAGGAAGGCAGCTGCCGGGAGGGCTGGCACTACCTGGCCCAGCCACCTTCCCTTCTGTGTCTCTACATTGAGCAGTTGGCCTGCATTTCAAGCAGACCTGGGCTTGCTGCTGGCCATGGAGATGGACTCCTGAGGTAGCTCTGCTCTACGGGGGCAAGGTGCAGGCCTGGCCTTGGCCTGATTGAAGCCCCACTTCTCTGCCAATGCTATGTACAGAAACTGGCTGTTGTTTTGAATCATCACATTTTGCAGTCGAGTCTGCTCAAACCCTCATGTTGGATAGGATGGAAACCAAGCCTTGGGGAGGGGGAGGGGTGATGATGGCCGTGTCATGCTTCTGCTTAGCAGGGGGTTGTGGCTACTACATGGGCCAGCAGGACAGACTTCTGAGTCTGCTTCCACTTTGCCCAACTGCCACCTCCCCTGGGGAGAGTTCCCTGCTTCTCTGGCTGAGTTAATGCTCCAGAGTGTCCCATGCAACCGCACTCAGGCTTCCACAGCGGGAGCCTTCCATCAAGCCGTTGTCTCTGGAGGGCCAGGACCATGCGTCTGTCATCCCCTTGTGGGGGCTGCACTGGCAACAGAGCTGGCTTTTCTATAGGAAATCAGGCCCAGTTCTACCTGCGGACCATCCTTCTTTCCGCCTTTCATCACAGTGAAGCCTCAGAAGGCCGAGTGGTCTCTTCTGAAAACACCTCCCTCAACACCAGGAGGGCAGCCCTGCCAGGGGGCTGCCAGGAGTTTCTGGCCAGTGTCCCAGTGCAAAGGAAAACTGGCTGAGAGTCTAGAACACTGCCAACCGGTAGAAAAATAATGTCAAAAAGGGACAAAGAAACAGTGAAATTTAGTAATATATTTTATTGAACTCAAGATATCTAAAATACCATTTTCACATGTGATCAATACAAATCATTATGAATGAGATAGTTGGCCTCCTCCTCCTCCTTTTTTTTTGCACTAAGCACTCAAAATCTGAGATGTATTTTATCCTCACAGTACATCTCAATCTGGACACTCCATTTTCATCAAAAATACTTGATGTGTATTTCAATTTTTATAAAATTTACAGTTGAGAAAAACAGATTCACCCACCCACGTAGTTCCAAATGAGCTTAAAGTTTTTCATTAACTAAGGTAAGTATCTGTTTTTAAATTTAGCTTAGTTTAAATAAAATACAGTTTCAGTTCCTTAGTCACATTAGTCACTTCTCAAGTGTACTTTTCAGGTCCCAGGCAGGCTCTAGAAGGTGGGCCGGGAGGTAAGGGAAGAAGTGATTGAATCAGGGAAGGAAGCCCAATGGCTCCCAAGGATGGTGACAGCTTCAAGTCATCACTCATTTTCCTTAAGACTTTAAGGGCTGATGGCTGAAGGCAGTCAGATGAGAGGCTCAGCTAACTTCCAGGACAGACGTCAGTGGGATTTCCCTTCTTTGCATTTTCAGCAGCATCAGGAAGCTGGGATGGTGGTGTCTTGCTGCGGAGACTTGGACGACTGAAGCTCTGGGGAGAGACTCCTAGGTCCTCCCACCACAGAGAAGAGCTGGGGACTGAGGAGGCCCCTGGAGCGGATGGAGGGAACAACTGCTCCCCCTACTGGGAGCTGAAGGAACAGCAGGCCTGGCCGGCTGCCGGGTCGACAAGGCTGCCTTTTGTAGACTTGCCTTTCCGGTGTTGGAGGCAGTGATCCAGTCACGGTGGGCAGGGGACCAAGAAAGACTGGATCTTTTTTGGGTTATCAAGTCTTGGAATACAGAGGCCTTGATCTTGGAAGCATAGAAATGCTAGTGCAGAAATGAATCTTAGAATGCAAGGATAAGAAGGGCACCCAGCGGGCTCAGTCGGTAGAGCATGCCACTCTTGATCTCAGGGTCCTGATCAAGCCCCAGGTAAAGTAAATGGAAAGTAAAAGTTTTTTTCTTCCCTCGAATGTCGTTTTTTTTTTTTTTCCTCGAATGTCGTTTTAAAATGCTCAAAGCACCTGGCATTTAGTAGCTGTTCCGTAAATGTTTGTTGCGACTGATGAATGTTGAAAGTAGACAAGAAAACTAATAGCAATGAAAACAGTATTATCATTATTTTTTTAAAGATTTTACTTATTTTTGAGAGAGAGAGAAAGCGTAGGCATGAGCTGGGGGGAGGGGCAGAGAAAGAAGCAGACTCCCCACTGAGCAAGGAGTCTGATGTGGGACTTTCTCCTAGGAGCCTGGGATCGGGACCTGAGCCAAAGGCAGACGCTTAACTGACTGAACCACCCAGGCACCCCGAAAACAGTATTATTAAACCACAAACCAAGTGGGCGATGTGTGAGCGATGGGGTCAGTGGGCCAAGTGTGGCCTCCACATTCAACAATGTTGCTTTCTGAATATGATAGCTTTGAATATTATTTAATTCAGACACTTAGAAAAAAACAGAAAAATTCAAACATTTAGAGAAGGGGCTCTAATTGGGTTATTCTGGGAGCCACTGTAAGCAGAGACCTCGTGGTAGTGGGGTAGACAGTGACATTGCTATTGGGGGCCTCTGGACAGCAATTGGGGTACAAGGGCTGGTGTCAGATTTGACAGATGTGGCCCTGGGACAGTCAGCTCTGAGCTGGGTTCTCTCCCTGGCAGATGGCTTGAGTGACCTTGGGCCAATTCAGTGGCTATCCAGGCTAGTGGATGGGCATTAAAGAGGAAGAAAAAAGTCTTCATTCTCAAGGAATCTGCATTGAGATTGTCCTTGAAGACAGAAGGGTAAACCGTTAAGCAAAACTGTAGTGCAGAGCGTGATGTCTAGTTGATGGCAGATTTTCTTGGGGGTCCAAAGAAGGGGTAGGCAAAGAACAGGCTGCAAGCCAAAGCCAGCCCACAGCCGGTTTTTGTAAATGAAATTGTGTTGACCCCACAGAGGGCTGTTTTGTTTGTGTTGTCTGCAGCTGCTTTCGCCCCCTACTGGCAGAGTTGAGGACTTGCAGAGAGCGAATGGCCCTTGGAGCCTAAAATACTTAGAATCTGGCCCTTTAGAGAAAGTTTTCCGGCCCCTGGTCTAAAGGAAAGAACAGCAGTTTTCAGTAGAGAAGCATGTTGGAGCAGCTTCTGGGAATAAAGAGCCAAAGAAAGGGAATTCTGGACACAGGCCTAGTGGCATGACTCCAGGACACTGGAATAGGCCAGGCTCCGTGGGTCCTTCAAGCCTCTCCTCCCTTCTGAGCAGAAAGCAATTCAATCAATTTTTCTACACCTCGTAGAAGAGAAAGAGGGAGAGGATGAGTGAGCCCAAGTTTGTAAATGCTTTGAGAGTAACACGAAAAAAGCATCCATTAATCAAAATACATTATTTCTATTTTATTGTTAAGTGGGTGCTAATTTTCTTTTTTTCTTTGCAGCCCTGGCTGCCAGTTTCCTCCTTCCTGTTGTTCTGCCTTGGAAAACCAAACCACTCCAGACCCCAAACTAGGCATTACCACCACAGACCACAAATGTGTTTACTTCAAGAAATGTATTTCCATTCTTTTTCCCGATCCAAATAGGAGCAAATAGGTTTAGATATATTGCACGAGGTCCAGACTTGAAAAGGTTTACAGGATGTGAAAAGAGATGGCTCCCTTCTATTTTCAGGCTCCCCATTCCTCACTTTGTAGGCAGCGAAAGGCATCCGTCCCTTGCACTGTGTATCCTCCCTGAGATATTTGAGGCAGGAAGAAATATCTATACCCACATGTGTTTTTTTTTCCTTTCAACACAAATGATTATCTCCTATACACACCATTTCGCAGTTGGCTCTTTCCCCTACTAATGCCTTTCGGCAAGTATTTCACATTGATACACATAGAACTTCCCCATTCTCTTCTTTGTGGTGTCGTGTTCCATCCCATAGAGGTACCATATTGCATTTCACTAAGTGTTTCAGTGGCGAATAGTGGCGGAGGCCCTCTTTGTTACCAACAAGGCCTGGGTAGCACTGCTGGGCTCAGGCTGGGCTCAGGCTCAGGTGGGGTCAGTAACAGTGTCTAGGTAGAAGTTCATCCTACTGATGGCTTTAAAGATGGCCCTTTCTTGGTCCTCCGTAAGGCCAGGCTGGGGGAGAGGGGCATTATGTCCCAGCAGTCACACTCACAGCGTCCTTCTGCCTGCTTTGGCTGCCCTTGGGATGAACCCCGTCCCTGGGATTGCCCTGCCTCAGACTGCTGTGGGACATCAAAGGCGAGATTATTCTGATGCAGATGGATCAGGTGGTGGCGGTGACATTCGGCAGGCATATTAGTCATGGCTTTTTACTGAACGTTATAAATACCTACCTCACACTAGCTTCAGCAAAAAGGAAGACTGTGGACTTAGAAAGGCAAACCAGGCGACTGGGGAGTTGTGGCAGACACCTACCCAATTGTTGCCTACCCAACGCACATTCTCTTCGTCTTCTCGATGTGCCCAACTAAAAGCACTCAACTCCTGAGGCTCCCTTACAGCTCAGGGTGGTCTTGTGACCCTTTTCTGATGTAAGTAGGTATGTATGGGCAGCACATCTGGAAATCCTCTCACTTAGCTGGCTTACGCTTTCCATCCTCTTTGCCTGGAATGTGGATATGAGACCTAGAGATGCAGGAGTCATCCTGGGAGATGAGAAGGAGAGCAAGGTTACGAGGACAGTGGAGCAAAATGGCAGGAGAGGGCTGGGTCTCTGGTGTCACCAGGGAGGCTGCAAACCAGATCTCTCCTGCCAGCCTTTCAATCACACGCCACCTGAGAATAATGAGCTCCTCTTTGTAAGTCCTGGAGTTGGGCTCATATTACACACAGTTCAGCGCAGGCCAGCTCTGATTCCGTGCACCTGGGTCCTGGGATTTCAGTGCCAGGTTTCTCGTTCTCTTTAGTTCATTCTCCCAGAATCCCCTATGGGGCAAGGGACCCAGCACCAGAAGCTCTGGAAAGCATTCTGGTAGCTTCCAACCCAGGGGAGAGAGGGAGCTACCGCTCTGATCCCCAAAGGGAAAAAACACATCCAGAGAAGAAATGTGATTAGTTTGGAGGATACTCGTTAAACCAACGACAGTGGACAGCGGGAGGAAGTAATAGGACTGACCAGCCTGTGCCATCTAAGCTCACCTGGAAAAGAGAATGAGAAGCAGTTTTCAAAGGAGGAGAGGGGTACTCTTTTCAGGAGGGTGGGAAGGTGGGAGGACAGATGAAATAACAGATGGCTTTCTAGCAGGCACTGAGGGGTTGGACTTGTGGAGGGGAGAGGGAAACACATTTCAGGGAGACAGTCCCCTCCCCAGGAAGTTAGCCACTCTTCTCTTCATTCCATAAACTCCCTTGCTTATTCTCACTGTAGCACCTGTCACTGTGTATCGATGTCTGTCTCCTCCCGGTACCTCCTCAAAAGTGGGCGCTTCATCTTACTGATCCTGTATCCCTCCCACCACTGGTGTTTAGTGGTCACTCAGTGTGTATGAATGAATGAAGGGACAGCAGGAACAGAGACACAGAGGATGGAAGTCATCTCTGGTTTGGTTGGCATCTTGGGTGTGTGATTAAAAAACCCCATAAATCCTGGGGCTCCGGGTGCTTTAGTTGGTTGAGCATCCGACGCTTGGTTTCTGCTCAGGTCATGCTCTCATGGGTCATGGGATCAAACCCCTCACTGGGCTCCGGGCTCTGAGTCTGCTGTAGATTCTCTTTCTTTCCCTCTCTCTCTGCCCCTCCTCCTGCTCGCACATGCACTCTATCTGTAAAATAAATAAATCCTTAAACAAAACAAAACAAAACAAAACAACCCACCAGTAAATCCTAAAGTGGGTTAGGGCTAGACTGTAGGTCAACCTTGAATGTTAGGCTGAGGTGTTTGGGTTTGTGTTATGGAAGGAGGGAGCCATTGAAAGCTTCTAAGCCTGGGCGTGGCATGATCAGAGTTGCTGTGTCCTGAGTCTAGATCCTTTTGACCTCTGGCGGCCGTCTTTATTTTCCATTCTCTGGGTTCTCCAAGATTCTTCTTGGTCTGGATCTTCATCTATCTCAGCTGCCTTTTTCCATGTCACCCACCATTGCTTCTCCCTGCCCCATCTCTTTCACCAGTCAGTTCTGGGCTGATTCTGATCTTGGCTGTTCCGGCTGGAGAGGATGGTTTTCCCTGACTGGTACCAACTTGGTGTCCTAAGGAAGATTCCACCTGAGCAGCTCTTGTCTGCCCTCTTCTGGGCACTGGTGGATACAGCTACCTGCTCTTTGGAACAGGATATAAACAGGTCACAGCCTCCGGATGTGACTTGTCTTCTTATATCTGCCCCCAGCTCTCCCTTAATGACCGGCAAATCAAAGCAGTAGTTATTGTTGTAGTTTTTTTGAGTGACAATCATATGTGTAGGTTTGTCTGGTGATAGCTACTTATAGAAAATGCTTCTGACTTCCCACTGTTCTAGTTATCATTCATTGTGGGCTCCAAGGGCTATCATAAATGGCAGAACATTAATTTTTGCTAATTTACACGCCTATTCTAATTATTTGTCTGAACAGAGGTCGTTTTAGTTCATTACAACGTTGAAGAGGTAATACATTTGAGCTTTATGAAAATGTAAGCCTTGCATTTTCATATTTCCTTGGAGAATAGTCTTCCCAATAAATCACAACCTAGTGCTTTCATCTGAGTACAGAAGTCCATGAACATATTTTTATTGTTTACAATAGAATCGAAGCAGTGTCCTAATTAATGATTTTTACAAGAGGTAATTTCTATTTACAGGGACTCTGGGCCTGTAACATGGATCAGAAACCATCTCTGGGGTTTTTTGATCTCATAACATGATGGATACACATCCCAGCAGAACACCTGATTGGATTCTTGGCCTCACTGTGGGTGATGGGATTATTTTTTTCTGAATATGTGGTTTTTCTTAGGCCAAGGCTAAGTCTTGCCTTCCCACCTTGGTTAGTGGATTCATTCAAATGCCTTGGCTCTAGATCCCACAATTTCTGCATGGTCCCAAGACCACCTCTTGCTCTCTTGGATCCACATTTTGAATTCCTCCTTTCCTATCCCTTCAAGTCCAGCCCTTCCCTCAAGACCTACATTTAATATCTTTCTCCCAAGATTCCTTCCCTGCATCCTAATCTCTTCTAAACACTAACACATCTATAGTTTCTTGCATATATTTAGCAGAAGTCATGCATTATCTTATGACATCTTTTTACTTTTTAATGAATCATTATTTATAAAATTGTATTGCCATTTAAGTTTACAGAAGTTTATGTCCCATGTCTTTCCCTGAATAATAAAATCTTTAGTGCCAGAAACTCTATCTTACACTAGGTTGTTTACCCCACAGAATGCTGACTATCTATTGCTACATATTCAATAGTTGAGCAGCAAGTGCTGCTGATTGATGGGTTGTTGTATCATTTGCCTATCCTAGCTCTAATTAGTATACTTTCCTGAGAACTATTTACAACAGACAGATTGGCTCAGGCCATCATTAACACTTCCCTGAAATATTTTCATGCATTTAGATGCTTTGCAAAATGTATTGCCCAAATGGTGCTCTGTGTCTATGTGTGCACATAACAAAGGGAATCCAAATTAAAACCATCCTTTTAATTCACTGTTGATGCATGATCATTTTAAAATGTAGCTTTCATTTTCATCAAAGTTATGCACTTACATAATTTTAGGAGTTGTCTTAGTCTGCTTGGGCTACCATAACAAAATACCGTAGACTGGGTGGTTTAAACAACAGACATTTATTTCTCACAGTTGTGGAGGCTGAGAAGTTCAAGATCGTGGTGCCAGCAGATTTGGTTCCTGATGATGGTTCATTTTTGGCTTCCCTTCTCTCTGTGTCCTCACATGGCAAAAAGGGAGAGAGTGTGAGAGGGAGGGGGAGAGGCTGAGTGAGATCTAGTCTTTCTTCCTCTTTTTATGAGGATACTGATCCCATCTTGGGGACCCCCACACTCATGGCCTCATCTAACCATTGTTTCCCAAAGGCTCTACCTCCAAATACTATTGCATTGGAGATTAGGGCTTCACTACATTAATGTGAGGGGACACAGACATTCAGTCTATAACAGGGTTCACAAGGCGCTCTAAAACACAGCAGCTTGTCATTGCTCCACCATTCCTCTGTTCTCTACACTCAACATGTTTAACTCTTTTAGGGTTTATTTTGATGTTATCTCCTTATCTCTAAACTATGATTATGCTACTCCTTTTTTCTTCTCTTCTTTCAGCTTCAGGCATTATCTCTTCTCTTCTCATTGTGTCAGCTCTCTTTCTTTGACCACCCCACCCTGCTCTATCATGTGCAATTCCTGACCTCCCATCTTCCCATTATCTCACTGTTGTGATTTCATAATTTTGCTTATGTTAATATTTAGTGTGTATATTATGAGGTCTATATAAACACTATTCACAGCTGGACGTGATTATTTTTGTTTTCTTTCATGACCGCTAGTTTTTCCTGGAGTTAATAGTTAATATTGTTTTTTTCCTCCTTTGCTTTGTTTTCTAACACAAGTTCATCCCAAACTCTCTCTTCAATTGTTTAAATCTCCTCTCAGTTCATTCAGTCACATCAGGTATTCCTACAAGGCCAGCTGTTTGGTCTTCTGTGCTCTTCTGAGCTGTTCCAATCTGGACTATTTTCTTTCTAGGCTCAGCGTGCAGCTGTTCTTCTTGGATCTCCCTTCATCTTTGTCCCTGAGATTCCTTTGGCTCTTTCTTGGGTTGATGCTTTCATATCCCAGACCCCATATCTTCCTCTCTCTTGGCTTACCTTCTAGTTTTAGATGGGAAAATGGGTGCAAGGGAAGTAAATATTTTGAAACCTATCATGTCTGAAATGTTTGTGTCCCACCCTAACATTGAATCGATAACTTTGTTGGGTATGGAATTCTAGGTTGGAAATGATTCTTCTATAGGACTCTGAAGTCGAGAAATCCGTAGTCATCCTGATTTTTTGAGTGAACCTTTTTACTTTTTTGGAAACCTTTAATATTGTTCCTTTGTCCCCATTGTTCTGGAAATTCATGAGATAAATTTTAGTATGGACTTGTTTTTATCTATTGTATTTTGTATTTAACATGCTCTTTCCATCTAGAAACTCATGCCCTCCAGTTTTAGGAAATTTCTTGAATTACATTTTTGCATTTTCCTTTCTTCTATTTTCTATGTTCTCATTGTTTCTGAAACTTTACTTATTCAGATGATGGACTCCTAGACTTATTTTTAAAGTTCTTTTCTATCATATTTTCCATTTCTTTGATTTTCCACTCTACTTTCTAAGAAATCTTCTTAATTTTATCTTCTGATCCTTCTGTTTAAATTTTCTTTCTATTTCATTGAATTTCTAAGAACTCTCTTTTGGTCTGAAATTGTTTTACTTTTGATAGAATTATTTTTGCTAACACAATAACATCTACTTCTCAAAGGATGTTAATGAAATCTCCTTTCAGTTGGTTATCTTCCTGCATAGTATTCTACAAGTTGCTTTCCCCTCCCCTAATATTTTCACCTTTATTTTTTGAGTTAGAGAATTTCCTTAAGGTCCTGGAGATCGTTGGTTGATGCTCACATTTTAAAATGGAACACTTAAAAACTAACTAGAAGCTCTCTCTCTGTCTGTGTGTATGTGGGTAGAACCTGTTAATTGTGGACTTCATTAGAATGAAATGCAAAGGGTAATGTGATTTGGTTTGTTTGATTCTTTAGGAGAATTTTGCTGTCAACACATCTGTATGTTTTTTTTTTTTTTTTCTTGGACTGGATAGATTTTTAGTATATTTAAGGAACAGCAAGAAAGGAATTGTACTAGTCAAGGTTTTCCAACAGTATATCTATCTATCTATCTACTGTGTGTGTCATATATATCTATATGTATATACATGTTTATATATTTATTATAAGGAATCAGTTCATGTGATTTTGGAGGCTGAAAAGTCTCACAGTCTTTTCGGTGCAAGTTGGAGACTGAGGAGAGCCTGTGGTGTAATTTGTTTTGAGTCCCAAGGGCTGAGACTCAGGAGAGCCAATAGTATAAATTCCAGATGAAGAGTAGAAGACCAATGTTCCAGCTCAATAGGCTGGAATTTTCCCTTTTTCTACCTTTTTTGTTCTATTCAGCCTCTCAGTCATTGGATGAGGCCCACCCACACTGGGAAAGACAATCTGCTTTACTCAGTCTATTGATTCAAATGCTAATCCGGGAACATCTTCACAGATAGACCCAGAATATGCTAGTCAAATACCCAGGCATCCTGTGATTAATCCTGTTGACACATAACACCAATCATCTCAGCTAGTGTGGACTGAGGGGAGTGAGCAAGAGGAAGATGGGGAAGGGATGCTGTCAAATGGGCTAGGACTCAATAACAAAGGGGCTTATAGAACAAGATGAGAATAATAAACAACCTCATTCTAAGTTAAATGGGAAGCCTTTGGAGGACTTTGAGAAGGGAAATGACAAAATCTGATTTACCCTTTCAAAATGGCTTCTGTCTACTATGTAGAGAACTTATTGTGCAGGTGGTGGGGAAGGGCAATGACATTGGACTAGCGAGTCAAGCTGGAAGTGTATTAATCAAGGATGGGCTGAGTAATGCTATGGCAACAATGTTTCATGTTTTGTTGTTCTGCCACACATTATCTCCACTATCTGGAAAGTTGCTGGTCTTATGGGTGAGACAAAAGAGATTACAGTGAATCACATGCTAATTGTGATACACATCACTTCCTTTAAACTTTGTTGACCAATCAAGTCAAGTGGCTAAGCCTGGAATCATTGGAATGGGGAAATATAATCCTCCACCAAGAGTGGGGAATGCTTGGAAACTGTGGAACAATCTATCACAGAGGCTATTGCATAATCAAAGCAAAAATGAGAATGGTAGCAATTGAGGTAGTTAAAAGAACTCAGATTTGAGGCAGAGTTGGGAGGACTTGCTGGTTCAGTAAATGTGAAGCATGGAAGAAGGAAGAGTTAGAAAATATTCTAGGGTTTTGGTCTGAACACCGTGGTGAATGGTAGTATCATTTATTGAGTTGGAAAAGACTAAAACAGGGGTAGTTTTAAGGGAAAAAAATTAGGAATTCCATTTTGAACACATTGGGTTCGAGATTCCCAATAAGAGAAATGTTGAGATTGAAGATAAAATTTAGGAGTTACCAGCATATAGGTTGCCTTTGAAGCCATGGGACTGGATAATATCACACATAGGAAACCAGAAGGCTGGGACTGAGCTGTGGGGCATGCCCACATGTGAAGTTTGGGAAGAAGCGGAGAGCCCAACGAAAGAGTAGAGAGCCAGACTGGGAGGCAGAAAGCAAAGCATGTGGGATGGCCCAGAAGCCAAGGGGGTAAAGTATTTCATTTCATAAGGAGAAGGATGCACAGTGTCACTGCTACTGAGATACTCAGTTAAGAATTAAGATCCATTGTTGGATTTGGTCAGATGCAGGCATTGGTGACCTCGACATGCCATTGGTGACCCAAGGGTTAAGTCTTATTGGAATGTGTTGAGAAGAGCACACTTGTCCTTCTGACTCAAAGTCCAATTCCTCCCTTAGTTTGCTACAAAGAATGGAAGATTGTCATGTACAGAATGGAGTTGTCAAAAATGTGGGGGAATTAAATAATTTGTACCTTATTCTTTGAGTCACTTAGCATGGGAAAACAACCCACTAAAAACTTGAATCAACCATCTGAGCATAACTGGTTCATTGCTTTTTCTTCTGTGAGTGTATGGAATAAATGTTTGCAGAAATCTCTGTTTCTCTCCATCCAGGCTCCAGGCCAACCCTTCATAAATGATGGGGCATGTTATAAATTTGTTAGCTTCCTTAACCATGGAAACACATGGGGAGGCAGGGAAGTAGGATTGGGAAAAATAGAAGTGTCTCATTTACTGTCCAGCATAAAGTACAGGATATAAAACTGCTTCCAAGAGCAATACATTGAATTAAATGAGGTTATTTTACTCCTGAACAACACTCCAAGGGGCAGTCCAAAGTAATAAACCCGACAGCAAAAACCATGAAACCAAAGGAGAAAAAGGTGGGATATGGACAGGAAAAGGAAATGTGCACCTGTTACCCTGTGCATTTTTGTTCAGCCTGTGGGGCATGCCTGCTGCAAACTCTTTCTGGTTGTGCATGAGATTCACCACGGACACATGGGAGGACCAGATGTCACTTCTGTGCCTTGCCTCAGGTACTAATAGGTCCAAAGCAAGCCAGGTAGGTAAGGCCAGGAAAGCAAGACCGGGGCGGGCGGGGGGCGGGGGGCGGGGGTGTATTCTATAAGCTTGGAATACTTCCAACATTTTTCAAAGTTGGTTGTGATTCTTGCCCCTTTTAATTGTGTGTTCCCAGTCAAAGAGAGTATTCCAAATATTTAATAACTAATAAAGAATAGGCCTTGACTAATTGGAACAGACAACAGACCAATCAGAATAGAGGCTGTCTGTACCCAACATTTGAGCTGAGTATAGGCTTGTTCTCCGTATCTAGTGAGAAGAACAGAGGCTCTGTAGCTAGTAAAAGCTGAGTTAAATCTTAGATGTTTCTTAGAATCCCTGGTCACTCCCTGTCTTTGAGAACGTTCAAGCTTTGGTAAGCCTCATTTTTCTCAAATGTTTAAAAAAAAAAGGTATTTCCTTGTGTGGTCATTTTGAAAATGAAATGAAATGCATTTCAACTATCTGTTGCTATCTATCCTATCATCCCAAAACCTAGTGCTTAAAGCAGCAATGATTTATTATTCCCCATGACTGGGGGGTCAAGAACCCAGGCAGCCCTTGGCTTGGAGGTCCTTCTGCTCCACGCGCTGTGGGCTGGGAGTTGCTCACTCAGCTGTATCCATCCAGAACCCAGGTTGGGCTGGAAAGTCCAGGAAGGTCTCACACACATGTCTGGCACCTCATGGCTCCTCCATCTAGCCACTTTCTTCCGACCAGGTTATCTCCTCATTCAGGGAGCTGAGCTTCTTTAAAGGTGGTAGCTGGCTTCTTGGAGCCAGAGAGGAAGCTGCCTGGTATCTTCACATTGAGCCTGAGAACTGGAAGGCATCACTTCTGTCATATTCTACAGGAAAAGGTGAATCATGAATCATGAGGCTGGGCAAGATTCAAGGAGGAAGGGAGACCCCATCTTTTGGCGGGGGGAACATCCTGCATGCATAGAGAGGCAAGGAGTTACTGGTGATCATCTTTGGAGGCTCTTGGCCTCAAAATGAATTACATGAAGGGGCCTACTACAGTGTTTAGAGCCCCCTGCTTGAAATCCCTCACGACTTCCCATGGTTTCAGGCTTTTCCCTAGCACAGCATTCAAGGTCTTCGCTGGCCTGCCCCTGCTGTCTAGCCTCATTTCTCAGAGCTCCATTCCTCACAGTTTCTATGCTGGCCGCACAAACTCTCCTTCTGTGTCTGCATAGGCTACTCTCTGAATGAACACGCTTCTTCCCCACCCCCAGCACTCCCGTCCAACTCTTGACTCTACTTTAAAACTCTGTTCAGTGGTGCCTCCTCTGGGATGCCTTCTCGACTCCCTGTCTCAGCCTTAGTGTAGGGAAGAAAGGTGGGTGCAGAGGGACGGAGAAGCAGGCATGGGAGGCTTTGCTAGAAACTCTAGACAGCCTTTTAGTCGTCTCACAGCAGAAGCAACTCTTGTCCAGGCATTGCAGGAGGGCTCTTGGAAGCCACAGCCTTTCAGAGAAGCCCAGCCTCCTCATGGCACCTGGCATGGGTGAGAAACAGCTCAGGGAGGTGTCTCCAGAGACACCTGGTTCTCTGTGGCTTGTGAGTGGGGGCCAGGGGAGTCAGAGAGTCCCTCATTCCCAGTAGCCCTTGAAAGTATAATGGGTGGAATTGTGGCCCCCCAAAGATATATCTAAGTCCGAACCTTTGTACCTGTGAGTGAGACCTTATTTGGAAACAGGGTCTCTGAAGATATAATCAAATTAAGTATGTAGAGATTAGATCATATCAGATGCAGAGTGGGCCCTATACCCAGTACTTGGTGTTCTTATAAGACAGCAGAGGGAGGTCTGAGACGCAGAGACAGAGAAGGCCATGTGAGGAGGGAGGGACAGAGGGAGGGCTGCAGTCACAGGCCCAGGAGACCATTGTTACCCAAAGCTGGGAGAGGCAAGGAGGGATTCTTCCTTCTGAGCCCAGAGCTTTGGGAGGAACATTGTCCTTGATTTCTTTCTTCTGGCCTCCAGAGCTATGAAGGCGTAAACTTCTGTTGTTTGAAGCCATCCAGTTTGTGATCATGTGCAGCCCTAGGAAACTAACACAGCAGGAGAGACATGGAACCTGAAATAACTGTGGGCCCAGGAGAGGCCTGGATTCGGGACCAATGATCTGGAGACATCTCAACTAGAGACCAAGGGCCATGACCACAGACTTCAGGGTAGCAGTTTAATGTCTCAAAGGTGGTAAGAGACCCCTGTACTTGAGTATACATTCTTGCTGGTCTCCAGGGTTCTAACCTAGCCCCGTGACCCCAGGGAACACTTGCATGTTCCTCCCTGGTCACCATGCGATAACAGTTTTCTTCGGTGCCCACAGAGGTGGGGGAGAGTCTGCAGGACCCAGTGTGGCCTTTCCAGGGACTCACCTTGAAAGATGCTGTTTTCCACTGGAAGACACTGAGAAGCCTTCAGCAACTTAGTTCCTGCTCCCTTCTGGAATGGGGCTTATGAATAAATTTAGATCAGGTATAGAGAATAAAATGATGGCCATTTTGGGGGCATGATTTAACTTAGTCCATATATAATATATATACATACAGTGATGTAATAATGTATATATGTTTGTGTGTGTGTGTGTGTGTGTGTGTGTGTATACACACACACATATATCTTACAATCTCAAGTCCTTTATGTTTTTAATTTTATTTTACTTTTTCTTAAGTAGGCTCCATGGCCAGTGTGGAGCTCAACACAGGGCTTGAACTCACAACCCTGAGATCAAGACCTGAGCTGAGATCAAGAGTCAGATGCTTAAACTGACTGAGCCACCAGGTACCCCTCAAACCCTTTTAATATGATGATAAGAAGCAAAAGGGATTTTGTTTCAGAGCCGTGTTGCTGTCTCCCAGCATGTGAAGAAAGCATCCTCAGTTGCCCAAAGGTTATGTGTGGGCTGGGTTCTAGGCTGTGGGATTACTTTCTGGGGCTTGCTAGGAAAAAGGGCAAAGGTAAAGAAGTGAAGAGTTATGTGGCATTTCTTTGCTGGGATTTAGGCAAATTATGTAATTGTCCTTTGCATTAAAATCTGCTCCATTTTCATCTGATATTTTGCTGAGAGGACAAGTGAGATTCCAAAGCTCAGTTCGCTGAAGTGTGCAAAATGGTAATCAGCTTCAGGGCCATCAGAGTGGGAGAGGGGGCGTGCCTTTCCGAAAAAGAGGGAGGGTGAGGAGCTCAGGCTGGCGGGTGGGGAGACGGGAGGAGTCTGGCTGACTTAGTGAGGCTTGTCAAATGCCCGTGCCTCCCTCCTCACTCCTTTCCGCTGTGACCTGCTCTCAGTGGACAAAGGAAGGGCTCTGAACTGTGTTCTTTTCTTTCTTTCTTTCTTTCTTTCTTTCTTTCTTTCTTTCTTTCTTTCTTTCTTTCTTTCTCCTTCCTTCCTTCCTTCCTTCCTTCCTTCCTTCCTTCCTTCCTACCTTCTTTCTTTCTTTCTTTCTTTCTTTTTTTTAACCGAGAAAGGGAGTGTGAATGAAAAAAGGGTCATTAACCATAGGATTGAGGGGCTGGCTATGAGAGGGCATGTGGATGCCACGTGGGAGATGCTAATTTAGGGACATGTATCCTTATCTCTATAGATGTGCCATTCCAAGTCCCCAGTTAGATTTGAAAAAGTCCTTGGTGGTTGTCTAATTCCCTCCTCCTCTCCTGCACAGTGACGCTGAGCCTGGCACCCAGCAGATGCTTAGCAAATACTTGTTGAATGAGTGAATAAATGAATGAATGCATACAGTTTAAGTGCTCAGTTTACAGGCAAGGGAATCAAAGCTCAGAGAAATCAAGAGGTTTGTCAAGGTCATGTATCAAGTTAGTGGTAGCTTAAGGTCTCTGAGATCTAGTACTCTGACCACTCAGCTGAGAATTATCTTTTGGTTCCATTTTGCTGCTGGGACAACTGTAACCACAGAAGGACGCTTCAGTAATCTTGAAAGTTCTCTGGCTGAATGTTGCTATGATACAGTCTTGCAAAGAGCTGATTGCTCCGTCGCAAGGCCAAGTGCTATTTATGTTGGGGGAGTTAGAAGAACTGCTGCCTTGTAGAGACCATTTGTTACCTGCCTTAATATTTGCGAAGAGGATAACATTTTCTGTGTGTATGTATTAACTGGAAATATTACCCTTTATGGGCTCTGATATCCTTTTGCTATTTGATTTAAAAATCTTTTCCTTCCTTTCTATCTACCTACATGAAGGAAAACAAAACAGCAGAGGGCAATATTTATGGGATGACATTTCAACCTTGCCACTCAGTATGGTAATTGTGACCATTTTGCTTTTAATGCTTCCACATTGCCACATGGCCTCTGTTTTTCAAGACTCAGTCATCCCCTTTGCTCTTAGGGGTCTGTACAGCATCAGTCATGACCCAGAGAGGGTAACTACTACTGAGCTTTCCGGCAATGCTGGTGTCCTGCCCCGTGGGCATCCTTCTTATTGTTTTGGTAAATGAGGTGTCTTCTGGGTCCTCCTGTGGGACATCTCAAAGTTTGTTTGGTCATTGGCAGCATTTAGTTCTTTGCCGCTGTAGGACCAAGGTCCTGAGTTTCTTGCTGGCCATGGTCTGGGAGCTCCTTTCCGTTCCTGGAGCTGCGAGATCCTTGTTGCATGGGCCTCTCACAGCATGGCAGCTCCCTTCTGCAAGCCAGCAGAAGCTCTCACTTTGAGAGGCTAAGGCAGTATTATGTAAGGTAACAGAATCCCCGGGGTGACTGCCCTCACCTTTGCCATACACTGCTGGTGAGAAGCAAGTAACAGATTCTGCTTGTACTCAGGGGAGGGAATGATACAGGGATGTGACTCATCAGGGTCACCTAGCAAGCCTGCTTCTCTGAACCTTCTGTATTTTTTAAAGATGTATTTATTTTAGAGCAAAAGAGAGCATGAGTGCGAGAGGCAGATGGAAAGGGAGAGGGAGAGATTCTTAAGCCGACTCTGCACTGAGCATGGAGCCCGTCGTGGGTCTCATCGTGACCCAGAGTTGACACCAAGAGTCAGGCGCTTAACTGACTGCGCCCCCCAGACTCCCCTTCTCTGAGCCTTTTATCCCCTCCTCTGCTGTCTGCTGTGGTAGTTCTGACATTTCTACTTCACTACCACACTTTTCCCAAGTTTACGAGAGCCATCCGACATGCATCTTTGCATCGTCTCTTACTGTGCTTGCCAGGGAGTAAAATCATTCCCCCAGGTCAATAAAGCACTTCCTTACCAACTTTATGTGCTGTCCCCGGGGACATAGTCAGTACTCCCATCCTCTGCATACCTTCTCAGCTCCTGCTGGTGTGTTTTGGCTGCTTCCCACATTTCCTTTGGCATGCGTGCCTCTTTAGCAGGCTGAACACTTCCCTGGGATGACAGTGTAGTGCCTTGATGCCACTTGTTGTGCGGGTGGCCGGGAGAGGAGGTGGGCTGAGATCCGGGGAGGGCACGTGTTATTTTGTGAGGCGAAGGCCTCAGCACGCAGGCATCCTTGAAGCAAGGATTGGGGAGCCCTGACGCGTTTTTAACGAGGAGGGATGGATCGCTTCTTGAGGCCACAGGGCTCAGGAGGACCTGATGGCTCAAGGTTTCTGGAATCCCTGACTCAGTTGTCACCACCCAAGTGTCAGGGACCCATTCCTTCCCACTCAGAGCTCTAACCTGGACACAGCAGCCTTGCTGCTGGGGGGATTCCAACCTTCTCTGGGGCTCTGTTGCTTTATAATTGAGTCCTGAGCCCGATGCTCAGTTTTTTCTGCCCTCTGGCTGCAGGAGGTGAGATTTTTACTTGGTGCCAAGGACACCCTGTGACCCTCCCTCCTTACCTTTTCTTGGTGATGAATGACCTCAGCCTTTCATTGTCTCTCCCTAATGCATCTGTAGCACCCAGCAGCAGCCCTGAGTTCACTGTACTTATGAAGACGGCTTCTCTCCCCGTGCCTCCTGAATGGTTTAGATATTCACCAGCTAGCACCTTCCCTTCCAGAGCTATTGCATCCAGTTCAGAACAGATGACACTTTGAACTATCGCAGTTCCAACATGCTGGGGCACCCAGTATTCTACAGCTGTGATGGGGTACTTCTTTTCAGCTAGCTAGCAGGGAATTCAGCGGCTCACGTTCCACTTTGGAATTGACTTCCTAGGACACTTCTTGACAGCAAGTTTTAGCTCACGTTCCCCAGAAACAGACTCTGACGGGGAGATGTGCGTGCAGAAGTTTTGCTGGAGAATGCACTTGGACATGGCACCTGGAGAAAAGCTAGGGAGCCGAAGTGGGCACAGGGGGAAAGTCAACTATGATGTTGTTGCTCTAGAGTTACCTGCTGATCACATGGCAAGCACCGGAGCTGGGGTGGCATTTTATGACTATCCTGCTTTGGAGAAAGAGAGCCGGGTCTTTTGAGCTCTAGCACTGACCAGTCACAGGAGATAGGCTAACCCTGGGGATGGGGCATTATAGGAGGGGGCTGAGGCAGGTGTCTTTGACCAAGGGCAGTCTCTAGGGGTGGGTGCATTTATGAGCAATCTTCATCCAACATTCCCAGCTGCTGGGGTAATGAGTCCTGAGGGAGGGATCTGTGCCAAATGCCACAGTAACTGCTATGCTAGTGGTCCTCAACGGAGGGTGATTTTGTCTCCTAAGGGACATTTAGCATTGCCTGGAGACATTTTGATTATTATAACTGGAGATATGTTTGCTACTGGCATCTAGTGGGTAGTGACCAAGAATGCTGCTAAATATTCAATAGGGTTCCATCAAGACTGTCCCCCACCACAAAGAATGATCTGGTCCCAAATGCCAATAGTGCCAAAACTGAGAAACTCATGCTATGCCATGCTTCTTTGGATTGGCTCCCAAATAAATTACTTACACCAAAATCCCTGTTTGGGATCTCCATTCAGAAGACAATGGGGGATATTAAAGCTAAGACAAACTCCAAGAGACAGTTGCATAACTTGCGGGGAGGACAAGGATGGGAATCCCAGACTTTCTGTGCCATGAGCCCACATTCTTCTTAAGTACTGTGCTGCAGAGCTGGTGGGTGGACTAGTCTCTAGGTCTTACAGCATGTGTAGGACTTGGTGATGGGGAGTTTTAGCATGTTTCTGGGCTTATCAGCAAATTCTGGTTCCTTGACAGATTTTTCTTCACTGAACTACAGAACACAGACAATGATTTGAGTGACTATTTCCCCAATTCTTCCAAAGTTGGCACATAGCTAGTACCATTATAGAAAATTCATTCCTACAGTGGATGCCTTAGGATAGATATTAAACCTTAACTGTTTTTCAGAAACCTGATTGAGAATGACTGTAAGGGCAGAGATAGTCTTCTCAAGTTACCGGGCTTCCATTTATTGAAGTATTTGTTCATTTAATCATTCTTCCTCTCACCTATTCATTACTTCATTTACCAAGTAGTTATGTGCAGTGGTAGACATCTCATAGGCGTAATATTTTGAAATAGAAAGACTTGAGCTATCATTGTCAGAGATTCTACAAATGATGGAAATGAGAAATCCAGAGAGGTTGAGCAATCTGCCCAAAGGTTTTGGAACTAATTCAAGACAGCCAGGGATAGAAACAGGTTCCAGAATGGGCAAGTGTGCCAAGGGAAAACCTTACTATAGTCTTTCACTGCAAGGACAGAAATATGTGACTCATTGTAATTTGCATTTTATTAATATGTATTTCATAGTAATTCTCTCAGCCCACTGCCCAAAGGTACAAGGGTGCAGACTTTCCCTCTGTCTATAATTGTCTAGAAAGCCTTGTACCACTGGGAACTTTTGAAGTAGTAGGTGTCCTAGTCTTGGATTTGATTTAATTTGAGCCAAGGGAGCAATTTGGATCCTAGAAGTTCCTCTTCCAGCTGTAATTCAAAGTACAGGAATGAGAATGCTACCAAATCTTTGGGAAATGAAAGCTCTAGCTTGCCATTTAAGCGAACAATCTGTGAAACTACCTGCTTTCCCCAAACATCAAACCAAGCGAACATTAATTTATTGTAAGCAGAGAAGCCATTGTCAGGAGTCCATAAATTGAGATTCTCCTCAGTCTTGGAACCTTGCTTAGAAACCATGTTGCTTTCCCACTCTGCCACAGTCCCTGTGCAAACTTAATTTTCTTATTCTTTTGAGACTGAGTTATATACCTTTTGTTGCCAGTGCAGTGCTGGGGAGAAATCTGATTTTGTTTTTCCTGACAACACGGACGGAATTCACCCTGTTTAATTCAGATTTGAGTATTGCCAATTCCCAATCTTGTAGTCCTATCAAGAGGATGATACTATCATTACCATGAAGGTGGCTTTCCCTGGCATTTGGCTGCCTGCCACACCAGAGATTCATGTAGGTTGCAAAGAAATTGTTCCTAGTATCCAGTACAGAAAGTTAGAGGAGAGCTATTTCCATAGTAACCGCATGGGCTGGGTCAGCCTTTGACTCCAAATTCATAGTCCAGGGATTTAAACTTAAACAAATTAACAATGTGAATTTCTATTACTAGCATTTACATTTTTTAAAAGTCTTTATCTTTATGAGAACTCAAGATTGCAGGTGAACCCTGCCAGCATTTGCTTACCAGCAAGGGAGATTACTGGCACAGGCAATTGGGAAGGTCATGGATGAAACTGGCTTTCATAATAACTGGAATCAGGGACTAGAAACTTTCAGTGTATGGTCCGCTCAGTACCTATATATTAGGGGTAAAATCTTCCCTGTGGGGATGGTATCACTAGGCTAACACTCTGGCCTTTCCCTGCTCTTTCCTTTGCAAGGAGGGTGACTTATTCCTCATGATAAATTGTAGGAGAACCAACTGAGCATTCTCAGTTCTGCTTTTTCCACGTCTTTGAATCTCACTGAAGATCACCCTTCTCTGTCCCTCCCATGTGCTTGGGGACAGGCCTATGGTTTTCTAATACTGCCCAGGACTACGTGGAAAAGTCGGCCTAACTCTGGGGTTTCTTTTACTTATTTCATATTTCTTATACGTTCCCACATCTACATCCTCATTCTCCAATAGCACCTGTTATTAGTAATAAAGGTAATATTTCGGCTTCCCTTGGTCTGATCTTGTCCAGTTCTCAAATAATTTTGAATCTTCGTGAGGAAAGAGGTGTTATTTTCCCAGCGCTCTTGAATTGTTATTCATTGTTACTCATTTATCCAGCAACCATTTATTGTGTGATCAGTCCATACAAGGCATAGACCCCCTAGAGGCAGAGAGAGAAATGATGATTCCTGCTCCTGATGGACTGCCAGTCCAGTGAGAGTGCCTCTCCAGGGCCTTGTGTGCTTGATAAATATTTATGGAATGAAAGGAAGAGCCAAAATGCTGCACGTTAACGTGTTAAGTGTGTAGTGGATTCAGAGGTGGCTATGGAGATCTCCTGCCAGGACCTGGGCACTCCTTCTTGGCTGTTGGTGGCTCTAAGTTGAGACTCTGTCCAAGAATTGCCTTTGGTGAGAGAAAGCAGTTTCACTCAAGATCATGTTCTCTCTCCAAGGGCAGCCCATGACCGGACAATACAAGCTACAAAGGCTTGGCCCCCATGTTTCACAGTGGGACAACTCTGAATGGCCAGCTCAGCTCAGCTCCAGAGCCCTTGTAAGGTTGGGCTAAAATTTTCATGTGACTGTATCACAGCTCAGCTTCTCCCCCAGTGTTGGTGTCGATGCTGGAAGCGTCCCCCAATAAACTTCCTGCATGTGAATTTCCATCTCAAAGTTTCTATCCTGGAACCTGATCAAGACATAAATGCGAACTATGGTGGCATTACAGGGGAAGGGTTCTCTGGTCAGCCCTAGACATTTGGAGAAGTAGAGATGGTACTGGTAGAGGAGAGGATGGAAAGACTGGGCAAAGAATGGAGGGAGTTTGCTAGATAAAGGAGGTCAGGGTGTGCTTTGGGAGAAGAGGTGGCTGGAGCACAGGTGGGAGTGTGGAGCTCCTGGGACAGAGGGAGCTCATGCCTATTGCTGAGAAGGAGATGCTTCCCATGGTTGTTGCTCCCAGTTTACACTGTCCTCTCCAAGAAGGTGGCCCAGCCAGCGAGATGCAAGGACAGATGCCTTGATCAGGTGTTGCAGAGGTGGCAGGGTTTACCCACAGCAATGAGGAAAGAGCAGGTGTGCAGTCTGGGATCTGAGGGCACTGGAGGGGGCAATGTGGGATGTGAGTGGGGATTGCTGGGTGGGGAAGACCAGAAGGTGCCAGAATGTCGTGACTGACTCTTTGGAGGACTGCCTATGTCTGACCGTCTTGGGAAGGGTTTGTTTTCGCTCCCGGGGTTCCCTGACGTAATGCCTGGGCATGCACCAGCTGCAGGGAGTAGAGAGAGGACCCAGATGCCTGCTGTGGCCAAGCATGACTGGCCAAGATGAGCATCTGTTCCTTCTCTGGCAGGTGTCAGGGCAGAGGGATGAGGCCAGCAAGGAGCAAACTGCTCAGAGGGCGAGGGAGATGGGGAAGAGCAAAACTTCAAGAAGTGGCCCTGGGAAAGGATCAGGCAGGAACAAGCCTCTGACTTTATTTTCTTGGTTATTGATGTAAAAAAATCAGTACCCTCCTTGGCCCTTGGAGCTGAAAAAAATGAAAAGCAAGTAATTTAGCTTTCTAGATGGCAAAAGGTTTTGATCACGCTTAATGCTTCTACCTAATATAAGATTTGTGAAATTAGAATCGAATCCAAATAACACTGCATATCTAATATATGCCAGGAGCTATGCTAAGCAGCCTGGCTTCATTTGCTAGTGATTATAATCAAAGAAGCATTTCCTAAAATAATTAAATTTAATGAGAGAAGGATAAACAGAAATACCATTCGGTTACCATTCTGTTGGTTGCTCTTACCTTGCTGTGGAAGTTAGCGAGGTTGGTTCTTTAGCACTGGATACCTATTCACTTCATAAATTTATGAAACAAAATGTTACTGAATGTCTTCATGGTGACAGATGCATGTCAGGTGCTGGAAATATATGGGCCCTGTATAATAGAAAGCAAGACGAGGCTTTTAACACCCAAGGACAAAGTCATTTGTTTTGGGATATTAATTCCTTTGGATTTGAACATCTTTAGAGTTAACTTTCAGGAGAATTTGTTTCTCTTTTAAAAAGAGGGTTTGATTTTTGAATGTGTGTTTTATTCTAAGAATTTGATAATGGGATGTCTCTGGGTTGTTATCATTCATTTATGTGACTGTCTTCATGCAGTTTGTTATTGGTGCATTATAAGGTTGTCATCTAATCTCATTGTTGAATCTTGGATATGCTGTGTTGGACAGCATGACTGCACATATTGTGATTTGGAAAATGGAACAGAGAAGGAATTTTTAGCCTTGGGTCTGGCGCTGATTGAATTTCGGTTCTGTTCTGATACATTTCAGAGCCTTCTGGAAGCAATGTATAAACCACTCATCTGTGGTCTCAGGAGTGGTGTTCGGTACTGAAGGTGCAGCCTCATGTTATGGTGATCCTCTTTCGAGGGCCATAGTTAAACTGTAGTTGACCATGGACTTAACAATGAAGCAGGCTGAGTTGGGAGCAAAAAGCAAAAGAAGGGTGGGGAAAGAACATTTCTTCCCCACTTCTGATGTTTCCTTCTGTGTTACAGAAATTCAATTTGATTTCTATTCTTTCTCTGTTGCGGGGGAGGTAGGGTGACTTATCTGACTGGGAGGTGTGGGAAGAATGAACTGGGCGTGTCTGGATCATATGCACTTTTCTTCCCCTTGGGAATGAGCTTCCCACAAGGAGTGGGTATTCCTCTTGGTTCTCCTGGAGGAAGGTTTACCCTACACCCTAGCTGACTGGATTAGGATGGAAAAGTCTGTTTAGTTGATTTAGTCCACCCATGTTTTCTTCTAACCCATCTCAGAAACTTCTGGAACCAAAATCTAAACTATCTACCAGTGGTTTCAGGAGATGCCAAAGGAGCAGAGTTCAGCCAACAGGTCTGTTTGGCTTTCACAGGAAATCTCATCCTCTCATCCCTTTAGCAATAGGGATAATATTTTTGAACCCCCACCTGGAACTCCTATTTTCCAATTTAGAATTCATATGTGGAAACATGGAACTATTTATTGCTCCCTCAAAATGTCAGTGATGGTAGAGGAAATTTGTGGGTATAGGAACAAAAATTCAGGCTCTTCATCTGTATGCTAAATTTGAGTGTAGGGTACTATTAACAAAGTGGAGACAAATGAAATCAACTTTACATCCTTTATGGTTCAGCCTGGTCTCATGTCCTAGTGTGCCCTGAAGTTCCCCTTCCCTGGATTCAGTTTGAGGTTTTCTTCCTCTGTGCTTTTATATCACTTTGTGCCTGCCTGTCTCACACAATATCCGCTACTACAAGTTGAAAGGAGAGAGGGAGGGAAGGATGGATAGAAAAAGCCAAAGACCATAACATGGTTCTGAGAGAATTTTGGCCAGGCCAATGGAGAGCAGCTGAACCAAAGTTGCTCATTAGGAGAATCCCAGTTGGGTTGGAATGGGCTGGCTCTGGTTCCCCAGCCATGCTCAGCCACTGGCTGAGAGTACCCATGTTTCATGGTATCCATGGAGGGGAGCAGCTGGGGGCTGTCAACTATACTCCTTGCAGCAAGTTCTCTCCAAGGGGATCTGAGAGGCGTGTTGGCACGCACACTATAGGCTCTCTAAGGGTGGGGACTGGTCTTGCTCTGTATCCTTGGTGCTTAAGCAATGGGTGGGTCTGGTACACAAGAAAGTTGATAAATATTTGCTGAAACATTGTCAGGAATAGATTGTGGGAGGAATTTGAGTTTAATGAGTTGTTTGAATTAATTTAGCAGGAGGTTGAAAATTACTAAAGATTTTATAACAGAAGATCAAGGCTGAACGTAGAGAAAAATATAGAGTGCACTAAAGTGAGACTCCTTCTTCTTCTTCTTTTTTTTTTTTTTTTAAGATTTTAGAGTGATCTCTGCATCCAGTGTGGGGCTTGAACTCACAACCACAAGATTAAGAGTTGCATGCCCCACTGACTGAGCCAGCCAGGCACATCAAGGGACTCTTTCTTTTTGGCAATAGTAGAGAAATGTGTCTGGTGGTAGGCCTAGGAAGGCAGACACCCTCAGCAAAAGATTTTGGAGATGATGTTTTTAGGGCTTGGAAAATTATTTGGACTTGGGATATGGAAAGAAAGAAATTACAGATAGCAATTGGTTTTCCAATCTCAAAGACAGGGTGTATGGGAACAGAGGAGGAAGAGGAGCTAGAATTTCAGGGCAAAATGCTGAGCTTGGTGTTAGGTTACTTGAGCTAGAGATGGTATTAAACATCTAGTTGGAAGTATCAAACTGATAGTTAGGATTGCTTGCCTGAATCTGGCCAAAGAGGTCCAGGTTAGAGATACATACTGAGGAAAAGAAGCAATGAGATTTAGGTAGAAATAGAGAGTGGAGTTCAAGGGTTAATTGAAATGGACCTGTTGCATATTTTGCACACAGCTGCTAGGTCATTTGTGCATCCTTTTGTAGGTTTGAATAAAACAGACAGATTGATACCATTCAGTTCTATTCCTTTGATCCTTTTATGGGAGAGAGGGATTCCTCTTGTCTTTTTTTATTCTGAGACCTTGAGCTTCCCAAGACTGCATTTTCAATTTTGATACTCAGAGAACAAGCACAGTGACTTACACAAAGATTGTGAATTCCTGTAGGGTAAAGACTGTGCTTATTTATCTCTGTTTGTCTAGAGTGGCATCTGCATGCAGAAGGTATTGAGTTAAATTAATTTATTTAATTTGTATAATTCTTGATAGTTTAGTAAGTTCTGGAAGATACATTTAACACTTAATCCTCACAAGAATGCTGAGAACTATTATTACCCCCATTTACAATTGAGGATACGGAGCATTAGAGAAATTAAGTAACTTACTTGAAATCATACAGTGAGTAAGAGGATGTATCAGTCAGAATGGGTTGTTATGCTTGGTAACAGGTAACCCTGAAAATCACAGTAGCTTTACAACATGAAAATTCCTTTCTTACTTCTGTAAAATCCACTGTGGGTCTGGGAAACCTGCTGGAATGGCTGTCCTCCATGTGATACAGCTCAGAGTTTCAGGCTTTCCAAATATATCAACACTGCTCCTGCAGAAAAGAAAAGAGAACATAGAGAATCTTTTGCCGGGTAATGAATCGTGTTGCTTTCACTCACATTTCACTGGTCAAAGAAGTCACAGGGCCTCGTCTAACTTCAACAGAGAAGGGAAAGACAGTCTCCCCAATGTGCCTGGAAAGAGAAATGACATTTTACTCTTTGGTTTGTTTGTTTTTTAAAGTAGTTTCCATGCCCAACATGGGCTGGAACTCACAACCCTGAGATCAAGAGTTGTACACTCTACTGACTAAGCTTGCCAGGAACCCCTCTTTGACTCATATTTTAATTTTTACTAAGCATACACAGAAACATATACATGTAAACATAAACATATACAGAAATTTATGACATTTATGACAGTTTCTAACGTTAACCTACCCTGGAAAACAATCATGCTCGGTACCCTTTTCTTCTGCTTTCTCTTGCCATAGGCCTGACCTCTATCTGTTAACATTTGATTTTAGAGTACAAAGGCTCAAACGACTCAAGATTATCTCAGGGAGACCAATTCCTTTCTTCAGGTTAAAGATGGGATTTAAAACGTGTAATGATGGGGCGCCTGGGTGGCTCAGTGGGTTAAAGCCTCTGCCTTCGGCTCAGGTCATGATCCTAGGGTCCTGGGATCGAGCCCTACGTCAGGCTCTCTGCTCGGCAGGGAGCCTGCTTCCCCCTCCCTCTCTCTCTGCCTGCCTCTCTGCCTACTTGTGATCTCTGTCTGTCAAATAAATAAATAAAATCTTTAAAAAAAAAAAAAGTGTAATGATGTTTGAGTATAGGACCCAGAATTGCCAGATCTCGTCCTGACAATGCTGCTCTTTCCTGTGAGGTTCTGCAGGCCAGAGATATCCACATAATATGACCTTGTTGTGACCTTGTTGTTAGCTGGGATAGTGACTCCTGGGACAGTCCTCTCCAGCAAAGCTCTGTTGCAGCTCATACATTAGGCTTTAGGCCTGTGGGGTTTCCTACCTCAGAATGAGTTCAGATCTACACGTTGGGATCTTACTTCATTATGTCCACTCTTATGGGAGCAGGAACCATAACGAGCATGATTATATGATGAGAGGAACAATAGAAGGGGGACTCAGAACCAGTACAGACGGAGGGGACTTTGGGATGAAGTGAGCTGGACAGACAGACAGATGCACAATCTGTCTACCATAGGAACTCCTCAACCACTAAATGTGGCCCAGAAGAGTCTGAGAGCTGGATGCATCCCATCCGTACTTCTGGAGATGAAGCATTGCTCAGGTTGTGGAAATCACCTCCTCTGGTTGCCCATATTTAACTTATAAGGAAATGGAGGCCCCTTGATATTTGGGGTTCAGGGCTACTTAGAAGTTGAGCTGCTTTGACTCCAGCCCAGGATGTCTGCCCTTTTGACTTACAGCTCTGGAAGAACTCTGAAGCAAAATATAGACTCCAGAGTCTACAAATAGAATGATAACAAAATAAGCAGTACTGAGCTTTATTCTGTGCCAGGCCTAGGTGCTAAGGTGCTAGGTGCTGTTTAACCTCTGGGATAGGTGTTTTGCATATCGTTTTTTCACAGTTGAAGAATGCAAAGCTCACAAGGCAGGGATTTTTTTTCAGAATAAAAAAATTTTTTTTTATCTGTATCCCTACTGCCTAGATCAGTACTTGGTATATACTAAGTGCTCAGTATGTATTTGTTGAATGAACAAGCTCAAGATCACTGAGCTACTGAGCAGAGGGGCCAGCATAGGAGCTCAGGCAGTCTGATTTGGAGGCTCTCCCTCTGAACGGTTACATTATAATGTGACCTCCTTACGCAACTGTCGTTACAAGTAATAGTGCTTGCTTGTCATTGTATGTTTATTAGCGTTGTTGTCCCTTTCCCCCACATTATGAGTACCTTGAGAGAAACGGGTGACACACTGTTCCTCCTGCACTTCCCTGCCCTCTATTCCTGGGTAAACAGTAGGAGCAAATTACATGTTGATTGGCCATTTGGCTGGCCTCATACCCCAGAGTGTGGCAGGAAAGACAGCCATACATTTTTGGTGGGAGGTTTGAACTTTCTGGGGCAGTTCCATCTCCCTACGTGCCTCCTTTAAGGAGACCCAGCCAGTGTTCCACTAGGGGGACCCAAATGCAAAGGAAAAACCTCTTCTGCCCTCCAAAGGTAATGCAGTTAGGCCCACAGCCCTCAGGAGGGGTCAGCACAGGTTCGGCGAACCTCAGAGCTCCCATCCCTGCACAGCTGTGGTTCTCCTTTCTCCTCTCCTGATGGCAGCTTTTACAGTTAGTCAGGGCTTTGGGAGGGAATTCCACCCCTGTGGGGCCAGGACTGCTCCGTTCCTGGGGCTCTGGCCGTTGCTGTGGTGCTGACGTAGAGTTTGTCCTGGGAGCGGAGAGGATGGGTTTTGAAGGGCTGCAACCTGGTGATGAGGCTACTCTGGTTTCACAGGGGAGGGAGGCAGTCCCAAAATACAGATCTTGTAAAGGACAGGTACTTCATCTTCTCCTGCTCCCTTCCTCCCTCTCTAAAATCAGGGGGCCCTAACCACGTCCAGAGTTCAGCGTGAGGCCATTCAAAGCTTAGTTCTTCCTTTTCTACAGCAACAGGAACTGGAAACGCAGTTCTCACTAGGGCAGGCTGACTTGTTGAGACAGATAGAATGATCTATTTTGACAACGCATCTTACAGGAATGGATGTATTTGTGAAACGTTGGACAGTTTCATTTTATTATTATTTCTCAACACTGTGTTGTGGAGCACTTTTTCTTATTTTGAACAGCTTGCAAATATGCTACCAGCATTTGGGAAAATTCTCAGTTATATGTTTTCTGTAATAAAATCTTATTTTTTTCTATATTTCATTTCTGTGATCTGTAATTAAATCATTTGGTGAAGTTTTTATTGCAGGGGTTTTATTTCTTTTAAGATATAATCTTTTCCTTGAGGAAGAATGAGGTAGATGTTCTCAGTGAAACATATTTAGTATTATAGAGTTCAAAGAGATTTTAGAAATTTTGGCATGGATCCAAAATGGCCCAGGCAGAGAACGGGTTCCTGGTCTCTTTGTGCTGAAGATGGGGCACATGAGATGAAGGGGCATGAGAGCCAGGTGGGACCAAATCATTTTACAGACTTTCAGCCCTAGAAGAATCTTTAGAGATTTTCTCATCAAAGCTCATATTTGACAGATGAGAACACTGAAGTCCGGAGGGACAAAAGTCTTGCCTTGTCACACAGCTGATTAGTAACAAAGACCCACAGTCATCTGGTCATCACTGTTTTTACTATCCCACAGACTTTTTGGTGTGAACTGAGGGTGAAAATTTTTTCCCCCCCATGGCCTTTCATTTTACATTAGTCTGCCAAGGAAGTGTCTGGAATAAAGAAGTAAAGCAGAGAGACAAGGGACAAAGGGTTTTGACCATTGTGTGATTAAGATGTTCTGGTGACTCAGTGCTCTGTGACCTGCAGATGATACAAAGGGGAAGTGATGAGTAGCTTTGTCCAGGAGAACACAAAAGGCCAAAAGAACCCCTGGAAGGTTTTGTTCAAGGACAGGGGGCACACTCAACAAAATTAGTTCAATAATCATGTAAATGAAACTGTTAGGTAGTAGACAGTAACAACCATTCTAGAAAATACCAGCCAGCATTGTCTACATCCTTAAGGTTCTCTAAGCACTTTTCCATATATCCTCTCCTCATTTGACCCTTCCTGTATCACCCAGGGTTCCTGGTAATTCTGTCTCACCTGGGCATTGAGAGGACTTTTTTAGAAAGGGACTGGGTTGGGGGAGGGCCCAAAGTGACAGGACCCAGAGCTGCTTTGCGACAAGAGAATAGGAATGAAAGGGCAGTTTCTTCAGGGTTCTGCCTTTGCTCTGCCTTGTCTTGCATTGTTTTCAGTGTGTTATTTTGCTTAGGATCCCCATTCCAGAGTGAGTGAGGGTGGCTGATTGGCCCAGCCTGGAGCACATGACACTCCTTGACTATTGAGTGTCTTGAGGGGAATATTGAGGCATCCTGATGTGCAGGTCATTCAAGGCTGTATCCAAAGCAAATTCTAATGCTCTTGACAGAAAAAAGGGGAATAAGCAACAAATGTTCCCTGGAAATTAAATGATTACCTCCATGGTATAAATGAGAAAGCTGAGGCCCAGAGAGGTGAAGTGACTTGCCCAAAGTCACACAGCTATGTATTACAGAGCAAAGTTATATCTCCAGAACCTGTTCTTTCTACCAAAAAGAATAGGTGAAATTTTTTGTTTTATTTTGTTTTTAAAGTAGGCTCTATGTTCAGTGTGGAACCGTGTGGGGCTTGAACTCATGACCTTGAGATCAACACCGGAGCTAGAATCAAGAGTCCATCGCTTAACCGACTGGACCACCCAAATGACCACAAAAGTGGGTGAGGTTTGTATTAATACAGTCCCTTCTCCTTTCTTACTGCGCATGTCACCCTGGCTCCTACCACTTCTCCAAAGGGGTCCCATCATTCCGTCACCTGCCATCTCTGGACTATGAGGCTGATGCCCTTATTCCCCCTCCATTCCTAGACCCCCAAATTTCCTAGTACCTGTGTAATAAACTGAGGAATATGTCACACTGTGTGCTAATGGAAAGAATCACACCTGGGTGGGTCTTGTGACATTACGACAGCCCTCTCTCATTTCTTTAACCCACTGAGCCACCCAGGCGCCCCTCCTCTCTCATTTCTTATTTCACTGATGTACTAATTGCCATGGATCTGGAGCTTATTGTTGGAGGGAAGCTCAAGGAACCAATGAAATCACCTATGTAGGTTTCTTTGAGATGGGGTCTGTACACAAGTGGGGCTTGGTCACAGATTTATGGCCCCATTGCAATACCATTGTTAGTATGAAGTGGAGGAAGCTTTAGGGACGATTCAAAAACAGGATTCTCTATTTGTCTATAGAAAAAAGTCCACATTCCTTTGCTTAGCTCTATCATAGGCCACTTCTGATGTCTGGGGTGCTGGTTGTGGAAGGATTCTGAGTCTCTGGGAACAGCGGGAAATAATTACAAGTTCCACTAGTGATGTCTGCTGAGGGCAGAGAATGGAGAGGGTGGTATGTGTGTGGGAGGCGGGGGTTGATGTTCAGACTGAAGCTCTCTGTGTTCTTTCTCCAACTTACCATTCCCTTCCTCCTCAATACTTTTCCTAACTTTTGGTGCTATGCTCTGAAAATAGAGATCAGTGGAACTCTTTCTTCAAATGAAATTGTGTGTAAAAGCTCAATGTGTGAAATAAATAAAAAGCTGAGATGAAGTAGGAGAGCGCTTCAGACCCTCCTGTGGCTCTGAGGATGTGGAATCCCCTGAAACCATGCCTCTATCCACAGTCCACTTTCTGCTCTTCCTGGGACCTACTCCACTCTACCCCCCTCTCTGCTTTCCCTTAACTTGGAACATCTTGTCAGTTCTTCAAGATCTCAGAGGTCACCTCTTTCCTAGAACCTTCCCCAATACCCTCTTGCTGGGTAGATTCTCTCTGAAAGCCAAAGCGTTTTTCTTGGACCACTCTTATGGCTTTTATAGTTGCCCATTTGAGTACAGGTTGCCCTGGGTAGCTCCATGTGCGCTGTGTATTCTGAGGTCTATGCAGTCAATTTTGGTAAAAATGCTAGTATTTTTATGTATGGATATTGTTTACTTTGTTTTGGAGCTTTTGCAAACTCTTTGTAATTTTTGCCTCTTACCTCTACCTATGTTTCACTTTTCTGGACATTATTTATTTATTTATTTTTGGTAAAATTGGGGTAGTGGTATTAATACCACTACCATGGAGTTCCTGACATGCGTTAATTTAATTTATGCTAAGTGCTTATTACAGTACCTGGCACAGAGTATGTGCTTGGTAAGAGTTAGTTACTACTATTATTGTAATTATTATTACCTCAATACTATTAGGATAACAACACTTCTCTGCCTTGGTATCATGCCCAGGTTCCTTCCTGAGGGCTGGCCTGCATTTTCTAGTCACTGAGATAGAGGAAGAAGCAAAGCTTTAGCCTCTTGGCTGGGATTCTGTGTGTATGAAGTGAGAATTAGTCATGGCCTCATTCACAATCTGAGAACATTCGCACTTGTCACACCTGCTTGGAGAAGCCTGGATTCATCCAGCATGTTTTGCATTTCTCAGCTCTGGTCTCTGCTCTGGGAAGAGCTCAGCTTTGAAAGTCTTGCAAAGTCCTCCTTGCAATGGCTCAATGACTTCATTCAGGAACTGGCTTCAGTCGAGGGAAGGCTGTTGTCAGGGGCAGCCACGTCTCCTCAGGCAAGGTTCTCCCAGAGTGACAGTCCTTGTCTGTTCCCAGCATGTGCCTTTAAACCCAAGCAGCCAAAAGAGTGTCATTTTGCTAAAGAGACTCAGAATCTTTCAAGAGACTGCTCCCTGGAGGGGGCATGTTGGGATGCCAGGTTCTTGGCTGAAGTCGTGAAGTGAATTTATAACCTGATCTGCTGCAAAGGAAGCGTCCATCCTGATGGGAGGACTTTGGCCTTGGGTTTTGGATGTTCGTTGTTTGGAAGTACTTTGCTTCTCTTTTGTCCTACCTGTGGGCCTTCACAAGCCTGGTCAGCCTGCATTTCCTGAATTTACCGTGTTCTTTCTCAGCTTTGAGTCTTTACCTAGAGAATGTGCCGCCTCTCCTTCTCCCATACACCTTTAGGCTTTCTCCCTGTAAAAGTCTCTCTTGACCCCAAAGACTTTTGGAATACTCTTCCTTCAGTACCATGTACATGTCTACATCATGATGCTCCTCACACTGGCCGTCACAGCCTGGTTCCTTGTCTATCTCTCCCACTGGAAAGTGGCTTTCATGATCCCGGGACTGTGTTGTTTGCTCATGGCTGTAACTCTGGGACCTAGCTTAGGATCTGGTCAAATTAAAAAAAAAAAAAAGTACAAATGAATGAATGAAAACAACGAGTAAGTAAGTAAACAAATACAAGAATCAAGAATAAATGATTATTTCCCTTTATCTCATTTCTGATGATCTAACCCAAGCACGAGAAGGTGAGGAATGATAAAGAAGAACAGATTTTCAAATAGTCTTCCACAGTAGAACCCTTCCACTGATGAAATTGTGGGCAGCATCTTAGTTTCTGGAACAGATAAAAGCAGAACCTCTCTGTTTATAGGAGGAGTGAAACCCTAAGGTCTCTCTTTCCCCTTCCTCCTCTGGGGAGACCTAGGCTCCTTGGGCAGAGCTTGAAAGCCATTGTCCCTAAAAGAATAAATGTTGTTTTGAAAAGAACTGAGCAGAGGGAACACAATCCAGCTGGGGCCTTGATTTTGTTATTAGTTATGACTAATAGCACTTATTATGCATAGGGGCTGGGGCAGTCTTATGCTAAGTGCTTTGTTTATGTCAAATTTTCATCCTCACAATAATCTTATGTAGTATTCTCTATGGTTATTTCTATTTTAGAGAGGAGAAAACTGAAGCAGAGATTTAAGTAACATGCCTGTGGTCCCATGATTACCAAGCAGCTGAGTCAGGAATCAAACTCTGGATTATCTGCCTCTAGGGGCTGAGCCCTGAGCCTGCAGCCACCTGGAGCAAAGCAGCAGAACTGCCCATAAGAACATCTGCTGTCCACTGAGCGTGGTTGCAGCTGGGCACTGTGCTAAGCCAGTCACAAGCATTAGCTCATTCGATCCTTACCGCACCCTATGGAGGGGAGACATCATTGACATGTTATCATTGGCACCAGTATCAGCTCTATCTACCCTCCTCAGTGGGTTATCAATGTCACTTTTGCCAACAAGGGGGTCAAGTAAAAAATGATTAGCCCAACATTTGCATACATTTTGTAACAAGATGACCTTTTTTTTTTTTTTTCTTTTTAAAGAGAAGCACAGATTATTTGAAACCAACGATGCTAATTAGGCTTGGCTGCCTCAGCAGGATAAAATAAATCAACCAATCTACTTTTTGGAAGCAGAAGGTGGGAAAGAGGCTACTTCTGAGCTGACTGTGCACCAAGAGACAGATCCTTGTTTCATATAAATTGTCTATGAAAATTCCTCTAGATGAATGCAGGAGGGAAATCTGGCATAAGTCCTAGAGCTGGATAAAGATGTTTGAAAATCCTTTCAGAAATCATAACTTAGATGCTTCTCCCATCTGTCTCATTTCTGCCAAGAAATATGACCCTCTTTCTTATAGGATTTTCAAAGCACTAGAAGACTTCAAAATGGTACATAGAGTAAGAGGTATTACTGCTTCTCACAGTGGACAAACTAAAACCTCCTGGACCCTTATCTGACCAGACTTTCAGGGGCTGAGAACCCTGAGGTAAGAAGTCTAATGAGATGAATTTATATTAATGGCTGTCCTTGTCCTGTCTTCCTTTAGGGGATCTCTATGTATTATCAAGGCAGAAAGCTTAGTCAGAAAGAAAAGGACCAAGGGCAATGGTAGTCTTTTTAAAAATCAAGGGGATGAGAATATAAGGTTGTGGTGTTCATTAAGGCTATTCATAAATACTTTGGTTCTGTTCTGGGCCGTGGTAGGATTATACTTCCCCAACGCCATTAAAGTTAAGCATGGCTCTATGACTTGCTGGGGGTAATAAAATGTGAGTGGAAGTGGTATGTATCAGTTCTGGTAGAAAATGTTAAGAGCTAATGTGATTTGCTATGTTCTCTTTCCCTTTGTCACAGTGACAGGCAACATTTGGGATGGTGGATGATTTTTTTAGACTGGGTATGATGGTTAATTTTTTGTCAGCCTGGCTAGGCTACAGTGCCTAATTGTTTGGTCAAACCAGTGTAGATGTTGCTGTGAAGATTTTTTTCTTTCTTTCTTTCTTTTTTCTTTTCTTCTTCTTTTTTTTTTTTTTTTTTTTTTTAGATATGATTAACACTTAAATCAGTGGACTTTGAGTAAAGCACACTACCTTCCATAATGTGGGTGGGCCTCATCCAATCATTTGAAGGTTTCTCAAAGAGGAAGGAATTCTCTTCCAGACTCTGACATAGATACCCTGCTTGAGTTTCCAGGCTGTTACCCTGTACATTCAGATCCAAGACTACAAACATCAATTCTTATCTGAATTCCCAGTCTGTTGGCCTGCTTCACAGATGCTGGACTTGCCAGCCCACCACCATATGAGCCAATTCCTTAAAATAAATCTCTATGTACCTATTCTATTGGTTCTGTTTGTTTTTTGTTTTTGTTTTTTTCCTAATGCACTGGGTGAGGGTGAACTGGAGCAGAAACCCAGTCAACTTATAACGGAAATGGAGAGTGAGCAAGAAATAGAACTTTGTTGTTAAAAGCCACTGAGATTTCGGGGTTGTTTGTTGCTGCAGCACAAACTACCCTATCCCTACTGATATGGAGATTAGGTATAATCTGTCCCATTCATCTACATTTTTTTTCTTATGCTTTTTTTTTTTTTTTAGGAGAACAACTGAATCTCAGTTGGAGATCATAATTTAACTTGACTTAAATGAACTCAGAATCATTCTAACAATTACCTTGTCTCTAAGTAGTCATATGAAATATCAAAACCAAATCTATATAACATTAGCTGAGAGGAAGAAAGATTGGAAGGAAATTAATATTAGCCAATGGCTTACTTCTGAACCAGGTACTAAGCCAGGTGCTTGGCATATAATATCTCATTTATTTCTAAAAGTAGTTTATAAAGTATGTGTTATATTATTTTATAGGTGAGAAAACTAGTCAGTGAATGCCAGATGTGAAACTTAGAGTCAGAATTATGTGTTCTAAAGCTCATGGTAATACTATTAATTAGGATTTTTAACAGTAGGAAAGGAATTTATGGCAATACCATCAGGAAGCTCAGAGAATCCATAGGAAGGACTGGAGAACAGGTTCATAAAAGGACAGATACTCAGCACCCAGAGTCTAGAAGTAGGAATGTTTCAGTGTTCTTGCTAGGAGATCAGGATGGAAGGAATGTGGTTATGCCCTTTCTGGTGTTTTATGTTTTGTTTCATTTCTGATCAAGTTCGAAGTTCTGAGTTCAGCGGGCTTACCTTGGAATTATGGGCTCACTTCCTGGCAACTGCTTTGGCAGTCCCAGTAAAACCATTTGCCATCGGAGACAAATGATTCCTTAGGAGGACATTAGGGACTGTTTTCTTTCTTTTTTTTTTTTTTATATTTTTATTTATTTGAGAGAGAGAGAGACAGTGAGAGAGAGCATGAGCGAGGAGAAGGTCAGAGGGAGAAGCAGACTCCCCGTGGAGCTGGGAGCCTGATATGGGACTCGATCCTGGGACTCCAGGATCATGACCTGAGCTGAAGGCAGTCGCCTAACCAACTGAGCCATCCAGGTGCCCTAGGGACTGTTTTCACAAAAAACTGCGTGCGTGTGTGTTGGGGGTGGTGAATATTAGGCAGCCAAAAAGAAGAGCAGTTACAGGTATCCTCTGCTTTTTGGAAGTTTGGGTTATGTCACTTTGCCCTTAGAAAGTACCTCCATGAGTACCTGTTTCCGCTAAGGGAAAGAAACCGGAAGAAGATGTTCACTTTTACGACAAAAGGTGAAAAGCGTAAATAGCGTTCAGCGTTGGTTTTGCAGCAGCCGTTAGACGGGTAGCCAGACCCAACAGCGGCAGCTCCGTTGGGAGCCGCCAGAGCTTTGACCTGTGTCTGGTGAGTATCTGTGCTTTATTTCAATTTATTTTGTGCCTCCATTAGCAAGATGTCTCCTAAGGTATCAGAAAGCCCGAGAGAGGTTATTTCTTGGGTTTGGCAGTGCCCAAAAATGTTTCCGTATAAATCAAAAATGTTTCCGCCTTGGGTTTATGCTGTTTCGGTTTAACAAAGGTTTCACAGGAGCACTCCACCCTTTGGTAGCGGAGAAAACCAACCTGTTTATTGTTAGGGTCCATGATCAAAGGAAGGAGACTGACACAAAGCGAAAATCAAACAAAGCTTTATTTCGCGCCAAGCATCGAAAATCAAACTGACTGGTAGGGGCCATCTCTTATGAAGAGACGATGACGATGCCCCCGACAAGGTCACTCCCAAGAAGGCCGCTCTGGACGAGGGGCCGCTCCCAGGATGAGGCCGCTCCCCGGTTGGAGCCGCTCCCAAGAAGAGGCCACTCTGGACGAGGCCGCTCCCAGGACGAGGCTGCTGCTGAGGAGGTCACTCCCTGGACAGGGTCGCTTCCTGGAATGATGCCGCTCTGGGGAGGCCGCTCGCAGCAGCGCTGCGGCCTGGGGCGGCGAGGCCGCTCGTGGTGGGGCCGAGGCTCGGTGGTGGTGAGGCCGCTCGCTATGGCAAGGCTGCTGGCGGCGAGGCTGTGTACTGTGGCGCCGCTGCCTGACTACGATGACCAGGACGACCACGACGACCACGACGCTCCCGACGACCATGGTGACCATGATGCTCTGACTCTCCCAAAGGCTACCCTAACGGCTATCCCACTGGCTAGTCTAACTGCTATTCTAACTCCTCCTACTACTCCAATGGCTATTCTAAACTCCTACTACTCCCCGGCCCCAGCCTCACAGACTAACCTTTATATAGGTGGTTGAGCCCAGCCCACACACAGGTGGCCAATGAGACTTCAACTCACCACAGTAAATATATGCGTGCCCCACTGATTGGATGTCTCCATCCGGCCTGCCCCGTCCCTATATCCGGGGTTTGCAAGTAAGTTCCTCTGGGAGGGGAGGGGTCAATCTAAGTTCACAACCAAATGGCTCCCTCTGGCTAACCAGGCCCCTACATTTATGATTTGGTTTGGCTGGCGGAGAGTCCCATTTTCCGCCTGTTGTCTTGATGTAACATCAAAGAGACCGCCTCCGTTCTTAACAAAGCCCGTGTTTTGGGGGGATCAATTATGGGATACTAATAACTAAGTAACATCTCCTATACACGTCGATGCTGTTATTCACCTGAAGCCTTGAGTGCCAGAAATGGGGCATTTCCGTAGGCCTAGAGGGCTGTTACACAGTTGTTTTTCTCTGGATTGTGGTTCAGCTCCCAGCAGTGTATTTCTAAATTCCTGAATAATCTAAAATTTTTTTTTAAATTTTTAATTAAAAAGTTTTAATTTAATACATTTAATAAATTTTTTAATTTAATAAATTAAATACATTTTAATTGAAAATTTAAAATTATTATTATTATTTTTTAAAGATTTTATTTATTTATTTCACAGAGAGAGATCACAAGTAGGCAGAGAGGCAGGCAGAGAGAGAGATAGAGGAGGAAGCAGGTTCTCCGCTGAGCAGAGAGCCCGATGCGGGACTCGATCCCAGGATCCTGGGATCATGACCTGAGCCGAAGGCAGGTCACTGAGCCACCCAGGTGCCCCTAAAATTATTATTTTTAATAAAAATATTAAAAGAATTATTATCCATGCCCAGGGTGGAGCCCAATGCAGGGCCTCAACTCATGACCTTGAGATCAAGACCTGATCTGAGATCAAGAGTTGGCCCTTAACTGACGAAGCCACCCAGGCATCCCCTAAATTCCTGAATTGTTTTTATCTGATTGGCTATTACGTGGTTCTGCTGCCTAGAAATTATATTCACACTTTGCTGATGAAGATTTATGCTATCTCTAGGTGACACTCTTCTTTCTGATGAGAAGGACTAGGGTGACAGATACTTTAACAACTTCCAAGCTTTGTGCAGGATTTTGATTATTCAAGAGGTTGTACCAAGGGCTTGTGTCAAGTTGGATATAACCGTGAGCAGGTCTTATAGATCCCACTTCCTTGATATCTTGAATCCATGCATTGTACCTTCATTGCTAATACCTTGCTTCAAGCCACCACTATCTGTCACAAAGATTACCACCTCCGGATTGACACAGGGCCTTCAGGGTTGGGTCTGGTCAATCCATTCATGATATAGCAGATTGATCTTTGTAAGGTGACAGTCTGATTATACCAGCTCCCTTGCTCTGACAGCTCCCTATTGCTCTTGGTTAAAGTCCAAATGCCTTCACTGGCCTGCAGAGCCTGCCTGAGCTGGCAGGTTGACTCCTCTCTTAGTGCTCCCTGCTGATGCCCTTTCCTTCTGAAACTCTGGGACTCAGGTCTTCTGCAGATCTTATTCCTTTGGTCTGAACATCTATTTCCTTCTTCTTCACCAATTCTTACTTATCCTTAACTCTTAGCTCACCACTGGTAATAGTCATTTTAATAGCTCACCTATACAGACCACTTACTTACATGCCAGATGTCATGCTGCCTGCTTCACAGGGAGTATCTCATTTGATCTTTTCAGCCATCCTAGCAAGTAGGTGCTACTGTTACCATTAGCAGCCCTATTTGACAGATCAGATGGTTGGGGGTCAGAGAAGATAAATGCCTTGCCAGGATACACAGCTCATAAAAGGTAGAGCCAGGATTTGAACCTGGGAAAGTAGATGCAGAGTCTTCCCTGTGCTTCCCTGTCCTCCTTGTGCTATCTGGCTTTTTAAGCATTTGCTCCAGGCAGCCCTTGCCTGCCCTGACTTTCTTAGGTGCCTCTTCTCAGGGCTTGCATGGCGCAAAACCTTCTCTAGCACAGTCTTTATCAGCCTGTACTATAATGACCTGTTTGTTTTTCTTTTCTTCTGGAGAGTAAGACCCATGAGTTAAATTAAAATTAAACTGGTTTAAATTTAAATTTGGTTAAATTTAAATTCTGTTACTTCTGTTACTTCTGTTAGGTAGGCAGAGGTCTTGTCACACAGTAGGTACTCAATAAATGCTGGTTGACTGGATGATTAAAAAATGAGGTGTTGGTATTTAGGTCTTGAAAAGTTACAAATGCCTCCCCACCCTACCTTGTTCCTCAGATTATTCTCCACTGCCATTGATCTTAGAAGTATTTCTCTTACTGCATTAGCTTTTTAAAATTTTATTTAAAGATTTTATTTATTTATGGGGCACCTGGGTGGCTCAGTGGGTTAAAGCCTCTGCCTTCGGCTCAGGTCATGATCCCAGGGTCCTGGGATCGAGCCCCGCATCAGGCTCTCTGCTCAGCGGGGAGCCTGCTTCCCTCTCTCTCTGTCTGCCTCTCTGCCTACTTGTGATCTCTGTCTGTCAAATAAATAAAAAAATTAAAAAAAAATAGATTTTATTTATTTATTTGAGAGAGCTAGTGAGAGAGAGAGAGAGAGAGAGAGGGAGCATGAGCTGGGGGGAGAGGGGCAGAGGGAGAAGCAGGCCCTCTGTGAGCAGAGAGCCTTATGTGGGGCTCCATCGCAGGACCCTGGGATCAGGACCTGAGCGGAAGGCAGAGGCTTAACCAGCTGAGCCACTCAGGTGCCCTGCATTAGCGATTAATATCCCCTCTTCTAGGTCTTTGAGAGATTTTCTCCGTGAAAAGCTTTCTCCTTTCTCCCTGCTTCTAATTCATGTTCTTCCTACTTCAGATGCCATTAGGGCATGAAACTTCTTTGACTTACTCATGTAGCTTCTCTTACCCAATTTCCTTTCAGTTGGGGACTTAGATGACTGGCCTTGGGTATGACTGAGACCCATGTTGTCCCCCATATCTGTCTTCCCTTCATCATTACAGAGATGGGCATATTGGCAATGATTACATGACTGCCTTTCCCAATCTTCTTGTAGCTGGGAAGGAGACTTTTGATGGAAGTTTTGACCAGTGGTACCAGTTTTGTGAGTGAATTCAAGAAGTGTCCTTACAGGAAGCACACAGATCTCTTTTCTTACTTTTCCTCCATTCTGTTGTCAGAGGTCTAAGCTGGAGCACTAGCAAGCATCTTGGACCATGAGAACAAGAGCTATACTCCGGAGATGGTGGTAAGTTGAGCTGGGAGGAGCCTGAGTCCCAGACAGCTTCACATGGCTTCCATAGCATCCCTAGACTGTCTACTCTTGACTTCTTTTATATCGCCAAGCAATGCACTCTTATTTGTAACTTCTCTGTTCTATGCAGGCAAACCCAATCCTGCCTCATAGGCTGGTCTGTGGGGGTCTCCACATGCTGAGCAGTTATAAAAAGGTGGATGATGTCTCTAAGTGGCAGCTCTTAGAGGGAAGGTTGGGTTTTTCAAAAGTATTTGAGACTTTGACTTCTGGCTGTGACTCTACCATGAACTGTCTACATACCCTTCACCTCACCTTTTTGGACCTCGTTCTCCCCTTGGGGATGGTTGGTTGGTGGATGAAGTTGGTCGGTGACCTTCAAAATGTCTGTGGTGACAAAGGCCATGTCTTTAAGACCAGAACTTCTAAAGACAGAGACCTGGACCAATGCAAATTGATTTGGAAAGAAAATTTCTCACATTCTTTTCCCTCTGAGACCTCCTGTGCCTTATTCCTTGTTCTTGCTTAGATATGATGTCTGTGTCCTAACTTCAGACGGGTGGGATTTGGGCTGGAGCAAAGGTTAGTGCTGCCTATCAGTGATCGCTCAGACTCTGTTGTTCAGTCTTCAGGGGCCTCTCAGATCTGAGTCTGCTGTTGCTCTCCTGGCCTACCTGGGATTCTGTGTCTGTCAAGTCCAGTAAAAATGTTTCCTTTCTAAAATCCTCTTTCTTTAATAAGCTCTGGACAAAGGCAAAGCTGATATGGCCTCCTGGTCCCGTGTTCCCATGTGCCTCCCTCTACACATAATCATTGTGTGAGCTGTTTGCTCTTCAGATTTTCCTGACCTTTGTTTGCTCATTTAGACGGACTTCATAGGAGTAAAGTGTGTGTGTGTGCGCGCACGCATGCACGCACGCCACAAATTTTGAGCATTTGGAAGACACAGGGAGAAGAGTGAAGAGAGAGGGCAGGTGGTGAGTATTCTGAGGTTAAAGTCTAAAAATAGATAAATAAATAAGATCTCGTTGGCCCTGGTCCAGAACCTTTCTGGAGATGGTCCTGAGGCTCACACTCTATTTCAGGTGTCTTTGCATTAGGAACTACTCCATTCTTCTGTACCTGGGCCATCCCTGGACGGCAATAGTTCTCCCTCTTCCTATGCTCTATCAGTGTCCCCATGGCAGACATTGGTGATCGCTGCCACCTTTTCGTCTGAACTGGATAGTGTCTCCCAAGTTGGTTTCAATGTGGTTTTCTCTTCAGCGTCTACTGGTGCATTCAGGTTGGCCTCAGTCTGGACTGATTGGCTCTGGTTTCTCTGGTGGAGTATGTCCCCTCTGGGGCAGGGACCTGCACCTGGTGTTGTCCTGAGTGGCCAGCTGCTGAGCACACAAGGTGAGCTGGTGGACCCTGCAGATGCACTTGAAAGATATTCCTCATGTGCACCAGCCTTGTTCTTTATGGCTCAGCTCCTTTCTGGATGCCTTCCCATAGTCCAGCAAAGGAAGCCATGGGATTGGGGTTGGATAAATTAGTTTGAAGATCAGGTGAGTATGAGTGATTTGAAAAATGTAACATTCTGGTGGTGGAAGGAGCCCAGGATCCAGAGAAGAGTTGGGTTCAAAGTCCAGACAGAGTCATTTTCCTTGGTTAAATACATGAAGCTATCCATTTAAAAAAGTTTTCCTTAATAATAAAGTAGGGATGATAATAGTGACTAGTTCCCAAACCGTTAATGTGTAAGCACATTAGAGAAGGAACATTGGCTTTGTACCTGGAGGTCCTGGGTTTAAACTCTGCTTCTCTTCTTCCAGGCAAATAAATCTTAGGAAAATCATCTATTTCTCTGAGTTTCCTTTTTCTATTTAATCATACTATTAATTTTATTTCAGAGTAGGTTATAAGGAGGAAACAGATGAATGTGCTATGATAATTATGCCTTTATTGTTATCACTAAGAATGGCAGTAATGAATTTCTTCAAAGTCTCTGTTACAACTCTTCATACATGACTCTTTCCCATTTGCAGGCATGAAATGAGTCAGTTTTCCTGAAGTACAGCAGCACAGGTAAGAGTAAGCTGTATCGTTTGTGGCAGTTTCCTGGGTGTTTTGGATGTCCTATTATTGCAACAAGGGAATCACAGTAGCAGGAGACGACACTTTGCCTGATGAGCCAATGGGCCCACACAGCAACAGTGCTAGCTCCACTCTGACTTGTCCCCACTAAACAGTGAGTACAGGGCCACTTCTACAGCATAGACCAAGCATAGACACATGGTAGAATACCATGTGAATGACACCCCCTAAAATGGTGCAGTGTACAGCTTGTACAACTGTATGTGGTGGCTCTGGCACCTGTTTGTCTATCCAGAGACCTTCAGATTTTCTCCGTCTGAAGTGGTGTCTGGGCAAAAGGTCTGAATTGTTTTTATGGGGTTTTTGTGGTGCTGGAGGGCTATATTAGAATGTTTTCCTCACCTGGGTCACTGGGGGACTCCAGGACAAAGGCAGCATGTAGAGAAAAGAACTGGGAAGGCAGGTAAAATTTAGCAACCAGCAGGTGAACCCAGGTGTTTCTTAGATGAAGGGGCCTGAAGCAGCTATCAAAGTTGGAGGGAAAACAAACAAGCTGAGAATATGGAAGAACAAGTTCAAGTAGATAGAGTGCACAGTGAGGGTCGAATCAAGCCCCTGGAGCAGACAGTGTTGGTCTAAGATTTGCTTTAATGCTCAGGTTGAGGTACAATGGCCAGTGAACCTGCCAAGCTCAAGGGCCAAGAATTCATTTTGGCTCTTTGTAACAGAAACCATCAAGCAGTAGTTTATTTTAGAGATTTTATCTTCTCTTATTAAAGAAGACGAAAGATAGGATGATGGGGCTGGTTTGGTGTCCTGATAGGATCTTCCAGGAGTGAGAAAGCCTCTTCCTACCTTTCTGCTCAAAGGCTCCCATCTCAAGGCCACCTCAAGGTTCAAGATGGGTATTGGAGTGCCGGCTGTTACAGCAGTGTCCCAAGTCCTACTAGGACAGAGGATGGCAGGAAGGACAAAAGGGTTCACCTGCTGAGTCAGCTCCTATTAATCAATCCTGCTTGAAGACCCCATATTTCTGCTGACTGTCTTGGGCCACAGTTAGTCTCATGGCCACATAGAGCTGAAAATGAGGTCAGGAAATTTAGAATAGTAGCTGGGTATGTTTCTGCCCCCAATAAAATTGGGACATTGTTCTAATGAGGAAGGGGAAAACAGTTATTATGGACAAGGGATAGCTGTTTCACAGGGACCCTTTGCATATCTCTTTCTAAGACTATTTGTGTTAGAATTGCCCTTCTTAAAACACCGCTAGCAGGGACAGGTGATTGTGCTGGGCAAATACCTAACTGCTCAGAAATGCCAACTGGGTTATTGAATTAGCACATTTGTTAAACCATTACACTGATTGAAGGGCAGGGGAAAATATGAGCTCCTTTTTTTTAAGATTTGGGTAGTTGGGGCCAGAGCAAACATTCCCGGTACATGGGTCTGGCTTGCAGAAAGGCCAGCTGTTCCAAAAACTCAGCATGGGTCAGAACTTGATCTTTCCTTTGTTGCTGCTTCATATGACAGTTCTTCATTAGTACATTGTGTAAGGTGGCTACTGGTGCCATAAGAAAGAGGTTTGTGACTCATGAAATTACTTCTTGGCAAAAAACGTATTATGCTAAAGTAATGAGGCAATGGCATTTTTTTCCCCCCACCTATGTCCAAGGTATTAACTTGCCAGTGATTGCTCAAGGAAACTTGGCCTTGACGTGGCATACCAGCATATATCGAATATTGCAAAATTTTAGGCTCACCCAATAAACAGAAAAGCCAGACCATATGTGTTAGGTAGACCTTTAGAAGTTAGCTGGGTTGATTTATGCTTTGAAGTGTCAGTCACTATAGTAAAACAATTATTAAGCATATACTGTGTTATAAATGCTTGGAGGGAAGCGAGCAGCTACAAAGATAAATGATACTTGGTTTTTGCTTTCAGAGATCTACTGCTTAGCGTAGGAGATAGGATATGATGGCACAATTAGATGAGGTAGAATGTGAGGAGGGCTCTCACAGAGAAGCAGTAGGAAGCGGAGCAGGGCGAGCTGGACTCAGATTGGGTCCGTCAGGGAGGCTCCAAGGGCAGTTGCGGATAAGAGGTGGAGAGGGGGCCTTGAAGGACGGGGAAGTTTTGGACCCATGGAGGCAGGGGTTGGGAGGATGGAGGAGCGTTCACTATGAAGGGAGTTGCAGCAGGAAGTTTCTGGAGAGAAGAAAGCCTGGGGCATCTTCAGATGCTGTGGAGGAATCAGCCTTCTGCACATGTAAATATGTACTCTGGCAAAAAGGGTCCCACATGCACATAAGCTTGGGGAGATGCTAGGGTTTTAATTAAATATTAGCATATTGAAGGCCCTGAGAAGGTCGTTTTTAAAAAAGGCAAATTTCTATTTAATTTTGTTAAGTAAATGACTTTATATGTACAGAAAAGACTTTTTTTTTTTTTCTTTTTAACTCAGATGTAGTGTGTTGGAAATGTAGTTTAGCAGCGTTTCCAGGGAAAAGTGGGTTTGCTGGACATTTAGCTGGTCTCCTCTGGCAAACATCCGACTTAGACTGACATATTGGACCCATTGCACGATAGGCTTCAAAGGCCAGAGTACTTTTTCACTACTATTCTACTGCTCATCCACAAAGCAAGTAAAAAAGCAATGTTCTTCAAAGCTTTTTTGCTCCTTTATGTCCTAAAAGTATTTTGAAGAATTATGTACACCTTTACACATTTCTTAACTTGCAAGATTTTTTTTTTCACAAATTTAAATAATTGCAGAGGACAAAATATTTAATGCATTATAAATATTGAGCATATTATAAATATTGAATATAAAATAATGCATCAGCCTTTTAAAGTAATTCAGTGGCATAGACACCATAGTCATCTGATGCCCACTGTCATCTAATTAAAGAAATGAACGCACATATGAACAGGCTTTTACTTAATAAGCAGGAAACTCTATATCCCATCTCTCTGCCTTAAAAATCACATTTCGGGGGCGCCTGGGTGGCTCAGTGGGTTAAGCCGCTGCCTTCGGCTCAGGTCGTGATCTCAGGGTCCAGGGATCGAGTCCCACATCGGGCTCTCTGCTCAGCAGGGAGCCTGCTTCCTCCTCTCTCTCTGCCTGCCTCTCTGCCTGCTTGTGATCTCTCTGTCAAATAAATAAATAAAATCTTTAAAAAAAAATCACATTTCGATTCTTCTTCCATCACAATAAGAATTTTCTCTTATTGTAACATATTTTCATGTTTGGAGGTCTTTTATTGATCAACCTATGACACTTCTCTGCAACAAAAATATGTTTAAACATTGAAACAAAAGTTATTTCCTGGGACTCCAAGGCTCTAGGTTTCAAAACAAATTTCTTTTGGATTGAGTTATCATTATAATTAGTAAGAGTTCACAATTGATCAAAGAAACATATGAGCATATGCTGTATGTTTTAATAAATATTAGCTGTAAGAGTAAATTATTATTGGAAATGCTTCTCTTAATGACAAATGTGGGGCAGAAGTTAGATTTCCCTATTCATGGAAGTTCTGCAAATGTCAGAATGTTGCATTATCTCTTGTTCAGACTTTGGATTTGTTGCATCCTTTGTATGGCTACAAATTAATGCCTTTTTTTCCCCCACTAGAGGGGTGAAGAATGGGGAGGGAGCCTGGGAAGGAATTGGCATACTGCTTCAAAGTCCTTTCTCATACAGTTCAATTTTATAAAGGATTATTCATTCATTTGAACATTGCAGATCTGCAACTTGCCTCCTCTAAAACTAGTTTATTTGTGCCCATGTCTGCCTTGTGAGGTCATCCTGTGACCATAGCTCAGTTTGAAGACCACTGGTAATTGGAAAAGACAAATGACCTTCCTATCAGGATACCTCGTTTTGCTCATAACTGGCTATATTCCCCTAAATCAGTTACTTAGCCACAAGGGAGTCAGCCTCCTCCTGGTTCAGAAGACACCGAGGTGCTTCCGGCACCCCTGTTCTGATTTCCAGGCATCCTTCTGGGGTGGAAGTGATTGTCTAACTGAAGCTGCTTGTGTTACTAAAGATATCCATCAAACCTGTTTTCCAGGCAATTAGATTCTGTGGTAGTCTCATCTCAACATATCAAACAGATTTATGAAGTTAATCTTTGACCTTTGCAACGACTAGAAAGGAACATAGATGAAGGGGAACAGAGCTTTTGGGCATTTTCTTTTTGTTGTTGCTTTTTTTTGGGCTTGATTAGATATCTGGTTTCCGCAGTTTGCATGACTAATTTGGGCTTCAGTGACTCTCTTATAGCCTTAGCATGTAAAGATGGAAAAATTCCCCTGACATTTTCAGGAAACATTTATTACAGACTATTTTATATGTCTGGTCAGAATGGGCTAACTGATTTTTCACAAGAACAGAATTTGGCAGAAAGCCTGGCCTCCTTTAGTCGCTCTCTTGCCAAAAATCACTCTGGAGCTAACCTGGAGGCCTTGTGATGTCCCATAGGAGACCAGACTGAGAAGGGGCTTGGGTGGGAGTAACTGTTTCACCTACAATGGGAAACAACATCTGTGCAGAGATAGAGGACTTCTTCCCACCTGTGTTTCTGGGGAATGTAGGGTAAATCTCAATGGCTTTATCTTCCTGGAGAGGGAATATTGGCACATTACCTATGGGAGGTTGGGAAAGGTACAGAGAACAGAGAAGCTGGGCGGGCCACAGTGCATCCTCATAACTAGTAAGAACAACAACATAGGAAGATGGTCACCTGCCCTTTTTCAAATCTCCAGATCCCATGGTTCACCTGGCTGAGCCTCTGGAATCACCTCTCCCCCTCTGGGATGGCCACTTTGATCTCCATCTGAAGATTCAGCTCCATTCTGGCTCTCAGGTCAAATGCTGAGGAGAGGCAGGAGGTCCTTAAGCCACAGGAAGGGTTTAAACAGTCTGTGTCAGGATCGGATTTCAGTTTCAGATTTACTGCTCTGGCTGCAGCTGTGTGGAGGGTGTTCAGGTTACACTGTGGTGATAAAGTTGTCATCCTGCCGGAGAAACCCGATGAGTTTCACATGTGTGTTGCCTGTTTTCTACGGTGAACACTGACCGTACCTCCGGCTTGCGCCAGAAGGCTGTTATCACCTTTACTGGAGATGAGCCTGAGTTGCTGAAAAATGGATATTTTTTTTAAAGAAGGTCTCCACTAAGCCAGCTTCATGGGCCTTGAGCTCTGGACCCAGACAGTCCAGGATCTGATTTCCTTCCCTTCCGCTTCCTGTGCGACCTTGGGCAAGTTACTGCATTTCTCTCAGCTTATTCCTTATTTGTCAAATGGGAAGGGTGATTGTGTCTACTGCACAGGATTATCATGATGATTATGTCCCTGGCCTGTATAAATATTATGCTGTCTATTTTCTTTGCTGAACCAGTGCTGAGGAAAGAGGGGAGAACCATGGTTAGAAGGAAAGACTGGGAAGGGTGAGCACATAGGAGGAATGGGAGCAGGAGGGTATGATGTCTCTGAGTTGGATGGGCAGAGATGCTGCAGTTTTGCTTAAGATGAGTGCAGGTTCTGTCTCAATTCTAGCACAGACATCCTAACTGATGGCTCATAGGCTGGTTGGTAGTGGTCTAAACACATTTTTTTTTGGTCCAAAGGATTAGCTGGATCTGAGTAATAGCTGGTCCCTTGAGTTAGGTATATTAGTCAGTGTTCTACAGAGGAACAAAACCAACAAGATGTGTGTGTGTTTATTTTAAGGAATTGGTGATTGTGGTGACTTGGCAAGTCTAAAATGTACAGGGTAGACCAGCATGCTGGAGACCCAGATAAGAGTTGGGGTCTGAGTCCAAAGGGCGTCTGTCTGCTGGCAGTGTCCCTTCTTGCTAGAGGGAGGTCAATCTTTGTTCAACTGATGCTCTCAAATGACTGAGCCACCCTCCCAAAAAATAAGCCCACCCACTTAAATGTAGGTCTTCTCCAAAAAACACCCACCTTTACAAGAACATCTTGAATAATGTCTAACCAAATATCTGGGCACGATAGCCTGGCCAAGTTGACACATAAATTCAGTTATCATAGTGGATGTGTGCTTCCAGTTGCCTTGATTGTCTGATACCTACCTGACCCATGCCGTTTATTCCCTCTTCTTCCTGACTCAGAGATGTTTGAGTCTGGATTCTTCCTCCAGCATCACTCTTCATGATTAGGTATAAGACTTCATTATCAGGCACTACGTGACAGTTTGATTTGTTGGAATCAAATGACTTTCTGGGCATATATGTCCATTCTTCCTTTCCTGGCCTCAAGTCTGTCCTCTGTTATGATGAACTGGCTAGAGGCGAATGTGAGGCACATCGGGGTCTTAGACTTGGATGGATGAACAGGAACTCATAGGAAGTCAGGTGGGAAGCCTGTTGGGACTGTAATAGCATGGCCTGCAGGAAAAACCTGACTTGGTAGGTGGGTGCTGGGGAACGTTAACTGTCAGGAACAGCTGCCCCACAATGTCCAGTGGATGCAGTAAGTTCTCGTGTGTTTGTCCAGGTGTGTGCTTGGACAGGGACGTCCGATTTCCAGGAGGTTGGCAATACTCTGGGACTCTGGGCAGCATGGCCCGGGAGCTTGAGCAGGGTAGAGACAATGTGAGCTATGCTGGTATGGAATTTCATTTTGAAAGCTCAAGGCCAAGGAAGGGTTGAACAGAGAGTGGACCTGAGTCTAGGAAATGGCCAGAGCATACTACAGGGGCTGCAGTTAAGCTTCTGTGGTCTAGGTGCCGTGTTGTGAACCCAGGATTATGCCATCACCACTGAATCAACTATAGGCAGCAAGATTCATCTTTGACATTGCCTGGTGTTGCTGGGGGCTGTTGCTCAGATCTAGATAAGAGAATGAGGGTTTGAGCAAACTGTGAGAGACATGGCTCTCATTTTGATGTGACATGCAGGCAACAGGGCAACAAGTCTGTGTGTGTGTGTGTGTGTGTGGTAAAGTGTGTCAGGGATAGTGGTGCCCCTCAGTCATGTCCTTGGGTGAGGCCAGAGAATGGAGGGGCATATGCTGAGGGGGCCAAGGTCAACTTCTCCATGAGATGGCGCTCATAGCTTGTCTTTCTGTGCGCCTCTCTGCCTTTTTCTTTTTTCTTTTTTTTGGCTTTGATCAAAAAATACATACTGTAAATTGTATCCTCTTTTAGAATTCATGGAAATATGACTTGTCTTTCCTAATCTAAAAAGCAGATTTCATGTACTTTCAAGATTCCCAGAGGAATATGTGTATTTCTGACTGTTAACTTCTTTTTTTTCTTCTGGGCTGTGGTGGCAAAGAGAGGAGGACGCATGTTATAATCTCCTTACTCAAACACCACAGGATCTCTCCCCCACCCACCCCAAAAAGCTTACAGATCCATCCACTGTTCTGTTACGAGGTACTTTGAGGTAAGAAGAAGAGGGTATAATTGGTTGAAGGAGGAAGAAGTTAATTCTACTTGGAAGCTGCTTGAGGGAAGACTGAGACATCAGGGGGTCCCAAAGAAAGGATAATATTTATGGTGGAACATACTTTTTTTGAAGTCTGAAGTAGGAGCATCGCAAACAACCCAGGTTGTCCAGTGATAACAGTGTCCAAGGCAGACCTTATCCTAAGAGCTGACTGAAAGAACTCCTTTGATGAGGGGCGCCTGGGCGGCTCAGTGGGTTAAGCCTCTGCCTTCGGCTCAGGTCATGATCCCAGCGTCCTGGGATCGAGCCCCGCATTGGGCTCTCTGCTGAGCGGGGAGCCTGTTTCCTCCTCTCTCTCTCTCTCACTGCTTCTCTGCCTGCTTGTGATTTCTCTCTCTGTGTGTCAAATAAATAAAATCTTAAAAAAAAAAAACAAAACTCCTTTGATGAGTCTGAACTGACATGGACCAAGGGACAGAACTTTACAGAACACAGGAAGTGCCCCACTTGCTGCTGGAGAGAGAAGGGATCAGGTAAATATTAAAGCCAAGCTCAGGCAATTAGAAGGAAATAGTCTCTTTTGAAGTTATTTCACGCAAAAGTTAGCAAGAGGTGAAGTAAAAACGCACAGCTTGGGAACAAATAAATGATAGCACTTTTGTGTCATCCCTTATGGTTTAGAAAGCAGGGTCACAATGTAGGAATTTCTGCTATTTCTGTGTAGTGGATGAGGAAGCAGAGGCTTGAGAAAATCAAATGAATTTCTTAAGATCACATAAGTAGTAAGTGGCCAGATCGTATTGAAGAATGGGTTCTGAAACACTGTGTGATCTGTTTTCGCATCTTGTGAAACTAATCTTTCATCAGTAAACATTTATTGAGCAACTACTGTGCACATCTTGGGTAATGTAAGGGCCTGTTTAGCCAGAGCGATTTTATCTTGGTTGAATAGCCATTTTGTTGTTGATGCAGTAGAACTTAAACTGACCCTGCACCCCCCCGTCCCCAGGGGAACTTATTTAAAAACAAGTCTGGGAAACCAGTAAAATGTGGTCGACCAGTCCCTGATAACAGAGCCCAAATACAAGGGCGGGTCAGGTCAGGTGGAGGTAACAGAGCCCGAATGCAGGGATGAGTGGGGCCAGGTGGAGACATCCAATCAGTGGAGCGCACATACTGTCTCCCTAGCTACCAAGGAGTGTGGGCCCTGCCTTTTGGGCACCAATTCTGACCAAGGTGATAGGCTAGTTCAAATAGCTACTATGGAGTGAATTGTTATTCAATTGGCCACTCATGTGTGACCTAGCATGACTGTGCAGCTTTCTTTGTGTATTGCAATCTCATTGGCCACCTGTGTGTGGCCAGGCTCAACCATATGGCCTTTGCTCTATAAAAGTTAGTCTGGGGGCGCCTGGGTGGCTCAGTGGGTTAAGCCGCTGCCTTCGGCTCAGGTCATGATCCCAGGTCCTGGGTTCGAGCCCCACATCGGGCTTTCTGCTCGGCAGGGAGCCTGCTTCCTCCTCTCTCTCTGCCTGCCTCTCTGCCTACTTGTGATTTCTCTCTGTCAAATAAATAAATAAAGTCTTAAAAAAAAAAAAAGTTAGTCTGGGAGGCTGGGGGTCTCCCTCTCTGTAAGAGGCGGCCCCAAACAGTCGGTTTGATTCTCGATGCTTGGCGCGAAATAAAGCTTTGCTTGACCTTTGCTTTGTATCAGTCTGGCTCCTTTGATTACGGACCCATCAGGTATCAGATAGTTTCTGATACAGTTTCTTTCACCTGGGAGCTTACAGTCTAGTGACTGGCTCTGAACTGGGGTGATTTTGGGGGGATATTTGGCAAGGTTTGGAGATATTTTTGGTGGTCATGACTGGTGTTTGGTGAGTAGAGGCCAGGGATGCTGTTGTGTACCCTTCAGCGCGTGGGGCAAAGAGCTGCCAGGCCTAAACCGTCAGTAGTGCTGACGTGAACAAACCCTGTTCCAGGGCAGTATTCATTCATTTTATCACTTACTCTACAAACTTTAATGGGCCAGACACTATTCTAAGCATGGAGAGTATGATGGGGAAGAAGATAGAAAGAGCTGCTGTTCTCATGTCATTTATATTTGGGTATGGAGTGAAGGGTAAAGGGGAAGGAAAGCTGGAAATTAATAAGGAAATGAGTCAGTAACAAGAAAAATATCAGGTGGTATTGCATGCCGTATGGAAAGTTCAGATGCTTTGGTACCATTATGTGTGACTTGAGGGTTGCATTAGAATGGCTCATCACAGAAAGCCTTTCTAAAGAAGTCATATTAGTAACTGAATTTGAATGACAAGAAGCCATCTGAGGAAAGTGTGTGTCAGGCCAAGGGAACAGCAGGTACAAAGGCCCTGAGATGGAAATGAAGTTGGGATGTTCTTTTGAGGAACAGAAGGAAGGCTAGGGTGTTTGGAGTATGGCGGGAGAAGGAGGTGACACTGGGGAGGGTGGCAGAGGCTGCATCCTATCAGGGCTTTGTTAGCCAAGATAAAGAATTTGGATTCCCTTCTAGAGCCTTCCATGTGGCTGTTCTCATGAGGAAAAACGAACAGGGTTATGAAGAAAAGGAAATAGAGTCTTGGAGATAAAGTGACTGAGAGAAACAACATTCAGTTTGATGGCCAGAGAAGGCTTCTGTGAGACCTGGATGTTGAGAAGGAGATAGCTGTGAGAAGGTCTGGGGAACTTGGGGCTTGGGATTATGGGCCAAATTGTATGTCTCCCTGCCCCATGCCCCCCCCCCCCCCCAACTGCCATTCATATGTTGAAGCCCTATCCTCTGGCTCCTCAGAATGTGACTGTATTTGGAGGCAGGGTCTTCAAAAAGGTGATTAAGTTAACACAAAGCTAGTAAAGCGAGCCCTAAGCCAATCTGACCGGTGTCCTTATAAGAAACGGAGACTTGGATACCCAAAGAGATACCACAGGTGCGTGCTTACAAAGGGAAGACCACGTGTAGACACAGCAAGGCGGCCATCTGCAAGCTGAGGAGAGAGCCCTCAGAAGAAACCAACCATACCGACACCTTGATCTTTGAGCCTTCAGAACTTGTCAGAAAAATCAAGTTCTGTTGTTGAAGCTACCCGGTCTGTGCATTTGTTATGGCAGCCCTCATAGACTAATACACCTGGAGTCTGATTTTCTTATCTATTGCATAAAGGGTGCTTGTGGATCTTTCAGTTAAGGTTTTTCCAGTTCTAAGAGCCTTTGATTCTAAGAGATACATGAGCTCCTCCTCCAGGCTGCCTACACTCTGTGTAAGCCTTAGCTACATGTCCCTTAATCAGAGAATGACAGAATACTTCTGGGGGAAAAAGAGGAGCTCTAGGGAGAAATTTGGAATTAGAGATAGATTTCCCATCAATTTCAAAGAGCTCTCAGGCTGGGAGGATTCACAGTCACTCTTCTCCCACAGAGGGGATTCAAAAGCCCAGATGAGGGTCTATGGGATCACAGTGGCATGAATGTCTCCCTTGGGAACAGGCAGAATTCAGTGCCAGAGTTTCCAGAAAGGAGATGGAACTTAAGGAATTTTCTCCTTGGAAAGAGTTCACTAGAGACTAGGGCCCCCTGGAGAACTTGGACCTCCCTCGGTGCTGGCCCACCACATGATTCTAGGCACTTCAGGTGCCTGCCTTCTGGGCAAAGGAGACTCTTCGGCTCATTTTGTCCTTTTTGTCCTTTATCTTGTCTCTGAGAAGGAAGGTTTGAGAATCTGACTCACTTTAGGACTCAGGAACAGCATGGGCGAAGCATCTGCTGCTTTCACGGGCTGCCCTGCTTGCTGGAACAAATCGGACCCAGTAAGCAGCTCCACTGTTTCCAAAGCAAGAGCCCTTGAAGAATAGTGGTTCCTGTTTGAGCAATTACTTTTGTTTCTAACTTTTCTGTTACAAATTGATATACATCAGAACATATTGAAGGGGCAGACTGTGCCTTGCTGCCCAGCCTTTCATAGTTAACCATCTGTTCAAATATTATGAATTCAGCAAATATTTACTAAGCAATCCACATTGCTTACAATTTTTGGAGGGTATGGGAGTGGGGAGGAGATGTAGGCACTAAATCAGCTTTTGACTTGTGTGTGTGTGTGTATGTAGTATTTGAACAAAGTGGCCAACAGGGAGTAGTTGCTTGTTAAAAGGGTGCTAACTGGATGGGTGAATGAATGAACGACGGAACAAATGAATGGACTGGACATTTTACACTTCAGATACTGTTTTTTTCTCTGCCTCCAGGTAGTGACTTTCTCTGCTCCCCAGAATGTAGGGTGCCAGATAGCGGGGGTTTTGTTTCTAGTGTTCATTGCTATATCCCCAGCTCCCAGAGACCCCTGAGGACATTACTGCAGTAATCCAGGTTAGAGATGATCATTCTGGGCAAGCAGAGGACACAGAGAGATATTTAAGAGGCAGAAAAGACCACACATGGTAACTGATCCATTGTGGGGGTCAAGAGAAGAAAGTCTAGTGTATCTCTAAGGGTTCTGAATCTCTGTGGGTAGGGTGGCAATGACAAAGACAACAAGGAGGTAGGGAAGACCACTGGTCAGCTACAAGGACATAGATAGTTGGAGTTCATGAGGGAAATCACTCATATTAATTTGGCATTGTTAGCATAAGGTGCCAATTGAAGCCTGAGAAAGAGGAGCAGAAGCCTAAACATAGAACCTTGGAAATAGTGATATCTGAATGAGGTGGGAGACTGGACATCAGGAGACAATCTGAGAATGGGAGGAAAATGAAAGAGTGATACCTCCTAAAATCAGATTGTGTTATCTCACCATGCTGTAGGCAGCCTGGGTCCCACAGAAGAGAAGCCTTGAGTCATTCACATGTATACCTAGTATGTAGTAGGTGCCCAGGAAAATGGTGTTGAATTGGTAAATGATTTTTTGGACATACTCCTAGAAGGCATTGCTAGGAGAAGATCAGGCATTTGTTTTATGTATTCCTTCTGAGTTGCAGGTCACTAATGGAGTTAGAACACCTTGGGTAGCATGATACAGAAAGGTTAGTCCTTCAGATCTGAATGAAAAAAAGGGGAGATATTGAGAATCCAAGAATGTCTGTTAATTTGACCAAGGCATTCCAGTAGGTCAGCAGGCTCTGGGATTTGGCAACAATTGTGCATTTGGAGACTCAAAGAATTTACCAATCCCCTGAGACCCATTTTTGCAGACTGTGAGAATTTTAGCTCATCTTGTCTGATGCATTTGGCCATAAGTGGCTTGAAGAAGCTGACGTCAATAGACAACGTTTAAGTATTATTTTTGTCATCTCGCCATACAGTTTAAACTAATATTTATTGACCTCCACCATGTTCCAGATGCCTGTGCCAGGCATTTCAAATAAAAATCTCTCATAATGCCAAATACCCATTTTACAGATAAGAAAACCAAGGCTGAGGGTGATCCAATAAGCTTGAGGTCATGTAACTCATAGTGCATTTGGAATTTAACCTCTGATTTTCTGACTCTGTGTTCAATTTTTTGTTTGTTTTCTGGCCTGTAAAATAGAAATAATAATGTCTGCCTTGATCAGCTTGCAGAGTTTCAGGGAGGATTATATGAGATTGTGTCAACAAGGGTTCTTATTTAGGTAGCATTAAAATCAGTGATACTTCGCTGGGGTTTGTTTTTAATGCCTTCACCTGAAGTCTTGAGACACATGGAGCTTTCTGGCATCCTAGGATGCTGGTGGGGAAGTGTATTTGGTGGGGCACATGGGACTGCCCAACCTTACCTCTCACGTTCCATCCTGGAGGAATGCGTCTCACCTGCCAAGATGCAGGCCATGTGCTGCCCAGTGTCCTCACTGCTAAAAATCTGATGGAAATAATGCCTCCCATTCAGTGAATGCCCACAGGCCTGCTGCTTTCCCCATATAATTTAAAAAGATTAATTTGTATAATTATTAATGAGTACTTGATAAAGATATATTTCCATTTTTTAATTACAGCTTTCAGAATGTGACCCCCATCTTATTTAAAATCCTGCAGTAAGAGAATTAAATCCATGATTAGAAAGCAAACCAAAGAATCCTCCCGAGAATTTAGAGCAGAGGTCAGCAAACTACAGCCCATGGGCCTGATCTGATGTGCCACTTGTTTTGGTAAATAAAGTTTTATTGGATCACAGTAAAAAAAAAAAAAAAATCCTGCAGTAAAATAGGTTTTATTTTCTTTTTATCAGAGAAGACAGGTTTGGAAACTTGCCCAAGGCAACACAGGTGATGAGGGACAAGTCAGCTCTTGAATCCAAGTGTATCTGAGTCTAAAGAGCAGGATCACCATATCTGGTTATGATTCTTTTTTCTAAAGATTTATGGAGATGGTTCTGGGTAATTCCTTTCCCCTGATGTATTATCATGACTTAGGAGCTTTCAAAGAAATCAGTGTCCTTCCTTAGGTGAAAACTCTGTGGTTTGCCAATTGTTTTGTATATATTACATTTACTTCTTAATTTAATTTAGTTTTTTTAAAAATATTTATTTGTTTGAGAGAGAGAGTGTGTGTGTGTGTGTGTACATGTGGGCATGGCGGGGAGAGGGGCAAAAGGAGAGAATCTTCAAGCAGACTCCCTGCTGAGCAAGGAGCCAGATACGGAGCTCCTTTCATAACCTGTGAGATCATGGCCCATGAGATCACAACCTGAGCAGAAACCAAGAGTCAGAGGCTCAACTGAGTCACCCATGTGCCCCTGTTTTACATACATTTTATATACATTTTAAAACACAGTTACAGCTGGTGTGGCTCAGGAGCTAAATTTAATTCTGTATGTGTTGTCTATTTGTGCTTAAATTTGAACATGGGTTGAACAAAAGCATTTCATGATAGGAAATTAAATCGATGGCAGGTCATTGCATCTCTCTCTTCCTTTGCTTTGAGCTCCATGAGTTAGACATTTAAACCTGGAAAAGGCAGATGGACCTTGGGTAGAATAGCCCAGGACATAGGCCAGGGGCTGGCAAACTGTGGCCCATAGCCTGCTGCCTGTTCTTTCATCATCCTTAAGAGCTAAAGTTGATTTTACATTTTCCAATGACTGGAAAAAATTATGGATATTTGTTTGTTAGTTATGTACCTATCCCCATAAGATCTTGGTTTTGCTTGTGGGCCCATAAAACCTAAAATATTCACTGTCTCCTTACAGAAAAGACTGCTAACTCTTGACATAGACCTTTACCTCTCTGAGGTGAAGAAGGACGCAGTGTCTCCTTTATTTTGTAATATTTTATATTCTTTCTCTTTCGGTTCAATATTACAGACATTCCTGAGCAGAGCTTTGTGTGGAAGCTATGGGAAAATGGAAGTAGATCAGACCAGTCACTCACTGGGGCCTCGGACTCCATGGCTTTGCCTTTTTCAGAGGAAGAGTGTTTTGTTCTGGAAGGAAAAGAAAATATTTCAGGGGCAACTGTTCTGCAGTGAGCAGACCAGACTCATTTGTGAGTACCTGGCTTGTAATCACAGGCCCACCATGAGCCTTGCCTGAGCTGCCATTATTGCACAAATGTCTGAAGAAAGTTTCGATTTTGTCGGGAAAAGAAAGACTTCCTATTTTTTACCAGGCAGAGAAATTAATGGGGGAAAGAGTTCTGCTTTCTACTTCAAGAATGAAAGGGAGCTGTTTGAACATGCTTCAGGCAAAAATCGGCACTAACTGGGAGCTTGGCTGATAGCTGGGCTTTGTGGCTTCCCACTCTATTAAAGCATTCCAGCCAACTCCTCCTGGCAGTCTGTCTTCTTCTGAAGGTTTAGATGTTTGACGCTGGTCAGTGGGATGAGAGCTCAAAGGGAATATGCCCAGAGCATGAGCTCCTTCAGATCTCTGCTTCCAGCCCCAGTCAGGCGGCAAGAGCCTGATGGCGAGCCAGGAGAGCAACGCCTGGCCTCCTCCAGTAGGTGGGCTGGCAGGGAGACCCCAGTGCTTTGTGCTGTTGGTATCCACAGACCCCACAGACTTTTTCCTTGTTGAGATACAAAGTTGAACTTTTTCAGAGCAATTTGGAAAATCAAGTGCATCCAGGCCCTTGCCTTTCTCTCCTTTGTTGGTTCCAGGTCTTCCTCCCATGGGTCCCCGCTCTTGTCTCCGGGCTGCCTTCCAGTGGCTACCTTCCCCGTCCCGCCTTGCCTTTTCTGCCTCAGTGGTCCTCTGTGTCCCTCTTCTGCCACTGCACCAGGCTCCTGGCATTTAGCCCCATCTGTTGAATTACCTGAAAGGCAATCTGGGGATGCTGGGGGTTCTTTGTTTCCCTTTACTTCCCAGGTATGAAATTTACAAGACAACACATTTGTCTCCACAAATGCCCTCTTAATACAGCTAGGAATAAACAGCTTCAATTTGGGTGTCCTGGGCTTCTCCAAACTGAGGATATAAAAACCAAGTCACAATAATGGCAGGGACAACCCTTCCTTCTGGCTCTGACTCGCTTGGTCAAGTGGAGCCTCCAGGCGCAAAAGCTTTGCGTTTGTGAGATTATGTCCCCAGCCCAGGCCTCTGAGGCTAAGTTTCTTTGCCACTAAAGCCACTGCTGAGTCAGCCTGAAGCTGCACAGCCCACCAAGCCTGCTGGGCCATAGCCGGAGTACAGAAGCCTCGTGTCCCCAGCAGAGTGAGGACACTCTTCTCTACTCTTGGGCCATTCACCATCACTTCTGCCTCAAGGTCGGGCAGCCACATGTTGGACCCAGGTTGTGTGCCTTACTGTCTTGCTAGAGATGTTGAATCCCTTTCCAGGGAGTTTCTCTGTCCCTCTCAAAATAGACTCAGAGCTACCTCCTGGCAACCCACCCTCCAGGCATATCCAGAGTAGTTCCATTAGAACCCCTGCTCCACACCCAGCTCCTGTCTTCTTACTTGCTATGAGAAATGGACTGCCAGACCGACCCTTGCAGGTTCCTGGTGTGATGATCCACAGTCAGGAAGCTCAATTCATTTTCCTGACACAGTGCCTCACAAGGCACATTTCCATGATAACCACTGTGTCCGCAAGACCAGTTATCAGTCAGGGTTCTCTCAAGCAAGAAAACCAATAAGATACATAGAGAAAGATTTATTATCAGGACTTTGCTCATGTGATTATAGAGGCTGATAGTCCAAAAATCTGCAGCGTGGACCAGCTGGTAGCCCAGAGGTATCATCCAGGCAGGGCTCTGGGCATCAGGACTGCAGGAGTGAATAAGGGTTTAGTCCTTGACCTTGAGGCAATTCCAGTCTGGTGTAGGCAATTATATTATCCTTTAGGATTTACAAAGGGCATTCACAGAGAGGACCTCATTTGAGTTTTACATTGATTCTCTTCACTTGGTGTCATTTTGATGTTCATTTTAGAGATCAGGCAGTGGAGGCCTGAACAGAGTAAGTGATAATCCTCATATTAGACAGCTAATGGATAGCAGAGCAGGGACTCGAATGCTGCTTCTTAAAATTTGGGAACCCACGCGCTTGGGTCACACATATGGTAATGAGTTAAGAAAAAAAGCAAACACAGTTTAGGATTTGATCTCTTATTAAGTTGTCCAGTGACTATACACGACATTGTAATTTTTCTTGTAGCTCTCTCTTACTCTCTAGACTATCAGCAGGGACTGGGTCTTATTAATTTTTAAGTCCTCAGAGATAAGCAGAATGCCCAGTACATAGTAGGTGCTCAGGAAACAGTTGTTGAATAAAGGGTTTCTGAGGGTCCTTTGTGAGCCGATCATTCTGAATTTAATTATGAGCGGGAAACCAGTCCAGCAGGGAGGTTTGGGAGTCCAGGTGGAAGCTGTCAGATGAGAGGCAGTGCTGGGGATGAGGTGAGGAACAGGCTGGAGGGTCGGGGTGGGGGTTGCCCACGGTGAGCTTTGATATTCAATAATCTGGGCTTTGATTTCCATGCCTGAGGTTCAATTGCTGCTTTTGTGTATGGATTCATCAGAAGGAGGGAAGGCTTTTTCAAGGGGGGTTTTAAATGAAATCTATATGGTGGGGATAGAAGTCAAGTCCACGGTTCCGGCTCCCTTCCCTGGACAACTTTCAGAGGAGATTCAGGCAGAAGTCGGGGTCGTCAAAGCAGAAACATGCCTGTGATTACTAGTGCCAGTCGGCAAGCTGGAAGGATATGTGCTGGCAAGCGCTGGGAGCCGGGGTGGGGGGATTTCTTTCCTTTGATTTCCTTCCAGATCTTGTCAAGGTCTTCTGTGGCCAGGAGCCTAGTGACAGCGGGACTGTGGGGGTGGGGTGGGGAAGAAAATGTACTCAGTCTCCTACTAGAAAAGCTTTTGTGACTGTTGAAAATGTGGGAGAACTGTCAAAATGACATGACAGACCTAGCTACGTAAATAGGGAAAACTGAGCCATTGCTTCTACTGTTCTGTGACAGCATAAAGTTGTAGACTGTCTTCAGCAGAGAAAATGAAAAGAAAGAAAATTCATGAACATCCTGTTATGGAGACAGATGCCGCATATTCAAGAAATCGGAGTTGCGTCTCCCCATCCCTCCCCTCTGTGCCTACCCTCACCACCTTAGCCACTCATGCCAATGACCACAGGATTTAAAGAGGGACGTTGTTGCCTTATTATGTCATATATATTATTATAGTTTCCGCTCTGAGCATTTGTGACAGCTCAAGTATGTTCTGTGGACCCATAACATTGATGCTGGTAAGACGGTTGCCCGTCACATTTGGTCACTAGGCAGTTAATTTATCATCGCCCATAAATCCAAGGCAGATCTTTTTGGGGATCTTAATTTATTCAGTGTCACCACAGTGATCAAATACAGAGGATAATGGCAGGAACATTTGAGGGAGATTCAAGTCATACATGTGTTATTAATTAGACGTGTGACTTTGAACAATAAATACATCATGCTGGACATTTATTTCTCCATATTGGGGTGGATTGATGAGGCAAGACTGAAGGCAAGCAGACCAGTTAGGAGTCCTTATCACAGTCTCCAGCAGTTAAGGGCAATATTCAGGCTGGTGGCAAGGCAAGCCTGGGTTTGAACTCTGGCTCAGCTGTCTGCAAGCTCTGCGGCCTTGCTAAGTTAGGTAAGCTCTCTGAGGCTAAGGTTCTTGATCTCTGCAATAGGAATGACAGTCATCACCCTAACCCACTGGGCACACAGGGCTTCCACCAGCAAAGGATAAGGTGCTGAGTGTAGAATGCCAAGGGCGTGGGCATCGATGGTATCTGCTGACTAGCAGGGCAGCCCTCGGGCTTTCAAATTGCCCACAGAACACCAAGCTCAAGAGCTTCTTACCACAGGCCATTTCACAATAGCTTATGATTAATAATTAATAATTATGTGTTAGACTCTTCTGTTAAAAAAAAAAAGAATGGGAGGCAACACTTTTTAGGGTGGTCTCTGAGTTTCCAACTGAACAACAGATCAAACGCAGGTCTTCTGCCGAAGTGCTCTCTCTTCTTCCCAAGCCACCAGTTTCCTGGGTACAGGGTTATCGTGGAGGTTCTAGGTGAAGTCTAGTTCAGTGGGAGATGGGAAGGGGCTAGACTGGAGAACTGGTTGGATTTGTGTGGTGAAAGGCTTCAGTTCAGACTTGTGATTGTCCTTCCAAATGAGCTAATATGGGCGGGCACACTGACAAGAATGGAACAAGAAGGCCTCCTGTCAATGTGCCACCTTGCTTTGGCAATCCTTCACTTTTTGATATCCTGGGATCTTAAAAATATGGCGATATTTGGGGCCTCCTTGGATTTCCAGTAGGGTCTGGGCTTAGATTTGGATGCCTATGGAGCTTCCAGGTGTCGTTCATCTAGCTCAGACCTACACAGCTGATGGGGCCTGGCCCCTTGGGAGGCAAATCTGTGCCTAATCCCTAAGGCTGTGGATTTTAAATGAAATTGCCCATCACCCTTGCTTGGCTAGGCCTTGAGATGAACCACTAATTATCCAGTGGGACCAGAGAGAAGACTGGGGGATGGGGAGAGAGGGGGTTCCTCCTTAGAGCCACAGAGCCATATGGGGAGGAGCCTTACCGAAGTAGCCAGCTGGGCCCTGCTGACAAGAGCGGTGGTGGCAGCTGGAGGAGGGAGGTGATCTCTAGCCTGTAGCTGTGCCATTTGTTGGGACCAGTGTACTTCTTATGACCCAAATCCTGGAAGTGTTGCAGGCAGGCAAGCTGATTAATTATTTCCCTGGGGTCTCTCTAACAGAGGATAGAAATGATGCTTGGTGGGCGTGAAAGAAAGGCCAAATCTTTCAACTAGTAGGGAATTTGTTTCCTGCCTAACTGCAGCCACATGCGAAGGTATAGAAAACATATGTGCCTCTGATAAAAGATTACATTTAAAGACTAGAAAGAAACTAGCACAACCATGTCCTGTTTCTCATCAAACACTAAACTTCTGCGTTTCCAAATGCTCTGTGTTACTAGAGGGTGTTTAGAAGCATTCCAACAGGGCTGGGCTCCATTCCCATCAGCACCTTTGGTGTGTTTCTATTACCCACTGTCGCTATTCAGTGAAATCAGTCATTTATTGTGGCGGTTCCCAAGCCTGGTAGCCTCTGTGGTCCATTGAATCAGAATCCACAGGAGTAGTCACTGGGAACTGGAATTTTTCATTAGTCCTCTGACTGATTCTTATGTAGCAAGGCCTTGAACCTCTCTGTGAAATGAGAGATGGAAAGCTACAAGTTTGGAGAGAACGAATAAGAGACTCTGCTGAGTTTCTGGTAGCACAGTGTCACATGAATTTTATGTATATATCTCTCCATCTATTTATATGTGTGTGTGTGTGTGTGTGTATATATACATATACACACACACACACACACACATATATAATACATATATATATGAATTTTCCCTTACATACAAGTAATGAAAGGGATGGGGAAGTGAACAGATGATGGTAGGGAGGAAGAAGAGGCATTCATAAGAGCTGAGGGTCATTACAGGAGCAATAAACCCACCAAGAGTAGTAAGCCTTTGAAATAATAAACTACCAGTAGACTTCCATCTCTATTAATAGAATCATCATTTATTTAGTCTCCCAAGCTACAAACCTTAAACATATCCACAACTCCTTCTTTGCTCCTCTTTTCTCCTTCCATTTTGGGTGATCACCAGATCTTATTTATGGATTGTGTTACTCAAAGCCGATTGCTTAGCCAGTCCTTCCTTCTCCCCTGTTAACAGACTCCAGGGTTTACTTGAGAACTAGGAAGAAAGTACAGCTGGATGATCGCAGTAGCTTCTTCAGTGGTCTTTTGGTCAACAGACTTTCTTTTCGTTCACCTCTACCATGATTTGGGAATGATAGTCCTCCAAAAATTCTGATAAACTTATTTCTCTGCTAGGAAAAATCTCTCTCTTTATTTATTGCCAACAGGATAAAATATAAACTCCTTAATATGATTCTCAATGGGGTCCTGAAGTTCTTCTCCAAAGTCATCTCTGTAACAAATTAAAGATGGTGGCATATTCTTTGACACTGATCCCATAGAGAGGCGAGACCTATTTGCCCTCTTTTTGTTTCTGGGTAGGCTTTGTGACTATTTTTGCCGATATAATCTGGTGGAGGTGACCCTTTGCCTATCTCTGGCCTCAGCATTAAGAAGATGTCAGCTTCCATTTCCTGCCCCGTAGGGTATTATTTCTTTTTCAGGGTGCTCTGAGATGCTGTGTCAGAAGTCCAGCTACCCTGAGAGGCTAGGCATAGATGTTCTGTTGGTGATTTCAGTGGTGCCTACTTTTTTTTTTTTTTTTTTTTTCCTAATCGAGCCCTAACAAAATACCAGATATCTGAGTGAAGCCATTCGGGCTAAGATAAGACCAGTATCAATGAGTGACTTTAATTGATGTCATTTGGAACATAAGAGTCTCCCAGCTGAGCTCTGCCAAATTCCTGAACCACAGAACTCTCAGATATTGTAAAAGTAATTGTTGTTTGAAGCCTCTAAGTTTTGGGGGTAATTTGTTGCACAATAACAAAGAACAGTCTCTAGTCAATCTTCCCAAGCAACCCACCTCCCAGTCACATGGTACTATCGTCAGCTCCCGAAACACATTAAAACTCTCATGCCAAGAGTGTCCTTCTTCACTTTCCCTGCTTGGCGAGCTTCTGCTCATTCTTCAGATGCAGCTCCTTTCTGAAGTCATTATTGAACAAATGAATGAAAGAAATCCTTTCTGCACCGCCCTACCTTGTCACAGGTTCTGTAAGTACCTTTCTGAAAGCAACGTGACACTGCAGTTACTTGTGTTAAGCTTCTTTGATAGTCTGATAATTCCTGGCTGGGAGGAATTGCATCTTCTTCAGTTTGGCCATCCAGTGCTAAGCAGAGTGCCTGGCACACAACTAATGTTTGTTGAAGGAAGGGAGGACCCAATAAGCAAATAAAACCATGAAAATCATTTTGGTCTCTGTATGTTTTGAAGGTTCAGTCATGCCTTGTTGACTTTTTCCAGTTAGAGTCACACATGAGATAGAAAAACGAACTATTGGCTCTTTTGGTCTTTTGTGAAGTCCGGAGTCTTTGGTAGCCTGAAGAGTTAGATTGGCCTGTCAGTATGTCGGAAAGTAACAGTCTAACCACATGGAAGATGGAGGCACTAGGGAAAGGTAAGTCTGGTGGGTTGAAGGTGGTGCACTGACATTTTCTGAAGTTTAAAGAGGCAGTAGGATTAATAAAAAGAGCTTTGGCCTGGGAGGAGGGATGTCTGGCCTCAGTTCTGTCCCTGAGGAAATTGGCCAGTTTGCTTTATCTCTTTGGGTCTTAATTTCCTCTTGTGGAAAGAGGCATTGGGTCAGATGACAGGTCAGTTATCTTTGAGCCTTGACATTCTGTAAACCCGGCACTCACCTGGACTATGTCACTTGTATTATCTAGATGGGATAGCTGAATCCCGTGCCTCTACCTCCCCATCCCTTTGCTGACTTCTGCACCCTTTGTGCATTGGGTGTATTGGGTGCCTTCCTCATGGGGAAGGACATTCTTTAGAGGATCTTCCCAGAGTAGAAGGTTCTGTGTGGGTATAGATCAGCTCTGCAGACCAGGGTTGCCCCTATTCACATACTGATTTTCCTGTAGATAATTTAGGTATTCTTTATAGATCACCTCTAATTCCCTCATCTCTCCCAAGCAGTGCCTCCCACACTGGCTTGCCGAGGAGTCTGAAATGCTAGTTTGAATTTTTCCCTTAAGGCATTGAAGGCTCAGTTCAGATGCAAACATAATTAAAACATTAGCAGCCATTAAAACCTTATTTGAATGAGCTTATCACATCAGCTCTCTCGCTCTGATTTCTCTAGAGATTTTATATCTATTATCCCATCTAAATCTGCACAAGAATTCATTTTACAGATGTAGGAATTGAGTGTTTCAGCAGGGGGAATATCCAAGTATCCAGTTCTGTTTCCTGAAGCCTAATCTCGCTATATTCTTCCCAAAATACCACGCTGCTTTTCCAAGCAGGGTCCTAAGGAAATGATAGTAAGGGCAGGTATATTTTGATGAAAGGAAGAAGAGAAATGGGAAGAAAGTCCCCCTAATCCCTAAACCAACAACTCCAGAGCTTGGAGAATTTCTTAGAATAGCAGCAAGCAGGACCAGCATGAAGACACGACTGTCTGTCTACAAGGGGGTCATAAAAGGACCTTAAGAAAGATTAATGGAAGAATCCAGAAGACCCATTTGGCCAATGTGGTATCATGGATTGGACTTTGAGTAAGAATATTTGACCTTAAACTTGTCTAATGTGGCAAAATATTTATGTGTTCAATTAATTTATATTCATCTTTTTTCATTTCTGGTTATTATGTAAACTCAAGTACTTTGTTTTTTTAAGGTATTTTATAAAATGAGTCTTAACAAAAAAAAAAAAAGAATATTTGACCATGTGACCTTAAGGAAATCATTTAACTTCTCTGATGCAAGTTTCCTCTGTGTTGTAAAGAGGGATCATAACACCCACCTTGTAGAGTTATTGTGAAGATGAGAAAAGTGGCATGGCCAATACTCAGCAATTGGTACCTTCTACTGCTGCTAGTATCAGTATTAATATTACTGTATCATAGGTAAGACTCCTGGTACACAAAAACTACTGGCTTACCCCCTACCCCATACATATGATGATTTACTTCCTAAAGGCAAGTAGGCAGGATGCTTAATTTGAAGGATCTAATTTGTTGGGATGCATTATTTCACTCAGATTCGGGTCAGTCCTTGCAGAGGTACATTTTTGATATCTAGTAATATCTTCTATTTATTTCATTAAGCATTGATAATGAGGACTGTTATTTTACTGAAGGCTTACAAATTAATGAGCAACAAAATTCTTGCTGCCAACCATAAACTAAGAAATGCATCTGTCTCATTTCCCCGAGCGGAAACCCAGACTGAAGGTTTAGCAGGCCCACGTCAGTACCTTGGTGACACTACTACTTTTTTTCATATTGGCTTTTCCTTCTGCCTAGTAGAACACCCTCCTCCCAAGCCCACTTTGCTGGACTCTGTTCCAGCTTCAGGTCTCAATGTAACTGCCTCTTCTGGGACACCACCTTGATGACCTGGACTAGGGTGGTGGGACTCCTTGCCTCTTCCCGTGAACTTCTCTCATCATGATGCTCATCATACCCCATGCTAATAACTCCTCTTTTCCCCCTCAGTTTTAATTTAATTTAATTTCCTCAGCTTAATTCCTCAGTTTTCCCCATGAAATTGTAAGGGCTATGAGGGCAAACACGTCTCCTTTCATCCCAGTTTCCCTTGTACCTAGTTTAAGCCCCAGCAAATATTTGTTAAATGAATGAGGATGTTGATTTGTTCAAAGAAAAATTAGGGTCAATTTATAAGAAATGCAGTCGGTAAAGAGAGGAATGGATGTTCAAATACAACCAAGTATAGGAAAACAAAGGTTTAGGTCTGGGGATGGGAGATAGGATTGGGGAAAAAGTTAATCACAGATGCCAGAGGGCGGGAACAGTTGGAAGGTCCTAATGCGCCTGGTGGAGTAAGGGGGGAAGGGAGTGGTGGGAGACGAGGCCGGTAAGAAAGGCAGGACTAGGTCCCGTAGGAAAAAGTGGCTTGGATTCTATGTCTGGTGAGAAGCTGTTGGTGTGTGGAGGACATGGGAGGAGGAGGAAGAGATAAGGTGATTTACTGGTGAAAGAGAATAAGTGTTTATTTCTAATAGAGAGAAAATAGATAGTGTCTAAGTGAGGGACTACGAATACCAGGAATTGGGGGTAGGTTAGGAGGAGGACAGATGATGCTATTTTTATAGCCTACTTTAGTACGGTTTGACTTTTAAACTTCGATGTGCATGTTTTATTTTCTTAGAAATTAGACGTTTATTTAAAAAAAAAAAAGAACCAGAGAAAAGGTGAGCTGCCACGTGCTCTCCCCCCTCCATCCAGAATAAGAGTGGGTTTGCCCTGAGGCCAGTGGAGCACAAGTTTCTCAGCTCTCATGAACCACAGCCTGGAGGGGCCCCGCAATGTTAACTTGCCATTGATTTTTATAAAATTTGCAAAATTTAGGCATTTGAACTCAAGTGAATTAAGACCATGGTCCTTTTCTACTCTGATCCCCCCTCTGTCACATTCCCCCCTGTGGGACACTGCTTGAGGGGTCTCAGGCATTGTTGGGATCCAATTAAGGGGAAACTGAGCTGGAATCACCTCATCGAGATCCACTTACATAGCTCTCAGCCCCTTCTGTGTGTGCTGTTTTTACTGGCTGTCCCACCGTGGAGATGGCCTCCAGGAATACCCTCTCCTCACAGCTGACTCACCAGGTGCTCCAACGCAAGATCCAGGGGCAGAGGTGGTCTCACAGTTGAACTTGTCCTGGGTTTCTGGCACCGGAGCTGTGTGAGGGTAGCTACATTTAGTCACTGCAAAAGAAAACTGGAAAGCTTGAAGTCTTACAACTTACATATGAAACAAACGAAATAGAGGTTTCCTCAGATTTCATCACAATCCTAAATGTACAGAATATTACCAATATCGAGTTGTGAAGCTTAAAGGAACTTCTGGAAATTATCAATAAAAATACAATTTTCAGTCAGCATGCTAGATGGAAGACTAGTTATATTTCTGTTGCCTGTATGGCTAATACTGTAAAATAGAGGCAATCACATGTACGTAGCTAAAAAACCTAGAAAAAAGAACTGTTGCAGATATATGCCAGGCAATTAATTAATACAAGATAACATGCTTGTTTTTCAGTGGATTTTGTGAAGTTTGTAGTACTAGCTTTCGAAAACTTGCTCTTTACTTTCTCATGCTAATTAAATATTTTTGTACCTGATTTTGTATAATAATTTTGCATTCTTTTTCTTAAATGGTCTCCTCAGTTTTTATAAGCTTCAGTTCTCCCAAACCTTTTCTGCCTCTAATGGAGAGCTGGTTGTTTTTCCTGTGTAAAATATTGTAGAGATTAGGAAAATATGTGTCTGTCTAGCAGGGGCTGACTAGAGCAAATGGCAAGGAAGAAGGCTCTGGGGACCAGGAACATTTATTGTGGGTCTTAAAAACATAGGCTGAAGACTTCCTTTGTGACATTCACATAAAAGAAAATTAGTCCTTTTAAAGTATCCAATTTAGTGGCGTTTAGGACATTTACAGTATTAGGCAACACCCACCACTGTCTAGTTTCAAAACATAGTCATCACTGCAGAGAAGACCCATGTCCATTAAGCAGGCGCTTCCTGTTCCCCTTTCCCCCATTCTCTCCCACCCCTGGGCCCTAGCAACCATCCCTCTACAGTCTGTCTCTATGGATTTACCTATTCTGGGTATTTCATTTAAATGGGATCGTACAATAGGTGGCCTTTTTAATTTGGTTTCTTTCACTTAGCATAATGTTTTCAAGCTTCATTCACACTGTAGCATTATCAATACTTCATTCCTTTTTTAAAAAGATTTTATTTATTAGAGAGAGAGCACACACTGGCAGGGGTAGCTACAGAGGGAGAAGGAGAAGCAGGCTCCCCGTTGAGCAGGGATCCTGATGTGGAATAGGACCCTGGAATCATCACCTGAGCTGAAGGCAGATGCTTAACATGAGCCACCCAGGCACCCCAATTACTTCATTCCTTTTATATGACATGTTAGAGTATGTACGTGCATGTGCATACGTGTGTATGTATGTATATTTCAGTAGAGCTCATTTGGAAACCATTTTCTAATTCAGTTTAGTTGAAAACATTTATTGAGAGCCTGTCATGTGCCAGGCACTGACCTAGGCCCTGGAATCAGTCCAGTGTGAACTGTGACCTGCCAGGCTCTTTTTGCCTCTGCCTTTGTCAACTGGTTTTTCCGATAGCAGAAAAATAACCAGTCTGTGGAGCAGCCAACTCCTGTGTGTTGAGCTCTCTCGGTGAGCTGAGTCCTGTGCTTGGCCCTAGCACTGCCTTGTTTATTTAAACCTTGTAAGTACTCTGAGAAGAGGGATTATTATCATCTCCATGAAAGACAATGAAATCAAGACTCAGGGAAGTGAATGAGTCTCTAAGAGCTCACAATTAGTAAAGAAACAGAGCTGGAATTCAAGCCCAAGGCAGCCTCCTTGCAAGTATGATGTTTCTGATTTATATCCTAGCTAGGGAATACAGCTTGCCCCTGGAACTGCCAGGGGTGAAAAGAAAATAGTCTTTTGATTTTGGAACTCCTCAGGCCCAAAGTTGTTACTGCATTTCATATGCAAGGGAGCTTTTAATTTTTCTTTTAAAATTGGGAGGCATTTCCTCATACAAGAAACAATAAAATTTGGATTTAAACATCAATTAATGTGCTGAGACAAGGGACCCCAACATACAGCTGGAGAGCGGGAAAGCTTGCCAGGCGAGGCATTCATCTTGGAAGTAATCACGTATTTTACTTGGCTTTGGCTTTCTGGAATGAGATCTTTGAAAAAGGCTTTTAAATTTTATATCACTTTCAATTCAGTGGTGTGGACTAGGCCTTTGCCTGAGCCATGGTGGGGACATTTATCTCAATAGAGAATGGAGAGCTGATGAACCATAAATTCTCCCACTCAGCACCCTATGTTGGGTTTTCCTTTCTCGTAGCTCAGATGAGAGCTTCCCCTCCTTGACTATAGTCACTCAAGCTGCAGCCAGCAGGGGCCTAGAGAGGCTCTGGGAGACCCTGAACCAGTGTCAGGAGGCAGCACCAGCTCTTCCTACTGGGAAAATGTTGCATATTTCCTGCTCTCTCAGATACGGTCTTTCTGCCCTGCTCAGGCAAGTTATGAGAAGGGAATGTTTACCGAGTCCCCCACCCATATGGCAGATCTATGAAGCTGTGAAGAGCAATCTGGCTCCTCTTTAATTGTACGCTCGTTCTGCACCCTGTGTTTTCCCCTAAAGGTTTGGAGGCAGCTCTGTGCAAACTGGTATGACTCCCAGTAGCTCCTTGTTGGAGTTTTCATCTCTCCTGGAATATTTTCTTCCCTCCCCACCTTTAGGTATCCAGCATCCTTCTGCATACTCTCCTGTTTGCTCTTATACTTGTTCTCCCCTTACCAAATTATACTGTGCCCAAAAAATTCTTCATTCAAATGGAAATAGACCAAGTTTAAACCAAGTTCATCAAAAGAATCCCATAATCTGGACTCTGCCTAACAGCTTTGGTCTTGATATAACAATCATGCCATACTCTGGACAGCTTGAACTGAACACTGAGTGAGTCATTCTCTTGACCCTATCATCTGAGGGCCCTTGCACATGCTGTTCCTTTTGCCTAAAATGATGTTTTTCTAGCCCTCCATCACTTTTGCCTGCCTGTCACTTGATTTAGTGTTCCATCGATGCCCTTTCCTCAGAGAAAACTTGTTCTGACCCTCCAAAGCTAGGCCTAGTGCTCATTGCTCTCTGTGCTCCAACTCAGCATTTCCTGTTTTTATTGTCAGTCTCCCTTACTAAACTGGGAGCTCCTTAAGAGGAGGAATTGCAAGCCTTGACCTTGCAGAGTCATCCATTAAATGGTTTTGAATAAGTGAATAAAAATGATGCACAAGTGACCACTATTTTTGTTTCTTTCACAAATCTGCACTTCAACAGGCTGAACTATAAGGTGCCTTTGAGATCAATAAAGGAAATTCAGATTTTCCTAGTTTGTATTCAACTCCTTGGTGAAGTGGTGGATTCAGAGATGAGGCTTCAGCAAAGGAGGTCTCCAGGACCCAAGGGCACCAGAATGCATTCCCTTCAAAAAGGTCAAGTTTGATATGACTGACCAAACCAAGAAAATTGATGCAAAAATTTGGAATGGGGAGTGTGGGCAGTAAAGATGTTTTGAGGGGTATTCAGAATGCAAATAGGATTCTTTCTGCTTCATTTGCTGCCACAGAGCAGGGCACAGACCTAGCAGCCCTGTGACAGTGTGCACAGGGAAACCTAACTTCTCCATTATTGTGTGTGTCAGAAGAGCTGGGCAATTCTGCTACTGGTGGCCTTTTCTGTCTTCCATGTCTTACAGGGTATTTGTTGGGAAGAAGCTCTGTCACATGGGAAATCCTAGCTGCAAGGGGGTTTGGGAAATTAAACCTTTAGGTGTGTAGCTGAGTACTTGGGAGGGTGCCATAATATCTGTTCTAATATGACGTGAAAAATCCAACTAAGGATGTGAAATTTAGTATAATTACCTTTAAGCTAGCCCCAACTTCCCATTTATAAAATAGTAGTTATTATTCAGTGTGATCCCATGTTAATTAGAGAGAAAATGTGTGTATATGTGTTTGCGTATACTTGCTTAAGCATCTTAGGTTAGATCATGAAGGCTGGCCTGGGTTTGAATATTGATGAAAACAGTGACCAGGCTTGGCTGGGTTGCTTTTACTTCATTCTACTGCCTGGATAGTAGACCCATGGTCCAAAGTACATGATTGAGATCCAGGACACGTGATGGTGTAAGGAGACATGTCTTCTAGGGAACTCTTAGTTCCTCAAACAGAGCAAGAGGCCTGGTCAGGTCAGAGGATTCCAGAACCACTTTATTTCATTTTTAAAGACAGGGGGGACTGGGGGCAGGCTAGCCCACTAGCCTGCCACTGTTTACCTGGACCTAATGTTTCGGGTTCTGAATTTCTTGCTGCATCACAGTTCTGTAACTACAGGTTGTATACTTTCTTTCTTGCTCTTGATATGCTCTTGGGCCTCCTTGAGTTTTGAGTACAGTAGTCCTACCATGACTTTCCACTACAAAAACTGACGTTCTCAAGTGGAATATGAAGGGAGGAGGGAGGGACCATTATTGTCCAGTTAGACATTTAGATGAGTTTTTCAAACTGCTTAGTATAATACTTATATAATCATAAAACTTCCATCTTTAGCTTTCCCAAATGGCATAGTTTTAAATGGTTAATGGTAGAGAATTTCAACAAAATAGCCTATTTTTTTAAGAGTTATTTATTTATTTGAGAGAGACAGTGAGTGAGCATGAGCAGGAGGGGCAGAGGAAGAAGGAGAGAGAATCTCAAACAGATTCATTGCTCAGCGTAGAGCCCGATACAGGGCTCAATCCCAGGATCTTGAGATAATACCCAAGAGTGGGACAGTTAGCTGATTGCATCACCCAGGTGCTTCTACTGGACTACTAAAAAGGTTTTAGAGCAAGTGGGTGAATCTGAGACATCAGAATCATTAGGTTTGGATGGGATAGGAGGTAGAGGAGAAAATTCAAGGTCATTGGCTATTAGAAATTTAAATTCACATTCACCGAAATGATGAGTGATAAGAGAAGGTGATCTGAGAAGAGAACATTCAAGAGGCAGCTGAATTGGACTACTCCTCTTTTAAGACCATGTGGTGTGCTGGCAAAGAGCTTGGGTTCTGGCCTGGGCCAGCAGGCTTCAAGTCTTATTCAGCACTCATTAGTCTTAAGGCCTTGGAAAATTTTTTTAACCTCAATGTGCCTTATCTTTAGAGTAGGGTTATAATAATAGTGTTTTCTTCAAACGGTCATGATGAGAACTAGATGAGGTAATTATGTGAAAGTGTTTCATCCAAAAATCTGGTGCATAGTAAATATTCTATATGTGCTGGACTAATTGTTACTGTAAAAGAGCCTTTGGCATGGGAAGAAATTTTTTGCTAGGGTCAGGGCATGGTACAGATGTCTGGTCCTTGGAGAAAATAGATTCCTAACACTTACAAGACCAAGTTGAAGAAACACACAAAAAATGCACAATTGATTACAATGGATGAAGAAGATACCCAAGTACCACGTTTTTTTGGAGGGATTTAATGAATCACACAGTCATTTTTTTCTAAATGGATTTGAGATATGAAATAGAGGATATTGGTATTGTATGTTTGATAAAACTGAAATCTGACATTAAAACAAAAGAAAAGGGGAAGAATGTAAGTTACAAGGTGAAATAGCTGTGACTGAATTTCAACATTACATCGGACAATGTCTTGAGGCAAATGGAATGCCTTACTTATTTTCAGTTGAGTTTTTATGGATTGAGAATGTAGTGGAAGGGGGTGAAGAAGGTAAGTAGGACAGTAGACTATTCTGCCATGGCTAAGGAAGCAGGAAAAGCTTGTAAGATGGGGAGGGGTGGTTAGTAGAAGAGGTGCAGATCAAATTAATAAATTGAGTGATGCTAATGTGAAAAGTGATTTTAAATTTAATGATTTTAGCTGAATGTTTTGTAAGACTGTTTGACAGCAGTGATGACATCTCATCCTGTCCTTGCCTTGCATTCCTCATTACAAATGTTCATGTTCCTTATCATGGACTGACCTGTCCATCCAAAAAATCCACCCGTCCATCCATCTCTCTGTTTAGTCTCCAAGTAAAATAGAGAATGCCCAGAAGGATGGTGGAGCATACGTGCCAAAACCAGCATATGGTTCCTTGCAGGGCCATTGGGAGCCACCCTTTTGATGTCAGATGAACTCTGCTTTGAAACTGTTGTTTTCCACTCAAATAAGCACATCGTCCTGCCTTTCATCAGCTCCTTTGTATAATAGGTGTGATTAAGAAAAGCGTGATGACTGATGGAATAAATACATTTGATTGAACAATGAACAGTTATGTGATAAATCCCCTTCCAAGGCCTTTTCCCCAGACCCCATACAATGGCCCCTCCTCACCACTGCTTGCTGAAACACATCTGAAACTCATCTTTTGAAGTCACCTTCAAGTGTATTGGTTGAATCTGATGATTTCCGGGGTGTCAGAGGTCTTTTTCTTTCATGGTCCATTTTAATTTGAAGATCATCAGCTAGGTGTCTTGAGGGGACAATTTAGGGGAAACCACGAATTTCAGTGTGACATGAACATTTTTACTTGCCAGAAATTGGAAGACGGTGGTGAATGGTCTTATGATTTTAATGACTGGTTAATTTTATGCTATTTGAAGTTGTTGCTAACATGAATAAAACCATTGATGGACTGGAGTAAATCAGTCAAGAGTTGACTTATTCTTGATGGAAGTTTCCTGGAATAAATTCCATCTGCTGAGGTCCTCTCCTTACCCTGATCATTAATCTTTCCTAACTTCTAGAAGCCACGTGCATTCCTTGGCTTGTGACCCCTTCCTCTATCTTCAACGTAAGCATCCGTGCCTCCTCATATCTTTCTCTGACTGTCCTGTTTCCTTCACGCACTTATGAGGGCCCTTGTGATTACGTCGAGCTCACCTGAATAATCTAGTAGATGGCCATCTTTCAAGAGTGTTAATTTATTCACACTTGCAAATTCCCTTTTGTCATGTAAGGTAACAGATTTAGAGGTTCAGAGATTAGGGCATGGACATCTTTGGGGTGGTGGTTGTATTATTTTTTCTATCACTCCAACCTTGGATTTTCTGTCCCTTCCTGGCTTCCTATTACTTAGTAAGCCACAGCAGTAATAACCTAAGAGCCATTGACTCTGGGAGATACCATGAAATGTTGGGGAAATTTGGCCTTTGTGTCCTGGTCTATTAGGTCTGTGCTCTTAGCCTTTGGCTCAGACCTTTGGTTTTACCTCTTTTGAGTTAATTTTTCTTTCCTTTTGGGGATCTGCATTTTTAAAGGCACTAGGAAAATTAACAAATTTTCTGGCACTAGAAGCAAAACAGAGGATGACAAAAATTTGACAGATATAGCAACTGAGGTTTCAACAGACTCAACAACTTGTCCAAACTAAGGAGTGGTTGAACTGAGCTTGAATCCTTAAATTCAAGGCTCTAAATTCTAAATCCCTAAATTCAGGCTCTAAATCTTCTCTTTTTCTTTTTCCTAACCTGAGAGTTCACTTTCAAGGAAGAAAACAAGAATTACTACATAGGCGGAGAGTAAAGATCTGATCTGGTATCAGTAATAACAGTAGAAACCTTTGAAAAATAATTTTCCACTTACAAATCAAACAGATTTAACTGCAAACTTCAGAAGCAGGAAACAAACTCATCAATATTAAACATATTTGAGGGGTGCCTGGGTGGCTCAGTGGGTTAAAGCCTCTGCCTTCGGCTCAGGTCATGATCTCAGGGTCCTGGGATCGAGCCCCTCATCGGGCTCTCTGCTCCACAGGCAGCCTCCTTCCTCCTCTCTCTCTGCCTGCCTCTCTGCCTACTTGTGATCTCTGTCTGTCAAATAAATAAATAAAAATCTTAAAAAAATTTTTGAAATTTCTGGAGAAGACAAAAGGTAGTGTTTCTCTTCTATATGAGCGTTTTTCAAATTTCATTTCCTCTTTTGAGGGACATAAATGTACACTCCACAACAGCTCTGATATAGTCCCTCTGTCTGGTTGAGTGTCATGGCATCTCCTGTACATTTCCAGCCATCGAGAGGCTGTTGTCAACTTCTATGGTTTATATTCTGTACTCTGTATTATGGAAGCACACCTTTTTTCCCAACTGTAAAATTCCACTGTACTTCTTAGATTTATCTTTTCAAACTACTTAGTAGAGAATCCCTGCCCTTCCAGGGCTGAGATGTGTGTTTCTGCATGATTCATGCAGAATCATGGTACAGTATGGAGGTTCAGTGCTTGGCTTGAGTGTAGATATTTTGAGGGTTGACATCGTTTGCTATCAGGAAAATATAATTTACTGCTTCTGGAGTCAAAACAAAATTAATAAATGATACAGCATGCAAACCCATCTTGGCCTTATGCTGCTTAGCAGTGTTTTAGTCAGTTACATTTGAATGAATGAGAAACATATGGATGAGATGTCCCTTGTGGCTACTCCTGGACTCAGAGATGGAAGGGGGAATGTGCTTAACCAAATGAACCATATTTTTCTAACACCGTGTTTGAGAATGTATTTGGACCTATTCTCTAGAGCCAGTGGGAGACTGGTCTTTCTCTTCTGTCCCTAAAAGTCCATACTATCAAGGCTGGTGGAAGCTCCCCTGTGTCTGAGTCTTCGGCTAGGAGTTGGGGGTAGGATGGGATGGCTAGAGGTTAGAATCAGATGGTGGTGGGATTCTCAAGGCATGGTAGTAGTAAGTGTTGACTTGGAACTGGGCTTTATTTCTTCCTTTTAATGTGGAATTGTGCTCAAGCAACTTTTCTGGCAAATTAGATTTCCAATAAGCCAGTGGGACAGAGGGACATCCTCAGAATCAGAATACAATGAGGGAGACTCTCTAAGCAAAATTTCTTATTAGGTGGAATGGTTGACCAGTTGATTCTGCCAAAGATTGGGAAACTCGGTGGCAGGCCCTTGACATTATCTCAATGCTGTAGTGATATCTCAATTATCTCAATACTCTAGTGATAGAGGAAAGCCCCATGACTCTCTTTGCTTCAGCTAAGGTTGATACTAAGGCTTTCATGCAATTCTCTCTCCACACCTTGCTGCAAACTAATCAAGGCAAGTGCTGTTACCTGACTCCAAAAGAAAGAAATTTACAGCTCAGAGAAGAAAAGCAATCCACCCAGTGTTGCCTATCTAGTCACTTTCAGAGGTAGGCCCCCACACAGTTTCATCTGAGCCCCCATTCCCACGATCTTTGCTCTGCACCAGGCAAACAGTCACACAGGTGGCCCCACTTAGCACTTCAGATGCTGTGACTAAACTGACAGGAAGCAGCCCTGTTTTCGTCTCTGCCTTCCCCCGAGACAGTCCCTCTGGTCTGTTTCATTCTCTTCTCCTTTTTTTTTTTTGCATGGTGAGTCATCTAATAATACAAGTCTCAGTGAATAATAGGTCAGTGTTCATAATCCACTTTATTCCAGCAGGAAGGATTTCAGGATGAAAAGGCCATGCAAACAGGTGAACACAGGTATCTGGCTCAGACGTAGATTTCTCTTGGAAAGGACGGTGGCCTTCATCTGACGTCTCTCCTTGGTTCTGACCTGTTTTTCTCCAGCTGGTCACACTCACCTTCATAGAGTCCTAGAGAGCCTTTTTGTGGTGTGTGGCTGTTCCTCCTCAGTTTCGGGGTAGGAGGACCCTGTGAAACCCCACAGCTGGTTACTTGCTTCTCCTGAGCTTCTGGCTAGACCTGCCGATCCTGTCCCCTGAATTAATGCATCCCAGTGGGGCCTAGGCCTCTCGTCTCTTCCAGTTTTGTGACATTTAGTCTACTCTCTTGTTTGCTTTCTGCGACTCTAGCTTCCGTTCTTGTTCTGGCTTTTCTAGGACCTGTTCACGAACCCCCGTGCTCTCCTTTCTCAGGTGGTATCACACGTGGCCTTCCCTTAGCCCTAGTCACCTCTGCAGGGAAACGGGCTTGGGCTTTTATATTTCTTCATCTGCATACATCACGGTGGGGAAAAAAGTGAACCAACATTTAAAGCATCTGTCACCTAGTCATCATTTGAATGATATAAGGATCCACCCTCCCCTTTTGCCATGAAAGAAAGTTGAAGAAATTGAGTGGCACAGGATATGGTAGATCAGTGGTTCTCAACCAGGGGCGATTCCCGCCCCTGCCCAGGAGACAATTAATTGTAATGTCTGGGGACATCGTTGGTTGTCACAAGTGGTGGGAAGGTGCTACTGGCATCTAGCAGGTGGAAGTCAGGGATGCTGCTAAATGTCCTTCAAGGTGCAGGACAGCCCTTCACGATGTAGAATCATCTGGCCTAGATGTCAGTAGTGCTCAGGCTGAGAATCATTACCACAGATGATAAACTGTACACTTTGAGCTCAAAGACAGGTATGAGTATGACTTTGACCTTTGTAATATTGATGTCAGTATATACCGATTATAACAATGAATAGCCAAAATAAAATCAATATTAACATCGATATTGTGTTATACAAAAACTTGAATGAGCAACTTGCTATAAATCAGGCAAATACATTGGTGGGTTTAATGATTTTTATTTATTTGTCAGAGAGAGCAAGCACAAGCAGGGGGAGCAGCAGGCAGAGGGAGAAGCAGACTCCCCGCTGAGCAGGATGTGGGGCTGGATCCTAGGACCCTGGGATCATGACCTGAGCTGAAGGCAGATGCTTAACTGACTGAGTCACCCAGGCATCCCTATATTAATGGGTTTAATCATCACAATATCCCTTTTAAATATATTTACTTTCATCATCCTTTTTAAGGTAGGATGAAAACAAGGCTCAGAGACATTGAGTCCCAAGTCATGTTTACTAGCATATGTGTCCCTAATGCATGTATCACCTCAGTTCTTGAAGGCTGTTGGAAGAAGTTTGGGACAAAATGACCAGCAGGAGGCAGTCCAGGACTTCTGAGGAGCCTGGTAAAGTTCTCCCTTGAGTGTGAAGTGCAGAATTGGGGGTAATCAAACCTGCCCCTCACTCCTTGGTGAATTCTGGCCTCTTCTACTGGATTTCCCTCCTCCTAGTGGCTGATAGGGACTCTCCGGTCTGGGGGGAGCGAGCTGGAGATCCCCAGGTTGCTGTATGAAGTACATTTAGAGGATGTTTTTACTGACAACTACTGTCAGGGGTCAGGAAAGTGGAGGAAGGGTAGAAACAACCTGAGATAAGAAAAAAGCCTGTTATCCAGAAAAAAGGGCATCTCCTTTTTTTTCTCCGGGAAGGAGCTAGTTCTTTGAGGCTGCCCCACAGTAGTGCGCATACTGCTACAAGGCAGAGGAGGGAGGCATCTCAGCTGCTTAATAAAAAGGAGATGGGGAGGGGGTGCACAGAGAGGTCCCAAGGTCTTCGAATGCTTTCCTTCCCAGAAGTCGTTGACTCTCTAACGAGCCATTCAGGAGGAAGAAAGTCTGCTCGAATGTATTTTTACATGGGAGGACTTCCTGTGGCAGAAAGGCTCACATGGATCACAGCCTCTGTTCATTGTGCACAGGCCTCTGGCCATCTGGACCACCCAGGGCCCAGTGTTTTCCTAGGGAGGGCAGGATGAAGGCGAGGGGATTGACACCGCAGCCCCAAGGTAATTACCAGATGGCAAAACGCTTGTTTGCACTGGATGATTCAGAACAACCAGTCACCCCAGGAAAGCTAATCTGATTTCATCTTCAGCATCAAACTTTTCCCCTTCCAAGATGCGCTCTTCTCTTTTCCTTGACAGGCAGCAGCAAAGGCTCCTCCTAAAGATTGCAAGACCATTGTCCAAATCGGAGCCGCTGCCCGTTGGGGTCAGCGTCCACTCTCTCCTCTGGGGTGGTCGGCCTGTCTGGGGTCTGCTGTGCCCTCCGTGGGGCCTGCACCTGACTTCAGCGCGCACTGGCTATGTGACTGTGAGGAAGTTACCTAACTGTTCAGAACGTTACAAAACGGGGATGATAATTCCTACCTTAGGGAGTCCAAGAATATATGCCTGTGAAAGGCCTGCCCTTGGCCTGTCGTGTCCATTCTCAAGAGACCTTAACTCCTCTTCCATTCTGGAGCTTCCCTGGCCTTATTAACAGCCATCCGACACTTCCCTGATGTGAGGCCTCGAACATCAGCGTATTCGAGCACAGCTCATGCAAACAATGACTGAATTCATTTTTTAGTACATCAGAATAGGTGGGCACACACATGGGCATGTGTGCAAGGAGCGTTGTTCTCTCTGTGCCTTGAAGTCCGCAGACCCTTTGCCTACACCGCTGCACTGCCAGCCCAGACTGGGTTAAAGGAAGGAAACAGGTAGGGCCATACCCCCTCATATAGCACTTGCTTCGAGGAATGGCTGAAGACTTTACTTTTACATTTTTAATTTTTAATATTCTTCCTTTAAAGCTTCTGTTTTACTCAGCTTCGGAATCTCTGCCCGTTCTGCTCCTCTTTGTAAAAAAAACAAAACAAAACGAGAAAATAGAGCAGGGACCTAGCTATCAGGGAGATTTTATTGAATTGCAGATCGACACTCTGGTTCACTCCTCTCCCCTGAGCCACAGCCCGCCCTCCAACCCGGTCCCCGTGTACCTTACCAGCCGCCAAGTCCATGACCAGCAGAGGGCACCAAAGCACAAGGCACAGGCGTCTCCCGGACACCGCGCTTTCCTGGTTACTTCTGGCTGCAGCACCCAGCCGGGACCTGAAGCCAGCAAACCTGGGTCTAAGCCCGTGCCTCAGCCACTGATTCCTTTTTTTCCTGATACTTCATCTGATGGGAAAAATCCCTTAGGAGGGAATTGCAGAATGGCAGAAGTCACCTAAGCTTTCAAGCAATGTCTTGAATCCCGTTCCTGATCTGTCAAGGAGCTAACAATACTAGCGACCCTTTGTGGAGTGCTTGTCCCATGCTCCGCACTGTTTTAAGGTCTTCCTGCAGGAGGAGGTAGTGCCTGAGACCACTCTCAAAGAATGAGTGGGAAGTGAACTGATTTCAGCCAGTTACTCTTGAAAATGAGATGGCAGTAAGTTTAGGAGTCTTGCCTGGAGTCTATGAAACCCTTCACCTAAATTTAAAAATATGACTTAACACTATTATAGAAAGAAATAAAGCTTCTCTGATTTCACCCCTGTGATTTAAACCTATATTATTACGATTTTTTGTGTATTATTATCGGTTGTCATGCAACCTCATACAAGTTTCCACATAATTGCAAACGCAAGGCTTACTGCATAGTACATCTTGTAAATGTGATATTTCAACATGCTAAATGAAGCATAGTGAATAAAGTCATGCGCCCTCAGTCGGCTCTGGCTGAGTGTCTTGACTCTGCCTCTTAGAAACTCAGGGAACTTGGGGCGCCTGGGTGGCTCAGTGGGTTAAGCCGCTGCCTTCGGCTCAGGTCATGATCTCAGAGTCCTGGGATCGAGCCCCGCATCGGGCTCTCTGCTCAGCAGGGAGCCTGCTTCCTCCTCTCTCTGCCTGCCTCTCTGCCTGCTTGTGATCTCTCTGTCAAATAAATAAATAAAATCTTTAAAAAAAAAAAAAAAGAAACTCAGGGAACTTGTGGGGCAAATCATACATTATATGTTAATTAAAAAAAAAAAGAAACTCAGGGAACTTGGCTGCAGTATATAAGAGCTCTGTGCCTCGGTTTCCTCACCCCCAAAGAAAGCTAATAATAGCAGTTGTCTTCTAGAGCTGTTGTAAAACTTAAATAACTAAATATGTGTAGAAAGTTGGCTCTTGAAAAGGGGTGATGTTGCCCCCCAGGGCCCATCTTTGTGATGTCCAGAGACATTATTAGTTGTCACAACCAGGGGACAGAGGTGTTAGAGGCACCTGGCGGGTAGAGACCAGGAATTCTGCACATTTCCTACAATGCATGGGACTGACCCCACAGCAAAGAATTCTCTGGCTCAAAATATCAGTAGTGCCAACATTGAGAAATCCTGCTGACAATTGGAACACAGTGTCTGGCACATGGGAAGTTCTTACTAGATTTTGGGCATTATTATTTCCTAAACATTCCTAAGTCCTGTCATCTGACATTCAAGGATGTGAGTGATTACCACCAACGTTTCTGTACTTCTTCCCTGTTTCTCCTTGTTACAAACCACAAACTCTAGCCAGCTGGCCTTCTCAAAGTGCTTTGACTGTGTCATGCCCATCCCTAAGCATGGGTCTCAGTCCTTCTACCTGGACCTCCCGTCTCCTCAACCATGGCAGTGACTCTGCCCCCTTCCAGACCTTTCTTCTCTGTGAAAGCCCCATGGTGATTTCTTGTGCCTGGGGCCCAACTACTCCAGTATGGTTACATGCATGTGGTTTAGCATGCAGGTTTTGATCCCCCTGTGAAGTCCTGGGCCACTCCAGAAGGAGTTTACTCTGGTTAAGGAGCTCAGTGTGCAAAGCCCCGAGTTCACAGTGTTCAACAAGGCATGGGCCTCTCTGGGAAGGTCATATGCTATGGCCTGCTTCATCTGGTGTGCTGTGTAGGTGCTCATTAAGCACCTGATGGGGGCTAAGAGGGGTCATGCAATGAGTTTTGGAGTCTGGCCCACTAGAAAGAGGTTAAATCTAGACTCTGATCTCATTAGCACTGTGACCCTGTTCAAATAACTGATCAAATGACATTCATTGATAATGAGCATGATACATATTTCAAGGTGGGGGGAAATGTGTTGGATATTTAGTCATGGCTTAAAAGTGTTGGTTCTTGGGGCACCTGGGTGGCTCAGTTGTTAAGCCTCTGCCTTCGGCCCAGGTCATGATCCCAATGTCCTGGGATCGAGCCCCATATCAGGCTCCCTGCTTGGCAGGGAGTCTGCTTCTCCCTCTCCCTCTGCATATATGCCCTCTCTGTCTCTCTCTCTCTGATAAATAAATAAAATCTTAAAAAAATATATTAAAAAAAGAGAGAGAGGTAACTAAAATATAAAAAAAAAAAAAGTGTTGGTTCTTTTCTACCCTTATGGGCTGGTTTGCTTTACAAGTACCATCTACCCCACTTGTCTGAGGGCACTCCCACAGTCCCCACCCCCATGAGAGCCACTCTCTGGGTCCAGGCTTGTTCTTGTAAACATTCACGCTCTGACTCAGCCTGCTACTCAGTCTTTCTGTTTAGGTTGTACATCTGTGGTGTTGAGCCAGAGCTACAGCCCTGAAGTAGGATTCCAGGAAAAGCGAAGCCCTCAACGGAGCTGTACTTGGCCGAGGCTGTGTGTTCCCTGCCCCCTCTCTTCCATGTATCCGGAGTACATTCTGATTCTGAGGAGATTCCTTCTGGGTTGTTTCCACACAGTTGGGGGTAGAAAGAGCATCCCCGATTGGAGAGGTTCTTAATGTATCGCACAGAGGACACGTGTTTTGACTTACACAGTGTGTATTGTCTGCTTTGCTGAGTCAAAAACCATGCAAATGTTTTTGGTTAAGCTGTTCACGAGGCTCTGCATTTACAAGGCATAGGGCTCCAGGAAAGAGGACAGAAAGGCACAATGTGCTGACAAGCCAAAGGTGACAGTACTTTTCTTTTTGACTGTGGCATGGATGTTTATTAAGTGGGCCCCAGCAAGTCACTTACCCTTTCTGGGCCTCTCAGAGGCAGCTTAGTATAGAAGTTAGAATTAGGTCAGCCTGTATCTGCTGTGTGACCCTGGGCAAGTTACTTAATCTCTCTGAGCTTCAGTTGCCTCCTTTGTAAAATGGAAATAGCAACAACACGGACAGCAGCATTGTTATAGGGATGAAATGAGATAAAGCTCAGAGAACTCTTAGCACAGCACAGTAAACCCTGGGGGGTTGGGGGGGGGGTCCTGCAGACTCCCCTAGCCTACCCTGGAGGTTGTGTGCATACAAGACAGCTTCCTGTGTTTTTCCTCCTGAGGACAATCTGTGGTCTTGGGAAGGTGCTTAGTTCATATGTGTGGCTGGATGGAAGGCTAGAGTGCCAAGGATTGAATGTCCCAGGAACAATCACTGTGAACAGGATTTGGTGGATCAGTACCTCAGCCTCCTCACCCCTCAGTGGGACAATCCTAAAATGCACTCCACAGTTTCTTGGGGGCCCACACTAAGATGGGGTCCCAGTTGCCTACACTTCCTATTTGCTGATGTGCTCTTTAAAAATTTTAAAAAAAATTTTTATTAACATATAATGTATTTATTATTTGCCCCAGGGATACAGCCCTGTGAATCATCAGTCTTACACATTTCACAGCACTCACCATAGCACATATCCTCCCCAGTGTCCATAACCTAATCACCCTATCTCTACCTCCTCACCCCCCAGCAACCCTCAGTTTGTTTCCTGAGATTGTCTCCCTCCCAATCCCATCTTGTTTCATTTTTTCCTTCCCTATTTCTACAACCCCCTGCCCTGCCTCTCAAATTCCTCATATCAGAGAGATCATATGATAATTGTCTTTCTCCAATTGACTTATTTCGCTTAGCATAATACCCTCTAGTTCCTTCCACTTCGTTGCAAATGGCAAGATTTAATTTCTTTTTTGGCTGCATAGTACTCCATTGTATATATATACCAACTCTTCTTTATCCATTCATTTGTTGATGGACATCTAGGCTCTTTCCATACTTTGGCTATTGTGGACATTGCTGCTATAAACATTCGGGTACATGTGCCCCTTTGGATCACTACATTTGTATCTTTAGGGTAAATACCCAGTAGTGTATTTGCTGGGTATTTACGATTGCTGGGTCATATGGTAGCTCTATTTTCAACTTTTTGAGGAACCTTCATGCTGTTTTCCAGAGTGGCTGCATCAGCTTGCATTCCCACCAACAGTGTAGGAGGGTTCCCCTTTCTCCGCATCCTCGCCAGCATCTGTCATTTCCTGACTTGTTAATTTTAGCCATTCTGACTGGTGTGAGGTAGTATATCATTGTGGTTTTGATTTGTATTTCCATGATGCCGAGTGATGTTGAGCACTTTTTCATGCGTCTGTTGGCCATCTGGATGTCTTTGCAGGAATGTCTGTTCATGTCTTCTGCCCATTTCTTGATTGGATTATTTATTCTTTGGGTGTTGAGTTTGATAAGTTCTTTATAGATTTTGGATACTAGCCCTTTATCTGATATGTCACTTGTGAATATCTTCTGCCATTCTGTCAGTTGTCTTTTGGTTTTGTGGACTATTTCCTTTGCTGTGCAAAAAGCTTTTGATCTTGATGAAGTCCCCATAGTTCATTTGTGCCCTTGCTTCCCTTGCCTTTGGCAATGTTTCTAGGAAGAAGTTGCTGCAGCTGAGGTCAAAGAGGTTGCTGCCTTTGTTCTACTCAAGGATTTTGATAGATTCCTGTCTCACATTGAGATCTTTCATCCATTTGGAGTCTATTTTTGTGTGTGTAAGGATATGGTCCAGTTTCATTTTTCAGAACGTGGCCATCCAATTTTCCCAACACCATTTGTTGAAGAGACTTTTTCCCATTGGACATTCTTTTCTGCTTTGGCAAAGATTAGTCAACCATAGAGTTGAGGGTCTATTTCTGGGCTCTCTATTCTGTTCCATTGATCTATATGCCTGTTTTTGTGCCAGTACTATACTGTCTTGATGATTCCAGCTTTGTAAGAGAGCTTGAAGTCTGGAATTGTGATGCCACCAACTTTGGCTTTCATTTTCAACACTCCTCTGGATATTCGGGGTCTTTTCTGATTCCATACAAATTTTAAGATTATTTGTTCTTTTTCTTTGAGAAAAATTGATAATATTTTGATAGGGATTGCATTAAATGTGTAGATTGCTTTAAGTAGCATAGACATTTTCACAATATTTGTTCTTCTAATCCATGAGCATGGAACATTTTTCCATTTCTTTCTGTCTTCCTCAATTTCTTTCATGAGTACTTTATAGTTTTCTGAGTGCACATTCTTTGGGTCTTTGGTTAGGTTTATTCCTAGGTATATTGTGGTTTTGGGTGCATTTGTAAATGGGATTGACTCCTTAATTTCTCTTTCTTCTATCTTGCTGTTGGTGTATAGAAATGCAACTGATTTCTGTGCATTGATTTTATATCCTGACACTTTACTGAATTCCTATATGAGTTGTAGCAGTTTTAGAATGAAGTCTTTTGGGTTTCCACGTAAAGTATCATGTCATCTGCAAAGAGTGAGAATTTGACTTTTTCTTTACCAATTCAGATGCCTTTTATTTCTTTGTGTTGTCTGATTGCTGAGGCTAGGACTTCTAGTACTGTGTTGAATAGCAGTGGTGATAGTGGACATCCCTGACATGTTCTTGACTTTATGGGAAGAGCTCTCAGTTTTTCCCTATTGAGAATGATATTGGCTGTGTGTTTTTCATAGATGGCTTTGATGATATTGAGGTGTGTAACTTCTTTCCCTGCACTGTGAAGAGTTTTGATCAGGAAAGGATGCTGTACTTTGTCCAGTGCTTTTTCAACATCTATTGAGTATCATATGGTTCTTGTTCTTTCTTTTACTAATGTATTGTATCACATTGATTGATTTGCAGTTGTTGAACCAACCTTGCTGTCCAGGAATAAATCCCACTTGGCCGTGGTGAATAATCCTTTTAATGTACTGTTGGATCCTATTGACTAGTATTTTGGTTAGAATTTTTGCATTCTTGTTCATCAAGGATATTGGTCTGTAATTATTTTTGATGGGGTCTTTGTCTGGTTTTGGGATCAAGATAATGCTGGCCTCATAAAATGAGTTTGGAAGTTTTCCTTCTATTTCTATTTTTTGGAACAGTTTCAGGAGAATAGGTATTAATTCTTCTTTAAATGTTCGGTGTAAAATTCCTCTGGGAAGCCATCTGGCCCTGGGCTCTTGTTTGTTGGGAGATTTTTGATGACTACTTCAGTCTCCATACTGGTTATGGGTCTGTTGAGGTTTTTTATTTCTTCCTGGTTCAGTTTTGTAGTTTATATGTCTCTAGGAATGCATCCATTTCTTCCAGATTGTCAAATTTGGGGGCATATAGTTGCTCATAATATGTTCTTATAATTGTTTTTATTTCTTTGGTGTTGGGTGTGATCTCTCCTCTTTCATTCATGATTTTATTAATTTGGGTCCTTTCTCTTTTCTTTTTGATAAGTCTGGCCAGGGGTTTATCAATCTTACTAATTCTTTCAAAGAACCAGCTCCTAGTTTTGTTGATTTGTTCTACTGTTCTTTTGGTTTCTATTTCATTAATTTCTGCTATGATCTTTATTATTTCTCTTCTCCTGCTGAGTTTAGGCTTTCTTTGTTGTTCTTTCTCTAGCTCCTTTAGGTATAGGGTTAGGTTGTGTACTTGAGACCTTTCTTGTTTCTTGAGAAAGGCTTGTATTGCTATATACTTTCCTCTCAGGTCCGCCTTTGCTGTGTCCGAAAGATTTTGAACAGTTGTGTTTCATATTCATTTGTTTCCATGAATTTTTTCAATTCTTCTTTAATTTTCTGGTTGACCTATTCATTCTTTAGTAGGATGATCTTTAGCCTCCATGTATTTGAGTTCTTTCCAACTTTCCTCTTGTGGTGGAGTTCTAGTTTCAAAGCATTGTGGTCTGAAAATATTCAGGGAATGATCCCAATCTTTTGGTACCAGTTGAGACCCGATTTGTGACCCAGGATGTGATCTATTCTGGAGAATGTTCCATGTGCACTAGAGAAGAATGTGTATTCTTTTGTTTTGGGATGGAATGTTCCAAATTTATCTGTGATGTCCATCTGGTCCAGTGTGTCATTTAAAGGCTTTATTTTCTTGTTGATCTTTTGCTTTGATGATCTGTCCATTTCAGTAAGGGGGGTATTGAAGTCCCCTACTGTTACTGTATTATTGTTGAGGTTTTTCTTTGATTTTGTTATTAATTGGTTTATATAATTGGCTTCTCCCATGTTAGGGGCACAGATATTTAAAATTGTCAGATCTTGTTGAACAGACCCTGTAAGTATGAGGTAGTGTCCTTCCTCATCTCTTATTGTAGTCTTTGGCTTAAAATGTAATTTATGTGATATAAGGATTGCCACCCCAGCTTTCTTTTGATGTCCATTAGCATGGTAACTTGTTTTCCACCCCCTCACTTTAAATCTGGCGGTGTCTTTGGGTCTAAAATGCATTTGTTGTAGACAGCATATTGATGGGTCTTGTTTTTTTAATGCATTCTGATACCCTGTGTCTTTTGATTGGGGCATTTAGCCTATTTACATTCAGGGTAACTGTTGAATGATATGAATTTAGTGCCATTTTATTGCCTGTAAGGTGACTGTTAATGTGTATTGTCTCTGTTCCTTTGTGGTCTATTACTTTTAGGCTCTCTCTTTGCCTAGAGGACCCCTTTTGATATTTCCTGTAGGACTGGTTTGGTGTTTGCAAATTCTTTTAGTTTTTGTTTATCCTTGATGCTTTTTATCTCTCCTATTTTCAATGACAACCTAGCTGGTTATAGTATTCTTGGCTGCATATTTTTCTTGTTTAGTGCTCTGAATATATCATGCCAGTCCTTTCTCACCTGCCAGGTCTGTGTGGATAAGTCTGCTGCCAATCTAATATTTCTACCATTGTATGTTACAGACCTCTTGTCCTGAGCTGCTTTCAGGTTTTTCTCTTTGTCACTAAGACCTTTAAGTTTTACTATTAGATAACCGGGTGTGGACCTACTTTTATTGATTTTGAGGGGGTTTCTCTGTGCTTCCTGGATTTTGATGCTTGTTCCCTTTACCATATTAGGGAAATTCTCTACTGTAATTCACTCCAATATACCAACTGCCCTCACTCTCTTTCTTCTTCTTCTGGGATCCCGATTATTCTAATATTGTTTTGTCTTATGGCATCATTTATCTCTCAAATTCTCCCCTCATGGTCCAGTAGTTGTTTGTCTCTCTTTTTCTCAGCTTCTTTATTCTCCATCATTTGGTCGCCTATATCACTAATTCTCTCTTCTGCCTCATGTATCCTAGCAGTAAGAGAGCCTCCATTTTTTAAATTGTACCTCATTAATAACTTTTTTGTTTTCAGCTTGATTAGATTTTAGTTCTTTTATTCCCCAGAAAGGGCTTTTATCTCTCTGGAGAGGGTTTCTCTAATATCTTCCATGCCTTTTTCTAGCCCAGGTAAGCACCTTGAAAATCATCATTCTGAACTCTAGTTCTGACATATTACCAATGTCCGTATGATTAGGTCCCTAGCCATCAGTACTGCCTCTTGTTCTTTTTTTTTGTGGTGAGTTTTTCTGCCTTGTCATTTTATCCAGATAAGAATATATGAATGAGAGAATAAAATACTAAAAGGATGTCAAGGACCCCAGAAAAATATACACTAACCAAATCAGAAGAGACCTGAAACTGGGGGGAGAATAAAGGGGGAAAAATTTAAAAATTATATATATATAGATTGGTGAATAGAACAAAGCCACCCACTTGATTTTGGGTGTACTCTGATCTCTTAGAAGAAACTACCTCCCAAAGTTTTAAAGAACAAAAATCTTATATATATATATATATACAAAAATAAGAGTTAGCATGGTAAATGAATGTAATATGACTGTAGAGATGAAAATTAAAAAATTCTAAAAAAGGAATTGATAAGCTAAGTAGGTTGGAAAAAGAAAAAAAAAGAAGAGAATGTGATCAGGCTGGAGACTAGAACAAAGGCATGTGCTAGATTTAGGGTATATTTTGATGTATTATTAGAAATTGTATCCCAGAATTTTAAAGAAAAAAAAAACCTATATGTATACCAAAAATAAGGTTAAATATAATGAAAGGATAAAATATGACTATAACAATGAAAACTTAAAGATTTTTTAAAAAAGATATTGATAGGATAAAATAGTTAAAAAGTGTTAAAAGAGAAAAGAGGGAAAGTTAAGAAAATAGCATAAGACAAAAATAAATTTTTTAAAAAATTTTCAGCATAACAGTATTCCTTCTTTTTGCACCGCACCCAGTGCTCCATGCAATCCGTGCCCGTGCTAATACCCACCACCTGGTTCCCCCAACCTCCCACCCCCCGCCGCTTCAAACCCCTCAGATTGTTTTTTAGAGTCTATAGTCTCTCATGGTTCCCCTCCCCTTCCAATTTCCCCCAACTCCCTTCTCCTCTCTAACTCCCCTTGTCCTCCATGTTATTTGTTATACTCCACAAATAAGTGAAACCATTATGATAATTGACTTCCTCTGCTTGACTTATTTCACTCAGCATAATCTCTTCCAGTCCTGTCCATGTTGCTACAAAAGTTGGGTATTCATCCTTTCTGATGGAGGCATAATACTCCATAGTGTCTATGGACCACATCTTCCTTATCCATTCGTCCGTTGAAGGGCATCTTGGTTCTTTCCACAGTTTGGCGATCGTGGCCATTGCTGCTATAAACATTGGGGTAGAGATGGCCCTTCTTTTCACTATATCTGTATCTTTGGGGTAAATACCCAGTAGTGCAATTGCAGGGTCATAGGGAAGCTCTATTTTTAATTACTTGAGGAATCTCAAATTTAACTTTGCAAGACTAAGGGATCATGTGGAAAAGGTCATGAATTCTGTGTGTTGCCTTCCCCTAGCTCTGGAGTTCTGCAGTTCTCATTGACTACTGAACTTAGTCTTGGCTGGGTATTCTTTTTTTATTTTAATTTTAATTTTATTTTTTAAAAATTTTTATAAACATATAATCTATTTTTATCCCCAGGGATACAGGTCTGTGAATCGCCAGGTTTACACACTTCACAGCACTCACCATAGCACATACCCTCCCCAATGTCCATAACCCCACCTCCCTTCCCCGCCCCCCAGCAACCCTCAGTTTGTTTTGTGAGATTAAGAATCACTTGTTTCATTTATTCTTCTCCTACCCCCTTAACCCCCCATGTTGCATCTCCACTTCCTCATATCAGGGAGATCATATGATAGTTATTTCTCTGATTGACTTATTTCACTAAGCATGATACCCTCTAGTTCCATCCACATCATCGCAAATGGCAAGATTTCATTTCTTTTGATGGCTGCATAGTATTCCATTGTGTATATATACCACATCTTCTTTATCCATTCATCTGTGGATGGACATCTAGGTTCTTTCCATAGTTTGGCTATTGTAGACATTGCTGCTATAAACATTCGGGTGCATGTGCCCCTTCGGATCACTACATTTGTATCTTTAGGGTAAATACCCAGTGTGCAATTGCTGGGTCATAGGGTAGTTCTATTTTCAACATTTTGAGGAAACTCCATGCTGTTTTCCAGAGTGGTTGCACCAGCTTGCATTCCCACCAACAGGGTAAGAGGGTTCCCCTTTCTCCGCATCCTCGCCATCATCTGTCATTTTCTGACTTGTTAATTTTTTGGCTGGATATTCTTGCTGATCTTCTGGGGGATCTTCTGGGACCTTTTGCAGTGAGTCTCAAATGTCTTTGCTCGAGGCCTGAATTGCACCACTCTTGCCAGGAGCTAGGCTAAGTAATCTGCTGGGTTTGGCTCTTGATAGCATTTGTTCCCTGAATGCTTTCTGTATAGCTTTGGAGGACGGGAATAAAAATGGCAGCCTCCCAATCTCTGCCTGGAGGAGCTGAGAGCTTGGCCCCCACTCCTCAGTGCTCCCTCATAGAACAGCAGTCAGTCCCTCCTGTCTCCCTGGTCTCTGGCCACGCTCTGAGCTCACACTGTCTGTGACCAAGTGTTTCTATCTCTGGTGCATGGCCCCTTTTGGCGTCTCCAAACCCAGCAGATTCCGCAGCATGCTACCGTGCTGCTTCTCCTGAAAGAGGAAGGAGGAGGTCTCTCTGGATCTGCCACTTGGGTCTCTGCTCAAAGAGCAGTGGCCTGACTGTACCTTGGATCATGGTTTAAGGTAACCCCGAGCTGAAAGCTCACTCCTTGGCTCCATCTCTGTAGCCAGCTTCTCTGCTCCAATACCTGGGAGACCTGCTGCAGTCAGGCACCCCTAGTCTTTCTGTGACCCCGTGGTTTCTGAGACCACACTCTCCCTGTGAGGGCTCCACCCCCACTTTGCCTCTGAAGTGTTGTTCCTCAGTGGAGCAGACTTGTAAAAGTTCTGATTTGGGTCTCTGCTCCTTCACCGCTTGCTGGAACCTGACCCCTCCCCACTCCCCAGTCTGTCTTCCCGTTGCTTCAGATTCACTCCTCCACATGTCCCACCTTCCAGAAAGTGGTCAATTTTGTATTCCTGGAATTGCTTCTCTTCTATCTCCTATTGAGTTTGTAGGTGTTCGGAATGGTTTGATAACTATCTAGCTGAACTCCTGGTACCTGATGATATTTCAGTCTCCTAGTCCTCTGCCGTCTTGCTTCTTCCTCCTGCTAATGTGCTCTTCTGTTGGTTTGCCTCTATTCCCTGTCTCAAGCTCCCAGTCCCTCTCAATGTTCCCTGAGATCATATCTCAGAAGAATGATGCATCCAAATATTGTCTCGGGCTCTGCTTTTGGGCAGACCTTAGATGCCTATGCCACATGCCTGCTGTTGGTGTTAAAATGTGGAAGCACCTTGCAAATGATAATATATCCTCCACATATAAGTATGATTCCATTTCTGTGGAGCTAATATGCTGCTGTCACTATATGGTCAGTGACACAAATGTCTATGTGACCTGCAATAAGCTCATTGCAGCAGGTGGGACAGTTGTAGCCTGGGTCCCTTTTTGAGACCTAAACTGGCTTTTGGCTGGTTGTGGCCAAGCTTCATGAGTCCTTGGGATATGTGATTACTTTGAATATTTTGATAAATTCTCCTATGATAGTATATACAATATTTTTTCTACAGAGAATAAAATAGTTGACAAGTGATTTTTAGAGTTCAGGGAAAATGAGAGTTATGCACGTGGAATGTGGGTGATTGCAGATGTCCACAAATTCTTCTTCTATTGAGAGATAGGGTCTAATTCTCTTCCTTTTGGTGGTCTTTCTGACTTACAACCAACAGAATGTGCAGAAGTGATGCTGTGTGGCTTCAGAGGCTAGGCGAAGAGGCATGAAGCTTCCAGATGGGTCTATTGGGACATTCACTCTTGGACACTACCAGCTTTTATGCTGAGAGAACCTCAGACTGCATGGACAAGCCATGTGGGGTTGCTCTGATTGGCAGTCTTAAGCAAGTTCTCAGCCTCCTGCCAGCATCAACTGCCAGCCATGTGAGTGAGACGTTTTGGGCATCAACCTTCAGACAACTGTGGATCCAGTCAAATTCTAACTGTGATGTAGGTGAGATCATCAACCAGAACCCCCAGAGGGCTTCTCTCAGAATTTTAGATTCAACATCATGAACATGGTAAAGTGGTTGCTTTGAGCCACTGAGTGGTGAGATAATTTGTCACGCGATGGTAGATAACCAGATGAGGAAGGATGGTTGCAGAGTAGAGTAACATCATAGGAACATTTATATAAATTAAGGCATATATCTTTGGTAGCATGTGAGTGTGTATGTGTGTGTGTGTGTGAGAAAGAGATTTAAATAATGTGGACAATTCCATTTTTCATTCTATCAGTGAACACATGAACACATGAAATGAAGTAAGAGTAACATGAGTGATGTCAATCTTCTAATTAGTGAATTGATTTCCCATCCTGTCATACTGGGTATGATTTTGTCATTTAGAGTTCTATATTTTAACATATTATGATGTGTATAAGCAAGCTGGCTCTTTCATTTGGTGCTAGAACAAGGAAACAATAAAATGTATTCTTATATTAAAGGAGATACAGTGGTGTCAGTTTTCTCTCCAATGGTATACAATGTCATACTTTATGACATACATTTGGAGGACATAATGTCCTCCAAAGGGAATTCCAGTATGAAATTTTAGCCTCATGATCTGAGTTCAAAGCACTCTTTGGCTTAGATATAACTTGACTGGGTTATAGTTCTTTGTATGACAGTACCAAAATGGTTTCTTCACAGAGCGGATGTTTGATAAATATTGGTTGATGAAATGACTTTTGGATTCTGGGAAGAGCCCATTAAGTATATCCATAGTGACAGTGTTGGCTCATTGCCAGTATTCCCACTATTGTTAATTGCAGTAGGGAAGTTGAAGTTTCCTCCATTCTAATGACTTTCACTTGAAATAGGATTTTTCTTTTTTCTTTTTTTAAAAATTTTGTATTTTTTTTAATTAACATATAATGTATTATTAGCCCCAGGGGTACAGGTCTGTGAATCACCAGGTTTACACACTTCACAGCGCTCACCATAGTACATACCTTCCCCAATGTCCATAACCCCACCTCCCTCTCCCTACCCACCTCCGCCTGCAACCCTCAGTTTGTTTTGTGAGATTAAAAGTCTCTTATGGTTTGTCTCCCTCCTGATCCCATCTTGTTTCATTTATTCTTTTCCTACCCCCAGACCCTCCACATTGCCTCTAAACTTCCTCAAATCAGGGAGATCATATGATAATTGTCTTTCTCTGATTGACTTATTTTGCTAAGCATAATATCCTCTAGTTCCATCCACGTCATTGCAAAGAAACAGGGTTTTTCTGTGCTAGAGAAAACTTTGATTACTGCAGGAATATCTGCTGAAGATATGGAAGTAGAATGGAAGGGCAAGATTATGTAGAATTCAACTCAGATGCTTATTTAGATCTTCTAAGTAAACCTATTGGATGCAGCCATCATCTTGACTCTCAACAGATCTAACAGTTTAGTTAGGAAGGCAGACAGGGAACAAGTATTTAGAAATGTGTAAGTCTCATCCAAAGTGGTACAGTGGGAGTGTAGGAGCAAGACATTTGACTTTACCTGCGTGGTATGGGAAAGCTGCACCAAAGAAATGACTCTGAAAGGTGAGACAATATGGGCCAGATGAAGGGGGTTAGAGGAATGCATTTCAGGCAGGGAACAGTATGTGTGCAGTTTACATCAAGGGATGGCAAACCTTTTCTGCAAAAAAGCCAGACCATGTATTTTAGGCTTTGTGGGCCATATGGTCTCTGTTGTAGCTACTCTGCCATTGAAGAATGAAACTAGCCATAGAAAACTTGTTTAAAAAAGGTGTGTGTGTGTGTGTGTGTGTGTGTATGTGTGTGTGTATGGACCAAGGACCATAGTTAACAAATCCCTGTATGAGCCTTTGTTTTATAGATGAGATAATAGCACAAAACTGATAAGCAGCAGACCTGAAGTTCAAATCTAGTCCATCAGGACTCCAAAACCCGTGTTCCTTGAAACATAGTACATGCTTCCTTTCTAAAATCTTTTCAAAGATTCCAGAGCAAAAGAGTGATGTAACTGTTGATCATGAAAATGCCTGGCACATTGTGCTACTGTGCTGACCACAGTGGCTTGATAGGGATGGCTAAGTGATCAGGGTTAAGTACTCTTCAGAGTCTACACAGATTATTTGATATGTATTTATCTTGATATACATATTATTTTCATTCATGGTAATGACTAACATTAGGTCTGTTGTGTGTGGTTTGCTATCCTATCAATAAATCCCACAGTCCAGCCATTATCCAAGTATTCTGAGAATCAAGTGTTTCTTCTGGCACGGCTCTTTATCTAATGTTAGTACTATTGTGAAAACACTCTTGGAAGTCATGGTATTTATAGACATCTTGTTCCTTTGGCGGATGTCTGGGAAAGATCAGAATGTGCAGGGCTGGCATTGTTGGAGTCCTTTGTTCCACATCAATAGTCTACTTTGATGATATTCTCTAAGGAGTTGTAGGCATTTTTATTTCATGTGGTCAAGGTTACTTGGTTTATAGCATTCTAAAATTGATTTTCATTCATGTTTAGACAGTTATCTATAGGAGCACCCAGCTCTTTGGATATTAAGCTATAAATGTTTTGAAATACATTTCTGTGGTTGAGTGAATGGGGAGCCTTTGGATAGAAGTTGTCAGTGCTGTGGGAGGGCTTCCTGATTCAATTGGAGGGTAGACCAAGTAACCAAATTTGTCATTTCCACTCTACACCCTGGAGACAGAGTGGTGACACAGTTAGTTTGGGAGTGACCTAGACGCTCTTCTCTGTCTCTCTGAATTCCTTCATTCATTCAACAAATATTGTTGAGATTTAAATAATGTGGACATTCAACAGATATTGTTGAATGAATGTTGAGGGACACCTAAGTGGCTCAGTTGGTCAAGTGTCTGCCTTCAGCTCAGGTCATGTCTAGGATCAAGCCCCACGTTGGGCTCGCTGCTCAGTGGGGAGTCTGCATCTCCCTCTGTTCCTCCTGCTACTCCTGATCTCTCTTTCTCTCAAATAAATAAAAAAAATCTTTAAAGAACAGAAACAAAAACAAATATTTGTTGAAACCATGTGTGTCTGGCAGTGTGCAAGGTTATAGAGCAAGAAGACAGGTCCTTATCCTTATGTAGCTTACAGTCTAGTGGGGAAGGGTGTGATGTCAAATAGTCATATCAAGAGTAAATATTTATAAACTAAGAAAGAATATTTATAAACTGAGATGAGTCCTTTGGAATAAAAGAATGCAGTACTGAAAACCAGTCTGTCTCAGACTGGGTAGTCAGGGAAGATTCCCTCAGTTGGAGATGCTTAGACTGGATTTAATGGGTAAAAGAGGTAAAAGGTAGATGAAGGTGGGAAATTAGAACAGAAATATCCAGAAAAAAGGAAGTATGTGAAAAAAGACACCATGCAAAAAATTGAAGGAAGTAGGTGGGCTCAAAACATGTCTCCCTGTTCCCCGAGTGAATTACCCCTGGAAAGCCTGCATCCTTGCTCCTGCTGTTGGATGCTGGGCAAGGATCCAGTCAGACTACACGAGGATTTGTTGGCCTAGTTCATCCATTCATTACATTGCTCACACTCCCAGATGAGACACCAGTTTGTGAAACACTCTTCTACCTGGTAAGGGTGTGGACCCTAGAGCCTTGACTGATAAAAGGTCTCCTAAGAGCCTGGATTGGGCAAGGGGATGGGCTGCAGGATGCAGGGTTCACAGGTGAATTAAATGTAGCCTCTGAAGACTATTCTAGTCGTTCTTGAGGTTGGAGGGGCTGGGAAGTGAGGAATATTGACAAGAACAGAGTTTGAAGGGGAAGGGTGGGAGGCCAAGACGTCTAAAATTTGACAAGCCAGAGAAAGTGTCTGAATTCATGTTTTAGAGAGTGGTTTTAATCCTTGGCAGGGGTTGGAGGAAATGGGGAAGTATTAGAGTCAAGTATAAAGGCTAGATTTTAATTATAATCAGATTTTTCTTAGAAGAAACAAAGCTTGGGGCACCTGGGTGGCTCAGTCAGTTGAGCATCAGACTCTTGGTTTTGGCTCAGGTTGTGATCTCATAGGTCATGACATTGATACCATGGGTATCGAGCTCCGTGTTCTGCACAGTCTGCTTGAGATTCTCTCTCTCCCTCTCCCTTCCCTCCTCCCCCGCTCTCTCTCTAAAGTAAATAAATAAATTTTTTAAAATCTTAAGAAAACAAAGCTTTCTCAATCAATCTCTTCAGTTCTTCTTGGCTCTATCCACCAAAGCTTATCAATAATCTAATTGTACCAAGGGTTCTAGCTCCATAATTTAGTTTCTCAGGCCCCATTAACAGCTATCATTTGATCCTACAATGGTTTGAGCTGTAGTAGCCTTTTCCTTTTCCCTTATATTTCCACATCATCAAACATGTGAATTTCTATTTCCTGTTCTCTCTTCCTTTCCCGTCTGTCTTACTGGCTTTGAAACATTGGTTGTGTTTTGCTGTCCTCCTCTTTCTCAGATGGGGACATTTTCAGTCTGATTTCTGAAAAATAGAAAGCACATGAAAGCACCTTGCGCTGTGGTTGGAACATCATCAGAGCTCAGTGACTGTCAGCTTGCTCTCCCTGGAGTTAGTTTGACTTGGTTCTCATTTCCTATATGCTTTACCTGTGGACCTTTCTCCCTTCTCCTGTAACGGTCATCCTTGCCCCACGCTGCTCATTCTCCACAAGTGTTCGTATCGACTGTGGGCTGTCCACTGGGTTCGCTGCTAATCTGGTGCCCACTTCAAGAAAGCTGTAGCAACATTAAAGCTCAGACATGTGCAGATGGAAGGAATCTTAGAAATCATGCTGCTTTACCCTTCTTTGTTTAGAGATAAGGAAAACAAGGCCTGCAGAAGAAAAGGGACTTGGCCAAGTTTGTGCAGTCAGATAGTGCCAGAGCCAGGTGAGGACCTCCATCTGTGTATGGCTCCTAGTCCATGTGCAGCTGTCCTGCCCATTAGTTTGGTTGTTTGATTTCTGCTTTGGTGAGTCTGGATGAGTTTACACTTCCTGTTGCTGCCCCTATTGTATGTGTGAGCTGGTTTCGCTACCCACCCTCTCCCTTCTCCCCTTCGAACCCTCTCCTTCCCTTTTTCTCCTCCTATCCCCTCCTTCTCCTTTGAACAGCATTTATATTGGACATGAATCCATAGGACACTGTGCTTGTTCACTGTGGGGATGGACAGGAAGAACAAGATAGAATACTTGTCCTCAAGAAGCTTGAGCTTCTTGGGGGCCAAATAGGAGCAGCAACAACATAATAAAAATAACATAAAGAGTAACTGCTAGAATTGAGCACTTTGTGGCGTCAGTCACTGTGTTAGGGCTTTAGATACACACGTATATTTATTTAAATGTGACCACAATCCCATGAGACAGGGACTATTTCCACATTTCACAGATGAGGAATTTGAGGTCAAGAACACAGAGAAAGGAAGTGGTGGCAAAAAGGTATGTGCGTGACCGGGTTGGGGAAGGAAGGGTAGAGAACCCGCGTGCTTCCCCAGGGCCACCCTGAGCATGGGCAAGTGGACTCATCAGTTTCCAAGCAGCTGCAGCCTCAGGTTAAAAAAAAAAAAAAAAAAAGAGAGGAAGAAGAAAACTGGACGAAGAAGAAGAAAACTGAAGCTCTACAGAGACTCAGCAGGGCTTGAGGCTAGCCCTCCTCTCCATTATTAGCCTTATGCAGAGAACTTAAAAGAGATCCTTTGCAGGGCAGGACTTAGAAGTTGTAGCCATTTACAGCTTCTGGTGATTATTTAGGGGAATCTGAGTAGGGTTAATTAATTAGCCTAAGGAATTTGCTCCTGTGCCTTGTTGGCAGGTCCATGGAAGGTGTGTCAGGCCTTTTCCAGGTCAGGGGCTACCAGCCCTGTGACTGGGACCACTCTCCAGGATGTAGAGTCCCTCTTGGAGCCCGATCTCCTTGGGCAGTCCCCATGGGTATCAAGCCAACATAGCCTTTGCCATTTCCCAGGATTTCTTTCATCTTCTGTGACCCCCTCTCCAGCTTCATGCTGTGATAAAGTTCCCCCAATCCTCTTCTGTGGTTTCCCTCCAGCCTTGCCCTGCCAGGCCATGCTGAGAAGCTTGATTTGGAAATGGAAGACATACAGCATCTTTTTCCAATAGAGTAAGGCTGTCTATACGTGAGCCAAAAAATGTACGTACATCTCAGGGCTTTATAGGATTAAATATGTTTTGGCAAATACTCTAAATACAGAGAAAGGTTGGAATAAAGGCAATCTAACAGGCTGTTAGGTTTCTATCATGTCCCCTTCCTGCAGAATGGGTGATCATTTCAAGATGGGTCATTTTGTTCAGTTCATCTTTAAGGGAACAAAGATCACTATTATTCATAAAGAACCAGAATGAGAAGCAACCTTCACAATTAAGACACACACACGCATGTATCGGGAAATGCACTTTCCCTCTTCCTTCCTTTTCTTTGCTCTGAAATGATGGCTGTTCCTGGTCTTCATTCATTATATGTAAACAGGGTTAACACATTTTGGCATCTGGACCCTGTTTACAACCAAACGTTCTTGTCCAGCCCTTTAATGCTGCTGTGTGGTTTCTGTTGGGCTGCCTTCAAGTGATGAAAACAGGAGGAATCATGGGGGGTGGGATGAATGGGGGTGGGGCCGGGGGTTGTTTGTTTCTTTGGGTGGTGCCTCTCTTGGGGCAATTTGTCAGAGAGCTATTCTCTTCAAGTCCACGTTGCAAGGTTTAAAGTGATAAATAGCCTTCCCACCACAAGGAATGAGAAAGATGTGATCAGGGAGTTCAGTGAATTGAGTGGCCAGTGGCTTGGGTGGGGATGTCCATGCCGGGAGGTCATGGCATGCGGAGTTAGCGGCCCAGGGATCCCCACCGCCAGACCAGGCAGAGGGCCCGAGACTGGTGGAGACGAAGCCCACAGGGGAAGGGCCCAGGAGGGAGGAAGTCTTGGACAATTATCCTTTTTCTTTAAAGAGATAATCATCCTTTCTTCTGTGTGTTATACTTTTCTTTGCTACTAGATCTCTCTGGTCAGCATTTGAGCACACAGATTTCTCTCCTCTTTAAAAGAGTAAGCCTCCTCCCAACCCCCATTCTCTTCTGTCATCTGCCTCTCTCTCCCTTCACCATCAACTTGTTGAAATAATTTTCAAACTGGCTTTTGACATTTTTCCAATTTTCCCTTCTTGTATGTTTACTCCAGTCTGCCTCTCCTCCTGAACACCCGCTAGGGTTCGTGTGTCCAGAGTCATGAGGGCAAGGTGAGTCCTGAGCCTACAGGTCCCCTCAGCCCCAGTCCATGCTGCTGCCCACATACTCCTTTGGGAGGGTTCTCTTCCTCTGTCATCCCTGTGACCAGCCTCCTCCCCGTTTTTACCACCTTTGTGACAAAGGCACAGTGTACATTGGTGGCTCATCTTGCTGATGTATGTCTCAAAAGCTGGTATTTTTCCAGGCTTTGTCTTGGGTCATCTTCTTGGGGTACACAGCAGCACCTACCTCCTTTGACGGCATTAGTCGACAGCTTTGTGTTGAAGACTGACATCATCCCTCACTCCTATTTCTCTGCTAAGACTCCGACCTGTATGTCTAACTTTGTTCCAAAACCCTTGGTTGTCTCAGGAAACGTCAATTCAGAATATCCAGAGTGACATTCCCACCCCAGTTAGACTGCTCTTCTCACCATCTCTGTTTTTGTTTCCCCAAGCAGAAATCCGAAGTGGTCTTTTGACCCTCCCTTCCACACACTCTCTCTTATCAAGTCCTATTAATTTTGCTTTTTATTATGTCTTCCCTCGGAGCACTTCTGTTGATCTTTACTGCTCCCATTCTAGGCGAGACCCTTCTCCTGCACTAGGAGACCTCTACCTCTCCACGTGGAGGAGGATGTAAATCTGATAATGTTACTAAAGCCTATTATAACACGGTCTTTCTTGTCTTTCCTAACCATTTCTGCCTCTTCTGTATTATCAAGCAGTGCTAAGCATCTTCAGTCTCCTTATGCGGTTTCTGACTTTACTTGGAAACCTTTGAACATGCTTCCTCCCTCTCTCTTAATTCCTATCCATCTTTACTGTTACACTTTGTCGATTATGCTTACATGTGCTATCCTCACTGGGGGGTGGGGTGCAAGTGCCTCCCTGCTGGTCTCCTTGGGTATGTTGTTGCAGGGAACTCCCCCAATCTGTTCCCATTTCTCTGTCTCCAGGCCCTGGGTGTCCTGTCTCCAGGCAGTGCCCTCGCACACTGGCTCTGCACTTGGCCATGTGGGACAACAGCAAGTGTCACACCTGTAAGAGACTTGAAAAAAATGCTTGCACTTTGGAGTTTGTCCTCTCCTACTCCATGTACCCCCATGCATGATAACACTTACCAGCTCTTTGCACCATGAGAAAGACACAGCCCATCCACCCCTTTCACCCAAGCTAGCAGCCACTTAACCGTCAGACAGGTGAGAGACCATCTGGAACCATGTTCTTTGCCTAGGACAGTCTTTTTTCTCACGTTTCCTGTAAAGTACTACTCATCTCTCAGGAGGCAGCCTAAATGTCCCTTCCTGGAGAGACCTTGCCTGATGCCGATCTAAATCAGGTCCCCTGGCATAGGCTCTCATGGGCCCTTTAAATTTCCTTCACAGCCCTTACTGTAACTTGTATTAGATCCGTTGAGTTATGTGATGATTGGTTTAACCAATGGTACACTCCACAAAGGCGTGGAACAAACCTTTATCCCATAGCTCCTTGTATGCCCTTGAGTATTTGAATGAGTGAATGAATGGATGAATGGATGAACCGTTAATGCCCAGGGTCAGAAGAGTTGTAGGAGGAAGGGAGGCCAGTTGGAGAGACAGTGAGCGACTTTGCATTTCCGGCTGGCTTGGTTTCTGCATTGACCCTGTAATGTATCTTCTTCCTTGTTTGCACGTTTCTTGGTTTTTATGACTAAATGTCACACCTAAGATAAACGGTCAATTCTAGAGCCTTTATGATTTTCTGAATTTAGGGTCTCCCACCCCAGTTTAATAGTCTGTTTTCTGGCACTTTAGTGGTACTGGAATCACAGCATTCAACCCTTTTCCATCTGGTATGTGGGCAGAAAAGAATGAGGGGTAAGGGAGTCCTCAGGCAGAAGTCGGGGTCCTATCTCTGAGAGAGTGCCCAACTGTGTGACCCTGGGCAAATTCTCAACATTTCGGGACCTTGTTGTGAGGGCTAAATGTAGTAATGTAAGTAAAACCTGTAAGATCATTCATTGTGCACACATTTGTCCATTATTCTCTCTCTCTCTGCTGTGTTTAGCCTATTCCCTCCTTTTTGGGTTTTCTTGGTAACAACAGGCACATGATAAATATTAGTGCAGTGATTGAATGGGAGCGCTGGAGGACTGATAATTTCCTGCTTACCATCTTCTTCCTATTAACGGCAAGTTTAGGATCTAGCACATAACCTGAGGGAACATAGCTTGGTATTTCTTGCTCTTCAATCTGTTTCTCGGCAGGAGTCCAGTCTTCCACTTCTGACAGATTTTCTGTAATCTATACGTTTGCTACGTGCCAGACCTATGGCATAAACCTATACAGTCCTGTTTGTGCTAGGGTTGACAAAGCCAAGGACATTACATTCCATCTTTACTGGCGGCAAATCCTTCATTTCCAAATGAGAATCAGAGGATGATACTTAAAATAAGAATTCTAGTTGGCTAAGTTAAGGGGTCTGAGGAAATTCAAATTCAAGACAATAATCTGGCTCTTAGCCCAAGGCTTTTATGTTGGGATATAAATTGGATACTATGTCATTTGCTTTTTTAAGTTTTCACCTCTCAGGGTCCTGTTTTCCTGAAATCACACACTTGTCCAACAACCACTTCAGTGGCCCCTGGATCGTGGGGCTGGAACGGTGAGCCAGCGTCGGGGGGCTGAGGATGAGTCTCTGCAGGCCTGACAGTTCCCTCCCCAGCTGTCTCTCACTGGTCTTAAACCTCTCTGCAGGCAGGGAGGCCTTGGACAGTTAGCAAGCCAGATGATGAACCATGTCAAGCCCCTGGGAAACATGTGGAGAGTAACTCTATCTCTTCTCTGGACCTGGACGGTGAGGAGGGATACCCATAGTCTCCAGAACATCAAAGGTCAGGGAGGGTGGGAGCATTAAGACTTCAGGACACGGCATGTCCTCTCCTGGTCTGATGACTAAATGGTAGACTTCCCACTCACAGAACATTTTGTTTGGAAGATTCTGGTCAGAAACAGATTCTGTACACAAGAAGATGACTTCTATTTCCATGACCATTTCAACTCTGGTTTTCTTACTACTTATCAGATAAGTAATTTCTTGTTCAAAGTCAGTCTTTCTGATTTGAAAGCTCCATGAGAGTGGGTACCATGCCTGTTTTATTCTTAGCTAACTGTATGCCCTGCTCTTAGCATGGGGCATGGCAGAGTGGTGGTGGTTGAGTTGAATGATTTATATAGATCACTAGTCTTATCTGTGTACAGCATCACCTTTAATGTGAGGATAATAATGGCATAAAATAATACATACAAGGAAAGAAAGAAAAAAATGAAGAATGATCCGAATTTCCAAACCAAGATGGCAAAAAACACAGTTCATTGATTATTTATTCAGTGAATACTGATTAAGCTCTGTACTTGAGAACATTAATGGCCCCCATGTTTCACCATCTCTGTCACTCTGCCGTGTGTCTTTTCATTTCCCCTCACTTAAGAGGCAGAGATTATTTACTGGGATCAGCGATGTGACTTGTTTTGACCAAAAGTATGAGGCAGAAGTGCATGTGCTCCTGTTCTAAGCCTTGCCCTCAGGAGGGCTTGCAGTTTCTGATTTCTCTCTTCTATTCTGTCATTGACATAAGAAGGCCATGCCTTGGCCATACCACTGATCCTAGAAGAGGATGAGAGAATGTGTAGTGGAAGTGCCCCAACCATCCCAGCCTCGAGTGGGGCCCCAGCCTGGTTATAGATACACATGTATATTATATATTGAGTGAGCCCAGCTGGGATCAGCTGAGTCTAATCCAATGCACACTTCTGCAAGGTTAACAATAAATGAATATTTTTAAAGCAAATTAATTTTATGGTCTTCTGTTATATAGCATTTTTGCAGCAGTAGCTAAATTGATATAAACATTTATGATATGCTGAGCACTCAGAAGGGCTTAGCTACTTGTTTCAGGAAAGCTTTGACTGGGAAATACAAGACTATAAATAACTTCACTGTTGGCTTCAGGAAATTCCTACAGATCAATTTATGAGACAATAGGCTGCTCACGAGGGCAAAGAGTTTGCTTATCAAAGAATTTACTTGTTTTGTGCTAGGTCCACCAATGTTAAAGTATTATATCGTGAGCTTTACCCAATCATAATCAGTTCCTGTACCATGAAAGACCTACCTGAAATCACGGGAGCTCTGATCCCATTTCTGACTTCTCTCTTCTGAGGCACTTAAAACTCTGTCAAGGAGGTGTTTTCTACCGTACTAAGTTCTAATGAATTTGGCTTTACTGGAGTAATAGGTTATCTTGTGATATTTTGGAATGTTCAACATTGTTTAGTGTTTTTAAGGTTGACCTTAATTTTTATTCTTTGTAGATTTCTTTGTTTCCCCCCACCTTGATGCTTATAAGGTTTTCTTCAGTCTCATGATTCAAAAATTAGCCGGAATGGTTTAGATATCATTTTTCTTTTATTAACTTTTTACATTGGTTTTCAACCCTAGAACATCAAAATCGTGGGAACGGTTTAAAACACACATAGCCAGGGGCCCCTCCTGGTGACTCTGATTAGGGAGATCTGGGAAGAACTTCCCTAATTCTATAGATTTTAAAAGGATCCCATGTGAGAGTTATGGTTCGAGAGAAACAATCAAAGAAAATTGAAAAGTACTTTTCCTGAGGTGAATGAAGGTCCCAGATTATAAGAACACATTGCTGGCAAAAACCATAGTGTCCTTAATCTCACCTTCCCTTGTGATTTCTTCATCACCTAGAAAATTGAAGTCTTGGCAGTTAGAATTTTCAGTGCACAGGGACTCTTGTCTGAGCTGGCACCTGTTCAAGTGCCAGTAAATCTCTACATCCTCCTTCTCTTGTCTTCTGATAGTTGAAGGACATGTGTTTGACCGGAAGCCATGCCCAAAATGGGCTGTTGGGTCAACTGTGCAGTCGGAAGCAGTCTGTTCATTCTGTTCATGAAATTAAACAGTTATGTTATTATGTTATTCCAAAACAATGGAATGCTGCCCTCTCTCCATGGTGCAGTCATTTCATTTAATTAATTGGCTTATTTACTCTTTCCTTTGATCAGCAGTGTTTTAATTTAATTCAGCACATAAGATAGAGGATAATTTATTTGTGCCACAGTTTGTTTGTGAAAGCCATACAGAAAAATCCATTTTGTTTCCATGTGATCTCATTTCATACACAGAGCAGTGATGACCTGTTCCTTAACTTGTGGTTATGATTTGTGATTGGTTATATGGATAAGACTAGGGCACTATAGAGCACACCAGGCAAAGATCTCCAGAACTTTCTAGAAGAGTCTAGATGAAATACAAGTGTAGCTTCCTTTTCCTTAGTAAAATGCTAGCGCTTAAGAAGAGGAACTGGAAGTTACTGTCTGAATTCCTCTGAATACTCTTTGTGTGTGTGTCTGTGTGTGTGTGTATGTGATATAGGCTATATACACTGTGCACACTGTTTAGTATACTATTTATCTCCTATATATATATACACATAAACACTGTATATATTATATAACATGTTCTCAAAAGTAGTAACAATAACAAGGAATGTACATAGGCACTATTCTAATGCTTTGCTTACATTCATTTATTTCTCACAACTCAGTGAGGTAGGTACTATTATTATCTGCCCATTATAGATGAGGAAACTGAGGCATGGAGATGTTACGTGACTTGCTCCACACTCAGCTGGTAAGCAGTGGGTGGAACCAGGATTCAAAGCCAGGTCACTTCATTACAGAGCCTCTGCAGATAACAGGCATCATGTCTAGGCCGCAGTCTGCTTTTGTATGATGTGGGAGCTAAGAATGTTTTTTTTTTTTCCCCCTACATCTTTAAAGGATTGAAAACAATGAAAAGAATATGCAACAGATACTGTATGTGGCCTGCAAAGCTTCAAGTATTTGTTATCTGATTCTCTTCAGAAAAAGTTCGCTGACCCTTGCAGGTCTTCACAAGTGTGCTCTGCTGCCCCGTGGTGAATAGAACACCCATTCTAGACTGTAGGCTCAGCCCTAATAGCTGTCGTTACTGTTTCGTTTCTAACACTTATGAAATTCTTTTGTTTCTTCATGAAGTTCCAGGAGAGGTCTTCTTCCCAGTTGTTTTCTTTCTATCGGGGGAATATATGACCCCCTTTGCCCAGGGCAGTGTTAGTTTACTCCTCTTGTCCTGACTTAATTATTCCATAGCAGCCTCTTTCACTTTCACACGTGTCCCCAGGCTGCGTGTACCCCCTTGCTGATGATAATTGGTTTTGAGTTTGCACTTGCCCACAGCAGAGCACTTAAACCCCAAATCTTTACCTATTTATAACTAGAGAAATATTTTTTCCTCTCTCTTAGTTAGCTTGAGTTGCAAAGTCCAAGATCAAGGGACTGGTACATTCTGTGTGGTGAAAACTCTGCCTGATTTGCAAATGATTGGCTACTTGCTGTGTCCTCACACGGCAGAGAGAGAGAGAGAGAGAGAGATGGAGAGCAAGCTCTCTGCTTCTTCTTGTAAGGGCACTAATTCTCCCATGAGGGCTCTACCTTTATGACCTCATCTAAACCTAATTATTTTCCAAAAACCCCACTTCCAAATACCATCACATTGGGGGTTAGGGTTTCAATACATCACACTGAGGGGTTAGTGTTTTATATATGAATTTTGGGGGACATAAACATTCAGTCCTTAATACTCTCCAGTACTGGACCTGTGCAGAATGGTATCTGCTTGCTTTAGTAGGTAAGGGTAATTGACTGTAGATGCTGCGGTCAATTTTGTGCTCTTTCTCCTCATTTTTTCTACTCTTTTGGGAGGTGGGGTTCTGGCTCTTTACTCACTGGCAAGATCAGAGTCTCTGCTGGTTACTGGGTTGTCAGGAATATATTATCCCCCCTTTAGCAGGAAGAGTCTTCTTCTTGGGGTCTGAGCTGCGAGGTGACCCCATTGTAGAGTCCTGTGACATCTCCTCTGTGGTACCATTAACACTGAAGTCCCTTCCCCATCCTACCCTAACCCCATTTGTAGGAGCAGCTGTAGTAATACCAGCAGGAATTCACAAAACTTCCTGTTGAGTTGCTCTGAGGCCATTTCTTGCTTATACAGCAGACTGGCATTACCGGGGAGCTTGCTGGAAATGCCAAAACTTGTGCCCCACCCTCCTGTTCACTCTTCAGAACTACTGAATGAGATAGAATCTGGCAATTTGTCTAAACCTTCAGATTTGAGACCAATGGTTGTTTCTCTTGATTCTTAGAATAACCCTAAAAGATGGGTAGTATGATCCCCATTTTACAGATGAAAAAACTGAGGCCAAGAGATGTAATGGACTTGAATAACATCCAACAGACAGAATGTGGCAGAGGCTGTATTTCCAGTATATATGATCACCTTGCCTGGGGAGCTTGGAGCCCAGATCTTATTCCTGCTCTGTTCCCTCTTAGCTGCATGACTGAGACCTTAATTTCTTCATTATTATAACAAGTTGGCTGTGCCAGAGGATGTGAGGTTCCTTCTGGGTTCCAAAATCTGTAAATTTAATGGGAACCTGTTTTTATATATGTTCCTTTTTGAAGAGTAGGAATCCACTGAACCTGGACAATAAAAGAATTGCAAGGGCTGGAATTAGTGGAGGGGGAATTGCTCTTGAAATGGACAACCTTCCTTTGCTTTCCATTACCAGGGTGGTATGTATTCCTGACTACTAGCCAGCAACGGTCTGCTAAGTGCAATTCTGATTTCCTTCCTTCTCCTGAGTGATGGGGGGAGATAATGTCACCCTAGGGGGAGGATGGGAGAAATACAATTTTGGAACCATGAGAGAATTCTAACTAATGGTAACAAGTTGTTGGCATAATACAAAGGGAGGGAGAATCAGATGTGCCTTTGTTTGGGATTTATAGTTTTGAGATGTTCTCTTTGGTAGAGAATTATATTCATAACGTAAATAGGAGCCTTCCTATAGAGTAGCTAAATTCTTTTATTTTTTGCTATTAGGGTTATTGGTAGTTTCATACACATGGATTGTTCTCAGACACAGTAGCAGAGAGGAGGAGTAGGACCAGCAGCGCAGAATAGTAGATGATGTAATGTTAGGGTGAGGCAGGACTTTATGGTATAAGTCCTTTTTATGATTGAGAAAATAAGTTCCAAAGGAAGTTGGCCAAGATTATACTCTGCATGACATAGCTTCAGCTAGAAGCCAGGACTCTGACCCCTGGTGCCTAGCCCACCGCAGCAGGGTTTCCCACACTGCCCAAGATTTACCATGAGGCGATGCATATGGTCCAAATGACACACAGATACATTCTTTTTACTAGTTACATTTAATTTTTCCAGCTCTCCTTGAGATAAATGTCAGTAGTGTTTCATGTATTGTAGCGCTACAGAGTTTTCTTTGAAACTACTATGCTTAGAATACAACCATGAGTAAATTAAAATACTCATCAATAGCAGTAGAGTTGATCCACAGCTATGTGACAGGTATTAAGGTGGCAAAAGAAAGTCTGAAGTTTAGGACATGCTGTAGAATTCGCGAAGCAATCCACAAGCTCTGGTTATTTGACTGTTCTGTGTTCCATGGAAGAGGGAGGAAGGAACCACACGTTTACTATTACAGTTATATTTGGCTCATGTATATATGGGAGGTGTTCAGTTTCCTTTTATCCCCTTCTTAGTATGCTAAGGCAGGAACCAATCTGGCCTATGACTACATATAGGCAGTGTAGGCTACATTATTCCTCCATGACAAAGGATCTCAGAACCCCAGTGGCATAGTCCCCCTTTTATTGTTGGCTGAGTCTGTATTTCTGTCATTGATCCCACTTTGGCTTTTCACTCAGAGACCCAGATGGGAGGGCAGCCCCTATCAGGGTCTGGCTTTGGAGATTACTAAGTACTTTTAGGCTTTTCTAGAAATGGGGGATGATTGAGTTGTCTTAATGCGGTTTTTTTGTCCTTATGGAATTGGGATGGGGAAAAACAAGAATGACTTGGCCAGCTCATACTCCTACACCATATGCTTCAGTTACTGTGACCTCTGCTGACTTAGAACAGTTGTAGGTTTATGCTGCTGGCTTTTGTAGCCTGTTTTTTCCCTACCTCCTTCCCCTACTTAGCAACCTACCAGTTACACCAGGCCTGGCCATGATGTGTGATCCAAGTAAACCTGGCTTCCTGTAACAATCAACTGATAAACATATCATCGTCTAATTTAACAAAAATATTGACATTAAAAAAATAGTAATTTATATAATTAAAATGATTAAGCATGCTTTAAAGAAACTCAAAAGCTTTAGATGGTTTTTCCATCTTTTTTCCAAGTTATCCATCTCAAGATGAAGTGGATGTTTTCTTTTTTAAAAAAAGATTTATTTAGTTAGTGTTTTTGTTGTTGTTGTTGTTTTTGTTTGTTTGTTTGTTTTGAGAGAGAGGCAGAGGGAGAGGGAGAGGGAAGGAAGAGAATCCCAAGCAGACTTCTTGCTGAGTGTGGAGCCTGATGTGGGGCTCTGTCTCAGGACCTTGAGATCATGACCTGAGCCAAAATCAAGAGTTGGATGCTTAAGTGACTGAGCCACCCAGGTGCACCAAATGTTTGCTCTCTTTAAGGTCTTGTGTAGGTGAAGTCAACCTAAATTCTTCTTGTATTCCACGTGTGCCAAGTGGAAAACACAAATTCAGGCATGCTTTGGCCCTGACACTTTGGGCACCTGGGTGGTGGCAACTTTCTTTCCATCCTAGTTGTCCCCAGAGTGAGAGATCTGAGAGAACTACAGAAACCTCATGTCTTTTGTGACCTAGCCTTGGAAGTCACTCCCCCTTTTCCTCCTATCCTGTTGACCTCACAAGTCAGTCCTACTGAAAGTGGAAGGGGGCTACAAAGGGCATGAAAACCAGGAGGTAGGGATCACTGGTGGCCATCTTGGGGACTGGTAACCACATCCAGCTCAGGCCCTGTTTCTTCCACATGACCCGCTGTGTAGTGCACACCTAATAATATTCTTTTCTCTGGACTTCCTTTGTTATTTTCTCTCTGAACTGCTACTGTGGGCCTTTCAGATTCTGCTTCGGATGGTTTCTTGAGTAGGCGTTTTAGACTAAAATGCTTTCGATTATAAAGTGGTTGGAGTGCAGATCTTATGATTGCGTGTGATGAGGAGGATGGGAGATGGGCATTGAGAACTTCAGGTACTGGGGTGAGTACCTACTCCACGGGGCAAGCCCTTGTGCTGGGCTGTACCTGCCTGGAGGAAGGGGTACTCTCTAGGAATTCATACAAAGGTGGGGTCTGGGCTAAGAGAAAGCTCTAGCATGGGTCCTTAGCAAATGTTTATAAAAGGAATATATAAGTGAGTGAAAGTTTGCCCTGGCATCTTGTAGAATTCTGTAAGGACTCCTTGGAACTTTAATCTTTCCTACCAGTTTTAGAGTTCAGAGTGGCTCATCTTCTAGGGATAGTTTCTTATCTTGATGCAAAAGGAGGGCCTTCTCACTTCTGCCTGTGAGTGGCTAAATGAGGGTGGCTTTGGGAACTGGGTGTTATTAATTTCGTGTCATCCCTGCCATGTTCTGATGAGGGTCTGTGGGCTTGAAGGTAAAAAGTTGCCCTGGTGAGGGCCTTTCCAGACTTGGGCAGAACAGGGTGGGTGTTGTTCCTCACCTGAGTGTAGGTCAGTGGAAGGACAGACTCTTTTTCAACAGAAGTGCACTTCTGTGGCGATGCAGCTCCAAAATCCTCACCTCTATCCCTCTCTTCTGCTGAGGTTCAGGAGAGATTGCTGAAGAGGGCACGCGAAGGACCAGGCTGGGAAGGGAGCCTTGGGGATGAAACTCCAGGCACATCTAGCATAGCACGTGAGACTTGATTGCTTGCACTGGCTTTTCTGCATGCGGGGCTCTGTTTCATTAATGAGCAAGACATGCATTGGCTGTGTGTCAAACCACCTCAGTATTTACTTGGCTTCAAGCGGGGTCTTTCTGGAACATATGTGTCTCCAGGGGATTGAAACTCTTAAACAGTGGTGACTTTGGCGGCTTTAACTGAGCTGTCTCTGCAGTTCTTAAAACCCAGAGCCTGTCTCCCCTGATGGTGATCTTGTCCTGGCCATGCTCAAGGAGCTTAAAGGAACCATGGAGGACAGCCTTTTGAGGACAGGAGCCACTAGCAACGATTCTCGAGTTAGAGGTGCCTGTCACCTCCTGGGCCTAAAAGAGTGCCTCCCTCATTCACCACCCGGAGGTCAAATTTATCTGTAGCAATTCAGTTCTTTCATTCAGGCCTGTTCAGTATGCATCATATTAACATATTTGCATCAGATTCACCTGTAACATACTGGTTGAGAGTAGAAATTCTGGAGTCTGAGAAATCTTGGTTCATATTCTAGATCTGCCTCTATTTAGCTCTGTACTTCTGGGCAGTTCCCTAACTGAAGCCTTCCTTTGCTCACTTGCAGAGTGGAGATGAATAATGGTGGCCATGCATTTAGGGCCAGTTTGTGAGGGATTTTGGTGGTATTGTGGTTTCTCGTACATTTCTTCAGGTTTTGGTGGCAGGGTTGTACTGGCCTCATTAAATGAGTTGGAGAAACATTCCCTCTTGTTGTGTTTTCTGGAAGAGTTTGTATAAAATTGGCAATTTTTTCTTAAATGTTTAACAGAATTCAGCAATAAAATCTGAAGTTCTCCTTATGGGAAGGCTTCTGATAACAAATTTAATGTTGTCACTATTGAGAACCAAGTTGGCAATTAAGCAAGATCTGTCCCGCGGAGAGGCAGGTGCAGAGAGCCAGTGCTGACAGCCTACTGCCATTGTCCTACCAAACATCACCTCACCTACTGTACGTGGGATCCCATACCAATGCATTGCAGGCATATGAGGAGCCCTGAGAAAAACAGGAGAAAACAGATTCAGGGAGCTGAGGTTAATTAATACACATCACACGGCTGATAGACTGCAGAATAAAACGAGGGCTCGATTTCAGTTATTTCGATTCACATCCTTTTTGTGTTCCACCATTCCCCAGCTAGAACTCACAGTTCTTTTCATCGATTCCATTTCATCCTCCAATAACATTCTACTTCTCTCTGCTCTCCTGGTGGGTTCTGGGAGCAGGTGTGGGGATTAGCTCTAAGTGGATTCATTCCAAAATCATTCCCATTTTGGGGCGCCTGAGTAGCTCAGTCGTTAAGCATCTGCCTTCGGCTCAGGTTGTGATCCCAGGGTCCTGGGATTGAGCCCCGCATCGGGCTCTCTGCTCAGTGGAGAACCTGCTGCTCCCTCTCCCACTCCCCCTGCTTGTGTTCCCTCTCTCACTGTGTCTCTCTCTGTCAAAAAAATAAATAAAATCTTTAAAAAAATTCCCATTTTGTTGTGTGTCTTTGAGGCTTGATGCAAACGCACTGCAAAACAAGCAAACAGGTCACAGGGGTGTGAATGCATTTAGCAAGCTTGAGGGGGGAGAATAATTCACTTGAAAAAAGGTGCGCAGATCAAAAGGATAATGGTTCTCCCGCAGACCCCAAAGTCAGAGCCCATAACTTCCAGCAAGCCTCCGTAGGCCATTAGTCTTCCCTAATCAATGTTCGATTAGGCAACATCTTCCCAAAGAGTTTCTCCTGACCCCCTATGGGTTCTCGACCTTGATGAGATAGCATTTGGAAGATATCAAAGTGCGTGGGATTATGTACCAGGTGGGTAAAGCGACATTCCTGGCCAAGTGGGGGCAGCTAAGAAGTAAGAAGTGGGGAAGGGGATGGGATAGTTTTTCCTGCTGTATGAGTCTGAGTTAACATGCCTGACAAAGGGATAACGTGGGTGAGGAAGAAAGAAAGTCCACGGAATTCCACAGATGAGAAGAGGACCGAGAAATCAGGGACCCTGGTCCCACCATCAAAGTGGAGAAAATAGAAGCCAGCTGCAGGTTCTGCTGGTTATTGGCAGTTTGTGGCACCGTCCTTGCTGGTTGTGCACACCCACACGCTCACACACACAGACACACAGCCCGGAAAAACTGCAGCTTCTCAGGGTTCACCGGCTTAATTCCTGCTAGACACACTACAATGGCATTTGTTCTAACCGTGTGATAAAAACAGGTCGTTATCAGGCAAAGGTTTCTAAACAACCAAAATCATATGTTTAAAAAGAAAAAAAAAAAAGCCACATAAGGTAGAGCAAAGGGCAGGCTCATTCAGGCCCCAAGGAGCCAATGGTCCATCTGTGGGATTTTCATCTGCAGGTCTTGGCAAGAGGAGATCTAGTAACAATAGTAATAATAGCAGCTGCTGGATATCATGGGTTTTCTTTGTCCTGGACACCATGCCAAATGTTTTACGTACATTAGCTAGTTTAATCGTTCACTTTTATCCCCTGGCTCAAGCCACCATTGCTTTCCCCTTGGACTGTTTTAATAGCTTTCAAATTGGAGGCCCTTTTTTGCCCTCGTCTCCTATAATATCTTATTTTTACAGCTTCCAGAGTGATTATTTTAAAGATAAAATGGCTCAAAAATCCTCCCGTAGCTTTTAATCCCCCTCACAGTAAAAGCCCAAATCTTTCCAACGGCTGTGGGCCCTCAACTTCCCCTCTGTCATCAACAGTCACTCTGCCCCAAACTTAAGCCATTCAGGCCTCCTCCCTGGTTCTAAAGTACGTCAGGAATGCTCCTGCCTCTGGGCCTCTTTGCTTGCTGTCCCTGCCAGCTGCAGTGCTTTTCCCGGCGACTTCCTTCAATTTTCCATTTACATGTCCTTGATTAGAAGGGCCTTCTCTGCGGGCCCTTAATTACAAAATTGGCCCAAGCCCTTAATTTATGGTATTTGTCTTCTTACTCCTTAGACCCACCCTGCTAATTATATCTGTACTTGTTCGCTAGTTTATTTCCCCTCTTGACCCCCTAGAATATAAGCTCCCCATGGACAGAGATTTTATTTATCTTATTTTCTGCTGTATCCGTGACATTTAGAACAATGCTCCCAATTATTTGTTGAGTGGATACAAGAGAAAATGCATGATACTTTCCCTTACCTTTTTGTACTTCCAGTTGGTTATAATATGTCTCCCAAGAGAATGTTATTATTTTTAAGGATAAAAAAATGATAACGATGCAAAAAGAAAAAAAAAGACTAAACTTTGAATAATAACAAGATTATAATCCGAGAAATCTTCTCAATGCACATAGCAATCTCTTTCTGATCCAAGGTGATGGGGGGTCAGTCCTACTTGGCCCGTGAGAACTGGCATGGCACCCAAACCAGGAGGGGACAAGGCAGTGAATTAGAGAACACAAGACACGCATAGCCCAACTAGATATCACCTTTCATATTCCCAGTTATGGGTCTCTAGCACCTTAGGTAGTGCTCTACTCATACTACAGCCATAGCCAATCACCTACATATGGGAAGCTATGTGTATGTGTATTATAGCTATTCCCCATGAATTAAATTTGGTCGATTTCATAGTGTGGTTTTAATTCTTACCTAATTCTTTTACAAAAAAGGATAGAACTCTCAGAAGTTGTTCATTCATTCATTCACATATTTAAGATGTGCCTTATAACCGAGGATATAACAGGAAGCGAGAGAGATAAGGTTCCTGTTCTCAGGAAGTCACCTGAACAGGTTAGAAATAAGTGACATTTGTTCAGTGTTTGAGACCCGCCATCTCCCAGAAGGAGAGGAGAGATAAGAAGTTTATTTTATGATATTCTCTATACTCCTCCACAGTGAATCCCAGCCCTCATAGGACAACTAAGGCAGAGCAAGACAAGCGCATGGTACATGGAAAGGGAGCCAAAGCATCAAATACAGACTCTTGCCTCCTTTGGAAACTTTTGAGCATTGACTGGATTTTCCTTTTATCTGCTATGGCACTTGTTATAACTCACAGAGAAACCCCAAGTATGAATGATGAATGCTAAAATCTTGAATTGATAGTCTCAAGGAAACTGGCCAGTCTATGTAGAAAATTATAAACAATGCCCCCAAAACAATGCCATGAAGGTATAAAAGGTACAAGGCTGTATACAGTTTTATGGTTGGGTAGATAGAAGCCTAATCCAGATTTTTACAGATTTTCTTGGTGTGTAGTAAAACACAACCTTCTGGGGCACCTGGGTGGCTCAGTGGGTTAAAGCCTCTGCCTTTGGCTCAGGTCATGATCTCAGGGTCCTGGGATCGAGCCCCGCATCAGACTCTCTGTTCAGCAGGGAGCCTGCTTCCTCCTCTCTCTCTCTGCCTGCCTCTCTGCCTACTTGTAATCTCTGTCTGTCAAATAAAATAAATAAAATCTTAAAAAAAAAAACACACAACTTTCTACCCACGGACAAAATGTGTCTCAGCAGCTTCTTTAGTCTTCCCCCTGCCTTGTTTTCTCCATGCCCAAAATGCAATGTTTGGTTTCTTATGAAAGGAAATATTGAAGGTGGCTCAGTACTTAGATTCCTACAAAACTTAATGGATTGGTAAATTCTTTAAAATTAATGATCTCATTTTATAAGTGGGTAGAACAGTTGCAGTAGAGAGCTGTTTTTCATGCACAGGATTACCTCTTTCCTCTGATGACAGCATTCCAGTTTTCCAGTAGGGAGCTTCCCTCCTTTCCAGCTAATCTTAGTCATTGTGTCTCATATCCCATCCCCCACAGCCACAGGACTGATCACACTTCACAACTGGGGCAGCTGATGCAGGTTGTGCCCCCTGTACTCTGACCCTTCTAGAATCCCGTCCTTCAGAGAACACAAAGTCCTATGATCCGGTCTAGTCGATCAAACCTACTTTCTTGGCATCAAGAAAACATTTACAACAGCCTTTGGAGATAGGTGATTGAGTCAGAAACTTTGCCCTCAAAAGTCTTCAATTGGGAGATAATGAGCATAAATAAAATAATTACAAGGAGTTGCAGTGATATCAACAGTAAAGGTATGTAATAGGACTTCAGGAGGATAGTAAAGAGATGTGTTATGAAGTTTGTCAGAGGTAGAAATGCCAGAACTGGGTCTTTCAGGATGAGTAAGAATTTGTTAGGCAAGCAAGAGGTAGGAGGGGAGAAAGATCTTGGAAGACAGAAAAGCGAAGGTACAAAAAGGCATGAAAACTGTATAAAAAACTGTATAAATGTTATTATCATTATATTTGATTCTTAATTTATTTATAAATTGGGAGATTGGATGACTGGGGTGTGGGGTTACTGAGTAAGGGGCTATTGTGAGACTCCTGCCTGCTGGGACAAGCGACTTCTGACTCTTAGTATCCAGGAGGAATCTTCCTAACACACAGAACACATCATAGAGTCACCTTCTCAATGTTGGAAATCCATGTGAGAAGCTGGTAAAAGCTGTGAGCATTCTCCTCAAAAACTAGCAAACAAAAAAACAAGAAGAAAGAGAAAAAGAAATCTCCCAGAATCCACATGGTTTTACATATAATGCCAAGGACACTTTAAAGTCCAACCAAGAGTGCCCCCTGCCAAGAATAGTGATTCTTGATATCAACTATGGTGAAGGACACGTTTTATTTATTTTTCAAAATTTTAAAAAATTTTATTTTTTCAGTGTTCCAAGATTCATTGTTTTTGCACCACACCCAGTGCTCCATGCAATACATGCCCTCCTTAATACCCACCACCAGGCTCACCTATACCTCCACCCCACTCCCCTCCAAAACCCTTGGTTTGTTTCTCAGAGTCCACAGTGTCATGGTTCGTCTCCACCTCCAATTTCCCCCAACTCATTTCTCTTCTTCTCCCAATGTCCTCCGTGTTATTCCTCCGTGTTATTCCTTATGCTCCACAAGTAAGTGAAACCATATGATAATTGACTCTCTCTACTTGACTTACTTCACTCAGCATAATCTCCTCCAGTCCCGTCCATGTTGATACAGAAGTTGGGTATTCATCCTTTCTGATGGAGGCGTAATACTCCATTTCCCAAAATTTTAATCTGTCACAAATCAATACTAGTACCTAGCTCACATCACAAGATTCCCCTGAAGTGGGACCATATCTGAATTGGTCAACACCCTGATATGAATCCACTGATCACATGCTTGGATATCAATGTCAAGTTTGAAAAGGCTCATTCTCAATTCTCATCTTGGTGGACTGGACCCTGCAGCCGTGGTCTGTGGACCACACCTTGAATGGCACTGTTCTCTAAGTCTGAGGACTCTCTGAGAATGCCTATGTTAAGGGCTCCCAATGTTTATAGATGGAAGTTCATATTCCTCCTCACGGCAGATGAAGCTCCTTACATCCTCTGCTCCAGCCTCTGTGCATTAGTATTCTGTTTCCTTTGCCATCTTACTAATTTCATCCCTGCTTTTACCTTCCTCCACCTCTCCCTACCTTACCTCCTCTCAACCCAAGGAGGATTTATTGCTTCCTTACTTGTATTCCCCAGGCATTTAAAAGTTACTGTTTATCATGATATATTGCAATTATTTATTATATACCTTTACTTCCCTCCAAACAGTAATCTCTTCAAGTGCAGAGACGGTACCTTTACATACCTTTTTGTGGGTGTGTGTGTGAAGGGCTCTTCATAGAACCTGGAACATAACAGGTGCTCAGTAAATGCCTGATGAATTGAAGTGAAGCAAATAAGAGGTATTGGCCCAAATGGGTGGGGGAGCACTGATGTCTAGCTCCCACCGAGTCCCGTGTGTTCCTTTGCTAGTTCCTTCATTGGGGAGAAATCAAGGGCTCAGCCCCAGGTGCAGTTTGTAGTTGATGAGAAAAGCAGAGCTAAAGATTGAGCTGTGGCCGGTGAATATGTTTGTTACTTCTTGGCAGAGATTTGGCTTTGGCTGGAGGAAGGTTGATTTAGATTAATCCTGGGCCTCTGGGGGCTGAGCTCAATGGGAAGAGGGAAGAGAGTATTTGGAAGCTTAGGTACACCTGCTCTTAGCATAAGATGCTGCTGCTTCTCATAATGTTTTACTGTCAGAGCAGGAGCCCTTGACTTGCTGAATGAATAATTGATACCACCTCTGGGTGGGAATGTTTATTTTTTACTCATGGCCATAGCTTATTGGAAATACCCCCTACTCAAACATTAAAAGAGACCTGGGGTCATCGCCTTAGTTAGAGTCAGGGATGGAATTTGAATTGGGGGGTGGGGTGGGGGGTGGGGTGTGTGTGTGTGTGTGAGAAATGGTTGCTTATTGGGGTTTGGAAGATAGGAGTCCCTTTACAGCCCAAAGGTAGAGATTGGGGGTGGGTTAGGAGAGAAGGAATCTCTGAGGCAACTTGGTTATGCCCAACATCGGCATTTTAAATAAATTATACTTGTATATATTCTGGAAAAGGAATGTGGGCATTTTAGAAGGAAACCATGTATCTAGAAAGTAATGAGAGCCCTGATTAAGCTGAAGGACAGGCGGTAACCACTGGAAATACATTTAGAGCACATAAAGGCAGTGAGAGAACGAGGGGATCTGAGTAACAGACCGGACAGATGGGTGACTTAGTATAGATGTCCCTGCTTAGCACTGGACCCATGCACACAGCTGCTTACAGACACGCCCCCACTGGAAATACAGTCAGAACCTCAAACTCAGTTGAACTATTGAGAAATATTTGCTCTTGCCTTTTTCCTCCTATGTTTTCTACCTTTGTGAGTGGTACCAGCAGACCCTTAAGCCGTAGATTTGGATGTGTCTATTAATTTCTCTATCTCATTCATCCTCTCCATCTCAATAATCACCAGGCTTTATTAATCCCAACTTCTAAACATTTTTATAATTCTACCTACCTCTTCCAGTCTTCAGGGAAACTGTGTAGGTCAGGTCACCCCCATTTTATGCCCAATCAGTCTTGGTCCCTTCATCTGTTCTCCACTTCACAGCTGCCTTAGAATTCCGTAAAAAAACATACCTAGTTATGGTATTTCTTGGCTTAACACCCTTCAGCGATTCAACATTGACTTTTGGATAAAGTACAAACTCTTGGAAAAGGCTTGCGAGGCCTTCCGTGAGATGCCTCATCTTCTCCTCCAGCCTCATCTCTTCTTGCTCTCTCTATTCCAGCCCTACTGAACACCCTCAGTTCTCTGTGCCCCATTCTGAGCATTTGCTCATGTTCTTCTCTGTTTTACTCTTTGCTTTTCTCCTGATTCATACTTTCTTATTCTTTAGACCTCACATTGGGCATTCCTTCTCTTGGCTCTCCGAAATTAAATTAATTGTCCCTTTTTTTTTTTTTAAGATTTATATATTTATTTGAGAGAGAGCAAGCAAGTGAGTGTGAGTGGGGGAGGATCAAAGGAGCAAAGGGAGAGAATCCCAAGCAGACTCTGCTGAGCAGGGAGCCCGCCTCAGGGCCCAATCTCATGACCAAGAGACCGTGATGCAAGCCGAAACCAAGAGTTGAATGCTCACCCGACTGAGCCACTCAGGTGTCCCTAATTAATTGTCCTTCTTTCTGAGTCATGTGTTCCTCCTCTCTTTTCTTCCTTATTAATATTTTTCTGATTTATTCATTTTTTAATTCACTGGGTGATAAGCTACTTGAAAGCAGGGATTGTGTCTTATTTGTGATTGCATTTACAATATTTGACATCCTTATATCTCAATAAACCTTATTTGGTGAAATGAATGAATAATCTCAGAGAACCTCAGGATGAAGCTGAGTATCAAGACCAAGGGAAAGAAATAACATGGGTGGAGCCTCAAGAACATTGACTTAGAGGTGAGTCAGGTAGAGCTGAACTGTACCCAATGGGAAAAGTGAACAACTATCCAGGGACTGAAGGAACCAAATATAGATTAGCTCTGGTGTATTAATAGGATTCTGGAAGAAAACAGAATCCTATTCAGATAGTTTATCTGAAGACATTTTATTTTTTATTTGCTTTTTAAAAAGATTTTATTTATTTATTTGACAGACAGAGATCACAAGTAGGCAGAGAGGCAGGCAGAGAGAGGAGGAAGCAGGTTCCCCGCAGAGCAGAAAGCCTGATGTGGGGCTTGATCCCAGGACCCTGAGATCATGACCTGAGCCGAAGGCAGAGGCTTCAACCCACTGAGCCACCCAGGTGCTCCTCTGAAGACATTTTAATAAAAGAACAACCTGCAGCAGCGTGGTCAGGGTTGAGGATATCAGCATAGGATATTGTTGTGCCCAGGGACTAGCGACAGTGGGAAGCTGTTACCACTTCCAGGGCTGAAGGAAGAAAGGGAGGAAACCGTGTTGACAGAACCAGTGGGATCATTGAGGAGGGAATGCTTGGCCAGAGCTCCAGAGTTGAGCCAGGATGGGGACAGCGAAGGAACACTCTGGTTGCTGTCTCTTCCTGATGGTGCCCCTGTTAGCCAAACCCACTGGAAAACCAGCGGATATGGGAACTGAGTGATATGATATGCTGAGTCTTTCCCAGATCACCCAATTTTCACTGGTCCACCAATAATTAAAAATCCTCTTCTAAATCCAACACTTGGAGGCATGAGTGTTAGTCTCTAAGGGCTCAGTAGGGTAGGAGAGGTGGAGTATGAGTCTGGAATCACAAGTGAAGATTAAACAGCACACATAGTTGTAAAAAGGGAGAAAAATATTAAGAAAAGAGAATGCCTCCAAGTATGGATGTATATGGGTGTATATGGGGTGTATATGGGGAATAGACGGCTCCGTTTTTTTGTTATATGTGACCTGGCAGAATTCCTCTTGGAAATGCAGTACTTCAGAAGGGATTTTGCAATAATCCACTAGTTTATTACCTGCTGTCAGGACATAATAAGAAGAAACAGTCCTAAGTGACAGCAGGAAGAATTTAGTTTAGACTTAAGGGATGGGTTTTAATAACCCATCGTATCAGATTCCTTCTTGACTGCAGGGAGACATCATTTGTCTCTTCAGTTCTGAATTACATCACATATGCAAACAGTGAGAATTCCACATTTTAAAATCCACTCAAATGACATTAAAAAAAAATATATATATCTACCAATTTTCTTCAGAATTACTGCTAATATCCTGAATGTCCAGGTTGTTTGTATTCTGATTATTGATCCTTGTTTGTCTAGTCCCCTCCACCCTCTCTTTCCTTGCAGGGTGCAGAGAGCAGAGCAAAGACTCAACCATTGTCTACTCATACTTGACCTGGCTTGTAGCCACCTCTGACTTCTTTCTCTTTTTCTCCCCCTTGATCACTGAGCTCCAGGCACATTGGCCTCTTAGCTGTTCCCCCTTATATTACACTGCCTCTCCCTTCTGGATTACATGTTCATGGCTGGACCCTGTCACCTTCCCAGTGAGGCATTCTCTGACCACTCTGTCTCTTCCCATCCCTGACATAGAACTGGTCGCTATGTGTCAGCCTGTTGGTCTTCTAATTGTCTATTTGTCTATTGTATGGTGTCCCAGTGAGAATACAAATTTGACAAGGTTGAGAAATTTGTCCATTCTGCATGTTGTTGTATCCCCAACACCTAAACTAGGATCTGGAAAACAGGGGTGCTCAGTAAAGATCTGTGGAGTCAATGAGTGTATTCACAAGAAATATTTTAGTTACTTTAGCCCTTCCTACCCTTCATTATTTTAGGTAGAGAAATGTATTGCCCACTTCTTCATCATTATTGTGTGTTATTCTGACCTGCTGACCACCTGCCTGTGCTGATACAAAGGAAATCGTGCAGGATTTGACTTCTTGCTCCTCCGCTTGTGTGTAGGCCTGTCCTAGTGAGCACCCAGGCTGTTCTGCCTCTGCGTCATGACGCTGGCCATGCTGCGCCATGAACTGTCTCAGTTAGTGACTACTGCTGGCTAAGTCTTTCAGATTCTAAGATTCGGTGCTTGAGTTCGCTAGCTGCAGATGGAAGCTGTTCTTTCCAATGTAACGCTGTTGGTAATGATGATATTTTAGTTCCTCATCTGCACTCCTTTTGATCCCATTTCTCATTTGATTGAGGACTCAAGTACAGGAAAGACTCTGTGTCAGTAGGATTCTGAGTAAAGTGTTAACATCAGGTGTGGGCTGACCCAGAGGCCTATCTCAGAGAATGACCAGGACTTTACCATCTTATAGCTCTGAGTCCTTGGAAACTCCTGACTTCAGGTGCATGTGGAATGCCATGTCTCTTTTGCAGTTCAAAGGATGGCACCTGGGTTGGGGGCCTGGGGAGGTAGCATGCAGGGCTTGGGCCTCTGTGACTAGAACCCTGAAGGAAGAAATGGTGGGAAACATAGGCTGTAGTTTCTATGGGTCAAGTGGCCACCCCAGTCTTTAGCTTTCATCTGTGTGGGTGAGGGGGGGAAACAGCTGTGGACATGCATATAGGTGCTTGTTTTCTCAATGAGCTGAAGGTTCCGTGCCAGTATTGTTCTGCAGAGCTAAGCGAAAATAGCACTAGATTAACAGATTAGTCTGTTGCATCTTAGGAGTTTGATTGCCAGTTTGAACTCGTTAAACTCCTGTATTAGAGCATGGAAAGCCTCTTCTAAGAGCCCAGTGTTAGGAAAGACACAGAGAGAGGAAATCTCAGAAAAGGTACTATTCTGGAGGGAATGAGTTACTTTCAAGACTTAGTAGCTATAGATCCCTGCCTTATTTCTTCATCTTGAAAAACAGGGACAATTGAAATACTTTGGCTTTGCTATAGTACCATTCATATGTTCAAATGAGATAATAGTCATTTGAAGATGATTCCATCCATGCATTATTTCATATTTACAGTGACTTTATGAATTAGCACATGTGTATTGAATAGAAGGTGTAATTATTCGAAACAACAATCAGAGCTTTTACTTGCTGCACATGCCCCAGTGTAGTTCTTGTATTTGCTTCTTGCCTCCTTGCATGACCAGGACTCTCTGTGTAAAAGTCATGTAAAATAATGATATCTGCTAAACTTTCTGGTACCATTTGAAAAATTACCCTGGAGAGGTAAGACCCTCTGATGACAATGCATCTCAGTCCTCGCTGAGTTGCAATTCTCAACATTTTGAGCCTCTGCATTCTTGTTATCCAAATACGATTTCTTGAGACCAAGAAAGCTTTGTGTAAAAAGAAGAAGCCACGAGCCTCATGTGTTCTCCTCGAGATCCCTCCACCCCACTGTGTGTTTAAGCTAAATACAACTGTGAGTTATGTTTACATGATCACCATTGGCAGCTTCACAATACAGGAAACCCCATTCCTGTCTTCCCTTGTGACTTCTCAGTGAATCTAATTGTGTGTGTGGTGATGCCATTGACAAGTGCAAGGATAAATCTTCTGAATATGGATAATGGAAAAGCCAGAATTAATAGTGCTGGTCTATTTTTGTGTTTCTATGCAGGGAGTAAAACATCTCTTAATACATGTTTGAGGAAAGTTCTTTGGATGCTGGAATATAGATTTTTGAGGTTACGGATGGGATCTTATCTGCCCTGCATTCACCATGACTGGCAGAATTCAGGCATGAGAGATCTTCTGCTTAAAGTTGAAAGATAAGGGTCGAAAATCATACAGACTTGAGCTTAAATCTTGGCCCAGCCATTCCCTAGCTCTCTGATTTTGGGTAAATTCCAAGTTCCCTGGGTTTCACATCTTTAAAATAGCAATGATGATAATATTAAATAATAATATTAATAAATAGTAATTATTAATTATTAATAATAGTAATTATTAATAACAAATAATAAAATAAGACAATTATTGTGCGGACTCGATGAAATAATGTGTATAAGGCAGTGAATATCCAACACGCATTGGTTGGTTATTGCTGATACTTCTGTTATTATTATGATGACAATCACTTGTGTTGCATTACTTGGATTAGGCTGACCTCTGGGCATTTGTACTCCATCTTTCTTCTTTCTAAAAAGTACTTCTTTGTGTGATGAACTCTTATTTATCCTTCAAAACTTTTCAAACACGTAGAGGGAGGCATTAAGACTCAGCCACCTTAGTATCTTCAAAGTCTATCGTAAGAGGGGCTAGCAAATATTTATTATTGTTTATTGAATAATAAGCATTTGGAAGGAGATTTTGAAGATTCCCTGAGAGATCAACATGTATTGTAGCCTGGATGTAAGGAGCTATCCAAATGTTGGTTATTGTTATTATTAATAACAAGAGCACTCAGTCATGGAATACATTCTCTGATGATGTTACAGAGAAGCCCAGGAAGTAGAATGAACTGAGACACTGGTGAAATGTCCTATATTGGCCAGCTGATAGGGATAGCTAGCCTCTACCACGCCCCCCAACTCTGAGATTGCCAAGTTGCTATGGGACTAATATGCAAGTATGTAGTAAAACAAACATTAGCCTTGGAATCCACAATCTCAGAGTCACTCCTGGATTTCCCCCTCACCAGCTGCATTAATTCACAAAAATCACTTACTTCGGTATTGTTTTTTTCTATAAAATGAGAATGATAACAAAACCTGCTTCACATGATTTATGTGAGGAGTATTTGAAGTAATGTTTATGAAGGTGTTGCATAAAGTTTCATGAATGAGTAGCTACTATTAATGACCTCTGAGACAGTAATGTTAATAATGGAGAATAAAGGATGCTAATTTGAAAGACAAAAATAAGCCAACCAAAAGACTTTATATACCTGCCTGGAATTTTGAGATTAGTGCAGAGGAAAAAATACTCTGTAGAGAGAACTATCCCATTATTTGGGAAAAGAGCTTAATGGATCCCTTGCTTTCCATGACAAGCCCCAGAAAGAGTCTAGTTAGCAAGGGTTGAGACAGAGAAAGTGTTAAAATCCTTTTGTGTAATCAACCATAGGAGTTTTTATTTCTTTTCCCTCTGGTAGGCAGAGGCAGGAGGGCAGAGAGATTTGTTGGATAGGGAAGGGGCTTGGTGCAGGGAAAAAGGATCTAGCAACAAGTTGTGTGCTAGGCCCTAAGAGGAAAATGGCCCAGCCTGAGAGAGAGAGACCCCATTGTCTGAGTCAGGTACTCTAAGCTCAGTGATGTTTACAGCCTAGATTAACATTTCCAGGTCTGTGTTGCCATTCACTTCTTTTATCCCCATGCCATCAGTAAAGACAATTATATATACTAGACAGTTGCCACTTGAGTTAATAATACTGTGGGAAAGGAAGCAGATGGGGTGGGCTGTGTCCATGCAGAACAGTATAGAGAGGGGGGCAGCAACCAGAAGGAGCAGGTACCAAAAAAACCAGAGATGATCGGAAGGAGTGAAGGGACAAGAGGTGATAAATAACCACCATGTCCTCATTTGAGTAATTTTACTTCCATATTAAAGGTAAATCTGACCTACAAGGCCAGGATACTTGAGGTCGCTTGGGGAATAGTTGTTTTCCATTAGATTCTGAACCAGGCCAGCAGAGACAAAACTTTTCCTGTTCTCTGTTGTGACGCTGGTGCCTAGCATAGTGCCTGATGTTTAGTAGATGTTGAGTAAGTGCTTATGTTGCATTTTAAAATTATTTGTTTAAATAAACATTTAATTCTAGAATACTTCTAGATTTACAGGAAAGTAGCAAAGATGGTCCAGAGAACCTTCATACCCTTTCCCTGGTTTTCTCCGTTAATGTCTTATATTACCATAGGATATTTGTCAACCCTAGAAAATTACATTATGATAAACTAAAACCCAGATTTTATTCAGAGCCACCAGCTTTTCTACCAGTGTCTTTCCCCCCCACCTTTGGGATCTCAACAAGGACATGACATTACATTTCGTCATGACCCTGTAATCTCCTCTGGTCTGTGACAGTTTTTCAGTCTTATTTTCTATCACCTTGTCAGTTTTGAAGATTCCCGGTCAAGCACTTTGTAGAATGACCCTCAATTTGGGTTTGTCTATTGTTTTTCTCATGAAACTGGATCTCTGGGTTTCTGGGCTGGTGCAATGCCCACTAGTTTAAGATGCTCCCCTGAAGAAGTTGCAAGTGGGAGGGTGTCTACAGCTGGTGAGGTGGGCACAGTTCAAGGGGGCACTTGCAGCCAGCAGAGCTTGCTTTCGTCTGTGCTGAACTGCTGTGCTCCCCAGCTCAGCCACTTCACAGTCAGGACGAGAAGCTACTGACACGTGGGCACAAAGCCATCTGCACTCCTGGACCAGTGAGCCTTGCCCATGACCCACAGCCCCTGGCCTGCAGCAGACAGTTGATTCATGGTTGCTTTTATCACGATGCATCCAGGGGGCTAACTTTTCATATAAAAATGACCTTATGATTACCACCTTGAGAGAGCATGGAATTCCACATCCATCTTGTAGTGATTTCCTCAGCCAAGTGCTTCCTTTGTGAATATTTCTGAGGGGAAACTCAGGTTTTGGGATGGAAAGAGAGAGAGGAAAGAAATAAGTGAGACTCCATTATGTCTTCTTTGAAACTCCTTAAAGCTTATTATCCCAAAAGACTTTCTATAGTCCTCTCTTTTGCTGTCTCCTCTGACTGATATTATATTAAGGAGTAGATGTAATTATTAGCTTTTTGAGTTATTTTACCTTGAAGAGTCAACTTCCTGCCTTCTCAGTTTGCCTTCCCACCTGACTGGAATCATGTTGGTCTCAGAAGAGAGTCCCTGGGATATAGAAAAGGGATGTGAGGTCTGGAGGTAGAGGATTTGAATCCACATCACCCATCAGGGTGTTCACTTAGTTAAGTCTGTTATTCTCTCTAGTATTAGGTCTTCATCTATAAAATAGCATGAATAAAACTGACCCTTTAGGAGTGTTGTTAGGACCAAAGGAGAAGTGAAGTGTACGTGAAGAGTGTTTGGTAGGTGATGAAGCCCTGTTGAAAGTCTTGTTGCTACTTCCATAATTTCCTTCTTATCTCTAAGGCAGAGCTGTTGAAATTATATGGAAAAGGAATAAATAAAGCCAAATGGTTGAGGTCTCCTGTGCGGATACTGCAGGCCAGACTTTGTGGATAGAAGAGGGAGGAGACAGGGAGGGGAATGACTTTTGCATACAAACATTTCTTCTTCTTGGCTGGACGTAGTTTGTGCTTCTTTCCAGAGCTTACTGGTGTCATTGGACTCCACCCAGCCAGTTCCGGGGTGTCTCTAGACCTTTGAGATCTTTGGATATCAGGACTTCAGCTGAGAAGAACACAAACTGGAAGCCATGATGTTTGGTAAACAGGAATCCTTAATGCTCTGAACCTGGGATAAGGGATTAGAGCTTATTGGAGCCTGGTTTTTGGCACACACCCTTCCTTCCTGTTCTGTGAGTTGTAGGCTACAAGCAGTGGTGCTGTTTCAAATTCTGGGCCCCAGGCAAAACAGTTCTACAAAGACTGCTACCTTACCTTTTAAATGGATTATGTTCCCTCCTCTTAAACCTCCTGATTGCCTACGCATGTCCCACTGAGTTTGTCCCTGTATGGCAGGCCAAGTTTCCAGAAGATAGCAGGACCTTTCAGAGTGTATGTCAGACTGAGGAGAGAAGCAAGGATAGGAAAATATACCATTTTTAGGAAACTATAAGCTTCTTTATCTTGGATGCATTTGGGAAGGTTATGTCCCAGAGGGCTTCTGGAAATCTGCCTGCTCCCCCTCCCCCCACGGCCCCTGGGATTATGGTCTTTGTCTTTTAATAGTGTTTGCTCTTCTTTGACTTCCCATAGCATTTAATTTTATGTACATTATCTCATTTAATCATCATAGCTCCAGGGTGGTTGCATGGTTACCTTGCCTGTTGGCACTTTCTATTCCATAAAAGCGAGATGAGTGCACTGAAAAGCCTTGTTTCCTACTCAAGGTAGAATTTTTCATGAGGACAAGGATTGTATCTTGCTCATCTGCATATTTCTACAATACTTTGCTAGTGCATGACACGTCGTAATGTGTTCCCTAGGTTATTGTTGAATACATAAATGGCTTTAATGATGGTTTTCCATATTTTTGTTATGGCAATATTTTGCTCTAAAAACAATGGATGTTTTCAGAGCGTAAATGTATTTCCTGCAACTGTGCCAGACAGAAACTTTAAATTCAAGTGCCACAGATGAAAGAAATTGTTTTGCTCAAGCAGTTGTATTTATTGCCTTTTCTCTGGTTCATAATTCCTTTGGAATTCTGCAGTCCTTTTGGATATGAGAAAAGAGAAATCAGAGCCAGCCGTCAATGTTACTAAAAAGGCAAGAATAGAAAGAAGTATGAGAAGACTAGAGACATGGACAGTGGCCCTGTGCTAACCCATCAAAAGAGCCAAAGCAATGAAGTTGCCCAAGACTAGTGTGAAAGCACAGGCATATGCTTTGAGAAAACTGAGTCCCTTTAAGAAACTGTGCTCTGGGGCTTCTTGTTTTCTTCTCAAGGAAGTCTTACAGCTGGACTAAATGGAAGGTTGTATAATTTTCATAGATTTGGGGCTTTGATAATTCCTGGCATGACAGTTTGGAAACCAGAGCCCATCTAGGGGCTGAGCCAGCTACATTGACCCATATCTCCATGTTGCTTTGTGTAGTTCTGACTTTTGGTTCCTCAGAGCTCTGAGAACTGCTTTGTATGCTGGACCCAGGAGCTAGCCAGTTTAGTATTACGTCTCTGACAAGGGGTGTGATAGGGACATAGCTATTTACCTGGATGTGATTGTCATAGGTAATAGATGTGCTCCAGTGTTCCAGCTTTTCTTGATAACCTATGTCAAACATTGAATAGGTTTTAACTCTTCCTGAAGTGACTTGGTATGTTAGCCTGATCCATTTCTTTGGAGTTAAGACTCATGATTTTTACTGCCTACAATATAAAAACTCCCCTTTGTTCAAAATAAAGTAACTGGCTTAAAGGAAACAACCAGACTTGGGTCAGACAACTTGAATTTTAATCTCAGGGTTGCTACTTACTAAATTTGCATTTCTACAATCAAATCTTTCTTGGGATACACACAAGTAAATACGGATACACTGAAGTAAAATGACTGAGGGGATTTGCAGTCAGTTGGTCTGATCAGTGTGAATATTGGAATCAGATGGCCTGGTTTACAAAATTCCTTCCATTACATTCCAGCTGTGAAATTTTGAGATATTATATGGTTACTTAAAGAGTCTAAGCTTCCTCACTCATAAAGCAGATAATAGCAGTACCCGATTCAACAAGTGGTTGCAGGGAATAAAAGGGCAGTTTAATGCATGAAAATGCCTATCGCAGTAGCCAGCACATAGTAAAAACTTAAAAAATGTTAGCTACCATCATTATTATTATTATTTACATTCATATATGCTGGTTGTGCAATCTTATACGTCACTTAAAATCTTAGCTTCAGATTTGTTATTTGTGAAATGGAAGACATATAAACCCACTTTCACTGGAATATTGCTTTGTATGTCAGAAATCACTATATAATTCACTAGAAATCTCTTCCTCAGGGATTCCAGGTGAGTGTTCTCCACTACTGGTATTTGGGATTTTCTGAACCAATATGTACTTGTTTTGTCCACATCTGTAGTGGTTTAATAGATTTCAGCCATATCCCTCCTCAGCCTGTGGGGTTTTTTTGTTTTGTTTTGTTTTGTTTTCTTTCACTCTTTGTCTTCATATGGCAGCTTGCCAAATCTTTTGGTCATTAGTTTAATTTTTTCTGGACCTTCTCCATCTCTATTGTATCATTCTTTATGGAACAATGACCAGAACTTTCCTGGAATATACACACACAGATGTCAAAAGTAGAACGAAGACAGCAGAAAATTAAAGTATGTGTTGGTGTTGTTCATTTTTATTTCTGTGACTCTGTCCTGTCGGATCTGGGAAGTAAGCAGAGGACAGATAAAATTAAACAAGCTCCTCAAGTAGTAGCCAAGGATGAAGAAGGTTTTCTCAGGCCTGAGCCAGTGAGCTCGCATAGGCCAAGCACTTTTACTGATGGGCCTCTCCCCAGTTGTCATTTACTAGACTGACATATATAACTATGGGTGTAGGACAAAGATGGAATTGGTTTTCTTTTATGAAATATAAAATACCTTTTTTCTGTGAGCTTCACTTCATTACTGCCTAAATTATTTGACAGACAGGAAGAAATAACATGTAAAAAACTACCCACTCCTCTGAATTGGTCCATTCTCCTAGAGAGTCATTGATCCCTGGCTCTGTCAACAAATCACAACTAGAAAAAAGTCATTCCTGCCAATGAGGACTGGAATATGAACGCTCATTTCCTGGCACATGGCAGAAATAATCTTGATAGCTTTCCAAGGAGCCTACCCTCCAAACTGATTGGGGGAAAACAAGAACCATAAAATAACTTTAATAACGTTTGAAGAAATTTTGACCTAACTAAAAGGTTTCTGGTTCTTTCATGTTGAAAGAGTTCGCTTTTAGAACCATAACTTTAGCTATATTTACTTCCAAGTGACAGTGTATCACTCTTATCAGTTCATATTCCAGATAAATCAACAGTTTAACTGCTTGATCGGTGACAGAAATTGTAGGCTGGAGTATTTTAAGTAGTTACAAAAAAGCAAATGTGGAGTCCTCTTGTGTCTGTTGCTGGAATAGTTCCTAGCTGTGGGTGCTCTGATGCTTAGGCTTGGGGCGCTTAGAGATCTCTGAACTCAGTCATTCCATGGTTCAGGAGTGAAGTCTTTATTACAGACACTGTTTCCTCTGCTACAGATGATTTTGGTTGACTAGTGCCGTCTCTCTGCAGTTCAGGGAGAACCGATATAGTGATTCTCAAATCTGTTGGCGCATTATAATCACCTGAAAAATTAAAGCAAAAGGAATGCCTGATTCTCAACCAATTAAATCAGAATCTATGGGGTGTGGCTTGGGCTGTAGTAATTTAAAACACCCCAGGTACTTCCAAGGCGTAGTGAGGGCTTATTTTATAATGGCCTCCCTGGTATGTCTGAAAAGTGACCCATCATTAGTCACTTAAGCTTCCTATATTCCGCTTTCTTTGGGTAGAACTTTGTGAGGTGGTTACTAGACACATTTTCTCATATTGTTAAAACTACATTGAAAGCTATATAGTCAAGTAAGATTTATCACTCTTCATTCCCAAGCACACATTCTCACTATTGATCCTAAGCATTTCCCACCTGAACAACTGCCACCATTTGAATGCACAAGGGGACTTTTGTCTGTTTTTTTTTTTCTTTCTTTGATTTATCACAAGTTCTTAGTACAATGCCTGGCACACACACAATAATATTAAAATCACTTCAGTAAGAGGGAATGGTAATCTTTTAGAGAAATTAATTGTGCTCTTATTTTCCTACAGAAAATCAGTATTTGTATGTACACATACATATATATTTGTTAATACAGGAAGAGTAACCAGATGTCATGTTCTATGTGGTTCTTCATAAATTTACAGTTGGGAAATTTATGAATAATAAGAAAAATATTTTCCCATACTTTTTTTTTCCAGAAAACCAAAAGCCACAATCCCTAACTTTCTTTAACAAGTTTAAGAAATAAGAACAATTGACTGTGGACAGTCACATGGACACCTGTGTGGCTCAGTACATGAGCATCTGACTTTTGATCTCAGCTCAGGTGTTGATCTCAGGGTCATGAGTTCAAGCCCCATGTTGGGCTCCAGGTCTGGGTGTGGAGACTACTTAAAAAAAATAAATAAGCACAACAAAAATGACAAGTTGAACACTTTCTATGAACCATGCATGTATTTATTGCACTCATATGCCATTTAATTCTCCAGAAGTTCCTCTTATTATTTCCATTTTACAGAAAAGTGGATTTGGGATTTAGAGGGGAATCTTAGTGAGAAGTTAATCTAGTGCTTAAATACCACCTTTTTTTTTTTTTTTAATTGCATACCTGGTCTTCTCAAGACTTGCATCAATTGTGACATTGACATGCCCATTGAGCACTTCGCAGTTTCCTCTCTCAGGTTTCGTGTGGGACTGTATTGTGGTGAGATTTTGCTATTCAACATAACTGCCAACTATCAGCCACAGAAGGCCCCTTGGATCTCCATCTCTTCCTCTTGTGACAGTTCCTTCCAGATTTAAGTCACACACATACTTACACTCACACACACAGCTTGAAACACTTTGCCTCCACCCCACTCAAGACACTGCATAGTAATGACCACATTGGAAGTATAACATTTGATGAGTTTTGACAAATACATATGCTGGTGTAATTGTTTTTACAGTCACGATACCATCGTCCCCCAAATTCCCTAGTGCACATTTCAAGTTGTTCCCCCCTACCCCTGTCCCTAGGAACCACCAATCTGCTTTCATCACCAAAGATTAGTTTTGGCTTTTTTAGACTTTCATATAAATGGAAACAGACAGTATGTACTCTTTTCTATTTGCTTCTTTCTCTCAGCATGTTGTTTTTGAGATGCGTCCATGTTTTGATGTGTATCAGTAGAATGTTCATTTTTATTGCTGAGTAGTATTCAATTGTAATGCTAAACTTCAATTTGTTTTTCATTCCCCTTTTGATAAACATTTGGGTTGTTTAGAGTTTTCTGTTATGAATAAAATTGCCTTGTTAAGCATTTTCACTACCTGCCTCCAAACTTGAATCTCTTTCTTGGAATTTTTTTTTTTAATCACTTTTATGACCTCTTTAAAGCCACTCCCAATTTACTTTTTAAGCCAGTGAAGTCCTTTATTCAGAAAATGTAGTGAGGAAGACCAATTTTAAGAAGCTATTTTCATGACAGCGGTAAGGGAGCCTGGAGTCTGCAACTCACCAGAATTTTACTCAGAATGGCTCCCAACTAGGTGTAACTTGAAATCCCATAGAATTATCTGAAACTCGTTGGTACAGTGGAAAGATTACTGTCCTAGAAGTTTGGATCTCTGAGTTAAAGGGGGGACTTCAACATTAATGTACAAGAGGGACTTTGAGGCAGCAATTTTGATTTCATTTCCCGCAGGACATGACTTACTCTGCGTTTTAGTCTGCTTGGGCTGCCATAGCAAAATACCACAAACTAGGTGGCTTCAACAACAGACATTTATTTTCTCACAGTTCCAAGGCTTGGAAGTATGAGATCAAGAAGCTGATGGGATTGGTTTCTTCTGAAGCCTCTCTCCTTGCAGATGACTGTCTTCTTGGCTATGTCCTCACATGGTCTTTGCTTCTGTGCGTACACAACCCTGGTGTTTCTTTTTGTGTTCAAATTCCCTCTTATAAGGACGCCAGTCAGACTGGATTATAGCTCACCCTAATGGCACATTTTAACTCAATCACCTGTCTCCAAATACAGTCACGTTCTGAGGGTTAGGGCTTCAACATACAAATTTTGGGGGAACAATTCAGCCGACAGTGGTATTTATGCTAAGGGTGGTTTGGGCAAATGAGGGATTAAGAGTGGAGTTAAAATCAGTCCCAGATTCTCTTGACAGTCCGCTGTCTGAAATTTAAATGATTTTCCTCATCAAATATTAATTGGGTACCTCCTAATGTATTCCAGTCACTTAAGGAATTTACAGTCTAGGAGATAGACTTGTAAAGAAATCATTACAAGTAAAAAAATTAGGCAAAATCTAGTATAATTGAAACTGTGTATACCTTGTGACCCATCTGTTCCACTTCTAGGAACATATCTTACAGAAATCCTGACACATATGCATAGAGAAACATGTTCGGGTTGTCCACTACAACATTAATGTAATAGAAAATAGAGAAAATTTGGGAACAGTATAAAAGTTCATCAACAAAACAATGGAAAGTGGATTGTGTCATATTTACAGTATGGATTATTTTAAAGTAATAAAAATAAATCAACTTGATCTATTATGTATCAGCATGGATTGATCAGTCATCTATCTGTCTAAATAAAGTAAGCATCTCACAAGTTATAGAGGGAGACAGACAAAACAAAAAACAAAATATAAAACATGAAAGGAAAGGCTGCATAGTAACTCTGAGGTAGTGGTTGACCAGAGAAGGAAGCAGGGGGGAAGAGTCCTGGAGAGGGGAAATTATAGTGCTAGGGAAATGGAATTTATATCATTTCCCTAGCAACTTTAGACTGGAGGGATGCTTGATGTCTCATCTGATGAAAGTACCACCCTCTTGAAAATAGAAAGTGCTACAGAGTTAGCGAAAACCTAGGTATGGCTAAGACACTGATGAAGACCTATGTCCTGCTGGAGAATTTCAGGATTGCTAAAGCTCTACCAGTAAGATCCAAATCTCACTCTCCAGTTTTCACTGGAAGTTGCTATTAATCAAGAAGTCCTTTTTGGTATAGTGCTCATAAATGGGTTTCATCCTGAGAGTCACTGATATTTTGTCCTAGTGGCTGCCTGGAGTCCTGTGCTCTGAGCCCTCATATGGGCTCAATGAGAAAGCGTGCCTTGATTGAATAGTAATGTCTGCCACGAGTGAGGAGGAGAAGAGTGGTGGTGACCGTTATGAGTATGTGCAGTACGAAACTGAGTGAACCATGAATCCACAGATGTGGGAATCCATATAAGCCTGTAGCCTCCTTTCCACCTGTCTTCCTTCATCTTCCCAAAGTTTTTGATAGTTATGTTTAATTAAAAAAATGTATTGATTATCTTCTCAATTTAAAATAACATGCTTCCTAATGAGCAGATGAGGATACTGAGGCCAGAGAGACAAACAAAGTCTTTTGTTAGAGGAGAGATGACTGGCCAGGGTGACTGGATCCAGAACCAACACTTAAGTTATCCAGCTGCCTCCCTTTGGTACCAGTGGCATTCATTCATTCGTGGATGCATGCGTGCATTCATTCATTCTTCACACATCGATTCGATGAGCACTGTGTGCCAGGCACTGCATTTCTCACTTATTTCTTGATGTGGGAGGGGACTTTAGGAGGCTACTCTTCCACTCCAGAGGAGGCACAGTCTGCAGACAGTACCTACTTAATGACCTTTGGAAAGTTACTTCTCTCCAGGTCTCTGTTCTTCTATAAAACGGGGATAAAGATAAAATTCAAACCTATCAAACTTGTCATAAAACACTTCATGAATATTGGTAGTTAGCAACTCTCCTGGTATTAGGGAATAAGTATATGTTTTTATGGAACTTTCTCAAACTTTCTGGATCATAGAAATCTCATATTTAAAAGTGCTCTTGACTAGTTACAAATTTGGAAAACCAACTTTAGATCACTTTGTATGGGGGAGAGTTTCCTCAAGGAGCCAATTTCTGCTCTATCTCAAGGTTTTTGTGAAAACTGCTCTTTCTGGCACACATTCACTCCTCTTTTCCTGTACACCCCAGTTTTGCCCCAGAAGAACTGCTTCTCATTCTTCTTCAGAGAGGTCTTCTCTGAGAGCTCCCACCCCAGCCACCTCCTTTCAACAGAAGCTATAGGTCTCCCTATAATAAGAATGCTTATTATACTTTATGACTTACTGTTTTCCTATAAGCATTTGTCACTGTTTATATTATTTGTGTGCTAATTTGTTTAATGTCTGATTCTGATTAGTCTGTGAACCCCATACAAGTAGGAGCTTTGCTGTTTTAGTCATCATGATGTTCCCAGCACCTGCACCATGGCTGACGGTAGTCAGAAAGTGGCAGGTGGGTGGCTAAATGCATGCTGGGAAGCCTGACTCTGGAATCACGTGACACCTAGTAGATCTCTGACTTCCTGCTAGCCTGGTAAGTTAATTTCTTAACTTCTTTGAGGCCCAGATTCCCCATCTTTAAAGTGGAGGTGGGTGGGGGGAGGGGTAAGTGGGTGATGGGCATTAAGGAGGGCACGTGATGTAACGAGCACTGGGTGTTACATACAACTGTAGGATCACTGAGCCCTACCTCTGAAACCAATAATACACTATTAATTAATTGCATTTAAATGAAATTTTAAAAAAAATAGAAAGTGGATGAAAATGTTTTCTTATGATGGTAAAAGGATCGGTGGTGGCTAGTGACTTAATGGGGAGGGAGGGAGGAATGAATTGGCAGAGCACAGAGGATTTTTAGGGCAGTGAAACTATTCTGTATAAGATTGTGGTAGTGGGGCACCTGGATGGTTCAGTTGTTAAGTGTCTGCCTTCTATTCAGGCACTGATCCCAGCATCCTGGGTTCGAGCCCCACATCAGGCTCCCTGCTTAGCGGGAGGTCTGCTTCTCCCTCTCTCACTCCCCCTGCTTGTGCTCTCTCTCTCTCTCACACTGTCTCTCTCTCTGTCAAATAGATAAATAACAATCTTAAAAAAATAAAGACTGTAGTGGTGGAAGCATGTCATTATATATTATTGTCAAAACCCACGGAATGTACAGCACAAAGAAGGACTGCTAATGTAGTCTATGGACTTTTGTAAGAAAAAGGTGTCAATACTAGTTCATCAGTTTAAGCAAATGTACCACACTAATGCAAGATGTTAATAATAGGGGAAATGAGGGTAGGGAATAAGTGGGAAATGGAAATTCTCTGTACCTTCTGCTCAGTTTTTCTGTAATATTAAAATTGCTAAAAAACAAAAAAACAACAACCCTGCTAACCACAGCAAAATGCTTCCTTAGAGGACAGCTGCGAGGGTCAAGTGCTTAGCACAGAACATACGAATTCCACTCTGAATAAGAGCTCCTTTCCTATAAGAACAGTCTTTGCAGCTTTTAGGTAATATTCAGTTACTCGGCTTTTATGGCTAACCTTGGAGTGTCCAAATTTTCTAAACCTACATGTCTAACCAATTTGAGGGGCCTGTGAAGGTATCTTTGTGGAAAGCAAAAACGATTTTTAGATATATTTCAAAATAAGCTGCAGAAAATTTGACATCCCTTGAAGATCCTCTCAGAAGCCTCTATTTTGTATTTGTTGTGAGGTAACTCCCAGGGCTTCACGTGCCAAGGGAACGTCTCAGAATCTGAGTGACAGCCTGGCTCTGTGTCTGTGTGCAGTGTGGACCACATGGGGCTTCAACTGACACGGCAGATGCCAAGCCAGCTAGCAACAGGACACAGGCCAGAGCAGTCCTGGGACTGATTTGTGGGTGGTTCTGAAGCCCAGGCTCCTCCGAGAAGTTCTGTAATTGCCTTACACGTCCCACTTGGAAGTGGGCCTGGAGCGTGGGTCTGCTTGGATTCTCTGTCTATGCTACCTTAGGACAGCTCGTCCTTGTCCCATTTTCCCATAAACCCATAGACCCCCCCCCCCACCCCAACCCTGGGAGCATTTTTATATTTTTGCTGAAAAAAAATCTTTTTTTATGCTATAGGAAAACTAGATTGCCCATAAGGAAGAAAACCTAGAAAGTAGACAAAGAAACAATAAAGACACTAAATTAAGCCTAGGGACTCAGTTTGATTTCCCCTGCGGTCATGAGCTTTGATTTCTAATCTTCCTCAATCTGGCTTCAGGTTAAATCATAGACTCTTAGAGGTGGAGACTCACCCTGTCTGATTCCCTCTATTTCCAGAGCGGGACTTCATAGCCCACAGGGGTGACGCTAATTGCATGGGGCAACCCAGAGCTACAATAGAAGGCACTGTGCCTGCCTTTGGTCTTTTGAGCTACCTGTTTCACAGCTAATCTTTCTCTATGGAGAGCCTTTCCACTAATAATATACTATTCTTTTTGCCATAGAACCCTGGGAGGGACGAGACATGATTATTTGCCAACAGACCCTGAACCCCAGATACATTCCTTTAGATTTATCCTTTCTATCATCTCCTCTTATTTTCTTCTGATTTATGATAACAATTGCATTATGGTAGAGGCAAGGGGCCTCCCTTTGGTATATTTTAAGTGTAGTTTCTGCTAGGGATGTTGGAGAATTCTGTGAGTAAATTATTGGGCTGGCAATGTTAACAGCCTTTTACTTTAGTGATGAGAAATAGTCATGGAGACCTTGACCTGCACAGCCACAGTCGTACATATTGATGTCTAAGTATGAGCCAGGGAGTCAGACTGAAGACTCTTCCGTTCAGCAAGGATTAGGATCAGAAGGCAGAAAGCGGCTGCCAGGGGACTGTTAAAGTGTGTGGGGAATAAAGTAAGGGTTGGACCATTAAGATAGCGTCCACTGGACAGATTGGAAGTTTAGACTGGGCTTCCTTAGCCATCCTTTGTCTAGTTTCCTGAGGTCTTTCACTTTCATTGGTCTCAGCATCTCCTATAGGATTAACCTTAGCCTCACTCACAGATGTTCCATTGGATTCTGAGATCTGTTCTTAGGATAGCTGGTGCTGGCTCTGCATGCCGTTGGTATCGTGTCTCCTTAACCTCCATAGGGACCAGAGTGTGGGAAGTATGAGGAGAGAAGGACTTGTTGGGGGCCATGCCAAGAAAGAGGAGCCAGTGATGCTACCAGTCATAGTTTCTGGGGCCACTGAGACAAAGACAGGGGTTCCTAAGTGACTGTATCTCCCAAGGAGCTCCAGTCCTCTGACCTCTGGATTATCTGCACCCCATAAGTGCTCAGGTGCCCCGTGTGCCTTCAGAGGAGGTGGGATGTCTGGATGGGTTAAGGCAAGAACAGGATGTCATTGAGGAGGCCCCTGTGTGACGTTAAGCAGAGTACATAATATGTGGGCGATGATCTTCTCACCTGTAAGAAGAGGGGTGATGGAATGCCTTCCACAGTTCCTTACAGTCCAGCCACTCAGGGCTGCTATATTCAGCTCTGACATCATGACCCATTTTTGTGCTCCTAGAACTATTCTCCTCATTGGTTATGTCACTAACCAAGCCAGCCCTTCCATCCACTTCCTTTCTGCATAGTAGCCAAGTGCATGGATACTTCCTGGTTGTTTTATGAAGACGGGACACTCTTCAGAGCTTTTACTTGCACAGCTGGCAGACAGCCCATTAGAAAGTTCAGATTTGTCTCCATCATGTTCCCTTTTTAAAACCTTCAAGTGACTCTTCTCTGCTTATAATCTAACATCTAAGCTCCTTTGTATGATCTACACAGCCTTCCTTGACAAAATACCAGACTACTTCTTTCTCCATCTCAGCCTTGAAACAAATGCCTTAACATTGAACTTCCTCACTTTCTTATGTGTACCTTAAATTTTCCCACTATATGCCTTTGCTCACACTGTGCTTCTGTCTATAATGCCCAGTTTTTTTCTGATCTCCCATTTCCTTCAGGATAATGCCCATCATCCTTAAGACATAAGCCAGACACTAACTGTTTCATAATAAGTAAGAGAATGAATGGAACAAGCATCAGATGTGGCATGGAATACTGTGATTTTTTAAAAGTTTTTTTTAATTATTATTATGTTCAATTAGCCAGCATACAGTACATCATTAGTTTTTTATGTAGTTTTCAATGATTCATTAGTTGCTTATAACACCCAGTTTTCATCACAACACATGCCTTCCTTAATACCCATCACCCAGTACTCCATCCCCCTACCCACCTCCCTTCTGTAACCCTCAGTTTAGTCTGGAGCCCTGAGGTCCACGGGGGAAGGGAGGGAAAACTGAATGGGAAGAAATCAGAGAGGGAGATAATACTGTGGTATTTCCTTGAAACCTTTTAGAATCCATGAATTCTGAGTGAGAAGAAGATTCAAAGTGGTGGTCCCATCCTGAAGTAACCCTAGTAGTGCCTGGGTACAGAATTTTGACTTCATGACACTGTGACTCTTTATCTGTGGCATGTCTGCTGAAGATCACTAAGATATTAGCTTCATTTCTCATTTCGTAGGGATAGTAAGACCTACAGCAAAAGGTAGTTATGAGGATCAAATTAGATCATGGATGTGAAAATGCTATGCAAGTGTTAATTGAAATCACTCTTGTGGGGGTCAGCAACCTGAGGAAGTTTCTGGCACATGGTAAGTGAGAGGTTTAATAAATATATATAAATAGTAAATGGATGAATGAGTAAAGCAGCCCAGAAAACTGTAGACAAATTGGGGAGGGTGCCACTCTACTCCCACAGTATGAATTACTACTATTAGCCAACCTTTATTGAGTGTTCTTTATGAGCCTGGCATTGTTCTGAGCCCACAGTACATCATTAATATTTAAAAGTATCCTTTCTGGGGCACCTGGGTGGCTCAGTCGGTTAAGCATCCTACTCTTGCTTTTGGCTCAGGTCATGATCTCGGGGTCCTGGGATGGAGCTCTGTGTCGTGCTCCGTGCTCAGCGGGGACTCTGCTTGAGATTCTCTCTGTTCCCCATGCCCCTCCCCTTGCTCTCTCTCTCCCAACAAAATAAATAAAATCTGTAAAATAATCTGTTTTGTAGGTAGTAGTATTCCTATTTGATAGATTTAGGAATGAAGGCATATTATGTAACTATTCTGAGCCAGATTATATTGTCCTCCCTGATTCTTCACTCTTTTATAACTTTTACCATGTGCTTTTGTACTTCTTCCCACTTAAGAGATTTTGGGTTTGGCCGTGATACCCATTTTGACTAATAGAATACGGCAGAAGTAATGGTATGCCAGTGCCCAGCTGAGACCTTGAAAGTCTCGTGTGTTTTTGCTTGCCTTCTGGTGCTTTTAAAATAGCCATGAAAATATGCCCAGATGCTGAGAAATACAGTTTGCTGGTTCCAGGAGTAGAACAGGAGACATGTGGAGCAAAACCTCCTCAGAAAAGCTTTCCTGGCCAACCCGAAGGTGTGCGAGCAAGTGCTAGAGGAATCAGAAGAGCCACCTGACGGAGTAGCCAATTCTTGCCTGACCCATAGATATTCACATGAAATCAGTGCTTATTGCCGAATGCTACTGAGATTTTGTGGTCATTTCTTAAGCAGCAGAAGCTAACTGATGCGTTGTCCTAAGTCACAGAGTTAGGAGTTGACTAAGTCAAGACTAGAACCCAGATTTGTCTGAAACCAAAGCTTTACCATTATGCCATGCTTGAAGACCTAGGAGGGAGACCTAACCTGAGCAGTTCCTAAGGGAAGCTAATTAACAATCAAAGCCATTTATGGGACACCAGCTATGTTATCCTACTGAGTCTACATAACCTTCTACATTCTACAGGCTAAAGCAGTAGGTTATTATTTCCATTTTATAGATGAGGCTTGGAGAGGTTGTCTTTCAAGTGTTCACATACTATAAATGGCAGAGCCAAGATTTATATCCATTTTTTTTCTGTCTCCAAAGCCAAAGCAGTCTCTGCTACTGCTGCATTTGGGTAGGTTTTCTGGTGTGCACTTATGTGACTGTGTGTGTATGTGTGTGTGTGAATGTGTGTTGTGAGGAATTTGAGGGGAAGTTCCCCCACTCTGTTTTATGTCCTTTTCATGTCTGACTGATTTTCCTACAAGGTGAGGATCCAGTTACCAAGACAGAGTGTACTCCATGGCCAAGAACACAATGTGTTCTGAATTTTCTAGTAAGGGAGAAGGGAGTGTTGCTTCTTCTTCTCTTTCTTTCTTTCTTTCTTCCTTCCTTCCTTCCTTTCTTTTTTTACTACATTCGTGCCTTTATCAATGGCTATCATTGTTTGAGTTTTCAAAAGTCATCTCATTTTTCCTGTGTGACATTTTCTCCCCTTTTTTAACAAATTGGCATGTGGGAAAGCACATTGCCTCTTTTAAAAGGATTTTTCAAGATGCATCACCAACACCGCCCTCCCAGCAGACTGCTCATGTTGAAGCCATTGTCAAAATATGGCATTCTGCCATTGGTGAGAATGGAACTTGTCATTTACTCCAAGGGCTATTGTGGAAATTTGTCTTATAGTCGTATCCCAAATCAGCAAGATTTATTTTCCTCTCTTTATGACATAGTCAGAGCTCTTACTTCTTTGAGTTCTTTAGATCGTGAAAACCAGCTTTCGGAGATGAGGATGGTGTAAGGTGAGGAACAAAGAGAAGTGCGAGAGGCTGGATGAGTTCCGTGGGAATGTATCTCCAGCAGAATCTGTAATCTAAAGGCATTTGTGGCCTGAGTAGAAATAGGCATGTCTGAAAATCACGGTCCATGACAGAGGTCAGGGGAACAAGAGGCTCCAGGGCATTGTGGGGTGTAGTGGAGAGCACAGGATTGGGAGCTGAACTGGAATAGAATCACAGCTCTGCCATTTAGTGTACATGTGAAGTTTTTCAAGTTAATTGGTTTCTTGGCATTTCAGTTTCTTCTTTTACAATAAGAAGTGTTAATTGGGAATCTTTTAGCTTCAGGCAATAGAAAGCAATGTGAACTAGCTTAAGAAAAATAGACCCTATCAGCTCACAGTACTGGTGAATCTAGCTTCAGTTATGGCTTGCTGCAGGTTTTGCTGGCTTCAGGTGTGGCTGGATTCAGGAGTTCAGAGTGTGTCATCTTAGATTGCTCAGCTTTGCCTGCTTCTGCTTGTTCTCATTCTCAGATTTTTCCTCTATGGTTGCAAGATGGCCCCAGGATTTTCAAATTCTTCAGAGCTCATGGACTCAGAGAAAGAGCAAGTGCCTTTCCCAATATGCTTGTGATCCAACTCTATATGGGAGTGACTGTGCTAGATGTCCTTTGTGTTTCCTTCCAGAGAAACCCCCCAGAAACAGGAACCCTCCTCCACTCTGCTTTGGGAGAGTGGACAGACCATGTCAATGTCTTCTTTGTTCTCTGGTTTCTATATTTGGCTGATGTAGATCCCTGGCAGGATATTGAAGAGAGTGAGGTCAGGGTATTTATTCCCTCTGCTTCCTCCCTGAGATGTTCCCATGTGTTGGCTGTGTCCTTCAACTGAGGGTTACACCTGTCAACTCTCCCTACATGACTCCCTTGGCCTCCAGATTCTACCCACGGCTCCTGCTTTGTGCCCTCTCAGGATTAGGAGTGGTACCAGCCCCCACAACCACTAGTCCTGGGATATCGTACTGCTCCTTCTCATGTAGCTTCTCCACATGGTACATTTAAAAAATAGTCCTATTAACCTGTCCTCGAATGATTTAGAGTGTGTTCTCTGTTTTCTGCTAGGACGCTGACTGGTACAGTAAGCAATGTAAGTGTGTAGAGACTGTTGATACAAGTTAGAGACTGCTGATACAAGTTAGGCATCAGTGTCCAGATGCTTCTTTTCTTAGCACTCACCCCCGCCTCGCGGTTCATCCACCTCACTCCCCTTTGCACTCATGTTCATTCTCATGGAGAGCTTGCCTGTTGCACAAGGTGATTAATATTTGTCCATGACACTCATCTGGAGGCAGCAAAGGTAGTCATTGCAATCTTTTACAGAATGTTTTGAGATCAAGGAGGCACTTTCACATCAAACCTTGAAAGAATTTGTTGGCATAGATGTTACAGTCTATATGTAGGATACGTGGAAAGTACACTTCACATGGGTTAAGTGGATTGCCCAGGTCCCAACCAGTAGTGGTCGAGCTGGACTCCAATCCTGGATCTGTCTAATGTGCAGTGAATAAGAGGATGTAATTAACTCATGGTTGTGTATATCTTGGGGGACTTGAGAAAAAGAAAAGAAAAAAAGTCATGCCCCTCCCTGCAAGCAAAGCCATACTTGGTGACAAAGTATGAAATGATGGGTATAGAGAGTGATAGCGGAGCTAAATGACCCTTAAGAAGAGTAAGGAAAAAAAACCCTCACTCTCTCCAACAAAATCTTTAAGAGTCCCATGTTCTACCGACTGAGCTAGCCTGATGCCTTCCAACAAAATCTTTAATAACGTACCTATTTCTCACGAGTGCATCGTGGAAGTTTTGTTTTTTCTTTAAATTTGGGGGCAGAGCAGAGTGCTGAGCTTCATCAGTGGAATGGATGAGAAAAGAAGTTGCCATAGAGGGCAGCTCCCTCTGGGTTGTAGTTGTGAATGCAAGCAGAAATTACTGCCATTGTCCCAGGGGTCTGAGGTTTGCTTTAGACAACAGAGCTCCCCATGTGAGCTGAAGCAGTGGCCATTCATGAATAAACAGCCTGCATCAGAGCAGCCGTGTGCTGGTGGGAATGGAGCCATCAGCCAGGACGGTGTCTCAGGTCCTCTCGTGCCCGCGACAGTGAAAAGGCAGTCTGCACAGAAGATGCTGTCACCTGAGGTCTGCCCTTAAGTGCCTTTGCAAAGCTGACTTCTAAAAAATACTTGTAGCTTCCAAGAGGAATGATTATTCCCTGAGGTACAAATGAAAGCTTTAGAGAACCAGGGATTTCTAAAAAAGATTTGCAAACTTTTTTTCAACGGGAATATCACATTAAGTGGTCATCAAGGACACCCATGAACATCAGCTATGGCAGAGCTGCTGTGCTGGAAATGGGGAATTTCTGAGCTTACTTGCCTAGCAACCTAGAGGGAAGGAGTTCCCTTGGAGTCTCTGGTTGGAAGCTCCTGGGACTTCCCAAAGCGCAGCCCTTAAAAATGTATTACCTGCGTTCTTAGTTTATGCCTCTCTAGGAGATTCGTAGTGTAAATTAACACCTTAACACTTCTGCCCTTCCTTTGGGCTTAAAATCATTTTAAAATAAAAATTTTAAATTGGTTTAACTAGTGTTTCTTTGCTTTTGTTTGAGTACTTAGCTAGGACTGCTGTAACACAGTATCATACACAGAGAGGTGCTTCTCACAGTTTTGGGGGCTGGGAAGTCCAAGATCAAGGAGTGGGCAGATGTGCTGTCTGGTGAGAGGCCTCTTCCTGGTTCATAGACAGCTGTCTTTTCGCTGTGTCCTCACCTTGGTGGAAGGCTGGTCTCCTTTTTGAGGGCAAGGATCTCATTGATGAGGGCTCCACCCTTGCAACCTAGTCCCCTTCCAGAGGCCACCACATTAAGGATCTGGTTTCAACCTATGAGTTTTGGGGCAGGGAGACACAGATACTCAGTCTATAGTCAGGACAGAGAAAATTGTTCTCTCTATGTGTTTATTAATAAGAACAGTTTTCTGAGATAGACAAGTTGGGGAAATCCAAGTCTAGATGATATGGAAGTGCATTGTTCAGTGGGGTAACCGATAGGCTCGTGTGGTTATCAAGCACCGGAAGTAGGGTGAGTCTGAACCAAGATGTGTGGTGAGGATAAAATGCACACTTGGATTTGAAAGACTTCATATGAAAAGTAAAATTTTTTGTTAATAATTTTTATATTGATTACATGTTGAAATGATATTTTTTATGTGTTGGGTTAAATAAAGTAGATTATTAAAATTGTTTGCTCCTGTTTCTTCTTTACTTTTTAAAATGTGGCTGCTGGAAAATTTCAGTCACATACGTGGCTTGTATTCAGGGCTCACTCTGCCTTTCTACTGGACGGCGCCGCCACAGTGTAGCTTGAACATCCCTTACCTCCCCATGGCTGAGCCTCATTCTCTGCCTCACTGCCTCTCAGGTCTCATTTCTCACCACTCTCCCCCTTGTTACCTCTGTTACAGCCACAGTGCTCCTCAGATATGCTGAGAATGACTTCCTAGGACCTCTACACTTACCATCTCTCTGGAATGTTCATCTCTGCCTACCCTCATGGCTGACTTCTCTTTGTGCATCTGCTCATATGTTACCTTATTAGAAATCTCCTTATTGTTTTATTGAAAATGGAGGTTTTGTTATGATCCAGGTATGGTGAAGTCAACAGATCAGAAGACAATTGCTGTTGAAAAGATGTTTTGTTACTCGTTGTCCCAAAGAGGAAGGAGCATGCCTTGCCACACAAGGCCACACAGGGAGCAAGGAGGGGGTCCAGTAAGAGGCACTGGGAGTAAGGAAAATGTGAGCCAGAGTCTTTATTGTGGTTTCCCTGCAGAGGAGCAGGTGAAGCAAGGCAGATAGGATTTGGCTCCTTTAAATAATTTCAGCTGGCTCAGGAGTGTGGGGGCTCTCCCCAATTGTCTGGTACCTGGGAGGAGTGGGGGTGTGTGTATGTGTGGGCTTTAGATCGGTAAGTTTGCATATGAAAGGCACACCCCTGGGCCAGTTGCTGACTATCTCCAGGAACTGGCTCACCTTGGAAGGAGCAGTGTCTCTAGGGCCAGCCAGGCTCCAAGCTGTCAAGCATCACAAATACAGAAAATAAGGAGACATGATTAATACACCTACTACTCTTCATGCACATCTATTTTCTTTTTGAGCACTGATCTCTCCCTAGCATATTTTATGTTTGTTTATTTATTGTCTCTCTCCTCCACTGAAGTACAAGCCTCTTGAGAAAGGATGTAGTGCTTGTGTGTGTTTTTACTGCTTTTCTCTCAGTGCCTGGAAGAATGTACTACGCACAACAGGATCTTGATAAATATTTTTTGAAACAAAAGAGGAATAGATGAATGGATGACTCAGGTAAGGGACTTTTTCCTACTGGACTCAGATGCTCAGTTCCTACTGGACTCAGAATCCACTTCCCTCGGCACCCCAGACTGCCACAATCAATCAGAATTGGCATTCTGGATGACGCCTGTTCACTGTGGAGCTGCTGAGAAAACCTTCTCTCCATTGTCTCCGCAGAGTACATGTCTCCTGAACACATTCGCTGTGGTAGATTTTCTCTGAAAACAGCAGCCAGTAGGTCCTCTCTTGCCTCTCTGCACAGGTTTCTGCTTGGAACTGGAGTCTCTTTCTCCTCTCCTAGAACTTGGGCTGGCCTGTGATTTGCTTTAATCAATGGAATGTAGCAGAAGTGATGCTGTACCAGCTCTGGGACCTGCCTTTGGGAGAGGTGGCAGCTTCTGCTTTCATTCACTGAGAACCAGCTGCCATGCTGTGAGGAAGTCCAAGCTATACCCTTAGACAGAGAGGACATGTATAGAGATCCTGGAGGGCGAAATCCCACACACGAATGCCAATCATCTGAAAAACTACTACAGCTCCACAGCCGATAGCCAGCACTAGGGTCCAGACCCTTGAGGGAGACCTCTGCAATCTTCCAAGCCACCACAGACATCAGCTGATGTATGACTGATGCCAGAGGGACATGGCGTGGAGAAGAAGCATTGCCAGTTAAATCCCAGATCATAAGAAATAAACTGGTTGTTCTACCCTACTAAGTATTGAAGTAGATTATCATATGGCAAAAGATAATTGATAAACCCATCTTGTCCTACATCCCCATCCTGTGGTGATGATCACCTCTCACTTGGCCCAGGCAACTGGCCTGCACTGTCATGGTACTACCATGATAATATGATTTTCTTCCTCTCCAAGGCAGCATCTTGGTCTGTTGTGGAGGCCAGAGTCGAAGGTTTATATCCATGGGCCTCACCTCTGGCCTGCTGCACAGTTCTGGGTAAGGTGCTAACAGAGCTGGAGACTGTCTAATGGGGTTGTGGTATCAGGCCAACCTGAGGTCCAGTCATTGCTCTGCTGCCTCCCAGGTTCTGTGCCTCAGTTTCCTCTTCTATAAACAAGGATGGTCACCCTTCATTCGGCTTTTGTGAGGATGAGAGATGATGCATGTGTGTGTGAAGTGTCTGGCACAGAGATGAAAAACAACTGGCCCAAACAAAACTCACCCTCAACATTTCCCTGCCTAAGGCTTTGTCTTACTTTTGGAAAAGCTAGGCATTTCCAGCCAAGCACAAAGAGGAGAACTAAGACTTGCATTCAGATTTGTGGGGACTCTGAACATTGGCCCCCTAGGAAGTTCTTTCAGAGGCTTTGTTGTAGCAACAAGCCAACACCAGCAGCACATTCCTAGGAAGGCCTGCAGCAGGGCTCCTGCACAATAGGGGTCTGTCGGCTGATTGCCATGACAATGATACATGGCTTAGAAAAGCATATCTCATTGCCTGTGGGGACTCCTTTCAAATGCACTCCCAGGGCAGACTGTTTTGTAAGAAGACAATGAAATCCATTTTTACTAGTTATTGTATTGGGTGGTTAGGGAAGGAAACAAAGTTCTCCAATTAATTGTTCATCTTAGACCATTTTGTTGCCTCTAAGCATTGCCTTTTCCTCAGTAAAACCAGTACTGCAAGGAAGTGGCTGTGTGGATGCTGACAAGCTAAAAGTGAGGGCTGGCTGGAATTCATGGTTAAGAAATAGGAGCTGTCAAGTTGGTTTTCCTGTTGGGAAGCTGATCCATCCTAGGAGCCAAGGATGGGCTGGTGTAGACAGGCCTGACTTCACAGAGCAGACATGGGGTTTAGGAGGTGCCCAGAGTCCGTGGGTACAGGGATGAGGCCAAACTGTTATCCCTTTAGCTCTTGTAGGGGGAGGGAAGATATCCAGCTGATATGCATGGGAATGGCACACCAGGCAGTGTCTGTTCCAACTGGCCAGAGTTCCATTCTCATTGACTGATTGATTGGTCAATGCTGTGAATATAGCGTGTAGGAATTTTGGAAACCCAGAGGATTATATGCAGAGAACTGGTGCTACTCCTAGGTTACCAAACCAGGAGAGAGTCACCATGTGGAGAAGGATGATTGACAGGAGCCATGACCTTTGGGAGAGGCAGTGGCTATCATGGGGGTGGAGTGATTGTGGGAGTGGTCTGCCTTGGCAGGTAGAGTATGTTATCATTGTCCTTGTTTAGAATTGTGCACAGTCATAATTAAAAGTTGACTTTTATTTGGTTTTATTATCACTTTTATGATCTCTACAGACAATGTACCTACCCTTTATTTTTATTTATTAAAAAAAAATTTTTTTTAAAGATTTTTATTTGTTTATTTGACAGAGAGAGATCACAAGTAGACAGAGAGGCAGGCAGAGAGAGAGAGAGAGAGGGAAGCAGGCTCCCTGTTGAGGAGAGAGCCCGATGCGGGACTCGATCCCAGGACCCTGAGATCATGACCTGAGCCAAAGGCAGCAGCTTAACCCACTGAGCCACCCAGGCGCCCTATTTTTAAAATTTTTTATTTTACCCTTTATTGTTTGCAACCTGAAGTAGACCACTCTCACTTGTGCATTAGATGGAGGGATAGATCCAACCCCTAGCCACTTGGAAGGGAGCAAGCTGAGGAAATAGATCCCCTAACCTTGAGTGTATCTCTTATTGGCTACCTCAGCAGAAGGCAGAGGCAAGGGAGCCCATTAATGTCATCCATTCAGGTGAACTCCCCAAGGCACAGAACAGGGTAGAAAAGGATGGGGAGTAGTTGGGGTGGAGGAACAAACAGAAAATATCCAGCCCAGAACGAAGCTTGCAGTGGATTTGCAACTCTGTGAAGTATCCTTAAAGGAGGGAGGTGTGTCTCCTCTTCTCATCTCCATTTTCCTACTGTGAATTCAGAAGTGATGGCTGGAACTGGAACAGAAATTTTAGAGCATGAGATAAAAGTACACGTTGCAGGTAGCAGAACAATCAGAAGGAGATCTGGGGGGCCTGCAAATTACGCAGGCTCCACGCTTGCCTTCATTCACATGAAAATGAGATACATTTCTGTTTTGTTTAGTCCACTGTTATTTATTTATTTTTGGCCAAAATCTAATTCTACCCATTATCATGAGTACTTCTAGTTATTTAAAGACTTCTAGGGACGCCTGGGTGGCTCAGTTGGTTGGACAGCTGCCTTCGGCTCAGGTCATGATCCTGGAGTCCCGGGATCGAGTCCCGCATCGGACTCCCAGCTCCACGGGGAGTCTGCTTCTCTCTCTGACCTTCTCCTCGCTCATGTGCTCTCTCTCAAATAAATAAATAAAATCTTTAAAAAAAAAATAAAGACTTCTAAAAGCTGTGTGTGGATAAAATAGTATGAAGCCACTGCCGGCCCCTGTTTTCTCTGACGTTAATGTTTGTAGAACAGAATGGTCTCATCTGTATTTTCTCAAAAGGAAAGATAAAGGATTTGAAGACACTAACCTTTGGATTAGGAAGACAGAGTCTTACCTGTGTGGGACTGTGGGTTCCAATATAAAGGAGACCTTCCATGGGCCCAGCACTCCCATTCCTTTTCTTAGGAATTTAGGACACATTTGATGATTTATAGAGCTGCCAGCTGCTTTGAATAGGGGAAATAGATAATAGGAATATGCCTGCATAGTGGGATTGCAACTAGTTTGGGGTAGTATATCATTTAATATTCTTTGGGCTACAAGTAACAGAACAGTCAAATGAAAGTCGTTGATGTAGATAGGTTTATTTTCTCATGTAATGAGAAATTTAGAAAAGTGGGTTTGAGGTTGCTGATTCAGAAGCTCACTGATGTCAAGGCTCCCGGTCAGCTTTTTTCCAATTCACTTGAGTTCTTCTCCTGGTAAAAAGATGACTGACTAAACGCCAAACACCACATCTTCAAATAAGAACATCAAAGTCAGGAAGGAAGGAAGGAAAAGAACATTTTCTCTGTTTCTTTCTCTTAAAAGGAACATCTCTTCTAAATTACTTCTTCCCTTATCCTTCTGCAGATTTCCTCTTAATTGTCATAGCCTAGATTTTGTCACATGGCTACTACCTTAAACAGTCACTGAAAAAGAGGAAAGGGATTACAACCACTGTACTAGGCCAATCATGATCCATCTATGGGCCTGGAACCATCTTCCCTGAGTTTACCAGTGCCTCAATACCAGCACCAAACTAGGGGCCTATTAATGGGGGAGAAGGGGAGAAAGGCTAGCATAGGCAATCAGAGATGGAAGGAAGTAGAAAGATGATTTACAGAAGAAAGAAAAGGAAATCCAACAGATGATTGAACTGCAAAAAAGTTAAGTGGCATTTTAGGTGGAGGTTAACTGAACAAAAGTTTAGAGACTGGGCCATGATTAGGGGACAGAAGGTTGATTTCCATGACTGAAAGGAGCCGTTGGATGGGGACTTAGAAGAGAGGGGAATTATCTGTATCTTGGACCTGGCAAGCTGAACTGCTATTTTACATGAATTAGCCTGTTAATATTTGTATTTGTCAAGGCTCTGGTAGGAAAATAGGAAAATGATGGCTCATTCCAATTGGACAACTGAGGACTGTTTAATACAGAGACTGTTTATAAAGATGTAAGCAGGGTATAAAGAACCAACAAGACATACTAGAGGATCTTAGGGCTACCAAGGGTGTGGCACCATTACCATCCCTAGCACTGAAGAGGTAAGTTGGGGAGAATGATTACTGTAACCTGGAAAGAGATGTAAGGAAAGAGCTGCTTAATAGAAATTGTGGCTTTTGCGAAAGAAATATAGCTAACTCACAGCAGCCTGGCAGAGGGAGTGTCAAGACTAGCCCAACCTCATTCTCTTCTGTCTCTGATATGATCCCCCCAAGTCTTACCTTTGATTGAAAAAAACTGTAAACTGAGGGCAAGAGAACATGTTGATACATTTTATAGAGGGTTTATTTGGGGGGGGCAAAGTGAACGTCTTGAGAGTGCATCTTGAGGTGCCAATGGAAATATAGGAGTTAGTTTAATAATTACAGTAGATACATCAATTTTAAGCAAGTATGGTATTAGTATGGATAATAAAAATGATAACAGATAGGAATACTGGATAGTAGTAGTAGTAGTAGTAGTACATTTTTTTTTCTCTTATTTGGACATATGTTTTTGAAAAATTTTAAAAATTATTATTATTATTATTATTATTATTATTTTAGATAGAGTATGGATTTATTTTGTAAACATATATTTTTATCCCCAGGGGTACAGGTCTGCGAATCGCCAGGTTTACACACTTCACAGCACTCACCATAGGGCATACCCTCCCCAATATCCATAACCCCACGCCCCCTCACCCAACCCCCCTCCCCCCATTAATCCTCAATTTGTTTTGTGAGATTAAGAGTCACTTATGGTTTGTCTCCCTCCCAATCCCATCTTGTTTCATTTACTCTTCTTCTACCCCCTTAGCCCCCCCTTGTTTCATCTCCTCTCCCTCATATCAGGGAGATCATATGATAGTTGTCTTTCTCCGATTGACTTATTTTGCTAAGCATGATACCCTCTAGTTCCATCCATGTCGTCGCAAATGGCAAGATTTCATTTGTTTTGATGGCTGCATAGTATTCCATTGTGTATATATACCACATCTTCTTTATCCATTCGTCTGTTGATGGACATCTAGGTTCTTTCCATAGTTTGGCTATTGAGAACATTGCTGCTATAAACATTCGGGTGCACGTGCCCCTTTGGATCACTACGTTTGTATCTTTAGGGTAAATACCCAGCAGTGCAATTGCAGGGTCATAGGGTAGTTCTATTTTCAACATTCTGAGGAACCTCCATGCTGTTTTCCAGAGTGGTTGCACCAGCTTGCATTCCCACCAACAGTGTAGGAGGGTTCCCCTTTCTCCGCATCCTCGCCAGCATCTGTCATTTCCTGACTTGTTAATTTTAGCCATTCTGACTGGTGTGAGGTGATATCTCATTGTGGTTTTGATTTGTATTTCCCTGATGCCGAGTGATATGGAGCAATTTTTCATGTGTCTGTTGGCCATCTGGATGTCTTCTTTGCAGAAATGTCTGTTCATGGCCTCTGCCCATTTCTTTTTTTTTTTTTTAAAGATTTATTTATTTATTTATTTGAAACAGAGAGAGAGAGATCACAAGTAGGCAGAGAGGCAGGCATAGAGAGAGAGAGGAGAAAGCAGGCTCCCCGCTGAGCAGAGAGCCCGATGCGGTCCTCGATCCCAGGACCCTGAGATCACGACCTGAGCCGAAGGCAGAGGCATAACCCACTGAGCCACCCAGGCGCCCATCTCTGCCCATTTCTTGATTGGATTATTTGTTCTTTGGGTGTTGAGTTTGCTAAGTTCTTTATACATTTTGGACACTAGCCCTTTATCTGATATGTCATTTGCAAATATCTTCTCCCATTTTGTCAGTTGTCTTTTGGTTTTGTTAACTGTTTCCTTTGCTGTGCAAAAGATTTTGATCTTGATAAAATCCCAATAGCTCATTTTTGCCCTTGCTTCCCTTGCCTTTGGTGATGTTCCTAGGAAGATGTTGCTGCGGCTGAGGTCGAAGAGGTTGCTGCCTGTGTTCTCCTCAAGGATTTTGATGGATTCCTTTCTCACATTGAGATCCTTCATCCATTTTGAGTCTATTTTCGTGTGTGGTGTAAGGAAATTATCCAATTTCATTTTTCTGCATGTGGCTGTCCAATTTTCCCAACACCATTTATTGAAGAGGCTGTCTTTTTTCCATTGGACATTCTTTCCTGCTTTGTCGAAGATGAGTTGACCATAGAGTTGAGGGCCCATTTCTGGGCTCTCTATTCTGTTCCATTGATCTATGTGTCTGTTTTTGTGCCAGTACCATGCTGTCTTGATGATGACAGGTTTGTAATAGAGCTTGAAGTCCGGAATTGTGATGCCACCAACTTTGGCTTTCTTTTTCAATATTCCTTTGGCTATTTGAGGTCTTTTCTGGTTCCATATGAATTTTAGGATTATTTGTTCCATTTCTTTGAAAAAAATGGATGGTACTTTGATAGGAATTGCATTAAATGTGTAGATTGCTTTAGGTAGCATAGACATTTCCACAATATTTATTCCTCGAATCCAGGAGCATGGAACATTTTTCCATTTCCTTGTGTCTTCCTCAATTTCTTTCATGAGTACTTTATAGTTTTCTGTGTATAGATTCTTAGTCTCTTTGGTTAGGTTGATTCCTAGATATCTTATAGTTTTGGGTGCAATTGTAAATGGGATGGACTCCTTAATTTCTCTTTCTTCTGTCTTGTTGTTGGTGTAGAGAAATGCAACTGATTTCTGTGCATTGATTTTATATCCTGACTCTTGACTGAATTCCTGTACAAGTTCTAGCAGTTTTGGAGTGGAGTCTTTTGGGTTTTCCACATAGAGTATCATATCATCTGCAAAGAGTGATGGTTTGACTTCTTCTTTGCTGATTTGGATGCCTTTAATTTCCTTTTGTTGTCTGATTGCTGAGGCTAGGACTTCTAGTACTATGTTGAATAGCACTGGTGATAACGGACATCCCTGCCGTGTTCCTGACCTTAGCGGAAAAGCTTTCAGTTTTTCTCCATTGAGAATGATATTTGCGGTGGGTTTTTCATAGATGGCTTTGATAATATTGAGGTATGTGCCGTCTATCCCTACACTTTGAAGAGTTTTGATCAGGAAGGGATGCTGTACTTTGTCAAATGCTTTTTCAGCATCTATGGAGAGTATCATATGGTTCTTATTCTTTCTTTTATTAATGTGTTGTATCACATTGATTGATTTGCGGATGTTGAACCAACCTTGCAGCCCTGGAATAAATCCCACTTGGTTGTGGTGATTAATCCTTTTAATGTACTGTTGAATCCTATTGGCTAGTATTTTGGCGAGAATTTTTGCATCTGTGTTCATCAAGGATATTGGTCTGTAGTTCTCTTTTTTGATGGGATCCTTGTCTGGTTTTGGGATCAAGGTGATGGTGGCCTCATAAAATGAGTTTGGAAGTTTTCCTTCTATTTCTATTTTTTGGAACAGTTTCAGGAGAATAGGAATTAGTTCTTCTTTAAATGTTTGGTAGAATTCCCCCGGGAAGCCATCTGGCCCTGGGCTTTTGTTTGTTTGGAGATTTTTGATGAGTGTTTCAATCTCCTTACTGGTTATGGGTCTGTTCAGGCGTTCCATTTCTTCCTGGTTCAGTTGTGGTCATTTATATGTCTCTAGGAATGCATCCATTTCTTCCAGATTGTCAAATTTGTTGGCGTAGAGTAGCTCATAGTATGTTCTTATAATTGTCTGTATTTCTTTGGTGTTCGTTGTGATCTCTCCTCTTTCATTCATGATTTTATTTAATTGGGTTCTTTCTCTTTTCGTTTTGATAAGTCTGGCCAGGGGTTTATCAATATTACTAATTCTTTCAAAGAACCAACTCCTAGTTTCGTTGATTTGTTCTATTGTTTTTTTGGTTTCTATTTCATTGATTTCTGCTCTGATCTTTATGATTTCTCTTCTCCTGCTGGGTTTAGGGTTTCGTTCTTGTTCTTTCTCCAGCTCCTTTAGGTGTAGGGTTAGGTTGTGTATCTGAGACCTTTCTTGTTTCTTGAGAAAGGCTTGTACTGCTATATATTTTCCTCTCAGGACTGCCTTTGTTGTGTCCCACAGATTCTGAACCGTTGTGTTTTCATTATCATTTGTTTCCATAAATTTTTTCAATTCTTCTTTAATTTCCTGGTTGACACATTCATTCTTTAGAAGGATGCTGTTTAGTCTCCATGTATTTGGGTTCTTTCCAAATTTCCTCTTATTATTCAGTTCTAGCTTTAGAGCATTGTGGTCTGAAAATATGCAGGGAATGATCCCAATCTTTTGATACCGGTTGAGACTTGATTTAGGACCAAGAATGTGATCTATTCTGGAGAATGTTCCATGTGCACTAGAGAAGAAGGTGTATTCTGTTGCTTTGGGATGAAATGTTCTGAATATATCTGTGATGTCCATCTGGTCCAGTGTGTCATTTAAGGCCTTTATTTCCTCGTTGATCTTTTGCTTGGATGATCTGTCCATTTCAGTGAGGGGAGTGTTAAAATCCCCTACTATTATTGTATTATTGTGGATGTGTTTCTTTGATTTTGTTATTAATTGGTTTATATAGTTGGCTGCTCCCACGTTAGGGGCATAGATATTTAAAATTGTTAGATCTTCTTGTTGGACAGACCCTTTGAGTATGATATAGTGTCCTTCCTCATCTCTTATTATAGTCTTTGGCTTAAAATCTAATTGATCTGATATAAGGATTGCCACTCCTGCTTTCTTCTGATGTCCATTAGCATGGTAAATTCTTTTCCACCCCCTCACTTTAAACCTGGAGTTGTCTCCGGGTTTAAGATGAGTTTCTTGTAGGCAACATATAGATGGGTTTTGTTTTCTTATCCATTCTGATACCCTGTGTCTTTTGATTGGGGCATTTAGCCCATTAACATTCAGGGTAACTATTGAGAGATATGAATTTAGTGCCATTGTATTGCCTGTAAGGTGACTGTTATTGTATATTGTCTTTGTTCCTTTCTGATCTACTATTTTAGGGTCTCTCTTTGCTTAGAGGACCCCTTTCAATATTTCCTGTAGAGCTGGTTTGGTGTTTGCAAATTCTTTCAGTTTTTGTTTGTCCTGGAAGCTTTTAATCTCTCCTTCTATTTTCAATGATAGCCTAGCTGGATATAGTATTCTTGGCTGCATGTTTTTCTCATTTAGTACTCTGAATATATCATGCCAGCTCTTTCTGGCCTGCCAGGTCTCTGTGGATAAGTCTACTGCCAATCGAATATTTTTACCATTGTACGTTACAGACTTCTTTTCCCGGGCTGCTTTCAGGATCTTTTCTTTGTCACTAAGACTTGTAAATTTTACTATTAGGTGATGGGGTGTGGACCTATTCTTATTGATTTTGAGGGGGGTTCTCTGAACCTCCTGGATTTTGATGCTTGTTCCCTTGGCCATATTGGGGAAATTCTCTCCAATAATTCTCTCCAACATACCTTCTGCTCCCCTCTCTGTTTCCTCTTCTTCTGGAATCCCAATTATTCTAATGTTGTTTCATCTTATGGTGTCACTTATCTCTCGAATTCTCCCCTCGTGATCCAGTAGCTGTTTGTCCCTCTCTTGCTCAGCTTCTTTATTCTCTGTCATTTGGTCTTCTATATCGCTAATTCTTTCTTCTGCCTCATTTATCCTAGCAGTGAGAGCCTCCATTTTTGATTGCACCTCATTAATAGCTTTTTTTATTTCAACTTGGTTAGATTTTAGTTCTTTTATTTCTCCAGAAAGGGCTTTTATATCTCCCGAGAGGGTTGCTTTAATATCTTCCATGCCTTTTTCAAGCCCGGCTAGAACCTGAGAATCGTCATTCTGAACTCTATATCTGACATATTACCAATGTCTCTATTGATTAGGTCCCTAACCTTTGGTACTGCTTCTTGTTCTTTTTTTTGTTGTGAATTTTCCCGCCTTGTCATTTTGTCCAGATAAGAGTATATGAAGGAGCAAGTAAAATACTAAAAGAGTGGCAACAACCCCAGGAAAATATGCTTTAGCCAAATCAGAAGAGATCCCAAATCGTGAGCGGGGAGAAAGGGGATAAAAAGAGGTTCAGAAAGAGAAAAAAAAAAAGAAAGTATTAAAAAAAGAAAGCCGATAAAAAATATAAAAAGAAAAAAAATATATATATTAGATAAACTATTTAAAAAACGTTAAAAAAGAAAACGGTAAAAGTTAAAAAAATTTAGCAGAAGAAGAGAAAAAAAAATTGAAAAAGAAAAAAAAAATTAAATTAACTGCAAGGCTAAAGAATCATGGGGAGAAAGCTATGAGTTCCGTGCTTTGCTTTCTTCTCGTCTGGAATTCCGCCGCTCTCCTTGGTATTGAAACTGCACTCCTTGGTAGGTGAACTTGGTCCTGGCTGGGTTTCTTGTTGCTCTTCTGGGGGAGGGGCCTGTTGTAGTGATTCTCAAGCGTCTTTGCCCCAGGCAGAGTTGCACCGCCCTTACCGGGGCCCGGGCTGAGTAATCCCCTCGGGTTTGCTGGGTTTGCTTTCGGGAGCTGTTGTTCCCTGAGCGCTTTCCGTAGAGTTCCAGAGGATGGGAGTGAAGATGGCGGCCTCCCGGTCTCCGGCCCGGAGGAGCCAAGAGCCCGGGGCCCCACTCCTCAGTGCGCCCTCAGAGAGCAGCGCCCAATGACTCCTGCCACCCTGGCCTCCGGCCGCGCTCCGAGCTGACCGAGCCTGCGACCGGTTCAATGTAACCCCGAGCTGAGAGTCACTCCTCGGCTCTGTCTCTGTAGCCGGGTTCCCCGTTCTAATACCTGTGAGCCATGCGACACTCAGACACCCCCGATCCTTCTGTGACCCTGAGGGACCTGAGGCCGCGCTGACCCTGCCTGGGCTTCACCCCAGTTAAGCCTCTGGAGCGATGTCCCTCAGCGGAACAGACTTTTAAAAGTCCCGATTTTGTGCTCCGTTGCTCCGCCGCTCGCCGGGAGCCGGCCCCTCCCCCCGCGGTCTATCTTCCAGTCGCTTTGGATTCGCTTCTCCGCCAGTCCTACCTTTCACAAAGTGGTTGATTTTCTGTTTCTAGAATTGCTGTTCTTCTTCTCTTCAATCTCCCGTTGGATTTGTAGGTGTTTGCAATCTTTAGGTAAGCTATCTAGCTGATCTCCCACTACCTGAAGTATTCTCAGCCTGCTACTTCTCCGCCATCTTGACTCCTCCCGGTAGTACATTTTTACTATAAATTTTGCTAGATGAAGCTTGAGGCTTAGAGAGCTTAAGTTATTTGTCCAAGTTAAGGGATCTTGGGATTCATGCACAAATCTTTGAGGGCTTGTCCATTTCCATCCGAGGCTGGAGGATGACCATGGCATGGCTTTCCTGGGGTTATAAATCGGCACCCATTGCTTTTAAGTATTAAGGATGAGGGTAGAACAAGTGATCACAAGGAACTTCTTCCCTGTTGTTAATTCTTACTTTGGGGGATATGCTTAGGACTCTGAAGCCTGGCAGGAAGCTCACCCTTCCCTCTGAGTCCTCTTGTGTCCTGACAGCAGGCTTCTCTCATTTAGTATCTCATATTATGAGACTATCTTTTGATTGTTAGCACCAATAGCCATTCTGGTGACTTCTTCCCAAGGAAGCTTTCATCTTCAAGCATTAAGCCTGACTATAGGGACGGGTCTGGTCAAGGATAAAGAACTATCATGCTTACTGCTCCCCCGCCCTCCTTCCAGATCTGGTAGTCATACAACATTTTCCAGAGTGATGATTTTAGGATAGAGGGAGTCACTGGGCTATCAAGCAGGAAGGAATCTGGGCTACAGGACAGGAGACTCATGGTGGCTTGTAGTGCTGGCTTAATGAGTCTGGAGACCTATTTATGGTTCTGTTCCTCATTGCTCCTTATAGAAAAGATATGTTTTTCTGTGATGTGCATACTGGTATTTTGAGAGGACCCCTCAGCTTCATCTCAAATCTGGTGTCTGAAATCATATAGTCCATGATACATTCCTTTAAAACAATTGTTCTATTACAATTATAACACTAGCTGTTTTTCCCCCATAGGTATTCTGTTGTATCATCTCAATTAATACCTACAGCAAGTGATACTGAGGCTTCTAGGGGTTTCAAAGTCACAGAGTGGATAGTTGGAGGAGTTGGCGTTTTCAGTTGGCTTGCTTTGAAATCCAACTCTCTGCTACATTTTATTCTGTATGGTTTGAAGTAAGATAGGCATGGATTTGATACCCAGTTCATACATATGCAAGCTGTGGTATCTCCAGAAAATTATTATTTCCAGGTCTCAATTTCTCTATCTCAAAATTGGGAGCTGGGTAAAGAGGAAACAACACAGAGTAGACAGGTTGGCTAAACTTGATCTTTTTTAGAATGTTTCTAAAATTAGTCCTGGAAGGTGAGAATGATGTCAGAGCCTTTCCTTGGTGGATAGCACCATGATCCAATTCTCTCTAGATGGGGCAGGGGGTAGGGGGGGTCGGTGGGTAGAGTACTGACATTGGGGAAGAAGTCCTGGATTTGTAATAGTAAGAGTGCGTTTTGTTAACCACCTGTTAACTGAGTGAGCTTGTGCAAGACTCTTAACCACTCTGATGCACGCTTAGACTGTTTCTTTATCTGTAACGTATATATTTATTCTGTAAACCTACACAATACTGCTGAGAGTCTCAATTGATTAGATGATAAAATGTCATGTTGTAAATTATTATATGCTAGGTCATGTCATTTGTTAGGTCATCATCATTGTTTTTTCCATGAAGAAGCTGAATCTTTATAGGCAGAACTAATTTGTGACTAGCAAAGTATGTTTCTTTTTTCTTTGCCTGGTGGTTACATCCCCACTGAGTTATGTAGAGGTGCTTGACTTTGATACATTACTATTAAAAAAAAAAAGATTTATTTATTTGTTTTTGAGAGAGAGTGGTGGGGAGGGACAGAGGAAGAGAGAGAGAGAATCCTCAAGCTGACTCCCACTGAGTAGGGAGCCCAATGCAGGGCTCGATACCCAGGACCTGAGATCATGGAAATCAAGACTTGGCTGCTTAACTGACCCACCCAGGTGCCCCAATTCATTACTATTTGACTGCCTTATTTGCTTTTAAAATATTTTAAGATAGGTTCAAATGAAGAGATAGCTATCAAAGAGCATTTAAATGATAATAAAGTTTATAAAAAAAATTTTTACAAATTTCTGTGAAACATAAGCCAATAAAAGGTATTGACAAATACGTGGTAGATTGCTTTAATCTATTACATATGTCACAGAGAGGAAAGTATATCTATAATCAACCGATTTAATTCTTCCCTGAGCTTGGATGCCAGCATGGTAATTTTCTCATTTTCAGTATAACTGTTTCAGCCTTGTTATCAACCTGACTAATAGTGAACAAGTGTTGGAGGAGTAGGGGAACCATAGGGAAGATGATACAAGCCCTGGAAACCCACAGTGAAGGAGGGTTTTAGGGTAGTCATTTCTTAATCCCGATCTAAGCATCACTGAAACTTGATTTCATAGATAAGGAAGATGAGGCAAAGAAATCATCTGAGCTCTGTTATGTTGACTAGAGCCAGAAGTACCAAGAGCTCATCTGTGTATTTTTCACTAGGTGAATCAGACTCTGGACGTTCTAGAGAAAGTCAGCTGTGCCTATGCCATATAAACAGAGCCAAACAAACAGACAAAACCAGTGATGAATTTTTAAGAGAGTAATTATAGGTCTTTGAGGTGACTTTAGAAACTACAACTTTCATTACATGCCCCAAATGTATCTTCTGGTGTCTCTATTAGATAGAACACAGACCTGAGATTGGTGAATCATTTCTCCTCTTTTTATATTTCAGGAACACAAGAAATGGACTTTGAAAAGCCACTATGAGAAACTAAAAAGCCACTTCTCAAGGTAGGATCTGTTCAATACTAAAATTATCTTGTATTTTTGTCCTTAGAATTACTATGGGACAGACAGTATGGGACAGACCAGAATAAGATCATATGGCCAACCCAGCAAATTTGGGAAGTATTTGCAAAATATCCTTTAAAATATGTTGTGTCTATAATGGATTTGTATCTTGAAGGAGGAGTAGGTAATCTATCTGATTTGCTTTATTCTCATCCATGGTTTTGATGATCAGACTAAGAAGAAACAGAGGGGAAACCTAATTAGGAGCTTTGGGGGTTTGCTAACCCAGCCTGGAAAGTACCCAAACTTCCTCCAATTCTTTAATTTAAATTATATGTTCTCTTTTGTTACAAAATTTGATGTAAAGCTTTCCCAAGTAAGGGAGGAGCCCAAACAAAGTTTAAATGAAATTCATATAAGTTTTAACACTCTGCTGCTGTACCTATAAGATCCCCACAGATGAGATTTCAGGTTTGTTCTCAGTTCAAAGAGGGGGCTAGAAATAAATCCTGTCTACTTCACACCTGTAAAATTGGGAGTAGTGGCTGGTTGATGATTTCTTTTTATTAAAAAAAAATTTTTTTTTTGAACTGACTGAATGCAAATTGGTCTTAGCCAAATCGAAGCTGTGTTTTCTTTTGAAAGTTGTTAACAGAATTCCAAAACACATGGAGAATTTTTGAAACAATGAGATTCTATAAGAAATTGTTTGGTAGATTGAGTCATTCTCTCACTCATTTATTAATTCATGGCACTCTGATGAAGTAGTTAAATGTGTAAACTTTGTAGTCCAAATTTTGGACCCCAACTTTGCTAAATATGGAGCCTTATTTTGAATGAGCAAAACTCTTTGAGCCTGTTTCCTGAGTGGTAAAATGGAGATAATTATAGTGATACCTACTTCGTAGTTCATTTAACAAGTGGAGTGAGCTCCAAGCATAAAATTAGTACTCAATAAATGATAACTTATAAAGTCCAGCTATCTATCTGTCCATCCATCCATCCATCCATCCATCCATCCATCCATCCATCCTCGTATCTGTCAACTGTTTCCTGAAAACTTCCCATGAGCCTGACCCTGATATAGGTAATAGGGATTTGGTGCTCCATGTTTAGGTCTTTCGGTCTGGTTGTATATTATAATTGTCTAATTATAATACAGAATGGTTAGTGGTATGATGAACATTAAGTAGAGAAAAAGCTCTTCTAATTCACCTGTGGAGGATAGTGGTGGTGACCTCCTTTCTCTTTCTGGGTGAGAAAGATGTGTAAGCTGTGTTCACAGGAGTACATAGGATTAGGGAAGGAAACTTACTTTGGCTTAATACAAGGGAGGTCTTTCTGGTAGAGATGCTGGAAGATAGAATAGGAGGCCATGGGAAGTAATGTTCTTGTCACTAGGAGAGGAATCTAGCAAAGGCTGGGAGGTCAATTTGCAGACATGTTTAAGGCAGGTCTCAAGTGCTTGAATAAGAGATTGAGTAGATGACTTTTAAAATACAATTCTGAGAATCTGTGATTCTTAAGGGATCCGAAAGGGCTTAGCTGAGCTTCTCTGAGGTGGCTAAATCAGAGTGAGGCCTGGCTAATCTAGGCAATGTAGCAGCCTTGGTAATCAAGAATGACCACAATGAGGACATGTTCAAGCTATGATGGAACTAGTTTTATTTTTACTTTGAAAAATAATATAAGGTCCATGGATGCATTTTCATAAGAAAATTAAAATATTATCAAAGCATATAGAATAAAAATAAAGTCTTCTTTCTACTCTCTTCCTTGCCCCTCTCTGCTCCACCCTCCGTTTCACAGTGCTCCCCGACTTTAATTCCACCCAGAGAGATAGTGCCTCCACCTTTCATTCCCCATCTTTCCACACTTCTTTTCCTTAGTTTCTGTGCCTATATGTGTTCGTATACACATATTTAGTTTTTCAAAAGCCATGAATGAGATCATACTATAAATACTATTCATTCATTTTTTTTCATTTAGTACTTATTATGGAAATATATATAAATGTACATTGGATGATACATAAAAACAAATGCTCATTTTAATGTTCATTTTAAGAGTCGCTTTCTTTTCAAGGCTGCATTGTGTTCCATAGCGTAGCTGTAACTTGACAGTAACATGACTTATAAGGCATTTCCATTGTATTCATCTTGTTGCTATTGTAAACAGTGCTACAGTGGACATCCTTATGGATACATTTATGTGTCCAAGTGCAAGTATTTTGGTAGGATAGATCTTACGGATTCTCCAAAGTTGAATTACTTAACTAACAGGATGCACCCTGTAAATTCTGATGAATAACCTCCAGAATATTGAACCAGTTTATATTTTCACCAGCAATGAAAGAAAGCAACAATTTCATCACAATATTTGTGAAATAATATTGAAGAAAACCAGAATATGTCACCCCAAAATGTGCCTCTTTGACGTAAAAATTAGTTTGAGCTGAAGGCAATTAAGAAAGAGCAGCGCTTGCTTCGGCAGCATATAAACTGAAATAGGAAAGATGCAGAGATCAGCATGGCCCTGGCACAGGGATGACATGCAGATTTGTGAAGCATAAAAAAAAAAAAAAAAAAAAAAAAAAAAAGGAGCAAAGCTCCTCATCAGTCCAGAGATGGCACTGGGGGAATCTGCAAACAAATCCTACTCCATTAGTTTCCTCCATATATTTACCTTCTTGCAGTTTGCCACCTGTAGCAGCCTAAAACTTGGACCTGTCATTTCTCTCTGTATTATTGTCTTTAGTTGAAGATTCTACAGAGCTGGAATCCTGGGCTGCCCGGTGGAGTTCCTTTAAGTTTTTCCCATAGATGTGTACTGCATGCGTTTGTAAACTGGTTTTCTCTTGTTAATTTGTCTTTTTTTCTAAAGAGCTCCAGCTTGAAAACTTAAGATGGGTGGAGGTAAATTTTCATCTTCCCTACAATATATTAGCAATCTTTTATTTTTTGGTTCATTTATTAGGTAAAAATAGTTTCTAGTTGTTTTAATTTAAATTTGTATGATTACCAATAAGGTTGATCATCCTTTAATATATTACCTGGCAATTGGTACATCATCTGTGAATTACCTCTTTATATAGTTTGTCTATAAATATGCATGAGAAACACTTTATAATGGACATTAATGTCTTTTATGTGTATGCATATATGGCAGATACTTTAGTATAATGAATTATAAGTATATTTTAGTTTTTTTCCTATGGCTTCTGGATTTCAAATATTGATTTTTTAAAAATATTTATTTATTTTTTTTAGAGAGCAAAAGTGAATGTGTATGAGTGGGGCGGGGGGAGGGAACAGAGGAAGAGAGTGTCTTTAGCAGACTCTACACTGAGCGAGGAGCCCATCTGCAGCTCGCTCTCACAACCTTGAGATCACAACCTGAACCAAAACCAAGAGTTAGATGCTTAACCAGCTGTGCCACCCAGGCACCCCAAGAATGTTGATTTTTAATGTGTGCAATAACTATTATGTTGTCGCTGAAATAAGAGGTCAATACATGTATAGGGAAATAGATCATCACATCATGATGTTCTTTGTTTTCAATCTCCTTTTCTACCACTTTCCTTCATTACTCTCTACTTTTAAGTTGCAGGGTACCACATCCCTTCTGCAAATGCTGTGGTTTATGAACTTCTCTGTCTTATTCATTGCACAGGCTATTTCCCTCTCAGGAATATCTTTCTCATATCCCAACCAGAGAACTTCTATTCATCCCCTCCAACCCATCACATGGCAGTTCCTTGGGTGTTAACATCCATAGCCACTCTAGAAAATGGAGAAGAGAAATAATCCCCTCATTTGATTGCTAGGGTTTCATTACACTAAACAGGTAAAGTAGGATTCTGGGGTCATGGAAATTTCTCAGTAATTGTGTGTTGTCTCTCACCTAGAACCTGCTGCACCAAAAAGTATATCATTGCTTACATACATAGCCCAGTTTTCTGCTTCATTGTGAATTCCTGGTATACTGAGTTGTGTTTTTCTTCTTCAGCCTGTCTCCGGACACTCAATATGCATGCAAAGATTTCTCATTGAGATCGATTGGCATCTCAATGGTTGATTGGTGGCATATATGGTCTTTTTCTGACAAAGAAAAATAATGCATTTCCTTTTCTTTTTTTCCTTTTTTCAAATATGAGCTGCTATCAAATTTAGAAAAAATATTGTGGTCCATTTTATTTTATTTTATTTTTTAGATTTTTTTAAAAAATTTATTTATTTGACAGAGAGAGATCACAAGTAGACAGAGAGGCAGGCAGAGAGAGAGAGAGAGAGGGAAGCAGGCTCCCTGCCGAGCAGAGAGCCTGACACGGGACTCGATCCCAGGACCCTGAGATCATGACCTGAGCCGAAGGCAGCGGCTTAACCCACTGAGCCACCCAGGCGCCCCTATTGTGGTCCATTTTAGTATTCAATTAATCTCGAGCACTTGGAAATCTCTGTTATCATTGCTTCCTTTACTTAATTCCTATTCTGTGTTTTTGCCTAATTGGAAAAATTTGGAGTGTGTGTGCTCATAAGTTGCTTCAAACATTTCATTAGTATACTTTTTAAATATATAAATTGAAAGATGGGTAATACCTGACGGTTTCTGTCTATATTATTATTTATTTTTATCTCAGATAATTTTGTTACAGTGACAACTGTAACATGAAGGAAGGAAATTTGTCATGAATGACAAATGAAGGAAATGAAGGAGAGTTGTCAGTTATTTGGAGAACAAATAATAGCAAAAATGTAAAATAGAAATTGAAAATTAATCACCCCTCAAACCTTAGTGCCAAGGGCATGACAATACCACAAGCATACATACTTCATGGGATATTATAATGGAAGTAATTGAACTTCAGATTGGATTCTGAGCATTCTGCAGTTAAGGTATAAAAGAGAAACAAAATTACTTACATGATGTTTATTGTCTTAAATTATCCCTTTAACTGATCCTTTCTTTAAATTCCTGTTCTTACTGGCAAATCCATGCTGTCTCTAAGCATTTAATCTCAGCTTGTTTGCTGTGTTTTGGCCACATACCATCAACTAGATTGAAAGATTTTCAAGGGTAAGGACTTGCCTTTGCTTTTTTGGGATCATGAAGGGTAGGTGATTAGCAAACTGACATTGAAGGATTAGTACTAAAATGACAAAATCTGGCAATCTCCCAGAAGTATATGATTTAAATAGAAGATGGTGGCTGGGGAAGAGCAGTATGCTGGATCTGAAACTCAGGTCTATGTGACCCCACAGCATGTATTTTTAACCACTTCCTGAGCTAGCTCTGCAGTGTCCCCATAGCTTGACTCATGTCAGGCAATCAGAATGGCAAAGGAAGGGCACCTGGGTGGCTCAGTGGGTTAAAGCCTCTGCCTTCGGCTCGGGTCATGATCCCAGGGTCCTGGGATCGAGCCCCACATCGGGCTCTCTGCTCAGCGGGGAGCCTGCTTCCTCCTCTCTCTGACTGCCTCTCTGCCTACCTGTAATCTCTGTCTGTCAAATAAATAAATAAAATCTTAAAAAAAAAAAAAAAAAGAATGGCAAAGGATCCAGAGCTTGGTTTTAGACCATGATTTATTTATTTATTTATTTATTTTTTAATCTGCAGTGCTGGTCTTTTTGCTTTAGGTTTTGGTGCTGAAAGAGTAAGTCACCCTGTCCGTGGTTGCTATCTGTGAGGTTTACTTGACAACCGGAGTTGCTACAGTGGCCACCATTTGATAAGGCAGAGACTTCCTTCATATTGCCTTTTTCTCTTAAGATTTACTCTATGAAAATGCCATGTGGTCTCAATCAGCTTTTCACCTTTGCACCTTTGGTTTAATAGGCTTCTGGAATATGGGTGTGCCTGAAACATTGATTTTTTTTTTTCAACACTAAAAAGTATGCATATAAAATGTAAAATGAAATAAAGACAGAGAATTAATATCCTGTTTTTTGAGACACAGTGACTAATTAGAATGACACAGGCCTGTGGGGGGTTTAATGTAGCTAATCTTTAGCAGGTGTGTTTGCTGCCAGCCAACAACATCTTTCTCAGATGGAAGGTAGAGTCAAAAAGTGCTGGAATATCAGCAAAATAGAGCTAAGTGATGCAAGCCATCACCCAGTGGAGAAATCCTAGACCTTCACTGTCCAAGATAGTAATCCTTAGGCACCTATGGCTATTTACATTTAAATGATTAAAATTAAATGGAATAAAAAATTCAGTTCCTTACCCTAGCCACATTTCAAGTGCTCAGTTAATCACATATGGACTATTGGGCAGCACAGATATAGACCATTTCTGTCCCTTTGGAATGTGTTACTGGGCAGCAAGAACCAGATTGATATGGGTAAGGAATGTTGGTAAGAACTCTAGCTCTGCCATTTTTTAGCTGGGTGGCCATGGTAAATGATGTAATCTCACTCTGCCACAGTATCTCTTTTTACAAAATGAAGAAAATACTGCTTAGTGTGTATTGTGTCTAGCGGTGTTTCCGTTCTGAGAGACTGCCCCCAACTACCCTATGAAATGTGGCCACCACCTGTTATTCTTCATACCACTGAGTGACAGCAGAACATGAGACCTTGAAACATGCCACTTTGATATATTGATTATGTTGAGCTATGGGTGCTTGAAAATCAGCCACTGCAGACATAGCTTTTTCTGAACTCTCCTTACCTGCCAAATGACAGATCCTCCAAAGGAACTCAGTTGTTACAAATCCCTTCTCAGGGCATTTCATCAATAAGGGAACCCCACCTCCACCTCTACCTTATCACAGGAGAGGAGCTAAGAAGTTGACCCCACACCCAGACAAACTTTGTCAGAAACTATCATACCTCCCATCTATTTTAAGGGCCCATTCATCTTTCCTAAAAATTGTTTCCTGTCACCTAAAAGACTTACATCCCCCTCCCCTTTCCCGATGAAGATGGTATTTAAATCTGAATTCTAAGCCACCTCAGGAGTTACTCATTTTCCCTGGGTATCTCTCAGGTATATTTTGTTTTTCTTTTGTCAATATGTCTTTAATTATAAGGCTGTCAATTAGGAACTAAGAAGAATAGAGGGAAAATTATTTTCCTCCCCTACACCACTCTATCATTTTCTTTTTTTTTCTTTTTTATTTTTTTTAAAGATTTTATTTATTTATTTGACAGAGATCACAAGTAGGCAGAGAAGCAGGCAGAGAGAGAGAGGAGGAAGCAGACTCTCCGCTGAGCAGAGAGCCCGATGCGGGGCTTGATCCCAGGACCCTGGGATCACAACCCAAGCCGAAGGCAGAGGTTTTCTTCAGAGCACCTTACCATTATCTGATTGAGTCCCATGTCTCTCATCTGTCTGTCCATCTCCTTGTTTATTGTATCCTGTCACCATTCCCTATGACATATACACACTGTGGTTTTTATGAAACACCAACCAACTCTCCAATTTTCTGATATCAACTGGGTATCTAACAATTTAATTCATTTCTGACACTAGCGACCTGGAGTAAGTGCAGACCCAAGTTAAGGGCTCAGTCCCATGAGACTGCTCCTGTTTCAGATGAAAGCTGAAAATGGGGTGCCCAGGCTACCCACACTTCTGCCTGGCCAATGACATGTTCAAGGGTTTCCATGAGGTACCCCTCGGGTTCGGTAATTCACTAGAATGACTCACAGTATTCAGGAAAGTGCTTTGCTTAATAATTACTGGCTTATCATAAAGGATATGACTCAGGAACAGCCAAATGGAAGAGATACATAGGACATATCTTGATGTGTTTGCCGACCCAGAAGCTCCCTAGCTGTATCATTTCAGCATTTTTATTGAAGGTTAATTGTATAAGCATTATTGATTAAATCATTGGCCCTTGGTGATTGAATTCAGTCTCCAGCACCCCACCTCCTCCTCTACCCCTTAGGTGGGGTTGAAAGTTCGAACATTCTAATGCTGTGGTTTGTTTTTCTGGTGACCCACCCCCATCCTGAAGCTATCTGGACCACTCTCTTTGAGTTACCTCCTTAGTATAAATTCAGTTATGGTCAAAAAGGAATCATTATTAGTAACAAAAGACACTCCTATCACTCGGAAATTCAAAGGGTTTTAGAGACTCCATGCCAGGAACTAGGGACAAAGACTGGATATATATTTTAAAATTACAACACATACAAAACATGCCAGAATATAAACTTCATTTGAGAAGAAACTTTCTTTGCCTGCATTATCTAGCAGATAATATCTAGGATAGTATCTAGCACATAACAGGTGATCAATAAATATTTGTTAATCTAATGAATAGCAAGCTCCTAATTATTTGGTTGAGGCACAATTAATGGTCATGTTGCTAATGAAAATGATAATTATGGTAATAGCAGCCATTTATTGAAAATTTTCTATGTACCAGGAACTTACTAAATGCTTTAAGTACATTATCACATTTAATCCTCACAGCAAGCCCATGAAGTGGGTAATATTATTATCATTAAGTTAATGAGGAATTTGAGCCTCAGAGACATCAAAAAACTTTCAAGTTTCCTATCTTATAAGTTATAGAGTCAAGATTCAAATCCATATCTAGGTTTTTAATTGCTTTATCTCAGTGATACATATTATTAGAAGAAAATATTTTTTTTCTATTGACAGGGATTTTTTTTTTTTTCTTTCTTAGATTGAAGTAGAACTTATAGCAGAGTTCAGAAAATATTCATGACCTCGGATTCAGTTCTCTTTAAAGTGTTAAGACTGCTGTTTAGGCTTGTGGTTAGGCCCCTGGGATTATAAAGTAGGTTTATCTTTATACGTCATGCTTTTGCCTAAACAGGTCTGTGGATCAAGACATAATCAGCATAGGTGTAGCTCAGTGGGTTGGGCATCTGTGTTTGGCTCAGGTCATGATCCCAGAGCTCTAGGATTGTGTACCACATCAAGCTCCCAGCTCAGCAGAAAGCCTGCTTCTCCCTCCCTCTGCTGCCCCGGCCTGCTTGTGTGCTCTTTCTCTCTGTCAAATAAATAAATAAATAAAATCTTTAAAAAAAAAGAGAGAGACATAATCAGTGCTTAAATTATTTGACTTCCCAAACTTTCTCTAGATTTTAAGTCTTCCAAATCTCTTCATTTGTGGTAAAATGAAACTGAAGAGTAATGTAAGACGCAAATGAATGCATCTCCATGAGAAAGGGCAGTGGGCACTATAGGATGCCAGTGACATAAGCAGTGTCCCAGGAAATGTTAAAGGATCAGAACAGAGCTCAGGAAATACCCAGGCCATTGTGGTGCTGGTAGGCGAGGCTGAGACCTCTTTAAACCTTTCCTGAGAGTGTCCCCTATCAACCCAATAAAGAAACTTTGACAAGATTGAGGACTGTACGTTGTGGCATCAGAGTCAACTCACAAAGCTCTTTGAGAAGCCCAGAAAGAAGAAAGGGACTTGTAATTAGCAGGCTGGGAAAGGCTGCTGCTAATTACCTGTTAGTTGTGACCCTGGAGTATAGCTGGGGCCAGAGCCGGTCTGATGATTTCTGGGAATAGGTTTTGGTAGACACAGCTTGCCCTTTCTGAATCCCCTTAGGCTTAGAGAAGCATTGGGGTTTGGTGGAAAGGACTTTACTGTACATTTCCTTAGATGGGTAGGTGTAGGGAGCTAGTGAGGAGAAAAGCATGTATAGTGATTCGGAAAACCTTTCATTATGGAATCAAGGCTACTCAAACAATTTTTTTTTAATGGAAATATTCATAGTTTAACTTTTTTTCTTAGAGATAATATAATAAAAACAATGTATTGCTTAGGGATTGCTGTGTGCCAAGTACTTTTCAAAATGCTTTCAATATATTAACTCCATCAAATCTTAACAGCCCTATGAGGTAGTTAGTATTATTCCCATTTCACAGATAAGGGAACAGACACAGAGAAGTTAAGTAATTATTTGTATTAATATTAATGTTTAGCCACGTCTCAACGTAATATTTACATTTTCTAATTTGTTCATAAACCACTAAGATATAGTCTTTATTATTATTAAATATTAATAAAAACTATTACTTAATAAAGACTATTAATTAACAGACTATTATTGAAGATAATAGTCTTTTTTTTAAAAAGATTTTATTTATTTACTTGGCAGAGATCACAAGTAGGTAGAGAGGCAGGCAGAGAGAGTGGAGGAAGCAGGCTCCTGCTGAGCAGAGAGCCCAATGTGGGGCTCAATCCCAGGACCCTGGGATCATGACCTGAGCCAAAGGCAGAGGCTTTAACCCACTGAGCCACCTCAGATAGTAGTCTTATTTGCTTTTCCTCTATTATACCTTGGGTCCCAAATCAATGTGATTGATTACTTTGAGATAATATTGGCATTTTGGGATGGACTACTTTTCATTTCATGATCCACTGAAGGGTCCCAAGATATGTTACCCTAAATTGTGCCTTGTAGACACAGAGATCATTTCAAGCAAAAGGCCACTGAGAACCAGCAGGTTCAGGAAAAGCTCTAATTTACCTCCCCCTAACTGGCTAAAAATAGAGTATAAATATCCCCCTACTAAAAGGAAATCTACATTCATATAGGAAATTTCCATTTGTAAAAATGTCTCCATATTAGGAGGAGATCTGCTCCTTGGAGGCAACTCTTATCACCTGGGAGACTTGACCAGCATAGCAAGACAGTCCTTATTTACCACACATTTCAACTTTCGATAGCTTGCTCCCCCATCCTGGAAGCCCCAGACCCTTTTCCTTTACTTAGCCTAAGATGGTAAAAAGTCTCCTTGAGCCACATCTTCTTTTGTAAACTCCTGTGTGTACTGTGAGAAAATGAAATTCAGCTGAGAAATTTAAAGCTCTCACTGGTTTTAGTCAACAATTCATGAGTCAGGCAGCATTACATCTAGCAAACATCTAGCAAACAAGGCTTTAAAAGTTGAGCAAAATGGAAGACTTATGGGCAGAAGGAGGCAGGACAGGGAGGTTATTTTAGCAAAGTGTTGGTTGTTTCAGGCAAGGTCACCTTTCCTTGGGGGATTACCTCATGGTGCTGTCCAGGTAATTCCAGAATGATGGGTTAAGTTTACATTCTGGGGAGAGGCTGAAATTGCAATTAGGTTAGGTATTAAGTCTTAGTTTGTTGACAGGGGCTTAGCACAAGTGACTTCATTTTGGATCTGTTGTCTCTCTCTCTCTCTCTCTCACACACACACAGTATGTACATACTTAAAACATTTTTTTTTCTTGTTAACCTGCCTTTTTTTCAGCTCCCTTTGTGGGCCTCCTTTTGAACCTAAGAGGGTAAAAGGAAAATGACTTTTCCTCACCTATACTTCCTGCTATAGGACACTTAAAGCCGTTGGCACTCACCTTCTGCACACCAATAGCACATTTTTCCTGGTATTTAATGACAACCAGGCCCCTTCCTACATACCCAAAAGCCTCCAGTGGGGTAAGTTCACCTCTAGTTGAGAACCACTGAGGAATTTTCTATGCATTTACTTTCTAGACATGTCCTTTAGTTGTTTTTTTTTTTTTTTAAACTTCTTTTTTTTTTTTTTTATTTGACAGAGAGAGAGAGAGAGAGAGAGAGAGATCACAAGTAGGCAGAGAGGAGGAAGCAGGTTCCCTGCTGAGCAGAGAGCCTGATGTGGGCCTTGATCCCAGGACCCTGAGATCATGACCTGAGCCGAAGGCAGAGGCTTTAACCCACTGAGCCACCCAGGCGCCCAGTCCTTTAGTTGTTTTTAAACATTGTAAATTGTTAGCAACAGGATAAGAATTATTATAGCTCCTTTGTTGGCATGTGTAGATAATATTCAAAATTGTGTTTTATCTGAAAAGTTCTTCTTGAATCTAGATTCTAGAATCTCTATTGTCAGCCTTACCTTCAGGGATTGGGCTCCATGAAAAACTGAGAAAGTGTTTTCAACTAGGGTTAATTTACTCTCTCACTGTTTATATTCAAAACTACTAAATCTCCTCCTTTTCCCCAAATTTTGACTCTACCCAACTTCAATTTCTGTGTCTGATTTTTTATAGAATTTTCGTTCTTCTTGATTGTGTTTAATAATTGGATTTTGATAATCATGTTTGATTTCTGGCTTTCTCATCTCATTGTTCTTGCAGCCATCATGTCACAAATGAGCATTTCCTGCTCTAAGACCCTGATTCTGTAACTGTGTCCCAACTTTGGTCTTTGAATTGGGGTTTCCTCTCTTTGTAATGTAGACCCCTAGAGAACCCCCCTGGATGCTCCAAGCCTTCATCTAAATAGAGCCAGTACAGACTCATGGTGTTTTTAAATGCAACCTAATGAATTGCTTTTGTTAAAGAAGAGAGCCTAATGGCTCATATCGGCAAACCACTAGGCATTTTTTTAAAAATGTTAATAGAATTTACTTCCTAACCAGAGGTGTGTGAAGTAATTTCTTATCCCCCTTTTTTTTTTTTTTAAGATTTATTTATTTGTCAGAGAGAGAGAGAGCGAGCACAGGCAGACAGAGTGGCAGGCAGAGGCAGAGGGAGAAGCAGGCTCCCTACAGAACAAGGAGCTCGATGTGGGACTCGATCCCAGGATGCTGGGATCATGACCTGAGCCAAAGGCAGCGGCTTAACCCACTGAGCCACCCAGGCGTCCCTCTTATTCCTTTTTATGTTTTAAATTGCAGATGTGAAGGAACAATCCCAGTGGAAGACTATCAGCTGTCCCAGGTTTTCTCCACATAAACCATTCTTTTCCTTATTTTGATTTTTCATCTCTGACCTTCTAGGAGTGGTAGTCTTAGAATCATAGAATGCCAGGGTTAAAGCAGCTCAGAAATTACCTGACTCAGTAAACCTTCAGCTGCTGAACCTGGCATCTCACATTGATTCTTATTTTATATTACCTCTGTCTGCTGAAATTCCCCTTATATTCATGCATGTTGTCTACCCTTTCTACTATACTCTTTAACACATTAGTGGTAGTTATTTTGAAGTTCCTGCATCTGAGTCATCTGAGTCTGGTTATGTTGATTGCTTTATCTCTTGAAAGTGGCATTTTGTTTTTGTTGTTGTTCTTGTTTTGTTTGCTTCTTTTTGTTTTTAATGTGTCTCATTATTCTGAGTCATTGCTGTATATCATGTGTGCAGTATAGAGGCTGAGGTAAATAGCATTTATGCTCAGAAATGGATATACCTCTTTTTCTATCAGGCTATTATTGTGTATGGGGTTGAGCTGGTCTAGTTAGATGTTGAGCTAAATTTGGGTTTGTGTTGGTATTGTTAACCTTTCATGCTCCAGAACTTCAGATTATTCCGGTAATTAAATTATCCAGTAACTAAGCACTACCATTACCTGTGCTTAGAGTGGGACCTAAGGGCTAAGAGGAACTTTCTATTTTCTGACAAGCACTTTGACCAGAGTTTTATAAATTGTAGAAAAAGTTATATTATAATGATGCATTTGTACACTGGTTTCCTGAAAATAGATTGCTTTGATTTTATCACCCTTACATTGACATTTATAGGTACAGGCTTGATACACAGCCAAACCACGAGTCTAGATTTGGAGTAGGAGTATGGGGCTATAAAGATGGGTCATCTAATAGGATAGTAAATCAACTGACTCTGTGGCTTGTTGACTTGCACTAAATGAATGAGAAAAGGAATGAGTTGTAGGTTGTTTTTCCTAAGGTTGATATAAACTTCCTTTTCTCTTTCCTTAAGTTAGACTCTTTTGGCTACTAGCCCAGCAGAAACTGTTGTCAGGGCCTCTATGAGTCAGTGATTTTTTAGCTCTGCACTTTATTCTTCATCTTCAGAACATCTGATGCTTAAACTCACAGAGTCATAAAAGTGACCTGCAGAGTAACTGGAGATTTTTCAGAAAAGGGTACGCAGGTGTACTTATCTAGGATTCATATATTTCTGGGGGATAGGGAGAGACTATGGATTATCTTTGAAGAGTCTGCAAAACTCCCAAGATTGTACATAAAACTAATATATATGTATATTTTGTCTGGAAAAGAAAGCCCATAACCTTCATCAGATTCTCAAAGTGGCTTGTGGTGCCTTAAATCTTTGCCACAATTTGAATAAGATACCAAAGTAGGCAATAAAAACACTTCTTCATAGACTAAAGCAGTATGGCCTCTCTGCTGGGCATTAGGGTCTGTACATTCCTAGAAGCCAGGGCTTTCTTGTTTTCTTCACCATCTACCTTCTAGCACATTGGCTAGCACTAGGACACTATCACCGTAGGATAACTTCAACAAATTTACATCTTTCAGAAGAAAAAGGTTATAGGGGCGCCTGGGTGGCTCAGTGGGTTAAGCCTCTGCCTTTGGCTCAGGTCATGATCTCAGGGTCCTGGGATCAAGCCCCACATCGGGGTCTCTGCTCAGTGGGGAGCCTGCTTCCCCCTCTCTTTCTACCTGCCTCTCAGCTTACCTGTGCTCTCTCTGTCAAATAAAAAAAATGTTAAAAAAAGAGAAGAAATAGTTATATACTGTACATGTTTAGTGAAATTGTCACTTTGACTTTGAAAATACTAAAATGTGAGAAAATGTTGCTTTCTGGATTGAGAAAATATGATAGCATAATCTCAACTGTTCCTTGTTGAATGGATTGATGAATACATGGTAATCAGCATGAAAAATCATGATTGTGACTACCATTTATTAAATATTTATTATGTGCCTGGCACTTCACCAAGCCCCCTACATACATGATCTCATTATTTGATATTTCAACACTGCACGGCAAGTCATCATCTCAGCTTGACAAATGGGGGAATTCAGGCTAGAAGAATAAAGAACTTCTAAAAGATCTTAGTACTGGTAAGAGGAAGAACAGAATATGAACTCAGGTTTGCTTGTATATAAATCTCACACTTAAAGTTTGGGAAGTAAAGCCACGGACAAAAAAATTTATAAAGAGATCTCCTTTCTTCCCACTTCCCCCAGTCAAGAATATAATCCTGATATTAATCTTGGTTTCTTTCATACACTCCCCATTGCCTCCAGTGCATCAATTCTAGCATTAATTAGAACTTTTAGCCCTAAAAATGGCTACAGGTCTGATAAGTATTAATAAAATAGCAGTGTAGCTAAAGGTGTTTTGTTAGAAGGGAAGGTGGTGGATGCTTTGTGAGAAAATCAGAGAAAAACTAGCATTGGGTTGCTGCATAAACAATGAATTGTGGAACATTGAAAAAATAAAATAAAAAAAGAAATGAATTGGCTTTCATCACATATGGTTGTATGGGTGTGAGGGTATGCATATAAACATACCTGTGTCTTTCCCATATACCAGTAGGCTCACTGGCAGTAGTAATAGATTGTTCTTCTAAATATCTTGCATCGAGTTAAAAAAAAAAAAAAGTGTGGCGTACATGAGTGTTAAGGCTTTTTTTGTTTTTGAATGTAAACAAAGTGATGGAGTTATAATTTGAGGAAGATATCGCACCAAAAATTTTTAACACACAGGCAAAAAATATTCTGGAAAACATAGTACAAGTATTTTAAGATATAATTTGAGAGAGGACAGAATCAAAGGATAATCACCGTTCAAATATATGGCCATTTACCATTCACTGGTATTTTCTCTAAGAGAGTTTGGTAGATTCACAGGTTTTTTTTTTTTTTTTAAGATTTTATTTATTTATTTGACAGTGAGAGAGAGAGATCGATCACAAGTAGGGAGAGAGGCAGGCAGAGAGAGAGAGGGGGAAGCAGGCTCCCTGCTGAGCAGAGAGTCTGATGCGGGGCTCAATCCCAGGACCCTGAGACCATGACCTGAGCTGAAGGCAGAGGTTCAACCCACTGAGCCACCCAGGTGCCCCAGATTTGCAGGTTTATGACCATTTGAGATCACTTCAATATTAGTGAATTTCAACTCCACTCTTGATAAATATAGCACATCTTAGCGCCAGGATTCTGAAATCACAAGTCTTGCATTGCCTTTATAGGAACCTCTTAATCTCAGTTATGATGACAGTGTACAGTAGGTAGAATTCCTTAGTGGATCTGTAGATTCTCGTAATGTAACTCAGATTCTGTTTTCTTGGGTTATAATATTCACTCCATCCACACTGACACATTACTTGGATCTGATGTTCAATGTATTCTTGGACCTTTACTTACTTCTTCCTGGAGAGTTGGCAAGGAGTTTGGTGAACATTACTTTTTAAATCCTGCAAAGGAAAATTTAGTTTAATTGAAACCCCTTTGGTGTTCTTTCAAGTCAGAGCAATAATTTCTTAGGAATAGTGTTAGCCTGTCAAAATATTTTTTTTTTAAATGATTTCTCTTGGTTCACTTCAGAGGTTACCCAAAACTACTGCTGATATTTTTAATATATAATGGTTTAGAAAACATCTGTGTGCTGTGCAAGGTAAAATGAGATCTTTTTTAATATTTTGGTTTAATATGTATGTTGTGTTTTTGTTTTAAATATAGGAAGCAGTTTTATAGAAAGGACTTAACATATGTCATTATTTCTTTTTTTTGTTGTTATAAGGTAATGTCTCTTTGAGTATACTACCTAAATTTTATATTTTTTAGGTTTGTTGTGATGTCTTTATTCTATTTTTGCTCTTTTATAGTGAGGGAATGGACTCTGAAAGCAAAAATACTCGGTTTGGAGGCAGAAAACCATCTAACATCTGAATCTACTTCCCCATCTGTAAAATGGGAATAAGAATTGTTTCACTTCTGATTTTATAGCATCCTTCTCAAGGCGAAATGCAAAAAATGCGTGTCATAATTGCTTTGTAAACAAACAAAGGGAAATATGTGTATTTTTTTCATTTGTCAAATAGAAAAAATAATACCTATTCATGGAGTTTGTTATGAGGATTAAATAATTCATACTTAGAATTGTACCTGGCACATAATAAGCATTCAACAGATGTTAGACAATATTATTATTATTCTCACAATTGCTTAAGCTTGTAGTCTAGAGGTTCAGTCTTGAATATTATGCAAGACAAAATAATCCATCTGAACAAGCCAGAACCAAATCTGGCTAAGAACTAGAAGCAAAAACAAAAGGAAAAAAAGCAAAACACAGAGTCACAAAAATAAAAAACAATCAACAAAGATAAGTTTCTAATGTGCTATATACTGTTTGTATCCTCTCAAAATTCACATGTTGAAATCCTAACTTCCAAGGCGATGGAACAAGGAGGTGAGGCTTTTGGAGGTGACTCAGTTGTGAGGACAAAGCCTCAAGAAGGGGTTAGTGCTCCTATAAAAGAGGTCCAAGAGAGATCCTTCACCTTTACATCAGGTGAGGACACTGTGAGAAGTAGCTGTTTGTGAACCAAAGAGCATGTAAGCAACAGAAACTAAATTTGCTGGCACCTTGATCTCTTGACTTCTCAGCTTCCAGGACTCTGAGAAATAACTTCTGTTATTTATAAGCACCACCAGTCTGTGGTGCTTTGTTACAGTAGCCTTCGAATAAGAACATACTTCTCAGAAATAGTTTCAGGAGGAAAAATTGTGGGTGGGCTTGAAATACCCACCAGGCGCCCCCCCTTTTTTGGGCAATTATAGTCTAACTGGCTCTGGTGGGTGAGTCCACTTGGACATCTTGGTGAGACCTCCAAAACTGTCCGGTTAAGTGTTCAAAAACTTGGAAAGATGACTTAACAAATATCAAATGAATATGTATAAAATGAATATTTTATGCAACTCATTAATTAATGAAAGAACTAGTAAGATGGTTTAAAAGAAAATTGGAAGAATGGAGATTTATATAGTCAAGTATTCAGTGAAAATGGAGAAATAAACTTACTCATACGTATACCCTGGTTCATATTCCATAGGACAATGCAGTTGTAATCTTGGGATTATCTTTTTTAGCAGACAGAAATGTACAAGTGGAACTTCATAGAATCTGAGCTCTAATCAAAAGTTAAATAGCAAAGACAAATTAACATGTCTTCTCACTGGTAATTAAACATTTCTTAGGTAAACCTGTTAAACAGCATCATGTTGAAAGAACATCTTGTCTTATTTCCAAGTTTTGTATATATATTTTTTAGTGATAGAAAGACACAGAGGGTTTTAAAGAGGGAGTGCCATGATATGATTTATGTTGTAAGAGAATTCCTGGGAGGATCTCTGCTTTGGGCTGATAGACTTCAGGAGACCAATGGGGAGGAAGCAGGAAGACCTTCCGGGAGGAAACATTTTAGTCCAAATGAGAGGTTATGTTGTGTGGACTACAATGGTAGTGGCTGACATTAGGAGAAGTAGCCATATTTGAAACACATTTATAAGGTGGAGCCAACAGGATTTACTGATGGATTGGACGTAGTGTGTGAGAGAAAGTGAGGAGTCAGGTTGACCGCTAAGTTTTTGTCTGAGTCCTGGGTATGCAGTTGTGAGGAACACAGATAAATTCCCTGCCCTTATGGAGCTTACTGTCTACTGAGCAATTTGTTTAAAAAAGAAAACACTATTTTAATCCCTAATTCCAAACTATTTTACAGTAATTATGGAGAATACAAAGGGAAGACAAGAGCCTACTTTAATAGGTGCTGAAGGAAGCCCTCAGAAGGCAGGGAGGTGAGAGGTGAGAAGGAGTTAGTTATGTAGAGTCAAGGGAAGAACTTTCCAGAAAGAGGACATAACAACACAAGGTCTCTTAAGAGAGAAAAGGCTCAAGTTTTAGCAACTGAAAGAGAGCCTGCATGGCTGGAACTCCTGGACTGCAGTGGAGAGAGGACTGGTTGGGGTTAGAAAAGCAAGCATTCTGGAGCATTGTATGAAATGTAAGAGCATGTTGTTTTGTTTCCCTTGGTACAACAGGGAACAGTAGTCCAGATGAGAAATGCTAGTTGTTTGGACTAGTGAGGTGGTAGTGAAGTGTAAATGAATGAATAAGTGTAGGAAATGGTGTGAAGGCAGAGTCCGTCATGTGGATCATATTACTCAGTGGAGAGATCCGAAGGGGGTTCAGTGGAGGAATAAAACCTTTGTTGATCCCTGGCTCTCTCACTAACCATGGATATCACCTTTCGATAAAAGACTTCACCTTCTCTTGTTTCCATGTTCCTCTACTGTGAGTCTGAGGTTGCCAGTCCTTAGGCACTGAGAGAAGCACAATTAAGCAGAATCAGTTGGCTCATGGAGTCCCAGAAAACATTGGAAGCACAGGGACTTCATCAGAGCTTCAGAAAATATTAGAATCATATGCTCAATGATGCCACTGACTCTTTCATTTGTTTCTCTCTGGATATCACCTTTATATCCTCTCAGGAAAGCTCCCAAATTGTATACCTTAAAACTTCTACCAGTTAGCAGAGACTGCTTTGGGGTACCATGTTTAGAATCCTAGGAAAAAGCTCTGATGGACCCAGCTTGGGCTAGGTGCTTATGGTGGGATAATTAACCACTGGTAGAGGCATGAGGACATGTAGAAATATGGCAACTTCAATGATATAAGTTGAGAATAGGGAGGAGCGTGTAGAGGGGTGATGATGTTACAATTCTCACATTTAATCTGAGGGTATTCAGAAAATAATGAGTGATCATCTACTGTGTGTTAGTGTGTGTCGTATACTAACTGCTTAAGATATAAGATGTCTACTGAAGTCTCTTCCAGTCATAATATTCTGCAATTCTGTGAGACTTTATAGGAAAATGGCAGAGTAGCCAGTGTTGTTCTGGTATCTGTGAATTTTAATAATTAGGTTTACAGTTCTTTCTCAGTGGTAGAAATAAAATAGTTTAAACTCTCTGGACAAAACAATGCTTTAATTTTCAAATTTATTGGGCCTTGCAATTTTTTAAAAATCCATTCAATGAAGGGAATGTTACTCAACACTTAACACTGTATGCAAGGCTTTTAGTCTTGAGTCCTGAGTAGTCCAGAACACACATACAAAAGTAGCTTGGCTTTCACTTTGCGTTGTCTGGAAAGCTCTTCTTGTCAAATTTCCACAAGGTTTGCTTCCTTATTTACTTTACATTTTTCCTCAAATATCTCTGTGGTAGAGTAAGGACTGTCAAAGATGCTCAGATCCTATCTCTGGAACCTGGGAATATGTTAGGTTACACAGCAAAAGATAATTATGGTTGCAGATGGAATTAAACTTGTAAGTAGCTGACTTTAGCAAGAATAGCCTGGATTATCCAGGTGTAGTCAATGTAATCACAAGCCCTTAAAAAGGAGGGGGTAGGGAGATGGGGGTTTTTTGGGGGGGCCTTGGGGGGAGAAGAATTGGAGGTAGAAGAGGCTCAGTTGGAAGATGTGAGTACCCAGTGAAGTTCAGAGAGGGGCAATATTGCTGGTTTTGAAGATGGAAGAAGAGGACTATGACCTAAGAAATGTGAGTGGCCTCTAGAAACTGGAGAAGGTAAAGAAATGGATTCATATCCTGAGAAGAAGGGAACCCTTATGACACCTTGATTGTGCCCAGTGAGACCTGATATTAGACTTCTAGCCTATTAAACTGTAAGATATTTCTCAGTGTTGTAGCTACATCATTTAAATTACTAAGTGTGTAATATAGTGGGTAGGCGGTGGGCCCCTTGGGGTCAGTGCTAACGGCGGGCGGGGTGGGGTGGGGGAACTTTGGAGTTACTCTTTATTGGTGAAATGAAAATATAAGAGCAGGAATTAAAGGGGGAAGGGAGAAGCAGGGTCACTGAAAAAGTCAATTACTCTAGGTCACCTATGGCTTTATAAAAAGGGGAACTTCACCTGTTGGGCAGCCTGATTCTTTATCAAGTTGTGTAGCTGGCAGTGCGTTCATTGGAAATGGATGTCTTTCAAGTGGATGTTTCAGGAGTCAAAAGTTTTTTCGTTATGATCACAAAAGGCAGTTGTCAGGCCTTTTACACTACAGCTTGCTCTCAATCAGAGCACAGTCTAGAGAGGATTGCGGGAGTGTAAGCAAATACCTGTGAGGCAGGTTCGTATGACACTGAGTATGAAGCTGCCTGAGAACCTAAGTAGGGCAGCACAAAGGGTTCAGGAAGGCTTCAGCTAAGGTCAGAGATCAGCAATGAGAGAGGCTGATCAGGACACTTACATCCAAGAAATTTTACTCTGTATTTAGAGCTTCTTACTTTCCCTTACTTCCCTAAACTTTCTGCCTTCTCTAAAAATCACAAACTTGAAGACATCATGGAGCATAGTCTGTGTTGAAACAGGCTAAGAAAATCATGCAGTGAATTCAGGGTTAGCTTAATATGCTAATCCCTCGAGTTTACATAGCTCTTTAGAATTCGTGAGTTTCCTGTGTATCTTATTTAATCATCAAAGAGGCTCAACAGAATGTAGATCCGGTGTTTTTATCTTATAGAGGTTGAAACCACAAAGGCTAAGTGAGAAGAGTAGCATAATTGTTGGCACAACTCTTAAGTAGGGCTGGGGTTCTTGCACTGACTTTGCTGAGAAATAAATTATGCCTGAGGGTTTGAAGTGACTGCCTGGGATCATGTGACTGTGAAGAATCAAAACTGGATTCAAACTCCAGTCTTATTTTTAATCTTATTTTTTAATCTATTGATTATGAAGAGTTATAATGAACGTAGTAGCGAAGAACTCTGGCTTTGTGTGGGAGTTCACCAGTCTCTGGTTTCTCTTCTTTCTGTAAGTCCTTGGGTGAGTCACTTAAACTCTTTAGGCTTTAGTCTCTGTGTATGTAAATGAGAATAGTGTAGGGTTGTGGCAAAGATTTGGCAAAACTATTTCATGTAAAATGCCTACAAGAACCCTGCTTGGCTCCCCAGTAAATCATCAATGATGATTCTCATATCCAGTTGGATTTATAGGAGTTTAGGGGAGAAGTCTGACCTAGATTTGGGAGACATGGGCCTATTATGGTTAATACTTGTATTGAAGGAAGTTTAATGAACAACCTATTTGGTTAAGACCAGAAACATTGAAGCCTATGACCTTTCTATAGTCTCCTGGGCACCTGTTTCAGTTTTGTTGACCAAAAAGAGACTAAATCTGCCGCCTAATATCATCCTTAAGGGAGTACTAGGAACTTAGTTGCTCTGGCAACAACAAGAAAAGGAAAACATTACATTTTGTGTGTAGAGTTGTCTCAGGAATGTCAAAGCAAAATGCAGTTGGTCTTCAGGAATGAAAAAGCCACTTTCTTCACTTTTATTCTCTGCTTTTCTTTCTTTCTCCCCCCCCCCCCTTTTTTTTTTTGTATCTACTGAGTTATTCTCTCCTCTGAAGACCAGACTACTCTATTCCATTGCTTTTTCATAGGTCAAAATCCTATTGTTGCAGGCCACACATGGAGACTTGCTCAACACTTGTGGTTGAGCTTCTAATTCCTAGAAGACAAAAACTCCTTGTCCTGGCCTGGGTCAAGTGTCCTCTTTGGACTGATTGCATTGACTAAGCTGCAGTGAGGAAGGAAGAACCGGGTGGTATAGATATGACTGCTAGGGGCTATTTTGACAAAGGGGATGGGGTTCTAGAGGCTGGGCAGATAACCCCAAAAGTTGTTCACAAAAGTGTTCCATTCTGTCTCTTCCTATGGTTCTAACCTGACCTCATACAGTGAAATAGATCAGTATTATGAGATTCTCCATTCTCAAGAGCCCTGACCTTTTCCTATTCATTCTTGGGTCTTGAGTGCATGGCATGCAACTATAATGTTGATTTATTAAATGCTCTCAGGCCCAGTGGTAAGCTTTTACATGCGTGAACTTATGTAATTCTCATATAGAAGACCAATGAGTAAGAGTTACTTCCCATTTTTTACTGGGGACATGAGGGCACAGAGATGCTAAATTCCTTCACCAAAGTCCACAGCTAGTGCTAGGGGTAACATTCAAACCGGTTCTGACTGGACTGTCAAAGACCACAACATTGCCTCTACCCTTTGCTGTCAGTACATTCTTGTCAATGGTTTGCTGTTGCCTAAAGTTTTAGCCTACTCTAAGAACTGCTCAAATTAGTGCTTTTGGATAGAATTTTGTTTAACTTATTTGAAAAGTAATGAATCACTGCCTTTGGAAATATCTTCTGTGGTTTCAAGAGTTTGTGTTGCAATGATGGAGAGAGTGGTGCAGTCCAGAGAAAAGGTTGGAGGGTCTAATCTATCCTTCTGCATGTGAACTTTTTTCCTTTAATTCTGTAACATCAAGCATTAAACACATAGACACCCACAAGCCTATACATTTAGGGAAAGGCTCTGAGGCGCTTTGTTCTTTTTGCTCAGTCTGGGCTGATTAGTGGGAGCAGCTCTAGGGTCTCAGGATTTGGTGGAAGCACCTTTCAGACCTGGTGCCGGAAAGTTTGGTAGACTTTTCCTTCCATAAGGCAAGAATACACCACGTGAAATACATCTGCAGAGCTGTATTTACTTAGTTTCTGGTTATAGCTGTCAGGAGTAGGCTCACTAATGTGCTGCAGCTTCTGTGCTAGCTGAGGCTGGGGAGGAGGCAGGGAACACTGAGTCTTATGGTGTGGACTAAAATCACCTCAAAAAAATAAGATAAAATAAAATAAAATAAAAGCACCACCTCTATTTATATAACAACCCAATAGGAGTGTAACCAGACAACTGGAATTTAATGGGGATCCTGCTCATTTTTGCCCAGAGCATGCAGACTTTCTCTTATATGTGCAAGGTAGGATTAACTGAATATTTAGTGAATATCCTCTTGTGAATTTATTTTGTTCCTTTATCTCCTGAGTCAGACATAGTGCTTTCTTTGATCTTTTTGATCCGGCCCATTTATGGAAAAACTATTTTTTTTTAAATCACAACTTTGGGGCGCCTGGGTGGCTCAGTGGGTCAAGCCTCTGCCTTCAGTTCAGGTCATGATCTCAGGGTCCTGGGATCGAACCTCGCATCGGGCTCTCTGCTCAGTGGAGAGCCTGCTTCCCCCTCTCTCTCTGCCTGCCTCTCTGCCTACTTGTGATCTCTCTCTCTCTCTCTGTCAAATAAATAAAATCTTAAAAAAAACCCCACAACTTTGTATGAAGAGATACTGCAGACCTCCCCAGGTCATGGTCTGTATTTACAGGGACTTATGATTTCCCTCGGCACACTCTAGTTTCACCACTTTGTTAGCTATCCTTGTTTAGTACAGATCTCCATTTGTTGGTCAGTATCTGGGTGTGAGGGATTGGCCTACTGAGGGAGACAGAGGCTGTGTCAAAGATTCAGACCAAGGCAAGCATTCTGAAACTGGTTTGGCCACTGTGTTTTGGTCAAGACTGTTATTTTCATGGTCTAGATTTGGGACGTGAGTTTCCGCAGAGATCAGCCATTTCTGATCGCAAAATAATGCACGAATACCATAAGTCATGATACGATGGAAAATTAAAAGAAAAGTGTTTCTCAGACCTTTTAGCTTTCTTCTGTTCTGTGACAAGCCAAAGGGAAACAAGTTGCAGAACAACTCTTAGACCATGCTGGTCTTCCCTCAGAAGGACCAACTGTCTGCAGAATATAAAACTGTAGTTCATCTTGAGGATGGAGTTAACCACGTTTTATCATATTCTTTGCTACCGCCTAGTAGCACAGAGTGATGTGGTTGTTGCTTGGTGGCTTTAACATTTCACCATTATGTCTGCTAATGTTCTCTCTCCAGATTCAGCATCTGTTGGAGATGGTGAGAACCGCAGAGAGAGAGAGAGAGAGAGAGATAATAGTATAAAACCTTTCTGATAATCCATAGCCAGAGTTCTGAGTTCTAGCCTTACTTTCTTAAAAAAAAAAACAAAAAACAAACAAACAAAAAAAAAACCCATAGCAGCTCAAAGGTTGGATCACAGAATTTGTTAAGAAGGTTTCTCCTGGTTTGGAGAGAATGATGCATTCCCTTATCAGAACCAGCACAGCGGTTCAGCTTTTCTCCATCTCCACCTCGTGTTGGTCAAGTGAACAGGGGACTCCTTAGACTCCCTATCTGTTCTAGGACAATTAGGATGAATTTCTTTTGGTGGAAGGGATACCTCTTCACCAAAAAAGAATGAGAAGTAGGAGGAGATACGGTTTTCTATGCGGGTTTTTGTAGGTGGGTAGGACTTCTAAGAGGAGGACTGGCACGGCCATGGAGATCCCAAACACATCTGTGTATTTAGGTACACGGAGCTGTAGGAACAAGGTGTGTGCACATTCAACTCGTGTGAGTTCATGCAAGTAGGTTCCAGCATACACTGCCCCTTACCTTCCGGCAACATCCTTACATCCTTATGTGCCCAGAGCCTGCCAGTGCAAGGCACCAGAACCCAGACATTCACTCCCATTTCTGGACAAAGCACACTTGACTTGAATGTTGTATCCTGGACTAATTTTGTTAAGTGGACTGGAAGAGTTTAGAAACCTTCACTTCTTTTCTCTGGGAGAAACAGTAGTATGTTAGAGGCTGACACCAATATTTCTTCATGATGAATCATTTTCTTCTTGGGTCCAATCTGGAAGATATTATGTCTACCGAAATACCAGAGGCTGTATGTTTCTCTCCCATTGTAGCAGAGGCACACAGACATGGCTTACTGAATATTGAAGTAGGAGAAACTGTGTTGAGTTCTAGTAGTGAATTAATAAAGCAGCCAATTCTAGAATTATAAGTGACAGGTGCTAGAATTTTTGTAGCATGTATTGGCAGAAATCAAAACCTCATAAGAATTCATAAAAATACATTTGAGAACCACCCTGTAGTTAATAAAACATGAACTTTGAGCAACTATAATCTTGGAGATGGCTGTTCTCTGAAAGTAGTATTGAATGCTCAGGTAAAAAAGTGTAACCATTACAGCACAGACTAGAAAGAACAAAAACAAAAAGGAATGATGACTGGGTAGAGTTGAGATGCTTCACTTAGGGTCTAGAAGACAGTGCTCCTGGTGCCTTAGTGTTTTAATGTGCATCAAATATCAAGGAGGGGATTTGTTTAAAGTCCAGGTTCTGTGGTATGGCAGATGCTGTCCGTACATTGCACATTTCCTGGGCTCCTCCTGTTCTGCCCCTTGAGACCCCACACCACCAGTACCTACCACTCTCTGCCTAGACTTTTCCACTGACTAGAGGGACATACTCAACCTGAATACATGACAGGCTGGAAATTTCAGAGAGTTAGTATACTCTCAGACACTCCTGAATGGGAGTTGGAACATACCTAGTTCCTTAACCTTTGAATGGTATAACTTTGAGATATGGCTATCTTAGTGGCTCTCAGTGTGTTCCAGGACCCTCTTGGAAATCCTAAATCCTTTTAGGTCTGAGAGATCAAAGTTATTTTGAACTTACACCAGGATATTGTTGCCTCTTTTGCTCTACTTTTTCTTGTAAGGATACAGTAGAGTTTCCTAGAGTTGGTAACGTCACATCTAGGATGGCTAACGGAATGAGTGCTTGTGAGTTTAAAAAACTTAGTTTTTATGGGATGCCTGGCCTGCCTCAGTTGGTAAAGCATGTGACTCTTGATCTTGGGGTTGTAAGTTCAAGGCCTGTGTTGGGTGTAGAGAGTATGTAAAAATAAAATCTTAAAAAATTAGTTTTAATATCTAGTATGGTAGGAGTCAGTGGCTAGAACTCCTACAAACTTGTGAGAGTATAAAGGGTTCTGAGACCAAAACATCTGAGAACCATGGCTGTACACTTTCTCCCAGACTCCGAGAAATTCAGCCCTCGGTGTCAAAGCAGTGAACTACTCCTTAACCTGCTTAGTGTTGGTTCCTTCCCATCCCTGCCTCATTTTGCCTTACCAATTCTGACTCAGAGTCTGCTGCTGGGGAATCCAAGCTGAGGCACTGGAAATTTTGGGTGGCATCTGGGAATTGACATTTTAATAAGCAACTTGGATAAGTCTAATGTAGATGGCACATGGACTTCACCTTGCTAAGACTTCTACACATTCCTGACCAAGAGTGGGGATAGCGTGTAGAGGATATTGGGAGTTTGCACTTGAACCACCAAGATGTATTAGTGTATGTACATGAACAAACACATATGTGATCACTTCAAGCTTTTAACTCTTAGCTGGGAGTTTCAACTCCCAGCTCCTCAGGGTTTTTCTAACCTCAATATCAGCATTTCTTTTTAATTCTTTAATTTATAGGGAAGTCAAATACCTCTGTACAGACTATTCCATATGGTTCTAGTTCTATAGTGAGGGTTGAGTTGGTTTGAAATGCATTGTTTTAGTTGCTGGCGTTATAGAAGGCCGAGTTAAAAGATACTCCCAGTATTGTCCAACATATATCCAATCAGAGGCCTAGCATCCAGAGTGGCAGCCCAAGCAGTATGTTAGGGAAAGTTAACAGTGTTTATATGAATGCATGTCTGCATTAAAGTGTTCATCTTCCTATACCAACACTTCATACACAAAATGAAGCTGCATGGGTGTCAGTCAGTATAGAATAGTAGGATGTGGTTTTGAGTTCCTAAACAACTGTGTGACTAACTTTATGGAAATTACAAGAGAAAAAATGTAAAACCAAACCCAGTGAAACTCCCAAAGTAAATGTTCTGTAGATGTTAGCTGCTATTACTATTACTAGCAGGTTTTAAGTAGAAGCCAAATTTTTAAACCTTAAGAACATTTTTTTAAACATCTTTAAGTTTTTATTTAAATCCCAGTTAACATAGAGCACAATTTTAGTTTAAGGTATACAATTTAATGATTCAGCACTTCCATACAACACCCAGTGCTCCTCAAAACAAGTGCCCTCCTTAATCCTCATCACTTACTTCACTCATTTCCCCCCACCCACCTCCCTTCTGGTAACCATCAATTCTCTACAGTTTAGAGTCTGTTTCTTTGCTTCCCTTTTTCCCTTTGCTCATTTGTTTTGTTTTTTATGTTCCACATAGGAGTGAAATTATATGGTATTTGTCTTTGACTTACTTTACTTAACATAATACTCTCTAGCTCTATCCTTACTATTGCAAATGATAAGATTTCATTCCTATTCTTATGGCTGAGTAATATTCCCATGTGTGTGTGTGTGTGTGTGTGTGTGTGTGTGTAGGTACAGGATATATACCATATCTCTTTTATCAGTTCTTGAGTCAGTGGGCACTTGGGCTCTTTCCATGGTTTGGCTATTGTTGATAATACTGCTGCAAACATCAGGGTGCATATATCACTTGGAATTAGTATTTTTGTATTTGAATAGGTACCTAAGAGTGTGATTGCTGGATTGTAGGGTACTTCTATTTTTAACTTTTTGAGGAACCTCCTTGCTGTTTTTACTGAATGGCTGCACCAGTTTGCATTCCCACCAGTAGTGCAAGAGGGTTCCCCTTTCTCCACATCCTTGCCAACACCTGTTTCTTGTGTTGTTGATTTTTAGCCATTCTGATAGGTGTAATGTGATATCTCATTATGGTCTTGATTTGTATTTCCTTGATTGGTGATATTGAGCATCTTTTCTTGTCTGTTGGCTATCTGTATGTCTTCTTTGGAAAAATGTCTATTCATGTCTTCTGCCCATTTTTAATTGGGTTGTTCATTTTTAGGTGTTGTATAAGTTATTTAAATATTTTGGGTTCTAGCCTCTATCAAATATATCCTTTGCAAATATCTTCTATTCAGTAGGTTGCCTTTTAGTTTAGTTGTTTCCTTTCCTGTGCAGAAGTTTTTTAGTTCGATGTAGTCCCAATAGTTTATTTTTGCTTTTGTTTCCCTTGCCTCAGGAGAGCCATCCAGAAAGAAGTTGCTATGGTGGATGTTAGTTACTGCCTGTGCTCTCTTCTAGGATTTTTATGGTTTCCTGTTTCACATTTAGGTCTTGAATCCATTTTGAATTGATTTTTGTGTATGGTGTAAGGAAGTGGTCCAGTTTCATTCTTTTGCATGTTAGTGTCAAGTTTTCCCAACACCATTGTTGAAGAGACTATTTCCTCTTGGATATTCTTTCCTTCTTTGTTGAAGATTAGTTGACCATATTATAGTTGTAGGTTCATTTCTGTAACCCTCAAGAACTTATAATACTGTTGGAGAGTAGCAGATGAGAAATCAGTGTTTGAAATGAATACAAGAGTAAAAAACTAGGTATTAAAGGACAAGACACAGCCTTGGAGACCCAAGTTCAGAGAAGGGAATCAAACTTGTAGTGATGAAAGTTCCAATTGGTTGAGCCACTTGAAGTAGTTGTCTTGGAAAACCGGTTGGTTTTGTTTCCAAACAAAAACATCATCTCCCAAATTCCTTTGCAGATTGAGTATGCAATGCATAAGGCCACCAGAGTTGGGCCACTTCTCATAGCAAATGTCGCAAGTTGAAATATAGGCTACTACCATGTGTCAGCACACATGGGACACTGTGAAAGGGGCCTTTTACCTCCTGTGACTCAGTGATGCTTCTTCCTCTTGTTCTTCAAAGGCATTTTATCATATTCACTTAGAAATTTCCCTGGAAAGACTTATAGTCATTACTCCCGTTCTTGTTTTGTAGTTGGAAAAATTGAGGTACCAAGTTTACCAATCTGATGTCATTCTTTCGAAGCTTCCCAGAGGGTATCTTTATCTTAGGAGCATTTCTCTCCATTTTTCACTTCACTTCACTGGAAAAAGTAATCCAAAATGAATTCCATTTTATATATTATATGAGTATTTGTATGTGAGTGTAAGCATGTAAGTATATACATGTTTTTGAAGCACAGTCACCTGGACAAGGGGTTTTTAATTGTGTAGGTGGGCCTTATTCTTATGAAGGAAAATGTACTGATGATCTTTCCCTTGTTTGAATAGGTCATGTTCTCACCCTGCCATATCCTATGATCATTATTACTTACACTTTTGTTGATTCTGAGACCATTGATTTTTTTTAAGACCTTATTTTTTTGTACTACCAAAAAAGGAAGAAATGATGCTGCTAAGTAAATTCTGACCTAATGCTTTCCAAGCACTTAGAATTTAGACTCCTAATTCTCAAGCTCTTTTTGACTTAGATAGAAATGTGTATCACATAATTTTTGTATATATAAGCTATAAACTATATAAAATATCATTAAGGTATTAAAGACTCTACACATTCTACATGCATATCCTTTGAATCATTTTAAAACTCAATGTTTTGCCATTAGCAGCCTCTGTATTGCCCAAGCTGCTCACACTATTTCTTCAATTTTGATGTTGGCATTTTCCCATTTCTCTTTTGTCCAGCGCCCACACCCCCCATCGAATCCCATGTTCCCAGCCAGAAGCTAAGCAGTTTGTTTAAAGTCAGTGAAGTTTTGACACATTGACATTTGGCAGTATAATGCGGTCCTGAATGATGCATAACTTGGTCACACGGGTACTTCACTGCTTTGAGATTAAACTATCTTGTGCAATTTGGCAACTTTTCCTGTCTTCAGTTGCATTGCTTGATATGTGATAGGAAATCTTTTGGCATGTGTTTCAGTAATGAAATGTAACAAAACTTCATCTACTTGTGAGTGTGCTTTGCCAGAAAATATGGAATTGTGGTTGTACCAGTCAGAGTGGGTAGATCATGCCAAAATCTGAGTGACTTAAAAACCATAGAGTTTATTTCTTGCTGATGCTAAGTGCTCTTCCAGGTTGGCTGAGAGATTTTCTCCATGTCACCCTCTCTCCAGGATCCACGTTGATGGAATAGTCATTGTTGGAAACATTGCTGGTCATTGTGGTCAAGAGAAAAAGAAATGATACACTGCTTATTCCTCTTAAAGTTACCCATACCACTGGTGCTTACATTTCTCTGGCCAAAGCATGACCTATGGCCACACCCATCTTCAAAGTTTTAGAGAAGTACAATCACACTAAATGTCTGGAAGAAGTGGGGATATTTGGTAGACAGAAATAATAGTTACCACCATTTATGCTTCTCACAAAATACTCTGCATACGACAAAGAGAACAAACTCTCCTCTCTTTCACAAAGGAATCAACTCATAGGTGCAATCTGTTTCCTGCACCCAGGTTGAAAGGCAGGATTGCTAGATGATATAAGGTAGTTTTTTTTCATTGGGAGAAGTATGTAGTGACTTCTATACCAGGTTTGAATGTCATTCCTCTTGATCCAGAGGATCTGCCTTGTTCTGCCCACCCAACTCATAATTAATATAAAGGATAAGGATAGAACAGGGACATTACAACAATCCTTTTGTTCATATAGGGCAGGAATGAGAGGGATGCAACAGTCACTTTTCTGAAGCAATTTTGAAATCCCACTGGGCAGACACTGAAGTGCTACCTTGGTTGTGAATGTTCCTTGATTAACCCTGGGTAGGGAGGAGGCGCAGGGGTCATCTTCCAACTCACATGTTATTTATGAACTTCAGATTCACCCTTCATGGGTATGTTCTTTTCCATCATTCTCTTTGACCATCAGAAGAAGGCATTGGCAAATGCACCTTACTTTGGGTCTGAATGCTGTCTTAGCCTACCAACAGTATTTAGATAATTGAGAAACTCAAAGTTAGTTTTAAGTCTCAAACAGTACACTCACTTTTTAATCCAAGTTGGTGGTTCTTTTGGTAATGTAATTCAAATTCTCTTTCTCTTCTTAATCTAATCTCCATCAGCTTCATGTGCCAATAGAGGGTATAGTTTTCCTCCAAATATACTCCTTAGATTGTATTATTTTTCCATCTCTCCACTTAATTGTGGAAAGGTCTATTTCCTCTAAAACCTTTTAAGACTAGTATCTGATAAATGTCTTAATTGTGGTTCTCTGGTGTGGGCAGCAGTTGGAATGGAGAAGAAGCCCTGATCTGTAGTATGTCTTATTCAGGTTGCTATAACAAATTACCATAAATTTAAATAATTCTTACAGTTCTGAAGCCTGGAAGTCCAGGATCAGAGTGCCAGTATGGGTGTGGCTCTTGGTGAATGCTCTCTTCTGGGTTTACAGATGGTCATCTTCTCATGTATCTTCACTTATGGGAGAGAGCTAGTTAGCTGGCCCCTTCTTTTAAGGACACCGATCCAATTCATGAGGATGCTACTGTCATGAAATACTTACCTCCTAAAGGCCCCACCTTCAGATACCACCACATTGGAATTAGGGTTTCAACAGATGAATTTGGGGGGGGGGACACAAAAATCCAGTTTTTTTTAATAGGATTTGCTGATTTCCAGGGTAAAAATACTCCACCCTGGCCCATTTCAAGCTACCAACATAAAATCACTGATTATGATTATGTGTGTCCTCCACAGTGATACGGTAATAATACAAAGAGCACAGATAATAGCAAAATGTCACAAAAAAATTAGAAAGTGCATTTTGAGTATTATCTCTGTTTTTAACAATTTGTTCTTTCAAGTAACAGCTATAGTTAACAGCTGTCTCACGGATTTCTAGAACTTGCTCATAGTAGTTCAGTAAGGGCTAAATTCATCATGCTATGGCCTTCATCCATTTAGATTTTCTGTGAGTATGACGGCCATGCACTTGATTTTATTTTTCCTATGAGGCTGAGCTTTAACTGCCCATTGTTGCTTCACTCATTTGTCAGTTCTGGCATTGAAAAGCAGTTGCCTCAAGTTTTAGAATGGCCAGCTGAGAGAAGAACATTCTAACTTATAAACAATGAATTTTGGAGTAACTTGTTACATTGCAATATCTAACCTATATACTCGAAAGATCTTGTGCATAGTTCCAAAGTAGACTTACATAGGTTAAAAATGAGGAATTCATAGTCTAGATTCAAAGTGTAGCGTTCAAGAACTGGGCTGGGAGGGACAGGACTTTGGGAACAGCTGGAATCCATGATCAACAGAAAACAGATTTCACTATTGGAACTGTCTCTTGTCGCTGCTGCTTTCTATGTGTCAGTATTTTCTCTTGCCAACTTCCTCTACTTCATGTTTTTAAAGGCTTTTGTCTTGTTTTTGGTCTTGGAGTCACCACCACAGTGTTAGTTTTTCCTTGATATTTTTTAAAACGGTGTTAAATTATGATTGATCTAATTTGGAATTGGTGCCCACTCATTGACCAATAAATTAAGGGAGTAAGGGGAGGGAGGCAGGTAATTATGCTTGATATCCAGAAGTTAGGTATCTGCCCTGCCTGTAGCAGCTCATTTTACCATCTAGATAGTGGAGTGAAGGTTGTATAGTTATTCTTACAATGTAGAGACATCCGTTACAGTGTACCCTGTCCATGTCTGCACGAACCCTAGTAATAGAAGAAATTGTACACAGGTACCTGAGGATTTACCTTTACAAACAGCTTAATTTATCACTATCCACCCAAATGAATGGACTCTCTGGACTGTTTGAGGTAAACAAAGAAAGAAGTATTGAGGTGTCTTTTAACATAAATCTCAAAATTTTAAAATAACTTGTGCATTGAGACGGATTGGCTCTGTTAGGCTGTTGATCCGTTTTATTTTATTTTAATTTTAATTTTTATTTTTTTAAAGATTTTATTTATTTATTTGACAGACAAAGATCACAAGTAGGCAGAGAGAGAGAAGGAAGCAGGTTCCCTGCTGAGCAGAGAGCCCGATGCGGGGCTTGATTCCAGGACCCCGGGATCATGACCTGAGCCAAAGGCAGAGGCCTTAACTCACCTGAGCCACCCAGGTGCCCCTGTTGATCCATTTTAAAAAGGTTACAGATTGCAATCGTTTTCACAGAAAACTTTGCAAGTACACATTTTTAAACTCCAGGACAAAATTTGAGCTATCAGTATAAGAATTAAATCCTCTAAATGAGTGGATTAGAAGTCAAGGGAAAGAGAGAAGACAAATAGACCGAATTCCTAACTTAGAATTGAATGCAGATAAATTGGTAAAAATGTTCTCCTGCCTGGACACCAGTGGTTAGGTATCCATGAGCTTTGTGACCTGAAACATCATTGTGAGGAACAAAAAAGTCTGGCCCATTGCAAGGAGTCTCATTTAACTTTAAGATTCAATAATGATGCCCAATTTCTTTCCTTTTGAATAGGGTTCTGGTGAAGAAAAGCCTGCCAGAGAGTAATGGAGAGCTTAGGGCTGGTGTGGGGACAGGATGTGTCTTGTCTACTAAGGCAGAGACTAGAGGTTGGTTCATGAAGGGGTGCCAAGGTCAATATAAAAAAATTCAAAACCAGGGTACCTTCTTAGTAGTTGAGAAAGAGATTTGACTAATTAGGGCTGAAACAAAAGAGGCTGGTGTGGGCTGCATGTTTGTACCCCCAAAGTTTATATGTTGCAGCCCTAGTCCCCACTGTGATGGTCTTTGGAAGTAGGGCATTGAAAGATAATTAGGTCATAGCAGTGGAACCTTCAGGGTGGGATTAGCATCCTTATAAGGAGAGACACGAGAGTGCTAACTAGGATGTGTTTGCTCGTATGCTGTCTCCCCACCATGTGAGGATATAGCAAGGAGGAGGCCAACTACAAATCAGGATGAGTGCTCTCACCAAGAACTGAATCTACCAATATATTGATCTTGGATTTTCCAGGCTCCAGAACTGTGGAAATTTTTGTCTAAGCTACCCAGCTTGTGGTATTCTTATGGCAGACAGAGGCCAATGCATGAGGAAAATTGAATGAGCAGGGACAAACCAGACAGACACAACCAGCAGGAAGTCCATAGATAAGAGTACTGGTACCATTAGTGGCTAGGTACTATGGTCTGGAGCCATGTTGCTTGGGAGGGTGTGGCTTATTATAGGCATTGAACAAGATGGACAGAATAAGTCCTGGTTGAGGCTGAATATGTATTACTTTGGCAACAAAGAATAATTGGTTATTTTTCTGTTTTATATATGTGGTGTTAGGCTTGGAATAATATTGAAAGAAGCAGAAAAGGGTCAGGGTGTGGAGGTGGGTGGCCTAATATGTTGGGTAAAAGAAGGGAGAAAAGATTTGTGCATAAAGTGCTCATAGGCAAAGCTGACCATATTTAATTTACTGGTCTAGTGGTCACAATTGGAGTAGAAACTCTTCTGTAGGGTTGGCCTATTCCCCAGGAGTATTTTGAGGATTTTTACTAATGGGATAGTTGAATGTTTTCCACAAAGTCCAAATGTGCATCATTTAAAATACTCCCTGCTAAATCATTGCTTTTAGGAAGGTCTAGATGTTTAATCATGCTGATTTTTATATTTAAAACACAGATTCTACTGGGGTGCCTGGGTGGCTCAGTGTGTTAAAGCCTCTGCCTTCGGCTCAGGTCATGATTCCAGGGTCCTGGGATCGAGGCCCGCATCAGGCTCTCTGCTCATCAGGGAGCCTGCTTCTCCCTCTCTTTCTGCCTGCCTCTCTGCCTACTTGTGATCTGTCAAATAAATAAATAAAAAATCTTTAAACAAAACAAAACAAAACACAGATTCTACTTTTAATGACCATAAGTGATTCTAATAACCATTTCCTTATGCTTTGTAAACTTGCATTTTATACTTAAGGTGAATGTTACTGAACCTATTAAGAAAACTCAACTTATTTGCTGTGTGTTATTTTTTAGAATCCATATTTGTTTTTTTTTTAATTTTATTTTTTCAGTGTTCCAAGATTCATTGTTTATGCACCACACCCAGTGTTCCATGCAATACATGCTCTCCTTAATACCCACCACCAGGCTCACTCATCCCTCCACCCCCCCCTTCCCAAACCTTCAGTTTGTTTCTCAGAGTCCATAGTTTCTCATGGTTTGTCTCCCCTTCCAATTTACCCCAACTCACTTCTCCTCTTCTTCACCCAATGTCCTCTATGTTATTCCTTATGCTCCACAAGTAAGTGAGACCATATGATAATTGACTCTCTCTGCTTGACTTATTTCACTCAGCATAATCTTCTCCAGTCACATTCATGTTGATACAAAAGTTGGGTATTCATCCTTTCTGATGGAGGCATAATACTCCATTATGTATATGGACCATATCTTCTTCATTGAGAATCCATATTTGTTAAAATCTAGTACAGTCACTTGCTCTGAATTTTTCCAAACATATGAAATGACTATGTAATATGATTAATTACAGTAGATTTTTAAAATAACCTATCATACTTTGGCATTTTTTTTTCCTTTTGGTTCCCTCTGTCCATTTTTTTTTAAATGAGAAATCAAATTCCTAGAGAAACTTCTTGGCATAGATAACTGATTCTCCCAAACTGATAGACAGCCATGCTGCTGTAATTGGGTCTCCTAGTGGGATGGATTATCCGAAGTCAGGTTGTTCTCAGAAGTTAGACACTGGGGCCCTGGCTATGACAGTAGAGTCCTATTCAGTCTTTTATTATTCTTATTCTGTAACCTGATTTTGGTCCAGGAAGAGGAAACCCTTGGCTTAATTGAAGACAATCAGCCTAAGGTCAGGAGGGTAATGCTAACCAAACTGTAGGTAAAGGGAGTATGGAAATAAGGAGGAAGGTACGAATAGAGTGGATTCAAAGGTTAGATCCAAAGGTGGAAACCAAATGCACCTGGAAGGTAAATACATTTGAACCCTACAACCTAGAGAACTCTAGGGAGATATAAAAATAAATCAAGTTTATTTAGTGTATTGCCTTTCCTACTTCCCTGGTGGCTTGTCCAGCTGTTACCTCAGTTTGGGAAGGCTGTTTGTAGGCATGATTTTTAGGTGTTTATCATGGGTAGCTGTTAGAGCAGCTGCTGGTAAAAGGGCCCTCAATGCCTTCATTATATGTCAGATCCCAAACTTCACAGTTCCTGATATTAAACTGCTTTGATTGGAGATTATATAGTGTTTCATATCAATTTTAAATGGCACATTGCAGTGTGCTTTTAGGTAATCTGTAATGTGCCTCTAGGCATAGCACCAGTTTTATGTAGGTGTCTAAATCCCTCAGGAGAGTGGGAATGCTTTAGATCAAAATGAGTATCCAGCACTATGTAGGACCTTCTGTCAGCGAGCTGGGTTGCCCCTTGCAGTCTTGGATATGGCTAATAAAATATCATATGAAAGTTATTGATAACTCAATGGATTGTCCTTTACAGAAGCCATTGAGAGTTGGCCTTAAGTTTTCCCTGAAAGGTAGCCGTTAATACTATTTTGCAGGGGAGGAAATCAAAGATTGTTTAAATGAGACTCAAAAATTCTTATCCACTAGCATTATGGTAAAAAAGGTAGATGATAGAAACCAGGCTTAGATCTGAATCCTGGTTCCATTGTGTACTACCTGTGTACTCTGGGCAAGTTATTTAGTCTTCAGTTTTCAAAAGTGAATGTAAGAATAATGCTAGTTTCTGCCTCATAGGGTTATTTTGAGGAATGAGTTAATATTTCTAAAGCATTTAGAATGGCAACTGGACATGATAAGAAGCATTCATATAGGCCCATAGTCTCTTATCTGAGACATTGAGGGATAGACATTTTGGAATTGAGACTTTTCCAGATTTTAGAAAAGTGATAATGAGACAAAGGTTCATTTAACCTAAGAACTGCAACAGGGTCTGGGCATACTGTAATCAAACATATTGACAGTTCTGTACCCCAAAATGGATGAATACTTAAGCTTAGTGGGGAAAAATGTATAAACATTAGTTTAAGCCAAGTTTACTTTCTGGTTTTCACAGGCTCTTTGTATTTTGAAATTGTGGATAAGGAAGTATAGATATGAAGTAATAGTGAATGGTAAATTATTGGAATCCAGAAATTTCCAAAGAGCAAGCTAGAATTTTTTTTTTAATTTATTTATTTGACAGAGAGAGATCACAAGTAGATGGAGAGGCAGGCAGAGAGAGAGAGAGGGAAGCAGACTCCCTGCTGAGCAGAGAGCCTGATGCAGGACCGATCCCAGGACCCTGAGATCATGACCTGAGCCGAAGGCAGCTGCTTAACCCACTGAGCCACCCAGGCGCCCTAGAATTTTTTTTTTTAAAGATTTTATTTTTTTCTTTGACAGAGACAGATCAGAAGTAGGCAGAGAGGAAGGCAGAGAGAGGAGGAAGTAGGCTCCCTGCTGAGCAGAGAGCCTGATGTGGGACTCGATCCCAGGACCCTGAGATCATGACCTGAGCTGAAGGCAGAGGCTTTAACCCACTGAGCCACCCAGGCGCCCCAGCAAGCTAGAATTTTAAGTTCAGATTCTTTTACAGTTTTGTACACTGAAAAGGGAGAACCTAAGTGGTTTGCTCAAGGTCATATAACTGTACCAGTTAAACTAGATCTTTCACTTTGTGCTCTTGAGTCCCATATTCTGCTTTAAACATAAATGTTTTCAAAAGCATACTGCCCACCTCAAAACACTAATCCCATGGAATAATATGATACCTAATCAAAGAATTCTGGGATTCTTTGTTTTGGGCACTTATTTTCTTTCTTTCTTTTTTTTTTTGAACTTTTATTCTAATGAATATTATGAATTTACAAAAGAGCAGTATGTTGAACACCTTTCCTAAATTTATTTTCCCATACATTCCTTACTGTGAGAATATTTAACAGGGCACAGTTTGGGTCATTCTGGTTTACATTTTTCTAAACAGGACAACCTTTAATGATCACTGCACTGAGAGGATACAGGCAAGGTAGTGATTCCCATCATTATAAGAACTGATAGTTCATTTCTTTCTAGCAGCATCATTCAAGGGGAGCCTCATGCTTCCCAAGCTCTGTGCTTCTAGATGAAGTTGGTTTGATTGAAAAGGCATTAGGATACCCAGAATGAAGGGATTCAGGAATCTGAATATAGCAATTTCTAAGAATGTGAAGTCCCAAGCATTTGTGGAAGACATTGTTACAAATCATGGCTTTTTTTTTTTTTTTTTTGCAAAGAATGTGGGATTCATAGGTAAACAAAGTTTTTATGGGTTCACTGACTTCATTTTATCTCCCATCCCACAACTCCATTAGAGTAGCACGATTTCCTTATCCTTTGACTATTGAAGAATTTCTGTTTCATCATTTTTACCACAAGGCAATGAGGGGGTTGATGCTTACAACATCTGTGGGTAAATCCATGGCTTGGATTGAAATGAACCTTGGGGTATGTATGCCCATGAGTCTTCTAAAGAAAACATAATTCTTTTAATGTTAAGATATTCCAGAAATGTTGCGCAGACCCTTAGAGATGACTTGTTCTTCCTGAAATAATACCAGTTCTTTTGGATATGCAATGAGAGAGGTACATTATGTGCTTGAAGTGTGTTGTTCTAAGGCACTGTTGGAACACTTGGTTAGGAATTGGCTGTTATGAATTTAATGCTGCTCTATATTCCTGTGAAATCTCTTGTCCCTTAAATAGTTGCTGTTGGTTTCTCTTACAGTCAACTGGCTTTGCTTCCAAGTTGATGATATTCTTTATTTAAAAAATGTTCACTACTTTGGGAGTGAGACTTCATTGTGGACTTCATATGTGCTACCAGCAGCATAGTAAGTTTCCTTAAAAGGACCTTTGGTGCTTACTTGGGTATACCTTAGCATCATTCAGGATCTTTCAAAGTGCATAGTACCCAGGCTACGCCTGGCAATTACATCAGAATCTTTAGGGTTAGGAACTTAGCATTGTTTTTTGTTTTATTTATTTTTTTTTCTTCAAATCTAAACATGACTGTGTGGCCAAAGTTGAGAAATGCTATCTTAGTCAAAATAGCCAGTTTATCCCACCTGATTTAGTTATCATTCATTAACCATATCTCAGGGGTTATAATCTAGTTTCCTATAAGCTGAATCCAGCCTGAAGATCTGTTTTGTTTGGCCAGTATACAGCAATGCTAAATACACTTGAATTAGAAACCCCTTTGACAAGGTTCGTACTTTCTATTGGTCACAATCTCCACACTCTGTTGTGTTAATACCCAGCTGCTTTTCAAACTTATGATACGTGCTGGGTTATTATAGGTTGGAATTTCTGATCACTGAAATACCTGGAGGGGTTCTGTAGTTGAGCACTGCATAAGATTAACTGAGCATGACAAAACCTACACTAAAGGTTGAAAATAGTTACTGTTCACAGAAGCAGAGATTCCTACTTGTCCATAGGTAGAGGTCATAGAGTTCCACTGGGGCAAAGAGGTGTTCCCTGGGGTGCTAGGTAAACTGAAACCCTAATTGGTGTCTACCACATGTGGTTAGTGGCAGTGGAATTGAGTGAAATGGACTCCTTCTCTGAGAGGAGTAAATGAAGCAGACTCCTCTCTGAGGGAGAGGCAAGAAGAAAATAGTGAGAAATGAAGTAGTAGTGGAGAGGGTTGAAGGTGAGTCCAGACAAAGAAGGGCTCCTGAGGGGTGTCCTGACTTAGGGTGATGAAGGAGGAATCTTGTGGCTTCCTTCACCTGGAGGGGTGTAGTGAGTGTGGCAGGTGTCAGGGGTTAAGCTGGCTGGTTGCTGGGTCTGGCTTTCTCTCCATTTCAGGTTCAGGTATTCCACATCCATACACACCATACAAGGGCCAGTGAAGTACTTCAGAGATTTATTATTCAGGCGTAGGTGAAATGAGGGGAGTCCCTAAGAGAAGCGTCCTGCTGGCACAATGGGGCTCTAATGTTTGGGCAGAAAGAATGCCTGATCATGGGGACAAATACAGGACAGGCCCCCTCTGGGATTTTTGAATAATGCCAAGGCACACTAATTTCCATTGACCTGTCCTCAGGGGTGTGTGTGGCGGGTTGGGGGCAACAGGGGCTTAAGTTGTTCTACATATAACTTATAGGGTTAGCAGAAGTGAGCCAAATATGATGTGCAGGGAAAGAATTAGAGACCTTTCATTTAACAATTCAAATTGTATTAAGCAGCTACTTTGTGTAGACTCTGTGATCCAAATTGTTACACTCCCTGGGCAGAGAGAGACTAACACACAAACATACATTGTATCAAGGGGTAAGGATGTGACTAGAGTGGGATGTTCCTTTATAGTCAGGGAAAGCCTTTCTGCTAAGGTGACATTTGAGCAGAGCCTGAATGAAGGGAAAGATGGAATTTATAAAGCTACGTGGGCAAAGTATGCCAGCAGGGGCACCAGGTAGTGTAAGGGGCGGAGTCAGGAGCATGCTTGGTACAGGAGAGGCAAGGAGTCCAGTGTCCTTGCAGTGGAGGAAGCAAGGTGAGGACCAGGTCCTGTGGGATTTTGATCCTATACTAAGGAGCTTGGGTCCCCTCCCCCCACCCCCTTTTTAGCATGAGGAGAGAAGTCACTGGAAGGTTTTGAGCAGTGGAATGAACAATCTGATGGACTATATAGCACTCCTCATATATAAAACTTGTTGCAAGGGAGCAGGTATGTGGGTCAGAACTATAAGAAGGGGGTAATGGGAAGGGAGATACCTTTATTTTCTTCCTGCATACACCATCCTAAGGAAATGAGACTGGAAAAACTGTCATGAGTTAATTTGCCAAGGATGGACTTTGCCTAAAAAGTAAAGAAAGGAAGGAAAAAAAAAAAAGAAAAAAAAAAGCCCTGAGTCTTTCACCTAAAACATATACTGGGGGAAAAGGAAAGATGGGCAGATTTGAAGTGCTCCCTGAACAGATGTAGCTGTTTCACATTTTGATAGAATGGTTGCCCTTGGCAGTTGGAATCAATTGGGTGAATCTGGTTTGGATCAGTTTGAAGTGCTTACGTTTTAAAATCTCATATCTACTTTCAAAAGGGTGTCGGTGTGTCTTATTGTAACCCTTAAATGAAAGCTAGCTATGGTGCTGTCTGCTCTGTTTCAATGGACCATTGAAAGCTCTTAGCATTTGGTGAATGCTTAGCTGGGAGCCCAGGTCTCCACTCTAGTCTGGGTCCTCTTCCACTTTATGCCTGTCATTCTGTGTCTTTGACCCCCGCCCCTCCGTGTCTGATGTTGTCTCCCATGTGTCCATGATGAGACTTATTTATGCTGGGCACTTATATTTTGAAGCTGATGATTCACTAATCATGGTTTTCTCTTCCTCTAGGATTATATAAAGTTCAGTCTTTCCCAGTTTTCTGCCTCAACAAAGTTCAGCAATACATTTTTACTCTTCGACTGATGAGTCCTAATTGCTGTTGCACACACCTATGCAGAGTGAGTGCCCTGGGAGTAACTCTCAGGACTGCATTGGTCTCAGTAAAAAGCCACAGGAAAAAACTCAAAATAGCTTATCGTTGTTAATTCTTTCCCAAACATATTTGACCATGGGTTTTATTTTAAAAGGCAACACATATTGGTATCTTATATATTTAGGATTCTGTGGGTCACAGGTTGGGAAATTTTCTATTTCCAAAATAGCTAGAGAACATTGTCATTGATAGAATCAATTCAGAGTTCTATGTGGCTCTCATAAGTTATGGCTATAAAATATGCATGTGAAGGTCTCAGAAATTACTGTACCCTGTAGTCACCTAGGATATGGACAGTTTATCTGGATGAAGACCATCTACCTTCATCAGGAATGGGGAGGGTTCACCCTGACTTGATCAAGAAGACCTGATTAGTATCTTTTTCAAGTCCTGTTAGGACTGGTGTCTAGTCTAGGTGGAATATTGGTCTCATGAGAAAATTAGAGATACTGGTACAAGCATCCATTTCTTCATTCAATAAATGTACATTGAATTTCTATTATGTGTTAACTATGTGATAAAGACTAGAGATTTGCTATCTGCCCTGTGGTGCCTACAGTGACAGTGGATTTGCAGAGTGGATGATGATTATTTGCAATTCTGAGTGATATATTTTCAAAGAGACAAAGAGAAATTGGAATGGGTCTGAAGAGGGTCAAGCATGATTGACTCTGCAAACCATGGCAACTACGTAACAGTGGGTATTAGGTCTGATGGTTAAACAAGTATGTGCCTTCCAATGTTTGAAGGGTCACTGTCTGAAGAGGACATAAGCTCATTGAGTGGTCCTGAGGAACAAAACTAGAAACAGTGCAGAGAAGTAACATGGAGGCAGTTTCTGTAGGGAGAAGCTGAGGGGCCCAGACATAGAATGAGCTGTTCTGTTGAGTATGGCACTTCCAATCTTCAGAAATGCTCAAATACAAATCTGTCATTGCTGTAGAGAAGATGCCGAGCTAATGAGGAAGTTGAGCTGGAGGACATCAAATTTCTTCAAACTGTTAAGATTTTTTTCCCCACAATAGTTGTTAAGGACCTTGCAATGCATAATCTTAACATTTCTGATCTGTGTCAGTTTAGGATGTTCTAGGAAACAAACACTAAGAATTAGAAATGCCTGTGAAGGATAAAGGGCAAAGTCACAGGAGGAGTTGGAGAGAGGCTTGGAGAGTGAGGCAGATCTAACCGCTGTGAAGGGGGAGAGGAAGCAAAGGTACACTGAACAGGAAGATGCCAATTACAGGGCAGCTCTGAGAAAGTCTTAGCCAGACTGATGGGGAGCCCCCGAGCAAGGGTCACCTGCTGCAGGAGTCCCACTTTGGGCAGGAATGGCATGGCTGTAGTACCCCTGCTGTGCTCCTCCACTGGCTGGAGGTAGCCCAAAGGGAGCATGCCCTCCATGTGAACACCACAGTGGGTTAGACAGTGCAATAGCTACATAGTCTGCTCCTCCAGTCCTCACCTATAGTTCTATCTTGAAGGAAGATTGGCGCAGCACCCATGACTGCCACATGATCTCTCGTCCCTAGCATAGCATGTTATACACGGCCACTACTTAGTAAGGGCTTGGTGTTAATGACAATATTTGCATTTTACAATATACAATATATAATAATTTACAGCAATATACAATATACAATAATTTGCATTTTACAAATTACAATATTTGCATTTTAATAACCCATCATTAGCTAAAAGTCTATTCACGGTGAATTTTAGGTCTTGGGTAGGGATAATCTCACTATCCAAAATAACCCTACTATTTTGGAGCTAAATTCACAGAGCTGGATCAGTTAGACACATGGCAGGACCATGTGGTTTTATCTCAATTTTTTTTATCATCAAGTCTACAGACTGTCATGTACTGCATTGATCAAAAATTCAACTCTCCCACTTTTACTAGAAAAACAATTATGTTCCTTTTGACTTCTAGAGTGTGTCCTATAGGAAGCACACCTCTCTCTAAGTCCCACAGGAACTATTGTGTATTTTTCCTTTACCTTCTATGCTTTCTGCTGCCTTTCCATAGTGACCTACCATGGCTTCCCAGCCTGGATATTTCTTTCCTGTTTCTCTGGACAGCTGTCCCCTGTACATTGTCCCTTTATGTCCATTCAGTTGCTGATGCCACTCTTCTCCTTAGGTAGCAGGGATAGTATCCCTTACATATATTACTTTCATACTCAGGTGATTGGTTTAGAATTGCACAAAGGTAGTTCATGAAGTAAGTAATTAGTGGAAGACCTAGGTTGCAAAGAGCAGCTGATCTTGGCATAGCTAGAGTAAAAGCCAGCATAGGTTGTGTTTTATCAGAGTTTTGAGGTTTTGAGGTTGTTTTATAAGGATGAGCCACTAAAAACTGATTTCACTTCAGATTTCTTAGTTGAAGCATTCTTGTTGAAGCATGGCTCTCAAATTCAAGTCTTTATAGGTAGAAGAAAATCTAAACTCACCATGACTTATCTCCAACTCTGTCTGTTCCTACTCCCTTCCTTGCAACTTAATGTATGGACACTGGCCTTCTTTCTGCCAGCAGACACCCTGAGATCATCGTCTCCTTAAGATCTCTGTGTTTGTTCTTTGTTTGAATGGTCTCACCTCAGAAGAGCTTAACAATCCGTGTAGTCTAAAAAAGCAATGTCTCTGTTGTCATTTTTTTAAGGGGGAGAGAAAGAATCCTAGGCAGGCTCCATGCCCAGCATGGAGCCTGAAGTGAGACTTGATCTTAAAACCCTGAGATCATGAGCTGAGTTGAAATTAAGAGTCGGACACTTAATCAACTGGGCCACCCAGGCACCCTATCTACTGTTGTCTGTTTCATCATCTGATTTCTATTTTTATCCTTGTACTGATTATTACATGATACTGTCTTGGTACTTAATTTTTTTTTATCTCTCTTGCCTAGAATTAAAACCCATGCATGTTTACCCCCATGGTTATCTTGTACAATGCTTTATCCTCAGCTCTTAGAACAGTAACTGGCACTTAGGACTCAACCATTTGAAAGAATGAATTCCACTATTTTCATCAACTCTTTTGGATTTAATACTGGTTGTACCTAGGTCAGTGGGTCTAAAATATTAAAACTTCAGTTATCCTTTATATTTGTTAAAAAGAAAATTAAGAACCTGTGCATTATAGTTAATGGAAAAAAAGCTCTTATGGTATCAGGGTTCTAAAAACATTCATAAAATAATAAACATACTTTTTCTGGTGTAGATATATGCTTTCCTAATAATTTGTAGGTTACAGATGGCCCTTCTTTTCACTACATCTGTATCTTTGGGGTAAATACCCAGTAGTGTAATTTCAGGGTCATAGGGTAGCTCTATTTTTAATTTCTTTAGGAATCTCCATACTGTTTTCCAAAGTGGCTACACCAACTTGCTGTAGATTACTTACTGAGGACAATTTGAAAAATTGATTTGTTTCCCTTTAATGTGCTAGTAAGGCTTGTACCTGACCTCCACCTCCGGAAGGTGGGGCAACAGGAGGACTCATGATGAGATTTTGTTCAGATAAAACACTTCATTAAGGGGCGTCTGGGTGGCTCAGTGGATTAAAGCCTCTGCCTTCAACTCAGGTCATGATCTTAGAGTCCTGGGATTGAGACCCGCATCGGGCTTTCCACTTGGCGGGGAGCCTGTTTCCTCCTGTCTCTCTCTACCTGCCTCTCTGCCTACTTGTGATCTCTGTCAAATAAATAAAATCTTTATCAAAAAAAACCAAAAACCACTTTATTAATAGGAAGTGTTCAGTACTTAATATGTGCTAGCCACTGCTTAGCTCAATTATGTCCCTTAATTAAGTACATTCAGGTATGCTTAGATGAATTAAATCAACCTGAAGAAGGAATTATCCTCTTTATAAATGAGAAAGGGAGTTTTAGAGAAGCCAGTGTATTGTTTAAAATGAAAGATATTAAGAGATAAAGACAAAATATGAACCCAAAAATAAATGGATAAAAACCCCAAGAACATTTCTTTTCTTTGTTGTCTATAATTGCTAACATTTAACTTTGAATCTATGTGTTGGATAAATTTTGGGGGGAAGGGAGGATAATTGTTCTACCCTCTGTGTTTAGAACAAATTAATAAAAAGGTATGAGTCACTGACATCAAGGTAAAAAAAATTGCTTTATAATTGGTATAGCTGAATTGTAGAATATTTCCAAGACTCACCAAGGAAAGAGGGCTTTCTATTATTGTTACCTCCCCAATTCTAGATATTGGATAAATTCAGGAAATTGAGTCTGGTTCTGCAGAGAAGACAAGCAGAACTACTACCTTATGTTAGCATAGAAGCTCCACTAGAGTGAGAAAAGAAAAAGATTTCACAGAAAGTAAAGCCTCTATGGTGAGCAGTAACCCATCACTTCTTACTTTCTGTAGTGAAAGACCCAGAAAAAATGCACTAGTTCCAAGAGCAGGTAGAATGCAAAATAGAGGGGAAAGTCTGCTAAGCAAGATGTTCAAATTTTTGTCTGTTAGGCTCACCAGTCTCCTTCCGCCGGAGATGAGAGTGAAGTACACAGATGCATCGAGGCTTCTTACACTATTTGCCAAGAGGATGAAAACTATTTTAGTGGACCCAGACAAATTCCACTATTTACATGGATAATTGGAGGGTGTCTGCTCCTTAATCTGTGTCAGTTTCTAAGATTTTGGGCAAGACTTTTGGGAATACATGGTGGTTTTTTTGTTGTTGTTGTTTGGTTTGGTTTGGTTTTTGTTTTTTTTTTGTTTTTTGTTTTTTAGAATAAGCCTGACTTTAGTTCAAAAGAGTTAATCAGATTACTGAAGAAAAGGACTTACCCAACTCAATGTTGTGATGGGAAGATTCTAAACATATGAATCCCAGAGCCTTCTATTCCCATGTGAAAATCTTTGGTCTTTTGAGGTACCGAAATTGTACATGTCTGATTTCCTGTGTATGGTCGGTGAGTTTTCTCTTAGCCATGAGTGGCTTGTCTGGATTCCTGTTATTCGTGAATTTCTTTCTCCATATACCAAACCTGGTCTGACTTACTATTTTTTTTTTTTTTTTTTTTTTCTGAGAGAGGGCAGATGACTCAACAGTGTGTCCCTCAGTGTTGACATTGTGGTTCAGAGCCACTTCATAGTCTTGAGTAAAATCCTGTCCATTTTATGCCATGCCTTGTGGGATCTTTTTTTCTTTTAAGTCTCTTTGGGCAAGTGGAGCCCTCTCTGTGTTTACAAATCAAATGCATTACCCACTGTTTTCTGATTCTTTGTCAGAATGTTTGCTCCATCTTAATGGCATTGCTTCTAAGTCTTGGCTTTGGGCAAACCAAGGAGAAGAATTGGTTATCCAAAACAAATTGCAATTAAAAGTTAAAATATCTAAGCTCATGTGTTTTACTTTTTTTTGAACAGAGGCTAATAATCATGTACATAGATACATGTGGTTATGATTTTCAACATTGATCATGTAGGTCTGTCTCCCATTCTTCTGGGTTAGGCTCATACAGAGTTATTCTCAGAGGTAACAACCATTCCCTTTGCCTGGAATGCCTTTTCTTTCCCCATCTGGGAACATCTATAATATATTTATCCTTCAAGGTCCATCTCAAAGGACTGGAATGTGAAAATGCTTGACTACAAAGATAATTCTACTGAACTTGGCTGACACCATAGCTCAGCCACTTACAGGTTATGTAAGTATAGGGAAATTACTACTTGTAGACTTAATTTCTTCATACAAACTAGAAATAATACTTCACAAAACATGCGTGAGAATCAAATACATGAAAAAGGCTTGGCACTATGTCTGCTTCAATGTAAGCACTCAAATGTAAACCATTAACAACTTTTTGGGTTCTTAGGCTAATATAAAATTCTTCATTGGTATGCATTCACTTTTTAGCTATGATTAATACCATTTCATCTCCAAATAGGAAGTGATGACTCCTTCTCAACCCAAATAACCCTGAATGTGTCGGTCTTCATGTTACCACTTATAAAATATCATAGATGACTGGGAATTGTGAAATACTTCAGTGGTCCAGCTGTACCTTCCCACCCCCATTTTCCATCATGTGTAAGGTCTTGGAAATTTTCCCATGGGGTGTGATCTATTAAGAACAGGTTTAACAGCATCATGCTTCTTAACTGCACTAAGAGGTTGCAGACACTAGGTATAGGTTTGGTTTTTCATTATTCAACAAACATTTGATAATCTATATGTTTACAACAAGTGAAGTGAGAACCCCTGCCTTTTGTTCTAACATCAGAATAACTAACTAAAATAGATTTTAGCCATAATTTTGGAAACAAAACCAATGATAAAACAACTTATATTCAACCTTTTGACGTCCTTTTGTTAATGCTGGCATTGTGCTGTAAGACAGAGGACCTCTTCATAAAATACATATGTATCTTACTTTGAACAATGCTTTCCACCCCTCTTCTCCCTAAATGAAAACCTCTTTGACCCTGACACTTTCTACAGATTATTGTAAAGTTTTTATTTTTAACAATGTCAACTCCTCTGCTTCCTATTACCTATTTTCAATTGCTACATGCATTGGTAGCCATATCAAACCTCTCTGCTGAAAACATCTAGTCCTCCTCTTGGTCCCGGAGAAATATCTGAAAACCTAATGAAAAGGGTGTACTTGAGGGAGCTGTGAATATTCTACTTTTTCAGGCTAGCCATCTGATTTCACCAAACCTCTTGCTTCACTTCTTACAGGGCTAGTCATCCATGGTCATAGTTACTAGTGGCAATGCCTCTGGGGTAAATAGAAGTCCTGTGGGACATTACAGTGAGTATTGGATGGCAAGTCTAGGGATTTTTCAGCTTATGAAGACAGACCACATCCCACTGCTTGGGGAAATTTGGGTACAGTTCCGCCTTTTCTCACAGAATCAGACTCTGATCTAATTTCTTTTACAGTTAAGGTTATCTGAAATATTTTCACACAGAAAGACCATGTATTTTTGGCTGTTAGCATTTGAGTGTTGCCTTGGTGACAGTGTGCAGAACCAATTGCTAAAGCAGTTTTTCTTTTTTAAAGCAGCTTTGCCAGTTTTGTTAGATGAGCATATAGGTAGTCTTTCATGTTCAATAATATATGCCTTATTTTCTACAACTGGAAAGAACACATTTTGAAATAGCATAGGAGTATATTTGAAGACTTCAGTCCTACCTTCCTTGTAGTCATTAAAACAAGCTCTTAAGGAAGTAATACTCCCTTCTAATAGCCTCAGAATTAAAATTTTAAAAATGAATTCCAGGGAAAGAAACTACCAAGTTCATCTCAAGAATCATCAATCATAGTCTGTGATAAACATGTGGAACTGATTCTTGCATTTAACAGCTGAGAAAACAACTTAATGTCAACTTACTGACAAATTAAGCTGCTCCTAGCACTATTGTTTTAAGAAACCACGTTGGAAGCAAAATATTTCAAAGCTAAAATGTATGCAGTGTACTTTGTCAGTGTAGTTTGCTAATTACCGAGAAAGTAAATCATTTTACAACCAGGAGTGGCCATTAGAGAGTGGTAAGAACATGAGATTATGGACTACTATAGTGGAATGCTCATCTGGCAGTCCGCTGATCACCTCCTAGGAAAGCTCAGAGACAGCAAGACACTTGCTCAAATCTTCAGCCCCACATTCTTCTAGCTCCTTCTAACTTCTGGCTGAAATTACGGGAAGGCCTTCACAGCCAAGAACTGATGCTTATGTGGAGTGTTACGGTACCTATTTGGCTATCCTTCCTACTCAGACATCTATTGAAAAAGTGTTTGTAAAGGAAATCCTGTTCCATGTACAAATCATAATAGCTAATAAACCTAGCAATTATTTCTTATAAAGATGGCAGTTCAGATATGATACCTTTTAAAAAAATACTCCTTCCTAAAGGGCTGTCCTTTTTCATGAAAGAATAGGAACTAGCTAAATTAGTATTATTTTTCTGAGCATGTACAAGCTAAAATATTGAGCTATCCATCTCAATGATGCTATAATAAATTTTTCTGAGTAACTTTGTGTATGTAAGTCTAAGGTTGCAGTATTCCAGTATTCCAAAACATACTCTGCATGTCAAATGCATTCTAAACAAGTTTATTAAAAAAGTACCATAATTAGGGGAAAATCCACAATAATATTATCACATAGCCAGTAACAGAAGTAGAAACAACAGTGGAGTGTTCAGTGAAGAATGATGGGGGAGCAGCGCCTGGGTGGCTCCGTGGGTTAAGCCTCTGCCTTCAGCTCAGGTCATGGTCTCAGGGTCCTGGAATCGAGCCCCACATCAGGCTCTCTGCTCAGCAGGGAGTCTGCTTCCCTTCCTTTCTCTCTCTGCCTGCCTCTCTGCCTACTTGTGATCTCTGTCTGTCAAATAAATAAATAAAATCTTTAAAAAAAAAAGAATGATGGGGGAATGTACAAAGATAAAAATTCAAAAATGAAGTCTCAGTATCCAATTAGAAGAATGGAGGCAATGCTCCAGTGTGACCAGTGTGAAAATTACACAGCATGGTGATCTCTACCCCACCCACCCCCACAGGGTTTCCAAATTTTCCATCTGACCATATCTCATTATAGTCTTTGTTCCTATAATAAATATATCTTGAGGCGGAGGGTTGGCAATAGGGATGATTCCCTATGTTACAATCTCTACTGTATCAAGTTTGACTGAGACTTCACTAGAGTGAAACAAGGTACAAAAAATCCGTTAACTTATTGTTCAACAGCTCTTCTAAATATGTCCTAAGTAAGCCAACTACACTGAATCTAGATAACAAAAGAAACTTGTTTTGGATTAAATTGCCAAGTCATAGGCATTTGCCATTAATTCAGACTGTTTTGGGTTTAGATCTTGAAGGTTGTGGTTATAATCTTTCAATCCATTTTTCACTTAGCAGAAATCTGGGTATCTACCCCATGCCAGAAACTGTTAGACCTTGGAAATAATACCTGACTTTAGTATTTATGGGCCAGTTATCCTTCTAAATTTTTTACGTGTCTTGTACTGCATGAATCTCCCAGTGATTCTGTGTATCCTCTGCTGTTATTGTCTCCCTTTTACATATAAGAGTCTAAGACACAATTATTGGGTAACTCTCCCAAGGACACAAAGCTATCTGAGATGCAAACCAGTATAATTTCAGAGTCTGATCTTACCCAATATGCTGTTCTGCTTCTCTGATGGATCAGAAAGACTCAGGACCCTGGTCTTCAGAGGACTTATTGTTTAATGAAGTAGATAAATGGATGATTTCAAAAGCTTTTAGAATTAAAGGATTTTTAGGGGAGGCACCTTACTCAGTCTTGGCTGATCAAAGACTACTCCCTGGAATGATATTTTAGTAGAACCATGAAATTTGTGTTGCCTTCCAAAATTTTAAAAGACTCAAATCACAGGTGCATAGAAAACACTGACTTCAGTGCCTTTAGTGTATGGAGCAGGAAACTGAACCTCAGAGAAGTTAATTGGCTATGGGCTGATAAAATTTTTGGAAGAACTCCAGGATGTAGACACCCAAGTGCTTCTTCCATTATATTTTATATTTGGGCTGCACTTTAAAGAATGAGTTAATGGTGTTCCTATCTTAATTGAAGATAAAATGGTCTCCCTCATTCTATTTATCTTATTCCCCTTATTCTTTTTGGTGTCCTATGACCTTCAAGCTAGATACAAAATACCATGTGTTGGTTAAGTGATCTTGAAAAACAAAGGAAAACTTGTTGGTTATGGACATCACAAAGTGCGTACACACACACACACACACACACACACACACACACACACACACACATTTTTAGGTGTACAACATAGTGGTTCAACTCTTCCGTACAACACCCAATGCTCATCACAAGGGCACTACTTCATCCCCATCCCCCTCCCCCACCTCCCTTCTGGTAACTATCAGTTCTCCATAGTTAAGAGTTTGTTTTTTCTGTTTGCCTCTTTTTTTTTAACCCTTGTTTTTCTTAAATTCCACATATAAGGGGAATCATATGGTATTTGTCTTTCTCTGACTTATTTCACTTAACATAGTACTCTCTAGCTCCATCCATGTCATTGCAAATGGCAAGATTTCATTCTTTTTGATGACTGAGTAATATTTTATTGTATATTTATATATACAAATACATACATATATATTATTCATTCATCAATTGATGGGCATTTGGGCTGCTTCCATAATTTGGCTGTTGATGATAATGCTGCTATAAACATCAGGATGCATGTAGACCTTTGAATTGGTATTTTTGTATTCTTTGGGTAAATACCTAGTGTGATTGCTGGATCATAAGGTAGTTCTATTAACTTTCTGAGGAACCTCCATACTGTTTTCCAGAGTGGCTACACCAGTTTTCATTCCCACCTATAGTGCAACAGGGTTCCTTATTCTCCACATCCTTGCCAACACCTGTTGTTTCTCAGGTTGTTGAATTTAGCCATTCTGATAGGTGTGAGGTGATATCTTGTTGTAGCTTTGATGTGTAGTTCCCTAATCAGTGATGTTGAGTATCTTTTCATCTGTCTGTTGGCTATCTGTATGTCTTCTTGGGAAAAATGTCTATTAATGTCTTCTACCTGTATTTTAGTTGGATTGTTGTTTGGGTATTAAGTCTAAGTTCTCTGTGTATTTTTTTAAATTTTATTTTTTCAGTGTTCCAAGATTTTGTTTATGCACCACACTCAGTGCTCCATGCAATACGTGCCATCCTTAATACCCACCACCAGGCTCACCCATCCCACCACCCCCTTCCCTTCCAAAACCCTCAGTTTGTTTCTCAGAATCCACAGTCTCTCATGTTCATCTCCCCCTCCCTATTTTCCCCACTTCACTTTTCCTTTCCTTCTCCTAATGTTTTCCATTTATTCCTTATGCTCCACAAGTAAATGAAACCATATGATAATTGACTTTCTCTGCTTGACTTATTTCACCCAGCATAATCTTCTCCAGTCCCATCATATTGATACAAAAGTTGGGTATCATCCTTTCTGATGGAGGTGTAATATTCCATTGTATATATGGACCATATCTTCTTTATCCATTCACCTGTTGAAGGACATCTTGGCTCTTTCCACAGTTTGGCAGTTGTGGCCATTGCTTCTATGAACATTGGGGTACAGATGGCCCTTCTTTTCACTACATCTGTATCTTTGGGGTAAATACCCAGTAGTGCAATTGCAGGGTCATAGGATAGCTCTATTTTTAATTTCTTAAGGAATCTCCACACTGTTTTCCAAAGTGGCTACACCAACTTGCATTCCCACCAACAGTATAAGTGGGTTCCCCTTTCTCCACATCCTCTCCAACACTTGTTATTTCCTGTCCTGTTAATTTTGGCCGTTCTAACTTGTGTAAGGTGGTATCTCAATGTGGTTTTGATTTGAATTTCCCTGATGACTAATAATGATGAACATTTTTTTCATATGTCTGTTAGCCATTTGTATGTCTTCTTTGGAGAAGCGCCTGTTCGTGTGTTCTGCGCATTTTTTGACATGATTATCTGTTTTTTGGGTGTTGAGTTTGAGGAGTTCTTTATAGATCTTGGATGTCAGCCCTTTGTAATGTCATTTGCAAATATCTTCTCTATGTATTTAGGATATGAACCCTTTCTGAGATAAGTCATTTGTAAATATCTTTACCTATTCTGTAGGTTGTCTTGGTTTCATTAATTGTTTCCTTTGATGTGCAGAAACTTTTTATTTTGATGTATTCCCAATAGTTTATTTTTGCTTTTGTTTCTCTTGCCTCAGAAGAGATATCTAGAAAGAAGCTGCTACAACCAATGTCAAAGAGGTTACTACTTGTGTTCTCTAGGATTTTCATGGTTTCATGTCTCATAGTTAGGCCTTAAATCCATTTTGAATTTATGTTCATGTATGGTATAAGAAACTGATCCAGTTCCTTTTTTTTTTTTTTTTTTTTTTGCATTAGCTGTCCAGTTTTCCCAGGACCATTTCTTGAAGAGACTGTCTTTTCCCAATGTATATTTTTGCCTCCTTTCCCAATGTATATTTTGTCATAGATTAATTGACCATATAAACATGGGTTTATTTCTGGTCTCTCTATTCTGTTCTGTTGATTAATGTATCTGTTTTTGTGCCATTGCTATACTGTTTTGATTACTACAGTTTTGTAGTATAACTTGAAGTCCAGAATTGTGATGCCTCCAGCTTTGTTTTTTCAGGGTTGCTTTGGCTATTTGGGGTCTTTTGTGGTTCCATAAAAATTTTAGGGCTGTATTTCTAGGTCTTTAAAAAGTGCTGTTGATATTTTGAATGGGATTGCTATAAATGTGTAGATTACTTTGAGTCTTGTGCTTCCAATGACAATCCCATTTTTGGCCAATATGCACTTGATGTGTCTAAGCAACCTCACCTCACTTTCTCTGGCCATTAAAGTAGTCAAAGAGTTTGTCTTCAACACAAAGGAAGAAGAGTTAGTTTCTGTATCCAAGATCAAAACATTATTTGAAAAAAAAACATAAAAACCCCCCACCAAACTTTGGGATTAGACTCCCTAGAACAGTCTTTTGACCTAGAACCCAAAGCTAAAAGTTCTGACCAGTTGAAGTTTAATGGTTGCTTTAAGAATTCTTTCGTAGGAATTTAAAATAATTTTCCTAACTACATGGTGTTTTTCAGCTTTTTATATTTTCTCCCTGAAGACAAATTCGGCTAAATTTAAGAAAGTTGTTGCAATGCTTATTAGCAAAGTCTTCTTTCTCCCAATATTTGGTAGCCTGAATGTATTTTAGAAAGACTTTTTTTTTTTTTTAAAACTGGACTTTCCCTCCCCTTTTATAATGTATGGGGTGGCATATGGATCATCTCTTTAAAATTCCTTAACAATCCCAGAATTAAAATCTAACCTGGTCAGTGGAATTCCAGATAAAGAGTTATTTTGAATATTTGGACATGGTCAGATTGAACAATCCTATGGCAGCAATAGTTTGAAATTTTAGGATTATTTGTTCCATTTCTTTGAAAAAAAATAGATGGTATTTTGATAGGGATTGAATTAACTGTGTAGACTGCTTTAGGTAGCATAGACATTTTCACAATATTTGTTCTTCTAATCTATGAGCTAGGGACATTTTTCCATTTCTTTGTGTCTTCCTCAATTTCTTTCATGAGTACTTCATAGTTTTCTGAGTAAAGATTCTTTGGGTCTTTGGTTAGGTTTATTCCTAGGTATCTTACAGTTTTGGGTATAATTGTAAATGGGATCAACTCCTTAATCGCTCTTTCTTCTGTCTTCCTGTTGGTGTATAGAAATGCAACTGATATCTGTGCATTGATTTTATATCCTGATACTATACTTAATTCCTGTATGAGTTCTAGCAGTTTTGGAGTGGAGTCTTTTAGGTTTTCCACATAAAGTATCATATCATTTGCAAAGAATGAGAGTTTGACTTCTTTGCTAATTCGGTTGCCTTTTATTTCTTTTTGTTGTCTGATTACTGAGGCAAGGATTTCTGGTACTGTGTTGAATAACAGTGGTGACAGTGGACATCCCTGCCATATTCCTGACCTTAGGGGAAAAGGTGTCAGTTTTTCCCCATTGAGAATGATATTCGCTGTGGGTTTTTCATAGATGGCTTTGATGATATTGAGGTGTGTAACCTCTTCCCCTGGACTGTGAAGAATTTTGATCAAGAAAGTATGCTGTACTTTGTCAAATGTGTTCTCAGCATCTATTGAGAGTATCATATAGCTCTTGTTGTTTCTTTTACTAATGTATTGTATCACATTGATTAATTTGTGGGTATTGAACCAAACTTGCAGCCCAGGAATAAATCCCACTTGGTCGTGATAAATAATCTTTTTAATGTCCTGTTGGATCCTACTGGCTAGTATTTTGGTGAGAATTTTTGCATCCGTGTTCATCGAGGATATTGGTCTATAATTCTCCTTTTTGATAGCATCTTTGTCTGGTTTTGGAATCATGGTAATGCTGACCTCATAAAATGAGTTTGGAAGTTTTCCTTCCATTTCTATTTTTGGAACAGTTTGAGGAGAATATGTATTAAATCTTCTTTAAATGTTTGGTAAAATTTCCCTGGGAAGCCATCTGGCCCTGGGCTCTTGTTTTTGGGAGATTTTTGATGACTGCTTCAATCTTTTTACTGGTTATGGGTCTGTTCAGGTTTTTTATTTCTTCATGGTTCAGTTTTGGTAGTTTCTATGTGTCTAAGAATGCATCCATTTCTTCTAGATTGTCAAATTTGGGGGCATATAGTTGCTCATAATATGTTCTTAAAATTATTTGTATTTCTTTGATGTTGGTTGTGATCTCTCTTCTTTCATTCATGATTTTATTAATTTGGGTCCTTTCTCTTTTGTTTTGGATAAGTCTGGCCAGGGGTTTATCAATCTTATTAATTCTTTCAAAGAATCAGCTCCTAGTTTCATTGATTTGTTCTACTGTTCTTTTGGTTTCTATTTCATTGATTTCTGCTCTGATCCCTGATTTCTCTTCTCCTGCTGAGTTTAGGCTTTCTTTGCTGTTCTTTCTCCAGCTCCTTTAGGTGTAGGGTTAGGTTGTATATTTGAGACCTTTCTTGTTTCTTGAGAAAGGCTTGTATTGCTATATACTTCCCTCTCAGGACCGTCTTTGCTGTATCCCAAAGATTTTGAACAGCTGTGTTTTCATTTTCATTTGTTTCCATGACTTTTAAAATTCTTTTTAAATTTCCTGGTTGACCTATTCATTCTCTAGTAGGATGCTCTTTAGCCTCCATGTATTTGAGTTCTTTTCAACTTTCCTCTTATGGTTGAGTTTTAGTTTCAAAGCATTGTGGTCTGAAAATATGCAGGGAATGGTCCCAATCTTTTGGTACCAGTAGAGACCTGATTTGTAACCCAGGATATGATCGATTCTGGAGAATGTTCCATGTGCACTAGAGAAGAATGTGTATTCTTTTGTTTTGGGATGGAATGTTCTAAATTTATCTGTGATGTCCATCTGGTCCAGTGTGTCATTTAAAGGCTTTATTTCCTTGTTGATCTTTTGCTTAGATGATCTGTCCCATTTCAGCGAGGGGATTGTTAAAGTCCTCTACTATTATTGTATTACTATTGAGGTGTTTCTTTCATTTTGTTATTAATTGGTTTATATAATTGACTTCTCCCATATTAGGGGCATATATATTAAAATTCTTAGATTTTCTTGTTGGACAGACCCTGTAAGCATGATATAGTGTCCTTCCTCATCTCTTATTATGGTCTTTGGCTTAAAATCTTATTTATCTGATATAAGGATTGCTACCCGAGCTTTCCTTTGATGTCCATTAACATGGTAAATTATTTTCCACCCCCTCACTTTAAATCAGAAAGTGTCCTTGGGTATAAAATGAGTTTCTTGTTGACAACCTATTGATGGGTCTTATTTTTTTATCCATTCTAATACCCTGTGTCTTTTGATTGGGCCATTTAGCCTATTTACATTCAGGGTAACTATTGAAAGATGTGGAATTAGTGCCATTGTATTGCCTGTAAGGTGTCTGTTACTATATATTTTCTCTGTTCCTTTCTGGTCTGTTACTTCTAGGCTCTCTTTGCTTAGTGGATCCCTTTTGATATTTCCTGTAGGGCTGGTTTGGTGTTTGTAAATTCTTTTAGTTTTTCTTTGTCCTGGAAGCTTTTTATCTCTCCTATTTTCAATGACAGCCTAGCTTGATATAGTATTCTTGGCTGCATATTTTTTCATTTAGTGAATATGTCATGCCGTTTCTTTCTGGCCTGTCAGGTCTCTGTGGATAGGTCAGCTGCCAATCTTGTATTTCTACCATTGTATGTTACAGACCTCTTGTCTTGAGCTGCTTTCAGGATTTTCTCTTTATCACTAAGACTTGTAAGTTTTACTATTAGATAACAGGGTGTGGACCTATTTTTATTGATTTTGAGGGGGGTTCTCTGTGCCTCCTGGATTTTGATGCTTATTCCTTTTGCCAAATTAGGGAAATTTTCTACTATAATTTGCTCCAATATGCTTTCTGCCCCTCTCTTTCTTCTTCCTTTGTGATCCCAATTATTCTAATATTGCTTCATCTTATGTTATCACTTACCTCTCGAATTCTCCCCTTATGGTCCAGTAGTTGTTTGTCTCTTTTTTGCTCAGCTTCTCTATTCTCCATCATTTGGTCTTCTTATCACTCATTTTCTCTTCTGCCTCATGTATGCTAGCAGTAAGAGCCTCCATTTTTGATTGCACCTCATTAATAGCTTTTCTGATTTCAATTTGGTTAGAATTTAGTTCTTTTATTCTCCAGAAAGGCAGTTTATTTCTCCAGAAAGGAATCCTCTAATATCTTCCATGCCTTTTTCAAGCCCAGCTAGTTACTTGATAATCATCATTCTGAACTCTAGTTCTGATGTATTACCAATGTCCATATTGATTAGGTCCCGAGCTATCAGTATTGCCTCTTGTTCTTTCTTTCTTTCTTTCTTTCTTTCTTTTTTTTTTTTTTGTGGTGATTTTTTCCACCTTATCATTTTATGCAGATAAGATAAATGGATGAGTACAAAATACTAAAAGTGTAGCCATGACCCCCGAAAGATGTACACTAACCAGATCAGGAGGGCCCTGAAACCAGGGGGAGAAGAATGAAGGGGGAAAAAGGAAAAAAATATATATATTTTATTGGTGAATAGAACAGAGCCACATTGATTTTGGGTGTATTTTGGTCTGTTAGAGGAAACTACCTACCAAAATTTTAAAGAAAGAAAACATATATATATACACAAAAATAAGGGTAAACACAATGAAGGGATAGAATATGGAATATGGATGGAATATGACTTTGAAGATGAAAATTTAAAAAGATTCTAAAAAAGGAATTGATAAGAAGTTGGTTGGAAAAAAAAGGAAAAAAAAAAAAGAGGAAAGAATGTGATCAGGTTAGATACCAGAGCAAAGCCATGTGCTAGATTTAGGGTGTATTTTGATCTATTAGAAGAAATTTTATCCCAAAGTTAAAAAAATAATAATATGTATACAAAAAATAAGGTTAAGTACAATGAAGGGATAAAATATGACTATAACAATGAAAATTAAAGATATTTAAAAAGGTATTGATATGATAAAATAGTTAAAAAACATTAAAATAGGAAAGAGGAAAAATTTAAAAAAGAATAAGAAAAAAATTTTAAAAATGTAAGTTTGAAAGACTGAAGGATCATGGGAAAAAAGCCATGAATTCTATGTGTTGCTTACCCCTAGCTCTGGGGTTTTGCGGTTCTCATTGATCAGTAAACTTGGCTAGATGTTCTTGGTGATCTTTTGGGGGGTGGGTCCTGCTGCAGTGATTCTCAAATGTCTTCGCCTGAAGTGGAATTTCACCACACATGCCAGGGGCCAGGCTAAGTAATATGTGTGGTTTTGGTCTCTGGAGCTTTTGTTCCCTGAACGCTTTGCATACAGCTCTGGAGGTCGGGAATGAAGATGGTGGCCTTCCAATCTCTAGCCCGTAGGACCTGAGAGCTCAGGGCCCCAGTCCTCAGCGTGCCTCAGAGAAAAGCAGTCAATCCCTTCCTTCTCCCTGGTCTCTGGCCACCATCCATGTTCACCTGGCCTGTGACTGAGCATTTCTATCTCTGGTGCACAGCCCTGTTTGGAGTCTCCAAACCCAGCAGATTCTTGCACCATGCTCCCGCATTGCTCTTCCCAGAGGAGGAAGGTGAGTCTCCCTGGAGCTGCTCTTGTTGGTACCCTGTCCGAAGAGCAGTTTCCTGACTGTGCCTTGGATCACAGTTTAAGGTAACTCTGAGCTGAGAGCCCACTTCTCGTTCCGTCTCTATAGCCAGCTTCCCTGCTCTGATACCTGGGAGCTCTGCCACACTCACGCACCCCTGGTCTTTCTGTGACCCCATGGGTCCTGAGACCACACTGTCCCCATGAAGGCTCCACCCCTCGCTTAGCCTCTGGAGCAACATCCCTTGTGGAGCAGGCTTCTAAACATTCCAATTTTGTGCTCTGCTGATCTCTCACTTGCTGGAGCCAGCCCTCCTCCATGGTCTGTCCTTCTGAATGTTGCCTTAGATTCACTTCTCTGCATGTCCTACCTTCTGGAAAGTGGTCAATTTTCTGTTCCTTGAATTGTTGCTCTTCTTCTCTTCTCCCTCCTAGTGAGCTTGTAGCTGTTCAGAATGGTTTGATGGGGCGCCTGGGTGGCTCAGTGGGTTAAAGCCTCTGCCTTCAGCTCAGGTCATGATCCCAGGGTCCTGGGATCGAGCCCCGCATCGGGCTCTCTGCTTGGTAGGGAGCCTGCTTCTACCTCTCTCTCTATCTGCCTGCCTCTCTGCCTACTTGTGATCTCTGCCTGTCAGATAAATGAATAAATCTTTGAAAAAAAAAAAAAGAATGGTTTGATAACTATGTCTAGCTGAACTCTTGGGATCTGATGATATTTAGGTCTCCTACTCCTCTGCCATCCTGCTCCTCCTGAAGTATCCTAATTTTTAATTGATTATAATCAATACTATAATATAATTTATAAGAAATATATGTTTCTCAGATGTATTTTGTCTTTACCCATAGTTCCTGAAAATGCTTCAGAGCCACAGAGGTGAAATAAGTATCACCTTATTGAAGGTGACTTTTGGATCCTATCCAAGGACAGTGGCTGGTTGCCAGGAGGACCAACCATGTGATTAGAAGGTTAGAACTTAACAGTCCTACCCTATGACCTAGGGCTGGAGTTGAATCAGGCAATGGCTTAGTCAATCATGACTATGCAATGAAACCTCCATTAAAAACTCAAAAGGACTGGTTGGAGGAGTCAAGATGGCGGAGAAGTAGCAGGCTGAGACTACTTCAGGTAGCGGAGATCAGCTAGATAGGTTATCTAAGATTGCAAACACCTACAAATCCAACAGGAGATCAAAGAGAAGAAGAACAGCAATTCTAGAAACAGAAAATCAACCACTTTCTGAAAGGTAGGACTGGCGGAGAAGTGAATCCAAAGCAACGGGAAGATAGACCGCGGGGGGAGGGGCCGGCTCCCGGCAAGCGGCGGAGCAACGGAGTACAAAATCAGGTTTTTTAAAAGTCTGTTCCGCTGAGGGACATCACTCCAGAGGCTTAACCAGGGTGAAGCCCAGGCAGGGTCAGCGTGGCCTCAGGTCCCTCAGGGTCACAGAAGGATCGGGGGTGTCTGAATGTCGCAGAGCTTGCAGGTATTAGAACGGGATAGCCGGCTACAAAGACAGAGCCGAGGAGTGAGCTCTAAACTCGGGGTTACCTTTTACCAGTCACAGGCTCGGTCAGCTCAGAGCGCAGCTGGAGGCCAGGGAGATGGGAGTAATTGGGCGCTGTTCTCTGAGGGTGCACTGAGGAGTGGGGCCCCGGGCTCTCGGCTCCTCTGGGCCGGAGACCGGGAGGCTGCCATCTTCATTCCCGTCCTCTGGAACTCTACTGAAAGCGCTCAGGGAACAAAAGCTCCCAAAAGCAAACCCGAGTGGATTACTCAACCCAGCCCCTGGTAAGGGCGGTGCAATTCCACCTGGGGCAAAGACACTTGAGAATCACTACAACAGGCCCCTCCCGGAGAAGAGCAACAAGAAACCCAGCCAGGACCAAGTTCACCTACCAAGGACTGCAGTTTCAATACCAAGGAGAGCAGCAGAATTCCAGAGGAAGAGAAAGCAAAGCATGGAACTCATGGCTTTTTCCCCATGATTCTTTAGCCTTGCAGTTAATTTAATTTTTTTTTCTTTTTCAATTTTTTTTTCTCTTCTTCTGCCAAATTTTTTTAAACGTTTACCCTTTTCTTTTTTAACGTTAACTAGTTTATCTAATATATATATATATTTTCTTTTTTATATTTTTTCTTTATACGTTTTCTTTTTTTTAATTGTTTTTGTTTTTTGTTTTATCTTTCTGAACCTCTTTCTGAACCTTTCTCCCCCCTCACGATTTGGGATCTCTTCTGATTTGGCTAAAGCATATTTTCCTGGGGTTGTTGCCACCCTTTTAGTATTTTACTTGCTCCTTCATATACTCTTATCTGGACAAAATGACAAGGCGGAAAAATTCACCACACAAAAAAAAAGAACAAGAGGCAGTACCAAAGGGGACCTAATCAATACAGACATTGGTAATATGTCAGATCTAGAGTTCAGAATGACGATTCTCAAGGTTCTAGCCAGGCTCGAAAAAGGCATGGAAGATATTAGAGAAACCCTCTCGGGAGATGTAAAAGCCCTTTCTGGAGAAATAAAAGAACTAAAATCTAACCAAGTTGAAATAAAAAAAGCTATTAATGAGGTGATTAAGAAATGGAGGCTCTCACTGCTAGGATAAATGAGGCAGAAGAAAGAATTAGCAATATAGAAGACCAAATGACAGAGAATAAAGAAGCTGAGCAAAAGAAGGACAAACAGCTACTGGACTACGAGGGGAGAATTCGAGAGATAAGTGACACCATAAGACAAAACAACATTAGAATAATTGGGATTCCAGAAGAAGAAGAAAGAGAGAGGGGAGCAGAAGGTATATTGGAGAGAACTATTGGAGAGAATTTCCCCAATATGGCAAAGGGAACAAGCATCAAAATCCAGGAGGTTCAGAGAACCCCCCTCAAAATCAATAAGAATAGGTCCACACCCCGTCACCTAATAGTAAAATTTACAAGTCTTAGTGACAAAGAGAAAATCCTGAAAGCAGCCTGGGAAAAGAAGTCTGTAACATACAATGGTAAAAATATTAGATTGGCAGCAGACTTATCCACAGAGACCTGGCAGGCCAGAAAGAGCTGGCATGATATATTCAGAGCACGAAACGAGAAAAACATGCAGCCAAGAATACTATATCCAGCTAGGCTATCATTGAAAATAGAAGGAGAGATTAAAAACTTCCAGAACAAACAAAAACTGAAAGAATTTGCAAACACCAAACCAGCTCTACAGGAAATATTGAAAGGGGTCCTCTAAGCAAAGAGAGACCCTAAAAGGAGTAGATCAGAAAGGAACAGAGACAATATACAATAACAGTCACCTTACAGGCAATTCAATGGCATTAAATTCATATCTCTCAATAGTTACCCTGATGTTAATGGGCTAAATTCCCCAATCAAAAGACACAGGGTATCAGAATGGATAAAAAAACAAAACCCATCTATATGTTGCCTACAAGAAACTCATCTTAAACCCGAAGACACCTCCAGGTTTAAAGTGAGGGGGTGGAAAAGAATTTACCATGCTAATGGACATCAGAAGAAAGCAGGAGTGGCAATCCTTATATCAGATCAATTAGATTTTAAGCCAAAGACTATAATAAGAGATGAGGAAGGACACTATATCATACTCAAAGGGTCTGTCCAACAGGAAGATCTAACAATTTTAAATATCTATGCCCCTAACGTGGGAGCAGCCAATCATATAAACCAATTAATAACAAAATCAAAGAAACACATCGACAATAATACAATAATAGTAGGGGACTTTAACACTCCCCTCACTGAAATGGACAGATCATCCAAGCAAAAGATCAACGAGGAAATAAAGGCCTTAAATGACACACTGGACCAGATGGACATCACAGATATATTCATAACATTTCATCCCAAAGCAACAGAATACACATTCTTCTCTAGTGCACATGGATCATTCTCCAGAATAGATCACATCCTGGGTCCTAAATCAGGTCTCAACCAGAATCAAAAGATTGGGATCATTCCCTGCATATTTTCAGACCACAGCGCTCTGAAGCTAGAACTCAATCACAAGAGGAAATTTGGAAAGAACCCAAATACATGGAAACTAAACAGCATCCTTCTAAAGAATAATGGGTCAACCAGGAAATTAAAGAAGAATTGAAAAAATTCATGGAAACAAATGATAATGAAAACACAACGGTTCAAAATCTGTGGGACACAACAAAGGCAGTCCTGAGAGGAAAATATATAGCGGTACAAGCCTTTCTCAAGAAACAAGAAAGGTCTCAGATACACAACCTAACCCTACACCTAAAGGAGCTGGAGAAAGAACAAGAACGAAACCCTAAACCCAGCAGGAGAAGAGAAATCATAAAGATCAGAGCAGAAATCAATGAAATAGAAACCAAAAAAAAAAAAAAAAAAAAACAATAGAACAAATCAACGAAACTAGGAGCTGGTTCTTTGAAAGAATTAATAAGATTGATAAACCCCTGGCCAGACTTATCAAAAAGAAAAGAGAAAGGACCCAAATAAATGAAATCATGAATGAAAGAGGAGAGATCACAACTAACACCAAAGAAATACAGACGATTATAAGAACATACTATGAGCAACTCTACACCAACAAATTTGATAATCTGGAAGAAATGGATGCATTCCTAGAGACATATAAACGACCACAACTGAACCAGGAAGAAATAGAAAGCCTGAACAGACCCATAACCAGTAAGGAGATTGAAACAGTCATCAAAAATCTCCAAACAAACAAAAGCCCAGGGCCAGATGGCTTCCCGGGGTAATTCTACCAAACATTTAAAGAAGAACTAATTCCTATTCTCCTGAAACTGTTCCAAAAAATAGAAATAGAAGGAAAACTTCCAAACTCATTTTATGAGGCCACCATCACCTTGATCCCAAAACCAGACAAGGATCCCATCAAAAAAGAGAACTACAGACCAATATCCTTGATGAACACAGATGCAAAAATTCTCGCCAAAATACTAGCCAATAGGATTCAACAGTACATTAAAAGGATTAATCATCACAACCAAGTGGGATTTATTCCAGGGCTGCAAGGTTGGTTCAACATCCGCAAATCAATCAATGTGTTACAACACATTAATAAGAGAAAGAACAAGAACCATATGATACTCTCCATAGATGCTGAAAAAGCATTTGACAAAGTACAGCATCCCTTCCTGATCAAAACTCTTCCAAGTGTAGGGATAGACGGCACATACCTCAATATTATCAAAGCCATCTATGAAAAACCCACCGCAAATATCATTCTCAATGGAGAAAAACTGAAAGCTTTTCCGCTAAGGTCAGGAACACGGCAGGGATGTCCGTTATCACCACTGCTATTCAACATAGTACTAGAAGTCCTAGCCTCAGCAATCAGACAACAAAAGGAAATTAAAGGCATCCAAATCGGCAAAGAAGAAGTCAAACCATCACTCTTCGCAGATGATATGATACTCTATGTGGAAAACCCAAAAGACTCCAGTCCAAAACTGCTAGAACTTGTACAGGAATTCAGTAAAGTGTCAGGATATAAAATCAATGCACAGAAATCAGTTGCATTTCTCTACACCAACAAGACAGAAGAAAGAGAAATTAAGGAGTCCATCCCATTTACAATTGCACCCAAAACTATAAGATACCTAGGAATAAACCTAACCAAAGAGACTAAGAATCTATACACAGAAAACTATAAAGTACTCATGAAAGAAATTGAGGAAGACACAATGAAATGGAAAAATGTTCCATGCTCCTGGATTTGAAGAATAAAAATTGTGAAAATGTCTATGCTACCTAAAGCACTCTACACATTTAATGCAATTCCTATCAAAATACCATCCATTTTTTTCAAAGAAATGGAACAAATAATTCTAAAATTTATATGGAACCAGAAAAGACCTCAAATAGCCAAAGGAATATTGAAAAAGAAAGCCAAAGTTGGTGGCATCACAATTCCGGACTTCAAGCTCTATTACAAAGCTGTCATCATCAAGACAGCATGGTACTGGCACAAAAACAGACACATAGATCAATGGAACAGAATAGAGAACCCAGAAATAGACCCTCAACTCTATGGTCAACTCATCTTCGACAAAGCAGGAAAGAATGTCCAATGGAAAAAAGACAGCCTCTTCAATAAATGGTGTTGGGAAAATTGGACAGCCACATGCAGAAAAATGAAATTGGATCATTTCCTTACACCACACACGAAAATAGACTCAAAATGGATGAAGGATCTCAATGTGAGAAAGGAATCCATCAAAATCCTTGAGGAGAACACAGGCAGCAACCTCTTCGTCCTCAGCCACAGCAACATCTTCCTAGGAACATCACCAAAGGCAAGGGAAGCAAGGGCAAAAATGAACTATTGGGATTTTATCACGATCAAAAGCTTTTGCACAGCAAAGGAAACAGTGAACAAAACCAAAAGACAACTGACAGAATGGGAGAAGATATTTGCAAATGACATATCAGATAAAGGGCTAGTGTCCAAAATCTATAAAGATCTTAGCAAACTCAATACCCAAAGAACAAATAATCCAATCAAGAAATGGGCAGAAGACATGAACAGACATTTCTGCAAAGAAAACATCCAGATGGCCAACAGACACATGAAAAAGTGCTCCATATCACTCGGCATCAGGGAAATACAAATCAAAACCACCATGAGATATCACCTCACACCAGTCAGAATGGCTAAAATTAACAAGTCAGGAATTGACAGATGCTGGCGAGGATGCGGAGAAAGGGGAACCCTCCTACACTGTTGGTGGGAATGCAAGCTGGTGCAACCACTCTGGAATACAGCATGGAGGTTCCTTAAAATGTTGAAAATAGAACTACCCTATGACCCAGCAATTGCACTGCTGGGTATTTACCCTAAAGATACGAACATAGTGATCCGAAGGGGCACGTGCACCCGAATGTTTATAGCAGCAATGTTCTCAATAGCCAAACTATGGAAAGAACCTAGATGTCCATCTACAGACGAATGGATAAAGAAGATGTGGTATATATACACAATGAAATACTATGCAGCCATCAAAAGAAATGAAATCTTGCCATTTGCGATGACGTGGATGGAACTAGAGGGAATCATGCTTAGCAAAATAAGTCATTCGGAGAAAGACAACTATCATATGATCTCCCTGATATGAGGGAGAGGAAATTAACATGGGGGGTTAAGGGGGTAGAGAAGAGTAAATGAAACAAGATGGGATTGGGAGGGAGACAAACCATAAGTGACTCTTAATCTCACAAAACAAACTGAAGGTTGATAGGGGGGTTTGGCAGAGGGGAGGTGGGGTTATGCTCATTGGGGAGGTTATGTGCTATGGTGAGTGCTATGAAGTGTGTAAACCAGGCAATTCACAGACCTGTACCCCTGGGGATAAAAATATATGTTTATAAAAAATAAAATTAAAAAAAAACTCAAAAGGACTGAGTTTGGATAGCTTCTGGATTCATGAGCCTGTGGAGATATGGGCAGAGAGGTACACCTGGAGAGAGCATGAGGCCCTTTCCCTATACCTCACCTTATGTATCTCTTCATCTGGCTGTTGATTTGTCTCCTTTGTCATATCCTTTACAAACCAGTAAATGTGTTCTCTGTGCTCTGTGAGCCATTTTAGCAAATGAATTGAACCTAAGGAGGAGATCACTGGAACCTCCAATCTATAGCTTGTTGGGTCAGACACAGGTAACATTCTGGAGCTACAGACTGGTCTCTGACGTGGGAGGTGGGTGCAGGGGGCAATCTTATAGGACTGAACCTATAACCTGTAGAATCTGATGCTATCCCTAGGTAGATGGTGTCAGAATTTAGTTGAATCCTCTGATACCAGCAGGGTGTCTGAGGATTGCTTGCTGTTAAGTGTTAGAGACCCTTTCCCGTCATGTTGGGATTGGGTCCAGAAACCCTAAATGTGTTGGTGTCAGTTAAGTGGGTTTTATTAGAATGGATCTGGCTCATAGAAACATGTGGTATTTGAAGAGAAAGAATACTAGGCCGGGGATAAGGAACCTTTGACCCTTGGATGACTTCCTAGTCACTGATGGTATGAAACGATGGCTGCAGTGCTATCAGTTACTAAATGTGAATGTTACCAGTGGAATTTAGAAATTGTAGTAGAACAGACTCTGGAAGAGTTGGCTCATTGTATATATAAGGGAATGTGAAATAACAAGTAGAGTAATATCTAATGCCCTGGTTACTGTCATTGAAATAGCCAAAATGAAAATAAAAGAATGTTGGGTCAGGCCTTGATGCTGAACCAAGACCCAGCATTTATGTTGATCTGTGCTTTTGCTATTGGTTACAGAGCTGCCTAGAAAGGGCAAAATTATGCAGGGGCAATAGAAAGTACCTCTAAGACCTCTGGTCACCAAGAAGGTAATTAATATAGAGGAGGGACAAAACCTAGAAGCTACTAAAACCAGGGGATGTACAGTCATACCTCAGAGATATTGTGTGTTTAGTTCCAGACCACAATGATAAACTGAGTCAAGTGAATTTTTTGGTTTCCTAGTGTACATAAGGTTTGTTATACTATATTGTACTCTATTAAGTGTAACAGCATTATTTTTAGAGAACAATGAACATGTCTTAACCAAAAAATACTTTATTGGTTAAAAAAATGCTAATCATCTGAACTTTTAACAAGTCATAATTATAGCTCACTATAACAAATAAAATAATGAAAAAGTTTGAAATGTTGTGAGAATTAAACATGATGCAGAGACAGAGAATGAGAAAGGCTGTTGGAAAAATTATGCCAATAGACTTGCTTAATGTAGGATTGCCACAAATATTCAATTTTGTAAAAACAAACAAAAAAACCCATGAAATATCTGAAGTGCAATAAAATGAGGTATGCCTGTAGCCTCATTTTGTGTATCAACATCATCACCTTTCTAAGGAACCTTGACTGAAATGAAATGGATTGAGAAAATAACCAGTTTAGGGGATATGTCTTGGTTTTGGATGCTTCAAAGTATAAAAACAGGTTTGGGTTGATGCAGGACCTGCAGATCACTATTTAACAGTTGCAGTTGGTGATACATGATCCAGAAACATGGGAGGTTATTCCTGAGGGAAGAGCCGGCCTGGTGGAGTGGAGTGGAGCCACTATAAAGTATATTTATCCTGAGATGGGCAGCTGCCCAATTCCCCCCATAAATGCCAAATGGAACATCACAGATAAATGGCTTTCTGATGATCAGGATATTTACCCCCTGAGTATGCATGTTACCCAGGTTATGGTAAATGTTGTAATTAAGAAGGCCCCTATTATAGGCACCTTGTGCAACTTTATGGTTACAGAATTGAACAGTAGTTTCAGAAGGCTTATCAGATTTGCTGTCTCAGCTTTCCTGTATTGGTCTCACTGATACCAAGAACATTAAAGTAATTAAGAAAATGAGAAGAGACAAAGGGGAGAGCCAAGGGGCTCAATCCAGTGGAATGGAAATTTTTAGCTGGTTATTGAGAAATGGGATATCTAAAAACAGGCATTGATGGAGTTCAAACAAAGGTGTTGACACAGTACTACCAGAGATTGGGGGGACCATTAGGACTCCCATTAAAGGGCCCTGAACAAGTCTGCTCTATTAACCTCAATTTGGAGGAATTTAAAAAGCCAGAGTGCAAAGATTACAATGAGAAACTTGACCAGAAATTCCCTTGGACAATGCTTAGGAAGATTAACCAGGGTGAAGATTGATGTAGAGGCTAGGGTCTTCTGGCCCTACCCTCAACCAGGGATCCAAGGCCATATACACACACCTGGGTAAAATGGCCTCAGGTAGGGGGAGGGAAGGAAAGGACTCGAGACTATTTGATAAAAGAGCCCAATGCACTATGATTCTACAACCTGTTGAAATATTAGCAGGGGCTAAGTTTAGATTGGGAGGATACAGAGATACAATGGTTGATGGAATAAGTTAAGTAAAAGTCTGGGTGAAAATTGGGGTTTTTGAGCAGATTTTGTGTGAGGTGGTCACATATTCTTTACCTGGATGTATTATTGGGAAGGATACTATGATGATGGATTGCTCCCCTACCTCATATTGTAAAACAGAGGGCATGTAAGCCTACCCTCATGCCCGTTTTAATCAGGCATGCTCAATGGGAATCACTAGAAATGCCCAAGCCCACACACGTGTTCAACTGAAAGCAATACAATACTTGGTAGATCAAAATACTGATGATCTGCTAGACACTGGAGTGCTGGTGCCGATGAATTTGCTATACTGTTGCCCTGCATAGACTGTGGAAAAGGCAGATGGTTCACAGAAACTAATAGTAGGCTAATTTAGTTGTACTGCCCAGAGCTTCAGCAGTTCCAGATATGGTCTCCACCAAGCAGAAAACCTATCAGGCTAAAGGAGGCTGGTACTCAGAAACAGACCTTACTCTGTCCCAGAAAATAGCCCACCAGTTTTTCCTTCTTGTGGGAAGGATCCCAGTTTACTTCTGCGCTGCCCTGCTTATTATCCTTTGGCTGGGGATCTGGACATGATGCACATCTCAAGTATAATGTGCTATATTCATACCATGATAAGATCAGAAACTGAAGAGCAAATTAAAACTGACTTGAATGTGACTCTGATATGCCTAACCTTCTGGGGCTAGTTAGCCCAGCAAAGGTCCAAAGGCCTGCCTAAACGGTAAAATTCCCAGGAATAACTTAGGCAGGAGCCACCCAAGACGTTCCAAAAATGACTGAAAAAACCTGCTGTCATTACCCACCCCTAAGTTCAAAGATGAAGCCCAGAATTTGGTGGTTTATCTGGATTTTGGAGAGTACATATTCCACATTTGGGAATATTAACTCCCAACTATAAAGCTACCTGAAAGCTATATTTAAGTGGCAACCTGCACAAAAGCAGGTCATGTCTGAATTACAAAAAGTGGTAGATCTCTCAATGCCGTTGGGCCTTTATCACCCCCATAAGGTATGATTTTGGAAATGTCTGAGACCCATACTCATGCATACTGGGGTATAAGTAGCAACTGTTGGGATTTTGAACCAGAAAATTTCCAGATGTTGCTGCCCAGTACACACCATCAGAGGGATAATTATTAGCCTGCTGTTGGGAATTGAGACTGCCTTAGTGACTGAAGGTCATAAAATGATTATGAAACCTAAGAGTCTCATCATGTCTTGAGTGATGTCAGAGAAACAGTCTAGTAAGGAAGGCAGAGCCCAGAAGAGTGACATAATAAAACGGAAATAGTTCATACAGGAGAATACTACCAGGGGAAAGCAATGGGGCACCCCCTGTATCCATGAGTTGGTAGCTTCTTTTCCTCTAGGACCAACTTTCAACCCCCCTGAACCAACTACTATGTGGATACTGAACAGTTCTCCACTGAAGAAATGAAGAAAGACATGTTTGGTTTATAGATGGCTGTTCCAAGATGAATGGACAGTACCTTGTTTAGTAAGCTGCCATATTAAGACCAGTGGATGCCAAGATTCTGAAGAAGGCAAGAATTAATTGGTTCAGTAGGCTGAATCACATGTCATTTGCCTGGCAGTAATGGAGGAATTAAGCAGTGGTAAAAAGAAGCCCCATGCTTGGGATTTTCCTGGATCATGGGTTGTAGCCAATGGCTTGGCTGTCACCAGTAGCCTGGCTATCTGGTCAGGTAGATGGGCAGTAGAAGACTGGACTACAACAAGGCTGTCTTTGTGGAACATGGTCCTGTAGAAATCACTCTGGGAGTTTGAGGGGCACATTGAAGTAGGACATGTTGATGCCCATCAGAAGAACCCTCCCGCCCCCCCATACTTCCATGTTCAGAAGGTGATTAGAACCACCAAATGGACCTTCTGTTGCATTACCTTGAGTTGGCCATCTGGGTCCATGAAATGAATGGACAGAGGGGACAGCAGCAGTACAGAGATAGGATGAATCTACGCCTATTCCTCTTGAATGAGGCACGAAACACCAACAAGAACATGCTGTCAACAAGGGAGATGGACTACAGGTGGCCACGTGGCAGATTCACTGGTGGAAGGCCCTCAATATGGCTGGCAACTCTGGTGCCAATAGCCCCAGGGGGCGCTCCAAATGGGTCCTGACAGGAATGGATGCTGCCCTTGGACCGAGTTTTGTGGTAGATACAACTGTTCAGGATGTTGTAACAGAGCCAGAACAGAAGACCTTGCACAGCCAACCATCCGTTTCTTCAGACCAGGAACTCACTCTACAGCCTATAATGTCTGACAATAGCCAGAGATCCTCTTCACAGTAACAGAGAATTGGAATGGGCAGTTGAAATATTTACTGTCTAAAATGGGGGGAGATCAAAGCAGGAGGGGAAGTCTTACATGCCTTCAAGGGTCTGTGCTTACACTCAACCTGAGGGGGGCTGAGGGAGGGTCCCCACTGTTTCTTTTACCTTTCTGAGGAATCTGGGAAAGAGGGGTGGGGAGGATAGTGGTACAACTATGTAATTCTCCCCTCACATCGCAGTAACTCTTTTTTTCCTACCTCATGCAGTGGTCCCAGAGCAGGTATGCAGTTGTGGCCACCTGAATGAAGCAGGGATGATTACTGAGCAAGCAACTATAATACCCCTAAGTCTTTCTCAGTATTCCTAAGGGTCTAATGGGGTGGGCTGTTTGCTTATCTGGCAAAGTTGCAACTGATGATGAATGCTGCTGGGTTGTCTCCTGATTGGGACAATCCACTAGTTCTGTACCTGTGTAACCCCACCTTGTATGAGTGGGAGGGGACTGAGGAGGAGGTACTTGCTAGACTAGTATTACTGCCAGCAATCTAGATCAGCAGAGTGGCCAAACCTAATGTCCCTTCCAGAGGTGGAAGAGTCTGGGTAAAGATAATTGACAGATCGAGAGAAGGATAAATAGCTGAGGGTAAAGGGATATGGGTAATATGCGGGTTATGCAATAAGGGGAAAAAAATCCAACATTTTATTGAGACTTCAAGAGATGCTGAGAATGAGTAATGTTCTCTGTGGCATACCAGATGCCTGGAAGAGTGAAGCTGTGTTTGCTGAGATCACCTCTGCTTTTGGAATCAGACAAGATTGAATGGCAACCTGCAAACCTGAGTGATGTTGTTCTGGGAGGCATTATCATCATCAGATATGTCGAGGAAATGGACCAAATGTCAATGATTCAATGGAATTCCAGTGGGTGCCAGTATCTGTTGACCCCTTTTTTTCAGGATGTATATATCACTTGTGCCCTCACCAGAGGGGGGAGTTGGGACCTATATAACAACACTCAGTGGTAACCAGTCTTAGTATAGACCTGTGAGATGAGGCAGGGCGGTGGTGACTGGCTTTGTTCTCAGCTGATTTGGAATCCAGAACTAACTGGATTAAGGACTCTTGTCCTTAATAATATATGGTATATGAGCAAGGACTGTTTTTTTTTTTTTTAAGATTTTTAAAAATTTATTTGATAGATGAAGAGCACAAGTAGGCAGAGCATCAGGCAGAGGCAGAGGGAGAAGCAGGCTCTCTGCTGAGCAGGGAGCCTGATGCAGGGCTAGATCCCAGGATCCTGGGATCATGACCTGAGCTGAAGGCAGATGCTCAACAACTAAGCTACCCAGGTGCCCCACAAGGACTGCTTTTGTTGGATTGGCAAAGTGAACACCTCTGTAATATTTCTGGATTTGTTCTGTAATGAAACTGAGTTGTACCATGACCATTCTGTGATATATTATAATACTGGGATCATTGCTAAAATTCAACTACTTCATGTAAATAAGGCTTTTGGTAATATAGACGTTGATCAAATGTATTGGGAGATTGAACTAAAGCTGCCTCAAGATATAATAATGGCCTGAGGAGGAACTGGATCTAGCTAATCACCAGCTGATTTCTGTGCTAAATCCCTCTGCACAAATTTATCCTAGGATACAAATAGCAGTAGATGAGGGGGTGAGGAAAGAATAATCACACTAATAGAATATAAAAATGTAATGGCTTTATAGGACAAATGAGCAATTTTGGTAAATCTATCGCTACCCCACACTAGCTTCTCCAAGTGTTAGGCCTATTTGTGTTGGTACTATTGCCATACCTGTCCTAGAAAACTACACCAAGTAAAAGTGCTGTGACAGGTATCATTTTGCCACAAGGGATCCTTGTTTGAAGATCAGGGGGTGGACTGAGCTATACAGTTGACCTTTGAACAGTGTGGCGGGTGAGGTCTTCCAGGGTGCTGTCAACAACGTGCATGGAACTTTTGACTCTTGAAAAACTGAACTAAGAGCCTACCATTGACTGGAGGCCTTACACCTAATAGCTAACAGATATTTTATATATGTATTATATACTGTATTCTTACAATAAAGTAAGTTAGAGAAGAAATGTTAAGAGAATCATCAGGATGAGGAAAGAGAATTTTAAAGTTGTAAGGAAAATGCATTTATAGTAGTACTGTATTATAAAAAACATGTATAAGTGGATTCACAGTTCAAACCTGTGCTCCAGGGCCAACTGTAATGATTTGTAAGAAATACATATTTGGTCATTCAGATGACCAAATTATATTTCTTAGGTATATTTTGTCTTCATCCATGGCTCCTAAGAATGCTTCAGAGCCATAAAGGTGGAATGGGGGTCTTGTTGTTAATGAGGGTGGGGTCCAAAAGTCACCTAAGGGTGGGGGATGATTGCTAAGAGGACTCACCTTGTGATTTGAGGGTTGAAACTTTCAGTCCCACACTGTGACCTCTGGGGAAGGATGAGAGACTGGAGGTTGAGTCAGCCAATGGCCAATGACTTAGTCAATCATGACTATGTTACGGAACCCTCATTAAAAACCAAAAGGGGCTGGATGTGGAGAGTTCCTGGGTTGGTGAGTGTGTTGACATGCAGGGAGAGTGGCAAACCTAGAAAGGACATGGAAGTTCCTAAGTCTTTCCCCCTACCTCACCTATTTAACTATTCACTGGCTGTTGATTAGTCTTTAATGATATTCTCTAACAAACAGGTAAATGTGTTTCCCTGTGTTCTATGAGCCACACTAGCAAAAGAATTGTCATTGGACTCTCCAGTCCATAGCTGGTTGGTCAGAAGCACAAGTTAGCAGCCTGGAGCTTATGACTGAGGCCTGAAGTGTGGGGTGGGGTTTGGGGCAGTCTTGTAGGACTGAGCCCTTGACTTGTGGAATCTGATGCTACCTCTGGGGATGATAGTATCAGAATTGAGTTGATTTCTCCAATACCAGGAGAGTGTTAGAGAATTGCTTGGTGTTGTATATATTCTCTCCTCTCCTCCCACCCCAGCCCAACATTGGAATTAGGTCTAGGAACACCAGAAGAATTGGTGCCAGTGAAGTGAGATTGCTAGACCCTGGCTCATGGAAACACGTCTCCAAAGGCAAAGGGTGGGGTGGAGAGAGATGAGAAAGCTTTGACCCCCTAGGTGGTAAGCCCTGGAAGAGTTAGCCTTTTTTTTTTTTTTTTTTCCTCCCTTCCCTTCATCAAGGAGAGCAGTTTACATTCTGCATCAGGATTCTCAGAGCACTCATAAGTCCACATTGAGTTACTCTAACTTACAAAAAAGAAACTGGAGAAAAAAAATTAGTTAATGACTGGCCCAAGGTGACACATTCTATTATGAAAACAGAAAGCAGGATGAGAACCCAGGTGTTTATAAGTCTCACCTTAAGTGAACCCTGTATGCAGATGCAGAAAATAGTCCTTATTCACAGTTTAAGATCTTATACTGAAATTTCATTCTTGTGCATTTGATGCCTCTGCTTTTGCATTGTATATAACTTGTGTTCTCTCCCAAAAAAACACAAAGTAATCTGGACATATCAGGTTTGTCTGTTTCATTTACCTGGCTTTGAGGAGTAACCAGGCATTCCCATAGGAGAATGAACCGTCATTTGTTTAGTTATTTCTTTTTCTATGATATCAGGACATTTGTAGTTGGGAGGCTTTACTGAAGTCATTATGAACAGATTATGAATATAACCGCAAAAAGAAATTGTTTTATTTTTGTCCTACACTCTCAGAACAACTGATAAAGGAAATCTCTGCCTAAGAGGCTTAACTGTACCAATGTGTGTTATGGTCAATTATGGGGATTCTTTCAGTGCTGTAGTTTGTGATAGTCTAGACCTTCTAACAGCTTCACTGTTAGCCACCTAAGCAAGAATCAATGGCTTTCTCTTAGTAGTTAGAAGGAAAATTGTACTTAACTAAAACCAAACTTTTTTAAGTAGAAAAGGTACTTCATTTCTATAAATCCTCTTAGTAAACAAGGATTTTATTTGTCATCTTAGCAATCAAGAAATCCCCCAAAATGAATGACAAGGTGACTTGAGGGTCTTTTGATTGAATCATATGATTTTCTGGTGTTATGACAAGTTTCTGGATTGTTTTGGTAAGCTTCTGCTTCCATTTCAGAAAGATATTTGAATATTGCCAGTTTGATAGGTTGCGGTTTGCTTCCCAAAGGGACAGCTTTACCAGCAGCTAATATGGTTCTAGAAAACAATTAGCGGTGTCCTCAGCAGCACCTATGTGTGTCCTCCATCTCTTCCCCAAGTTTGTGTTTTTAAAGCCAGGCTAAGTCTCAGGAACAAGAAAATAGGGCCATGGTGATGGTGTGGAGGTCAAAGCATAGACTTTTCCCACAATTACACTGAAAACACATGTTAAGCATTCTTTAATCACTTCACAACACATCTACTAGATGTGTAGACTAAGCAAAAAAAAAAGGGGGGGGGGGATAAAACCTGCAGGAGAGAAGGGACAATTCATAATCCCTTACCCCATTACCTTTTATTAGAGATATGATTATCTTAAAGACAGAATATCTTAAGACTATTTATAATCCTAAAATTTGTTTGAAACCAGAAGAGACCCCGAATTGCTAAGGAAATGTTGAAAAAGAAGAACAAAACTGGGGCATCACGTTGCCTGATTTCAAGCTTTATTACAAATCTGTGATCACCAAGACCGAGTGGTACTGGCACAAAAACAGACACATAGGCCAATGGAACAGAGTAGGGAGTCCAGGTATGGACCCTCAACTCTATGGTCAAATAATCTTTGACAAAGCAGGAAAAAATACCCAGTGGAAAAAAGACAGTCTCTTCAATAAATGGTGCTGGGAAAATTGGACAGCTATGTATAGAAGAATGAAACTTGACCATTCTCTTACACCATATACAAAGATAAAGTGAAAATGGATGAAAGACCTCAATGTGAGGCAGGAATTTATCAAAATCCTAGAGAAGAACATAGGCAGTATCCTCTTTGACACTGGCCACAGCAACTTCTTTCAAGACCCATCTCCAAAGGCAAAGGAAACAAAAGCAAAAATGAACTTTTAGGACTTCATCAAGATAAACGGCTTCTGCACAGCAAAGGAAACAGTCAACAAAATGAAGAGGCAACCCATGGAACGGGAGAAGATATTTCAAATGACACTACGGACAAAGGGCTGATATCCAAGATCTATAAAGAACTCCTCAGACTCAACACCCAAAAAACAGATAATCATGTCAAAAAATGGGCAGAAGACATCAACAGACCCTTCTCCAAAGAAGACATGCAGATGGCTAACAGACACAGGAAAAAATGTTCATCATCATTAGCAATCAGGGAAATTCAAATCAAAACCACAATGAGGGGCACCTGCGTGGTTTGGTTGGTTGAACGACTGCCTTCAGAGCAGGTAACGATCCTAGAGTCCCAGGATCAAGTCCCACTTTGGGCTCCCGGCTCATGGGGAGGCTGCTTCTCCCCCTGACCTTCTCCCCTCTCATGATCTCTCTCATTTTCTCTTTCTCAAATAAATAAAGAAACAAAACAAAACAAAACAAAAAACCACATTGAGGTACCATCTTACACCAGTTAGAATGACCAAAATTAACTGGACAGGAAAGAACAAGTATTGGAGAGGATGCGAAAAGAGAGGAACCCTCTTACACTGTTGGTGGGAAAGCAAGTTGGTGCAGCCACTTTGGAGAACAGTGTGGAGATTCCTCAAGAAATTAAAAATAGAGCTACCCTATGACTCTGCAATTGCACTACTGGGTATTTACCCCAAAGATACAGATGTAGTGAGAAGAAAGGCCATCTGTACCCCAATGTTCATAGCAGGAATGGCCACAATCGCCAAACTGTGGAAAGAGCCAAGATTCCCTTTAGCAGATGAGTGGATAAAGAAAATGAGGTACATATACAATGGAATATTATGCCTCTATCAGAAAGGATGAATACCCAACTTTTGTATCAACGTGGATGGGACTGGAGGAGATTATGCTAAGCAAAATAAGTCAAGCAGAGAAAGTCAATTATCATATGGTTTCACTTACTTGTGGAGCATAAGGAATAACATGGAGGACATTGGGAGATGGAGAGGAGAAGGGAGTTGGGGGAAATTGGAGGGGGAAACAAACCATGAGACACTGTGGACTCTGAGAAACAAACTGAGGGTTTTGGAAGGGAGGAGGTTAGGGAGATGGGTGAGCCTGGTGGTGGGTATTAAGGAGGACATGTATTGCATGGAACACTGGGTGTGGTGCACAAACAATGAATCTTGGAACACTGAAAAAAATTACAAAAAAAGAGGGGTATGTATTGCATGGAGCACTGGGTGTGGTGCATAAACAATGAATCTTGGAACACTGAAAAAAATAAAGTTAAGATGTTAAAAAAAAAAAAAGAAAACCATTAACAGACTTGTCAATCTTCAGCTCAGTGATTCTTCAGTGTTCAAACACAAAAGCATCATATAGGGTTGTGTGCCCAATCCCATCTTGATTCTGATGCTTTTTGGCCTATCTGGATATAGTTGTGTTTACTCCGTTGCTCCCCTTCACCAATTTAAGCATGAGAATCAGGGATTTTAAGAGACTGGGATTAGGCTACACACTAGGTTTTACAACAGATCATTTTCTGAATTGAACTCAATATTCACTATATGTGTGTATATGTGCTATTTATCTGAACTTCTATTTTTTATTTTTCCTATTAGAGTAGATGGCAAATTCTTCTGGATTATTTTCTTAAGCTTGTGGTATTGTAAAACTGATCTCTGCCCTTTGCCTTATGTTCAAACATTTTGACCATTTAATGATACATTTGGACAGGAGTATTTAAAAAAAAAAAGGAATATAGTAATGACCTTGCACAAACCAAAATGACTAGACTTATTCATTTGAGGTGGTAGTTGCAACATTCCACAGACCCCAAGAGGGCTGAAATTTTCCTGGAATTCTGGAAGGAGAGCTGTAATACGAGTAGGAATATGGGCATGAGTTTTTGTCTCCTGACTCCAGGATCATTGCTCTCTGCACAACATTCGGTTTCTTCTTACTTAGTGATCATCCTGAGGTTTCTGGCATGATCCTTATCACAGGATAATTTCAGAGCCTAACTCCTTATTGAAAGCATGATGCTGTCCCTTCTGCATCATTTGTTTCTACCAGGAAAGCCTCAGATCTGTAGGAGTCAAATTAGGCAGCATCATGGTCTTCTCATTGAATGGAGTTTGACTTTGCCACCTGACTCATCTGGCATTTTTCGCATTTTTAAAAAAATTTTAATTGAAATATTGTTAACATACAATGTTATGTTAGTTTTAGGCATACAGCATAGTGATTTGACAATTATGTATGTTATGCAATGCTCATTACAGTATGTGTAGTTACTATTTGTCACCATACAAGGTGTTACAATATTGACAGTGTTTCCTATTGGTATACTTTTCATCCCTGTGACTTATTTATGTGACTTCACAGAAATTATTATTTGACTTCATCCCTATGACTTATTTATAACTGGAAGTTTGAATCTTCTATTTTTCTCATCCCTCTATTTCCTCCCCTTTGGCAACCATGAGTTTATTGTATTTATAAGTTCATTTCTATTCATTTGTTTTGTATTCTTAGATTTTATATGTAAGTAAAACATAGGATAGTTGTCTTTCTGTCTGACTTGTTTCACTTAGCATAATACCCTGTACATCACCCACATTGTTGCAAATGGCAAGGTTTTTTTATTTTAAATGGATGAATAACTTTATATACACACACACACAATGCACAATGCAAAGTTATCTTCTTTATCCATTCATCTAACAATGGACACTTGTGTTGCTTCCCTATCTTGGCTATTGTAAATAATGTTGCCATAAACATAGGGGTGCATATATCTTTTCAAATTAGTAGTGTTGTTGTATTTTGGTAAATACCCAACAGTGGAATTAACGGACTACATGGTATTTCAGTTTTTACTTTTTTGGGAGCCTCTGTACTGTTTTCCAATTGATGGTTGCACCATTTTATATTCTCAACAGAGCACAAGGGATCTCCTTTCTTCACATCCTTGCCAACACTTGTTATTCTTATCTTTATGATACCAGCCATCATCATGAGTGATACCTCATTATGGTATTAACTTGCATTTTCCTAGTGATTATTGATTTTGAGCATCTTGTCACGAATCCGGTCATCTGTATGGCTTTAGAAAAAATGTCTATTCAGGTTCTCTGCCAAATAATTGGAAAAAAAATTTTTTGGAGGGTGGTGTTGCGTTGCAAGAGTTTCTCTTATAGCTTGGATATTAACCCCTTACCAGATATGTCATTTGTAAATATCTTATTCAGTAGGTTGCTTTGTCATTTTGTTGTGGTTTCTTTTACTGTGTTAGCTTTTTAATTTGCTGTAGTCCCAATAGTTTATTTTTGCCTGTTCTTCTTGCTCAAGGAGACCTATCTAGAATGATGTTATTAAGGCTGATGTTCAAGAGATTATTTCCTGTGTTTTCGTTTAGGAGTTATTTGGTTTCAGATCTTACATTTAAGCCTTTAATCCATTTTGAACTAACTTTTGTGTCTGGCATAAGAAATTAGACCAGTTTCATTCTTTTGCATGTAGCTGTCCAGTTTTCCCAACACCAGTCATTGAAGAGAGAGTCTTTTCCTCATTGTATTTTCTTGCCTTCTTTGTCATAGATCAATCATATAAGCATGGATTTATTTCTAGGCTCTATTCTGATCCATCGATCTATGTCTCTGTTTTTGTACTGTTTTGATTACTACAGCTTTATAGTATATCTTAAGCTCCAGCTTTGTTTTTAAGATTGCTTTGGTTATGTGGGGTCTTCTGTGTTTCCATACAAATTTTAAGATTATTCTAGTTCTGTGAAAAAAGCTATTGGTACTTTGATAGGGATTGCATTGAATCTGCGTGATTGCTTTGGTAGTATGGACATTTTAACATTATTCTTCCAACCTATGACCATAGTATATTTTTCCATTTGTGTCATTTTCAATTTCTTTTATCAATCTTTTTATAGTTTTTTTTATTTTTTAAAAGATTTTATTTATTTATTTGACAGAGAGAAATCACAAGTAAGCAGAGAGGCAGGCAGAGAGAGAGGAGGAAGCAGGCTCCCTGCTGAGCAGAAAGCCCGATGTGGGGCTCGAACCCAGGACCTGGGATCATGACCTGAGGCGAAGGCAGCGGCTTAACCCACTGAGCCACCCAGGTGCCCCAATCTTTTTATAGTTTTGAGAGTACAGGTCTTTTATGTCCTTGGTTAAGTGTATTCCTATATATTTTTTTGATGTAATTGCAAATGAGATTATGTCCCAAATTTCTTTTTCTACTGCTTTATTATTATATAAAAATGCAACAGATTTCTGCATATTTTGTATCCTGTGATTTTTTGCTAAACTCATTTATTCTAATAGTTTTTGGTGGAGTCTTTATAGTGTTTTCTATATAAATCCCATGTTATAGTTTTACTTCTTTCTTACCAATTTTTATGCTTTCTATTTCTTGTCTGATTGCTGCAGCTAAGACTTCCAGTATTATGTTGAAAATGGCAAGAGTGGACATCCTTATCTTGTTTTTAATTTTAGAGGAAAAGGTTTTAGTTATTCCCCATTGAAAATTATGTTAGCTCTTTGTCATATATACCCTTAATCACACTGAGATCTGTTCCCTTTCAAGGCGCTTTTTGAGAGCCAAAATGATTATTATTTTTTTTAAGAGATGTTTCCATATTTGTCTTATTTCCTGTGCTTAAAATGTGCCAAACCTTCCTTAGATCCGTCCACTGGAGTCAATCTAGGAAAACCACATAATCTTCATGCTGCTTTCTAGGTTCTTTAAGTAAACAATTAAAACATATACGTCTTCTTCCTAAGTTTTTATGCATCTGCATCAAAGGACAATGGCATGCTAATAATGAGTTTTATGCCACTTTCAACTTCTGAATCTTCGTGCTGTGATTAATATCCAGTTCAGTCATTTATCTTTGTTTACTTTTCCTCTAGCACCTGAAAGTCTTAATTTTTTTCACCAGTTTTTTTTTTAAAAAGATTTATTTCAGAGAGAGAGAGCGAGAGCAAGAGAGAGCGAGAGAGAGAGAGAGAGCGAGCGCAAGCAGTGGGGAAGGGCAGAGGGAGATGGAGACAAGCAGACTCCCTGCTGAGCAGGGAGCCTAAGGAGGTGGTTAATTTCAGGACCCTGAGATCATGACCCAGCTGAAATCACGAGTCAGAGTCTTAACCAACTGAGCCACCTAGGTGCCGGTTCTCCATTTTTTTTGTTTGTTTTTTTTTGTTCAAGGATATATAGGCCTTGTTTTCCTAATTTGGTTGATCTCTATATCCTTTTCCTTACATAGTTAAGGAAACTTTAATTTCTCAGATGACATTTTTGATGTATATAACTCCTTTTTAGATGGACAAGATGGTTAAACAGTTAAATAATCTTCCTTTTGATTTTTGAAGGTGAAACCAGTCATGGCTGTGGCAAAGGTGAAATCAGGCAATTGTGGTCTAGCTCTTGACCCAATCTCTTTCTACCTTTGGGAATAAAGATGACATTTTCAACATTTCTTGCAGTTAATGTGGCCATATTACTGAGTTGTAACCAATGGAGTGTGGGTGGAAGTCCTGTACATCCCTTCCAGGCAAGGGTATCAAAACCATCCACACTCCATTAATTCCACAGACACATATTGAGTGCCTGCCATGGTCAAGGCACTTGACCACAAGAACTTGTGATTGTGTTGACAGAAGGATGACCACAGACAGGGTTAAAGATTATGAAGTTTCTTTAATGGCAAAGAATGTGGAAACTTATTTGTAACATGCTCCACTTCGCCGAGAGATGTTGATGAATTCATAATATATCCTTTATATTTTGAGATATAATGAACAAATAACTTCATGGAAGTTCAAGCTACATAATATTCATTTGATACATTTATATGTTGCAGTATGGTTACCATTGTAGTGTTAGTTAATATGTGTTATGTCACGTAATTATTATTTTCTGTGATGAGAACATTCAAAATCTAGTCTCTTAGTAACTCTGAAGTATATAATACAGTACTGTTGACTATAATAATTATAGTACATTATTAATTGCTATACACCGTAAGGTAGATCTCCAGAATATATTCATGTTATAGTTAAAATTTTGTACTTGTTGTTCGTCCTTTGACCAACATGAAACTGATTTAGGAAGACTCATAACTAAGTCTTGGAAAGAGGAAAGAGAGGTAATCTCAAAGACTTAAAAAGGACCCTGCCTTTCTTTCTTTTCCCTTTGCTGTAATGGGGGTAGTGTCAAAGTGGGATGACTCAAATCATAGCAACAATAAAAACAGTGGGTGGTCTCACTGCAGAGCAGAGTGGCTGGTATGCCCTGATAACACCATCACATCAGGGGATGTGAGGCTCTGTGGGGATGTTCGGTAAGGAGTTGATAGTGATTAAAAAACATACTGCCAATGTATTGGCAATTAGAAAATATTTGGCAATTGTTTTAAGGTGATCTTTTTCTTGGTTAGACCACATCCTTGGCAGTTTTGTATCCTCATGGGGACATGGAGACCAGAGAATCCTGCTCCTCTCCCTATTGTAGGCTTCTCTGCTTCTTGCTCTGTGTGTGCCATATATTTCTTCCATGAAAGGTGTTTTACTGTGTCTGTTGGAATTTTTCTGTCAAACACCATCACCCTTGTGACCATTCTGGAACAATGGTGAATGAAACACAGGACCTATTTTTTATTTGCTTGTAGGTTATGTGAATAGGCATACAAATGAATAAGGAAACAGCCTAATAAAGCCACAATAAAAAAAAAAAAACTGTGGAACAATCGAAGAAGGAAATTAGTAGGTGGGTAGTGCCATTGTTGGCCCATTGTGTGCCTTCATGACAATTAGAATGGCATTTTCTCTGAGCATAGAACACAGACTTGGCAAGCAGACAGAGTTGGATTCAACTCCTGCTGGACTCCAGCCCCTGGTTGGATGCCTTTTTGTAGGGTACAATCTGCACAAATGTACATGGCAGCCATGGAGATATACTGGAGAGTATCTTTGGGGGGTGGAGGTAGAAGATGCAGCTTAAGGGATGGGAATGTGCTCATTTTGTAAAACTGGTGAGGGAGGTTGGAAACCTTTTAGAAAGCATGACCAACACTTGTAAAACCTCTAAGATGAAGAGCTCTGCATGTTCAGTAAAGCAGAAATCAATAAACAGAGGTCAGTGAGGGCAGAGGTAGCAAGTTGAATGTGTGGAGATGGAGATATCTAAAAGGTTCGGGCCATGCAGGGTTTATAAGACAAGTAAAGAATTTGGATCTCATTCTGAGTTCAGCAGTGGTTGGAGAGTTTTAAGAAGTAGAGTAACATACTACGAGGGTTATCCTGGCTTCTGTGTATAGAATGGAGGCTAGTGGAAGAGTCCAGACAAGAGAAGGTAGCCGAACTGGGTAAAAATGGAACTGGATGGATGGGACAGACTGCAGCTACACATGCATACAGGATGGGCAGAACATCTTTGCTCAAGCACTCATTGTGATGAGGTCATGAGTTCCCTTGTGGAACTCTTACATCCTGAGTACAGCAGAGTGCACAGTCCTTGAGAAGATCAACTGTCTACCTTTGTTCACGGTTCTATCCCAGGGCCTCATATAGGCACTTTTCAGTTCTTCCAGGCAACGAGTAGATAAATAATATAGATGAGTGCTAAGCATTCTAACCGTACTATTCTCACAGACCTCTTCAGGAGTAAATTAGGCAGTACCGTTATTATCCCATTTTACAGATGAAGAAACAGACTCAGGTTGAACTTTTCGAAGGTCAAAGAGTTAGTAAATGCTGAAAAAGATTTCAAACCCAGGTCTGTATGACTCCATGTTGCACACTCTTAACCATCATGCCATACTCTAGTTGACACGTAGGATAGCCTCAGCTGCTCATCTCATTAAACTGCCATAATGTGTTAGTACTTAAGGCTTTCCAAATAATAAGAATAAAGTAATCAGTAAAATGCTTACAGAACTGTTCATTGTTGCTCTGTGTAGGTATTGTCTGAATCAGATGGAATATGGCACTGAGGGATGGGTTTTAGCCTTCCCACTTCTATTGTACAATCTGTGTTTAGAAATCTAACTTATCTGAGCCACATTTTCTCAGCTATAGGTTTAGTGATTGGACTGATCACCATGATCCTTTCTAGGTCTAAGATTCTATCTAATCTGTAATGTTCTCTTGGAGTCATGAGATGGGGGCCAATCGGAGGCTACAGTGCTGCTTATGGCCATGTGGGCTCTAATAGTGCACAACTCCGGGAGCACTCCAGTTACAATGTCCACATCACTCTCTGGAGTTGTGCCTGTGGTAGCGCTGCTCTCTCCTTATAGATATTTGGAGAATGATTTTGGGGGGTAACCTAGTATGGCTTTCAAAGGGATATAACACGTGGGACTAAGCTAAGAGTTATTTGAAATGAGTGGGTTTCTATGACCCAGCAATTGGAGTATTTACCTCAAAGATGCAGATATAGTGAAAAGAAGGGCCACATGCATCCCAATGTTCATAGCAGCAATGTCCACAATAGCCAAACTGTGGAAAGAACTGAGATGCCCTTCAACAGATGAATAGATAAAGAAGATGTGGTCCATATATACAATGGAATATTAGTCAGCCATCAGAAAGGATGAACACTCAACTTTTACATCAACATGGTTGGGACTGGAGGAGATTATGTATGCTGACTGAAGTAAGTCAAGCAGAGAAAGTCAATTATCATATGATTCCATGTACTTGTGGAACATAAGGAATAATATGAAGGACATTAAGAGAAGGAAAGGAAAAGTGAATTGGGGAAAATTGGAGGGGGGGGGCAGTGAACCATTAAAGACTGTGGACTCCAAGAAACAAACTGAGGGTTTTAGAGAGGAAGAGGGTGGGGGAAATGGGTGAGCCTGGTAGTGGGTATTAAGGAGGGCATGTATTACATGGAGCACTGGGTGTTGTACATAAACAATGAATCTTGGAATACTACATAAAAAAACTAATGGTGTATTTTATGGTGACTAACATAACACAATAAAAAAAATAAAGAGAAAAAAAAAAGAAATGCGTTGGTTGAAAGGGCATGGTACCATTGTGAAACCCTGGTCTTGACTACTTAGGACTATATTCTAAATGTGGAAAGGGAAGGTTGTAAAGAAAGACTTCCTTCACAGAGCTCCATTTCTGTTATGTCCCCCAAAAGATATAGGGGGTGGCCTAGGACTGATTCTCCTAGTGTAGGCATCTCTGGAATACTGAGAATAGCCCTGGGAATTAAAGATAGTTATTTTTTTTAAAAGGTTTTATATGACGGGGGAAGGGGGAGAGGGGCAGAGGGAGAGAGAAAATGAATGAGCAAAAGCACAAGCAGGGGGAGCAGCAGAGAGCCCCATGTGGAACTCTATCCCAGGACCCTGGAATCATGACCTGAGCCGAAGGCAGACGCCTAACTGACTGAGCCACCCAGGCGCCCCTAAAGATAACTACTTTTAATCTAATGGTTTAAAACAACTCACTCACCAATGTGCCAGTTGATTAGCCAACTGACCCGCTAACCAATGAATAAAATACACTAAATATCTGACTTAAATACTGAACTGATGTTTTTCCATTCAAGAAACCACTGAACACGTTCATGCTGGAACCTGATCTAGTGTTCTCATAATTACTGGACTAAACCAGAATCAACTTGAAAATTTTATTTCCTCCTAACCAATGTGTTATTCAAAAATTCAAACTATTCTGATTTCAAAACTGTTGTATTATAATTTTCTCTTTTTTCATTCTTTCCCTACCCCAACAACCCATTCCTGGATAGAAATATTGATATATAAATGCCACTGGGCTATGTAGGATATTGAAAAGAGCAGAATTTAGAGGATTTGGGTTTAAGTATCTTTCTGCTACTTGTTACATGTGTAATCTTGGTTATGTAACAACCTGTTTTCTTTATTTGTATCCTAAGAATAATCTTGTATTCTGACAATACATGTGAAAGTACTTGGTGGGTACCTGGTGCATATAAACAATAAAAAATGTTTCTTAAATTGTAATTCAGTTAAATGAAGTAATAATATTAGGCAAGATTTGGAGGTGACATAAGGATGCCCTGAAGGGTTTTCTTTTTGCCTTGTGCCTGCTCAGTGGGTAACACATTTCAGTCATGAGCCCAGCAAGTTTTACCCTTAGGTTGTATGACATAGTTCAGGAATGAACTATGGGGAGGAGAAAAAGACTCCCCAGATAGAATCAACCGGATCATACTTTATGCTAATTTGAGTTATGCTGATTTGGAGTAGTAAGCCCACGGAAACACTAATGAGGTCTTAAGTTAGTAACTTCAAATGTGAAACCCTTCAAACTGAAATTTTCCACTTCTCAGTAAAATTTTGAAGTTAGGACACTTAACAGATTATAAAGTATACTTTCTCACTGTTGCCACTTAGCTGGTAAACAGAAATACCCAGCATGCTAGAGCTCTGATTTTTGGATAAGGTAAGCATTTAATGTATCCTTTGTAAAAATATAGAAAACAGTTTTAGGCGAAGGAAAGAAAATTCTGAAGGAATCGAAATGATGTATTAGTGGTTGGTCTAAAAACTCTAGAGGAGAGAAGAATACATTGCTGAGGAAAAGATAAAAAGTTTGAAATGTCTTCTTAAAACTCATAATCTTAAATGAAATTCCTTCCTTTGTGTACTAGAATCCCAGATTTCTCTGATACTTGGACACCTACCAGAGGTGTGAACATGCCTTGGTGATTTTTCAACTCCAAGTTAAGAAAATGTGAGTCTGGCCTGGGGGGATAGCTGTGCTTCACTGAGCAGAGAATGACTGTTTGGCTCTAGTGAATATTAATGAATGGCAACATATTGGCATTCATTTTGTTCTAAAATGTATATTTCTAAAAATGTATATTTTAAGATATTTCTAAGATATATTTAAGATATTTCTAAAAATGATATTTTAAATGTTTATCTCTTATATTTAAGAGATATAAATAATTATGTATATTTTACTCTTCTCCTACCCCCTCGACCCCCCATGTTGCATCTCCTCTCCCTCATATCAGGGAGATCATATGTATATTTTAATGATGACCACTGTTCTTATAAACAGCTCTGGTTTTACATAATAGCTTCCTTTAATGTGCTAGGGATTTCATAGGTATTTTCTGCAGAGTGACACTATTATTCCTCTTTTGTGAAGGGTGAAGCTGAGGCTCAGAAGGGCAAGGTGACTTGTCTGGGGGCCATACAGATAATAAGTAGCAGGGAAGGGATTCCAGTTCATACCTGGCTCCCAAGCCCATTTTCCTCTGGTGTACCTGCCTGTCTTCAGGATACCACCTCCACTTGGGAGAGGTTAGCCCCATCCAAAGCCCAAATAGGAAGAAGTCAATAGTATTTCGAGGACAAGCCTTATAAAACACAAGCATAAATATAAGAGCCACACACAGAGGCACCTGATCATTAGCACTATCCTGCAGTGGACCCTCGATTATCTGGATGGCTCTCTGGATAACCTCTCCTCTCTGTGCAATCCATTCACTGTTTCCATCTTAACGATAGGAAGCGACCATCTGCTCTAGTCCATTACACTCAGATTCCCTGCTTGTCTGGAATTGGTTAGTAACCCTACCTGCCAAAACCCGCCTCTTTGTTTTTAGTACTTTTGATACAAATGGAAACATTTTCTGAAAGCCTTACTTTTTTTCTGGGTGAGTTCTTATTTCCAAGATCTTTCTGTTGAATTCTCTCACTCCCCAGTTCGTGTGTGTTGGAGGGGTCTAGAGATAAATGCTGAGGGGGAAACACACACCTGGAAGGAGAATCTGAGGTGATTATTTGTCTTATCTGGAGGAGGATGAATGTCGCTTCATTTGGAGCACCAGGAAGAACGGAGATGTGTGTGGTACTTTGCCCAGGGTTCCTCCTCAGATATGCCCCGAGAGCTCAGGGACCTGGGGCAGTGCAGGGACATGTTGCCGTTCTCTCAGTTGAACCCAGAGAGTGGTTACCTGAAGGAGCATCTCCAGGAAGGGCTAAATCAGAAACTGTGGACCTGCTGAACTGGAGTTACTGGTTCAGGGAACAGAGAAAGTACAAACCATACCTGGGACAAAGTGTGAGGCTCTGATGACAGACATGACAGAACACAGGATTGGGACTTGGACATGGCTATAGTTGAATTGGTTGTAGAGACCCTTTATGCAAACTCTAGAACAGAGCTTGGGGGAAAGTCTGAGAATCTCTCAGGGGCGTACTGTAAATGGGTGCCATTGAAGTGAGAGTTGGGAATAAGTGGGGACATGCTATTTTTATTTTTATTTTTAAAGTTTTTTTTTTTTTAACTTTCTATTCTAATTCCAGTTACCATAGTGTTCTATTAGTTTCAGGTGTAATTCAGCATTTCTATAGGAACATGCTTATTCTATATCTGAGTTCTCCACAAGAAAACCTCGTTTCAAAAGAGAGGATTCATTAGTACGTTAAAACCCAAGGATGAATAACAGATCAAGGAGCATAACAAATAGCATGGAGGACAAGGGGAGTTAGAGAGGAGAAGGGAGTTGAGGGAAATTGGAAGGGGAGGTGAACCATGAGAGACTATGGACTCTGAAAAACAATCTGAGGGTTTTGAAGGGGCGGTGGGTGGGAAGTTGGGGGAACCAGGGGGTGGGTATTGGAGAGAGGACAGATTGCATGGAGCACTGGGTGTGGTGCAAAAACAATGAATACTGTTAAGCTGAAAATAAATTTAAAAAATGAAAACAAACAAACAAACACAAAAAAACAGAACAAACCTTGGCCTTTCTTCCTCCCATCCTCTGCCAATAGAAATGTCTTTCCTGCTAAATTCTTAGATACTGGGGAGCTTTAGTCTTATTATCTGCCATATGAGTAGACAGGAGATGAAAATCCTGGTAACCTGCAAGAAGAGGGTTTGCTTTAGTTTTTTTCTGATGTTAGGACTGATGGGAGGTTTGAGGCTTCTTATAGAAGGGGTGACTGTGTGTTTGTCAGTTTCTCACAAGAACCCCTATCTGAAATTGCAACCCTTGTCTCTTGTCTTCACCCTGTTCTTTTCCCACCATAACACTTAAGCTATCTTGTGCATTACCCGCTTGCCTATTATTGTCTGACCCTGCCCCTTATAGAAATGTGAGCTCCATTAGAGAAGAGATTTTCTCTCTCTCTCTCTCTTTTTTTTTGTGTGGGGGGGTGATGGCTGAATGCCCGGTGCCAAGCTAGTACCTGACACATAGGAGATGCTCAATAGGAATTTGTTTTAATGTATAGGTGGAGTGGGGTGAAATCCAAAAGGAAGTGGCAGGGGTCTATGGAGGACAGGAAAGATTTTACCACCCTAAAGCATTCAAGTTTATTTTTGTCTTAAATGTTCTTTAAAACATAAAATGATAAAATAAATGAAACCCAGCTGCTTAGATTCAAGAAGCCATCTGTGTTCTTCCTTGAAGTAAGATTTAGATAATCTTAGTACATTGTCATGTGTCACCCAGATTTATTGACAATAAATGGAACTTGAACCCAGGACTTCTCCCCATCCAGGGAAATGATGCTTTTTTTTTTTTTTTAAAGATTTTATTTATTTATTTGACAGAGAGAGATCACAAGTAGACGGAGAGGAAGGCAGAGAGAGAGAGAGAGGGAAGCAGGCTTCTTGCCGAGCAGAGAGCCCGATGCGGGACTCGATCCCAGGACCCTGAGATCATGACCTGAGCCGAAGGCAGCGGCTTAACCCACTGAGCCACCCAGGTGCCCCCAGGGAAATGATCCTTAATGATGTCTGTAGCCTCCACCTGTCTGCTTTGTTGCCAGGATAAACAACAACTTGATAACATGGAATCTCAATTTATTATAGGCTCTCGAGTAGCTCATAACTATTTCAACATGGCAGCCCCGTTAGGCTCATCACACATCAAATGCAGGAAGCCATTGTGGACAGAGAAATCAGACCTACTGAAACTTGGTCTGAAAACTTCATCTTTTTCTCCCCCCCTACTTAAAAAAAAAAAAAAAAAAAAGTACTGCATGCAGCAAGTTGAAAGCTGCTTTTTCAGGAAAGAGGCCTCTTTTCTAATCACTTCCAGGATTTGGTTGGATGTGACTGCTGTTTTGGGATTCTGGTGAGTGAGGACGTTCCCTCGCCTGGGGGCCTAATGGAGTTGGAGTCCTAGAGGAGGAAAGCTATTCATTCAGAGCTGTCAGCACATTTTTCTCTATGAATAACTCTCCCCAACCCATCAAGCTTTTTTTTTCCCCTCTTTGGTATAATAGAAGACTTTCTGGGAGAATGGGGCTCATTCAGAGCAGGTCACCACATAGATTTCCTTGTTAATACACATTTAAGCCAAAGTACACGTCTCAGTAAATGGGACTGGGAAGAAATGGAGTGGTTGAATCAGACTGTATTTGTTAGGTGGGCTTTATGAATAGGTTCATATTGCCTCAGCCAAGCAAAATCACTTTTTCTATCCTGGCAGTGAACCTGGATGGCATGTTTGATATGGCAACCAGAACATAGGAGTTTGTCGTGGAAATGAGCAACAATGTGTGTTGAGTAGAGGAGTAGGAAAAGAGTGAATTCATATTAAGTCTGTATACTCCGTGCACCCCCCCCCCCATCAAAGGGCCTCCCCAGAGCCCTTGAAAGTAGCAGGAACAGTAGACTAGGTGTAGAGATCCAGCCAGCTTTGTCCTTTGGCCTTGGCTGCCACTTCAGGCATGGATTTTATAAAGAATTAAGCTGACTCCATCACTCATCCATCACTGACCTTGAAGGCAATGGCTATACAACAGCAAAAACAGAGTGACTCAAGCTGTTAGCTACACCAGGGATTTCCCAATCTGTTGTTGCTTCTAGTGGTTTCCAGGCATGTTGTAAAATTTCACCCACAGATTTTTTTTTTTTAACAAATTATGGTAAATAAATTTTTTTAAGGAACTGAATAAGATAATGTTTGAGGCTGAAATTTCAAAAGAGATCACCCATCTGCACAATCCTAAATAAACAATGCATATCTGAAGAATTCATTCATCAGCAGATTTTTTGGCCTTCAACAGACCAAACAACCCTTTTTTGATGAGATTTTTATTGAACAATGTCCATTTTTCATGTTTCCTTGAGAAACAGTGTGTTGTAATAAAAGTGAAGTTGGTTATTACAAGTAAGGGATGTGTATGAATCTTCTAATCAAGCAAAATACTAGCCTTTCTTTTTCCTTCCTTTTGTCCTTCCCTTTCTTCTTTCCTTCATTTCATCCATTGTTGGGGAGTGGAGTTGTTTGCAAGTCAGGAATACAGCAGTCCTTTTTAAAGTAGGAAGATATGTAAATCCTTTGGTTTATAAGAAAACCTTTGTTTATACCACTAAACTAGTTGGATAAGCCTTTGAATTTTCTAGTAGTAAAGGGGTAGTATGAAACCTCTGTTGTCATTCATTGTCCTTTTTGGATGTACCTTTTGTCCATACTTGGCCCAGTTGTATATGGATACATAGCAACACTGTGGCAAATATTCTCTTCAGCTCTGACACTATGCACTTGGAAAATTACCTTTTGTGAGTCTTACAGTTTTAAATTCTATATCCTGTATTTCCTTTTTCACCAAGCAGTTTTAGGATTATATGAAAATACCTTGAAAAGCGAGAGTTAAAAAGAGGTTATTTAGCTCAATGTTAAGACAGGATTCTGGAGTTATCATTCATCTGTTTAGTTCCAGTTGCTCTCATATTAGCTGTGCAATCATAAGGTAGCGTTTCTTAATTTCTTTCAATTTCTTTATCTGCATACCAAGGATAATAGCGATTATGTTACTGATAAGATTGTGAAAAACTAATGAAAAACAGCATAGTATGTGGTGCAAAAAAGTTCTCAATAAATGCTATGAAAATATTTAAGATAAACATTTCTTGGTTACATTATATAATGAAAAAGTAATCTCCTCTATACAAATATCCTAGTTATTGTGAAACTGAATTAATAGAATTGAAATAAAAAAAGATGTTTGGTTTATTTGGTTATATCCACAGGTAGGGTTAAAGAAACAACTTGTGAAAGAGGCAATGGAAGTTAATATACCTGAACAAAAGGGGAAGAAATTGTTAATGTTGCCATTCATGAGAGCTCAAAAGCTGGTCTCCTCTCTTCTCTGTACACCCTCTCATGAGATGATCCCATCCATTTTAAGACTTAAAAACATAGATTTCTAAAAATCAGTCTTAACCTGGGCCTTTCTTCAGAGTTGCCCATTTCACATCTCCAGTTGTAAGTTTGTCACTTCTTCTTGAGTAAATTACCAAGCACCTCAAACAGAATACCCCTGAATCTGAATCTTTGATTTCTTTTTATTCCTCAGTCTTCAGTTGGGGAATGCAACTGGGGTTGCAGTCAGTGGCATCACAGATTCCTCAACTGAATGCAGAAATCAAGAAGTCCCTCTTGATTCTTCTGTCTTAATCCCACTATTTATTCTATCAAGGTTTGGTTGTACCTACATACCTATTCTTGAATCTATGCGATTTCCTTCATCTCCATTATACCCACCCTAGTTCAAGCTGACTCCTCTTATCCAAACTTGAGTTTGCATCTTAATAAGCTTCTCTACTTCTGCCTTTGGCTCTTTCCTTTGATTCAGTGCCAGAGTGTTCTTCTACAGAAGTGAATTTGACCAGGTAACTTTCAAGCTTCAAATCACTTGACAAATCATAGATTACCCATTATCTTAGCCCATGAGGCTCTGCATGGGTAGATTCTAGCCAAATGTACTTTATGTAGTTTTCCAACAAGTTGAGGCCAAGTTGCATCTTGTTTTTGAAACTTTTTCAAAGTTTCCCCCTCTGCCAAGAATTTTTTCCTCCACACCTTGATATGCATACCTTCTTTTTTCAGGTCAGAGCTTAAATTTTAGCACCTTTCCCAGATCCTTCTAAGTAGATATCCATTCCAATGTTCTATTTCAGAGCTAGGAGCCTACACAACTCTTTCTGGGAGTGCTTGGTCGGTAGTGTGTTCTCACTAGACTCTATAGTCTAAGGGAAGAGTTTTATCTGTTTGTAAATGATACTCAGTACCTGGCACAGCATATGGCTTGACTTAGAAACTCAGAAAGTATGAAGACAAAAAAAAAAAAAAAAAGATGATTTTGTAGTCTAATCATTGATTGTGGTCTAAGAAGATAGAATCTAAATTCTTAAGTAATCTGTTTTAGGTTTTCCATGAATAACTCTTATGATCTAGAGGTGGCTTAACTTTATAGATTCCCAGGTTACTTTTTTTTCCCCTATAAAATTAAGAGTTAGAATAGATAACATATAAGGTAATTTTATCTTATTATAAGAATTTATTTTTACATCTCATGATGTCTCTGTCTCTATAATCTCATTATTTAAGGAAATGAACAAAAAGCTGACTGGTGCATGAAGTTGGATCTTAAATTTTTTTTCTTGGAAAAATTATTTGTACTGGTGTTGGTGAATTGTACTCAGTTGTTGAAAAACAGTATCTGTTTTCATGAGTCTTGAAGAAATTTGCATTATCCAATGTCCAGTAGATTTTATGATCTTCATATCTATTTTCTTGAAACTACACATACACACATGCACACACACATGTACTTCTGTCTCCTTAAATATAAATTCATCTTTAATAATTTTCAGGTGTTTGATGATAGTTTCTACTTTTCATCCAGATGTTTTTGACTCCTCTAGTGTTGCTGGTTCATTGTGCTAACTCCCTGCCATCCTTTTGAAGTCCTCTTCATAGGCATGTCTTTTCAATTCTCTATTCATTATTGCACTTTGAAGCCTCTCCAGGGCTCATTATCTTTCTGATTCTACCCAAAGTCTCAACTCATTGGACAGTTAGGAGGAAGCACTAGATTTGTGAATCTTTTGTTCAGCTCTGCCCCCTGAGACTATTTGAAGGATTCTAATTGATCACATACATTTCTGGCCCTTCTACTAATTTCAAGATATCTAGAGATATCTATGCTGGGGACATTCGGGCATACAGTTTCTGTTGAGATTTTTCTCAGAATTAACATTGCTTTATGCATTTTTGTATTGTCTAATTTTTGTAAATGAATCTGAAATGTTTGGAAATATTTTGAAATTAAATTTTTTAATCAAGATATAATTGACCTAGAACCTTGTATAAGTTTAAGGTATATATCACTTATTTGGTACATTTATGTATTTTAATGTGGTTATCAACACAGTGTTAGCTGACACCACTAACATGTTGCATATCAAATTTGCCTAGTAAGTTTAGAAAGCAATTTGTGTTCATAGCAGTTTGCATAGTTCAGTCAATAGTCACTGACCACTGTGTCTGTAATGTCTGTACCAGGTGTGGGACTGCATGGTATAATAAAGAACTTGGGTTTTAGTGGGAAGAACAATAAATATGAAGGAGCACTCACTCCAGTCTGTGTGAAGGTTTGTAAGAGGATCAAATGTTTCAGTTCAGTGCACAGCACTCAGACAAGCTATCATTTCAAATGAAGAATTCATCGGAAAGGAATCAAGAAACATAGAATGGAAAAGGGAAAAATGTTGGCAGACAGCTCTCATTAGATTAATGATAAAAGCTGACATGTGTCAAGTTGTTTCAAGTGCTTTATGTAACTTTTTTTTTTCAGTAACCCCATGATGGTGGGTACTTTTATTTTCTGAAATTTATAGGTCAGAAAACTAGGACATAGAGAAGTAGGTCATTTGCTGAGGGTCACATGGCTTATAGACCTGGGTTTTAACCCAGGCTTCCTGGCTCCAGAGCCTAAGTGTCTAAGCATGATGGAAGACTGGCTCCCAGGCTGACCAGGGATTGCCCTTGCTTGTTCATGCTCATTCTCTGCTCCCCGCCCCCCATTCCCTTCTGTTTCTCCTCTTTCCATTGTAGAATGGAAGAGTAAATAAAGATGAAGACCTAGCCCATGTTATGGATAATGAGGAAAGAAGGCTAAATAAGAAGGCTTTCCTTCATTAATTCCAGCAGCCAAGTAACAAGGCTATGCCAATTGAGTGAAGTTGTAGAAACCCTGAGAACTGGGTGAAATGGGTGCACTGAGCCCCAGGGCTTGCACTGGGCATGTCTGGTGAGAGAGTAGAGAGTTGGGAATATTTTTCAGCAGGGGACTTCCTCTCTCTAATGTGAGAATATTCAGAAAAGAAGTATATGAAAGGCAATTTTTAAAAAGTAGTGCCTTCTCTAATGTAATGAGCACTGGGTGTTATATGCAACTGATGAATCACTAAACTCTAACATAATAATGTACTCTATGTTAATCAAGTGAATTTAAATTTTAAAAAACCATAAAAATTAAGAACTTTAAGGAAGAAAACAAAGAGTAGTGCCTTCTCCTAAGTCTCCATTATTAGTAATAATGATCTTTGAAATATGTGTTAGCCATAAATAAGACTTAAACTTGGTTTAATAAATGTCTAATAATACATAATATTTACTAAGAAATTAATGTGTGCAGGCATTGTTACAAATCCTTCTCCTAATTCATCTATTCTTTATAACAACTAAGAAAACCATGCACTCTTTTACAGATGAGGAAACAAGTCATAAGAGAACAGGTCAATTGCCCAGGGTCATATGGTCACATGGCTGGTACAGAACCCATACTCTTAACCCTGTTTTATTACCAGGGCACCTGTATCTGTCTGTGTGGCATATAGTAAGCACTCAATAAATATTAATTACTGAATTCCATGGATTTTTGCTAAGACGATTTCCCATTACAGATTTAGTTTTATAAAAAATTAAGATAACTCCTAAAATGGGGACGCCTGGGTGGCTCAGTGGGTTAAAGCCTCTGCCTTCAGCTCAGGTCATGATCTCAGGGTCCTAGAATCAAGCCCTGAATTGGGCTCTCTGCTCAGCAGGGGAGCCTGCTTCCCCCCCCCCCCTGCCTGCCTCTCTGCCTACTTGTGATCTCTTTCTCTCTGTCAAATAAATAAATAAAATCTTAAGAAAAAAAAAAAGAGATAACTCCTAAAATGAACTTCAACATAGAACTGGGAACTAGAGCAGAAGAGTCACAGAAGCTCTCACCATGATAGTTTCAGCTTTTTGATACCCCACTGCTTATTTCAAGCTGTTTCCACACCTGCCACTCTCATGCCTCTGCGACGGTGCTGGGGAGAACTGCCACTTGGAATATCCTTGTACCACTCAGTCTGATTAGTGCGGTTCACTGCTCATCTTTCAAAAGTTCCTGCCTTGTAGCCACTAATATGATGTTTGAATCTTTTCCAGTTACCAATGATTTAGTTCTCTCTCCCTCAAGTTCACAAGCCAGGAGCTGCCAAAAATTGGGCTGGACAAGTTAAAAGGGCAAGGAAGATTTTATTCAAGACTACTGCAATAGAGGAGTGAGATTGAAAGCCCCATGGAAAAGATGGGAAGATTTTTAAGCCTTCGGCATGTACTACTGGAAGGTGCTGGAAGAGGAATTGGTCAATGTGACTATGTTCTGTTTGCTAACTGCTGCTTATTGAAGCTGGGCTCCTGTCTCCTCACAGAAACAGGGAGATATGCTATCTTGATGAATTCATTTCAGGGGAATGGCTCCCAAGTCCTTGAGAAAGCTATTCCTGGGTTGTAAATCTGGCAAGAGGCTAAGAGAAGATTAACATCTCAAAGGGATCAAGACCTATATAATGAAAAAGTTCTTAAAGTAAACCTTCTAAGAAAAGGGAGGTCAGGGGCCTATAGTCTAATGTTCAGTCAAGCTGAAGGGAAATTTAAGGCTGTCTTGGACCTAGCACATACAGTCTTCAGTTTGTATTATTTCCTAATGAAGTCTGTGGTCTCCTATTGGCATGAGCCTCTTAAATATAAGCAGCCTTGTCCTGCCTACATCAAGCCCAGTGGCTGGCTTATAGAAATACACAGTGACGGGGCACTGAATGAGCAAATGGAAACTCCTGACATCCATAATAAAAGGTCTCCCGTACCTGACTTTTCAGTTGTATTTCTGTCCCCAAATGTCTTTTGCTATGGACTTTGAACTGACATGAAACTGAAAGAGTTTTGTCTTACGTACTTCTTCTCCAAAGTAAGTCAAGTTGAAAGAATCTTGTTGAGAGAAAATGTGAGGAGTTAACCTTATTGCTGATGACAGTCATGTTTAAAATGTCTTCTTTAATAAGTACCTCTTTTGTTCTCTTTTCTGCCTCTTGGTAGAGCTGTCTTGTTAGGCCCCTCTACCATCTGGCTGCCCTGCCCTCAGCCTCTATGCATACACACGTGGTATAGTATTTGGCTGAAAGTGGTGTAAGGAGAATACACCAAGTCCAGAGCCAGAAGACTGGAGTGTCCTAGGCTTGGATCTGCTCTAACAGTTGTTGAAGGGCAAATGTCCTACACTGGTCAGCTGCATCAGCTCATAGAGAATACACCTAGATTATCTCACATTCCGACAACAATTTCCATTATCTTTTGGAAATTGAGAAGCCTCCTTCCTGTTGGGAGATAGTCAGCTGGTGCTGGAGGGTGGCCCTGGCCCTGGGAACCTGTTTATTGTAGTTATGCCTGCCCCCACTCACACATAACTGAATGAGTGGGCTGTATCACTTGCATGGTTCAAGGTCAAGCCAGTCACTTCCTTTCTCAATTTCTTCATCAATTAAGAGGAGATAATACTTAATAGGAACTTCTGGGAGAACAAGAGGGACTTTATGAATGGTCCATACTATTTAGACATTGCATATCCTGCCATCCCCACCCCGCCAACTGCTGGCATATAACCTCCCTCCTGTATTTGGCTCTGTACAACTCTGTACTATCTCCCAAATCAGTCTCTGACTGTGAGATCTACTTATGTGCATATGGGCTTTTCTGGCTCCTACTGGTTTCATCGTCAAGACACTCCAGGATGAGATGAGTGTGGGAGTCTAGTAAGGAGAGAAGATGTGAGACAAGATTCAAGGGAAGGGAAGAAAAGAAGAGTAGAGTTAAATGATTCATGTTGTGTAGTCCATAATACAAGTCATACTGTTAAGAGCTACTACAAACCATAGTTTCTGGGAAGTGCATTTTGATGATTTTTTTTTTCTTTGAACAAGGACAGTTTATATCCTTTAAGTTTTCTTCTTTGATAGTTGGGATACCAGAAAAAAATCCATTTGCTGGAGGGAGTGATTGTGCCTCAGTCTTGTTTCCCTGACAGAGTTCAGAGATAAAGGGCTATAATACAATAACTGTATAGCTCTTTCAGTCAGGAAACGCCTGCTATTGAATATTTTGATAATTACCTCCATTTTGCACATGTTGTCTTGCTGAGACACATGGGAAATAGATAGCTTCCTCAATGCAGTGAGATAGGGAGAAAGCTGTCATGACTAATCTGGCCTCTGATAGTATTGAGGGGAGCACTTGCTTTGGGGAACAGATAAAAGAATAAAGGAATCTTCAAGAGGAAGTAGGGGAGAAATTTTATTTCTTGGGAGGAATAGAAGACTTCCTTAACTTTGTTAACCAGTTCTAAGTATGGTTTAAGGACTATGAAATTTTGGGCAATGGAAGTCCTATCTAGCTTATCTAAAACAGAACCTAAAAATTTCATAAACTTTCTCAGATCTCCTCAGATGGTAAAGAACAAAAATGAGAAGGCATTGTAATTTGACAATAAATGCCTTTGAAATTCTACACATCTGGATTTGAAATTCCTTTTTCATATATGCTTCCTATGTGATTTGGAGCAAGTTACTTAACCTCTACTCCATCCATAAAAAATAGGGAGGGCTGATGTAAATTTTAGAGATATTGTTTGTAAAAATGTCAAGCATATTAACAAATCTAGTTCTTGAACTAAATAATGTACTCAAGAAATTCTAGTTCAAAATGTAAATTTTCTGACTGGGATTGGGAATGGCCATGTTGGGGGAGGTATGGAAGAGATGGAAGTAGAGAATGAAGCAGAAGTAGTTTTCAGTAATGACAGAGGGACTGTAAGTCAGTGATGTTGCATCAATAAAGCATTTTGGTATTAAGGATATTTTTTTTTTCTATGAATTGGGGACCACTCTTCAAGGATGCCTTAGTTTGTGTCCTCCCATAGATAGTAGATAATAAATAAGGATGTGCTTCTTCCTGTCTATGTCTCTTTGGATCAAGGGGCCTTTGGTGCCTAAGACATAAGACATTGGAGACACTGAAATAGTGTCATAGTTGCCTTGTCATCCCTCAAAGGGACTGTTTTCATCAGTAACTTAGTATTTTCTTTCCAATATTTTAGGAATATTTGGACATTTGTTATTTTGAGGCATACAAATCCAATGTGCCTTCCTATTTTGTGAGAAATTTGCCATTTTGAAATGTGTTGTTGGAAGACAGTGCCAGCTATCCATAAAAATGCCCAAGAGGGTATCCACTTTCTTAGCCTTCCAATGGCAGCCAGGGAGAGGATATGTCATCTTGGCTTGCCTGTTAGAGCCAGTCACCTGGGTTTTGAAACTGGGCAGATCAACACAGACACAGTGAACATTTAGGGCATATAGTGGTCATGGTTAGCAGCAAAAATCTTGTAGCATTCTCTAGCAGAGCTGGTGCTGAAGCTTTTGTTACTCCTTCCTCCTCAGTTCCTGCCCACATTTAAGCAGATGCTTCCTGCAGGCATCTATCCTGTTAATTGTGAAAGGCCCTCCATATTCTCAAATACATCTATTTTGACAGCCAGAAGTAACAAAGTTTTCATTTTCTTGTAAAAATGCACAAACATCATAAAAAATCACAAAAATCAATTGTTAACTTTCCTTCACATAACCAATTAGATGTTTTATGCACACACATGAGATATGGGTGTATCTCATTGTGGGCTTACATTTCTCTATAAAACTAAGATAGCAAGCCTCCTGAACAGGTTGATTTAATGGAAATGTTACATCTGCAGTAATCATCTGTCTTCTCTTTTTGGAAGCTGTTATCCCCAAATCTTTGCCTTCTATTTTATGGTTTATAAGAAGGGAAAGGCAGCCAGTATTGATAACTAATCTTTTTCTATGATCTTTTACCATTTACCATCTTTTACCATTTACAAAGCACTTTTATAATTTTCTGTAACTCTTTTAGAGACACCTTAATCGTTAGACAGGTAAGATGTTATTGACTCTACACTACTAAATAAGAGAAAATGAGGTTTGGAAGTGTTTAGTGTCTTCCCCCAGGTCCCCCACTAACAGGTGCCAGAGTTGGCGTTCAAACCTTGTCTAACTGGCTGGTTTCAGTGTGTCTTGCATTGTCCTGCACAGCCATCTGTAGATAGCCTCCACCTTCTTGTTTCAGTTCAGCTGGAAGGCAGAGCGCCATCTTGTTTCAGTTCAGCTAGGAAGTGTGAGTGTGGACACTCAGATATTCTTAATCTCTGAGCCTGTCTGTGAATGCCCAAAAAAGCACCTCAAGTATAGATTTTGGGGTTATAAATTTTAGCAATGGGCAATTTTGTAAATATGGAGTCCCGATAATGAAGATAATGAAGATTGACTTTGCATGTCTCAACTGTCACTTGTAGACTGGGTTAGAATTCCAGCTGGTTACTCTTGAACATCGTCATAGCCTTTATCATGCAGTATTGGAGTTGCCTATTTATCTCCCTATCCTGTGAGACTATTTAATCTATAAGAATGGGAACTTCTCCATATTGTCCATTATCATATCTCCAGGTCCTGCCCTAGGAGCTCAAAAAGTATTTGTTGACTTAATGAATAAAAAAGACTACGAAGCATCCCACACTGCCATAATTTAAGATGATTACCTCCATAATGGGGATTTAGTAGGTCTCTGGTTAGGATCTTACCAACAAAGGAAAATGGGCAAGTGCCTTCATCAACTTTCCTATAGTCGTTGTGAAAGACGAGGTTGATGTGGAAACTGAAGTTCTGGGAGTTTCCTCAGTTTCTTCCACATATGAAGAAAGTCTGAACACATGTTAGAGGAGTCCTTATTTCAAAGGGCTCTAGTATTACCTTGAGTTAGAACTTTCTCTTTTTGTCCAACACACCCATAAAATTACAGCTATGCCAAAAGCTTAAAAGGAGTGCTGACAAGTCCAATTTCCAGGTCTTGTCTTTGAATACAGAGAAACTGTCCAATGGCACAAACGATGAAATGTTAATCACTGAAGTTTGACAGGGTCAAAATCAAAATAAATTATTCTATGATTGATTTTAACCAAGTCATTCCACTCTCAGAGGGATGATTATTTTTGTAGTAAGAGCAAATATATTGCAATAAAATGAATAAACTTTATATAAATAGGGAAAAAGTTTATTTTGATACAATAGAATTCACTAAAAATTATCATGTCACACCTGATAGAAAATGAACCATGCCATGATTGATGGGATTATGACTCACATGAATAAGCCCATTCATTCCCCTTAGACCTCTGTCTTATGGGTGGTGTCAAAGCTTCCATGAAGAAATTTGCCCTGACCACATACCAAGTCATCATAGGAACCATGGACTGACTCTAGGACCTGGCTCTCAGCAAGGGCCCTCTATGTCAGGCTGTTCTAATCTCAGCCATGTTTATCTTGAATACAAAGCTTGGCAAGATGTAGCCTAAATTTAATGGAACTATGGTCATTCCAAAATTTTTACAAAAATTCATGCCTTTCTCATTCCAATATAAATTTCTGTGTTCCCATGTTCATAATTATGCATCAGGTGAGGGTCTCAAATGTTTTGTTAAGTAACTTTGTTACAAAAAATCAAAATAGAACATTAGCCCTAACAATTGATTTGATCTAAGTGAGAGAGCTGATGTATAGGTTTATGGTTGTTTGGGAAGGAAATACCATTTGCCAATAAAAACTATCAATGTTAGACAGTAAAATTGCCTCTGGTGACAAGTCTTTTCAAGGTGCACCTAAATTGGAAATAATTTGCATTGATCTTATTCCTTTCTCTAATATTGGTCTATGTTGTAGAAATGCTAATGTGAAGTCTTCTTATTTTGAACTGATTATTGCTAACACATTATTAATAAGTTGGTTTTTCACTTTTGTCTCCAAAGCAGCAAGGTCAGTTAGAATATACAGAATGTTGGTGTTAAACCTAGTAACTTGGCAAGAGTGTTCTTTGGTATCAGTGGTAATTTCATTGACTTCTTTAAATTCTGACTGCTGAGTTTTTCTTATTAAAACCTTTATCCTTAGCTATGACTGGTATCAAAGCCATTTTTAATAAAAGATTTATGGCTAGTTCCAGATGGTCACATGGTCCAAATGCTTTTTTCCCCCTGGTTGTCTATATATCTTCATAATTTCTTTTAATTTGTTCTCTTTTCATTTTCCTTTTTTCTTCTCTCTCTACCCTAACCTATCATTTATGATACAAGCAATTAAAAAAAGAAAAAAAAATGATAAATCCAGGGCTGCTGCTTAGACATTTCTCTTAACAAATTGCATCCTAAAGTTAACTCGGGGAATGAATCTAAACACGTAAATGACTTTATATACCCAGAGGATGTATTGTTACATTGACTAAACATTTTTTGTGATAGAATGATTGTATCAATATGACCAACAGAAAGAAGGTGAAGTTGTCTTTCAAGAGACACATAATCTTACTCTATTAGTTAAAAAAAAAATAGAAGAGGAAATCAGAAGGTCTGATGGAGTTCTGATATTTTTGAAATTTTCTAATCTTTTTGTCAGTTTTCATGTTTCCCACATGGGAATTATCGGAAAGAGATCAAAGAACTGTTTGAGTACTAATGAACTTTTAGTGGTCTGTCAGTGATTTCTGAAAACTCTTGACAAGATTTGGAATTTTGTAGAAGAAACACTGTTTTGTGAGTTCTCCCTAATTCCTCATTGGAATCAATTGCCAAAGCTTTTACAAGCATGTAGAAGTTGATTTTTCTCTTTGGCATGGTCACATGTGTAAATTTAGTTATGCTGCCCTTTGTCAAATCAAAACTTCCACCTTCCACTAATAAAATATAGCACATATGACTTGCCCACTAAGGAGAGAGACTTTGAAACTTGTGATGGTATTTGAACAGTTATTCAAGTCTGGGAGAGAAAATGTATTTGCTGAGTTTAATGTTCAGACATTCTGATGTTACTTAGGTAATTGTTAGCATGAAGTGTATTCATCACAATTAAACCCAACATAAAAGAGCTCTTGATTCTTTAAGAACAAAGATAAATGCAAATTCAAAGGTGAGGATTATTGGATCTCATTAAAATCAGGACCCAGAAGATGAAATTACAAGGTTTTAAGAGAGGATCAAAATTTAATGAGTAGATGGGGCACCTGGGTGGCTCAGTGGGTTAAAGCCTCTGCCTTCCGCTCAGGTCATGATCCCAGGGTCCTGGGATTGAGCCCCGCATCGGGCTCTCTGCTCAGCGGGGAGCCTGCTTCTCCCTCTCTCTCTCTGCCTGCCTCTCTGACTACTTGTAATCTCTGTCTGTCGAATAAATAAATAAAATCTTTATAAAAAAAACAATGAGTAGAATATTATAGTTTATATTTGACTTTAGAACCCAGGATCTGAATGGTTGTAGGTATGTGTAATGGTTCCTATAACTGTTCATTAGACTCAGTTGTAAAACAGTCATTATGATATGCTGGAAAACTTTAGTTCATGGAAATGGAAAGCATTGATCCTGACACATGCATTCTGAATCTCTGGGGATTATAATGAATAAGCCATTTAGTTGTATTCAATGTTACTACTCATTGTTCCCCTGGAGTGCACACAAAATGTCTGTAATAATGGGACATGTGACTATTGTAAATCCCCATTTATTCTGATTCTGGAATTCAAAGGAAAGAATATGGCAACAGTCCACCCTCCTCCAATTCTCATGGGGTAGTGAACATAGAGAGGAAATGGAGGCTTTTTGCCCCCTTGGAATGAAAAGGAATTACAATTCCTTTACTTATTCAACAGTTTTTGAATACAAACATTTATATAGACATGAGCTACCCATGGGTTTATGTTTTTGTCAGTTACTTTCCCATTTGGATCTGAGACCTGATGTAAGAATTCTCTAGTAAATGATGGGAGCACATGTTAAACCCATTGTTTCTACTGACTTTCAGTCAAATTTGCTGTCCAACAGAATTATTTTTTTCCAACAACTCACTTTCTGCACAGCAACCAGAGTGATTTTTAAAAAACACAAATCTGGTTACAAAATGCTCCTGGTTAAAGTCACTAAATGTTTCCAATTGCACTTAGAATTGGAAAAAGAAAATCCTTACCCTGTTCCACCAAGCCCTACATGATGACTCTGATAGTATTTTGTATTAATCCCTTCCTGGGCCACTCCATTCCAACCTGTTTCTCAAGAATCCTAGCCCTCTTTCCATTGCAGGGACTCTGCATACATGGGTCTTCTGCCTGAGCACTGCCCTACATCCTCCTCCCTGGGGTTGCAGGGGTGGGGGGGCGGTCTTTGCGTGAAGGTCATCTTTGCGTCTTTAGTTTGGGTTTCCATTTCTAGGTACCTGCTAAAGTTTACATGTTTATCATTAAAAATCATAGGCTTGTATCTTTGGAGAGGTTCCCAAAGGCTATAATCATAAATTTGCTCTTGTTTTCATAGTCTGAACAGTTATTATTATGCTATTTTAGATACACTTAATCTTCTCAAAACTCTTCATTTGTGATACTTTTTGAGTCTGAGAAAAGAATTTTTCTTCCTCTTAGTTTCTCCTAAATTACCTTAATTAAAAAATGTTTTTCAACTTATCATAAATAAAATTATTTCAACTATTATTATGGAAAATGAGGGGTACCTGGGTGGTTCAGTGGATTAAATGTCCACCTTTGGCTCAGGTCATAATATTGAGGTCCTGGGGTAGAGCCCTGCATCGCATTGGGCTCCCTGCTCAGTGTGGAGTCCGCTTTTCCCTCTGTCTCTTTCTTCCCCTCTCCCCATGCTCTCCCAAATAAATAAAATCTTAAAAAGATACAGAAGCCTTTCATTTTCTACTCCCTAAAGTAAATAAATAAATAAATAAATAGCTTTCTCAGCAAGATAAGTATAATACATATAGTGGATTAAGGATATCCAGAAACTGCTGCACAAGTCCAGTAGAAAATACCAACACATACCAAACTGTAATATTTCAATGGCCCTCTAACACAAAACATGACAAAAATTTAAACCTAATTACATATTAGAAATATACTTCAATTCATCCAGGGATCCAACAGACTTCATAATGGAAAGAGAAAATATTATTAACTGACATAGGAAAAAACACTACCTGTAATCTTAGGTAGTTTTGTTGAAAGATAGCTCAGAATTCTCTTACCTCAATATTCATTTCTGAGAGTGATTAGTAAAAATTCACATTGCGATGATGTGTTTTTAGAAAGAGGCTCAGTAAGCAGAATATATATATACACACACACAACTTTAATAACAATTCTTCTGTGTTGAAAGTTTCCTGGAACACTATACATGGATTAATTCCCATCAAGCTTTTTCATGTTACTTTGTATTTCTTTTCAGGAAGAATTTTCACATTTAAGGATGCGGGCCAACTGAAGTCTTTTCTACACCATTTACATTAGAGGTTTTTATCCATTGAGTCTTTTCATGCCTTTCCATCACCTGGGGTGACAGAAGGCTCCCACATTCTGCACATTTTCTGGTGTGTCTCCAGAGTGCACTCTCACAGGTCCTCTAAAGTTTGCATGAAATGTGAAGGCTTTCCCACATTCCTCACATTCATAGAATCTCTCTCCAGTGAGTTCTTTCATGTTTTCAAAGAAAATGAGAAGAACTGAAAGTTTTACTACATTTTTCACATTCATAGGGTTTCTCTTCTGTATTAGTCCTTTGGTCTATCTATATGGAACTGTAATATTTGAAGCCTTTACCACACTTTTTACATTCATAGAGTTTCTCTTCAGTATGATTTCTTTCATGTCTTCTACAACTCTGATAACATCTGAAGGCTTTTCCACATTCCTTATATTCAGAGGGTTTCTCTGTAGTATGAGTTCTTTCGTGTGATTATAATGAACTGTATCCTTGTAGGCATTGCCATGTTGTTTCCATTCATGGTTTCTTTCCAGTGTGAAGTATTTTCACGTTTTCAATAAGAACTGGAAGAACTGAATGTGTTATTATACTTTTTACATTTATGATTTTCTCTCCATTGTGATTTCTCTCACATATTTGGGACTGTAGGTGAGCAATGAAAACTTGACCACACTGTGCTTTCACAGGGTTTTTCTGTGAGTCCTTCCATGTGCTCAAAAAGTTTAATGGTATTTAAAGACTTTTTCAGTGTTATCAAAGCTTCTCCATAAAGTTTCTCCATTTTCATGTGTTCTCAGTGAAGTGGAACAATGTAAGGCTTTCCTGCATTCTTTATGTATATAAGGTACATCTCCCATATTCATTGTCATGTGTTTTTGAAAACTTGTGTGCCACATAAAGGCCTTCCCACATTCTTTACATTAGGAGGGGTTTTTTCCTCCCTCCAGTATGAATCCTTTCATGTATTTGGAAGGATTCATGAAAATGGAAGGCTTTCCCACATTTCTTACATTTGTAGGGTTTTTCTTCATGGTGATTTCTTTCATGTTTTTGGAAACCTAGATGAGAAATGAAACCTTTCCCACATTGTTTCCCTTACTGTGACCAGGTTTCTGAAGGTTTTCCACAGCACATCTTTGTAGAGTTTCTTCTGTGAAGGAGCCAGTAGGGCCCATTCCTCCAGGATGAAGTTCACAGCAACATCTTTAATGACCACTGAGACCATTTCTACATTTTTTTTGTGTGCCTAGTGTCTTTCTTGTGACCACAGCAACAGAGGCAACTGCAGACACACCAGTAAGTGCTAAGGGGCTGGGATGGGAAAACTCCTCCTAAGAAACCTTTAATTTAAGCTCTTAGAGATGATTTCTAGAGTCCAAATGTGTTTCTAAGTGTCTGTTCTCTACTGTTCCATCTTTACAGGGGATTTGTTTAGATATCTTTGCTACAGCATACCCATTCAGACTCTAGGAACCATCAAGGACAAACTGAGTCTTGGTGTGAATCAGATTAATTGAAAACAAACAAAAAACAAAACCAATGAAAAACCCAACAGGCTTTTCTTGGTGGATGCAGTTGTCTTCCAGAGTACCAAACTTCCCAAACAGAGCACTGGTTGAATTTTAGCGTTTCCATAATGCACAGCCTACACAGCTCTCCATGGCTCTTCTGTCAGGGAGCTTTGTTTGAAATTTGTTCACCATCTGAGTATAACTCGCTGACTCTCAGGCTACCAGTTCCAGGTCCAATGGACCAATGTTTACCTCAGTGGATAGATTGGCTGAGGTCCTGATTCTTTCTACTGCTTCACAGTAAGCATGTAGAAAGTAAGATAATAAAACAGTACCTCTGAGGATTCTTTATTTTGATGTGTATTTGGTTTATCAGACATGATGGCACTGTCTCTAAGAGTCTTTCACTTCAGATGGAATAATCAGACACTAAATTCTTACTAAAAAGGTTAAACAGCACACTCTGGATTGTTTATAACCTTCCTCAGGGCAGAGAGCATGACTTCTCTATCTTTTTATCCCCAGAGACTAGCATGGTGTCTACTACATACTAGATACTTGATGAACATTTAATACGTGAATATAAGGATGTGTAAGTATTCCTAATATAACCCAGATGGGACAATTCTCCCATGCACATAGTTGCATCTTCTAAACCTGATTTAACTCCACAATTCATGAAAAAGGAAAGATTTTACCAAAGATTTTGTAGGAAAATAGGGAAGCAGACTCAGATTCCACAGTCTCTCAATTTGATCTTCTCTAATGGCTATTAGTTATCCTTGCTTTTCCTCTAAGCTCTTGTCCTTTTTCTGCTGCCTACTCTTCCTTCTAAAAACTACAGTTTTGTGTGAGTCAGCTTTGAACTCATGACCCCAATGCAGTAACACCCAAACCTCATTAGCCAAAATGTAACTCCTTGTTGTCCCTGAAGAGTGCTCTTAAGTAGCAAGAATGGAAGTAGACATACGGTCCTTTCCCCTCAAGTGCACAGCTGTGGGTCTACTAAATCTCTAAAGGGGAAAGTCTGCTAAAACAATGAGGCTTAACTATATGATTACTCCAATATTTTTCCTTCTTTAACCTCTTAATTACCCCTAAGACTGACTGTTGTCTGGCAGGGGAGAGATTTTGATTCTTATCTGAATCAGAACACTTTCAGCTGTCATTATACCTCCTTTATCCCTCAAGAAGATTAGGGACTCTGTTCCATCTCTGATACAAAATAGTGCTATGACATTAGTCATTCAAACTCCACGTTCTTCTTCTGTAAAATGGAACTCTGGGACTTAAACTAAAGTTAGAAGTTTTACTGACTCAGCGGCATATCATACTTAGCAGGGAGTTTCACAAAATAAGCCTGATTTAATTTGTATGTGCGTGGGGGGGGGTGGTGTGGGTAGTTTCAGGGCAACTAGCTTTTAAAGCCTCTCTCACAGTGATCCTAATACATAATTGTGGTTGAGAACTACTAGCTTAAGAGCTGTGGCAATAATTAATGTGTATGAAGTAAAAAGAATTATGTGAATAGAAGATTTTCCTCTAGCCATTTTATTAAAGCAAAACCTTTTGGGTTTTCATAAGACATTATGAGGTCTTTGTTTCATGAGGGCAGGTAGGGTAGCCAACTTGTCCAGGTTTGCCTAGGACTTAACCTGGTTTCAATCCCAAACCTTGTGTCTTTGGAATCCCTCCAATCTGGTCAAACCTGGATGGTTAGTTACATTAACTGCAGGCTTTCATTGTACAAGTGTATTGTGTTCAAAGAATGTTAAAAAAAAATCTGTTTTTTTACAACACTAGGATATTCAGTTGAGCCCTACATCAAAAGTATAGAACTCCTAACTGAATTGAATATGTTTGAATGCATTTAATCTCCCTTCATCTTAAAAAAACAAACTGAAAAACCCAAACTAAAGCCATCCTATTGTTTTTCCCTTGTTTTCAATGCATTTAATCAGGATAGTCTTTAAATCTAAAATGTCCTTACTTTTCATCTTTACCTACCTGTTGTTCATGTGTTTGTGATTTTGGTGATTCTCTAAATTTAGAAGAAAGAAAATTAAGCAGATAGCAACATTTGTGTTAAATTCCCTAGGTGATGATTTTTTTCTCCTTTGAAAATATAGTTTATGCAAATGTTTAGAATTCAAACAGTGAACAGGTTTATGCTCAAAATATGTCATGGATCAAAGATAACTTTGTTACAGGTCACTGTGTCCCAGCCAGAATGATTTGGCTTTAGATTTAGATTTAGATTTGATTTAGAAAACTTGCCTTGATCAGTAAAATCAATTGATCCAGTAATCATTAGGACTTGATTTTGTTGCCTGGCAAAGGAAGAATCAAGTCAATGAAAGTCTTGCTCCTAGAGAATGGAATGAGAGTGTGTTGGGAAGGTGTTGACAGCACAGTGGTGGCATTTCCTTCTCTTCCACCATCCAAATTTCACACAAGCATCTCTCATTTGTCTGAATCTAACTTCCCTCCTTTCAAAGGTATCAGGGATATGTATTCTCCAGGTGTTCTCTATCTGATCGTACAACAGAGAACATAGAAGGGTGGAGATGATAACTGATTAGCAGAAGACACCTGCCAAATTACCACATCAGCTTCAACTTGTTAAGTAGGGAAGACAATGGGCTCCATGGAAGATGATTAGAAAAAAGGCTTTCTGGTAGAATTTGATTTAGCGCTAATAAATTGGGGTCACATAAATATGTAGTCCTTGGCTCCTTTTACTGTGCAGTGAACAGATTGAGGAAGGCCACCATCCATCTCATATCTGGCACTTAAAATGCCCTCAAGATATGGTGGTTGCCATTACTATTAGAGCAGCATGAAGGCAATTAGCTCTTGGCAACATGTGGGGCAACAAGGCTGAGTCACTCAGGAAACTTGGGCATTGGCCGCAAAACTCCCTGTCAACTACCACATGCAAAAGACAGAACAAAAGGGACAGCTGATTAGAAAAACCACATGTTGAGTTTTTTTTTTTCATGTCATATTCTATACCTCATCACCCAGCATTGCAGATATATTTATAAATTTCTCTTAACAGATCTGTCCCTCTTCTTTCTAAGTAGTAGTTTCAATTCTTACCACAGATGCTTACTGAGTACTTGGTATATGAAAAGCACTGTGCTCGGAACCAGGGAAATAATTATCTTTTTTATTTTACAGTTGTAACTTCATAAAAGGGAGAGAAATGTGTCTCTGTGTGTGTGTGAACATATGGTACTTAGTATGCCCTAGGTCCTGAGGATGGCTAGAACATTATTTTCCCTCTTTGGGATTTTGTTGGCCTAGTAGGGGGGCTAGGATAGCCATGAAAGAATTTACACAACTCAACACCAAAACTCCAAGTAATCCAATTAAGAAATGAGCAGAAGACATGAACAAACATTTTTCCAAAGAAGACATAGAGATGGCCAACAGACACATGAGAAGATGCTCAACATCACTCATCAGGGAAATGCTTTACCAAAACCACAATGAGCTATCACCCTACACCTGTCAGAATAGAAAAATTTAAAAACACAAAACAAGTGTTGGCGAGGATGTGGAAAAACAGGAACACTTGTGGACAGTTGGTAGAAATGCAAATTAGGATAGCCATTGTGGAAAACACTATAGAGGTTCCTCAAAAAGTTAGAATTACCCTATGAACCAGTAATTACATTACTGGGTATTTACCCTAAGAATATGAAAATACTAATTTGAAGGGATACATTCACCCCTATATTTATTGCAGCATTATTTACAATAGCTAAATTATAGAAGCAGCCTAAGTGTCTATTGATAGATGAATGGATAAAGTTGTGTTGTATATATACAATGGAATATTATTCAGCCATAAAAGTAGAATCTTGCCATTTTCAGCATGGATGGATCTAGAGTATAATGCTAAGTGAAATAAGTGAGAGGAAGACAAATACCATGTGATTTCAGTCATATGTGGAATTTAAGAAACAAAATAAATGAACAAAGGGGAAAAGACCAAAAACCAGACAGGACTTAGCTGTAGAGAACAAACAGATGCTTATCCAAGGGAAGGTGTGTGGGGGATTGGTGAGCTAGGTGAAGGAGATTAAGAGTACACTTGATGAACACTGAGTAATATAGGGAATTGTTGAATCACTGTATTGTACACCTGAAACATAACACTGTTAACTATACTGGAATTAAAATTTAAAATACAGACAGACATGAATGAGGGGGAGGATTTGGATATTAAGGAGTTTACAAACAGAGGAAGTATATTCCTACTAGATTTACTTCTGAAAGTTTTGAAGAGTCAAGAGATAATCAAGTGTGTTTTTTTTGTGTGTGCTTTTTTTTTTTTTTTAAATGGGACATATCCCAAGGACGTGGGAGTCAACATGAAGGGATTCCTATTGGCCAAAGCTGGGACTATTTGAGTGCAAAATAATTGATAGTATCGAATTATCTATTGTTTTCATTCTTATGTATTGCTTTCATTCTGATAATAAATACAAAGATAGGGAACCAAAGAGCTATTACAGTGGAATGCTGTGTCTAATGGTAAATGTGGAGAGAGTACAGGTATTGCTTACTCCTAATCCTGCAGTCATCATACTGATGATTGTTCCAGGCAAGAATGATCAGTGAAGGTTTAATCAAGGAAGAAAATTTTTAGAAGAAGTAGCACATTTGCATGGTCTTAAAAGGTTTCTCCTCTGATTGTTTATTAGTTGCCAAGAAAAAAAATAGTTAACTATGCAGTAGCTGTAGCATTTTACATTCCCATTAGCAAGGTATGAGTTCTACATTTAAAAAAAATCTTACTGATAAACTGTATTTTTAAAAAAACATTTTTACTATTTTTTTTTTAAGATTTTATTTATTTATTTGACAGAGAGAGATCACAAGTAGACAGAGAGGCAGGCAGAGAGAGAGAGAGAGAGGGAAGCAGGCTCCCTGCTGAGCAGAGAGCCCGATGCGGGGCTCGATCCCAGGACCCTGAGATCATGACCTGAGCCGAAGGCAGCGGCTTAACCCACTGAGCCACCCAGGCGCCCCCATTTTTACTATTTTTATTAAAAAATTCAAACAATATGCCCAAACAAGGAGAGAAAAAAATTTCCCATGCCTGGAGATGCCAGCCATTTACTTTCTTATTTTAATTTTTGAGGATAGCACATTGTCATATTACTTTTAGGTGTACAACATGGTCATTCAGTGTCTCTCTACATTATGCTATGCTCACCACAGGTGTAGGTACCCTCTGTCACCGTACAATGCTATTGCTTGCTGTATTGTCGACTCTGTTTCCTAAACTGTACTTTTTATTCCCATCACTTTTCATTCCATAACTGGAAGGCTGTATCTCCTATTCCCCTTCCCATGGGCAACAGTCAGTTGTCTGTATTTCTGGGTCTGGTTCTGCTTTTTGTCTTTTTGTCTTTCTAAATTTTAGCTATCCTAGAGGGTATGGAACAGTATCTCATTTTTTAAAATCTTATTTTATTTAAGTTCAGTTAACATAGTGTATCATTAGTTTCAAATGCAGAGTTCAGTTATTTATCAGTTGCATATTACACCTGGTGTTCATTATATCATGTGCCCTCCTTAATGCCCATTACCCAGATGACCCATTCCCTCACCCACCTTCCTCCAGCAACCCTCTGTTTCCTAGAGTTAAAAGTCTCTCATGGTTTGTCTCCCTCTCTGATTTCAATCTTATTTTATTTTCTCCTCCCTTTCCCTTCCTCTGTGATTTTACTTTGCACGTCCCTGATGACCAGTGATGGGTGTCTTTTCAGTTACTCAACTTCGCCAGAAGCAGAGTCTTCAATATCTTTGCATCTGCAAAGGGCTCTGCCCCTAGATTGTAACCTGTGTGAACCAAGGGAAATAGATCTCTCTCAAGATACCTCTTGTTCCTTTGCTTGCATGTGTCATTTTGGCTGGATTGTAGAAGGCTAATTTCAGAAACCAGACTAGTGACTCAAAGACTATGTAATTGCAAGTAGAAAGTCTAGGCTAATGATGATAAGCTATGGAATTCCAAACTCTTATTTGTTTCATATACTCTCTGCCCATCTTTTTTTAAATGCACACCAGGATCTCTTGATCCTGTTATATGATCATGATGATGACTGCCGTTTCCTGAATACTTCTCAGATTTAAACTTCATGAAAATATTGTGACAGTCATTTGACAAGCTCTGTCATCAATACCATCTTTTAAAGTCATCCCAGAAATCCCAATCTGAAAATTACCCTTTTACAGATGATGAAACGATAGTTTTAGTATAGTCTCAGAATCACATTGCTAGTTGCTAATAGGATAAATAATGAGGACCCTGCCTGCTGGCTCTTGTTCTCTATACCACGGTGCTCTGCTTTAAAAAAAGAAAATGTCTAAGGGGCATTTACTATCATGCTAACACTAGAAAGATTTTTTTTCCCCCCTGGATTATTCTGGACCATTGCTTCTCCTTTTTATACTATTGCGTTTTAGATTATTTCACCATCAAATAACACCTGCTTTAGGGGACAGAATAGGGAAAGGGCAGACCAAATGAAATATACCTTAGTTTGTTATAACTAAAGTGTTGGGAGAGTGGATGAGAACTACTTGCCAGTCTGTTATTTCCCTTCTTCCCCTCTCTGCTTCTCCTCTTCTCTAATACTAAGGGAATGCCTGCTCCATACTAACTGTAAGTTGGGGTCAGCAACTTACATTTTTCTGTAAAATGGGGATGTTAGAGTAAGTTTTCTTGGTAGTATACCTCTACTATTATAGTCAATGTCCATAGGGAAGCTCAAGGGATAAGTGCCACTTGCTTCCTGTCCTTAAACAGTTTTCAGTGCAGCACAGAAATGTCTTTTGATTTTCTTTTATTCAGTTGTTCATGGTCTTAAATATTTCAAAATTGAGAGGGCCACAAAACCTGGTCAACTTGTCCCTTTGGGCTAGTAACTTTGATAAGAAAACACCTAATTCTGGGATATAGTGGGAAAGGAAGTTTGGGTCCCTGGATTCTTTCCTGAAAAGACAAAATTCTCCATAGCAAAATAAGAAATTATTGTTTACACATGGACACCCATTTCGTAAGGTTAAATAAATAACTAAAATGATGAGGAATTTAAAGCCTTTCATTTTATGTTCTTGCAATAGTGTTTTGGTCTGCATCAGCTGTGTTGGACAAAGAATTTTAAGTCTCTAACTTCAAGACACCTGCTTATTCAACCTTCCTTAATGAGGAAAACAGTCTTTTAGAGGTATATTAAAAATCCAAGGCTGCCAATGCTATAAGCACCTTGCTGTTTTGGATTTTCTATGTCTTTTTTTTTTTTTTTTTTTTTTTTTTTTTTTACTTTACTTACCTTTGTAGGCAAGGGGATAAGTGCCTACAAATTAATTCAGTCTCAATCTAGACATAGTCATGTTCAGGGGGATATTTTTCTCCCTCTGGGTGGGAGCAGAGAAATTCAGAAACACACATGCATTAAACTGAGAAGTCCTCAGGCAACTTTGCTGCCAGAGTGCATTGAAAAGAGACTGTAAGTCATCAGGCCTTTCTGACTCATTATAAAACATATTCTCCTGGTATGCAAAAGTGAATATAGGAAAGATTTGATGGAATACAAATGAGAAAGGTAAGTGACTAGAATACCTACTCAGAGACAAGAAAGCCATCTTTGCAGAAGGGCTCGAGAAGCCATTCAGAGAAGTCTACCTTGTGGCCACAAAGAGAGATGATAGATATCAAGGAACCATGTTGTGTGTTGGCTGTGTAGATCTGGAGCTATTTTTCTGTGCTTGATTCCTCATCAGTGAAATGGGGATATAACCTATGCAGTGAAGTGAGAATACGCACAGAAGGAATTGTTAAAAGACTGGTAAGCTAGCAAATCACAAATAGGAATCTATAGTCTTCCATATGATTTAGAAATTTTAGCTAGGTAAAAATTATTTTTTGCCTTTATTTTAACAAAGAATTGAATTCATGCCTGGAGAAAGTAAACTCAGCCACTTGGACCTCCAGCCTTGTCAGGATTCAGTGGACTCCTTTCTTCCTGTGTAGTAACTGACCCAGGCACAGCTGGGGCCCTCAAGATGGCACAGAGGGTTATGGGACCTTTAATGAGGGGCAAGGACTATACCTCAGTTCTAATGGGGGGACAATTTTCATATGGTTTTAGTCCTAAGCAATGTCTACTTGGCTAATTCAGCTTTTCTAATGGTTATTTGCCAATGCTTAAAATATCAGGGGTGTTTTTGTGTTTTAAGGACCAGTGTGGGTGTCATAGGGTAGAAATGAATCACCAGAAAAAGACATAAATGCATCATTCCAGGCCCCACAGAGAATAGAAATGAAACAGGGGAAATTTAATCACTGAAGTGCACAAAAATTTTTCTTCTTCAAAAATCATTTTACTGATTGGCTCTGAGGATTGATTTTATTAATATCTGGAATTCAGAGCATTTGAAAGTCTAAGAGTAATGCCATTTCTTAAGGCCTGTGGTGAGATCAAGGTCAGATCCAGGGATAGGGCCATGTTCTCTATTAAAGTACCTACATTAGTCTACATTAAAAAAATTAAAACAGCTTAAAACAATGTATGCTTACCAAGTTGTAGTTCTCATGAATCAGGGATCTGGATACAGTTCAATGGGGTCGTTGGCTTTCAGGTTTGTCACAGGGTACACTCAAGACACTGACTGGAGCTGCACTCCTATTAAGACCCAACTGGGGAAATGTCTGTTTCCTCCACACTCATTCACATGATTGTTGGTGGTATCCAGTTTCTCAAGGATTGCTGGAGCAAGGGGTTCAGCAATCCCCTGGCTATTGGTTGGAGGTAGCCCTCAGTTCTTTGCCGTGTGAGCCTTGATACTCAAAGTGTGGTCTGAGGACAGAAAGCTTATTTATCTTAGGCCCCACCCCAGACTCACCCAACCAAAATCTAATTTTAATAAAATCTCCCAGTGACCTGTGTGTACTGCTTCACAGTACAGAAACCCCTGCTTCAGAAGAGCACTTCTGAGATATCAGCTTAAATTATGGTATGCTACCTCTGATACCATAACTGCTTTTCACAACAGAACCTGGAGAGTGGACACTCAGATGTTCCCATATGAGTAAAACCATAGATAATTGTCTTTCTCTGCTCAACTTATTTCACTTAGCATAATCTTCTCTAGTTCCATTCATGTTGATGCAAATGGTGGGTGTTCATCCTTTCTGATGGCTGAGTGATTTTCCATTGTATATATGGACCGCATGTTCTTTATCCATTCATCTGTTGAAGGGCATCTTGGTTCCTTCCACCATTTGGCTATTGTGGACATTGCTGCTATGAACATTGGGATACATGTGCCCCTTCTTTTCACTAAATCTTTATCTTTGAGTAAATACCTAGTAGTGAAATTGCTGGGTTGTAGGTAGCTCTATTTTTAACATCTTGAGGAACCTCCATACTGTTTTCAAGAATGGCTATACCACCTTGCATTCCCACCAACAGTGTAAGAGGTTTCCCCTTTCTCCACATCCTCACCAACACTTGTTGTTTCCTCTTTTATTAGTTTTTGTCATTCTAACTGGTGAGAGGTGGTATCTCATTGTGGTTTTGATTTGTATTTCCCTGATGGCTAGTGATGTTGAACATTTTTTGTGTGTCTGTTAGCCATTTGCATGTCTTATTGTGGTTTCGATGTGTTTCTCTGATGACTAGTGATATTGACCATCTATTTATATGCTTATTGGCCATTTGTTGATCTTCTTTGGAGAAATGTCTATTTATGGTTTTTTGCAGATATAAAAAATCAAATTATTATTCTGGTTGAATAGTAGTTCTTTAATGTTCTGGACATCAACCTCATATCAAGCATGAGATTTGCAAATATTTTCTTCTATAAGTTGACTTTTCATGTTGTTGTTTCCTTTACTGTGATGTTATCTATTTTTGCTTTTGTTTCCTGTGCTTTTGGTGTTTTTTTTTTTGTTTTTGTTTTTGTTTTGTTTTTGTTTTTGTTTTTAAATACTTACTTATTTGAGAGAGATCATGGGCAGGGAGGGCAGGGATAGAGGGAGAACAAGACTCCCTGCTGAGCAGGGAGCTCAACACAGGACTCAATCTCAGGACCCTGGGATTATGACCTGAGCTGAAGGCAGATGCTTAACGAACTGGGCCACCTAGGTGCCTTGTTGTTCTAGCTAAGAAATCATTGCCAAAAATTTGGTGTCATGAAGATTTTTCCCTTATGTTTTCTTCCAGGAGGAGTTTTACAGTTTTAGGTCTTACATTTGGTCTCTTAACCATTTAAGTTAATATTTGTATACGGAGTAAGGGTCCAAATTCACCTTTTTGCATGTGGGTATGCATGTGGGTTTTTTCCCCCATCACCATTTGTTGAAGAGATTATCTTTTCTCTATTATTTATTCGTGACACCCTTGTTGAAGATCATTTGGCCATATATATGAACATTTATTTCTGAGCTCTCTATTCTAGTCAATTGGTCTATGTCTTTATGCCATTATGTACTCTTCTGATTAATGTAGCTTTGCAATAAATTTTGAAGTCAGGACTGTGAAGCCTACAGCTTTGTATTTTTCAAGATTGTTTTGAATATTTAAAGTCCTTTGAAATTCTAGGGTTTTTTTTTTTCTGATAAAAATGCCATTGGCATTTTGACAGGGATTGTGTTGAATCTGTAGATTGCTTTGGATAGTGTGGACATCTTAAGAATATGAAGCCTTCTAATCTGTGGATATGGAATGTCTTTCCATTTATTTGTATCATCTTTAATTTTTTCAGCAATTGTGGTTTTCAGTATACAACTCTTCTTCCTTCTTAAGTTTATTCCTTGGCTACGTTTATTCTTAAGTATTTTATTCCTTTTGATTCTCTGTCACTGCACTTTGACCTGTACAAAGCTGGAGAATGTATTCAACAGCTCTGCTTAGGGCATATTAATGATTTTAATGACCCCGCTGGATGGCACTGATAGCTCACAGTTCAGGAAGATTTCTCTACTTCATTTCCACCATCTAGATCTCATAGAACCTATTTCTAATACAGAACCTTAACTGAACGGAAGTCAGGGAAATACCATTTTTGGCCTCCTACCATCACTAGTAGAATGATGGTAGAAGAGAGGCTGAATGGGCAAAAGTAGCTAGACCTTATCTTCTTTATCCATTCATTAGTAGATGGACACTTGGGCTCGCCCCATAATTTAGCTCTTGTAGATAATACTGCTATAAACATGAGGGTGTATGTATCCCTTTGAATTAGTATTTTTATATTCTTTGGGTAAATCCCTAGCAGTATTAATTGTGGAATTGTAGGGTGATTCTATTTTCAACTTTTTGAGGAACTCCCATACTGATTTCCAGAGGGGCTGCACCAGTTTGCATTCTCACCATCAGTGTAAGTGTTCCCCTTTTTCTGCATCTCCACCAACATCTATTGATTCCTTTGTTAATTTTAGCCATTCTGACTAGTGTAAGGTGATACCTCATTGTAGTTTTGATTTGTATTTCCCTGATGATCACTGATATACAATGAGATATTGCTTGGTCGTAAAAAAAAAAATGAAATCTTGCCATTTGCAATGATGTAAATGGAGCTAGAGAATATTATGCTAAGGGAAATACATCAACATCAGTCAGTGAAAGACAAATACCTTATGATTTCACTCATGTGGAATTTAAGAAACAAAACAAGTAATTATGGGAGGGGGGAAAGAGAGAAGAAAACCAAGAAACAGACTTAACTATAGAGAACAAACTGATGGTTACCAGAGGGGAGGTGGGCAGGACAATGGATTAAATGGGTGATGGAGAGTAAGTAGCACACTTGTGATGAATACTAAGTGATGAATGTATAAGTTTTGAGTCACTGTATTTTGTACCTGAAACTAATATTACACTATATGTTAACTAACTGAAATTTATATAAAAAATTAAAGTAGCTAGCCCACAGTAAGAGCTGTGTTGGTATACTCCCTAATTTCCCTGTGATCCCTTTAACTGACCTGTACCTTGACACCCCACTTCTACACAGTAGAACCTTAAACTTTTTTTTTTTTAAAGAGGTTACCCTTGATCTATTAGAGCCATGTACTTCCCCAGTCCCATTTGGAAATTTACCCCCTGCTTGCCTGCTCACTGTCAGTGGTTTATACCGGTGACTGGCTGGTACAGGATTAAATCATCTTGTCTGAGGTTGGTACGTAGCCAAAAATCCCATCCTTTCCTGGCTGCTTCCCCCTTCCTATCTTACTTTATTTACTCCTTTACCATCAGGAGCTCTTCCTTAATAAATACTTGGCACATGGACTCTGGCCTTATGTTCTGCTTCCAAGAACCTGACCTAAAACACAATGGGCAGTTAGCTTGCGGTAGTTGAGAAAGATTTATGCTCAGATTTGTAACTGCTTCACCATCTGTTGCTTTATTAAAACCACTAATATGCAATCCATAGAACCTCTTCCTTCAGGCAAAAATTCAGTATTTTAGTCACAAGAATAGGTATTGTTTTCTTGGGTCGGACATTTTGTGAAGTTATGTTAGCTGGTTTTGAGTTTATTATTTTCTGAACACTTAAAAATGTTCCTTCAGATTTATTTCATTATTTCAGAGTTGTCTTCCTTTAAAAGAACACTGTTTTGGGGCCTACCGTTTTTTTTTCTGAAACTGTTAAATTTGAAACGATAACCATTAAGGCCATTTCTATAACTTATGTTCTTCTGGATCATTTTGTCAGAAGAAGATTTGAAGAGTCCAGTTTATTTGCTCACTGATTATATTTCTTATACAGAAGGCATAAAATCTGAAATGGTTTTTATTAACTGTGACAAAATTAGTATTTTTAGTTTGTTCATTCACATGGTTATTTTGATCTTGTAGCTACTCTGTCCCATTTACAGAGCTAAGTAGTATGGAAAATTCAAAGAATTGAAAGATATGATCCAATGTAAGAAACAGACAAAAGAAAAGATTAAATTTCCTTATAACTTACAGCCCATTGATAAGTCCTTGAGAGAGTCAGTGACCTTCTGTTAGGAACTCAACTGCCTCTATGTTAGTACTACACTAAGGGCAAAAGGTTATCTTTAGATTAACATTATCCCGATCCCCCAGAATCCTGTAAGTCTAACTTAACATATAAAAATTCTTTTGAAACTTCCTTTCTCTCTATTCCCAAAGATATATGTTAGCAGTCATTTTCTAAGAATATGGTCCACTAATACACATCTGAAGGGTTTCATGACTAAGGTGTTATTAGATAATAATAAATGACCTTTTCCTAACAATACCTAGCCCCTCAAGGTCCTGGAAACCTTGCTTCCAAAATCCCTTAGAAACATAAGCTATCCCTAACCCCCTCCCAGACTGAAAGTATATAACCAGTCACGTGTCACAACCCCAGCGCAGCTCTTTCTGCGCATGGGTACTGTCCCTGTGCTTTAATAAAACCAACTTTTTGCATCAAAGATGTCTCAAGAATTCTTTCTTTACCATTAACTCTGATTCCCAAATTTCTGCATCATTGTCTGTTTCAGGAAACGTGTAGTCTGTTTGGATCCATAATTATCAGGTCAGTCCAGGGGCTGGTGTGATATTCTAGTTTTTAGCTTAATTGCACTATGTATAAGAAATTAGAATAATACATGGGCATGGATCAAATTCTGTTCAGTTCACTCAGAAATGTTTTTCTTAATAAATTCTTTATTTTCCCCCATCTTTAGACTTTAAAAAGAGTAGCTAATAATTACTGCTTCTACTTCTTTCTCTCTTTTACTTTTTTTTTCCATTCTAATCTCTTTCCCCTCCCTAATTCTACCAAATGTGCTCTAGCGTTGGCCACCAATCCAGTGGATATTTTCTCATTTTCATCTCTGTGCTTTCTGTAACTTTTGGAATTCTTGAAAGTCATCTCCCTTAGTTTCTATGACCTCACTAATTTCCTGCATTTCAAATTATTCTTCACAACTCCTTCTCCACTACTGAAGTAATCAGATTTTTGTCTTAGTCTTTTTTTCCTCTTGTATTTTATTCCATGCTCTTCTTCCTGATCTTATTCATTTCTGTGTTTTAAAAATGCAGTAACATCTGATAATACAACTTTCCTGGTCTAGAAATCCAGAGGTCTTTTGCAGTTAGGAAATCAAAAGTAACCTGAAAAAGTCAAGGGATCTGGAATTTGTGACTGATTTGTTGTTAGCAAACATTGGTAGTGAATTTTCATCTAGTATATTGGCAGACCTGCTGTTGTTCGTAAGTTACACATTAAAGACTGAATAAAATTTGAAGTAACCATGGTTTGTGAGCAAAAAGAACAAATATGTAAGTAGACATAATGTTTTTTATGTCACCTTGAATTAGAAAAGGTAAGATACATGGAATTTGGTAAGAGGTGAAAATTCTCTTTGGATGAGAATGATGGAATTCTCAAAAGGCTGACTTAAGGAAATTAATACCAGCACTTAATTTAAACATGGCTTTCATTGACATGGCTTAATTCAGTCTTTAGGGCCACTACATAGTTAGGACCCTGTTATTTGTACTCTTCTGGCTGCAAATGATGGAAAACTCTAAAGGGACTAGCTTTTAAATTAAGCCAGTCTATTGGCTCATATCCCTGTGGGGGATAAAGACTATTCCCTAAAGTCTGGGATGGCCTGTGCACAGCTGGGTTCAGATGCTCAAGCAATAGAACAGTGGAGATTTCTTTCTTTACTCTGCTTTGATTTGATTTGTTCACATCATTCTCAGTTAGCCATCTGTCACATAGGGACAAAGTTGCCTGCAAATAGCTCTAGATCTTCTACATTCTATAGCTCAGTAATCCAAATGAAACATATTACTGAGAGGTCATGGGCATGATTTTTTCCAGTTTCAGCCTATGTTTTGTGTCACTTTTGGTATCAGAGGATGGAGTCAACTCTATCTGAATATATTAGGCTGACAATGGTGGGGGAAGTGGGTTACAAAAACACAACAAACACCCTATGTGTGCACATGCATGATAGGTTTTATTATCCTTTTTTGTTTTTTTTTCAAAGTCAAAGAAGCAGCTCAGAGATCGTAAGTCACCTGCCTAAGGTGACATGGCCAGTAAGAGGACTTTGAGAAAGAGATGTCATCCCACTGTCAAAGCATGATAGATATTTACAACTCAGCGTGACCATGGTTCTCACTCTTATTTGCTGTGACCTAGGGATTGTGCAAAGTGTTCCAAGAGAGGTGGGAAATTCCTCCTTGTATTCAAGCAAAGCAGCTTGTGTTTATCTGTTTGACATTTGGACTATGTAAGATTCTGTAAGAGGAAATTTTTCCTGTGTTATAAAACTTTCCAAACATTGCACAGAATTTACTATCCCAGTGATAAAATCATAAAAGGTGTTCAATTCTTTTAACTCCTCTCTGCCAATGTAGACCAATACTAGAAACTGATCTTCAGTGATTCTTGAGATACATTTTCTGAACATAGAACAGATCATCAAATTTGTCCAAATTTGTCCATTTCTTAGATGATTCAAGTGTTGATAGATGTTTCAGGCTAGACAAGGGAGAAACTCTTTTATAATGTAAAATTTCCTGAAGTTCTAAAATTCTAAAGATTTCTCTTTTCGTCCCACATGGGATACATACTTTGATGACAAAGTCCTTAACTTTTTATTTTTTATTTATTTATTTTTTTGCATCAGAAGTTGTAAACTGAAATTCTTGAGGGGCCTAGTATATAAAGCACATGGGTTTACCAGGCTGGGCATAGTGTTGAACTGGATTACATATGTTGCATCTGTAGGAGGCAGCCTCTATTCAGCTTCAGCTTACTGTGGCACACACACACACAAAATCTTAATTGATGGTTTCTGTGTGGCAACAAACTGAATTTTATGTGGATTTTTAAATATTAGAAACCCAGACTTTTTTTTTTTTTTTAATAAAATTGATCCCTTAAAAATACAAAATAAAACAAACCAACTTCATTATCTAAGACAGGCCTGTGGGTTCTTGTGTGTGTCCTGTTTTACCTAATTCATCGATGATGGTACAGTCATTTACTGTGCACTTTGTTGAGAAAGACTGTTTTTACTTTAACATTTAATCCAAACCCCACAGAGTATACAAACACAACCATGTAGATTCCATACAACAGATAGGTCAAGGAAGAAATATTCAGGGGACACAACAAACTGAACTAGGGAGTGCTATTTTTTTAACTGTTTTTAAATTGAAACTTGATTGAATGTTGTGTTTGGCTGAATTTATATACTTTTTGGTGCCGAACTTATCTGTATTTGGATGTGTTGGCCCTACCCGGTTAATAAGCACATTCTTAACAGAGAATGATTTGATTTCTGTTAAAAAACAAAATAAACAAAAACAAAAAATTCCCAACATCCCTCCCGGCAACACCACCAAAAACAGAACAGAGGAGACGTTTACTGCCTTCTCTTATACGCTCCACCCTCAACATAAAGACATTTAGCTTTCAAATGTATTGCATGTTTGGCTAATGCACAAGTTTGCATCTTTGATCCTAGTCTTGGCAAGTTCTTAAGTGCATAATGAGTCCTTTTTCTTCCTCCTCAGTCTCTACCATTCTCCCTCTACTACCCAGAAGAAAGACTTAAACTCCAAGGAGGCAGCAAAAGGCATGCTTGAAAAAGGCTGAAAGGACAGGGCAGGGCTGGAAATTGACGAATGGAGCCCAGATATAGTTAAGACCAGGAAAGGGAAAAATAAAAGTGAAGGGTTTTTTCTGGAGTTGTATTTACCTAAAGTCTGGTTCAGTTGCTTTTATTCTCCTGGGTTTTGGATTTGAATAGGTTTCTGAGAGTCGGTTGTTTCTCTAGAAAAACCTGAAGTATACTGGGAGTGGTAGGGCTTTGTGAAGAGGAATCTGTGAACTGGTGTAAATGATCATTCTCTGGTCAGCTCTCCTGTGAGAAACATTAACAGCTTATGGGCTAAGAGGCTGCATTGAGTAGCCAAATCCACAGAGTTTTGGGTCAAAAAGAAATGGGTGGTGGGGCTTAATTTGGTCCCTGCTGTGCAGTCTAAGCCAATTATCTTCTCAGTCTCAATTGCTTATCTGTAAAATCAGAATCACATTAGCCCTTCTCTCACAGGGAAAATGAGTTTCTGGCACCAAAGGTAGTGCTCAAGAGTTGCTAGAGATTTATAAGCATAAGAATTCCTACAAAAAGAGGAGCCACGCCAATATTGACTGAACCCTTGCAAAATATCCAAGTTTGGCAACAAAATCTTTTGTTGGGAAGTCACTAATTCCCTAATTTAATGGAATCCTTCATCTAGACAATATATGAAACACCTGAATGCAAAAAAAAGAACAATTTGTATAATAGTAATAAAGTGTATTATCCGTTTGTAGAGGCACAAGACATGTTCCACAAATATTTATTGAACAGATGGCAGGGGTATTTAAGGCCAATAATGGTCTGGTGCCTCTTGCCAGAGGCATAAGCCGTAGGTAGCCCCATGCCTCCTTAGCAGGGTTGCTACTGTTGGTAGCTGTTGAATAAAAACTTTGGTGTGGGGCCAGGACTCTGATTTCAGAGGAAGCAACAAATCTCAAACTGTCCTTGGTAGATGCTTTTGTTCAGCAGGTGGAAGTGAAGTAGGAGTTGGGGATTTATGCTAGGATTTTAGGCCAAAACTTTTGTGATATGAACGAACTCGTAAACTCAAAATTATGATGACTACTTTCCTGCTGTAAACCCCACAGGGCTTAAATCATTAGTCTCAAAGTTTGTTTGAATTAGCACTGAAAAGACTGAAACCATGGAGAACTTTGATTCTGACGATGATGTGCCTTTCTCTAATCCCAAACCTTTTAAGAAACACGGCCCATCTCCTTTGAAATCCCCAAGCTCAAGAATGCCCATACTTGTCAAAACTTTCATTTTCATGAATTTCATGTTGTCTCCAGAAACATTTATCTTTGACAAATGATTTCTCAAGCAAATTTATTTAGACAGACATTTTGGTTTTTCTGAAGAATTTAGGATTAAAGACTGAATTCTCATTCTTTCTAGCCAGAGGCTATTTTCAAACTGTTAAATCCTTGATGCTAAGAATCTTATTGTGAAGCTAATGAACCAATGCTTAGTGTGTTTACACTCCAACTGCTAAATTTAATTCAAAGAACATGCCTGCTGCAAACAACCTTGCCAGGCACAGACAAAGGGAGACCATTCATTAAAATGGTTTGGTTTCTGCTAGGCCTTAGTCCAGATTTCACTAAACTATTTAGCGGGAGAAACTGCTCTGGTTCTTCCCAAATGGGGCAGTAAAAGCTGTGGAGGCCAGTGCCTTCCTATAGTTGTTTCCCAGTGCTGGGGTTGGTAAAATACGCTGGTGAATCCAATCTGTCCCATTGCCCTTTTTTTTTTTTTATTCCCCTTTCCCATGAACTAAGTAGGTTTTCTTCATTTTTAGATGGTTGGAAAAAAATCAAAAGGATGATAGCTCATGATGTCTGAGAAATCCATGAAATTCAAATTTCAGTGTCTAAGTTTTTGGAACCCAGCTCTTCTCTTTCATTTTTGATTTTATGGCTGTCTTCATGCGACAAGGAAGTAGAGTTGTGAGAGAGACCACGTGGCCTGCAGAGTGTAAAGTACTGTCTGACCTTTATAGAAAATGTTTGCTGCTTCCTGTACCAGAAGAATCTTAAGAGCAAGTTTAGAAAGCTTAGGTTGTTATACACTCTGCCTCTTACTTGGAGGTGGGAAATCGGTGAAATCAGCCCAAACAGACCTGCAGGATGGCATAGAGGAGCTGGCACCAGAGGGACTAATTGCCAAATCTGATTCTCCATTTCTTCTATTGTAAAATATATTTAATTCTTCATTCTCAAAGGGTTGCTTTGAGGTTTAATTACATGTATGTACACTATATATACAATATATATAGTGTACACACATATATATTTATTACATGTAGGTGTAGCTAGACACAGATATGTCCCTCTCTTATGTGAAAAAGTTTGTCACATAGTAAATAGTTGCTTAAGAAAAAATAGTTGTTTTCTTCTTCCTAAAAACCTTCAGAGAAAGAACTTTGTTTTGGTAATCACATTTTCGCTCAACTTTACATTGAGGAATCTGTGTTTATAAAAATCACTGCCGTGTATATTCTCAAATGAAAAAATGAAAAGCGATTTAATATCAGTCTCCTGTGGGGTGGAGAATTTATTTTAAGTATCTTACATTCCATGAGAATCCTCTCTTTTTCAAGGATAGGCAAACAGAATTCTTTTGTCTATCTCATGGCAGCTATTTTTCCCCAAATTTAATAATTTTAACTTTCCCTGGGCCTTATACTAGTTGTCCATTCCAACCCAGTCCACTGTGTTGAGTGCTTATTAGAAACTCACTCTGAACTTGGGGTACATAAATTGACTAGATCTAGGAAACAGACTAAGGTAGGAATCCTCAGTCATTACCAAAACTTTATTTGCTGCAAATCTTAAGGATCTGCAAGAAAGGACAGATAGGCACTGTGTGTGCATTTTTGCACTGGATAAGCACACATCATTGTGAGGAGATCTAATTGTGACTTTTAGAGTCAGAGCCCTATGTGTTTTGAGAATTTAGAATTATAATCATGTCCAGCCAGTTGGAGCATCAGGGGTTCTATTAGACTTGACCCCAAATTGTTTGCCCATGAAATATAATTATAATACATGCAAATTCTACATGGTACGGAGATCTCATTTCTCAAGAAATTGCACATTTCATTGTTGTAGAATAAATGTTGTATTCACTTAACCTGAAGTCTAATTTCACTCCAATATCTAAGATATATAGAAGCAGAGAGAGCCTTGTTCCATTGTATATGCATGATGAACTGTCTGATTCATATTAAACTTACATTAACCAAATACCTGAGGGAGATCTAGAATACAGTTATCACTTTTATATGCATTGTATTTAATATTCATGCATTGTGAAATATTTTCCTTTTTACTATGTATTTTTTCCTTTTTTTTTCTTTTTATACCCTCCCTTCTTGCTTTTTTTTGGATTGTTTTCTTTAGGTTATGTTTCTAATTTCTCCTATCTTATCCCTCTATGTTTTGGAATGTACATTCTGTATATTTATTCTTTTAGTGTCCACTCCAGCTATCTTAACATACATACAGTATTTAACAAAATAATAACATTTTTATTTTTTTGTATAATAAGTATATTAGAACAACTTATCCCTGATGACAACCTTTCTAAAATAATGAAATTTTTGTTATTTTAAATCTATCATGTTCTTATGCACACATTTTAAGAAAATCATTAAGATGATTTAATAAAATCATTTGATATTTTAAATATACACATATATTTATAATATATTTTTTCTTTATCTCATATCACCCATTTGGTATCCTTTTGTTTTGGCCATAAGTACAATCCTTTATGATTACATTTCTGAATGACTGCTGGTGGTACATGTTCTCAATTTTTGTTGGTCTGAAAATTGTTTTACCTATCACAAAATTAATGATGTTCATTATAGAAAATATAGAAAATCTTACAGAAAATGCATATTATCATGTATAGGCAGTTTCACTTTGAATGTTTTCAATATGTACAAATTGCAGGAATCAGGTTAACATCAGTCTCCCACCAACACATTTCATGTTTCAGTTACCATGTTGCATTAACTGTGAATAATTGCATAAAATATATATTTGCAGCTAGCTCTTAATTCTGCAAGTGACTGTTAATAAAAAATGCAAAATAAAAATAAAAATAATAAATGCAAATAAAAATGCAAAAAAAAAATAAAAAATGCAAATTCATGATTAGTGATCAATCATATCACTTCTTTCAAACTCTATAAGTGATGGCTCACAGCACATCTGATAGAGAGCAAAGTATGCAGTTGAGTGACTCCTTTTCTTTCAGTGATAAACTCATGTAACATTTTACAAAAATAGCTAACCAAAAGAGGATATTGGTCAATTAAGATGGAATTGTAACAGAGACAAAAAATGACAAAGCTGCAAGTGAAACTTGAACCTTCTATAAAGGGAGTTCTAGAAGAAATAGTTGCCTCTGACAACATTGACCAATGTTGCCACTTGAGATTGATATGAAGTTAGAGGAACCTAGTGAAGATGAACTTGTCAGCATAAATGAAAAAATAATTGTGATGAAAGATGTCCCAAGGGAGGTAAAGCTGGCAAAGAAAAACTCCTAAAGCACTAAGAATAAAATAAATGTTTGAAGATGACCCAAAATTATAAATATGACAAGTTAGCAAAGTGTAACAAAGATGTTCACTCTTGTCAGTTGTATAAAGGCAAAGATTGCTTAAACAAAACTTGATAAGTTTTTACCAGAAATAACACTTCATTTCTTAATGTTTCTAATCTTTTCATTTATACTATATTAACTAAATAGTAGGAGGGTTTTTTTTTTTCTTGTCTTTGTTACTGATAGGAAGAAGGTAGTTAATATTTTGACAAATTTTAGAGGTCATTGAACAATTATAATTTTCCCCATTGATTAAGAGCACTTTATAAGGTTTTCACTTACATAGTCATTTTTGTGATCCTGCACTATTGTGCAAAGCCAGGACTGACTTTATAATTATTTATAAACATAATGTGAATAATCACAATAGTTAAAAATAACCATTGTTAATTTTTTATTTAAATTCTTCTGGTATTTAGGTCTCTTTTTGAAATATCTGTATTTAGTATTTGTTCTTGATAGTTTTGTGGAGTGTGGACTTCTTGGTGTGTAGTTATTTTCCTTCAACTCATTAAAGATAGTATTCCATCATCTTTAGGATTGCATTGTTGCTCTTGAGAAGTCAGCTGTCAATACAATAACCAATAGATTTTAGGTGATCTGTAGTTTGGCTGTTAAAAATTCCTTTTCTTTTTTTAGAGTTCTCCAGTTTAACTGTGATGTGTTTAAGGGTGTGTGTTTGTGTGCGTTAAATCTTATCTGTTTAATCTTATCCCTTAGTGTTTTACTCTTATGTATATATACATATATAAATGCATTATATATTTCACCACTTTAATAATAGACATTCAGTTGTCCAAAGGCAGCCATACACATAGAACTAGATATTAATCTTCAAAATTTTCAATTAGAAGTGTCTTAATATGATATATATTTTTTATTTTTATTTTATTTATTTATTTATTTATTTATTTGACAGACAGAGATCCCAAGTAGGCAAAAAGGCAGGCAAGGCAGGGAGGGGGGAAGCAGGTTTCCTGCTGAGCAGAGAGCCCGATGCGGGGCTTGATCCCAGGACCCTGGGATCATGACCTGAGCTGAAGGCAGAGGCTTTAACCCACTGAGCCACCCAGGCGCTCCTTCATATGATATTTTTGTTTGGGGGGTGTGGTTCTAAGAATTTCATATTCTCCAACCTAAAGCCATTGTCTTTTTAAACTCCAAGTCTGGCTAAAATTTTACTTAAATTTTTTAATCCTCTCAATAAACATATATTTAAGAAAAAACATAGACCTAAGAAAATTGTAAACAAAGATGGAAATTTTTTAGTGCATATATGACCAGAGGAATATTTTGAGTACTATATAGTTTGTGCTATTACTTGACAAACTTTTCCTAGAGAACCTTAAGTAGGAAAATGCTTTATCCCAAAGATTTTCTCTTCTTTTCTTTTTAAAAAAAGATTTTTTTTAAAAAGATTTTATTTATTTATTTGACAGAGAGAGATCACAAGCAGGCAGAGAGGCAGGCAGAGAGAGAGGAGGAAGCAGGCTCCCTGCTGAGCAGAGAGCCCGATGCGGGGCTCGATCCCAGGACCCTGAGATCATGACCTGAGCCGAAGGCAGCGGCTTAACCCACTGAGCCACCCAGGCGCCCCTAAAAAAAGATTTTTATTATTTATGTATTTATGTAGAGAGAATGCACATAAGGGGGTAGAAGGAGAAGCAGACTCCATGTTGAGTCTGGGGCTCGGTATTGTCACTGAGATCATGACCTGAGCCAAAATCAGGAGTCAAATGCTTAACCAACTGAGCCAACCAGGTGCTGCAACACCAAAGCTTTTCTGGCAGCTTTTTTTTGGTATTAGGGGTGTACAGGTTATATAGCCTTCTGGCTTAAAAGTAGGCCTGAAATTGCCACCACTATCAACAGAAATATTTCTGGGTTCCAGTAAATATTAGAAAGCTTGAAGATCTATCCATGTAGAGGAATATTCTAGATGAAAGCAGACTTCACAAGTACTGAGATTTTAATGTCACATCAGAACTGTGTATTTGTAGCGGAGCCTGGTGAAAGCCACCCCTAGCTTCCATAGTTGAGGCATGAAGCTAATGAAAAATCCATGTTTAGAGTCTTGTGTATTCTGTGGTCTGTCTAGGCAATGAATAGCAAAAGGTGATCATGATCTGTGGATTTCCTCCCAGAGAAGAAATGGATCTAGAATAGTGAAAACTCTACCGGGCTGCTCTATCAGATAATAGGACAATGCATATAAATGAGAACTTTCTCAGATGAAGAAAATACAAAAGAAAAACATTGAAAGGTTACTATATAAATTTTATTGACCATAATTAGTATGTTTTGGTAGTGGTTTTGCTTTTTAATTACATTCTTCAGTTTGAAAATTTAAAAATGCATTATAGAAAACTTTGAAATATAGGAAATTACTTATTTTAAAAACCCTTCCCATGATCTCACAGCCATTTAGAGGTCACATAGCTGTCCACTTAAAACTTCTGCTTTTTGTATTGGAAGTTTTACATTTCTTCACTTGGATTTCATTTTGCTCTGTAGTATAAATGGCAAATCTCTGGTGATAGATTCATGGGAAATAGAACAATGGGCCAGGATCTATGCTTTCTACTAACCAGCAGGCAGAGCTGGAACTGGCCTCTAGCAGCCCTCTGTTCTTCAAAGCCCTATCATAGCTACTTAAAGTGCTTCCAAATATAACTCAAGTCTTGGGTTTATCCTGCAAGGTAGGTATTATCCTCATTTTAAAGATGAGGGCACTGAGGCTAAGATACTTGAAGTGACTCATTCAATCTCCTATAGCTGTGTTCAGAGCACAACAGGAGTAAAATTCAAGTCTGTATGAGCCTGAGGTTTGAGTTCTTCATCATTCAATATATAGAGACTACTATCCACAGAGTTCCTGGAACCTGGTATCTGAGAGCTTCCTGTGGATGGCTACCAAAATTGGAAATCCCCGGGGGTGATTGATGGATGACTTCAGATTCTGGGATTTTGGAAAATAGTCATTGCCCACAATCCCATTTGGAATATAATGCTCAGTGTCTGGGATTGCCCATTTTTGAGCAAACATATGAGTTTGCTCAGAGATAGAAAAAAGAGATAGAAAAGGCCCAGATATAGAAAAAAGCTCTCCAGAGGACAGTAAAATCCATCAGTCAAAAGCTGTTGTAAAAGCAGTTTCCTTGGGGGAAAAAACATCCAACTAAGCCCATCAAAAGTATTGATTGTTACCATGTTCCTATTTTGCAAAAGAATGGGACATCCTTTCTCCCTATTTTCATCTGTCAAATATTTTACATTCTATTGTTATTGCATCATATGTTGAAACCTTCAGTGGGTAAACAGATTTTCAAAGCTAGAAACCTGATTGTGTCTTGTAAGTATTTTTTGGTTAATTTTATAACTGTCTTATTAGAATTTTTAGTCATTTTGGAGTGGCTATCAATTTGGCATATGCTAGATGATTAATTATTGTTAGATTTCAACTTACCAATTAATGTAGCTGGAACACCGGGTGGCATCAAGTTAGTTATTTCTTAAATACTCGTTGTGAAATATTTTTCCCAGGTGGCTATTTCTGCTCACTTGGTTTTCCTCCTGCCACCCTCAACCCAGATTTTTATCCCATCTGCTAATGATTGCTCTTCTGAACAGAGAGATAAAGCAAGAAATAGTCTGGCTGTCCACATACAAAAGCACTTGATATTGACACCAGGATTTTTTATATTGTAAGTGTTTTAGACTTAGTTTCACTCTCTTTAGAAATACTCCATGGCGTGAAGGGCTGAGCTGTCATCCCATCAACAAATAAACACACTCATGAAGGATGGTGAGACTCAGAGAAATTTTGCCTTTTATCATTCTTTTGCTTGTGCATATATCTATATATGTATAAATAAACATATATATTAAGACACTGAACATATTTTTAAAAGAAACTAAATATATTTTTCATAGCCATTCCTCCATGAGGATTTAACTCTCAGGAGGAACCACAGACACCTATTCTATTGTTTCATGAGCAGTGAAACAGCAGTTATCAATCATCTGGGTGTTTGTTAATCTTGATATCATTGCTTTACTAGAAATATGAGAGTTGATTACATTTAATGTCTGTCTTGTAGTACACTTTTCATTAGTCTGTAACAGGGCATCTGGATCCAGATGTGGATCACTGTTTAATACATTGTTTTACATTTCTTACATTATTATTAAAATAAGCCCCAAATGAGAAGCTTGATATTTATTTATTTATTTATTTATTTATTTATTTATTGGTCACTTCTTCAGAAACCACAGTAACTACTTTTGGAATTTTCTATCAGGCAAATGTTTTCTTGGGAGGAATTGTACAGTAGCAATTTTCAAATACAAGTCCTATATTTGCTTTTTTTTTTGTATTTGCTATTTTTTTTTAAGATTTTATTTATTTATTTGACAGACAGAGATCACAAGTAGGCAGAGAGGCAGAAGCAGGCTCCCTGCCGAGCAGAGAGTCTGATGCAGGGCTCGATCCAGGAGCCTGGGATCATGACCTGAGCCGAAGGCAGAGGCTTTAACCCACTGAGCCACCCAGGCACCCTTGTATTTGCTATTTTAAAAGACAGTATTCTCACGGACTTGCATTGATGGAATTTTTTTCACTTTTATGTAATTCACGTTCACATAATCTAGTTACAAAACTCACATTTATAAGTTCTTATATAACTATAAAAGCAAAATAAATTTATAAATCATTAAAAATTGTAAAGCCAACAAAATTCAAATTAAGGATTTAATGATAGAGGATTTTGTCTTGTGGGGAAAGTGCAGACCTCCAAGAACAAGGCCATGGATTCTCAGAAGCGAAAGTAGGAGTCCTGAGGTAACACCGGAAAGATGCAGGAATCTTAGGAAGTCCAGAAGCAGGGCCTGGTTGAGCCACTTCTTCAGTGCAGATTGAACAGTGATAATGCTGAAATTTTCATTTCCACTTATCTGCCTCCTGTGTCTCTTTCAGCTTTTTCTAAATTTAGTAGTGGGGAGGATGGTTGTGGTAATCACTTCCAAACTCTTAGATATTCGTCTTTTTTTTTGCTGAAACCATGTTTTTGGTTTCCATTTGCTTACAGGAGTTATCTATCCCATCCTTTGTATTTTGAAACTCAGTATTTCCTCTTTAACTTACTGAGCATATACTTACTGGAATGTAAGTTTCATGAGGGCAGGAGCTGAGTAGAATATGGCGATGGCCATATCACTGGCACTCTAGCACAGTGCCTGCTGTGTTATTGAATGAAAAATATTAAGTACACATTTATTTATTTGATGCTTAAAATTCTCCATTCTATGTCTATAGCTACCTTTCTAGGCATATTTCCTTTTCACCTATTTTTCTATCGAGATACAATCGAAGGTAGAAAACTCTTTGAGTCTTAAAATGTTACTCAAATAATGTTTCTTTTACTTTAGGCTCTATTTTTAAAAAAAATCTTTTAAAAAATGTCTTCTTGGAGTTTTGGATATTATAGAGCTGTCAGATAACTGCATGTCTTTGATTATGAGATGTGATAATATTTTTCCCAGGCTGAGCAATGTTCATTCCCTTGTGACATTAAGTACAAAAATGTTCCTTATGGCTATCCACATTTCTTTGCAGAAGGATAGTGCATTTGAAAATCCTTACTGATGATACGCTATGTTTCTTTTTGTACTCATGTGGACTATAAAATGAGACTTTCTAGTCAAATATATTTTAAATTTCTTAAAATAGTTTTAAGCTGGAGCTAAAGCAAATATAATAGCCCTGTTAAAGTCACCGGTATTATAATTTCACTTGAAGTCAATCATTGAAGTTACAAATGTGAGGATATTTATAGTTAGTATTTTTCTAATAGTAAGATCTGAGCCATGCTACCTGCACACACTTAAAATTAGAAACATACAATATAGTTATTGTATGTGTGTATTGTGAACACATGTCTGAAAAATGGAGATATTTCTTTAAGTTATGTGCCTCCTTTTCTCGGCTATTAATCTTTTTGATTTAAGTTTATTTCCATTTAAAGCTTTGCTATATTGCTTTGATCAGTTCCATTTTGCTGAAATACTGAAGCTTTTGTAATGGTTCATTCAACATAACATAATATTTAAGGTTGGCTTTGTCTATGAAAACTGGCATGTATGATGACAATGTATAATCATGTTAAAATAGAAGGCAGCTTTAAATGCAGAAATTGTCTAGACATGGACTCTATTTATACCTGGAAAGAATAAATATTTTTTGCACATTTTACCTTTCTTTAATACATCTAGACATTTCCAGTGTTCTTACAGAATAGTCTTCGTTGGCATTCTGACTTGCCACTTTTGCATTTTGCTAGAAGAGATGATTTCTTTACTTCCTGGCAGTGGTGACTCCTCTTAAATGTATTTTTACCAGATTTAACAAACTTTCTTTTTCAGACACAGTATCCGTAATCTTAGTTGTTTTTGTTATCATAGTGGACATTTGAAAAGCAGCAACTTAAAGTTGTTTTGTATCTCTTCAAATCAATTAACGCTTCCATCTGATGACTTGTCTGGAGAAGAAAAGAATCCAGGTGTATCCCACGTTCATGCATATAAACACAAATTTGCAGTCGCCATTAAAAACTATTCTAATGTCCTAGCAACCCTCCATTTTAGTGACAAATTTTGTTCAGGGAAGTGGCACCATCTAGTATTTAGAAAGCACTAAATAGAAGGTTGGTTATTGTTCTTCTATTGACTCTTTCCTTCTGTGTTCTTTTGTCCCAACAAATACTTCTAAGTGTCCCTTCCACTATCTTTCAGCCATACAGACAAAAAATCTTTCTAGAGACTATGGCTTTTGTTCTCAGGAGGGTAGGGTCCCTGGGGCAGATGATGGGGCACATGATGGATTCACAAACAAAATTGCAAAGATTTGGGAACTTCTGACCATTTCCTGGCAATGATCAGTAACAGTGACCAAGTTGTTCACATGTGAGTCCTTGAATTTATCTTTCTCTGGCTTGTTTCTCTCTCTGCCTCTGACTTTCCTACAACAAAAGCAAAGAACAACAAAAACTGAACATCACTTGGACAATATGGGAAGAAAGTATATTTTTGTCATTGAGCCGATAGCATTTCAGACTTTGTGCCTTAAAGATAACCCATCCTGACCCTTCTTTCAATGCTTGAATTCCATTATCTCCCTCCCCTGTGGTTTCTTACCCTCTATCATTCCAGGTACGTGACCATTTGTTTTAGGTTTTTAAACCAATTAATGTAGTTCGAGGGGCAGGGAGAATAGTAGCTGTGAAGTTAGAGGACTTGGACTCTTGTCCCCACAGAGCAGAGAGCCTGCAGATGAGCCAGCACACCTGCGTTCCAGCTCCACTGACATTTACCAGTTGAATGGATCAGCCAAAGCAAACGGCTTCATTTCTCCAAACCTATTTGCTTGCAAACTAGAAAGCATGTGACAATCTTATCATTGAGAAGGAGTCATAGAATGTTCATTCAGGAAACAAACATGATAGGTAGAAATTTTGGATAACATTAATTTAGAATTAAAGTCTCTGTATGGGTCACAGAGTCCAGGCCTTTCACCAAAACATGTTTATTTGAAATTGAATGAATTCAATGATATCATAACCCTGATAAGAAAGTTAACGTGTTCTTTTGGGTTTTTGTTTTTGATTGCCTCAGTCTGTTCCTCTGTACACTTAATGGATAGTATGGAGTAAAAGCCTGGGGTGAAGCAACTAAATTCAACTGAGTGAATTTGAGGATCTAATTGGCTTTATTAAATGATCTATGAATTGGGCACCCTCCCATGCAACAGCTGGAGGGGAACGCCAAGAACTTACAAAAATGGAGGATTTTTAACGACCCAGCAATTACAGTACTGGGTATTTACACCAAAGATACAGATGTAGTGATCTGAAGGGGCACATGCACCCCGATATTTATAACAACAATGTCCACAATAGTCAAACTATGGAAAGAGCCTAGATGTCCATCAACAGATGAATGGATAAAGAAGATGTGGTATGTGTATACACATGCACGTGCACACACATACACACACACTCTGGAATATTATGCAGCCATCAGAAACCCCGAAATCTTTCTTTTGCACCAACATGGATGGAGCTAGAGGGTATTATGCTAAGCAAAATAAGTAAAAGAAAGACAATTATCATATGATCTCACCGATATGAGGAATTTGAGGAACAAGACAGAGCATCATAGGGGAAGGGAGGGAAAAATGAAACAAGATGAAACCAGAGAGGGACACAAACCATAAGAGACTCTTGATTTCAGGAGACAAACTGAGGGTTGCTGGAGGGGAGGAGGGTGGGAGGGATGGGGTGGCTGGGTGATGGACTCTGGGGAGGGTATGCGCTATGGTAAGTGCTGTGAATTGTGTAAAACTGATGATTCATAGACCTGTACCCCTGAAACAATACATTATATGTTAATTTTTAAAAAAGGAAGGTTTTTATAAGAAGCGGAGTAAGGCAAGAAAGTTATTAGCTGCTGGGAAGAATTGTTCCAGGGAAGGCCCATTCCCCTAGAGGGAAGTAGAAGAAGTCTTGTCATGAAGATGACCTTATCTTCCTTTGGGGGATGGAGAGGGCCCAAGTGACAGACTCTGCTGTGAGCAGAAAATTTGTGACTGACCATTAAGACTACATTTCTGGGGAGGTTGAAACTGAAGTTAGATTAGGTATTAGAGCCCAGTTTGGGGACTCTACTTAAGTGACTCCATTTTGGGCCTTTGGTTTTCTTTTTAACACTAGAGGAGGAGAGGTATAGTTTTGATGATTCACAGAATAGTATCAGTGGAATAGTGGTTAGAGATCAACTATTTTTTTTTTCCCCTAATCTGTTCTTGAGAATAAAGACCCTACAATGTTGCAGTATTTACCCATGTCACAGAGCTGGTTAGTATTAGGGGCAGGATTAGAATTCATGTCTTTTCATGGCTGGATCCTAAGCCCTTTCAGTGGTACCAGAGGTGACAAATAGCATGGTGCACTATCATATTTTTCACCACTTTACCTCATGGAGATCATTGTGAATCAGTCTTTTCTCTAAGCCTGAACATGCTTTGCAAATATGATCAGTGATATGACCTGGGAAGTTACAGCCAATTGATTGGAGCTAGCAAGTAACCCCAATGCTAAACTATAGAATTGCTATCGATACTGGTCTAACTTGTGTTAGATGCTGTCTAACTAGCATCTACAGTTATAGTAACTTCGTCTAGATGTGTCACTAGGAATAACTTGTAGTGGGAAATCATACAGTTAGCTCAGCAGCCACAGAAGAATGTACTTTCTGGCCACCCACATTATGTGGTAGCCCTAAAATTGACATAGGCATTTGGATGAAGATTTGCAGCTATCAGCACTGCTAACATGGGCTCCATTCCATTCCAGATTCTCCCCAAGCTTCCCTAGAGCATGAGAATCTGGCCCATTTAGGCAATGACACAGTAATGGAGCTGAGACGTCACTGGGAAGGGTAGTATTGGATTGAGGACATCATGAATCATACCTATAGGACTGACTGCACAAAGGGGCCTTTTAAGGGGGAAATGACTGAAGAGATTGTGGGTTATCACAGGAATCTTGAGTGTAGGGCTAAGAAGCCTCACCCTACTTCCCCTCAGAGCATTCACAGGGCTTCCCTCTTAACTGTTGTCAGTCTGATGCCAACCCCCCTGTTATGCTTCTGGGGACACCAAGTGGGGAGCAGATGGGGATTCCAAAGCTAGTACTTCACTTCCTTCCATCTGTCTGGAAACGAACAATCACTTCAAAGGAAAGCCCCACCTACCAGTATACTCAGTTTGGTTTTAGACTCATTTCCTCTGTCAAATGGGGACATAAGAATTCCTCTTCAAAGTATACATTGCTCAGAAATGATCAAAACCTTCTACTTCTTTAAAACCCATTTAACTTATGGGACCACTTCCATACCCCTGTTACTCTCTTATAATTTTTATCAAGTATAATTTACATACAGTAAGATGCACAGACCTTGAGAGAATGGTTTGACCCTTGACAAATGTGTACATATAACCAATATACCTATTTACTCCCTAATAGAAATAAGCATTTTTTTAAATTTCTATCACTATAAATTTAATCACTTGTTTTAGATATTCATATAAATGGAACCACACAGTATATGTACTTCTGTTAGGGTATTTTGCTTGGTATATTGTTTTTGAGATTTATTAAAAATATATTTTACAGGGCACCTGGGTGGCTCAGTGAGTTAAGCCTCTGTCTTCAGCTCAGGTCATGATCTCAGGGTCCTGGGATCAAGCTGGGATAGAGCCCTGTATCAGATCGAGCCCTGCATGGGGCTCTATGCTCAGCAGGGAGCCCACTTCCCCCTCTCTCTGCCTGCCTCTCTGCCTACTTGTGATCTCTCTCTCTGGCAAAAAAATAAGTAAAATCTTTATATATATATAAATACACACACACACACATATATGTATATATATATATTTTTACATTGCAGGATTTCTGATATATATATATATATTATATATATATATATATATATATATATAATATATATATATATAATTCCTTTAGAAAGCCAGAGAGAGAGAGAGAGAGACTGAGAGAGGGCACACATGCTCATGAGCAGGAGAGGGGGAGAATCTCACGTAGATTCCACTGCATGCAGAGCCCGATGTGGGGCTTGATCTCATGACTCTGAGCCAAAATCAAGAGTCGGATGCTTAACCAACTGAGCCACCCAGGTGTTCCCCCCTCCTCTTTAAAAAAAGATTTTATCTGAGAGAGAGAGCATGTGCATGTGCAAGACAGCATGAGTTGGTGGGGGAGGGTAAAGGGAGAGGGGACAAGGAGACTTCCTGCTGAGTAGGAATAGAGTATTTCTATTTTTATTTGCTACAATTAATGATATCTAACATCTGAATGACACCTGTTCATTTTTTACACCTGTGAGATATTTTTTACACCTTGTCAGATTAGACAAGGAAAATGGCTTGGAGATCAGGTATACTTGGGTCCAATTCTGGCAAATCCACTTATTTATATGACTTCAGGTAGATTAATTTTCTGTGTCTCAGTTTCCTCTTGTGTCAAATGGGATGATAATGCTACTTTGTAGAATTAAATAAGATAATGTGCATACAGTGCTAAGCACAGTGGGACATAGAAATATGCTACATGAAAAGTGATTAAAAAGGTACTTACGACCTGTTAACAGGGAAAATAATCATAATAATGTAAGTTTATACCAGAGCTCGATTAAACACAGGGCCAGAAAACTAAGGTATGAGTGTAATGCCACTAAATAAAATGCTTTCTCTACTGAATTATGAATTTAGTTTAAAATAATTTTGGGAAAAAGTTATGTGAAAATCTTTTGGGTCTTCTGAAAAAATGACTCAACCACACCAGGATCTAGCCTCGATGACTGAACAAGTCCCTTGCCAAACTTTTAAACTCTTTTATTCTGCAGAGTGCGTGTGGTCTCTCTGGCTATCGGCAGGTTGAAAAAACTTATCCTTTGAGCTGATGCCAAGTAGACTTGAATGGACACATCAGTCTCACTGGATGACAGTGCTTACTAACACTTTCTCTGATTTCTTAAAGAGTGAACCATTATGTGCCCTGTTGTTTTTCTCTCAATGGTGCCTCAAACTCCCACTTTGCTAGTTAGTGGAAAATATAAGTTTAGACACGAGGATCCCAGATGAAGATTTGCAAAAAGGCTTTCCTCCTGGTTTCATTGCTATCTGAAATATCAGGAGCTCCTTCCTTCAGGGAACTCCTATGTCTCCAGGCTGTGTCTTCTTTATCTCTCATGCTAATTATCACAAAGTCAGATCTATTCATCCTTTGAGATGTTTCTGTTATTGGATGTTGCCCCATTATGCCTAGTGTCCTTGCCTGGGTTCAGTTTTTGAGGAAAAAGGGACAGTACCATTTCAGTGGCTACCATATTGGATGCTGGGCACTAATGGGGTCAGCTGCAGCTGGAGCATCATAGCTCCCTTCTTTCACAGCTGCCAAATATTTTTGGGTTGGATTTCCTTGAATAAATGACATTTTAGAAACTCTTTGTATTTGTTCCTTTTCTTTCTCCCATATACTTTACTGGAGGTGTTTTTTGTTTTGTTTTGTTTTGTTTTGAGTTAAAAAAAATGAATCCTCTTTCTTTTTCCCACTGCCCTTGCTCATGGACTTCATCTGTCCACTTGCTCTCCAGCATTCCACAATGGTAAACCTAACTCTGAACAGTCACTGATCCTTGGTGGACATCAGGTAGAAAGATGGAGGCAACGGAAGACAGTTTTGTTGTCTGATTCTCTCATCCCCAGCATATACTTGTCCCTCTTCCAGGTCACTTATTAGCACTGTCAGTAAAGCTAAGAATAGTCTAGGGCTTGAGTATTGCCATAGTCCCCTGTATTCACTTTGGAGGAGTAGTAATAATTTTTGTCATTTTTTCTTCTTGTCTTCAGTGATAGGAAGTTTTCCTGTCTCTGAGCCTTAAAGGAAGCCAAATATCAAATTCAATCATTATAAAACCAAAAGGATCAATAGCTAGTTGTGTGGAAAAATTCAGTGTAACCTCTAACTTCTAAAAACAGCTTTACAAGTCACTATAAGAGACTGATGACACATTAATAGCTTTCAGGTGGTATAGTTGATCTTGAAATAAAAGCTTGACAATACTATGTTAAAATCATAGGCAACTGATAGCTTTCTCTGTTACTAGAGCAATATCAGTGGCATGCCGGGGACCCCACCTTGGCTCAAGATGAATCTGTAAATCTTCAATCTTAAAATAGTTGTTGACTTTGTTCTGCTTTGTCTGCTCCATTTGAAGATGTTCATAGAGAGGAATTCTTAGATTCATATTGTGATTTGATAGTACACACTCATTTTTCTAGGTCCATCTCCCCCTATATCATGTAAGATTCTCGTTTATTTGTAAAATAGAATTCTTTATAACTAGGTGACCACATCTTTTGTTGTCCAAATTGACATCTTTTTGAGAATGAAAGGGGACACTATTAATTTCCAGACAATAGTTGTAAACTAGACAATAGTAGTTATCCTATTTAAACACAATAATTTATAATTTTGGTGCTGGATTTGTATCTGCTGACTAAAGTATAGGTTATATAGTAAGATTTTTATTTTATTTCAAATACAGAAAAACCTGTACATGCAGTATTTGTGGTGTATTTTGCCTGTTATGGTCTTGCTCTATCTTCTCATGATTTTCATGGGAAGTCAGTGAATTAAAGCGGATGTCAGTGTTTATAATCTCTAAACACCCTACTTCCAAAGTATCCCCCCTACCATTTACTTATGCATTTAAGGGCTCTGAAGATATAATAGTCATTCTATGGATCTTGATCAAAGATAGTTTCCTGAGATGGAGATTCACATGCAGTAGTGCTTTTAGGTTCAACATGAGTGGGAAAGTGAAGAGAGCAAGATCAGGCAAAGAGGTTGAACTGTGATACAGTTGCAAAACTGAAGAACTTCCAAAGTTCCAAAGTTCCCTAAGGATCAGCTGAGTCGAGTTGTCTTGAACTGAGGCAAGGAGGCTGGACCTTTGAATTTATCATTATTCAGTTATTGGATATGGGCTGCCCCTGGGGCTGGGGTGTGAGTTGAGGGAGGCAAATCTGTGGTCTCTTGGTCAGTTCCTGAAGGTAGACTCAACCATGAGCTGCCTGTAGCCAATATTACTAGCAGTGGGAGTGGGGGTAGAGTGGGTGGGGTGGGGAAATGAGTACCTGTTTTGAATTGGGGGTATAGGCAGTATACACCAGTATCCACAACTGAAACTCCCCTTCTCTTTAGATAATCTCAATTCAAACACTGAAACATGTTAACTTCACTAGTAATTAAACATATTACAACACAGGTTCGCTATTATAAGTTTAAAAAAAAGTATTTTAAATGTGAAAACAGAAAACAAAAGAAAGGCTATCTTCAGTTAATTAGAACTAGCTATGAAATTTTCAGGAACCTCTTCAGAAATGATGCCTGATATTTTCAAATCTGGCTATCCTTGCCTGGTAAAGTTAGTTAGTAGAGTTTATCTGATCAGTTTTATAGTGCAAATATGTCAGAATTTGCAAACCATGGCTGAGAAGGTGGATAGGACCTAGTGTTTCTAACTTGATCTCACTTTCCCAGGATGATCCTGGTTTTAGTGATGAGAGTCTTTAATCCCAGGAAATTGGGTCTGTTGGATGGTTGGTCATCATGGATAGGAAGCAAATCTAGGGATAATTAATAGATAAAAGTGAAGTGTGATGCTATAGGATTTTTCTCTGGGAATAAGTAGGTAGATGGAAGGAAAGAATGACTCTTTCTAGCTTCTATAAAACAAAAAGTCTCCCTTAGTGATAAGTAGAGACGTGAAGGTAGAATCTAAGCCATGGCTGAGCCTGAGTGGGTCATACTTAAAAATGAAATGTTGAATTGCAGAATATCAATTTCTTTTTTCTTTTCTTCTTTTTTTTTTCCTTTTTAAAATCCATTCATCTAAAGGTAATTGTAAAGCTTTTTACATCCATTTTTGTAAAATAAAGGGCAGTTGCATTTTTAAAGTTATTTGGGAATAACAGAGGATTGCAGTCTGGGGCAAGCAAGCAAGCTATGGCAAAACCATAGGCAAGTCCAGAAACCAAAGGAAAGGAGTGCTTCTTTTATAGAGGAAAAGGTTTAGTTGGGGTCTGTTGAACAAAAAGTCCATTGGAGTAAACTGGCAGTTTGAAGTATGTTTGCCTCTCATTGGTTGAGTTGTGATGGTCCCTCATTGGCTGGGCCATTGCCAGGGAAGGAGAAAATCTTTTTTACTCCTGCAGTAGTAACAAAATAGTATCCACCTGCAAAGTCTGTCTCTTCCTTTTGGATCTGCAATTGACTGAGTATTAGGTCTTGAGAGCTCTCCCTGCTGGCCTCTTGACTCCTTTTAGTGAGGCTTCCTTTTATGAATTTTCACAAGGTGTAGAAGGCTGGAAATTTGGAGAAAACGAAGATTCTGTTAATGATAGATTGAGCTAAGGAGAGCTGTTCAACTATCGCCAAAACCGTTTCACAGGGAAATTAATCTTCCGGAAAGGATTGAGAAGAGTTTCACACTCAATGTGTGAGAATGCTGGATCTTTCTCTGAGTAGATTTTCTATATCAAGGTGACATTGTCTATTATGTAATAACCCTGGATTTGTTGAGGTAACTATAGCAGATGGGACAAAATGGGCTGCACAGAACTGTTACGTTATGTTCCATCAGGAGGCAAGGATAGGAGTAAGTGCAGGCTGTATCATATGGATTTCTACAAATGAGAAAGGCAGAAGCAGTGACTGCAGTTTTCTTAGGCTAGAACCTGGTAAGGTTATGTAGGACCTGTTTGCAGGCTCTTGATGTCATTCTTTCTGTCATGAATAAGCCAAGAGGTAATGAAAAGACAGCTAAACCTGGCCCCGTGAACTATCTATGACAGTGGCATCTGCAATGTCTTAAGCTGTCTGGGCAATTTGGATGAAAATCTAACTCTCTGGGTGGTCACCAAGAGTTTGATCTGTGAAATCAGCTTTGCTTTATAAAGTTTAAGACCTTGTTTTCTCTTTAATGTGAAAAACAACTTGCCCCTTGTGCCTTCTCCTGTTAAGGAGGCACTGTACTTCCTGAACCACTTTAGACTATGAATGTAACATGTATTATAGTTAGAGATTCTTCTTTAATTTGGAAAGCACTCAAAGTCAACAGCTTTCAAGAGCATGGTAAGTAGGTCAAAGTAGCACATCCAAATGTAAGATTATATAAGGTAAGCAGTTCTACCATTCAGCCTTATGAATTAATATATACTATAATATTCCAAATGTCTATGGGAGAACAAGATGCTGAATGTTGGTCTATCAGCTGGTCCACTGGGGAAAAATCATGCAAAATACTTTGGAGCAAGGTTATCCTCATTGCGTGTAAGTGGTTCTCACCCTTCTAACAGCTAATAGCTTGTGGCTTGCTTCTGGGTGTTAATAGAGAATAAACAGTTGATCATGAGATATCAAGTAACCATGCAGATGGAGCCTCTCATTTATTTACTCAATGGGATACTTGTGTGTCAGGTACTATTCTAATTGCTTAGGATGGGTCATCGAACACAGCAGATAAAGGGAATGGCAAGTTTGTTACATGGGATACCTTCTGTGATTTATAGGGGACAGTGATTTATCTTCTCTGGAATAGGCATTCATATATAAATTTCCATTTATTGTTTGTCTATTACTTTTTGGCAACTCTACTAACAATGGGCTTACCGTATAATCAATGCCCGGTCATATTAATACATAATATTGCCTTGGAATAGGAAGCATATTGTGATGCAAAAGTAGTAAGACAGTAAGCTAATTAATGCTCATATGATTCTTTGGTTTCTCAATCACCCAGAAGCAACTGACTTTAAAAATGGCAGAATGACATAATATTTTGTTTTTCTCCTCCAGAAGTTCAGACCATATTGCCTTAAAACTTTGAACACCCAAGAGACAGCCAAAAACTCATCACTGCTCACCCTGAAATGGAAGCTCAAACATCCATGTTGACATTTTGAACTTCTTAGGCAACTCGTTAATGAAGGGTTATAAGGTGGGTTATGCAATTAGCTGAAGTTATTAGTCTTCACCTTAAAGTAGAAATGGTGTAGCTTCTACAGAACTAGGGTGGGAGAAAGATTAAAAAAATTTCAGGAATTCACTACATCCCCTAATTATGGCAGGTTCATTCATAAGTTTATAGATGACTAAACCTGTGTTATACCAGAATAATCCAGAGGATTAATTCTCAAGGAGTAAAGTTAGGTAAAGAATCATGGCCGTCTGAAATCTGGCGGAAGCAAAATTGTGGTATGATTTGAATAATAAAGGAAGGAATGCAATGCTGATTGTATATTGTCAGTATTTTTCTTGAATTAAAGATTTCTTGTATTCTAAGGTATTTGCTTTTTTATCACTTCGTAATCATGGAGTTTTGGATTTACATGAATGTTTGGAATTTCATCCACTTTAGTGATGGGAGGATGCTTAGAGGTCATTTGGAATAGTGAGCATAATTATTCATCTACTTCTCAAAATATGTATGCCTGGGTCCCATTCCAGTTATTGAAACAATTTTTAGAGGCCTGGAGTGTTTGTTTGTTTGTTTGTTTTGTTTTGTTTTTGTTTTTTTTTTGTTTTTGTTTTTTTTTAATTTATAGATCCTATGCTAGATTCATTAACTAGAAAAAAATTTTGTTTCTTCCTTTGGTGGGTGATTAAATTTATTAGGAATATAATTTTGGGTTAAAAATACCTGTGAGAAAAAGCATTTTATTTGATGTTGGCCAACCTAAGGAAATGACTTTATTACACCCCCAGCCTTTCTTATAGCTAGGGGATATATGGTCAAGTGACCTATACTAAGTCAATGAAATGAGTTGGAAATGAACTGGATTTTTAATTGAAAACTGGTATACATGGAGAATCTTGCTGTCAATAGTGATCATTTTCTAAGGGAAACAGCTACATCATTGTCAATGGTGGCATTTATTTCTCCTATTTTAAGATTCTTATATCTCCTGAAGAGCATAGGACATAGTCTGATACATAGTAAAGGCTCAGTAAATGGCTACTAAATTGTATTGAATTATTAATCTATCTTCATGTAATTCATAATAAATTAGAGCAAGATCTCCTAAAGGTCATTTATTCACCAGTATTTAATTAGGATCCCGTCATGGGCCTCCTGAATAAAAATCTCTATAGAGAACGGCTGTATTTGTCAGGATCTGATTAAAATAGAATCCACTTTAAATGTTTCAAATAGAAGAAACTTAATGAGGTAATATGAGAAAAATCAAACAGAGCAAAACAAGTCACCCAAGAACAGGACATTACTACTTGTGTTTAAGGTTATAGAGACAAATATGAGATGGTAATAGCAGCACCCAGAGGCTAGGACTCTCCAAGCAGCTAGAACCTCAGTGGAGGTTTTGCTGTGGAAACTGGAACTAAAGAATTAGAAGCTCTCCAGCAAGAGCTGGAGCCATGGAAACAACAAAGCTATTAGCAGGGATACCACCCAGAGATATTTATTAGATATTGGCAGACTTGCTGTCCATGTCTCTTCATCCCCTTAGATAAGTCCTGATGTCTGAACTTTAAATCAATATTAATATGCCAATTCCTATGTTTCTATCTGTATTTCCCAATCTGACTTTAAAAGAAATAAAGCTTCAGGGGTGGGGTTTACACCGTGGCTTCTCCTTTCTTACCCATGAATTTCTTTTCAGTGTTTTCCACTACCCGGACCTTTAACCAGAGCTAGCTGGCAAGGAATCCTTGGAAATGGAGCATGTTTGGATAGTGGCTTGTAGCTGGCAGTCGATTCCAATCATTTGTCTATGTATACCCAAGTTGTACAGGTGATTTTTGATGTACACAACTTGTTAATAGTCCCAGAAACAATCCTTCATTTTATAGATGGGGAAGTTACTTGTTTAGAATGTAGTTTTCTGAGTTCCAACAACCACTCAAACACTGAGGTGCTGCAGTTCCTCTAAAGTCTTCTGTATTTTTAATAAGTAAAGATGGGTAGCTGGCAGCAACAAGTGAGACAGGTCTAGAGAGAAAGGACTAGAGATATGGCTGGTCTTTATAGTCCAATTCTATCATCATATTCTTTAAATAATTTGTCTTAAAGGAATATTTTTAAATGTGTTTATATAATATTAGGCAGATTAAATTTAGATATTTTAAACCAAAATTTTTCTTTATTTTCCTGTTATCTCCTTTTTGGTCTTCCAGTCACCCAACTTCTTCATACATTTACATAGGTTGGTGACAAATGAAACAAGATAGGAAGGAGGGGGGACCAGAGTATGGAAATAATAGAGGTATGGATTTGGTCTTTAAGGTATATTCTAAGAATGCCATGGGCAAAGTAGCACAAAGAACCTGGACTTCATTGAGGTAGTGACATTTTTTGGGGAGTTTATAATTGGTGGCATGCACAGGCTTAGAGTATGGATATATATTCACAATCAGATTATTTGGAATATTTTAGATGAAAAGGCGACCGAAAGCACATTCCCACAAAGTCCTGCTTGCCAGGGAGGATGGTTGACAAGAGTGCTTATAGGTTATTGAGACCCAGATTCTGACTTTCAGAGTAAGAATCTACTCTTAGCAGGGAATTGAAGAGCTAAACAGGAAGTGAGACAGAAGGTAAGTCAGTAAGAAAAGGAAAGGATTAGGATACAGTGAAGTCTATGGCTCAGTGGTTGTGCAAGAATACAGGGTTTCTCCAAGCTCAGCACACATAAGCTAATGTAATGGTGGCATTCCACAATTCAGACCCTCAAGCTGGATGTTCCTAAAAGGGTCTTACCCTGATTGAGATGGGTTTAAGACCAGGATGGGTTTGAGCCTGTGGGTGAAAGATGGAACTGACCACTGCTGGGGCGATGTCCTACTTGCTATTATCTGTCAAGTGGAATTGAGATGTAGTCTGATTCAGTCTATCATCCTGTCAGATCACGATTAGATCAGTCAGTAGTTGTCCTTGATGGTTGTCATAGCTAATGGAACCCCCTAAAGAAAGCTATCATTTTTTATTTTTTAACTTTCAAAATTATGAAAGCAATTTATGCTAATTAATAATTTTGAGACAACTAAAACTATTTAATGTAAAAGCATAAAAGTCTACCATTTTCTCTCTTTAGTTCTACTCTCTTAGTAAACAAAATTTAGCTACTTGGAGTTCTATAATATTCTGAATGAGGAGAAATTAATTGGTAAGGCCCTATTGTCAAGGGATCTATATTCTTTTTCCCTAAGGAAGTAGTCATTCTAACTTCAGACTCTGAGATATCTTGAAAAGTTTGGGTCTCAGAGTTTGACAGGTGACCTTTTTTGAGTGGGTTAAATAAGGGTTGTGTTATTTAGGGAAAAATGCAGGCAGTTATTCTGATGTTTCTTCCTTACAGGATGCCAAACATCTGGATAGTTGAAGAGCTGGGGAAATGAATTTTACCTTAACAACTTTAACAGGAATTTCTCCTCAGTAGAGTTCCAATGAATCAAAATATCTTAGTCTTTCAATCGTTGGAATGATTGGGTAAAGGGGCTGCATAGGAAAAAGAAATCTACTTGAGATGGAAAAAAAAGGAGTGAATTTGTAAAACCTGCAGATGATTGATGTCAAGTAGACAAAATCCCTGATGGTTAACTATATTTTCAATATTTTCCTAAATCGTTTCACATCATACAGATCTTGCTATAGATCTGCCTGGAGGGCAGAGGATTAGATTGTCTGATCAGCTCTCAAGGGCCCTTTTGTGGTTAGGAATCCAATAAATTTTCTACATTTTGTCAAATGTACAGTGGAGGGGAATCCAGCTTTGCTTCCCCCCATCAGGTGCAAGGATCATTTTTGGTCAAACAGTTCTTGATGTTGAACTTCTAAAAATCCTATCATAAATCTGTCTAGGTTCCTGAGTCACAAAGTAATTGGTCACTTGATTTTTGAGCTTTTATTCCTAAAACAAGAGAAATAAATGTCCATGTCCTCAACATACATTTGACAGATGTTTATGATCTGTTTTCTCAGCCAGTTTTGTTCCCCTTCTTCAGTTCCCTAAGATTTTCAAATGAAAACCATTCACATTTAGAGAATAGTTGTGAACATGGCAGGTGAATCTTGATTATTTTGTGAGTTTGTTAGGGCTGAAAGCTGTGGCAGGCATGGGCATAAGGGTAGGTTAGGGCACCCATTGACCCTCACTCTAGATCTAACAACCACATTCACCAGAAGAAGGTGAAGTATTCTCTCAGGATGGCGGGAATTCAGGGCTTGGATGGAGGAATATGTAAATAATGGATAGCTCTCTGGGACAGAGACAGTTTGTATAGATTAGTAGATTACTACAGAAGACCAAGGAGACTACTGTTGCTTTTTGAGGGTACAAGATGGTTGTAGCACCAAGGAAATGCCAGTAAACATTCTTTAGTATTGAATTACCTACAATTACCTACAATTACCTACAAGTGAAGATATGGTAACTTGACAGAAATGATCTGGCAATGTTTTGGGCTTTTGTTCTCCCTGGGGCTTATGACAGAGCTACTGGGATTACCATGGATCTTGCACTGAGACATTCATGTTGGGAAACACTAAACACATTTTTAAATTTCCTGGGACTAGTATTCCCAAGATTCCTGAAAAAGGAAGTTCTTAGGGCTTTGAAGATGAAAGAACTCTAGGCAAATCAATGATCTTGCCATGTAATGGTAATTCTTGATGATAAGACATACTGCATGTATGCACACACACGTATACAACAGACACATTATCAGAATTCCATTTCACACATTTCTCTATTTTCTTTTGATGTGCTAATCCTAAAAATTATTATAATACTTAAAGGTATTTTGAGGCAGAACAGATTCATATCTTGACTCTACCTCATGCTAGTGGTGTGAATTTGGAGAGGTTTCCTTAGTTATAAAATGTACAAGTAAATTATTGTGAACCTTAAACAATGGGTTTAAACTATATAGTACAGTAGCTGATACACATTAATGTTTTATATATACAGAGGGCAGCTACTAGACCTTTGTTCCTTATTTTCTATACCATATATCATTTCTTACTTCTTAGTAATTTGATGAGTAATTACTTGTCTGTGCAAGTAACTTAAAAGTTGGGGAGGGAAGATACTTTATACGTTTTTGTTGTTTTCTGAGGCATGTAACAGAGGGTTAGGCATATGGTAGACACTAAATAAATCTCCTCTATTTTGATAAAAGACATGCATATGCCCCACATTTTCCCTCTGCCCCACCATATCCCACCATCACCTCTAGTTCTGGAACACTGGTAGAGAAGAAGAGCTTTTGGATGTTAAGGCACATAAATGAGTTATCTGTAATCAAAATTATGATAATGTACTAGATGGTAAATGATTGTTGCCACATACAAAATGTACAGGCATTGACCTTAAATGTGAAAGTGGTTTTTATCTATTTGGTGCCAATTCATCATTTTAGTTGTTTCCATTTTACCACATATAACCTAGCTGCTTTTCCACTGTGTACCAAGGATGAGCACCTGAGGAACCAATATAGTTAGGCCCTTTCATCTCTGGTCACTAGGGAATATGTAGGGGTGATTTGACTTTCAACAAGCAGGGAACTAACAGAGGCTTAGATGACCCATTAATAATAAAGAAGCAATTTAGCTTAAAAAGAAAAAGAAAATTTTATTTTGAGGGGAATCAGTTACATTGGCTGAAACTGTTTTGTAATAGATACAATATAAATGTGACCTGTTTTTGAAAAACCTAAACTCTTCTGATGATTATGTCAAAAATAACCCGACCCGTTTGCTTTCATTCTATGATCCTGTTCAGGACTTGAGTGAGCAAATCTATTTTAGTTCCTTTTTTTATTTTATTTTATTTTATTTTATTTTATTTTATTTTGTTTTGTTTTTTCAGTGTTCCAAGACTCATTGTTTATGCACCACACCCAGTGCTCCATGCCATCTATGCCCTCCTTAATACCCATCACCAGGCCCTCCCACCCCCCAACCCCCTCCACTCCAAAACCCTCAGTTTGTTTCTCAGAGTCCAGTGTCTCTCATGGTTTATCTCCCCGCCCCGCCCCGCCGATTTCCCCCAACTCACGTCTTCTCTCCAACTCCCAATTTCCTCCGTGTTATTCCTTATGCTCCACAAGTAAGTGAAACCATATGATACTTGACTGACTCTGCTTGACTTATTTCACTCAGCATAATCTCCTCCAGTCCCATCCATGTTGATACAAAAGTTGGGTATTCATCCTTTCTGATGGAGGCATAATACTCCATTGTACATATGGACCATATTTTCTTTATCCATTCATCTGTTGAAGGGCATCTTGCTCTTTCCACAGTTTGGTGACTGTGGTCATTGCTGGTATGAACATTGGGGTACAGATGGCCCTTCTGTTCACTATGTCTGTATCTTATTTTAGTTTCTAAACTTAACTCCAGAATTTTCTCTTCTGGAGGAACTTATGTTTCTATAGTAATATATACTTAAGTCTGTGTATAAACTGTACAATGATGTAAGATGTTACCATTTCAGTTGGACATCAAAGAACCTAAATCCATTTCCCAAATGCCAGTTTGATCATCAGAAATCCCCTTCATGCCAAAATGTAACATATCATGAACTGCTTTTCAATTTACAAGACAAGTTTCCCACAGAACTAGCATGAACTTCAGTGAATTTCTCTATTCCCTAAGCGATACCAACATTTTTTCACTTACAAAAAAGAAGCTTCTATGTAATATCTTTATTTTAAGAAACTGGCAATAATCAAGAAATAACTCAGAGAATTAAGATGGGAATTTGGTCTGATATGATTAAGATGGGAATATACTCCCTTGTGTAGAAAAGAAGGAAATCTCATTGACAGAAGAAAGTACCTGAATTTAGCTCAACATCAAGCCATTAGGAATTAGATTTTTGAGCCAGTTTGTGGGTGTATGACAGGCAGGGAACACATTTAACAAATGGAAGCAGCAGTAGTGTGGGGGGCAGAGACAGATTGGGACACAGGAAGAGCCATAGAGAAGTAGTCAGAAACAAATAAGTAGATACAGAGACAGAATAAGAGAGAACAGTATAGATACAGAGGCAGGACCCCAACAACATCATGGTGAAAACCCATAGGAGATGTTTTTGTGTAATAAAAACACTCAGTGTGTTGTGCCTGTATTGTACATGAGCAAATCGAAGATTAGAGAGAATAAGGGATTTGTTTATAATCCAAAAGTTGGCCAATGAAGAGTTGGAACTGGATCCTAAGTAATCCAAATCTTATATTCTTTCCACTCTTCCTGATAAGTTTAAATGTCACATATTAAGCACTATCCTTGTAATTGGTATAACCAAATTTAATGTTTTCCAAGTAATTGCTACATAGATTTTAATAGGACAGTAGCTGAAAAAGGAATGTCCTGGTTATTATATTTATATTTTATTTTATTTTATTTATTTGACAGAGAGAGATACAGTGAGAGAGGGAACACAAGCAGGGGGAGTGGGAGATGGAGCAGCAGGTTCTCCACTGAGCAGAGAGCCCGATGTGTGGTTTGATCTCAGGATGCTGGGATCATGACCCGAGCCAAAGGTAGCCACTTAATGACTGAGTGACCCAGGCACCCCTTTTTTATAATTAAAATTGAGTGATTGATTTTGTGATCATTTCTGATCCTTCACAACTTTTAATAACTATACAGGTAATATTTTGTAGAAGTCTTTGACCGAAAGACCTATTATTTCCTGAAACACAAATTGCAGTGATTAGCATTTCCTCAGAGTTCTTTGACTAAAAACCATTTCATTGGGTTAAAGGCATTCATCATTTGCTGTGCCATCACCAAAAAAGTTACTGAGCACTCAAAAATCTCATTTTCACTTTCTCATCTCATCACAATTGACACCTGTATATTATAATATATAATGTGTAAGGTATAATGTATAATGACTGCTGTATAGACAAAGAACCTGAATGTGATAGAGGTGAAGTCTTACAGTGTTGCACCTCTAGTAAGTATTGAAGTTTGATGTTAATATGGATATGGCTGAAGAGTTGGCAAGAAGCAGAATCTCATATGAAGAATATACGTAACAAATAGCAGCAGGAACGAATGAATTTTAAGGCAATGTATTTTTAGAGCTTTGCTGACAAAACCAGTATGTGGGCCAGGGTGAACACTTGGCTGAATCCAATAATAATCCAATAAATCCAATAAATGAATCGAATAAATAAGTCCATTTGAGTGTAAAAAAATATCATGGGAGGGGAATGATAATGGCTATACCAAAAAAGTATTTTCAGTCACCACTGAAAGGATCTATAGTAACAAACTCACCAAAATGTATAGTTAAATACCTTCTCAGTTTCCTAATGTAATGCCTCAAGTTTTCAAGTTAAAACTTCAATAACCAAGAAGGACAGAAATACATTGTGAAATGCCTTGCTAAAATTCTCATATTCTATTTGTTTAGTGTCAGTGTGAATATCCCAAGTTCCAACTTTTCATCACTTTTTACATACATATGAAACCGATGCTTCTTGTCCTATAATAACCTCTCATATGAAATAGATATCTTTATTGAGTGGCAAAAATAATTTTCCAGTATGTGGAAGGGAAGAAAATGAACACAAAATCCAAGAGCCTTGTATTCCTAGTTGAATACCTGCTTCTAATTCTAAGTAACTTTGCAGCCTTGGGCAAGTTACATGAAGTCTCAGAGCCATTGGGAAGCTCGTTTTAATTATCTTTAAAAGGAAAATGTTAATTTCTTACCACTTTATCAAGAGGACGTTGACAATTAATGCATGTGTAAGACTTGTATAAACTGTAGTGTAGTGTACCCCAAACTTAGTTTTCAGAAATTTCTTCTGGATCTGTTATGGCTACTTACTTGTTTATCTTTTGCTGCTTTTATTTTACTGACAAGCTTAGGAGTAAGAGCCACCAGATAGGAAAAAGAGTCCTTTTGGAAACCACCGAGTGCTAAGGAGATCAGAAAAACCCACAGACTGGAAGAGCTAGACATAATGTCCTGTAATGCCAAATAATGTAACCTCAAACTTTGACCTTTGGTGGGTGTTCACTAATATAGCTATTAGATAAATTACAAATATGTGTCAATGAAAAAAATGTACATTTAAAATTTATAGCATTATTAAATATTAGAAATCAGGCTCCCACCATAAAAAAGGAAAAACAAATTAGTGCAATAAATTTTTTTTCTTAGATAACTTTACTTCAACTTTCATTTTAAATGGACCTATAGCAGAGGCACCTGGGTGACTCAGCATGTTAAATGTCTGTCTTTGTGTCAGGTCATTATACTAGGGTCCTGGGATTGAGCCCTACATGGGGCTCCCTGCTCGGTGGGGAGCCAGCATTCTCCCTCTGCCCCCTGTTCATGTTTACTCACTCTCACTCTTTCTCAAATATAGAAACAAAATCTTGAAAAAAATGGCTCTATTCCATCTAATTCTAAGAAGCATTTTATTATTTATTTATTTATTTATTTATTTATTACCATATAATGTATTATTTGCCCCAGGGGTACAGGTCTGTGAATCATCAGGCTTACACATTTCACAGCACTCACCATAGCACATACTCTTCCTAATGTCCATCACCCAGCCATCCTGTCCCTACACTCCCCCATCCCCAGCAACTCTGTTTGTTTTGTGAGATTAAGAATCTCTTATGGTTTTTCTCCCTCCTGATCCCATCTTGTTTCATTTTTTCCCTCCCGACCCCCTGCCCTGTCTCTCAAATTCTTCATATCAGAGAAATTATATGATAATTATCTTTCTCTGATTGACTTATTTCACCTAGCATAATACCCTCTAGTTCTATCCATGTCATTGCAAGTGGCAAAATTTTGGTTTCTTTGATGGCTACATAGTATTCCATTATATATATATATATATATATATATATATATATATATATATATATATATATATATATACCAAGTCTTCTTTATCCATTCAACTGTTGATGGATATTTAGGCTCATTACATAGATTGACTATTGTGGGCATTGCTGCTATAAACATTCGGGTGTACGTGCCCCTTCGGATCCCTAGATTTGTATCTTTAGGGTAAATACCCAGTAGTGTGATTGCTGGGTCATAGGGTAGCTCTATTTTCAACTTTTTGAGGAACCTCCATGCTGTTTTCCTCAGTGGCTGCACCAGCTTGCATTCTCACCAACAGTGTAGGAGGGTTCCCCTTTCTCTGCATCCTTGCCAACCTCTGTCATTTCCTGACTTGTTAATTTTAGCCATTCTCACTGTGGTTTTGATTTATATTTCCCTGATGGCGAGTGATGTTGAGTACTTTTTCATGTGTCTGTTGGCCATTTAGGTGTCTTCTTTGCAGAAATGTCTGTTCATGTCCTCTGCCCATTTCTTGATTGGATTATTTGTTCTTTGGGTGTTGAGTTTGATAAGTTCTTTGTAGATTTTGGATACTACCCCTTTATCTGATATGTCATTTGTGAATATCTTCTGACATTCTGTCAGTTCTCTTTTGATTTTGTTGATTGTTTCCTTTGCTGTACAAAAGCTTTGATCTTGATGAAGTCCCAATAGTTCATTTTTGCCCTTGCTTCCCTTGCCTTTGGTGATGTTTCTTGGAAGAAGTTCCTGTGGCTGAGGTCAAAGAGGTTGTTGCCTGTGTTCTTCTCAAGGATTTTATGGATTCCTGTCTCACATTGAGGTCTTTCATCCATTTGGAGTCTATTTTTGTGTGTGGAATGAAGAAAAGGTCCAGTTTCATTCTTCTGAATGTGCCATCCAATTTTCCCAACACTGTTTTTTTTTTTTTAAAGATTTTATTTATTTATTTGACAGAGAGAGATCACAAGTAGGCAGAGAGGCAGGCAGAGAGAGAGGAACGGAAGCAGGCCTCCTGCTGAGCAGAGAGCCCGATGCGGGGCTCGATCCCAGGACCCTGAGATCATGACCTGAGCCGAAGGCAGTGGCTCAACCCACTGAGCCACCTAGGCGGCCCCCCAACACCGTTTTTTGAAGAGACTTTTTTCCATTGGACATTCTTTCCTGCTTTGGCAAAGATTAGTTGACCATAGAGTTGAGGGTCTATTTCTGGTCTCTCTATTCTGTTCCATTGATCTATATGCCTGTTTTTGTGCCAGTACTGTCTTGATGATTACAGCTTTGTAAGAGAGCTTGAAGTCTGGAATTGTGATGCCACCAACTTGGAGTTTCTTTTTCAACATTCCTCTGGCTATTCGGGGTCTTTTCTGGTTCCATATAAATTTTAAGATTATTTGTTCCTTTTCTTTGAGAAAAATTGATGATATTTTGGTAGGGATTGCATTAAATGTATAGATAGATTTAGGCAGCATAGACATTTTCACAATATTTGTTCTTCTACTCCATGAGCATGGAACATTTTTCCATTTCTTTGTGTCTTTCTCAATTTCTTTCATGAGTACTTTATATAGTTTTGTGAGTACAGATTCTTTGGGTCTTTGGTTAAGTTTATTCCTAGGTGTCTTATGGTTTTGAGTGCATTGTAAATGGGATCAACTCCTTAATTTCTCTTTCTTCTGTCTTGTTGTTGGTGTATAGAAATGCAACTGACTTCTGTGCAAGATTTTATATCCTGACACTTTACTGAATTCCTGTATGAGTTCAAGCAGTTTTGCATTGGAGCCTTTTGGGTTTTCCACATAAAGTATTATATCATCATCATCTGCAAAGAGTGAGAATTTGACTTCTTCTTTGATGATTCGGGTGTCTTTTGTTTCTTTTTGTTGTCTGATTGCTGAGGCTAGGACTTCTAGTTCTATGTTGAATAACAGTGGTGATAGTGGACATCCCTGGCATGTTCCTGACCTTAGGGGAAAAGCTGTCAGTTTTTCCCCATTGAGAATGATATTCGCTGTGGGTTTTTCATAGATGGTTTTGATAATATTGATGTATGTACCGTCTATCCCTAGACTGTGAAGAATTTTGATCAAGAAAGGATGCTATACTTTGTAAAATGCCTTTTCAGCATCTATTGAGAGTATCATATAGTTCTTTTTCTTTCTTTTACTAATGTATTGTATCACATTGATTGATTTGTGGATGTTGAACCTAACTTGCAGCCCAGGAATAAATCCCAGTTGGTCGTGATGAATAATCCTTCTAATGTCCTCTTGGATCCTATTGGCCAGTATTTTGGTGAGAATTTTTACATCCTAGTTCATCAAGGAAACTGGTCTGTAATTCTCCTTTTTGATGGGTCTTTGTCTGGTTTTGGGATCATGGTAATGCTGGCCTCATAAAATGAGTTTGGAAGTTTTCCTTCCATTTCTATTTTTGGAACAGTTTGAGGAGAATAGGTATTAATTCTTCTTTAAATGTTTGGTAGAATTCCTGTGGGAAGCCGTCTGGCTTTGGGCTCTTGTTGGGAGATTTTTTTTATGACATTACTTGTTCAATCTCATTACTGATTATGGGTCTGTTCGGTTTTTCTATTTCTTCCTGGTTCAGTTTTAGTAGTTTATATGTCTCTAGGAATGCATCCATTTCTTCCAGATTGTCAAATTCGGTGGTGTATAGTTGCTCATAATATGTTTTTTAATTGTTTGTATTTCTTTGGTGTTGGTTGTGATCTCTCTTCTTTCATTCATGATTTCATTAATTTGGGTCCTTTCTCTTTTCTTTTTGATTTAAGTCTGGCCAGGGGTTTATCAATCTTATTAATTCTTTCAAAGACCCAGCTCCTAGTTTCATTGTTCTACTGTTCTTTTGGTTCCTATTTCATTGATTTCTGCTTGATCTTTATTATTTTTCTTCTCCTCCTGGGTTTAGGGTTTCTTTGCTGTTCTTTCTCCAGCTCCTTTAGGTGTAGGGTTAGGTTGTGTACTTGAGACCTTTCTGGTTTCTTGAGAAAGGCTTGTATTGCTATATACTTTCCTCTCAGGACCACATTTGCTGTGTCCCAAAGATTTTGAATAGTTGTGTTTTCCTTTTTATTTGTTTACATGAATTTTTTAAATTCATCTTTAATTTCCTAGTTGACAATTCATTCTTAAGGAGGATGCTCTTTAGCCTCCATGTATATGGGTTCTTTCCAAATTTCCTCTTGTGGTTGAGTTCTAGTTTCAAAGCACTGTGGTCTGAAAATATGCAGGGAATGATCCCAATCTTTTGGTACCAGTTGAGACCTGATTTGTGACCCAGGATGTGATCTATTCTGGAGAATGTTCCATGTGCACTAGAGAAGAATGTGTATTCTGTTGTTTTGTGATAGAATGTTCTAAAATATGTGATGTCCATCTGGTCCAGTGTGTCATTTAAAGCCTTTATTTCCTTGTTGATTTTTTGTTTAGGTGATCTGTCCATTTCAGTGACGGGGGATGTTAAAGTCCCTTACTATTATTGTATTATTGTTGAGGTTTTTCTTTGATTTTGTTACTAATTGGTTTATATAATTGGCTTCTCCCATGTTAGGGGCATAGATATTTAAAATTGTAAAAAATAAATAAATAAATAAAAAATAAAAAAATAAAATTGTTAGATTTTCTTGTTGGACAGAACTTTTAAGTATGATATAGTGTTCTTCCTCATCTCTTATTATAGTCTTTGGCTTAAAATCTAATTGATATGATGTAAGGATTGCCACCCAGCTTTATTCTGATGTCCTTTAACATGGTAAATTGTTTTCCACCCCCTCACTTTAAAACTGGAGGTGTCTTTGTGTCCAAAATTAGCTTCTTGTAGACAGCATATCAATGGGTCTTGTTTTTTATCCATTCTGATACCTTGTGTCTTTTGATTGGGTCATTTATCCCATTTACATTCAGGATAAATATTGAAAGATATGAATTTAGTGCCATTTATTGCCTATAAGGTGACTATTACTGTATATTGTCTCTCTTCCTTTCTGGTCTCTTACTTCTAGGCTCTCTCTTTACTTAGAGGACCCCTTTCAATATTTTGTAGGGCTGTTTTGGTGTTTGCAAATTCTTTTAATTTTTGTTTGTCCTGGAAGCTTTTATCTCTCCTTCTGTTTTCAGTGACATCCTAGCTGGATATAGTATTCTTGGCTGCATATTTCCCTCATTTAATGCTCTGAATATATGATGCCAGTCCTTTCTGGCCTGCCAGTTCTGTGTGGTGCCAATCTAATATTTCTACCATTGTATGTTACAGACCTCTTGTCCTGAGCTGCTTTCAGGATTTTCTCTTTGTTACGGAGACTTGTAAGTTTTACTATTAGATGATTTCATTGATTTTGATTTTTTTATTTTATCAGATTTGATTAGATTATTGATTTTATTGATTTCTATGTCTCCTGGATTTTGATGCTTGTTCTCTTCACCAAATTAGGGATATTCTGTGCTATAATTTGTTCCAGTATACCTTTGCTCCTCTCTCTCTTTCTTCTTCTTCTGGGATCCCAATTATTCTAATATTGTTTTGTCTTATGCTATCACTTATTTCTTGAATTCCCCCCTTGTGGTCCAATAGTTGTTTGTCTCTCTTTGCTCAGCTTCTTTATTCTTCATCATTTGGTCTTCTATATCACTCTCTCTTCTACCTCATTTATCCTAGCAATAATAGCCTGTATTTTCTATTGCAACTCATTAATAGCTTTTTTTATTTCAACTTGGTTAGGTTTTAGTTTTTTTGTTCCTCCAGAAATGGATTTTATTTCCCTAAAAAGGGATTCTCTAGTATCTTCCATGCTTTTTTTGAGCACAGCTAGAACCTTGATAATTATCCTTCTGAACTCTAGTTCTGACATATTACCAGTGTCTGTATTGATTACATCCCTAGCTGTCAGTACTGTCTCTCTCTCTCTCTCTCTCTTTTTTTTTTTTTTTGGTGAGTTTTTCTGCCTTATCATTTTATCCAGATAAGAAAAGATGAATGAGAGAGGAGAATACTGAAAAGGTAGCGATGATCCTAGAAAAATATACACTAACCAAATCAGAAGAGACCCAAAACCAGGGGGAAAAGAAAGGGTGAAAAAAAGAAAAAAAAAATATATATATATTATACTGGTTAATAGAACAGAGCCACACACTTGATTTTGGGCATATTTTAGTCTGTTAGAAGAAACTACCTCCCAAAATTTTAAAGAAGAAAAAACTTTATATATATATAAATACACACACACACACACACACACACACACACACACACACAAATATAAGGTTAAACACGATGAAAGATGAAATATTACTGAAAAGATGAAAATTTAAAAAGATTCTAAAAGAGTAATTAATAAGATAATAAGTTGGTTGAAAAAAGATAAGAAAAAAAAAGGAGGGAATGTGCTCAGGGTGGAGACTAGAACAAAGCTACACACTAGATTTAGGGTATATTTTGATCTATTAGAAGAAACAGTGTCCCAAAATTTAAAAAAAAAACAACACCTATATATATATATACAAAAATAAGTTTAAATACAAGGGAGGGATAAAATATGACTATAACAATGAAAATTTAAAAATATTTTTTAAGGATATTGATAAGATAAAATAGTTTAAAAATGTTAAAATAAGAAAGAGGAATACTTTAAAAAAATAGAGTAATAAAAAAATAAAATTAAAAAAAAATTAAGTTTGAAAGACTGAAGGATCATGGGGGAAGAGCCATGAATTCTATGTGTTGCTTTCTCCTAGCTCTGGAGTTCTGCATTTCTCATTGATCAGAGAACTTGGTCTTGGCTGGATGTTCTTGCTGATCTTCTGGGTGAGGGGCCTGTTGTAGTGATTCTCAAATGTCTTTGCCCACGGTGGAATTGCACCACCCTTACCAGGGGCCAGCCTAAGCAGTCTGCTCCGTTTTGCTCTTGGTAGCTTTTGTTCCCTGAAAGCTTTCCATACAGCTTTGGAGGATGGAAATGAAAATGATGGCTTCCCAATCTCCAGCCCATAGGAGCTGAGAACTCAGGGCCCTACTCCTAAGTGCACCTTCAAAGAAAAGCAGTCAGTTTCTCCCATCTCCCTTGTCTCCGGCCATACTCCTAGCTCACCCAGCCCATGACTGAGCATTTCTATCTCTAGTGCACAGCCCCGTTTGGAGTCTCTAAACCCAGCATATTCCTGCAGCATGCTCTCCCGCTGCTCCTCCTAGAGGAGAAAGGAAGGGGTCTCCCTGGATCTGCCACTCATAGGGTCCCTGCTTGAAGAGCACGAGCTCAGAGCCCTCTCCTCAGCTCTGTCTCTGCAGCCAGCTTCTCTGTTGCGATACCTGGAAGATCTGCCACACTCAGGCACCCCCGATCTTTCTGTGACCCTGCCGGTCCTGGGACCACACTCTCTCCATGAGGGCTCCACCCCCCATTTAGCCTCTGGAGTTATGTCCCTCAGTGGAACAGAGTTGTAAAAGTTATAATTTTGTGCTCCACTGCTCTATCACTTGCTGGGAGCCGGCCCCTCCCCCTGCAGTCTATCTTCTTCTATATCGCCTCAGATTCACTTCTCTGTACATCCTACCTTCCAGAAAATGGTTGCTTTTCTGTTCCTAGAATTGCTGCCCTTCTTCTCTTCTGTCTCCTGTTGTGATTGTAGGTGTTCAGAATGGTTTGATAACTGTCTAACTGAATTCCTGGGACCTGATGATATTTAGGTCTTCTAGTCCTCCACCGTCTTGCTCTTCCTCCCTCCAAGAAGCACTTTAATTCACATTTCATAGTTTCCATTGGAGATATATATTTTGAGTTGAGAAATCTGATAAGAATAAGCATAGGAAAGATATTGAACATGATGAATTTTGTGATTGTCACTTACATGATGAACTGCTATGAGTCTCTAAGTAAAGCTAAGTCTTAACTTTCTTGTTGTGTTTTTAAAGCACTCTTTAAAATACCCTGCCTGTCACATATAAGTTTAACATTTCAATATTTTTAGACAAACTGTAAATATAATAAGGATGGAGTATATCAATATTACGGTTAGGAATCAGAAAACTAGCCATTTTTCCCATTCTGGGTAGTAACCAATGGGTAAACACCATATCAGTGTGGGAGTCACATCAATGAGAAAACAGATGGAAAAGTACATGTTTAATACATATTGCCCACATCGAAGGTCTCTGATAGAGGCTGGATTTGAGGAAGCAAATTAAGCATGATTGTGTCTCATGAATTAATATATTCTGGCCCTTCTGGAGTGTACAGAACTCAAGTTCTTCTCAGCTACGCTGATCACAGGTCTGCCTCATAATCTGCCTTGTGTGCTTCACACAGCACAAAACGACATGAATGGCACTTTTGCTTCTAATGCCCATTTTCATGCTTTTGCTAAGTTAAAGAGGTATAAAGATTAGAGGTTTCTTTTTCTCTTTAAGGCATAGGAAATTTGCAATGTGTAAATTTTTTCCCATTGTCTGTGAGTTTGCTACAATATGATTAAGTAAATTATATTTCCTTTCTTGGAGATAATGAAAGAGGAGAGAGCATGCTGCTCATTTTTTCATTGAGATATAATTGACATAATGTTATATTACTTTCAGGTATACAGTGTAATCATTCAATATTTATATGTATAGCAAAATGATTGACACAGTAAGTCCAGTTAACATCTGTCACCATACAGTTATAAAATTTTTTTCTTGTGATGAGAACTTTCAAGGTCTACTCTCCTAGCTACTTTTAAATATGCAATATGGTATTAATTCTAGTCACTATGCTGTGCATCACAACACCCTGATTTATTTAATGACTGGAAATTGGTATGTTTTTGACCCCCCCCCTTCACCCATTTCACCCACCTCTTGACTCAGGGAACCACCACTCTGTTCTCTGTATCCAAGAGCTCTGTTTTTTGTTTTGTTTTGTGTTTTAGACTCTACATATAAGTGCGATCATAAGGTATTTATCTTCTTCTGTCTTACTTCACTTACCATAAAGCCCTCAAAGTCCATCCATGTTGTCCCAGTGGTATTCCATTGGGCATGTGTACCATATTTTCCTTATTCATTTGTCCACTGATGAACATTTTGATTACTGTGCATACTACAATTGATCATGAAAACACAGGTATATCTTTGAGCTAATGATTTTGTTTCCTTTGGATATAACCTAAGATGGGATTTCTGGGTCATATGGTAGTTCTGTTTTCAATTTCTTGAGGAACTTCCATGCTGTTTCGCAGAGTGACTGTACCAGTTTACATTTCTTCCAACAGTGTACAAAAATTCCCCTTTTTTCCACATCCTCACCAGCATTTGTTATTGCTTGTCTTTTTTTTTTTTTTTTAAATTCCAGTAATTAACATGTAGTGTTACATTATTTTCAGGTATAATATACAGTGATTCAGGAATTTCATACATCACCCAGTGCTTGTCTGGACAAGTGCACACCTAAACCCCTTTGCCTATTTTACCATCGCCCCCCTCCACCCACCTCCTGTCTGGTGTTATTGCTTGTCTTTTTTATAATAGGCATAATAAGAAATGTGAGGTGATATCTCATTGTGGTTTTGATGTACATTTCCCTGAGCACCTTTATATGTACCTGTTGGCCATTTGTATGTCTTTGGAAAAATGTCTGTGTAGGTCCTTTGTCCATTTTTAAAAATTGGCTTATTTTTTGCTATTGCGTTGTATTATTCCCTTGTGTATTATGGATAAATATTTATCAGAAATTTGGTTTGGAAATATTTCCTCCCACTGCATAGATTGTCATTTCATTGATGGGTTCTTTTGTTGTGAAAAAGCTTTTTAGTTTGATATAGTACCAATTGATCATTTTTGCATTTGTTGCCTTTGCTTTTGGTGTCAAAAAGTCATTGCCAAGGCCAGTGTTAAGAAGCTTACTCTCAAAGTTTCCTTTGAGCAACTTTATGATTTCATGTCAAAATTAATCCATTTTGAGTTAATTTTTGTGCATAGTAAGATAAGGGTACAGTTTCATTCTTTTGGTTGTAGATCCATTTTTCCAACACTGTTTATTGAAGAGACGAGCCTTTCACTGTTGTATATTCTCACCTGTTTTGTTCACTATTAATTGGCCAAATAGGCTTTTAATTTACTAATTTAGTCATGGTGAATGTTATGGACTGACTTGTGATCCCTCCCAAATTCACATGTTGAAGCCCTAGCCACCAGAGCCTCAGAATATGACTATATTTGGAGATAGGACATTTAAAGAAATAATTAAGTTAAAATGAGGTCATTAGGGTATGCCCTAATCCAATGTGACTCTTTTCTCACAGTTCTGCAAACTAAAATTCATTCGTTTTAGTTATCTGTCTTTTGGTATCTTGTTATGGCAGCTCTAGCAGACTAATACAGTGAGGAAGATTTCAATTTGCCTTCCCCTCTATGACACATCTTACCACACGGGTTAAGGAATCTGTTCAGCATTGTGCCAGCTACCAATGAGTCTCACAATTATAAAATCAGGCCTGAGAACAGTGTATCCATGGGTCACTTAGCTCCCTGTAAGCCGGACTTGAATCGTAATTTCATTTTATCAACTAGTCTCCATGCTCTGCCATTCTAACAAGGGACCATGGTGACCCTTTGAAATTTTGGATTGTGATGTCATTTTAGGTACAGTGTCTAATAGTCTTGGAAAAAAATCTAGTGTATGGTTATAACCCAAGTATATATATATCCCTAAATCCTTAAGAGTGCAAATTGAGGAAATTACTACAAAACCAACTGTTTACTGAGGACGGTATTGAGCATTTTAAACTCATTGAGTGGTTTCATATTTCACATCATTGTTATAATATTTATTTATCCCAAGATTTTATTTATTTATTTGTTGGAGAGAGAACGAGACAGAGAGAGTGTATGTGCACACAAGCAGGGGAAGCAGCAGGCAGAGGGAGAAGCAGGCTCCCAGTTGAGCAAGGAGCCTGATGCAGGACTGGATCCCAGGACCCTGGGATCATAACCTGAGCTGAAGGCAGACACTTAACTGACTGAACCACCCAGACATCCCCACATCATTGTTTTTTTTTTAAAGATTTTTATTTACTTATTTGACAGACAGAGATCACAAGTGGGCAGAGGGGCAGGCAGAGAGAGAGAGAGAGAAGGAAGCAGGCTCCCTGTGGAGCAGAGAGCCCAATGTGGGGCTCAATCCCAGGACTCTGGAATCATGACCCGAGCTGAAGGCAGAGACTTTAACCCACTGAGCCACCCAGGTGCCCCCCACATCATTGTTTTGAATATGCTCCTGGAATCCCATTTTTTTCTTAATGACATCCAGGTATATCTCATAACTTCTGGAATCTCAAAGCTAGAATTAGTCTGTTTCTATTATTTTTGGTCTAGTACCAGTTAAAACTCTGAAATCATATTTAAGTATCTTAAGGTCCTCATCAGTGTAGTCTGGGCGTCTGCTTAATAGATCTGGAAGTATGGAGAAGGCATTGTCTGTTCCAATTCAAACTCTTGGCATCTGGAATAAACAGTGGGATATGTGTGTAATCCATTTCTGAGACATTTTCTTTGCTTATGATAGATATAGGCTGCTAGATAAGAAGGAAACTGTGTCCCCCCCCTCCCCATTAGCAATTATCATCAACTCCTTGTTGGTTTGGCTGCAACTGATAAAATGTTGATTCCCACTGAGTAAAAAGGTATTTGGTGTTGGTGCTTTTCTGGGGAGAGAGTAATTATGTAAGTTTTAAGGAAGGACTCTGTTCTATGGTCTTTCCACTATATACTTTGATCCAGCTCCTTTAAACCTGTTGTCCCGTTAGCTCCTGTCAGAGCAATCCACCGCATTCCTTTCCCTCTTTTGGTAAGCAGACTTCTTGGTTAAGACAGTAGAAGATTACTCAGGCCCAGGTGCTTTCTGCAATGTCCACTTGTCCTTCATACTTTCTACAGGTAATAACAATCATGTAGGTTTCCCTCTTTACTCTTTCACTTTTATATCCATGTCCTATTTCATGTTTCTTCTGGTCATCTTACTAATTATTTTGGGAAATTATTGAGGTCTTAATTATGTTGTGGAAGTTGAAGAAATACTAACTTCAAATATTTCCCATCCATTCTTTTTTCCCCTTCTTGTATTCTGAAACATGTTTTAGAAAACTTGGTATTTTTCACTGTTCTTGGATGCACTGTCCCAGTGTTTTTCATTGCTTTTCCCTTTGTGTTTCATTGGGATAATTTCCAGTCAACATTCTTCAAGTTAATGGATTCTTTGCTTAGCTGTGTTGAGTTGAAAATGAGCCCTTTCAAATACATTTTTCATCTTTTCTACAGTGTTTTATTTCTAGAATTTACAATCAATCTAAACAATGTGAACCACTATTTGTTCAAATAAGTATTTTGTCTTATTTTTTGTCCACTAACAGTCGGTAATTACAGGGTTGCATGAATTTGTTCTACTACTTACTGATGCTATGTTCATTTGCTTTTCAATATTTTCCTTTCTGGGCTTTGTTATGGATAGCAATTATTGCTATGTCTTCCAGTTCACTAATATTTTCTTCTATTCATTACTTTCAATATGTTTTTATGTCTAGAAGTTAAATTGGTGTATTTTTATATTTTCCATGACTCTCCTTAACATGCTCTTGCTTTTCTCTTAACTTTTTGAACATATGGACAATATTAATAACTTACTTACTGTCTGTGGCTACTAATTCTATCATTTCCATTGTGCAGTGTCTTCAGTGAAAAAGAACATTTTAAAATAGTTTTCACAAATTATAACATTGAAACTTTACAATAATTCCATGAGGATAGTTTTTATTATAAATTAGAAAACTGAGTGTTACAAGGAATAAGAACCATAAAAGATATCACTTAGTTTGTAACTTCTAACCTGTGTATTGCACCCATATCTATATGATTCCAATGAAACAACTTACATTTTTTCTTCCTTATTTAGGTATATTTTATATTACCAACAGAACAATTAACAAATTATCTTTTTTTAAGATTTTATTTAATTTATTTGACAGAGAGATCACAAGTAGGCAGAGAGGCAGGCAAAGAGAGAGGGGGAAGCAGGCTCCCTGCTGAGCAGAGAGCTGGATGCAGGGCTTGATCCCAGGACCCTGAGATCATGACCTGGTCAAAGGCAGGGGCTTAACCCACTGAGCCACCCAGGTGCCCCAACAAATTATCTTTTATCCCTTTCCAGTCAGTCTTCTGAGTTCGTAACTGCTGGCCTGTGTTCTATAACTGAGGCTAGTTTTATATCACCTTGAATTTTATACAAATAGAATTCTGCTGTATAGATATGATTTATTTTACTCAGTATAGCATTTTGGGATTCAGACATGTTAGGGCATGTATAAGTGCTTATCAGTTAGCCAGTTGGGTATATATTAAATTATGTCATACCATGGTCTGGATAACGTAATTTTCTGATGATTAATAGGACTAAAGAATTCAATAGTCAGATATTAACATTATTGATAGAATATTAATTTACTATAAAATGGCTATTTGTATATTTTTGGTACTTCTTCTAGATTGTTTCTTTGTGGTTTTTAGGAAATCATGTCATAGATTGTAACTTTTCTCAGTTTTACATGTTGCAAATATCTTCTCCCAGTATATGACCTGTCTTTTCAATATTAAGGTGATTATTAATGAGTGTAAGTTCATGATTGATGCTAACTTAGATTTTATTAAAATTTTTTTCTTAGAGTTAATGTTCACGAGATTGTTTGATTTTCTTCAATAAATTAAAATATTAACCATTTCCATTTTTTTCCTTTGGTATTCAATATAACAGTGCTCAATTTTAATTTTCTACTTAGACAAACATTTTTTCAGTGTATTTATTGAATTATCACTCATCTTCCACTGATGCACTTTGATATGCTATTCCTGTTGTATATAAAGATCTACCACCTGTATTAGTGTATGTTCATTCTATTTCTGAGATCCATATTCTGTTCCATTGTCTTATTTATGTTTTAATACCATACTATCTTAATTACCATGGGTTTATGATTTATAGTATGTATGATATTTACTAGGAACATTTAAAAGAAATTTTTTTGGAAGTGCCTTTGTTATTCTTGGCCATTAATATTTATAGACGTTTCTGAATCAAGTTTTTATGAAAACTCCTATTGGGACTTTTACTGGAATTGTGTTGAATTTATAGAACATTTGGAATCCATACAATAGTAAGGTATATCCATAAATGTCCTGTAGTATGCCATATATAGTTATTCTTTATAATTTTTATAGTTTTTCCCAGAGATTGTACATATTTTTCTTAGATTTTTTAAAAAATTATTTAAGGAGTGTCTTCCTTTTAATAATACTTTCTAGGAGTTATCTCTTCTAGCATTGTAAGTGACCTATGTATATTGTTTAAAGGATAGTTACTTTATCTGGTAAAGTATACATATGAGAAATACACAAAAAACTATATTTTACATTAAAGTATAATCATTGCTTATAAAATAGGAACAGTTAAAGGAAACTCACTATGACCACTTAATGTGACATTGAAATGTGATAATTAAAAAAAAGGAAAAAAAATCTAATTTGCTGATTTGCTGATTATAGGCTTGTCAGTTTCAAATCCTAGAAGAATCTGTGGGTAGTAAAAGAAGTTATAGAATACATCAATAATTTTCTGGATAAAATAACTCATTTTCAAATGTTTATAATTTAATTTTATACATTTTTTTCTTGCAATAGTTGTATGAAGCTGAAAGGGAAGAGTGTATTATTCTATTTCAGAAATGAGGGAAAAATTCTGAATTATGAAGACTAACAATTACCATGTGGCTAAGAATGAGTTGTAACTTGGGCCTAAAATATGAAAACCAAGTTTTACTTTTACTAGGAGATAAATATCTGGGTAGAATATTTAGGATTTCGTTATACTTAAATTGGACCTTTGACTCAAGTGTGGAGGAGAGGTTGTCTTGAGTGATGCTTTTAGGAATCTGCATATGAGCAAGTTTTTGATTTGTCTTCTTTGAAACAGTCCAACACTTCCTTAGCACTCTGTGTGTTCTGAAAGGTCATTTCTTTGTGCTTCTGCAGTTAGAGTTCTTACAAGCTCTGTCTCCAAAATGAAAGAAACTAAAAGGTAGATTTAAGTGCAGGTAAAGTAAAGTACAATTTATTGAAACTTGTTCGTACATAACATGATGCTAATCTGTGCCATAATTAATTGCAACCTATTGCTTTTAGCAGCACATACATTTAAGGTTAGTGAACAGTCATGTGAAGTACAAATAAATTGTTTAGAAGATAGAACTGAAGCCCTAAGGAGATGATATTGAAGAATGTTTTGGAATATGGAAACTGAACAGATAGATGTAAGGACTTCTCCCAAGGTGGGAGAAGATGAAATCTAAGTGCTGCAGAGGAGAATGGTAAAGTTCAAAGATACAGAAATATGGCAATTAATAAACCCACACATCTGTGACTTTTTTTTTCCCACCATGGCAGAAAAAAGAAACAAAAAATGTTTTTTAAAGAAATTGTGAATTGAGACATTAGACCCTCTTCTTAATTCTGCTTCTGCCCCTTCCTTTTACACATGTTGTTATCCAATGAATAGGTTGTACCCCAAACTCTCTCTCCTTTGTCATCTGTTTTAAAGAACCCAGACTGTAACAGGAGCCATTACATCAGTGTGTGATATGAGCTGATTTAGGTTTTGGAAGGAACAAGAAGTGTTTCACTTTTCTTTTTTTTTTTAAACATGATCAGAAATTCAGCTAAAAGGATTCCCTGATGGATGTCATGGGAGTAAGCAAGAAAAGAAAGAAGAAAATGATTACAATATTTTATGACCTGAGCAAGTAGAATGGCATTGCTGCCACCAATGGAGTTGTTGATTGGGCATCTGGATATATGAATTGAGTTTGGGATAAACGATTAAAATTTATGAATTACAGCATGTAAATGGTGCAGTGATTAGTGGCCTGAGCCTTAGGTTGCTCTAGCATTTAACTGTTGGGAGAAAGGAAGATCTGGAAAATATAAGAAGGAAACACCAGTATTTTGGAGAAAACCAAAGTACTGTGGGACTCTGTAAACCAGATAAGGGACGTGTGTCCTTGGAGGAACAGTGATTAATTGTAGCACATGATTCTATTAAGTAGGATGAAATTTGCTCTAATATATTAATAGCTTTGCCTCAGGGGAGAAGATCTAGAATGAAGCAACCACATTAGTAAATTTGGTCTGTATTATTCCAGTACATTATTTTAGAATTAAAATACTTACAAATATATAAAATATTTTATATTTTTATAATTCTATAATTTTCTAATATTCAGCATTATGAGTTATATACATACCAATATATAGTTATAAATGACTACATAAATGTGCATATGTGCCTATATACAAGCATACCTATATAAAAACATGTATATGTATACATATACACACATATGTATATGCATGCATATATAACATCTATGTACATGCATCAAAATGTATATAGACATGTACAATATATATGTATTATTTCATATAGACATATATGTATGCATATATTTGTTCTTTTGTCCTATTCTAGTAAAATTTTTCTAATTTGATGCCAATATCATATTTGTAATCTGCCCATTTGAAATAGATATTTGGGCAAGCACCATTTTCTCTCTATGTCTTGGTATTTCCACTACTCACCTCCATACATAAATATCCTTTCTTTAATTTTCTTGGCTTTTCTTGTATTCTTTTTAAAATGTACTTTTATGTAAACCTAGGTTGATATTGTGATTAATGTTGCTCTGAATTCATAGATTAAATTAGGAAGAAATGATATTTGTTTGTTAATCCCATCTGTATTTGTTGTGGCTAAGTGCTTCCTTTTATCCTGTATATAAATGTACTTAAATATTACAAAGTTTCTTGTCAATATATGGATTACCAATATGCATAATCACTTTTTATTGCAATCATTTGTTATGGTATTTTTGAAATCTAAGTAAAATGACACATGTACACATTGACCACAGTAGATCACTATAAAGAAATTTCCAAATAGGTAAATGCATGTAAAATTTGGATTCATCCTGTGTCACTATACTACAGTGGTATCTAGTTTGTAAAAAATAAATGAATTATGTTCACCATCTTTCCACATCCATTATGGTATCAGGAAGAGAGAGCTTTTGGGTCTCTGGTAGGAAGTAGACACATATGGAATCCATGATGGCAGGGGTCATAGAGAATGTTGAAAATGGTGCAAAATACCATCAGTTATCAATACTAAAGAACATAGTGTTGCAACTAAACCACTAGTAAATGTAGATATGCCCTGAATAATGCACCTATGAAAAGAGATAATTTATTTTAAAGCAAAACACTTCAAATTGACTCTGATTCTTACTTTTTTTCCTATAGAATCTTTTCCATTCCACTCAAGATTATCTTTACATTATGTGCATTCTAATAGCACTTATATGTATACGCCCAATACTTTCAAGTGACAAAACTAAGATATAAAAATCATAACTGGCATTTCTATTAGCTCCGCTCTTGCTTGAAGCTCTTTAATGCTTCCCTTCACATCAAAGTGATACTGAATTTTCTTACTATGCCCAAGGATGTTCAAATCAGGGGTCAGCAAATTTTGTCTAACAGTAAATATTTTGGGCTTTATAGACTAAACAGTCTCAAGCTTTTTACAATTATTCAACTCTGTCATATAATTTAGAAAAAATGTTAACTCAAGCTGAAAAGTCAAGAGGAAGACACTTAAGTGGCCTGTGGGCAATGATAGTAGGAAACAGGTATTATTGATAGGTCTTGGAAAACAAAGAGAAGTCTGGGATTTTAAAATTTAGAAGCTGGAAAGTAGTAGAGCTGAAGCTTTTATCTACTGAGGAGGTGGCACTCATTTAGTGCTGATGTCTCTGAATTAAGAGAAGGGGCCTGCATGGCCTAGACTCAGGGCTCTGAAGAGGGGGCACAAACCAGCTGTTAACTCTTGGTGGGGTATGATAAAGCGGGTTGAGTTGATACAAGGAGGTGTTGCCACTACTGCAGTGAAGAGGCATTATGGAGGGACACTAACAGGAATAGGAAATAGACCCGAAGAAATGTGTCTTCGCTTCCTGTTGCACCTTTGCAATACATGTCTAGCTCCCCCTATTGGCAAAGGTTTACAGGTTTCTGCTGGAAAAATAGAAATGTGGTTTTTCACATCACAAAGTAGAGATAAGAAGAGTGTGTTTGGAACTGAGAGATATTAATCTCATAACTAGCCCGATGTATTCACACACTATGCCCATTTGTGGGCAGCATCACTAAAAAGGTCCACTGATCATGGTCATGTCTTATTTATGTGTGCATATATTACCAGTGACTAATTCTTCCTTTTAAATAAATCATTTAAAAAAATGAACTGTATCCTTTTTGAAGACAGATCTTGAACCTTGTATTTTGCATCACTCAGTCTACTCAGTTACTTTTATGGATATGTTTTAGGGAAATTGTTTTCCCTAAGGTCTATGTTTCTCTGAAATTTGAAAGCCTAATGTAAATTTGATAGTGTATCAATCAATTCAATTTAATATTTCATTAATATTAATTGCAAAAATTTTTTAGCATGTATGCTATCCTGACTTTATAAAGAACATAGAATGATTTTGTATTTGTTATAATATTAATATCAAATTAAGTAGAATAGAACAGTTATTTTGCATTTTATATGTGAGGAAACAATTATAATGATTAAGGAAACTTTCCATGATGAGAAAGCTTATACTGAGTAAACTTAATCTGTAATAAAAGACTCCATTATTCTAAACCTAAAACAGATTTCATCTATTTCCAGGGACTTAGAACAAGCACCATTGGACTGCGTATTCTAAAAAATAAATATAAAATCTTTTAGTTCTAATAATTGTAACAAATGAACCGAGGTAGGATTGATATAGAAAAATTGCCTGTATTAAGTGATGCTTTGATGTACACTGACATGCACTGATGTGCACCGCGAAAGGATTAGCACAAGTAAGCCAACCAGCATATCTGTCACCCCACATAGTTATCACTTCTTTCCTATGTAACAACAGCACTTAATATCTACTCTTGGCAAATTTCAAGTATGCACCACAGCATTATTAACTGTTGTCCCGGTGCTGTACATTAGATCTCTAGAGCTTATTCATCTTATAAGTGGGAGATATTGGTCAAAGGGTACAAACTTTCAGTTTTTCCTTCCCTTCCCAGCCTCTGATAACCATCATTCTACTGTCATGAGAGAACTTCTAGGAGTGATGAACATTTTCTGTATCTGCATTGTGGTGTTTAAGTGATTATATTGTGGAAAGCCACCAAACTGTAAACTTTTAAAAATTATGTTGTTAGTCACCACACAGTACATCATTAGTTTTTGGTGCAGTGTTCCATGATTCATTATTTGCATATGATGAGGAAGAGATGAAACAAGAGAGACTATGGACTCTGGGGTTTCAGAGGGGAAGGGGTGGGGGATGGGTGAGCCTGATGGTGGGTATTAAGGAAGGTATGTGTTGTAATGAACATGGGTGTTATACACAAATTGTATACTTTAAAAAGGTGGGCTTACATAGGCAAATGAAAATTTAAAAGAAAAAGTAAATTGGGTTAGTTCAGATGCATTTCTTGATTTTGGAAAATGCATGGGCTCTGGGTTATATAAAAAATGAGGAACAGTTCATGGAATGTATGTAAACAGTATAATTCTCATTGATGCTGCCGTATATTATTGGCTGAGTGATTTTATGTCTTAATATTCTGATATACTTGTCATTACTTTTCACGCAAGATTCAGGATCTTTTTATTCTCTGCTTCTATAAATTGTTTTTTTCAATTGCACATAAGAGATCCTGCAATATTTTTGTGTGTGTCTTATTTATTTCACTCAGCATGGTGTCCTCTGGATTCATCGATGTATCTTAATTATATACAATTTTAATTTTAACAACTTTATTCATTATCTTCAAAGCTGTCTTCAACAGTAAAAGTCTCTCTCCCTTTGAATGAACAATTTCATCTTTTTACTAATAAGGAGTTGGATAAAATATTTTAAAAATGTGTCTCACCAAGAACCTTGTCTATATTATGTAAATTAGATACTTCTGAATATCTTTTTACCTTTTTGCTTTTTGATATTCTTCCTGTTCTTCTAGGCTAGTCCCTCCACCTACAGTTGTTGTTGTTTTTTTAAATAGTATTAAATGCTCTTATTAGAAAACAAGAAAGACAAACCATGAGAGACTCCAGACTCTAGGAAACAAGCTGAGGGTTACAGGTGGGAAGGGAATGGGGTGACAGGGTGGCCAGATGATGGGCATTAAGGAGGGCACACATTGTGATGAGCACTGGGTGTTGTGCGCAACTATTGAATCATTGAACACTACATCAAAAACTAATGATGTACTGTATGCTGGCTAACTGAATGTAATAATAATAAAAAAAGAAACATTGAAAGTAATTTTTCTTAAATGTTCAACTCATGAAGCTTACCAGCAACATATACAACAAAACAGCAAAAACAATTCCCCCAAAAAGTATTAGTCAGGAGCTAACAAAGTTGAAGGTAGAAGTTTATGAAATAGAACACATAAACACACAAAAGAAATGATCCATATAACCAAAATAGTATTGTTGTTATCAGATTTTACCCAGGAAAACAGAGCCCTGGCGAAGTAGTTCAGTAGAAAGACTTTAATTTAGGGGAGGAGTTATAAGAGAATGGAAAGGGCTAAAAAGGTCAATGGGATATTGAGTCAACCCAGAGATTAGCAGTGAGGAACCCACTGTGGACTATAGGGCTAGGTGGGTAGAGGAATGGTTGATGTTATCAGAGAACAACAAATCAGACTATTTTAGTTCTCTTCATGAAGGGAAAATAACTCATTTTGAAGAAGCTACTCGAAGATGGAAAAAATTAAGTATTTACTTTGGTCCTTGAATCTCCCACTGGTACTGCACATGGGGGAATCTGTTCAGAAGTCAGTTGTGAAGGGATCTAGGGAAAGATACCGTGCTCTCAGATTCATTCTCCACTCTTCTTCAAACAAGCAAATGATGAGGGTACCACCCTCCAAGGTTTATGACCTCTTGAAAGTCCATGTCATGATTAGTTCTTTAAAATGCAAATAAAATTATTTTAAAACTTGTGGATAAATTGGGGCACTTCAGTTTCTTGGACAGTTAAGCATCTGCCTTGGGCTTAGGTCATATCCCACGGTCCTGGGAATGAGCCTGGCGTCAGCCTCCCTGCTTAGCGGGAAGCCTGCTTCTCCCTCTCCCTCTGAAGCTCCCCCTGCTTGTGCTCTCTCATGCTCTCTTTCTCAAATAAAATCTTTTAAAAAAAATTATGGGTAAAGATGGACACACCTGCTCAATTTCAGCATGAATCCCATGAATAAAATTTTTTTCCCCTGAGGTCACTCTAATGTCTCTAGACCATCACTGAGCTAAAACTTGATCTTGCCTCTGAGATTTAAACTTTTATATTCTGCTTATTAGAACTTTTGGGGGGAGGGTATGACAAAGTACATGCAAATCAACATGTTCAAAAATAAACTTACCTTATTTCTAACACTTGTTCTTCTCCTGGGTCCATTTTTATTGCCATCCACCTAGCTGACCCAGTGAGAATCATGGAGGCCACATTCTTGACTCCACCCTCACTGTCAGTTCTGGGGCCTTTTAATAAATACATCTTGTTGATTTTTTTTTATGCTAACCAGGAATGTTTTATAAACATTCCAAATAGGATTAATTTGATCAACCTTGGTAATTAAGAGAGAATTAAACCCTTCATATTTTTTTAAAGTACTTGTTACAATTAAGCAATGTGTTGAATGCACTCTATCTCCTGTACTGCAGGTCCTCCAACGAAAGCATAGCATATTCATCATTTTATCTTCTGTTGCTAGCACAAATCTTAGCATGATTTTTTGTGTGAAATTAGGTGAGTTTCAGTTTCTTTCATTTTCATTTCTTTTTTTTTTTAATTTTATTTTTTATAAACATATATTTTTATCCCCAGGGGTACAGGTCTGCGAATCGCCAGGTTTACACACTTCACAGCACTCACCATAGCACATACCCTCCCCAATATCCATAACCTCACCCCCCCTCGTTTTAATTTCTTAAAGGTTATCTTTATTTAATGCCCTTGATTCTTTAGTGATATTAACATGTTACATTTCATCAGGTTAAAATTGTTGGCAGTAGGTAATTTTGATCAGCATAAAACAAAATGTAAAGTGAACATGATAAATCTTCTAGTTTTTCCTCCAAAGCTCTGATAATCTCAGTTTGGCAAACAAATATATTGACTAGAAAAGAACTTCCAGCAACAAAGAAGACAAAACTATCAAGGCTCATCGACTGACATATTTTATTACAAAAAATGAAAGATATTGTGTTGCAAACTCTATTACTCCAAGTAAAGATTGAGTCAGAAATATATGATTCCTCAAATTGTGTAAATCCAACCACAGGCCAAAACGGAAAAAAAAAAAAAATGTTGGGTGCCTGGATGGTTCATTTGGTTAAGTGTCTGCCTTAGGCTCAGGTCATGATCTCAGGACCCTGGGATTGAGCCCTGCATCAGGTGTCCTGCTCAGCAGGGAATTTGCTAGTTCCTCTGCCTCTGCCCCCTTCCCCCGCTCAGGTGCGCACACACACTCTCTCTCTCTCTCAAATAAATGAATAAAATCTTAAAAAAAAAATTGTTGACAACTTGTAATAGACAAAGGAAAAGTTAACAAATGCTAATTACATGATCAATTTGTTATTTCTACCTTGGTGTTTATTACGTTCACTCATTATTTATAAATTGCCATACTGAGGATTTAAAGGTCTTAAAACAAGAGAGAATATTCCAATAATCCTGTGGGGGGGGTGTGAAAGTACAAAGCTCAAAAACATAAAAAGGTAGAAATGGAAATATTTATACCAAATAATCTGGGCTAAGTAGTGCTCCAAAATGAACTCAGAGCTTCCAGGCAAGCAAGGTCTGAATTACTTGAAAATCACTGAATGTCTCTATTATTTGTGTGTCCTGAAAATAAGAAATAGCATGTTCTTTGCTGCAATGAATGTTTGTTTGATTTCTTGTTTGTTGCTATATATCTCTTTCTTAGTATACTGACTTGGAAAACGAGCACAATATTAGGTACCTCATGGTAGTCTCCTGAAGTTAAGATTATAGAACAGAGGCTGTAACATTTTAATTAATAAACGTTAATTTTAAATTAATGTAATTAGTACATGCAAAATATTTGAATCCCTTTTAGCAAATCAATGTCTGGATGTAGAAAGAATAAACAATTACTTAAGTAAGAGTAAAAGAATCTGAAAAATGCAACATGGTATGTAGTGAAAAAATTGTCTTATTCCTCCGTAGTTCTTTAACTGCTGCTTCTGTTCATATTGTCTTTCTGGAACACCGTCATGTATCACTTGAGGTGTTTTTCTCACCTAAATTTCTCTCTCTCTCTTTCTCACTTTGTCTTTGGTTTAGTTATGTTCTACTGATGCATCTTCTCTGTCTAGTCTGCATATTAATCCATCGAATCAGTTTCTAATATTAGATACTATGTATTTCACTCTGACATTTTCATTTGATTATATGTAAAAGAATTTCAACAGAGAAATGGGAATCCATATAAAATAAAGCCCATCTTTTCCTCTATTTTCTTAATATATTATTCAGTTATTTTATATAAGTTCCAATTATCTGTTAATATTCTTCATGTTTTTATATATGTCATCATCTTTTCCTCTACTTTTGAACATAATAATCATAGCTTTTTAAAGTCCATTAACTGGATATAATGCAGGTTTATTTCTATTATTTTTGCTTTATTGTGTTTTTTTTGTTGTTGTTATCGCTGTTGATTTTTATGAGGTATGTGGTCCTAGCTTTTTGGCTTGTCTAGTAATCTTTGAGTTAATACAAGTTCTTTATAAAAAGATGAAGGAGCTCTATATGTTACTTTGTTCCAATCTTCTAAGGTAGTGGAACGGTGACTGCTCACTTTCATACTTCAAGGACTGTGTGACTCAAGATTCAGCTGAATCCGTGGTAAGGCATAGAATTGTTCTGGGTACCTTTGGTTCTCCATGGTTTTCAAACGGAATGGTTTTCATATTCTTTCTGACCTCCCAGAAGTGAATGACCATAAACTTAAGTATTTTTCTTTCCAGAGTCTGAAAGCTCTGCTCTTTGGTTTTTAATTACCTGGATTGGGCACTCAAAAAATTAAGCAAATATAGATGAAAAGGACTATGTGATTGAGCCACCCTCAACCAAATCTTCCTGAAAAACTCTGATTTTGTCCTCCAACAGCTGCCCTCTTTGGGCACAAAATCTTCATTTTTTTCTTTTGTGCCCAGATTTATTCAATGCCTACCAAAAGCAGCTAAAGAAATTAGTTCAGCTATTAATATTTTTCTCCTTTGGAATCTCATTCCCTCCTCCACTGTCTTCACAGCTCCTATGGCTGGCAATCAGTTTATATTATTTTATCTGGCTTTTCTAGTTCTTGGCAGAATATTGACCTGCTTCTAGTTATTTCATCCAAAACAGAAATAGAAAAAGAGAGTCCTTTTAACATTGGATTTTCTAATTACTTGTTCCTGGCATATTGCTATCAGGTTGAATTTTATTGTTATTTGATTATATTGACAGAGATTTTTCTGTGAAAAGATTTTGAATTTTTTCTATATTCATCATTATCACATGATTTTTCTCTCTTAATGTGATTTGTATCGGCTGATTTTCTAAATAAAATTAATTTTTGTATTCTTGGAAAAATCTATATTCAAAACATATAATACTTTTAACACTAGATCTGTTTCTTAACATTTGATTTTTTTTAATATATTCTAATTCTTTAGGCATTCCCCAACCTTTCGTTTTTTGGTCTCCCTTTTAACTGTTTGTTATGTATCATATTTATTGCAGTGGTTTTAAAATCCTGGTGAGCTAACTTCAAAGTCTGAATCAAACCTAATTTAGTTTGTGATAGTTAGATTTCTCTTTATTTTCAATGATGTGGGCCTGTGTTTTTCAACATGCTTATAAGGTATGGGCATCGTGCATAAGAATTAAGCAGGCTCTCTGGACTTTGTGCATGAAAATTGGATAGGCTCTCTATGCTGCCATCTCGAAAGGATTTACACTTCCTCTGCCGGGCAGGTAGCATGACGACTGTTTACTATAATGCAGGCAGGACGTGTGATGAATTGGTGAGTCTCATTGTACCTGTGATATTTACCTGTGCTACATGCCTGGTAATTTACTGTTTTTAACTAGGGCTATCTGTATTCTGCATCATATCTCTCCCTGTTGTGTCTTAACTTCTAATTTGGCTTCCTGAGACCAGTATACTCCTCTTTTCAAGTCCTTTTTGCTTTGCTTTTAGCTTCCCATGTCATGTGTCAAATGTCCTGAAGAGGGAAACACTGTGTGTGCTTAACACACCCTCAGCCTGTAAATGCCAATGCGCTTTTCCTCTGGTTTCTTCCATATACCCAGAATTGGCAATTATTTGTAGGTCTCCATCCAGAAGATGAAGAAATTGACTCCCTTTCTGAAGTTTTTTGTTCTCTCAGTTCTGGTTCTCTTTTCTCTTCTTTTCAGCAACTGTCTGCTTTCTCTAAGCATCTTACGATCATATTTTATACAACTCTTCTATTTCTTAGTGTAGTCATTTGCTCCTAGCTATACCAAACTTCTAGAAATTTGCTTTTAAAAATAAATACAAATTTTAAAAATATTTAATTTATTTATTTGTCAGACAGAGAGAGATAGAGAGCTCAAGTAGGCAGAACGACAGGCAGAGGGTGAGGGAGAAGCAGGCTCCCTGCTGAGCAAGGAGCTCAATGTGGGACTTGATCCCAAGACCCTGGGATCATGACCTCAGCTGAAGGCAGACGCTTAAAACACTGAACCACTGAGGCATCCCTAAATACACATTTTAACATTTTGAAACTGATTAATAAACACATCTATCCAATTTTAGTAGAGGAATTTATTTGAAATAAGGAGATAATTTCTTCAACTCTTGATTTTATGAGAAAAAGTTTGATTTCAACTTGATTTCTTTCAGGAATGGTCACTGGGTTTAGAAAGGCTTGGTCGATAGTGTTGAACAACAGCAAAAACAATAATTGGGATATTGGTTCATTGTCTTCTGGCTTGCATAGTTCAGAGGAGAAGTCCGTTATACTGATCTTTGTTCTCATGTCAGTAATGATGTTTTTTTTTTTTTCCCCCTCTGGCTTCTTTTAAGATTTCTTCCTCAATACTAGTATTCAACATTTGCTTTCAACATTTTTATCATTTATTCAACATTTGTATCTTTTTAGTTTTCTTGGAAACCAAGCAGAATAAATCCAGTGAACTTCTTGGATTTGGGGGATTTATAGGTTTAGAAAATTTTTGTCAGGATTTTTTCAATTCTGGCCACCCCTGCCCCCACCCCGGCCCGATCTTTCACTCTGCCTTTACTGTCTATTGGGTTCCAGTTACCTATAGATTAGAATGCTTGATTTTCCCACATGTCAGACTCTGTATTTTTCTATTCCTTTTCTCTCTCAACTGCGGTGATTGGTTTCTACTGCCGTGACTTCAAGTCACTGAGCATTTCTTCTGAAGTATCCAGTCTTCTCTTCATCCCATCCAGTGAGTATTTCAGTTTCATTTAGTTCTTTTTTTTTTTTTTTAATCATCCAATTAGCTCCTCTGTGTATTCATGCTTTCTTTCTTTTCTTGAACATAGTTAATAATAGCTGCTTGGACTTGGCTTTCTGTCAATCACATCAACACTGTTTTTTTTTAATGGGATGTTTTTTCTCCTGATTGTGAGTCAGATTTTCTGTTTCTTTTGTAAGTACAGTGATGTTTGATTTGATGGTAAACATTGTGAATTGTAAATGTTTTGGGTGTCTGGATTTTACTGTTTTCCTTAAAGAGTATTGAATTTATGTCGACAGTAATGTAAGTTCTTTCCCATGGAGATCGTTTTAAGTTTCTTTTAAGCGCTCTTGATGAGTATTTCCCTAAGCTGCATCTTCCTTAATATTCTTTAATCATGCTACTTCAAGGTCTTTTCTCTTTCTGTTCTTCCTGCTTGAACGAAGCCATAAAATATCTGGTAAGCTGTCTGAATTTGTACAAATCCTAGTCAGGGAACCAGCATTAAAGTATGGCTTTCTGGTTCTAGGCCTTGAAATCTTAAGAAGCATGCTGTTTGTATTTATTTTATAGAATCAAATGGGTTAGCGTGATCTCTTCATTCAGGTTTTTGCTTAAATGCCATCCTATTAAACAGGCCATTCATTAGCCATGTGTTTGTTAGCTTATATCCACCTTCGCCTGTCAGCATGTAATCCCCAGTGAAAGCAGGAGTTGTATATGTTTTATATTGCTCTAGTTTCAGACTTAGAATGGTTATGTTCATCATGTACATCGTTATGTACATGCTGAGTATATGATCGGTATTTGGTGAATTTCAAATACATATAACAAACTGAGCTGCCATGTGAATTTGATATTGGTATCTTAATTTCCCAGGTAACATATTAATGACTAAGGAATGTAATTAATTTGCTCTAGATTATAAGTTAAGTTAGGAATAAAATGAATAGAGATTTGAATGTAATTCCCTATGAATTAAAATACCACACCTTTACCCCCTATTGTCTTCTAATATAAATGAAGTTGATTTCCATGGATGAATTGTGCTACCAGGAGTTCTCTGCTTGCGTGGTTAGTGTCTAGTAGCCTTCCATTAAAAATGCATCATAAATGCATCATCTCAAACTTTTATAGAAAAATTTGAAGAAATTAATGTTCAGTGTTTTAATTTTGTTTAGTTGTATTTTTGGTCTCTGTCTATACAAGAGGTATATGTATACACAGAAAGATATATGCAAATATATTATACACACACAAATTTCTATTCAAATATATATAACTGTTTTGTTTCAAAGCCCATTGAATTAAGCCTACACCATAATGCATGGAATGTGCTAGAAGGCTTTGGAAAAAGTAGGGAATGATGAGAATATTCAAACTGGTTAAAGCAGAGGCAGCACAGAGTCCTGCACGTGGCAAAACTGGCAATGATCTCCTTGATTTTAGGATGGTACTGTTCTAGAGAAGCCAGTTCTTCTGGCATCATGGATCTCAGAACTCCCACATTAAAAATTAGTAAATAAATAGAAGCATATTTATTGTTAGCGTTCTAGGGAAAGTGCCAAAAACAATGTCTGAATGTAATCACCATTAGCAGATCTTTTTTTTTTTTTTTTGGAAACATTTTCTATTACTACTTAAATCCTACTCAAATAGACACTCAATTTTGATTTCCTCTCTTTCCATTTATTAATCAAGTGGGAGTATTTTGAAATATCTCATTTGTTCCCTATCAGTTTTGTTCTGAAATATACATATTATTAAATGTAATATTCTCCACAAGTTTTATTAACAAATAGGTTATTCTTTTATATTACAGGAAGGGTCTTATATTATGTCATCTCAACACAGGGTCTTCCATACTCAAAGATTACATTTGTATAATAGTCCATTTTGCATGTATCTTTCACTATACTGTGCAAGTCCGTGCATGCCTTGTTACTGCTGTGAGAGTATTGCTGTCTTAAAGCAGTTAGTCGTATCTAATTACCCTTCCATAACACCCTGGCATCCAGCTCTAGTACCTGTGTGGATCTGAAGTTTGGTTTAATTCAAGGTATTATCAGGCCGTTGGCATAATCCTAATTGAAAAATTTACCTCATGATATATAAAATAACTATGGACCGGTAGTGGAAAGGTAAATGAGAAAATAATTTCTCTCTTTATCCATCTCCTTTAACTCTCTAGAGTTTGTAAAATAATACCAAACTTCTTTGTGTTTTTAAAGAGAAAATGGAATGCCTATCTGAATAAAATGGATTTTATTCAAGGCACAGTGTACCTTTTACAGCATCTCATAAGTACTAGTTATGTGCTACGGGCATATTAAAATATAGGTTTGTAGATACCAGTCTTGAGTCCATTTCAATAGCAGTCAGTTATCATTTAGTATTGTGGCATGTTCAAATCAGAGCAGAATTTTCCAGTCAGTATCAGTGATGAGAAGGGAATTAAATTGAAAAATCTGAGAGCAACTTTAACCAAAAATTATCAGATGTAGTTAGGAACACTGGGTCTTTTCTCAGAAGGGTGAGCTATTCTGATATATAAAACCTAGAGGAGATATACTATGTATGTATGTCTATGTGTATGCATGCATTGTACTCTGAATAATGCACATTATTCTTGTCAGTTATCGTGGTATACAAAGTAAAAGAGGTTTAAAATCTTTTTCTAGTAAGGTAAATTGATTGCCAAGAATGACAACTGTCATTGGTAATATTTGTTTTGAGGTTGTTTAACGATGATACATCACCGTTGTAATTCTTGCTTTTGTGATGTTTTCCAGGGATGGGAAACAAGCTTCATGATAGAGCTATTTTTTTCTCTCACCTCAATATTCAGGTTCTCTGCAGCATCTTTTTTGCCATTAAATTGAGCAACTTTCTTCAGTTCTTTCAAGGCCTTCTCTAGTTTGCCAGCTATAATCAGCCAGCATGCAGATTCTGAAAAAAACACCTGTATGAAGAGTGGCAGACATGTCATCAGAGGCCAATCCTATTTCCACATTTGAACAATTAGCCTTTTTATGGCATTATTTAATTTTTATAAATTTATCTATATTGAATCTCCAGTAAACCCACTACTTTATTATGTGAAAGTGTTTTCACAAAGCAATGTCTGATAGTCAAGTACATGTATACTTTATTAGAATAAGAAACAAGAAATAGAAACCCTTAAAATCTATAGGTTTTCAAAGAGGACATTTAAACATGGTAAATAATAGTTGGAAGTGCAAAGTTAACCCTTTCCAATTTTGTTTTCTTACTTGCTGCAAATGTCTTTCTACTGTTAACATGAAAAATAATGTTCATAACAAAGGGATTGCTTATTCATCATTTTTTTAAAAGATTTTATTTATTTATTTGACAGACAGAGATCACAAGTAGGCAGAGAGGCAGGCAGAGAGAGAGAGAGGAGGATGCAGGCTCCCTGCAGAGCAGAGAGCCCGATGTGGGGCTCGATCCCAGGACCCCGGGATCATGACCTGAGCCGAAGGCAGAGGCTTTAACCCACTGAGCCACCCAGGCGCCCACTTATTCATCATTTTTTAACCACTTATTGGTTAGAACCAGAGGTGCACCTGTCCACAAAGTAACCACTTATGGCAAAGAATAGGAAAACACAAGGTTGATGTCAGTTTAATAAATTAAACCAATGAACATAATTGCTTAAAATAGTAGATACTAAAATGCATCTTCAAATTTCTCTAAATCCAAGTCCTAGTATTTAAGTATTTAAGTCTTTTCACTTCACCTATTTATTAGGAATAGAATTCGGTGGAGTAAGCTTATAAGTTTGGCAGCTCAAAAATGGCTGCAGAGTTCTGGGCACACCTGGTAAGAAATGAAGACTGATCTCTTCCCCTTGAATCTCCACAGGATCTGACAGTTTTGTCTAATGCCATATGGAGGATATTAGCTGTGCCGGCTTCTGAACCCAGACCTTAATAGACTGCCACGTTTTGCTTCCTGTCTCTTAGAATGTTCACTTTGGGGAAAGCCAACTGCCATAAAAGAAGTCTGAATAACTTGAGACTGTCATGCTGTGAGGAAGCCCAAGCTAGCTCTCTGGAGAAGCCTTGTGAACAAAGAGATGCTCACCCACCCCCTACCCATTCCAGCCATCCACTCCAGGAAGATATATGAGTGAAAGGGCCTACAGATAATGGTAGGAAAAGAATTATTATTCTCTCCCGTCTCTCTGTTTTGAATCTGCTGGGAATTCTTGCTTGGGGTCTCTAATATGATGCGGTTAGACCATGGAGAGTTTATTGCAGAGTAATAACCAGAACAGTGTGGCAAATCTTTTGTTATGTCCCACAAATAAACAAAACCATAAAATAAAATTTAATATACTGCAGAAATAAACAGGCAATATAGGGCACAGAGATGACTAATCATAGAATGTGCCATTCTTGAAAGATACAAGGCAATGCAGACAGTAAAATCTGGTCACTGCTGATGGACAAGGAAAGAGTTGTCACGACTATGGGCTAGGATTTTGTTGGAATCCATTCTACAACTGAAAGGGGGAAAAAGAGTTTTAATGGACAATAAAATGGGAAGCATTTAAAATATTTCCCAAATTGGAGGCTGAGAACTAAAACTAACTTACAAAGTACAATGTTATTGCCAAGTATTGTGCCCAGTGCTATTACCATAATGAATCTTAATATACAGTAAACTTGGAAAGTTGGAGCAAGTAATGAGCAAGTTCCCAGCAATCCAATAATCAGAGAAGAATATAGCAATATTTGTTTATGGCCACATCTAGAGAATAATAAATTGAGTTAGTAAATATTAAAAAAATATTGTGTACTTGTAGATAAAGACATAAATCTTACCTAGACCTCCTAAAGATGATCCTACAAGATCTGGTTCTTGCCTCAATTGTTACATTTATCAGACTAGATGGAATTGTTCTAAGAATAGCTCATATTCCTCATGAAAATTTAAAATACTTTCCATCAGAAATGATATTAGAGAAGCAACATTCAGTACAATTCCTGGCAAATTTTAAGCACTAATTAATCATCTGTTGTCCTGAGATACTTACAAAACAGTCTTCGTCTTAGATTTTCAAAACGGGATCATGGTTTCATAATAATTTTTCATGTTTCTATTATGTTATTTCTTTCTTATAAAGGGGGTTCCGTTAATTAACTTGATTCTCTGTGTCTGAGTATTTCATCACAGATTACAACTTTGCAATGCTGGAGGTATTTTATTTATTTTATTTCTGTAGTGTTTGCGTACCTACTGTATCATATTCCTCCCATCTCCTGTACTTTTCTCTATCAAGCCATTTCTCATAAAACCCATTTCCATTATTTCACAGAAAATATCAATAATTTTCTGTTGTACCCTGGGGCCTCAGAAGACAATGAAATCTCATTAGACTGTCTTTCAAAGGTCTTCAAAATCTGGGCATTTTACCTTCTCTAACATTATACCTTTTATGAATGGTATGCAGTTAACTTATGTCCTTTATGCTCTTTTTCCCTTACCTTGAGTATACCTTTCTCCGCTTATTTACTGATCTTAGTTCCACTACTAGGATTTTACTGTAATGTATCCTACATTATCAGAGTTCTTCTACATATTATTCTTCCTATAATTAAAGCTTCAGATGATCTTCTTAACTTCTGAAAGTCTGTTCTTGCTGATTCTAGGCCTTATTCTTTCTTTGGAGCTGTTTATCTCTATCCAGTTTGTACTGCTCATTTAAAATTTTCCAACTCTTTTAAAAAAATTTAAAAAATATAAAATTTTCCAACTTTTTTTCATTTGCTGTAGATCTCTTTCTAACCTTCAGCATGTGGAATAATGATCTTAAAGAGGTTGTTTATTCATTACTTTTTAATCATTTGTAGGTTAGGAGACTCACCTCTCAGCAAAGTAGCCACTTATTGGTGTTCTGATCATTTGCCCTGACATAAATATGGATTGTGACAATGACTTGAGTGACTGTTTATCACACACTAAATCCCACTGAAAAATATAAATAAAAACAGCAGGTTTACAGAGAAACTGAATGAAGGGACAGAATTGCAAGGTAAGTATTTGAGAGGCAAACTAGCTATCTGGTAAGACATTTGGATTTATTTAGTGCTTTAAACTAAGACTATTAAATTCCAAGTAGTTTGCCAGGCACTGGAATTAAAGCAGAGACCTAGAAAGACTGTCCCTGCTTTCATGTTTAAAAGATTCTGGGAGGAATCAAAGATATAAGACAAATTAAAGCTTGAATACTGAGTCCCAGGAGTAAGTATAGAATGGTATGCGATTGTAATGTGCCTAGAAACCCTATCACAAGTGGCTATTTAAATCAAGATTTGAAAAACGAGGAAAAAATACTATGTAAGCTTAAATGAAGAACTGAAAATTATGGGCAGAGAAATAAAATTTAGTCACTCAAGAATAAGTGGATTACAGCACTTCAGAGAACACGTAAAGTTGAGTACAGATAGGTACAAATATCAGGGAAGATATGGAAATGACAGAAGAGCGGAGAAATCTTTAAAGTCATATATCATGTAGGAGCTCATAATTCTGGATAGAGACTTGAGCTTATATATATAAAAAAAAACAAACCCAAAAAACAAACACCAACCAACCACCAACCAACCAAACCAAAAATACAGTGTACAGTCCTGAAAAATCTTCAAGGAAGAGGTATAATATTTCTGTTTTCGGAATAATCCCTCTTGTTGCAGTTTGGGAAATTATGTGGATAAGGGTTCAAACTTCACTGTTGGGAGAATATCACGGCGATATAAATGAGAAACACTATTGAGACATATTTGTAGGAGTTGAGGTATAACAGTTGATGAATATTTTATTTAAGTTCTTAATTAGATGATATTTGGGGAGAATTTGAAAATAAAAATATGGAAAAGAAGCACAAGTAATGAGTTTTTTATTGGATAAATGTGTTCATGTGCCATTTCTATAGAAAGTGAGCACTTAAGGGGCAAGTTTGGGGAAAGATGATGCTTGTGAAGCATGTAAAACAAATGTTTTCATAGATTTTTTATTGGTTTTTCTTTTTCATGTTTTTCTTGTGTATTTTTAAAAAGATTTTATTTATTTATTTGACAGACAGAGATCACAAGTAGGCAGAGAGGCAGGCAGGGAGAGAGAAGGGGAAGTAGGCTCCCTGCTGAGCAGACAGCCTGATGCGGGACTTGATCCCAGGACCCTGAGATCATGACCTGAGCCGAAGGCAGAGGCTTTAACCCACTGAGCCACCCGGGCACCCTTTCTTGTGTTTTAACACTAGAAAAGTATAAGATTTATTTTCTTAAATAAATTAATGCATTAATTAAACAATGAAAAAATATGAATTATCAATCATTAAAAAGAGACTCCAAATTTATTATGAAACTAAACATGATATCCAGAAAAATGGAGGTAAGTTACAGATTTTATATGCTTCAAAATCAGATTATACCATTAACTTTAACAGTGGCAGCAGATCTAGTGGTGGGTCATGAAAAATGAAAGTATTCCAAGATGATAGAAATCGAGACACACAAAATATATGTCATGATATATGAGTATCAGTAAGTCAGGGAAATAAGGAATGCTTTGTTTTATATTACTATTCATACTAGAGCTCGTGTATGTTTCATATTTTTCTGTTAGACATCATGTTTGTGTATTTATAACCTAGCATAAGCTCTCAAGTAAGAACATGGCAAATGTGTACCAAATCAAGGACTTTGATCTGTTTGGAAATATATGATTCCATAACCTTTAGTCTAAATCAATGTTTTCTATGTTAGAAAAAGTAACATATTTTATGGGTGATAAATACTCAGAGTTCTCTTTTCTTATTTTACTTATTACTCGTGAATTATGTCTTATAATTGAGTGCATTGAGTAGATTTACTATAGAACTATGCCCTAGAAAAGTTTGGTTACTACTTGTTTTCATGGTATTTGTGTCATATCTTAGTCATAATACTAGAGGTGAAAATGCTTTCTTTGTTCATAAATCCACCCATCGAAGCATGGTTCTGCCTCTAGCTCACTGGTATTTGTGGTGGACACACTGGAGTCTGAGAGTTTTCCCTGTGTTGAAATCGATGGCATTGTTCTGGTTTGTAGTTTTGGTCCATGGGAATGGAGACCTTCAGGAGAGCTTCCTTTGTTAAATTCATATAATTGCTGGTGACAAACGTGGCATTGTCAAGGAGATGTGTATAGCAACGGTGAGCAGGGATGGCTGCTGAAAAGTTTTCCACAAAGTTGCCAGTATTCGTCAGGGTATTTATCAGTGAGATCAAAATGCCTAAAAAACCTGAAATTTTCCAACATCTCCCACACGTTGTAAAATTTGAGCAAAGGCCATGATGCTTGAATCAGGACAACAGATGAACAATTACTTTACCTGAAAGATATCTCTGCTTTATAAACACATAGATCTAATGGCAGTTTTTCTTTCAATTAACCAGATCTTAAAATATTTATTTCCCACATTGAAAGAGGAAAACTTACATCAGCTTTGTCTAAAATGATAGTAAGAGACACTGGTGGGACAATGGATATGGGTTATTCCATTTCACATAGGTAGAAACTTTTAAACACAAGACATCTAGCAATGGGAAAAAATGAATTCTAAAAACTGGCAATTGTTATATCAATACACGGGTTCTCTTTGGAGATTAGATGTATCATTAAGTCATTTTTTTCATGTATTCAATAATTCTGATAAATAATCACTAAAGATGACTGCCCTTTATTTCTTCCATCTTTGTACTTACATCAAAGATAGAGTTAAATTTTTCTCCCCTTGATTGAGGCTCAACTTTAATGCCTTGCCTGACCAACAGAATGTGACAGAAATTATATTATGGTACTTTCAAAACTGGATAACTAGAAATATTGTACTTTTCACCTGAGTCTCTTGGAAAACTTGTCTGAGAGTAGCCAGAAACCACCTACAAAACAAAGTTCTACTGCCCTGTGACTCCCAAACTCTAAGGATATGTAAGCAATTCATGTGGAGGGAGATGCTTGGCCAACTCAAAGCTGGTATAGTCAGATATGTATGAAGAAGTCTTCCCATGATTCCTACACCACTTCCATATAAAGGCAAACACATGAGAAATCTCAAATGAAAATGATCTTTTGGGGTGCGTATGTGCCACAGTCAGCTGAGTGTCTGACTCTTGGTTTTGGTTCAGGTTGTGATCTCAGGGTCATGAGATTGATCCCTGCATCAGACTCCATGTTCAGTGCCAAGTCTGCTTTAGATTCTCTCTCCCTCTGCCCCTCTCCCCTACTCTCTCTCTCTCAAATAATCCTTGTAAGAAATTATCTTCTGAGGAAAAATCCCAGAAACACAAGAAATAAGAATTCATTTTATGCTACTACATTTTGTGTTTAGCTGTTACTCAAAATTAGGAAACTGGGACAATGAACAGTAATCATTTGATGACTGACCAATGTGTGCCAGGAAATTTGCTAGTCACTAGGCATATTGATTGGAGGGAAAAAAATGACATTACCTTGACTCACAAATTTTACCATCAGAAGCGACAGATTTTATTTTTCATGCTAACTTCTCTATTGTGGGCATTTTCAAACATAAAACCTTAAAAGAGTACAATGTGCAATAATGTATACTTCAGCTTCAGTAATTGTCAACACATGGCCAATGCAGTCCCTCTGTTGCTACTTTTCTCTTCCTCTGCTCTATGCTGCAATATTTTATAGTCAATCTCAGACATTTTATGATTTTATCTGTAAATATTTAAGAGAGGTTAAAATTTGAATAAGTAAGAACAAATAATTGTGCTAGTAAATTATGTTTTATGTAATAAAAGCAAGGAATGCAAACAGACAAGAAAACAAGGAGAGAAGAGGAAATTGTCATAGTATGGAAAGCCACATTGTTGCAGCAAAATATAAATAGAGATTTGATGAGTCTGCAAAAATGAATGGGAGTAAGAGAGTTGAAATGCAAAAAGAAAAACATGGGTTGGTTGCATGGGGAGTGTTAGTGTTTGGGGAGAGGTTGTCACTGAAGTGTCATATCATAGGTGGGCTTGAGACTGGATTCTCACTATCACTGCTTATAGTCAACACTGTGTTGATGATCATAGCTAGTGCAATTAGGTAAAAATGAAAATATAAGTAAGAGGCAAGGATTTTTTTTATAATGACAAAATGTTTAATGTATCATTTAATTATAACAACTATAAACATATATGTGCCCTAAAACAGAAACAAACCTGAGTATATAGAAGGAAAAAGTGACACACTGGAGGGGAGGGAAATTTTAATCAACAGGAATAGATGTTAATACTCAGCTTTCAGTAATAGATATAATAGGCTGAAGATTAACAAGGAAATAGAACGCTTGAAAAATGACACCCACATACCTGAGCTAGTGGACATCCGTAGAACACTCCACACAGCAACAGCAGACAAACATATTATCTCCAGCGTGCATGAAACACCCATCAGATAGATCATATGCTAGTACATGAAACCAGACTCAAATTGAAAAGGACTGAAATCTTACAAAGTATATTTTTCAATCACAGTGACATGAAGTTGGAAATTAAAAACACATCTGGTTAATTCCCAAGTATCTGGAAACCAAACAATATCCTCTTAAACAATGTTTCAAAGAAACTATCACAATGGGAATTAGAAAATACTTTTCTAAAACTTAGAATGACACAGTGGAGATTTGTAGCTTTAAGTGCTTGCATTCAAGAGAAGAAAGATCTCAAATCAACAAGTTGAAGTTCTACTTTGGGACATCGGAAGCGGAGGGGAAAATTAAACCCAAAGCAAGCAGAGGGAAAGAAAGAATGAGACTAGAGCAGAAAATAAAGAATCAGAGAATAGACCGACAGCAGAGAGAATCAACCAAAGCAAAAGTTAACCCCTCTGAAAACAATTCTCAATACTGACAAACCTGTAGCTAGGCTGGCCAAGAAAAAAAAAAAGGAAGTCAAATTACTAAAATCAGAAATTAAAGGAGCATTACTATCAACTTTAGAGAAATAAAAGATCATAAGGGATCATTATGAAGAATTGTACGCCAACAAATTAGATCGTGGATGAAATGAACAAATTTCAAGAAAGATACAAACTATAAAAACTCACTCCGATGGAAAAGAAAACTTAAGACCAGTATTTCTTATTTATATATACAAATCTCAACACTAGCAAACTTAATTCAACAGCATCTCCCGAGGATAAAGAAATGGGGAACCTATGTGTGGCAGTAATGGGTGTGTCCTTGAAATAAGTATGATTAACTTACGAAACCACATCCAAAATCCAAGAATATGAACATGAAACACATTTAGTTCTTAGTTTTATATGTAGGTGCCCATGAGACAAGCCAGATAAAGTTGTTTTCATTCCCTCTGGCAAAAAGAAAATTTTCTCTGATAGGAACATACACAACAGCATACGTTTTTTGGGGGTTTTTTTTTGTTTTTGTTTTTATTCTCCCTCTCCCTAATGACTTAAAAAAAAAAAGTCCAACATCTTGAATCTTTAAAATAGAATACTAGTGTCATATTAGTGTGATATTCTCCTGCTAAAGTGCAAAATAAAATACCTCACATCAACTGAGAACTAAAAATAGATCACACACTCACTTTATACAGATCTTAAATATTTTAACAGCTCTTCTTTTACTACTACTCCTTCTAATTTTTGTTATGAAACAAACAAACCTGAAGAACTGAAATGTCCTTTGTTTCCTAATGATGTGACCACAGGCAGAGTATTTGAACTGCAGAATGATAGTTGCCTGGGTTCCAGCTCTGGGAGACAACCTGAAGAATAAACCAGTCCTCTAATTTTGCCAATGAAGGGATTAAGGCTCACACACACTAGGCACGCCACCTTGCACGGAAGAAGAATGACTCTTCCCACTTAGATTGGTCTGCCTGTGCAGTTAGGTGTCTGTGCTGTGACTGCTCCAGCAGCAGCTGATGCAGACAAGAGTAGGAACTTCCTCACAGGGACAAGATGGCCTTCTCTTTGGCTTCTAGACCTGTTGAAATTTTGGGTATTTTGAGTATCTTTATGGGCAGTTTAACTTCTCAAATACTGCAAATATCCTACATACATTAAGGATTTAAATTTAAAGGGCAAGTCAACATGTGGGAGGCTTGAGACGAGGACCAAACCAGGCCCTGACTTGTGCCTCCTTTAAAGTCTGAATAACCTAACAAAAGGTTTAGGATGGGAAAAGTTGAGTAGCACTGAGAAAGGGTCTGTGCTATGTGTTGTGCGCTTGCCTACGTGACTTCCCACATGCTTGCTAAACAAATGAGAACAATTCAGTTGGGGTCAAAAGTTCATTGCTGGTCCTTGCTGCCCTAGTACTGCTTATAAATTACTTTCAGGTTTGCTGTATCAATACAGAACAATTGTACTAGCATCAGCTGTTTGGTGTCACGAGGTCTGCTTATAGTTAAATGTGAAACTTATTATGGGAACTTGTGGTTGTTTAACTAGACACAGGTGTATTGCTTCTCCTATCACTATATATATGGCCTTAATGCTTTGAATAAACTTAGCTCTGTTGGACATCCTCCTCAGTGCTCCTCCTGCCCCCATCTCTTTGCTTCTTGAGATCTTTTCTTCATCCTCTTACCCTCATGTTCCTGGTCGATTTGTCGTGCTGGCCGCAACATCAACAAAATGCAATATATACATATTACTATTACTAGATGTTTCCAGGTTCATAATTTCAGTGGACGACCCATTGGCTGGAATGGGATAACAAATCCATTGGTGGACAGCCCATTGGTTGGAATCTGAAAGATCTAGGTGTAAAAACTATAAACATCCATTTTAACTAGATTGTGTTTCTATTTGTGACCTTTTTTGGATCCCTTATTTCACATTCTAACTGGTCATGTTTGGAAACAGTTTCATTACTTAATATGAGCTATTGTTTTTTACTGTACTTCCAAAAATCATCTCAGTAATTATTCCTGAGTCATGGAAGAGTAGCTGCATGCTAGTTAATCATTTCCCCCTTATCTAAGTATCTTTTTTTATTGAGATATAATTGGCATACAACATTATATTAGTTATATACATACACATATTGCAAAATGGTCACCATAGTATGTCTAATCAACATTCATCATCACACACAGTTACAATTTTTTTCTTATAATGAGAAGCTTCTAGATCTACTCTTTTAGCAACTTTCAAATATACCAGAGTATCATTAACTATAGTCATCATGCTGTATGTTACATCCCCTGGACTTATTTATTTTATAACTAGAAGTTTTACCTTTTGACCACCTTGACCCATTTTACCCAGCCTGCTTCCAGAAACAGCTAATCTGAATTTCTAAAAAAAATTTTAAATTTTAAACTTTTAAATTTTTTTTAGGTTCCACATACAAGTGAGATCATATGGTATTTGTCTTTCTCTTTCTGGCTTATTTCACTTAGTATAAAGGCTTCAAGGTCCACCCATGTTGTTGCGTCTATATTAGTGTTCTAGTCCTCTTGATTCATAATCTCAAAAATTTATGGCCAGGCAGGCTCACCTGGCTCCCTTGGGTCTGTTTTATCCAGGGTTTGCAATTCCTTCAGTGAGAATTCCTTTTTTGTTAGGTTCAACACTTTGGCACTTAAACATGATGAGGGTTGGCCCTAGTTATTGGTTTGATGGAATGGAGTTAAGCAAATATTAAGGGGAATAAGCACTGTTTTTCTTCACAACTTCTCTTGCATAGTATGCAGGTAATGGTGGGGAACATGTTGGTATAAGCTAACAGAGGTGAGTGGGCATAATAAAAAGTCTGACTAGTTTTTGATGTTTGCTGAGTTTTGAGTTCAACACTCTTTCCCTCTGGTCTACATCTTGGTCAGCTGATGATAATGCCCAAGTGCTTTTTGATGGTGCTGGTGGAAAGTTCATACCGTTCTCAGGAAGCATCATCCTAGCCCAACCCTATAAATGCCATAAAAACCCCAAGCCAGTCTTCTTTCCAAAGCCATTTTTGGACTTTCTTTGGAACTGCCCTGCTTTCTTTAGAAAATCTCAGTGGATGAACAATAAACCTTCTCATATCTTCTTGATGTTTGAGTGATGTCATCAGTATTGATTTTCAAACTAAATTTTGGTTGAAGGTCCATCCCAACTCTGCAGTATGGTTATAACAAGTGGGCAGTTCTGCAGACTCAGAAGTTCTCATTTTAGGCATTCAGGAGAATTCATACATCTAATTACATTCCAAGTTTCATGATCCCTCTTCTCCATTAGGATACTGATTTTGATGTAGGAGACTTGACCAAGTTTGCAAATCAGCTTTCTTTAAATGTTTGCAAATGTCATCACTCTTAGATTAGATTCTGTACCTAGTCTTAACTGTGTATGCCCTCAGGCTATAAATGATAATGGTCTCTTATTTATTTCTTTGATAAATGTCTTTTAAATACTAGAGGACAACTGTCTGATTTTCACACTTTGCCTTAAGTTAGTAATTGACCAACATGCATAATCATTTTCTTTATTCAGAACATCAAAATTATTGGCAATCATCTGTTACCATAGACCTTACAGTCAAGTCAGAGTGTTTTTCATTGATATCACCACGGTTGAGAATTTTAGCAATTTTAAGGCCAGAGCATGCTAAGGGCTATTGATACCCTACCTCTTACCAGTAATTGGCTCCTCCTTTCCATCTCAACAGTAAGTAATCCAAACACAGAATCTCATCATTAGGGTCTGCTGCTTGGGATCATTCTTGGTATCAAGTATTTTAGATTGGCTTCTCCTAAAAGTAGATTCTGACCATGGAAAGAAATGATTTTTTTTTAAAAATTCTCTCAGAAAAAAACAGTAAGGCATTGGGAAGCATGATAGAGAAAGAATTCAAGCAAGGGTTTAATTTCAGGTGAAATCTCAGATTCTGTTCCAAATGGAGCTATAGATTATAAAGATTTTATTTATTTATTTATTTTTAATTAAAAAAATTTTTTAAAGATTTTATTTGTGAGACTGAGAGTGCTCAAGAGAACAGGAACAGAAGTGGAACTCAATCCCACAACACTGGAATTATGACCAGAGCCAAAGGCAGACGCTTAACCTGCTGAGCCATCTGGGTGACCGTCTCTTATTTTTAAAGATTTTATTTATATATTAAGATATTATTAATTTTAGAGAATGTGAGCAGGGGGTAGGGGCAGAGAGAGAGAGAGAGAGAGAATCTCAAACAGACTTCACACTGAGTGTGGAGCCTGAAGTGGGGCTGGCCCCATGATCCTGAGATCATGACCTGAGCCAAAACTAAGAATCTGATGCTTAACTGACTGAGCCACCCAGGCACTCCTAGAGCTATAGATTATAAGTTACACCTGAGAATACTGTCTGCATTGAACGTGCTGGGCTTTGGGGGTTTTTTTAGCTCTTAGATTCAGGAAACATTATGTGTGTGTTGGGGGTGTGGATAAAATTTCCAGGTACTTCTAGATTTCCAAACCTGCAAGATAACTTGAGTGCCCAAAGGAAATCCTCTGGAAGCCCAGGTGAGAGAAGAAAACATGCAGAACATGGGGGATTGGCATATGTAGCTAATAAAGAATCTGAAGGAATAGAACACTGATATTGTCTGTTACAGTGGTTCTTATTGAACTGTTCCCATATGATACCAGGAATGTGGTCCTCCTTACATACTTCATTATCAGCAATTTAGCAGGAGACTCCCAAACTAGGTTGACAATGATAAGATAGTATGAGCATCATTCTACCATCACAAAACCTCATTCTGCTAAAAATATATGGAAATTTTCTGCTCTGTATTTTATTTTTATTTTCAGATTACTGTTTCCCTATTTAAGGTTTCATCTACCTTCCTAGCTTCTTGCCATTTGTATTTCATACAGTTAATTTGTTGTTATCTCATTGTGATTAGGTATATCAACCAATTGATTGACTTCATTTTTTTAAATTTTTATTTTTTTAAAAATTTTACTAATTTAATTAGTCACCATAAAATACATCATTAGTTTTTGATAGTGTTAAATTCATTGTTTAGGCAAAACACCCAGTGCTCCATGAAATATGTGCCCTCCTTAATACCCACCACCAGGCTCACCCATCCTCCCACACCCCTCCCCTCTAAAACCCTCAGTTTGTTTCTGAGTCCACAGTCTCTCATGGTTTGTCTCCAACTCTTATTTCCCCCCTTTACTTTTCTTTCCTTCTCCTAATGTCCTCCCTGTTATTCCTTATGTTCTACAAGTAAGTGAAACCATATGATAATTGACTTTCTCTGCTTGACTTATTTCACTCAGCATAATCTCTTCCCAGTCCCATCCATGCTGATGCAAAAGTTGGGTATTCATCCTTTCTGACGGCTGACTAATATTCCATTGTATATATGTACCACATCTTCTTTATCCATTCATCTGTTAAAGGTCATCTTGGCTCTTCCCCCAGTTTGGCTATTGTGGACATTGCTTGTATGAACATTGGGGTACATATGGCCCTTCTTTTCACTACATCTGTATCTTTGTGGTAAATACCCAGTAGTGCAATTGCCTGGTCATAGAGTAGCTCTATTTTTAATTTTTTGAGGAATCTTCACACTGTTTTCCAAAGTGTCTGCACCAACTTGCATTCCCACCAACAATGTAAGAGGTTCCTCTTTCTCCACATCCTCTCCAACTTTTCTTGTTTCCTGCCTTGTTAATTTTTGCCATTCTAACTGGTGTAAGGTGGTATCTCAATGTGGTTTGGGTTTGAATTTCCCTGATGGCTAATGATGATGAACATTTTTTCATGTGTCTGCTAGCCATTTGTATATCTTCATTGGAGAAGTGTCTGTTCATGTCTTCTGCCCATTTTTTGACTTGTTTATCTGTTCTTTGGGTGTTGAGTTTGAGAAGTTCTTTATAGATCTTGGATATCAGCCCTTTGTAGTGTCATTTGCGAATATCTTCTCCCATTCTGTGGGTTGCCTCTTTGTTTTGTTGACTGTTTCCTTTGCTGTGCAGAAGTTTTTTATCTTGATGAAGTCCCAAAAGTTTGTTTTTGCTTTTATTTCACTTGCCTTTGGAGACATGTCTTGAAAGAAGTTGCTCAGCTGATGTTGAAGAGGTTACTGCCTATGTTTCTGTTGCTAGTCCATAATAGCCCATAATCATACTCTGTAATACTGAATCATTCCTTCAAATACTGTGGCAAGACTCTAATTAACACAGATATAGTCTGCCCTTCCTGTTTACATCATGAGTCTCGCTATCTGTGTCAAGATACTTCCTATTCACATGAAAATACTGAATGTTATACTGACTCACCTTTGGCTAGCTATAGTTAATGTATAGAAGGTATCTTATGTGTCAGGTGATGGGAATGCAACAGTGAACAAAACAGTCATTGGTTAAAAAATTAACCAATGATAGTTAATTTTATGTAAATGTATCAACTTGACCAGGATGAAGGATGCCCAAATAGCTGGCAAAATAGTATTTCTGGTGTGTCTGTGAGGGTGCCTTTAGAAGAGATTGGAATTTGGATCAGTAGACTGAGTAAAGAAGAATGACCTCACCAATGTGGGTGGGCATCACCCAATCCATTGAGGACCTAATTAGAACAAAAAAGCAGAAGAGTGGCAAATTTACTCTCTCTGGTTGAGCTGAGGCTTCTTCTTCTCTTGTCCTGGTTCTTGAGTTTTCAGAATGAGATTACGATTTACACCATTGGCTACTCCATCTCCCCTGGCCAATATTCATTTCTTCAGCTGTATATTGAATTACACCACTGGTTTTCTTGATTCTTCATTTGCAGATGTCAAATCACGGGGAATTCTCTGCCTCTATAACTGTATGAGCCAATCCCTATAATCAATTTATTTTCCACCCCCACTTTCATCTTCTCCACCACCCCCTCTAAACATATATTGATAGAGATTTGCTACAGAACTGCCATCTGTATCTATCTCCCACTGGAGGACCTTGACTAATCTGATATAGTCAAGTAGTTTTTGAAAATTACTTGTGCACTCAGTCTCTAGACCTAAAGTAGAAAATGATCATAGTTTGGAGACTCAGATTTCTCCAGCAGTGACTAAGGTTGAGAGCCACAGAAACATTACAAGGAAAGAAAATTTATGTTTTTGAAACCTTTTTATTTGATTCAAAGCTATCCCTGTGATGAAGGTGTCCTTAAAATGTCTATCAGGTTATCAGAATTGTTACACAGCAGTGAATTTTATGTATTATTCAGTTTTCTTTATGATGTTTCATGTGCGTATTTGAAAACATTTTTGTTTTTAGTCCTTAGATATTTGAATTAAGAGTAGACATATTTGTACATAATAACATAAAATTCTGAATTTTGAGGAGGACAATAATGGATTCAGTTTATGAATTGTTTCCTTTGATTATAGATTGTGTGTGTTGTGTGTGTGTGTGTGTGAGAGAGAGAGAGAGAGAGAGAGAAAGAGAGACTAGAACTGCAAACACTGGTGACTAGAAGTGGACTGTGGTAGAAATTTAAGATGTTTTCAGTAGTCTGGTTCTGGTGTACATCTGAATAAACCTGATGCTTTGATGGCCATATGAATCTTTGTGAGCTATCTATTTTAGATTAATTTAAACATTATTATGGTTTTTTTTGTTTTGTTTTTACTTTGAAATGTGATATTTCACTATGCTTTTGCAAGATGTTAGTATTGAGAGAGACTGGTACAGGATATATAGGATCATTCTGTATCATTTGTTATAACTTCATGTGAATTTGCAAGTAGTGTTGACATTAATACAATGAAGATACAGAATATTCCCTCACCACAAGAATTCCTCATGTTACACTTTTACAGCCCATTCACTTTTATCATGCATCCATCCTTTCCTTAACTTATGGCAACCAGTAATCTGTTCTCCATTTCTATAATTTTGACATCTTAAGGATGTTATATAAATAGAATCACAGTGTATGCAATCCTTTGAGTTTTTTTTTTATTATTCAGTATAATTCTCTGAAGATTCATCCTAGCTTTTATTATATCAATAGATTTTTTTTAATCCCTTAATATTCTAAGGTATGGAAGTACCACATTATGTTTAACATTTTATGTGGTAGAGGTCATCTGATTTGTTTCCACTTTGAGAGTTTTTTTTTTTTTTAAGATTTTATTTATTTGTCAGAAAGAGAGAGAGAGCACAGGCAGACAGAGTGTCAGAGGAAGAAGCAGGCTCCCTGCGGAGCAAGGAGCCGGATGCGGGACTCGATCCCAAGATGCTGGGATCATGACCTGAGCCGAAGGCAGCCGTTTAACCAACTGAGCCACCCAGGCGTCCCTGATTTGTTTCCACTTTGGAACAATTATGAGTAACACTACCATAAACATTTGTGTACATGTTTTTGTGTGAATCTAATTTTTTATTTTATTGGGAATCATGGATAAATGGTTGTTGCCAAATGACTGGCAATTTCTGGATCATATGGTAGCTGCATATTTAGTTTGTTAATAAATTGCTGAAATATTTTTCAGAATGACCATACAATTTTAAAGTCCTACCAGCAATATGAGTGACCCATTTTCTCCACATTTTATCAGTCTTTGGTGCTGCCATTATTTTTTATTTTAGCTATTCATATAGATGCACATTTATATTCACTGGAGCTTTAATTTGCATTTCCCTGTTGGCTAATCATGTTGAAATATTTAATATTAAAATATCTCCATGTAATTATTTGAGAGTTTGTGTGAGTATGGAGAGTTCTTTATACCTTCTAGATCCTAGTCCTCTGTCAGAGAAACTATTTGTAAAGCACATATCTGAGTTTGTAGCTTGTGCCCTGTCAAGTTAAAATTAAAGACATCCCAAACTCCTGTACTTCTCATTTGCTAGATAAATGGCTGGACTTCAGCTTGCTTACTTGTAAGTAGGTAGAATTACACCTTTATATATATATATTTTTTAAGATCTTATTTGTTTGACAGAGAGATATCAGAAGTAGGTAGAGCAACAGGTGGAGAGGCAGGAGGAAGCAGGCTCCCCACTGAGCAGAGAGCCCAATGCGGGGCTCCATCCCAGGACCCTGAGATCATGACCTGAGCCGAAGGCAGAGGCTTAACCCACTGAGCCACCCAGGTGCCCCTACACCTTTATATTCTTACAAGTTAAAACAGAAAAAAGATCAGAATCTATCATAATGTAAGCATTCAGTAAATGTTATTTATATTCTCTAGAAAAGAATTATAATAAAATCAAAATGTGGTTTTGAAAGTTAACAAAATCAATCCATCCAAGCAAGACTACCAAAGTTCTTTTGGAATAAAAATGTAGCTGTCAAAGAAGTTCAGCAAAGTGAAAATTTGCTACTCCACAACCTCAAATACAGGTTGTACAGCCACTCTGGCAAACAGTATGGAGGTACCTCAGAGTTAAAAATAGAGCTACCCTACGACCTAGCAACTGCACTACTAGGTATTTACCCAAAGAATACAAATGTTGTGATCCAAAGGGGCACATGCACCCCAATGTTCGTAGTAGCAATGTCCACAATAGCCAAACTATGGAAAGAGCCCAGATGTCTAACAGATGAACAGATAAAGACAATGTGGTGTATGTGTGTGTGTGTGTTTGTGTATGTAATACACAATAATGTGTTTGTGTATGTAATACATATATTTAAAACTTAATGTTTTTTGGTACATATGTATTCTTTTGTAATTCTGTAAATTGTTGGAATACTGTCTAAATTACAGCTTTCTATGCTCTACTTTCTCTTTCCAGTCAATACCTATTCACTTCCTACTTTGAGTGATACAAGCATGAAAACACTTCTAATTCCTCCCTGTACTTTTCCTTGTACTTAACCAAAGAGTTGTGATTTCTTAGGATATTATTATATTTTCTATGGATTACACTACATTCTTATGTATTTTAACAAAATAATTATCAAATAGTGATGGGTATCACAGAAGGGAATTAGTCATACTACAAATACCCATGTTTTTGACTGAATCCTAAATCACATACGTATGCAAAGAAGTGAATAAAATAGCTTAGCTAAATTACATGAAATATAATAATAATACTTGGTATTATGAATTAATGCCATAATTTCATGCTTTAGTAGGTGTGTACTATTATCACTACTTTTTTTGTAGCTATGGAAGATAGTACTTTCCAAGGTTATCCAGCTAGCAACTGGCAAGGCCAGGATTCAAAGGCAGGCAGTTTCCAGGGAAAACCACTAACCAGAAATAGATATTGGTATCTGTCCCCATTCATTCAAATCTCTGCTCAAGTGTTGCTTTGTATAAGAGGCATTCTAGATCTGAGTCCCATTGTCCCTTAATGCTGTCTATCTTCTTAAGACTTATATTTATTGTAAACTGTATTACCACCAAACACACTATATTTATGTCTTTGCTCATCCACTACTTCTTTTAGAATTTGAGCTTTGCAGGAGCTAGGAACTCAACTCTGTTATTGTCAGCCATTTCCAAAATGCTTTAGAATAGGACCTGGCTAATTGCATGCATTATTTTTGAGCATTGATTTAACTTCATGGACCAACATGAACACTACTTCACTGTTACCAGAATTAATGAGCACGTTGACAGGATTGTGGGCCAGGATTTGTTTGGTGGTTGAGCCTCTTCATGTTCATTTAAGTCTTAGAATGACTCTAGTCTAATAGAAGGATGGAAACATTTACAGCATCCAGTTGTTGGATTATGTTGTGCATAAATAAGACCAAATTTATAGATTATAACAATTCTTGAAAACTGATTTCAGAGATATTGGTGTAAGAAATCTTGAACTGGGAAGGTTGAGGCATCATAGATGCTCAACATCTCAGAGAGCAAATACACCAGAACATCAGGGGCTTTGGCCAAATCTAGGGGAAAACAGTCCAGTAGTAGTGTATTCCAAAGAGACAACTGTAACAATTTCTATCATTGTTCAGCTTGGGAGTCTTCTCAGGGCTTCTGGGTTGCTGAGGCCTCTTCACCATGTGCTCCCAGAGCAACTTGTCTTTGTCCATTGGGGTGGCTACAACAAAATACCATAGACAGACTATTACGCTACTATGACCTAACAAATTTATTTCACACAGGTTTGGAGGGTGAAAGCCCAAGAACAAGGTGCCAGCATGGTCAGTTGGGGACCCTCTTCCAGGTTGAAACTACCTTTTACAGCCTCACAGGGCAGAAGAGACCAGGGAGCTCTCTAACACTTGTTTTATAAGGACACTGATTCCATTCATAAGATTTCTGCCCTCATGACCTAATCACACCTCTGAAAGACTTTGCCTCCTAATATTACATTGGGGGTTAGGTTTCACCACATAAAGTTTGGAGGACACAAACATTCAGACCACAGAGAAACGTAATGAAACACATCACTTTATTTAGAAATATTCTAATAAATGTGCATTTTCTTCACATTTGTGAATCTATATAGAGTCAGGAAAATTTATTATTCATCTTCGTATTTTCAGCATCTAGCCTAACATCATGTATATCGAGGACATTGAAAAATATTTGCTATATTAATTTACTAAAGAAAAATTCTTTGGTCTTACATTGTCGGATATATAATTCTTGGCTTCATTCTATCCTGTGTTTTAATTCACCTTATATGCAGCCATACAATGCCTTCCCACTTTACAAATTTTTTTTGTATAACGTTGTAGGCATTACATCCAGAATGCAAGTACAACCTACTCCTTCACTATATTCAAAACGTCTCCCACCTCTGTTCAATTTTATTTCCTCTACACTCACTACAGTGATCCTGAAGCTCAGTATGGTATAAGAGAGTTCTGAATCTCTCCATTGTATAATTTGCATGTTCTATTTGAGCTCTGTTATTTCAGATACCTCCTATCTTTGTGCTTGCCTCAGCACATCACAAAGCTTCATGTCACATTCAAACACAGCTTTGTGTCACACAGAAATGAGTAATTAATTTTCTATTTTACATTTTTACCCCAAAATTAAGCTCAATCCTCTTAGCCTAACATTCAGAATTTATTAATACCTTGGCTTTGGCAGTTGAGCTTCTGTCAAAAACTTTATACACCTCTGGTTCTAATTCTATCACTCTTTTATTTCTACCTTGAGCACACCAGCTTCTTCACTTTTATTGAAACTTGTCTTGCTACTTAAGATTTAGTAGACCCTTGACTTCCCTTATCTCTCCTGTCCTTTGGAAAAACTTTCCACATTAGTCTAATGCTTCTTCCTATGAAAAAAATATTTGTCTACACTTTCACTACTGACTTGACACATTCTCCATTCTCACCTATTGGGAGATATAGAAACGTTTTATTTTAATAACTCTCTTTTGTGCTTCCTTATTTTCCAGTGGCATCTAACATAGTTATTTGTGTTTGGAAAATACCTGTTTTTGTGTATTTTTTTTCTGAACTTGATTCTCACATGTCAGAAAAGTAGCCCATTATGAGTAACCAGACATAACTACTGACATGAAAATGACCTTAGACCACAATTTGAGCAATTGAGAATCACATATTAAGTCATGTTATAAAGAAACGATAGGACACAAACGTTACAGAACACCTAATAGATTAAAAATCTTAAAAACTCAGCCAGTTGGGGAAGGGAGAGGCAAATGTATTTGGGTAAGAGTTTGTTTTATTGTTTTAAACATTATTCAGCATGCTTCCAAACTTTTATTATTTTCAGTATTGCCAAACCTTGCATTCCTCTGAGAGATTCTGTTGTGGAAAGTAGACACCATTTCTGCCCTCAGTTTGCTTAGAATCTGGCAGGGATGGTGGTGATGCACAAGCATCTCAGGAGGCTGGCCAGGAGTCATTATGCAGTACTCTTGGCACATAGTACTAGGGAAAATAAACAGGACTTTTAGATTTTTTTCCCCTTTTTTTGGTAGACCATATTGTTTAGTCTGAGAAGAACGAGATGATTGGTGAGGAAACTTGGAAAAGTTTTGATTATTGGCTGGGGGAAAGCATTATTGCCAGGGAGAGCAGCTTTCACATAGATGGCAAGGCAGGGAGGATAATAAAACTTTTAAACAATGGGGGGGTGTGTGGCTGCATGTAAGGAATAAACATGGAATGTAAAAGGCAGATCATTTGGGGAATTTTAGAACGAGTTCCAGACTTTGGACTTTATTCTAATTGCTGTGAAAAACTCTGAAGAAGTTGGAGTTCACATTTCCTATATAGAATTATCAGACAGAACACAGTGGAATGCACTGGGCTGCTAACAATGGATGATGGAGATCAGTTAGAAGACATTATTTAAGGTGAGGGAGTTGGAAGATTTGACTATATGTAACACAATGGAGAACAAACATTTATGGTTATCCATTTATTACAGTGCTAAATTACAGAATAATTTGAACCATATTGGATTTTAAAAAAAAGAAAGCAAGGTTTATTATATTTTAAAAATACAAACTGCCTGCCAAGTTTTTGATGAATAGAGAATATAAACTACGCAGCACTGAGCAGGAGATAACTTGAGAACCAAGATAAAAGAGAAAGATTGTATAAAAAATATTTTAAAGACATTCATGTCTCTAAGTTGTGATATGGAATAGATATTTTAATATGCTTTTCTAATTAATTTTTTTATTTTTGCCTCTCTAATATTTAATATTATTGTCATGTAGTATAATGTATGGGTGTAAATATGTAGGTATGTGAATAGATGAATACATGAACAGATAAATGAATTAATAAATGGACTGAAAGTTAAATATAACGTTCTAATATAGGTGCTCAATTCAAACAAGATGTTCTAAGAGGAAATTTAAATAAGAGCCTCCTGGTCCAAACCTGTTTGTATTAAATACAAACCTATTGTATTAAACTTTAAAGAACACATTTTAACTGGAATACTAAATAACTAGTATGTGCCCAGATGAAGGAAATCACGATGATCCAAATAACTTCCAGTTTGGGTGACTTAGAAATGTTTTACCTTAAAAAAAAAAAAAAGGCATTACTTGTATTTATTCTTTCGCTTTTCTCCAAACATAACATTTTATGGGAAGGTTTCTCCTCCTGCCCTTATAATGTAAAAAGCTAGAAGGAGCATTGCTTCCAACTTAACAACACAGTGGATAATCTGCAAAATTACAGCTTTTCTTGAATTCATCAGAGAGCGGAGTCACAGTGAAAGCAATGGACCCCAAATCAAAGCAAAGATAGGTGCTGTTAAGAGGATTGGACAGGAGGATTTGCTCATCTGGAGCAGCTAGTGGATTCTGGGGGGCATTCCAGAAAGTAGGAAGAATTGAGCTGCATTTTTTGACAAAATGCTGTAGGGGCTGATTGTGAACAACTGTGAGAGTTTGGACCCCCTGAGTGGCATAGGCAGGAAGGGTTCCACCCACTTGAAGACTTTTTCACAGACCTTAATGAATGTCCACAAGAAAAACTGAGAACAAGTTCAGAGAAGAGAACGCCTCCCTTTGAGGCAGGCCTGGCAGAAGCCTTGGGACCCTTGCCTCTCCTGTACGTTCCTGAAGGAATTCACCCTCTCACTCTCCAAAGATGAAGATCCATTGCAGCTGAAGGAAGGGAACAGAAAACCTTCTATGCCTAGAGCAGGGGAAGGAATACATCCATGGTGCAGATCATTTATGGAGAGGATCCCTAGGAAGAACTTGCCTGGAGAGCCAGTGTTTGAACAACTGACCCATTGCTTCTCAACACCGCACCTGCCCTTCTTTGTCCTAAGTGACACTTAAACATTAAACATTTTGTTTCCTTAAAAGAACACTGGAGGAGGACAAATCCTCTCTTCTTAACCCTGGAATGCTTTGCTGCTTCTTGTACCAGTTAAGGGCTGGTATATTGACATGATGGCACCTGTTGGAGCTCACCCACAAGGGTCCGTGGCATTCTGCAGGTGTCTTCACTAAGAGGTTCCCCCACAACCATCTTTTCGGATCCTTCTTGGGAGCCCCAGGCAGCTCTCTAGAGAGTTTCATAGCACCCTCCCCTCTGCTGGCCTCTTCCCGGTGACTACCTGGTAAGTCCTGCTGGTGCCCAGCCACGTCCCCTGTAAGTTCAACGACACACCTGCCAGCTTGACAGCTGCTTAATTTCCCACCCACCCACCTCAGTCTGCTGATAAGGTTTTGGGGGAAAAAAAAATCACTGCCTGCCTCTTCTGGCCTATAGTTCTCTTTTTACCATCCTCCTATCACCAGTGTTCCAGAGGGAGGTTTTTAGCCTGTCAGCCCTAGCTGCTCTTCAGCTCACCTGCTCAGCCCACAGACTGTGGATCAGCTCTGGGCATACACAGTTCAGCAGATATAGATGCTGCAGCCCTCTATCCTCCACCAAAATCTGAATCCCAGGCTTGAGGATTATCTCCCTCAAAATCTGCCTTCCTAAGGTACTCTCTCTGAGAAGTAGATGGTTCTTTGTGATTTTCTCTTATTTCCTTTTAGTAGTCAATGCCTTGGAAATAGTTCCTGATTCTTCCATATTTTTGTATGGTTTCTGTCTCTGGCTGGACCTTAGATGATACAGTATTGGTACCATAAGTCATATCATGAGATAGATTCACAAAGATGAGGTTTGGGATTGATTTGATCCTGCCTTTGGGATTGAGCCTGGGAATAGATTGGACCATTTATTAATTTCTTTTGTCTGAGCTCCAAATTCACCGAATCATGATACTGGAACTTAAAAAAAGTTTCAACAGCAGAGGGCACTGGAGTGACACTCAGGGAGAATGGGACTTGTCCTCTTGGTTCTAAAGTTCTTTGTTTCTTTCTGCTGCGGGGAAAACTGAACTAGTGTGCCTGACAGCCAGGAAAGCAAATTCTCTGTGAATTTCAGCAGCTCTCACAATTGATTGTTGAGCAGCATCGCTTACAGAATTACCCAGAAAGATCTGCGGTCCTAACTGGCTAGTTTAGGATTTCCTTTTCCACACAATGGAGAGTGCCACCGATGCCTCACCTGACTTCCCTGAAACAAGTCTAGCGTTTCTCCCCAAGAACAATATCTGGGCAAGTTCCAGGGGTTATCCATCTAATTTCTTGACAAGTTAAGCAGCAACCCACATGGGCAGATTCTCATTGAATTCTATGGGTGGCCCAGCTGGCTTCCCCATGTTCAGCAGTGTCTCACATGCTAAGTTTCTCAGTTCTGCAAGTTCCATAGCCAGCTTCCCAGACAGTTTAATACACTCCCCTTTCTTCTCAGCTGTTTCCCAGTGGCTTTGTGTTGAATCCAGCTTGTACCCTGGCTAGTTTTCCAGCAAGTTCAAAAGCTTCTCCATGCCAGATTCACAGCATATTTTTTCAGCACCTTAGAAAGTGGTTTCCTGCCCACCCAATGTGGCCTTCTGGCACTCCAAGGGGAATTTCCTACATGCTCAATTCCGAGCTCATACTGCCTTGTGCATCAATCTAATCCCATAAGCACGTGTGCCAACTGTGGAAAATCTCTTACCCAAGAGGAATTCAGGAGCATTCTCCACTCTCCAGAGGGCTGCAATTATACCCTCTTCAACAATGACTGAAGTCCAGCTTTGGGAAGAGCCTTCCATATTTGTTTCACACTTGGATACTCCCCCTCAACTCAAAGATATTCTTTGAGGTCTTTTTTATCTCCTAGCAATATTTAATTCCTTGCTAATAGTTAATTACTCCTTATATTAAAAATCCCCATTTCATATTACTCTGAGGTCTCTATCTCCTGACTGGACTTGACTAATACATTTAAAACGAGAGTGCCTCGGGCACCTGGATGGCTCAGTCGGGTAAGCATCCAACTCTTTTTTTTTTTTTTAATTTTTTATTTCTTTTCAGCGTAACAGTATTCATTGTTTTTGCACCGCACCCAGTGCTCCATGCAATCCGTGCCCGCGCTAATACCCACCACCTGATTCCCCCAACCTCCCACCCCCCGCCCCTTCAAAACCCTCAGGTTGTTTTTCAGAGTCCATAGTCTCTCATGGTTCACCTCCCTGTCCAATTTCCCTCAACTCCCTTCTCCTCTCCATCTCCCCTTGTCCTCCATGCTATTTGTTATGCTCCACAAATAAGTGAAACCATATGATAATTGACTCTCTCTGTTTGACTTATTTCACTCAGCATAATCTCTTCCAGTTCCATCCATGTTGATACAAAAGTTGGGTATTCATCCTTTCTGATGGAGGCATAAGACTCCATAGTGTCTATGGACCACATCTTCCTTATCCATTCGTCCGTTGAAGGGCATCTTGGTTCTTTCCACAGTTTGGCGACTGTGGCCATTGCTGCTATAAACATTGGGGTACAGATGGCCCTTCTTTTCACTACATCTGTATCTTTGGGGTAAATACCCAGTAGTGGAATGTCAGGGTCATAGGGAAGTTCTATTTTTAATTTCTTGTGGAATCTCCACACTGTTTTCCAAAGTGGCTGCACCAACTTGCATTCCCACCAACAGTGTAAGAGGGTTCCCCTTTCTCCACATCCTCTCCAACACATGTTGTTTCCTGTCTTGCTAATTTTTGCCATTCTAACTGTTGTAAGGTGGTATCTCAATGTGGTTTCAATTTGAATCTGCCTGATGGCTAGTGATGATGAACATCTTTTCATGTGTCTGATAGCCATTTGTATGTCTTCATTGGAGAAGTGTCTGTTCATATCTTCTGCCCATTTTTTTACATGATTATCTGTTTTGTGTGTGTTGAGTTTGAGGAGTTCTTTATAGATCCTGGATATCAACCTTTTGTCTGTACTGTCATTTGCAAATATCTTCTCCCATTCTGTGGGTTGCCTCTTTGTTTTGTTGACTGTTTCCTTTGCTGTGCAGAAGCTTGATCTTGAAGAAGTCCCCAAAATTCATTTTCGCTTTTGTTTCCTTTGCCTTTGGAGATATATCTTGAAAGAAGTTGCTGTGGCCGATATCGAAGAGGTTACTGCCTATGTTCTCCTCTAGGATTCTGATGGATTCCTGTCTCACGTTGAGGTCTTTTATCCATTTTGAGTTTATCTTTGTGTACGGTGTAGGAGAATGGTCGAGTTTCATTCTTCTGCATATAGCTGTCCACTTTTCCCAGCACCATTTATTGAAGAGACTGTCTTTTTTCCACTGTATATTTTTTTCCTGTTTTGTCGAAGATTATTTGACCGTAGAGTTGAGGGTCCATATCTGGGCTCTCTACTCTGTTCCATTGGTCTATGTGTCTGTTTTTATGCCAGTACCATGCTGTCTTGGTGATCACAGCTTTGTAGTAAAGTTTGAAATCAGGTAACATGATGCCGCCAGTTCTATTTTTTTTTTTCAACATTTCCTTAGCAATTCGGGGTCTCTTCTGATTCCATACAAATTTTAGGATTATTTGCTCCAGCTCTATGAAAAATACTGGTGGTATTTTGATCAGAATGGCATTAAAGGTATAGATTGCTCTATTCAGTATAGACATTTTAACAATATTTATTCTTCCGATCCAAGAGCATGGAATGGTCTTCCATCTTTTTGTGTTTTCTTCAGTTTCTTTCATGAGTGTTCTGTAGTTCCTCGAGTACAGGTCCTTTACCTCTTTGGTTAGGTTTATTCCCAGGTATCTTATGGTTCTTGGTGCTATAGTAAATGGAATCAATTCTTTAATTTCCCTTTCTGTATTGTTGTTGTTAGTGTATAAGAAAGCTACTGATTTCTGTACGTTGACTTTGTATCCTGCCACGTTGCTGAATTGCTGTATGAGTTCTAGTAGTTTGGGGGTGGAGTCTTTTGGGTTTTCCATATAAAGAGTCATGTCATCTGTGAAGAGAGAGAGTTTGACTTCTTCATTGCCAATTTGGATACCTTTTATTTCTCTTTGTTGTCTGATTGCTGTTGCTAGGACTTCTAATACTATGTTGAACAAGAGTGGTGAGAGTGGGCATCCTTGTCGTGTTCCTGATCTCAATGGGAAGGCTGCAAGCTTTTTCCCATTGAGGATGATATTTGCTGTGGGTCTTTCATAGATAGATTTTATGAAGTTCAGGAATGTTCCCTCTATCCCTATACTTTGAAGCATTTTAATCAGGAACGGATGTTGGATTTTGTCAAATGCTTTTTCTGCATCAATTAGAGGACCATGTGGTTCTTCTCTCTTTTCTTATTAATTTGTTCTATCACATTGATTGATTTGCAAATGTTGAACCATCCTTGTAGCCCAGGGATGAATCCTACCTGGTCATGGTGGATAATCTTTTTAATGTGCTGTTGGATCCTGTTTGCTAGGATCTTGTTGAGAATCTTAGCATCCATATTCATCAGTGATATTGGTCTGAAATTCTCCTTTTTTGGTAGAGTCTTTGCCTGGTTTGGGGATCAGGGTAATGCTGGCTTCATAAAAAGAGTCTGGAAGTTTTCCTTCTGCTTCAATTTTTTGAAACAGCTTCAGGAGAATAGGTATTATTTCTTCTTTGAAAGTTTGGTAGAATTCCCCAGGGAATCCATCAGGTCCTGGGCTCTTGTTTTTTGGGAGGTTTTTGATCACTGCTTCAACCTCGTTACTAGATATCAGTCTATTCAAGTTGTCAATTTCTTCCTGGTTCAATTTTGGGAGTTTATAGTTTTCCAGGAATGCATCCATTTCATCAAGGTTACTTAGCTTATTGTCATATAACTGTTGATAATAACTTCTGATGATTGTTTCTACTTCCTTGGTGTTAGTTGTGACCTCTCCCTTTTCATTCATAATTTTATTAATTTGGGCTTTCTCTCTTTTTTTTTTTTTGGATTAGTGTGGCCAATGGTTTATCCATCTTATTGATTCTTTCAAAAAACCAGCTTCTAGTTTCATTGATACGTTCTACTGTATCTCTGGTTTCTACCTCATTGATCTCTGCTCTAATCTTGATTATTTCCCTTCTTATGTGTGGAGTTGGTTTGATGTGTGGAGTTTGTTGTTGATTCTCCAGTTCTTTAAGGTGTAGAAACAGCTGGTATAGTCTGGATTTTTCAGTTTTTTTGAGGGAGGCTTAGATGGCTATGTTTTTTCCCCTTAGGACCGCCTTTGCTGTATCCCATAGGTTTTGGAAAGAAGTGTCTTCATTCTTATTGGTTTCCATGAATTGTTTCAGTTCTTCTTTGATCTCCTGGTTGATCCAAGCATTCTTAAGCAAGGTGGTCTTTAGCTTCCAGGTGTTTGAGTTCCTTCCGAACTTTTCCTTGTGATTGAGCTCCAGTTTCAAAGCATTGTGATCTGAGAATATGCAGGGAATAATCTCAGTCTTTTGGTATCGGTTGAGTCCTGATTTGTGACCCAGTATGTGGTCTATTCTGGAGAAGGTTCCATGTGCACTTGAGAAGAATGAGTATTCTGTTGTTTTAGGGTGGAATGGTCTGTATATATCTATGAGGTCCATCTGGTCCAATGTGTCATTCAATGCTCTTGTTTCTTTATAGATTTTCTGCTTTGATGATCTGTCTATTTCTGAGAGAGGCATGTTAAGATCTCCTACTATTAATGTATTCATATCAATATGACTCTTTATATTGATTAACAGTTTTCTTATGTAATTGGCTGCTCCCATATTGGGGGCATAGATATTTACAATTTTTAGATCATCTTGGTGGATAGTCCCTTTAAGAATTATGTAGTGTCCTTCTGTATCTCTGACTACAGTCTTTAGTTTAAAATCTAATTTATCTGATATGAGAATCGCTACCCTGGCCTTCTTTTGAGGCCCATTGGCATGAAAGATGCTTCTCCATCCCTTCACTTTCAGTCTGGGTGTATCCTTAAGTTCAAAATGGGTCTCTTGTAGACAACATATGGATGGGTCCTGTCATTTTAGCCAATCTGCAACCCTGTGTCATTTTATGGGTGCATTTAGGCCATTCACATTGAGAGTGATTATTGATAGATACGTTTTTATTGACATCTTGTTAACTTTGAAGTCTTTCTTTCTGTAGATTGTCTCTATATTTCTGTTCAATGCTATTCTTAGGATTTTTCCTCTTTTATAGAACCCCCCTTGATATTTCCTGCAGTGTCGGCTTTGTGGTTGCATAGTCTTTTAAGCCTTGCCAGTCTTGGAAACTCTTTATCTCTCCATCCATTTTGAATGTCAGTCTTGCTGGATAAAGTATTCTTGGCTGCATGTTCTTCTCATTTAGTGCCCTGAATATATCTTGCCAGCTCTTTCTGGCTTGCCAGGTCTCTGTGGACAGGTCTGACGTTATTCTGATGGGCTCTCCTCTGTAAGTAAGGAGCCTCTTTGTCCTAGCTGCTTTCAAGAGATTATATCTACAATTATGATTCCTCAATTTGACTATCAGGTGCCTTGATGTTTTTTTGGAATCTATAATCTTGGGTGGAGACCGTTCGGCCTGTAGTACATGAACGCTGGTTCCATTTGCAAGATTGGGAAAATTTTCCTGAAGAACTTGTTCCACTCTATCTTCTAGACTTCTTTCTTTCTCCTCCCCTTCAGGGATTCCAATAATTCTGATGTTGGAACATTTCATGGCATCATTTATTTCCCTGATTCTGTTTTCGTGGCTTCTAAGCTATTTGTTCCAGGCTTCCTCCTGATCCTTTCTCTCTATCTGTTTGTCCTCCAGATCACTAATTCTATCTTCTGTCTCAGTTACCATAGCTTTTAGAGAATTTAGATTAGATTGGAACTCATTGAGAGCATTGTGAACCTCATCCCTGGTGGCTTTCAATTCTGCCCTAACATTGTGAACATCATCTCTGGTCACTTTCAGCTCTGCCCTAATCAATTCTGTTTGGTCACCCATGGCTTTCTCCAACCTAGCTATTGCCTGGATAATTGTTAGCCTGAATTCTCTTTCCGACATATTGTCTATGTTGATAGCCGTTAGCTCTGTTGCAGGAGGCCCATCCTCTGTATTTTTCTTCTGTTGAGCATTCCTCCTCCTAGTCATTTTGGTGAGAGATGACTGAACGGATGTAGCTGGATGTATCGACCGTGGTGCAGTCAGGGTGCACCCTGGAAAGCTTCTGAGCAATCAGGATTCCCCACGCAAACGAGAGAAAAAAGAAAAGAAAAAGAAAAAAGAGAGAGAGAGAGACAGGGAAAAAAAGGGAAGATAGAAGTTTCAGCCCAAATGGGCCCCAAGGTAAGATTTATGAAGTAGACAAACAAAAACAGACAAACATAAAGACTGATAAAAGTATATAACAAGAGAAAAAATGTATATATATATATATATATATATATATATATATATATATATATATATGCAAATAAAGGAAGAACCTCATCAAAAAGAACCCCAAGTATAAGATTTATATACTATCAGGACAAACACAAAAACACAGAAACACTGGCGGAAGAAAAAGATGGGAGAGTGGTAATAAATTCTAATGTGGGCAAGGAAGGTTGTTTTGATTCTTCCTGGATGTATCTTGATATCTTTGTTAAAGGACTCAACTTTCCTAAGCTAAAAGGGGATTAAAAATTGGTTTACCTATAGGGGTAGCATTGATTGGGGAAAGGGGATTACCTTGAAGTTTAACTCTATATGAATATTAGAAAATAAAAATGAAAAAGGAATAAACTAGACTAAACTAAACTAAAATTTTAAAAAAAATTAAAAAATAGAAATGCAAAAGAAAAACACAGGTGTATGTATCAAAAAGTTCAGGTTAGAAGGTTATTATGGAATTTGATGTACTGTACATCTCACTGTGATGGTAAATAGGTTAAAAAATTGTCTATATAAAAAAAAATGAACCAGAATAGTGGGAATGAGTTAAAAATAAAAGTTGTCCTATGAAGTAGTGGTAGTTGTTCTCTTTTTTTTTTTTTTAAAGATTTTTTTATTTATTTGACAGACAGATCACAAGTAGGCAGAGAGGCAGGCAGAGAGAGAGAGGAAGAGGAGGCAGGCTCCCCGCTGAGCAGAGAGCCCGATGCGAGGCTCGATCCCAGGACCCTGAGATCATGACCCGAGCCGAAGGCAGAGGCTTTAACCACTGAGCCACCCAGGCAGCACCCGGTGGTTGTTCTCTTGTCGTCTTTTTTTTTTTTTTCCTTTCCTGATTGGTTTTCTGGGGGGGGGGGGGGGGGCTGCCACGTGGTTTTTCAGTCAATGATGTTCCCTGAGTTAAGTCCTCCCGCCCCCCTCAAGGGGGTGGGCTCTGAGGAAACCGGTTTTTTCAGGCTTTTGTTCTCTGGAGGTTTTTATGTTTGTTCACTTTTTTTTTTTTTCTCTTGCCTTGACCGCTTTTGATGGTTTTTGTAGGTTTAGAGGAAAGCAAACTGCACCCTGACCCCCTCTCAGAGCGAAGCCTCAGTCTGGCTGCAGAGCCCAAATAAACTCCCCCTTGGCCGCTGGCAGAGCAGGTTCCGAGTCGCGGTCCCTGGGGATGCAGGATCTTCTGCTTGTACCCAAAACCACGGCAGTGGCAGCTGTCTGGGCAGCTCCAGACCGCCAGAGAGGTTCCAAGCAGCGATCACACACTGAGATTTTCCCGCTGGCCCGGGCTGGGAGTGCCTGGTCTTTCTGGGTCTAAGAGTGCAGGGCTTGCACGCACCTCTCTCAGGGGAGGGTGAGGGGCGTGCACCCGTCTCAGGCTCTGGTGGAATGGCGCGGGTCTAAGAGCACGGGGCTGGGCCTTCACGTACCTCTCTCAGGGGAGTATGAGGGGTGCACGAGTCTCAGGCTCTGCTCGGTGTTCTGCCATCTGGTGAGGCTTCCAGCCCCTCACAGGAGCCGGACCCCATGCGTTCTTGGGCGCGCACGTGGCTCAGGGACCAAGACCTGGTTTCTCTGCACTCTCTCTGGCTCAGCACCAGGGGAGGCTGTCCTGTGTCCCGGGACTTAAGCCCCTGTCCCTAGCCCCCCGATTCCCACAATTCCCCCCCCCGTGATCCTTTGCTCTCTTTGAGCGCTTTCAACCAGTCTCCAAGTTAATGCTGGTCCCCAGATGCAGGGTACTCTCGTATTGGGGTATTACTTTCCAATCGGTCGCCACTGGTGGCTCCCTCCCCTTTTTGTTTATCTTCCGATATCAGTCTGACATTCCCCCTCCACTTTACCTGCCCACTGGCATCTTCTGCCCCTGTAGAGATCCAGACATTTCTAATTCTGATCTCAGGCTGATTTCGTGGGTGATCAGAGTTCTTTGGTAGGTAATCAGCTCACTTTAGGGTACAGGTTGAAATGGCACCTCCTCCTACTTCCCCGCCATCTTCCCTCCGCCTCCAGCATCCAACTCTTGATCCCAGCTCAGGTTTGATCTCAGGGTCATGAGTTCAAGCCCTGAGTTGGGCTCCATGCTGGGTGTGGAGCCTGCTTTAAGAAAAAAACTGCCTCGTTGAGATTGATACTGAATGAAAGAAACCTAGCATGCCCCTCCATCCCACTACCTCAGCATGTATCAAGTAACAAAAAACAGCAGATCTACACAAATTAATAATGTTGGAAATGGCATAGGAAATACAAAATTTTTGCCCTATTTAATTGCTCTTAAATATGACTGTGAAAAAATAACATTCATTTGTTTATAACATATGTCAAAATAATATGTAATACAAAATTAGTACAATGGATAGGAAGAATGCATTGGAAGTATGTTGTTTGAAGTTCTTAGATTACAGCTACAGTGTCCTGTATTATTTGAGTATAGACCATAGCTAATTAAATACACATATTGTAGACTCAACATCTATTGAGAGGGACATATTTATTATAGAACAGTTCTAACTAGTAAGCTGATTATAGATATAAAATGAAACAATAAAAGAATACTCAATCCAAACAAAGAAAAATGAATAGAAAACAGCTGGGAGGATTTTAATCCAACCATATCAATAACCATATTAAATCTCAATGATCTAAACCAGGGTCAACAAACGCTGACTGAGGGCCAAATCCAGCCATGCCCATTTGTTTGCATATTGATTATGGTTCATTTCATACTACACTGACAGAATTAATTAGTTACTACAGAGATCTAATGGCCTGAAAACATGAAAATAATTATGATCTGGCCCCTTTTTTTGAGGGGGAGGCAAAGGGGCTGAGGGAGAGTGAGAGAGAATCTTAAGCAGGCTCCACATCTAGAGCCCCAAGGCAGGGCTCACTCTCACCACCCTGAGATCATGACCTGGGCCAAAATCAAGAGTCTGATGCTTAACTAGCTGAGCCACCCAGGTACCCCTATGATCTGGCCTTTTACAGAAAAGTTTACAAACCCTGTTCTGAACACATTAATTAAAAAAAAAAAAGAGGGGCGACTGGGTGGCTCTGTGGGTTAAGCCGCTGCCTTCGGCTCAGGTCATGATCTCAGGGTCCTGGGATCGAGTCCCGCGTCGGGCTCTCTGCTCAGCAGGGAGCCTGCTTCCCTCTCTCTCTCTCTCTCTCTGCCTGCCTCTCCATCTACTTGTGATCTCTCTCTGTCAAATAAATAAATAAAATCTTAAAAAAAAAAGATAGTAAATTCGATTAAAAAAAAAATCCCAAGAACCAACTATATGCTATGTACAAGAAAACTACTTTAAATATGAAAATATATGTAAGTTAAAAGTAGAAGAATTGAAAAATATGCTAAAAAAACTAATAAATTTTTTTTTCAAAGAGATGCAATGAACAATCCTAAAATTTGTATGCAACCAGAAAAGACACCAAATCGCCAAGGGAATGATGAAAAAGAAAAACGAAGCTGCGGGCATTATGTTGCCTGATTTCAAGCTATATTACGAAGCCATGATCACCAAGACAGCATGGTATTGGCACAAAAACAGACACATAGACCAATGCAGTAGAATCAAGACTCCAGAAATGGACCCTCAACTCTATGGTCAACTAATGGACAAATCAGGAAAAAATATTGAATGGAAAAAAGACAGTCTCTTCAATAAGCGGTGCTGGGAAAATTGGACAGCTACATATAGAAAAATGAAACAGGACCATTCCCTTACACCATACACAAAGATAAACTCAAAATGGATGAAAGATCTCAATGTGAGACAGGAATCCATCAAAATCATAGAGGAGAGCATAGGCAGTAACCTCTTCAACATCAGCCACAATAACTTCTTTCAAGACATGTCTCCAAAGGCAAGTGAAACAAAAGCAAAAATGAACTTTTGGACTTCATCAAGATAAAAAGCTTCTGCACAGCAAAGAAAACAGTCAACAAAGCAAAGAGATAGTGGAATGAGAGAAAATATTTGCAAATGACAGTACAGATAAAGGGCTGATATCCAAGATCTATAAAGAACTTCTCAAAGTGAACACTCAATAAACAAATAACATAGTAAAAAAAATGGGCAGAAGTCATGAATGGACACTTCTCCAAAGAAGACATACAAATGGCTAACAGACCCTTGAAAAATGCTCAACATCACTAGCCATCAGGGAAATTCAAATCAAAACCACAATGTTTGCCATTCTAACTGATATAAGGTGGTATCTCATTAACAAAACAGGAAAAAACAAATGTTGGAAAGGATGTGGAGAAAGGAGAACCCTCTTACACTGTTGGTAGGAATGTGAGCTGACACAGCCACTCTGGAAAACAGTATGGAGGTTCCTCAAGATGTTAAGAATAGAGCTACCCACTGACCCAGCAATTGCACTATTGGTATTTACCCCAAAGATACAGATGTAGTGAAAAGAATGGACACATATACCCCATTGTTCATGGCAGCAAGTCCACAATAGCCAAACTGAGGAAGGAGCTGAGATGCCCTTCAACAGATGAATGGATAAAGAAGATGTGGTCCATATATACAATGGAATATTATTTAGCCACCAGAAACTATGAATACCCACCCTTTGCATCGACATGGCTGGAACTGGAGGGGATTATGCTAAGTGAAGTAAGTCAGGCAGAGAAAGACAATTATCATATGGTTTCATTCATATGTGGAACATAAGCAATAGCATGGAGGACCATAGGGGAAGGGAGAGAAATCCAAAGAGGGAGAATTCAGAGAGGGAGACGAGCTATGAGAGACCCCGGGAAATAAACTGAGGGTTACAGAAGGGAGGGGGGTTGGGGTAGCAAGGTGATGGGTATTAAGTAGGGCATGTGCTGTGATGAGCACTGGGTGTTATATGTAACTAATGAATCATTGAACATTACATCAAAAACTAGTGATGTACTATGCAATGGCTAACTGATCATAATAAAAAAAAAATTAAAGGAATTATAGTGGTGTTGTCTCCATCATAAAAAGTGGACCAGAATAGAGAATATTATCAGGGATAAAGAAGGATGAATAAGGACATAATATAATGATAAAAGAGTCAGTTCATAGCTATCTACTTAATAAAATAACTTTAAGTATACCAAGTAAAAACTATTGGAACTTAGAAAAGAATTTTGAAATCCACGATTACACATGAAGATTTCAACACTTGAGTGTTAACAAATGACATAGAAAGTAAGTATATAGAAGGCACAAACATCACTGTCAGCCAATTTGACCAAATATTTGTAAAACATATGCATATGTACACAAATGTCATTTTTGACTGTTAATGGTAGAATCAATGAAGAATATCCCAGACCATAAAAGTAGTCTCAATAAATCAAAAAGATTGAAACAAGACAAAGTATGTTCTCTGACCAGAGTGAAAGTAAACTAGAAATCATGAACACACAGATATGTGGAAAATGGCCAAATACCCAGCACTTTTACTCTACACTTAAACTGTGGATCAAATAGCGAATCATAGAAAGATTAAAAAAAATAATTAATATAAAATTGAAATACAGCATTTCAAATTATGGAATAATGCTAATGTGCTGTTTTGAAAAGTTTATATGTTCTAAGTTATCTAAATAGTGATTTAACCTTGCACTTTAAGAAACTAGGAAAAAAAAATAGACATCCAAAACATGCAGAAAACATGGAATTAAGAGCAGGGCCCCAAATAAATTGATTTTCAATATACTATCAAAGAATAGTTGTAAATTATAATTTTAAAAACAATAACATAAGAATTATGGATCTTTTTTAAAGATTTATTTGAGAAAGAGTGTATGTGCACATGCACACGTGCACAAGTGGGGAGCATCTCAAGCAGATACCCTGCTGATCTCACCCATGAGACTACACCCTGAGCCAAAATCAAGAGTTAGACACTTAACTGACTAACCACCCATGTGCCCCGTGAATGTTTAAATTTCATTAAATAAGTGCATTAGCTGAACTGTGAAAAACTGAAGTATTAGTGAGAAAAATTAAAGAAGCCCCCAATAAATGGAGAAATGTACTATTCATGGATCAGAGGAGTCAATTTATATTTACTGTTCAAAATTCTTGCTGGTATTGAAAACTTCATGGATGTGACAATCTAAATGAAGGGAAATGGGCCAAAGGATAAATGACTGATAGATGATAAATAAAATGTATATGTACTTCCAGATAATAAGTGATATGGAGACAATACATATTCTTTGTTTACCGAAAGGAATATCATAAATATTTCTATTTTTTAGATTTTTTATTTATTTAAGAGGGAAAGAGAGCGAGCCGAGGGAGGAGCAGAGGGAGAATCACAAGCAGACGCCATGCTAAGCATGGAGCCCTATGTGGGATTCCATCACCCCACCCTGAGATCATGACCTGAGCTGAAACCAAGAGTCAGATGCTTAACCTTACTGAGCCACCCAGGTGCCCCTCATTTTACAATTTTTATTTGTTACTTATATAAGAATCGTGACAGGCTTGAGATGCAAGTAAGGCAGGAGACTCTTTACTCCTTTGTAAAACCCATCATTCATTGGCATACTAAGCTCTTATCAAAGGGCCTGCAGAATAAATGCATTTCCTAGAATGGAATTAGTAAATGTATTCTTCAAATTGATGTATACTTCCACAGATTTCTAAATGAGTAAACAGGAATTCTTTGTAGTTGAAAGGATACGTCAGCTTGTTTAAACCCATCTTCTTAGTATTTTACCTTTCTTTTTGCAATGACTTAAGGGAAATAAGTTAAATATTTTTACATTTGTGTTTATGGGTATTTGAGATTCTTTTATAAAGAATGGAGCCAAACACAAATATACAAGATCTGATCATTTATATGAAGTGATACAAGATTTTATCTGTGTGTGTGTCTGTGTGTGTGTTTCACTGGGTCTGTAGTACACAAAATCATGGAGATTGGAGGTGTGGTGTACCGTCTATCCTGTCCTTGTTTTCTGGACAGCTTTTGAGTTTCTCAAGAAAGAGAAGAGTTTGAGATTCAAAGCAAGGGCAAAAGTGAGTCATGAACTTGGTGTGAGGCCACCCTTCTCCATTTGACCACTATCTCCCATGCCTCCTTGGATCCAAGAAGGTGGGGATGGGGGAGGAGGTGGGCAACAGCTGAGAACTGTTGGTTCCAGTTAGCATCATAAATGCCTACGGTTCCCAGATGGACTGTATTCTAATGAATGACAATGATGGCAACCAGCCTAAAGTGAGCTTTAATCAGTAAATAGAAACTGTTCTGATCAGGTTATCTAGGTGATCCTTTCAAAGAAACAAATACAACCATGACAGGCCCTTTCTTATTCAGTGGCTTTCCATTTCTTATTGAATAAAAAGCAACAGTGAGTACAATGGTATACATTCTGAAGAGCATCCCCACATTTTACCCCACATTAATTACTTAAGGATTAAGTAATTGTGTGATTTGTCATTTAGTATTAGTCTTCTTTACTAGAATGCAGTGTTCCATAAACCAGACCCCATGCCCATCATCTCATTGTTCTCAGAAACCAGCACAGAGCCTAGCCCACTGGTTGAGTGAATGAACGGATATTTTTCCCAAATTTAAATTTGGGGTTCCCAAGAAAGTAGTAGATGTGTATTCTCTATATGAAGATATTGACCCAATGGTGGTGGAAAGATTGAGTTTGTGTAGAAAATCTCAGAGGTGTGAAAAGGGAGAAAATCTGAGCATAAGCACAGATGAGCTTCAAGCTTCTCACGGCAAACTTCCAAATTTGGGGATGACATTGTCTGGCTGTAACTTGCAAACACGGTGTCTGTCTTCCAGAGACTGCGGTTGTTCAGTTCATCTGCTGAAGGGGATTCCTAAAGTAGTTTCTTCCACTTCTGTTACTGCACAGGATTTCCTTGTCTTCTTCATGTACCTCCTTTGACTACTTCAGTTTCGGAAGCTTTATAGGAGCACTGTGGCTGTCTTTCAGCAACTCCAGTGATAACATTGGATTTTACCCTTCATTTCTAAGTTTCTTGACATTTATCTCCCCTCTGTTGGTGCTTTCAACCCCTGCTATCTTCTTTAGATGCCTGCTAATCTCTCCTGATAGTTACCATCCTGACAGACAACTCAGATCTACACACAGACCCTTATCTGCCCTAGTTCCTCCACCCCCATCTTTCACTACCACATGTCTTAAAAAACCATATGCTTGGGGCGCCTGGGTGGCTCAGTGGGTTAGGCCACTGCCTTCGGCTCAGGTCATGATCCCAGGTCCTGGGTTCGAGCCCCACATCGGGCTCTCTGCTCAGCAGGGAGCCTGCTTCCTCCTCTCTCTCTGCCTGCCTCTCTGCTTACTTGTGATTTCTCTCTGTCAAATAAATAAATTTAAAAAAAAATCTTTAAAAAAAAAAAACATATGCTTCAGAGTGTCAGAAGTTCTGTCAAAGTTATGAAATCTCATGAATAACATAAATGAATCCTCCTTGCTCACATCCCTTTCCTCTTTAGATTTCCATGCATCCTTATCCCAGGTGTTTCTGTGGCTCATGGCCCCTTTTTATAAGAATAACTTACAGAATTTAAAGAATAATTTATACAAATGATTATGATTTGTTAAGATCTATTATAAAAGACAATTTGGGCACTTTGGATGTATTTCTCTAATTGTGAACAGTAGTCTGGCAAAGTAGGAATTATTATTCCATTTTCTAGATAAGGAATAAGCAGACACTTCAAATTCCTTTTGACAGAGTTCACAACCTACACATCTTGGATGGCAGTGTCCTTTCTGTGAGCACTTAGAAAGAAATGGTGGTGTTTCCTTATTCTCTGCACCTCTTAGAAATATAGGAGTAACTGAAATCTTTACCCTTCTCACAAGGAGAGGATCAATAATTCCATAATACTACATTTAGGTAACCTGGAAAAATACAGAAAGGGACTTATCAAAATAACTAGTAGAGGAGGCAAGAATATAAAATGGGAAAAAGACAACCTCTTCAACAAATGGTGTTGCATGTAGACGGCTACATGCAAAAGGATGAAACTGGACTTTTTTTTTTTTTACACCATACACAAAAATAAACTCAAAATGGGTTAACAGCCTAAATGTGGCACCTGAAACCACAAAATTCATAGAAGAAAAGATAGAAAGTAATTTCCTTGACATTACTCATATTAACACTCTTCTGGACCTGTCTTCTTTGCCAAGGGAAACAAAGCAAAATTAACCTACTGGGACTATGCCAAAACAAAAAACTTTTGCACAGCAAAGGAAACCATCAACAAAATAAAAAGACAAGCTTTGAATGGGAGAAAATATTTGCAATTGATATATATGACAAATGGTTAATATCTAATATATATAAAGAACTTCTGCAACTCAATACCAAAAAAAAAAAAAAAAAAATCCTGTTAAAAAATGGGTGGAGAACCCAAATAGACGTTTTTCCGAAGAAATCATACAGATGGGCAACAGACTCATGGAAATATGTTCAACATCACTAAATATTAGGGAAACCAAACAACAATGAGATATCACCTCATGCTTGTCAGAATCAAAACCACGAGAAATAATAAGTGTTGATGAGAATGTGGAGAAAAGGGAACCCTTGTGCACTATTGGTGGGAATGTAGATTGGTGCAGCCACGGCGGAAAGCAGTATGGAGGTGCCTCAAAAAATTAAAAATAAGAATTAGCGGGACGCCTGGGTGGCTCAGTTGGTTAAGCAGCTGCCTTCGGCTCAGGTCATGATCCCAGCGTCCTGGGATCAAGTCCCACATCAGGCTCCTTGCTCAGCAGGGAGCCTGCTTCTCCCTCTGCCTGCCTGTGCTCGCTTTCTCGCTCTCCCTCTCTCTGACAAATAAATAAATAAAATCTTAAAAAAAAAAAAAAGAATTAGCATATGATCCAGTAATTCTACTCCTGGGATTTACTGAAAGAAAACAAAACACTAATTCAAAAAGATATATGCACTCCCAGGTTTATTGCAGCATTATTTACAGTAGTCAAGATTTGGAAACAACTTGATAGACGAAAGAATAAAGATTTGGTGTGTGTGTGTGTGTGTGTGTGTGTGTGTGTGTGTGTGTGTGGACTATTTGTCATAAAAATGAAATCTTGCCATTTGCAGCAATGTGGGTGGATCTAAAGGGTATAATGCTAAGTGAAGTAAGTCAGAGAACAACATATATGATTTCATTTATATGTGGTAGTTAAGAAACAAAACAAATGAACACAGAAGAAAGGGACCAAAAAAACGACTTGTAAGTACAGAGAACAGACTGGTTACCAGAGGAGAGATGGGTGGGGGATGGGGAAAATAGGTGACAGGGATTAAAAGTACACTTCTCTTTTTTTTTTTTAAGATTTTATTTATTTATTTGACAGACAGAGATCACAAGTAGGCAGAGAGGCAGGCAGAGAGAGAGAGAGAGAGGGAAGCAGGCTCCCCGCTGAGCAGAGAGCCTGATGTGGACCTCGATCCCAGGACCCTGAGATCATGACCTGAGCCGAAGGCAGCGGCTTAACCCACTGAGCCACCCAGGCGCCCTAAAAGTACACTTCTCTTGATGAGTACTGAGAAATGTGTAGAACTGTTGAATCATAATGTATACCTGAAACTAATATAACATTGTATGTTAATTATACTTAAATAAAGAAAATAATCCTGGTAGATAAGTCCCTAAATTTCCCTAGCTTAATGGCAAAGATGACTTTGGTTATGACTGAGAACACAGTTGAGTTTGATGTCAGTGCTGTTGTCATCAGGAAGTAAAAGCAGCATTAAATTTATATTAGTGTATTAATGCTGTGCCTTTGAAACTATCCTATAGCTTTGCCCATATCCTAGCTGTAGCTGTCCATCTTAAAATTGTTCTTTACAGTGCCACCTAATAGAAATTTCTAAATTATATATTATCTTCATGTAAAATTTTTCTGTGGTTCTTACTTACCTTGGTTAGGCACAAACTTTTTACTATGATATACAAAATGTTTCAGAATTTGTATCCCACTGGGTCTCTACACAAGTAATACTCCTTTCTTCATATCCTATCTTCTGCATTCCAACCATATGAGTGAGATTTAGTTGTCTCTATATCTTGTCATATTTGTATACACTGTTTGCTTTTGGCCTTCTCTCCTATTTTTGACCTCAGGGACAACTGTTACTCATGAAATTGTGTCTTATCCTTCATGTGTTAGCGAGAGAAAACAGTTGAGACTCTCTGTATGTGGTTTTCTACTATAATAATGGTATTATGAACATTCTGTAGCAATTAAGTGTTTACCTGATCATCTTTTTTTGTGAAGTTAAAGCTTTCTTTATTATACATGCTTGTATCTCAGTGCCTGGCACATGGCTGATTATAAGCTAGTAATTGAAACTGTGAGTGTTGGAATGCTTTCCAGAAAGATGCCTTGCACAATATCCTCCTTTCTTTTTTAAGATATTCATCTTCAAGATTAATGAATGCCCCAGTGTTTGAGTTTTTGTTTCCTTAAAGAAAGAACACTGTAGAAACACAAAATGGTCTTTATTGATACAGTGCTGCCAGCTTAGTCTTGCTACTATTAACTTGATTAATTTAACACTATTTTAAATGTCCCAAACACCAACACAAATACAAAAGAATAGAAGAACCAACCTGTTATGATGACATTAAGAAACGGCAAACCTGGACGTTTTTGAGAAATGAATGGATTTAATGGCATTTAGGACTTGATTTGTGAACAGTTATGGGAAAAAAACTCTTAGGATCACTATAAATATTACTTAAGGTTCTGTTTTCAGCAATTCATACAATGCAGCTCCAAAAGGGAATCTCAAAGGGTACATTCTCAACCAAAGTTTGCAAATTGCACTGTAGTCTTTAAAGGCTCCTCCTACTTGAGTGGGGAAGACTTCACCATAGTGATTACTAGTTTCCAGTCATACTCTCACCACCTCAGCTCTTTCATCAGGATTAATGCCAAATCTGCGATGGTGACTGACATACTGTCTCTTTGAAATAGTCATAGAGAAGGCATTTCTTAAAACAACAGTTGTTCTAAAGCCACAGATGGGTCTGTGGCACCCACAATCCTACCCCTGTTTTAAAAACAATACTTGGGGGGCACTTGGGTGGCTCAGTGGGTTAAAGCCTCTGCCTTCAGCTCGGGTCGTGGTCCCGGGGTTCTGGGATCGAGTCCCTCATGGGGCTCTCTGCTCAGCGGGGAGCCTGCTTCCCTTCCTTTCTCTCTGCCTGCCTCTCTGCCTACCTCTCTGCCTACTTGTGATCTCTGTCTGTCAAATAAATAATTTAAAAAATCTTTAAAAAAAATAATAAATAAATAAAAACAATACTTGGTAGCCTGCATGAGTTGAGGATTGCATAGCGTCAAGTAATGTTGGAAGGTCTTTCTGGGCCTAAATGAAGACAGCCAGCATTGTCTTCTGATTGTTCCTATGAGGGGGAGGAAAGTTAAAAGTTTTGAATTCAATATTTGAATGAATTAAGGAACGAATAGCAAATGTTACCTTGAGACCAATTCCCACCCCCAACTTGCCCATAAGGACCTTGTGTTTCCTAGTAGCAGAATTTGTTGTATGTTCTTGAATTTGAGCTCTTAATAGTCATTACAGCTTAATGGAGCAGAGTTTGGATTCTTTTTAAAAAAACAATAGGTTATTCATTTGCCCATAATATTTTGGAAGATACTATCATTTAGGAATTCGATAGTATTGCCAGTATTTACTAAAAGCTTACTAGGGTAAAGTAAGAAAAACGATGAATAGAAGTATGGACATCTTTTTTGACTACCTGTAAGCAACTCAAGGTTAAGCAAAGAGAGACATGGAGAGGCCCATTTGTAAACCAACAATTACAATCTGAAAAGTACATAGTGTGTACATAGAAAATAACTCCTATACATACTAGACTTGTATATAAAGGATATCCCATGGTACATACCCCTTTTTGTCTGGCATCTTTCACTCAGGATAATTATTTTGTGTTTGTCTATTAGTACTATATGCCAATAGTTCTGTCTATTTGTTATTGCCAAGTATATTGGGTTGTATAATTTTTACCACAGTTCACTTATTCATTAACCTGTTGAAGATTGTTTCTAGTTCTTGGATAATACAGATAAAGCTACTATAAATGTTCACATATTGGTCTTCATGTGGACATTCTCTCTTTTCTCGTGAGTAAATATCAGGAGTAGAATGGCTGGATCATATAGTAGGTGCATATTTGACATTTAAGAAACTATCAAATTGTAAAAACAAAAAACAAAACACTACAAGTTGTTTTATAAAGTGTACTCAGCTGTGTATATGTAAGTTGTATATGTGTGTATACATATGCATATACTTATATATGTAAATCTATCTACTTATGATTATGTATACTTTTATATATATGCATTTACAGAGAGACTTTAGTGAGTTGGCTCATGCTGTTATGGGGAATGGCAAATCGGAAATCTGTAGGATAGACCAGTGGGCTGAAAACATGCATGCGCGTGTGTGTGCACACCCACCCACTATATTACTTTACCCTTCCCTAAGGAGACAGTCTATAATCACATTCAGTATCTGCTTCCAGCTTAAAGTGAAGGATTTTGAGGTGATCTTCATGCCTCTGTTAGGTCAGATGTGGCTCTATCATTTTGCACCCCACAGTAAAACATACAGTTGCTGAGAAACCTTCCATAATATAGAGGTCCAGAGAGAACACCATTGAATCTCCAAGGACACATGTGTACACATGCACAAGTATGCACACACATGCACACAATAAATAAATAATAGGTAGTAAGTAAATAACTAAGTTGGTGTATAGATTTCACTTGCCTTTTGCCTAGGCTAAAGAATAATCTCTTCTTTGATAATAGAATGAGTTCCTTGGTTTAAGAATCTGGCAACATACAGAAATGCTTCCTAGGATAACTGTATTTTTCTTTGACTACCGATGACATAACTCAGGGCATTTTAAGTGAACATAATAAGAGACAGGAAGCCATTCATTGTAATTGGCTAGATTATGCAGTAAAAAAAAAAATCTCAGTTTTTTGTATAACATTGTTTGGAGTTTCTCAGAAAGAAATGTTTAGCAGCTAGTCAGTTTTGTTATAATAAGCACCATGGATTAGAATTGACTTATAGAAATGTTGTAAATCCATAATTGTTGAATCTGGATCTTGCACTTGTTTCTTTTTCTACGTGATAGTCTTACGTCATTTCTATCCTTTCTTTTATCCCCCAGAGAAATGACATCCATTGTCTTTTCTACCTAGAGACTGTGTAAAGTATTGGCATGGCTGATGAAGCATAGCTCAGTGTTTCCCTGTCATAAGGGAAACATTTTTATAAGTACTCCTGGGTCCAAAAATCAATCCCCGCTGTCCTTGTTGACTAATTGCTCATTGCAAAATATTTTGTTTTCTTTGTTTTACTCCTGGAAACCAGAGGATTATTTGATGCATGCCCTCATATTGTTGGCATAAAGTAGAAAGTCTCTCTTTAAAAAAAAGAAAAGAACTGTATGTAATATTCTTTCTCATGTCAGACAGGTTACCTCAGATGGAAGTTGGTTCCTTTCTATGGGGAGTCTACTAAAGACAATAAGAAACTAATATATCCACAAATTCTGATATTTTTCTGTCAAGTTCCCTATGTTTCAAGTTCTGTTTCTGGTATGCATATAGACTGAAATCCAGATAAAAGTTTAACTATCTCTTTTCCTAATGTGTAACCAGAAATGGACTCCCTATTCCCCCTCAAAGCATCTCCAGTTCATTTTATCTCAGTCACTTCCTTATTTTGTAGTATGTTACTTTCCACACTGCAATTCTGGCCTCAACTTTCAAATCAAATGATTAACAATATATATAAAAATTAATAAAACTCCAACTCAGGCTAGCTAAAATAAGATTTATTAGATCTGTTATCTTGGAAGTTCAGGAGAAGAGAAATTTTCAGAGCTGGTTGGATTCAGAGATTCAAAGAATGTGGTGGCCTTTCTCTTGCTCTGTTTCTAAGTACTGGTGTCATTCAAGCCCATAATGGGCGATTCAGGTGCAGATAGTCTATGGAACAAATTGAAAGAAAAAAGGCCTGAATCATGATATGTTTTAAAAGGGATCTTATAAGTAAAGTCCACGAGTCAACATGGAGGCCAAAAATTCCTTTGTAAAAGTGGTAGGGGATGCAAGAAAGTAGAAATGAGGGTGGCCTGAGCAAAAGATAAGGAAGATAGAAAAACATTTCATCTGTTCCAAAGCTGTATATAATCATTTTTATGATTATATAAAAAGGTAAGATTGGGGGCGCCTGGGTGGCTCAGTGGGTTAAGCCGCTGCCTTCGGCTCAGGTCATGATCTCAGGGTCCTGGGATCGAGCCCCGCATCGGGCTCTCTGCTCAGCAGGGAGCCTGCTTCCTCCTCTCTCTCTGCCTGCCTCTCTGCCTGCTTGTGATCTCTCTGTCAAATAAATAAATAAAATCTTAAAAAAAAAAAAAGGTAAGATTGATAAAGAGCATAAATAATACACACATACACAAATATATGCATACATATATTTGCTATAGTATCATATATGTTATGTATTTTATATACATAGTATTGGGTTTTATTTGCATTTTGTTGGTGGATGATGAGTGGCTATCTTTGTAATCTTATGAATTCTGTATGTTTGTACATGTATGTGCATGTGGTCTATTTATATTGCTTATCAGTTTTACTTTTTTGGCATTCAAATGTTCTCAATTCTTTCTCAATATTCTCAAGCACTTTGCCAGTATGGATGAAGGGCTCAAAGTGTTATTTTTCATTTGGATTCGTAAGCTCTATTAAAAGGTAAAAGATATCCTCTTTTCATGAAGCTTTTTGTTATGTCTTAGAGAAAGAAGAGTTTAAAAGTATGTGGTTCCTACCCATATCCCCTGTTTCTTGCCACACTACCCTGAACTGCATGTACATCCTGTAATGTACACATATTATCTCTTATTTCAAGTATGAAAGAGAGGAAAAGAAGAAAAAGACACTACAATTTTTATAATGGTCATTTTTGGGTAGTTAGATTTTAGATACATTAATTTCTCTCTTTATCTTCTTCTCTTTTTACAGTGTTAACTGAATAATCAATGAAAGTCCATGAACTGAAGAAAAAAGTTCCAAGGGCTTATAGATGTGGAACTATATATGGATATAGAGAGATGTAGGCTGAGCCTCATCCAGCTGGGGAAGAAAGGTACAGCAGGCTCCTCTGTATTGAAGGGCTTCCAGGGTGGCTAAGAAATGGTAGAAAAGATTGCATATTTCTCTGGACTATTTGTTGAAGTCCTTATAAGGGCCTCCTTCAGGCAAAAATCACATAATGCAAAGGTCCTACCTAGAATTCCCAAGAATAACAGTCCCGCTGACTGCACACGAAGTCAACCCCACCTCATGGCTGAGAGATGGAAGGCGAACATTATAAAGATAGTAGATGCTAACTGAAAGCAGTTGCAAATCTAAAATGATGACATTTTAGTGGCATTGGACAGTATAACAATTTTGACTAGAAGAGTCTATTTTGTGGTCCATATCCTTCCCTTTTATAATGGTTTTATCTTTATCCATTAAAAAACAAAACAAAACACCATAACAGAGCTCTGCTTTCTCCATGACAGTCAAGTTTTTATAGGCAGTGATCTGGAAAAGTAGAATCTGGGTTGGACCCTAATAGCTTGCATCTGCTGCTGCCTGATATTTACCAAGAAGTCCCGTGGGGTGGAGTAAATGGTGAGTGTTGTTCCTCCGTCACCGAGGTCTGAAACAGAGAACTGGTGAGCAAGCCCGTAAAAAACTGAGTCACTGGGATGGGGTTCAATTAAGCAAGGCTAGAATTTCTGTTCTGGAAAAGGGAGAAAATTATCTTTCATTGTATTTAAAAGCAAGGATTTGATTTGGCCACGCGGAGAACATTGTTTCTTTTTTCCACTATTTTGATGAGAGTGATAATTACTTGGGCATTTAACTTGGATGCTGCAATGGGCATCACGTAGAGCTTCTCAGCCTGAGCACTGTCGAGATGTTATCTGATAACAGAGAGAGATTTAGAGGCTTAGAGATAGGTCATGTCTGATTAAAAAGGGTAATAAGTTATAAGAGAGAAAAATTAATAAAGAAAAAAAGTGACCAAGAGGTAGGCTAAATAGAACATAGTCTTATAGTCCCATAGCATTTTATTCAATTAGTTCCCTTAGAAACTCATGACTGACTCAGGACACGAAAGTTTAAATAGGGGAAGGAGGGCCTGAAAAGAACTCAACGAAAAATGACAAAATTATTAAAAATATGTAAAGCACAGAAAAAAAAAAAAAAAGAAAGGCCAAAAAGGCTCTATTTCAGATTACCTGCTGGTTGCCGCATCTGTCTGGGTATCTGCTTTCTTACCTGTGAAGGAAAGAGTCGAGGTGAATGGTGAGATTTTCTTGTGTGTGGAAATCCATCTTCTTCTAGAGAAGGAACTTTCTCATCCCTTTTTTTTTTTTTTTAGCTGTCAAACCTTTCATCTATTCTTTTCAGCTCAGCACTCCAAGAATTTCCTTTAAACACTGATTCTTTTTTGGTTCTCTCTCCTCTCCCCTCCTTCCTTTCTCACTTTATTTCTCCCAGATTTTCAATCTCTACTGGCTCTTTCTTCTTAGGGAATAAACATGCTCTCATTCTAAAGTAATAATAATTAAGGAAAAAAAACCCTTCCTTGCAACTTTATGCCTCTATCCTTCTATTATATTATCTCTTTCTTTGACTTTGAAGCTAGACCCCATAAAAGTTTCCCTTGCATTAACTATGTTAACTCACTCTTCACAGGATAGCCATGATCTGGGAAGGCAGAATGGGGCATTTTTGAGGCAAAATTATTTCTACCTAGATTAGGTATGAGGAAAGAACTAAATTCACCAGAAAATTTCTCCAAATCCTTTCTCCCATATAATATTTGGATATTACAATATTATTATAATATTGTATAATTCTGTGCCAGAGTATAGTGTATATTATATATGTATGTATGTATTATATACATTATATATTAATTATATACATTAGACATAGTACGTGCATATATGCATTTTATATATATATATATGTATATATACATATATATATATATATATATATATATATATATATATGGTGTAGGTATTCTATAAGTCTGTGCCAGAGTGCACTACAACCTAGCAAGATAAATCTGTTATGGTTCTTTAAACTACAAATCAAATATAAAGCCACCACATCTTTGTGTATTTAACTCAGTTTTTTCACTTAAACTTTATTCAGTCTGCAGATCTCCCTACATATGCTTGGTCTATGTAATCATCTTAATTTCACTCTTCAAGAAAAGAGGGTTTTTTTGTTTTTATGGTTCTGTGCCCCACTTGATATTGAACAAGATATAAATAATCACTTAGTTGGCTAATCTAGCAGATTGCTTTCAGTTCTCATTTTGCTTGCCTTCACTGTGGCATCCAGAATTTCTCAAAACTTCTTTTCTTTCAATTTACATGAACCACAATTTTTTTCCTACTTTGTTTCTTCTTAGTCTTGCCTCAGGTTTCTCTTTGGAGAGTTTAGTCCTTTTTTTTTTTTTTTTTTTTTAATGTGTGTTATCTTCTCTTTTCACTCTACAGATGAGCTTATTAGCTTTACAGTTTCACTCGTAGTTACAAAATCCCACAAACCCACATATACACCTATATATAGTTATGTATACACATGTATACTATATAGAAAACATTTCTATATGTATCACATATTACACATTTCTAAAGTGATGTGTACTACTTATTGGTCTTCTTAAATAACTCTCCACAGGCTTACTTTTATGTTGCATAATGCTGGAACGTTAACATGTATAGATAAGCTGGCAACTCCAATTACTCAGCCAAGGCCCAAAACCTAAAGAGGGATGGAACAACACAGATAGAATTAATTTGGAACCCTGGACAACTGAGCAGAGTTGCCTAACCCCATGGAGCCCTGGCCAGTTTTGTACTGTTACATGAGTGATAAATAAAACCTCCATCTTTATTGAGTAATTAGCTTAGTGTCTTTTTGTTGATAGCATCATATGCACATAGTATACTCTGCTCTCACTAGGTTAATAAGTCTTCCTGTAGAAGGTCACCAGACTACTGACAAAACTAGTAGAACTCTAAAATAGTGATCTGACTGGTTTTGGTGATGCAGGAGTGTATGTGGAATTAGAGGTGTTTAGAATGGACTAGACCAAGACCCAGCTAGACATACCTAGTGACTGAAGAAACCATGACTACAGTTTGCTTGAGAAAAATGTCAGTCCTGCTCAACACACTGGTTTCATCTGTTGGGAGCTGTTTTGAGTGTCTTGGGATCTGCTGCGGAAGTAAAGATTCTCTTTTAACTACACATAATATGTCCTATTAACTTAGAGAGTTCACAGACCACTGAATTGAGCTCTTAAACTTCTTCCCCTCTATTAGCATAATATAAGGAACTTCCTTCGTATTTCTAATATTGATCTACCCGCTAGGATCTGCCTCTCTTTTCTTTATCAAGAGTAGATGAGAAGCAAGAATGAAAATAAGTTTATCTCTTCAAAGAGTGTAATTATGTTCAGTACTCACAGCTAATGTGTTAAGAAGTCTGAGACAATTCTGCAGCCAGGCCACTAACTGATGGATAGTCCATGGACTTTGTCAATATATCCCAGAACTTTATAATCAACATATCCAAATTAGAATTCCTTTCCTTGTGATATTAAACCATGTTATAAGCCATCTTTGTCCTCCTAAATCTCTCATCAGTCTGCATATAGCAACATGAAAGCCACTGCATTAGCTCATCCCTGATGACTATTGCAATAGTCCTTTTACTGTTCTCTGCCTACTGATCTTGCCTCAGCCCACTCCAGTCATCTACCACAGTTCTGAAAAAATTGCATTCCCATCATCAAAATGGTCAATTAGTGTTCTCCCCCACTAAACCCTTGCATAGTCACTCATGAGTCTTCCTAATTGGGTTACTCCCTTCCCTGTAGTCCATGGTCTCACCACATCATCCCCACATTTGGCCTTTCATCATACTGACTGTGTGTTGTGTACTTCCTTTAACCTTGGTGCACTTTCCTCTTGAGCCCACTTTTCCAACCTCATTGCAAAAATCATGTCAAAAGTTGCCTTTTCTATGAAACTTCCTGAACAACATCTCACTCCTTGTAATTCCCATGTCTACTGGCAACAGTGGAATTAACCAATACCATCCTTTTTGGTTTTTTCTGTATTTTATATAGGTTTGTCATATAACCTACAATATTGAATTTGTGAACTTCTTAGCAAAATGTATCCCATCATCCAAAATAATACTTGTCACATGATAGTTAGGATATATTTACTGAATGCATTAAGTGAGTTAATGAGGAAAGCAATGAAATTACTACTTTAGCAAATATGCCCCTAAAGGGGTGCTGATTTGGGTCCTAAAATTTTAAAATTATAGCCTTTTATATAGTGATTAAAATGAATATTCTGACACTGATTTGCTGAGAAGTCCATTGCCCAAATGATCAATTAGCCAAACAACCAGTTCACTTAATTCACCAAGTGTATCCAAATCTAAAATTTAATTAACTTTTAAAGTCCACAGCAATTCAGGTGGGATAAGTTGGTAAGGCTAAAGTGAAAGTTCTGGAGCTCTGACTTGAGGACCTTAGCACCTTCATACCCCATCCTGCTGCTAGCCTCTCTTCTTTCTGCCCTGCTCTAGGGTTAGCAAGCTAGGCAGGGTTTTACACTAAATCTCCTGCCTGTCTTTCTGCCAGCAGAGGGGCCTCTTGCTCTGTACCAGTTTTTAAGATTCTGTATCAGGTTGCTGGCAGAGACCAGTGAATGTTTTCTTAATTAACTGTCATGATATTAAAATAAAAACTAGCCTAATGAGCCCTTGTGAAAATCTTCAAACACAGTTAAAACCAACTAAATTGGTATTGAGCATTGCAAATTGTCTAAATAAAGTGAACAAGTTCTTATTTGTACATAAATATGAAAATATGGAAAATTTTTCAATCAACAAAGTTCAGAAAGAATCCCTAAAAACTGGTAAAATGTTAGAAAAATTGGAGGCAACGTTAAAAAGATTAAGAAGAAATCAATAAAGAATGGCATCACATATCACATGAGATTTAAGTTATAATTATAAGAAAATAGAATTTAAAAGAAAAACTAAGTCATCCAGTAACCTTCTTTGACAAGTTGAACAGCCCTTTAAAAATGTTTTTTACAAGTTGATATTGACTGAATATATTCAAGAACACTTTTCATAGTAAGATTTTATGTCTATGAAGATGTTAATAATCATCATCAAAGAAGACTTGGGTAGATTGGTCCATTCGTCAAGTTAGATTTTTTTAAAAATGATGTTTTGATGAATTAGTTTCTGGAGGGTTGACCTTTTCTCCATGTGGGACAACTAGCATGTACCAGCTACAGGATGCACATGCCAATGGCTGAGCTGGGGAATAATGTCTTCTGATTACAAATCCCCTTTCTACTACAATGCATTGCCAGTGTTGTTCCACATAGCTACAAAGTATAAAAGAAGGTAATTTTTTAGGTAAAAGGAATAATTTCTAAGTCATTGACACAGTAGAGACCTAAAATAAGGTGAAGTTGAGCAAAATGACTAAGCAGAATCAACTCACAGGTCATCTGTCAAGTTTACTTTATAAATTAGAACTAAATTAATAATTTATTAATTTGTGTTTCAAAGGGATGATTCTCCCAGGGCAGGCAAACACTAAGTTTCTACTGTTAATTTTCCTCTGCTTCATCTCTCTCATTTTCTACCTCTAATTTATCTAGGATGCCAGTATTTTCTTAGACTTGATTTGGGTGGTACACCTTCAATACTTAGCCTAAAGTCCGGAGCAATTCTGCTAATGACAAATTGGTTCTGGGTTCTACTTGTACTCTATTCCAATGAACTTTTAAATCTTGCCATACAAAACTGCTCCTTTCCCATCTTATTCTGTATTCTCACTAAGTCTTTCTCACCTTGATACCAGGCACACAACAATGATACTTAGATTCATTTGACAATTATGTACCAATTATTCATTGAGGGCTTGAACTGTCCTACCAGGCAGTGAGTCATACAGAGTTCGCAAAAGAATTAGCAAGCAGTGGGCATCCTGAGGCCACATGAAAGCCTTGGTTTTCAAACCACAGGAATTTTCACCATATCTTAAGAGCTGAATGATCTCTCTAGTTTCCAGTATTGGGCAACTACTCTTTGTGGAATCTCTAAAGGGCAGCCTGATCTCTGAATCATGGTTGACAAAGGTTGATGCTCAAAATGAATTTTCAGCATAAGATAAATTAATCCCGGAAACACTCCAACCAAAGGGAGCTGAGTTCTGATAGTGAAAAATGCTGTGTGCTTTGGAATGTTGTTGAAATAATGATGGAGAAATGGAAATTCATGGAAAGTGCTGTATGCTGATTCTGCCCTGAATTCTTCCTTTACCAAGATATTTAAAGAAACCAAAGCTTTGTCTAGTTTTTAGTATCAGTTTCTGCAGTTCTTCCTGCCACTTAGAGACGCTGATAGAGTGCATGGGAACTTGATTTGTTCTGTGTCTCTCATGATATTGGTGTGCTAAAGGAAGTAGCACATATCAGCAGGCCAGGCCAGGTATAGGAGCCCAAATTAGCTGTGGAGTTGACTAGTTGAAGTCTGAGCTTGTTTGGCTGGATGATTTAATGTAGTATAACATCTTTCTTTTGCATTTTGTGAAATTTAAATCTAGCAAATGGAAGTGACTATTTCAAAGGGGAAAGGAAGTGTTTGGTTTTGCCTCTCTATTATATGTTAAACACTGAGTTGATCCCTTTTAACATTTGTTTGATGTTAACATTATGCTAGAAAGGTAGTAGTATTTTCTTCATTTGAAAGACCAAACAAAGAATTAGGAAGTTTAAATAACTTGTCCAAGGTCATGTGACTTAAAAATGTAGAGCCTGGCTTCAGATTTGGGATTCCCATCTATCTGAGCTTTCACTTTCTTACCGTCATACAAAAAGCTTAACAAATTGAACATTCCTGTTTATCTGTCATTCGTGTGCTTCAGAAAATCTGCTATCCTTTTATTCAAGGGGCACCACTTCTAAGAGTGAATAACACTTTCCATAATTCTGTATTTCAAATATTTATATTAATGAGATCAGTGTTGTAAGATGGTGATTTTCGGTACATGCAAAATAGGATTATACTAATAAAATACCACTTTCACCTTACATTTTGAACTTTTCTATACTATTATATTTAAAGGCTACTACCATAGGCTGAAAAAAGGGGAAAAAAATGAAAGAAGGAAAGGAAAGGAAAGAAGAAAGAAAAGAAGTAAGAAAATCTTTCAGACTCTTTAGAGTTTCTAGACAGACTTGGCTAGTGTATGGCAGTAGAATTAAGAATAAGGATTTGATTTCCTGATTCTCTGTCCTCTGATCATTCCCTTGTGATATATTGCTTGCTTCACTTACCAAACTCCAGAAGTTAATAATCGATTATCTCTTTAAAATTTGCTCTTTCTCTAATTTAATATGGTTGACAGTTTTTCTTTAAAATTAATGTATTAAAAATTATGAACTAGTTATGAATTATGAACAGTTATTACTGTGCCATAGTTGCCAAATCAAAAAGAAAATCCAAAAGTTAAAAAAAGAAATTGTAGCAACAACATCAAGACAAAGCTGGATTTTTCAACAGGCAGGGAAAATCAAGTTCTATTTCTAAGGGGCAATTATAATTTTAATAATTTAAAAGTAAAATTGCAGATATAAGAAGAATAGCTTATTAAGACTATTCAGGCATAAAATAGTAGTGGAAGACTTTGAGAAGATGTAAAATCCTTAATATTAGAATTGTATTCTTGGAATCTGGGAATCCAAGGAATTTATAGAAGGGTTTCAGGAAATTTGTCAACTAAGTAGTTGTATCAAATGGGTGTGTGCATTTACATGTGTATGTGTGTGTGTGTGTGTGAGCAGTATGTGTGGTGTGTGTGTGTGGTACATGTGCTGTGTATGTGAGGTGTGTGTAGTGTGTGTAAATGTATGTGTAATGCATGATGTATGTATGTGTATATATGTGTGTGGTATGTATGTGATATGTGTATATATGTGTGTATGTTGTGCGTCTATACACATTCATATTGAGACACATGTGATTTTTCAGAACAAGGGGGTCCATAGTTTTCTTCAGACTTTCAAAACAATTCATGTTGACTGTTTTTTACGGGCTTCAGATGCCGAAGTACAAATGTGCTCTTAGGCTTATTCCCATTGTAGATTCTGTGATTCTCAGGTAACTATTTTCTGCCAGAGAAAAACATGAACATTGATATTATTGAGGGTGAAGTGTACATTACTAAAAAACATAAGGGTTGGATATGCCTGCCAGAAACTTCAAAAGAGCATGAGAGAGGTGAATTAGATGGGGAAAAAAACAAAACAAAACACCATATATCCTGAATATATTCTGAGTTAAACAAGTCTAAAATCCTTGAGGATGGGAGTCTGGCTTGACTTAATCTTGTATTTGCCTGAAAGCAGTGCATTTAGCTCATAATTATATATCATCTTCTACTCATCACTCATTCTTTCAAGTAGAAGTCTTATCCTCATTTCAGTGGATCTTATTTAATTCATGAATATATTCTTCAGACCCTAAAATTAACAGCATAATACATCTTTGCTAATACCTTCTATAAATATGTAAGCGATAAGAAATTCTTCCTCTAAAATAGAAAGCACTTTCACTCTACAACTCTGACAGAGAGCTTATTCACCTCTTCTAAAAGATTATACTGAGAGCAGATTTTTCAATAGCCTTTCCTTCATGAGATTCTAGATTCTCAGGCTAAAGTAAAACCCTGACACCCCATTCTTCCTCATTGTTGCTGTTAATACCTCCATTTCCCAAAGGATATGCAGAGAAAGATTTTATTTTAGGAAAAGAATATCATTTTATTCCGATTTTAGATTTTTTTCCTTAGCAAATGCCCAAGCAAAGATCTTCTGTTTCCAATTCAGGAAATACAGTTATAGATATGTTTTGAACTTAATTTTTATTTGTTCAGTGGGGTTAGGAATGCTTAGATATCTCAAATTTTCTTCCATTGTATCAATTAGATATATTTCTTCTACTAATAAGAGATGGTATATTATTGCTGGTAAAAGCTAAAAATAACAAGCCCATATTTATTTGAACTTGAACAAGGAGTATGCATTTTATAGTCATGGAATGTATCAATAGTGGTGATATTTCAGTCACTGTGACAAAATGTCTGGAAAGCAGAAAGGGAATTTTAGGCAAGGGTGCCATTTCAGAGGTGTCCTTCATATCAAATCACAAAGCTGGTTGTGTACCTTATCTATAGGTCAGCCACTCCTGAAAGAAAATATATGAAATTGTAAAGGCTCTCTAATGATTCCTGTCCCCAAATATTCCTAGGAATATAGTCTTTTTTTTATCCCTCGAAGGATAAGCCAGATAAAGATTAAAGTTCTGGTATTATTGAAAAAAGGAGCAGAACAGACATTAAAGTAGGCAAGTAGCAGTGTCTACTGTCAAATAGGGACCAAAGCTGGGTATCAGATACTGAAGAATGAATGAGAAGTGGGGGAGTGAAGATAGTTGGTACTGCATTACCAACAGCCTGAAATTCCCACAAAGTCAGAGACTACTTCTCTTACTGGTTCTGACCATTTGTATTCTCCTCCTTTCTGTAGATTCGTCTCATTGCTTTGCTCAAAGATATTTAATATATATCATCTGTGCATTATTTTCTTAGAGTAACAATTTACTTAATGATGGATGAATATATCCCCATCAGTGATTTCAAAGTATAGATATTTTTCTGATGACTTTTCTGTTGACTCCCCATAAACTCTAGAGGGAAATTATGCTTCAAATGTATTGTCAGTCTTTGTCTTTTTTTTCCATGGGGATATTCAGTACTTGAGTTCATGCTGTTCACGGCTATATTAAGATCCATGGTAGGCTCTGCTGTGCAAAACCTCCTAGGGCAAGTGCTATTAATTATGTTATATAAAAATGTCAAATCATATGTGGTTATTTTATAATGAAGAATAAATAGTAGGAACTAAAGAGATAAATTATTCAATATATTTAATTTCTGAATCTTATCAGAGACATGACTTTCTCAGTCATCATTTGCTTCCAACTAAAAGGATCAGGGCAAATGCACAATTTTGGCAAAGGGCAAAACTGTCATAAGCATCATAGCAAGTTATATTGGACACTGACATTGATAAACAAATCCAAGTTGGCCCTTGAATATATTTTCATATATCATGAAGTGTATACTCTAGTCATAAAATTAAACAGTTACTTTTCGAACATCTAGAAAAATGAATGTTCCAGGTGAAAAATACAATTGAAAACATTTAAATTATAAATTGAAAACATTTAAATTCTTCTTTCTAATATTTGCTTGAATATTTTTTTCCACAGGCTGTGTGTGTGCATGTGTGTGTGTGTGTGTATGTGTATATATGTATATATGTATGTATATATATATATTAAATATTTTATTTATTTATTTATTTATTTATTTATTTATTTAAGAGGAAGAGTGAGCAAGAGAGAGAGTATGAGCTCGGGCAGGGGCAGAGGGAGAGCGAGAAGCAGACTCCCTGCTGAAGAGGGAGCCCAACATGGAGCTCAATCCCAGGACCCAGGGATAATGACCTGAGCTGAAGTCAGACACTTAACCGACTGAACCACCCAGGTGCCCTGCAGAGGCTGTATATGTTTTTTTGGAGATTTGTTTATTTGAAAGAGAGAGAGTATATGGGGGGAGGGACAGATGGAGAGAATTTCAACCAGACTCCCCACTGAGCACAGAGCCTGATGCCATGGAACTTAATCCCACCATCCGGAGATCATGACCTGAGCCAAAATCAAGAGTTGGACACAACTGACTGAGCCACCCAGGTACCCCTGCAGGCTGTCTGTTTGAGTCTGAAAATTTCTGTATAAGAAACAGCCATGTAGCCCAAATACTAAAATGGGTTAGGAGGTGATCCTAGGTTAATATTTGGAATTATAAAAAATATAATCCTGCCTAGTGGACTCTATAGTAAAGAAAGACATGTAAATAAAGATGATAAATCTGTAATATGATGAGCTCTATAAAGCATAAATTCAGTGGGATCTTAGATGAAGAGGGAAAAAAGGCAAATCATGACCACCTTGAGATTAGATATTATGGAAAGGAAATGGGGATAGAGAGGAAGTGGAAGATTACGGCATAATTGGGTAGAGGTTATGATAACACATTAAGAAATGATGGCGCTGGGGCGCCTGAGTGGCTCAGTGGGTTAAAGCCTCTGCCTTCAGCTCAGGTCATGATCCCAGGGTCCTGGGATCGAGCCCAGCATCGGGCTGTCTGCTCAGCAGTGAGCCTGCTTCCTCCTCTCTCTCTCTGCCTCCCTCTCCGTCTACTTGTGATCTCTCTCTCTGTCAAATGAATAAATAAAATCTTAAAAAAAGAAAAAAAGAAACGATGGCGCTACTCTACAACTAATGATTCTTTCATTTGGACTGTAGAGTAGAATGGAGGTAGGGGGTGAGCACAGAGCTCACAGATGCACCAAGCTTCATCCATGAACTATGTTATATACACGTACCTATTTTACTGTTTTTCAAATGTATGTAAGTGCTTCCAGGATTAATGCAGATTCATAACATAATTTATTTTTATTTTCTCATTACTCATTTTCTCAATGAATAGAAATGACCATAATCGGTGTGATACGGAACAGGTCTAGAATAATTTGGTATAAAAAAGGGTTGATACTTGTTGAGCACTTACTGGGTGCTAGTTACTGCACTAAGCAAGAAGCACCTGTCATTTATCAAACCAACACTAAAAAGTTTGCAAAAAACAGTAAGATATCAAACGGTAAGCTATCAAATAATATAAAGAAACAGAATGAAGTAATGAGATGTGCCCTTTAGAAAGACAGTTTGTGAAAAACTTAGCAGCAGGGAATATATATCAGGATAACATCTAAAGCCAAGCTCAGGAATCTTAACCCGTAAGACTAACAGTAGAATTAGATAAGGAAGGGCTGGAATGAGAATGTTTTAGAGACTTGGTGATCCATTAGTTATGGTAAATATTCGATAGGAAGACAGGAATCCACGTAAATAATGTTTCATTTTACATACTACAAGATACCAGGGACATGAAAAGGGAGGTAGAAGTGGCTGAGAATTAGGTGTAAGACTAACCCTTGTGTCATTGGGAATACAAAATCGGCTTCTGTGCATACAGGCTAAAGTCTCTTCCTACAGATTTTATACTCTTTCCCCTTCTTCAGCTAATTAGCACCATTGCATCTCAGAAAGAGATTAGAATTTAAAGGGCTTCAACACTGTTTTCCGCCCCCCCCCTCGTGTGCCCCCAGGGTGCTGTGGCTCATCCCCTCTGATGGTGTGTTTGACTCAGGTTGCCAGGCAACAGGGATGGGGCTGTCCTGCCCTTCCCGCTGGCATGCGGTTATTCCTAACCGTACAGAGAGGACCTTTTATTGAGATAGCAGAAAAGGGGACAGTTCCCAGGTACTCCTACTCCAGGACACCTCTTTCTGCAGCCAGTGGGTGGGTGGTAAGCAGGGAGGGCTGGGAAATGGCTAGCGCCAAGTGGGGTATATGCAGTGTCCCTACCAGGCCAGCCCCAGCGCCTGCTCCAGCTCCATCACCTACATACTCCCTGCTCCTGTTCCCTGCACTTTCACCCCGGCTCGGCTCCTCACTCTCTGGGTGACATGTATATAGTGCAAAATGATTACCATAATAAGATTAGCCAACACCTGTATCCTCTTACATAACTACCACTTGCTTGTGTGTGCGTGTGATAACATTTGGTAAGATCTATTCTCTTAATAACTTTTTTACATTATTTGTAGTTTTATTTGGTGATTGTGTGTTTCCCCAAACATCTCTCACCTTTCCTTTTTAGTAGAATATAAATGACCTAAAAGTAGAGTTGTTCATTTGGGTTTTTGCTGTATTCCCAGAGTCCAGAACAGTATCAGGGATATACATACTTTTCAAAGATTAGAATAAATTATATTTATAATTTTCTATCTCATATTTATTTATATTAAGTGGAGAGCAGTTATCAATTGGTTAAATATTACTAAAAACATAATTTTACAAGTTAAATATCTTTAAAATAAATGAACCATAATTTATATAGATGTTTTTGATGCTGAATATTTAGATGTTTTCAATAGCTTTCTATTAAAATACCATTTTGAATGAACATCCTTACAATTATAACGTTGATAGCCTCTGACTATTTCTTTAATGTCAACTTTTAAAAGTGAACTCACTAATATAAAGGGTATAGGTAGTTATAAATCTTATAACATATATTATTAAGTTCATTTCCAGAAATAAAATACCAGTTTATATTCAATTCTGTTTGCCTGTGGTAGAATCTCCTACATGCACTACATCATTATTTCTGATTCTCTTAACAGAAGTGTGTGAGATGTCCTTCTATCAGAGTTCTTCCTATAGATTTCTCCTTCCAGGAGACACAAACGTCAGTCTCTCTCAGTTTTAGTGAAAAAACACAGTGGAGGCTGCAGTATGTAAGAATAAGCTCTAAGCAAGTCAAATTTAAGAAGACAGAGAAAATATTAAAAATATGGATAAAAATTAGATATTTTGAAACCTAGTAGATATTCACTGGTTAGAGTAAAAAATTCGTTTGGGAATTAATATGAGACACAGTTGCTTTGACTGTGAAAAAAAAAAGGGCAACTAATTTGTTCTCAACATTTATATGTTCTTCTGAACACTTATTTTTTAATCTGTCAAAAATGATTATAGATAAAAAGGTATCCCACCGGGGCACCTGGGTGGCTCAGCGGGTTAAAGCCTCTGCCTTCGGCTCAGGTCATGATCTCGGGGTCCTGGGATCGAGCCCTGCGTCGGGCTCTCTGCTCAGCGGGGAGCCTGCTTCCTCCTCTCTCTCTGCCTGCCTCTCTGCCTACTTGTGGTCTGTCTGTCAAATAAATAAAATCTTTAAAAAAAAAAAAAAGGTATCCCACCAATTCTAAACAAATCACAATCAAATGGGGCTTGATCTTTCCATTGTAACAATTGTATGTCTTCCTGGAGTAATATTTTCCCACCTCCAATATAGCTATTCCTATAACAGTCTTGCAACGTTAGAAATTCCTTACTATCTACCCACATAGGGGTTTGGCAGCTATGGATTAGAGAACAGGTGCTCAAGCACCAAGCCCATATATGAATTTAAAAGCCATAGGAAAATGAGAATTGTGTATCAGTAAAGCTTGTTAATCTCTACATTGGCAGGATAGGCGGAGTTCTGGGTGGCAGGAGTCTGAAAGTCTAGAAAAGATGAGAGGATGGCGTTTTCTTCTCTTTATCTACCTACTCAGCACTAGCGACTTTATGGAAGCGAACTGGGAGGCCTTACTTCTCACTATGAATCACATGGCAGGGGCTTATTAAAACCCTGCTCAGAAATGTTGTCCTATACTCCGTATTTCATCCAACCCCCATGTGAACACAATAGGTAAATTAAAGAAGGCTGTATCGTAAACAGAACTGTGGTTTTCAAAGTCGGCTCTGGGACCACCTGATTCAGACCTTGAACAATGGTTCTTAAATTTTGGTGCGAATAAGAAACATAAAGGCAGTGGTAACAAAGACACTTTTCCAGATCTCTTCCAGACAATGAACTTGTATTTTTGACTGTTGTACGATACTAACAAAGGTAGGACTTACAGTACCACATTTAAAAAAATACCACCCTAAAAATTAATTCAAGTGTTTTATGCAAAGAGAGAATCAGTTCTCGACTACACTTTGGTTTTACCAGGTTTTGTATTTGTCTCAAAATTCTAACCATTCACAAAACATATCCCTGACCTATATTACTACATTTCTTCCATGAGAAATAAGTACTACTTTTTGAAAAGGAACCCTTATATTTTCACCTTAAAATTAGTATGTGAGATACTGCATCGATTTCAAGAAATCATGATATTTATAATTACCTTTATATTTAATTATATGATTAAAATTACCTGTATAATCATAATATTTAGAAGAAATACCATCTTCAAAGTAAGGTAAAGTTTATGTATAGATCTGACATTGATACCAATGATTTCATGTAGCTCTGTGACTCTTAGTCATTTAAATGATCTGATCCCTGGTTTACTGGGACAAAATGAGATGTTTGGATATGATTTCTGAAAAACTCATGTTTTTATTGTTTTCTGTTTATTTCGTATGTTTTTCAAGCATATATGTCAAAGTGAATGCTTACAATTCACTCTATTGATTGATTGTTTTTCATTACATGTATTTTAAAAAGTTTGATCTGGGGCGCCTGGGTGGCTCAGTGGGTTAAGCCGCTGCCTTCGGCTCAGGTCATGATCTCAGGGTCCTGGGATCCAGGCCCGCATCGGGCTCTCTGCTCAGCAGAGAGCCTGCTTCCCTCTCTCTCTCTCTCTCTCTGCCTGCCTCTCCGTCTACTTGTGATCTCTCTCTGTCAAATAAATAAATAAAATCTTAAAAAAAAAAAAAAAAAGTTTGATCTGTGACTCAACGCTAGCTGCTCATTAGAATCACAGGAGGAATTCTTAAATACCTAAGCTTGGCCCCACACCAGACCAATAGAATTAGAATCTCTAGAGATGGGATTAATGTATCACATTTCTCTTAAAGCTGTGTAGGTAATTCCAATTGACAGCACGAGTTGGGAATTACTGACATGGATTATTGGCAAGGCAAGTTTTGATTCTGAGATTAAAAGTCATCTTCTCATTCACATGTTGCTTATGTTTCTATCTCAGTGGACGTGTGAATTTCAGCTTACTTTTCTTCAGCTGCACAAATGCTTCTCTCTCTATTTGTTGGAAATAGACACAAATAAAAGGGAAATATCTAAGTCATTATTTCACAAATGATAGGATCTATAATCAGATTTTGTATGAGAACAGAAAAAACTAGAATAAAATTGTCAATTTTTTCTGCAAGTCAATTTTTTTCAGCTATAAGAATTTTTTCTTTATTCCAAGATAAGTATTGTTTTACTTTTTTGGTGTTGAAATATTTTCTTGAAGAAATTGATGGTGAAATTGCATGATTGATGTCTTAATGGCTTAATTCAGCAAAATAAAATTTGGCAAGTCTATGTCAGTATTTAGTTTGTGAAATTTTCTGATCAGTGGAAGTTTGGGAAACATGGACTTAAATAACTGAGTCAATACCCAACTCTTCTTTGACCTGCAGAGTTTACCAACCATTATGGTTGTATTTCAATTCTAAAAAAATTAACCACACCACTGAGAATGACTAAATATAAACTGTGCTTATTACATATTGTTCTTATATGTTGCATGTACTGTACCTACATATTGTTCTATGACCTGATTTTCCATTTCACAGTATAGTAGGAAAATATTACGTTCATCATATATAGCATGTTATGTTAATTATTATTATATTGATGGATCTAGTATATTCTCAAATTTTTATGAATATAATGAGATACTCAATCAACATCCTGTTATGTCTGTATTATACATATGTAAATATTTCTATAAAGTACATTTTAAAAATAACTCTTTGGAGAGATACTATTATTTTCAAAAAGCTAGAATTATGTTTCATTCTACATGAAAATTTATTGGAGTTCTTGTTCCCTCACATCCCTACACAAGATATTACCAACATCTATCATTTCTAGTAAAACGCTGCATCTCTAAAAAAATTAATCTCTTTCTAATTTATATGTTGGAGTATTTGCAGTTTTTCTTCTGTGAACTGCATGTTTATAACTGTTTTCCTCTTTCTGCTTGTTTTTCTGGTTCAGATTATTTCTCTCTATTGTTCTTATGAGAAAATGGATATTTCAGAGATTTAGTGTTTGCCCAAATGTTAAACACACAGCTAGTATCTTGCAAAGGTCAGATCTCAAACGCAGGCATTTTGGCTCTATCTCCAGAACTCTCCACCACTTTACTGATACCACAAACACTAGGGCTGGACAGACCAGAACTGAACAGTAGGGCTAAAACAACAAGGTAAACAGTCAAGGAAATAAAGATTAGATTTCAGAACCTGTTCTTCGAGAAGCCAGCTGGTCAGAAATCTGCATAGGAAATAGCAAAAACAAAGATAATTTGGTGCAAAAATTCTTGGGTGATTATATTATATTAAAAGCCAGCAGGGACAAGAAAATAAACAAACTTGAGAAACTAGACTTGAGTTTTAACGGGTTTCTATGGGGTTTGTTTCTTTTTCTTCTTGCTTATGGAAGACACAAAAGTCCACGCAGCCCAGCAGGGGACCTTATTCTGCTGTAAAGACATGGCTCCTCATCACATTCAGGCACAGATGGTCCTTGCCAAATGGCCCTACCTGAAGAGTTGCTCTTCGCATGGTGGTGCTCTGAACCTTTTTGATATATTACCCACCTAATAAATCCAGGTATCATTTCTCCATGGGCGATTTTATCAAAGGTTTTACAGTAAGACTCATTCTGTGGTTGGATCTTTATATTTCAAAAAAAAAAAAAAAGGTAAAAAGTTTTTACATTTCCAGGCTTCTCTGTATCTTATACTCGGTGACACCCACCCCAAGTGATTTAGGTATTAGTGATTTAAGCTTCATCCAAGAACTGAACAGGAGAGTTGGAAGGAAACTCAAACTCTTGAGCTAACTGGCTCCGCGGGTGAGGTCTGGCTGGCTCACCTTGCAGGCCCCAATTTAGACTGAAAAGGCAAAGGAAATAGAGCAAAGCAAGAGACAGTTTGTCTGCCAGGGATGGAGCCCCACGGAAACACTGAAGAAAGATATGTCTCCTTGTCATATAATTAATGCTCGTTTTCCTTAGATCTAGTATTTTTCTTTTCCATTTCATTATTTTTTTTCTCTTCATTAGCTTGAAGATTACATGCTCTTTCCACACTGGTACTAACGATCCTTAATATTTGGCTTAACAAAATTTATATATAGTTGAACAAAACAGCTTTTTGTTCTTCCAAACAATACAGGGATATTAAAATACTTTCACGTGGGCTTTATTTTCTCCTGAATAAAATGCTGTTGCAACTCAGTGACTGAGTTCCATCTTGTAAACTCTAACTCCAAAAATTAGGCATTTATTTTATTTATGCCTGTTCTGTTTAATAATTTTTCTTGACTTAGCCATATGTTTTTCTATTATTCTTCCTTTGAAATCTCCTTTTTATTCTGGCATTTTTCTTCTTCCTTGTGTATATTTTAATAAATTTTTTTAGTAAATCTTTCCAACTTTTGTATGTCTGAATCTTTAATTTGCTCTTGGAAGGTGTCCTGAGAATTGTTTTCTTCTCTCACATTATAGATATTTTTCTACTTTTAAAGGTTTCTCTTTTTATTGTTGCAAAATCATCTGTCTCATTCTTGGTAAGTAAACTATTTGTTTTTAAGTGTTGGCTGCATTTTTGGTTCCTCTCTAATGTCATATTATTTGATTTTACTGTAATATTTTGAATTGCCAATGTTAAGAGTATTGGAGCTTCCTGAATATGACAATCCCTGTCTTTCTGCAGGAGTGGAAAATTTTCAATTGTATTTCAGGGTTGTCCTCAATCTCATTATTCTGGCTTCTCTGGAATCCTAAGGAGACAGATGTTTTAAAAATACTTATTATTTTATTATGTGGCTCAGTATTTCTTCCATAGTTTGTGTCACTTAGTCCTTCTCTGCTGCATTATTTCCTGACTCTGTCTTCAAATTGCTTCACTCTCTTTTTTACTTTGTCTAACTCGATGTTTAAATTGGCTATTAAATTTTCAAATTTAATTCTTTTGTGCTTTTAAACTGTCTTGCAATTTTTAGTTGTTTTCAAAAGACTATTATTAATAATCTCTGGATTAATTAGGTACCCTGTATAAATTTTTAAATATGTTAAAATCAATTACTTCTCATACTTCCAACATCAGCAGTGCTTCTGTCTCTGATTCTGTTATTAAATATTAATGCTTAATTTTGTTCCTGTCTGCTTATTTCATATGTGTTCATTGTGAGTTAATAATCCTTGAAACTTGACCTTTAAATTCTGGCTTTAGTTTTATTTAGTTAGTTAGTTCATTTCCCCGGGGACAGTTTGTGTTTGTGTCTCTAGAATCATAGAGGCATTCCTATCTGGGGTCTTTTTAATCTAAGTGATCTGCTGGCCATATTTTTAGGTTGTGAAAGAAGAGTGAATTCTCTCTCCACACAGGCATGAGATCAGACTTGTGGTTGGGAAACCCCAAGGGGAAATTTTGCCTTTCTGTTCCTTCCAATCTCGCATGCCTAGATACATTCACATCTTCTGAGAATAAGCATTTGCTTTGTTTTTGTTTTTCCTGGTTCATTCACTGTGGGTTGCCTTTCTCAGGGGTCAGGTTTTATGCAAGGGTCTCTGATCAGATAGGCATCTCATTTGCACAGGTTTTAAAAGGCTTTATCTCTTAGCTCTGGAGTGGTAATCCACATAAACCAACTGTGCTAAACTACCAGGGACAATCCAAAATACCCAGGACAAATACAAGCTTTAACAATTGTCTATCTAAACTTGTGCATTCTTGCATTTTTTTTCCTGAAAATATTCGTTTTCTTTACCAAACCAACCATATATCTTTAAATTATCCATTGAACAGTTGTAGGTATTTTATACCTAGAAAATTTTTTGAACATCTAATCATCTGTATTGCTAGAAAATAAAACCCCTGGTGTATTTGTTATTGTTTAGAAAAATGCAAGTTTATAAAGATGTCAGTTTACTCCATGTTTACCCATAAATAAAAAGTAAAGTCACACACACACACAAAAAAGTAAAGTCACTGCAGCATGGCATTTTGAGAGTTATTTGGTAATCTTATTATCCTAAGGGGTGTACATAAAAACAAATATGAAATTTAAAAAATGAAGAGTTGAAAATTGAGTAATGAAAGCAAAGGAGCCCTGCCAGGTATTAAGACATATTTCAGAACTTGAGTAATGGTTAAATGTAAGGTACTGGCACAAGGAGAACCATGTAAAATCAATAAAACAATGTGGCGTTAAGCATTAGAACCAAAGAGATATGAAAATTGAAAGCAGAATTCCAATCTAAAGCAGAAAAAAATGAGTTACACAATACTAATGTTATAAAGGATTGGATAGTCATTTGGAAACAATACAACTAAATTCCAGATATATATTCCAGTATAACCATTGTTAATTACAGCAATTACCATAAAATATTAATGCTTGATAATCAAATTTTATCATAGATTTTTCTAAGAGTAATTTAAAACTCAGAATTATTATAGAAAAATATTGATAAATTTCATTTATATATAAACACATGGCTGAAAGGCCAAAAGGGAAAAATAATGGTAGCTATTGGAAGTAATAGAAGCTAGAAAGAGTTGGAGAAGGTTAGAGAGAGAATAAATGAAATAAGTGGTAAAAGTGGGAATAAGTGAAATAAGAGGGAAGAAGTGTTGAGGAAGAAAAGGAAATAAATAATGACAGGAAAGAAGGAAGGAGGGAATGGGGAAAGGAGTAAAAGGATTCAAGGCAAAGACATAAAATACACAAAAGACATGTTGAGAAAATTATTTATAACAAACATATGATTGATACTGCTAATTCCCCAAATGTAGGGTGTTAGCATTAGACTATAATCTCCATAAAATTATGAGTTAATTATATTAACATATAAACATGTCATTTATATGACACATCACCGTATCATCAATATCTATCATGTATGATGCCACAGAGTTTGTAGACAAAACAGACAAACAAAATTAAGTAGGTTTAAAATAAATAATTCTGAAGGAAAAGAAAAACAGGCACCTCATAAAAGATAACACAAGGAATTGATAAACACCTGAAATTTTACTCAAAGTTGTTAATAATTGAACAAATAAAAATAACACATGAGAAATATAGTTTATTTTTCACATATAACATTGCTGAAGGTTAACACTTCTAAATATAGAGATTTGAAAAATAGATGCATTTTAGTTAGGAAAAAGACCAAAATGCTTATTATCACCACATTAATTTTTCATCATTTTAAAAGTTCTGATATGTTAAACAGACAAGAGATCTAGATACCTAAAATAAAGCAAATAAAAGAAAGGGATTAGAATTGAGGAAATCAGGCAACTATAATTTACAAAGAGATGAATTTCTACTTATAAAAATTAAATACATAAAAATAATTAGAACTAGTGAAAAATGATTGCTGGCTATAAATGCAATGTTAAAAAATCTAATTCCTATAAAACAAGAAAATAATAAATGTAATTTTTTAAATGATGGCATTTCAAAGGATAATATATATTTCAAAAAAATACCCTAATAACTGCAAAATCTTTATATAGAAAATTATATATAAAAGAGTAAAGAAAACCTAAATGAAATGGAATTACTGTATTTATTCAAGGAAAAGATGACATTTGGACTTCATATAAATTGCATTATGTATTATATATCTTTTGGGTCTTACATTTTGCTCCCCACTTAAAATATATACTTGTATTCATATTTTAAGATTAATCAATGTTGTTACCTATAGTTCACTTATTTTCGTTGCTAAGTATACACAATGACTTACTGATCCATTCTTTTTTGGTGGATATTTGGGCTTATTCCAGTTTTATGTATAATAAACAGTGCTGCTATGAACACTCCTGTGCATGTAATATGCTGCAAATGAGGAGATGTTTTTGTTTTTGTTTCCATTATTGGAAATGTGGATCATATAATATGTATATTGAATTTATTAGATAAAGCTGAACTTCAACATGGTCTTATCACATTATATACCCATCAGGACTCCAAGAGTCTTTTTCTTGCTCTGAATCTTTGTCAGCATTTGGTATTGTTTTCAAACTGGCCACCCATATACTGAATAAATAGTGCTATCTCATTGTGGTCTAAATTTACTTCCTCTTCTTAATAATAACAAGATTGAACACTTTTTCATTTCTTTAATAACCATTCAAATTAAACTTTGTAAATGCTATTTTTCTGTTGCATTGTCAGTCTTTTTCTAGTTTATTTTGCAGAAATTATTTTTTTATATTTTGGATACTAGTACTTGTTGGTTACTAATATTGTGTTGCGGAGGAATAAATTTACTTTACCCTTCAAGATTCTTCTGGCTGGTCTAAGAATTAAATTGACATGAGACATTGGGACGCCTGGGTGGCTCAGTTGGTTAAGCAGCTGCCTTCAGCTCAGGTCATGATCCCAGCGTCCTGGGATCGAGTCCCGCATCGGGCTCCTTGCTTGTCGGGGAACCTGCTTCTCCCTCTGCCTCTGCCTGCCATTCTGTCTGCCTGTGCTCGCTCTCTCTCCCTCGCTCTCTCTGACAAATAAATAAATAAAATCTTTAAAAAAAAATAAATTGACATGAGACAGATTAACAGGAGAAAATTGGATTTAATTACATACATATGGGGAATCACATAAACATGAAAGATTCCAAAAACTGGTAAAATGAGGTATATATGTTATTCTAGAGTGAAAAGAAAGGGCTAGAGTTCTGGAGCTACAAAAGGAAGGAAGGCAATTCATAGAAAGTAAATGTTTGATAAACAAATATTTGCTGGGCCATCCAAAAACAATGGGACATAGAGGACTTTGATCAAACAGGCCTTGCTAGGTTCCTGTCTACCATACCTAGTTCATATTATACCATGCTTAATTATGGTAATAACTTCCTTCCTGGAACAGGTTCTCCAACTAAATCCTTCTAGGCAGTTAGCACAAAGGCAAAAAAGAAAAACTTTTTGACTCTTCTGTTTCTATAGAAGTCTACAGTTACAACTATTTTCTCCCACTTTGTGATGTATCTTTTTCAAACATTGCTATTTTATTTTATTTTATTTTTTTTAAAGATTTTATTTATTTATTTAACAGAGTGAGAGAGAGAGAGATCACAAGAAGGCAGAGAGGCAGGTAGAGAGAGAGAGGGAAGCAGGCTCCCTGCTGAGCAGAGAGCCCGATGTGGGGCTCGATCCCAGGACCCTGGGATCATGACCTGAGCTGAAGGCAGAGGTTTAACCCACTGAGCCACCCAGGCACCCAAACATTGCTATTTTAAAGATATCTTTTTTTTTTTTTTAAAGATTTTATTTATTTGACAGAGAGAGATCACAAGTAGACAGAGAGGCAGGCAGAGAGAGAGAGAGGGAAGCAGGCTCCCTGCTGAGCAGAGAGCCCGATGCGGGACTCGATCCCAAGACCCTGAGATCATGACCTGAGCCGAAGGCAGCGGCTTAACCCACTGAGCCACCCAGGCGCCCCTTAAAGATATCTTTAATCATTCTTAAGTTTCATATGATTTAGCAGTAGACTAAATGGCTAGTGCTTTTTGTGTCATTCCAAATGATATTGCTCTTCTTCAAGTCATAAAAATATCCTTCTATATTGTTATAAATGGCTGGTGTGGTTGCTTTTCCTATATTGCTCTCTTCCTCTGTGTAAGATGTGAGTCAGTCTAATGTTATTTTTTGCTCTATGTGTTACCAATGATTTCAGCTTCATTAATTGCAAACACCATCCTTGAACTCTCCTTTGAAGTGGCATGTTCAAAGTCCGTATATGTGTGGGAGTGTCCCTGGGCTGGGGATTTTAAGACTTAGATGAGTCTTTTTTTTTTTTTTAAAGATTTTATTTATTTATTTGACAGAGAGAGATCACAAGTAGACGGAGAGGCAGGCAGAGAGAGAGAGAGAGGGAAGCAGGCTCCCTGCTGAGCAGAGAGCCCGATGCGGGGCTCAATCCCAGGACCCTGAGATCATGACCTGAGCCAAAGGCAGCGGCTTAACCCACTGAGCCACCCAGGCGCCCATTAGATGAGTCTTTTCTATCTTCATTTTTTCCATATGTAATTTGAATGAAGGAGTCAAGGATGGAAAGAAGTTTGTTTTCCTCAAATCAACACATGAAAAATAGCATTGGCTGAATGGGAACACCTACACTAATTTTCCATTTCCATATTTTCCATTAATTACTAATTATTAATTAATATTAATTATAGGATATGATTAATATTATATGCTTTGCTAAAGTTAATAATGTTATAAACTTCCCTTCATCCAAAGAAATCTCAAAAATGTAAAAGTTAAGCCACAAATTAGGTAAAAACATTTTGTCACTCAAAAGATATTTACTGAACATTTACTGTATATCAACTACTTTTCTAGATATTCTAGATGTATCAGTGAATACATAGGAAAAAATGTCCATTTCTATGGATCTTAAATTCCTTCCGGCTTCTCTCTTTCTTTTTCAAAAACTGATGACAATCTTCCCTGTGTATACAGCAAATTCCTACAAATCAGTAATTAAAAGACAAAAAATAGAAAAGTGGGGAATGTAGATGTGTGGACAATTCCAGAAGAGGAAATCCAGATCATTTAGTAGACATACAAAAAGCATCTTAAGTGTGCTTATGCTTAGAGAAATGCACGTTACAATCAAAATAAGATTTTTTTAATGATAACCATATGAGAAAAATTTAATAAACCTGACAATACAAATCTTGGCAAGGTTGTGGCATATCCAGAACATTTACACATTGTTGATTTGGTTTTGAATTATATAATGGCATTAGAGAGCAATTTAACAGTATTTAGTAAATGTGGTGATTTACACCCACCTTGACCCAGCAATAGACTGTAATATTCTCCTAAAAGTCCATAAGAAAATTCATAACAATACTGTTTATAGTGGGAAAAATTGAATAGCTTTCTGACAAAAGAACGTATAAAAATGCGGGATATGCATCCGATGGAATACTGAGTAAAACTTTAAAAGAACAAGGAATAAAATAGATCCATGTAGTTAAGCCCTGCTAAATCTCAAACACATATATTGGAAGGAATAAAGCAACTTATGGAAGTATGCGTATAATGTTTCCAATTATGTGAAGTTTAAGAGCATGTATAACCATATTAGCTATTATTTAGGAATATATACATTTACAGTAAATGTAAGAAGACTCACATGTGAACAAAAAGTTTAAAATTTAAGATACAATTTTATTAGAGGTTAAGGTGGAGTGTGCGTTCAGGAAGGGCAGATAAATGGTTTAAGAAAGGCTGTTTATTGTTTGGTTCTCTACAGTTTTTATGTAATTATAAGATATTTAATCAGGAAATAATTGAAATGAAAAGCAATTAAATATTTGGTGTTGGAAAAGTTTAAGGTAGTATTTTTTTTTAAAGATTTTATTTATTTGACAGAGAGAGACACAGCGAGAGAGGAAACACAAGCAGCGGGAGTGGGAAAGGGTAGGGAGTCTGCCTGATGTGGGGCTTCATCCCAGAACCCTGGGATCATGACCTGAGCCAAACGCAGACACTTAAGGACTGAGCCACCCAGGCACCCCTGAGGTAGTATTTTGAATGTGGCCACCTTTTGGGTCACTCAAACACAAAAATCCCGGGTTTATCCTTAGACGTGCTTTTTCCTTCTTCCTCCCCCTAAAAACCACTAAAAATCAATACCTGCTGATTTTACCTAAATGTTTTTTATAGTCTCTTCCCCCTTGTCTTTCCTAATTACCTCTGGCTAATCTTGACTTCTCTTTCACCTGGACAGTAGTATTGACCTATTTTCCTTGAATCTATTTTTTTTTTCTAAACCAACTTTAGCTAGAGAAAAACATAAATCCAATCATGCTACAACACGCCGATCCTTTTGGTGGCCTCACATCTTACAGGATATAGTCCAAACTCCTTAGTGTAGACGGTCCCTGTTCTGTCCATACCTAGTCCCCAGTCTGTTTCTGACCTTTACATACTTACACTGCTTTATTATTAAGTTATTATTATTATTATTATTATTGTATTTCTAGGCCACAATAATCATATCCACTTATTTTCCTCTTTGTTTAACATACTGTATATCTTTCACCATAATGCTCAGTACCCAAATAACACTCCTTTCTCCTTTAAAATAAGATTGGGAATTATTTCCTCCAGGAAGGGTTTTTTGAATAATCTGGCTGACTTAAATATCTTCTTTGTTCCCATAGCATGGTGTGGATATCTTTTTCTTCACATGTAACAGCTTATTTTATAATAACCTTTTTCCATTTATTGTATTTTTGTGGACAAAGAAAGGGCCATGTTTTATTTTTCTGCATAGCCTTAACATTTAGGCCTGGGGTCAGAAAATATTTTCCATGTTTATGTTTTGCAAAGCATTCTCAACTCTGCTGCTGTAACAAGAAAACAACCATAATATATAAACAAACGAGTGTGGTTGTATTCCAGTAAAACACTATTTAGAAAAATGCGCTATGGACCAAATTTGATCTATGGGTCATAGTTTGCAGACCCCTTATTTTGGCAAATGTCTAGCAAAAAGTAGGTGGTAAATTAAGGCAGGTAAGCTTTTGTAATCTTCTACCAAAGAGTCTATCCGTACTTTTGTAGCTACCTTCGCAGAAGTCAGATTCAAACTGGTCTAAGTTGGTGAGGAAATTATCTGCCCTCAGGTTCAGGTTCCTCTCATACCTTTTCTCTCTATGACCCTGACTTATCCAGGCTCTCATTCTAGCAAAGGTTGGTGACAAAGCAACATTACCATGGCTTGTGAGAAGCTGGCTTTCTCTTGAAGCAAGACCTGTTTCCTTTCTCCATTTGCCTTGTATAACCAGCTTGTTTCTACATAGAGCTCAGGGCCCACAGAACTGTGATTTTTGGACCTGTTCTAAATGAACAGGGGTGCCAGGACCTCAGAATGTACATTCAGCTGCTGTCCCTGAGCAAAGCACATTGTAGAACGCTGCTCAGAAGCAGGGAGCATGGGGGCTCTGGGGTTAATTTGGCCAGTTTCTCCAATGTAATGCTTACAGAAAGGAGACTTTCCCACGTTCTGATGTCCTTTTATTTCAAGTTCTTCCTGACTTGGCCCTTCATCTTTTCTCTCTCCCCAAGCACGTATTCGTTTTGTCCTCATGGCATTATGAAATGCAGTGGCATTATGGCACTGAAATGCAGTAGGGTTTCAGAAGTCTGGGAACATTTCGGACCCCATCATAATAACATCCATGGGAAAGGGGCACCGATGGACTCAGGTGTCTCTTTTATACACAACAGTCTATTTCAGTTAAAACAGTAGGGTTTGCCATCTTAGAAGCCTGTCTCCATGGCAGTTGCCAAGATGAATGAATCAAAATTTGGCAGCTCCTAGGTTTAAAGTCTCTCAAAGCCAAATTTCTACAAGGGAGATGGTGGGAAGTGGGAACTTGGGTAATTTATCTCTACTACTTTATTGAACAACCCTGAGAAAAAGTTGCTTTTTGTTTGTTTTTGGTTTTGTTTTCCTTTTGCCTTTTTTTTTTTTTTTTTTAAGATTTTATTTATTTATTTGACAGACAGAGATCACAAGTAGGCAGAGAGGCAGGCAGAGAGAGAGAGGAAGGGAAGCAGGCTCCCCGCTGAGCAGAGAGCCCGATGCGGGGCTCGATCCCAGGACTCTGGGATCATGACCTGAGCTGAAGGCAGCGGCTTTAACCCACTGAGCCACCCAGGCGCCCCTCCTTTTGCTTTTTAAGAAAATGGGAGAAGAAACATTTTCTCAGTTTCCCTGAGTGGTTCTCATACCTTCTTATCTAACTTGGAGTCTTTGCTTTTCACTATTTTTTTAATGGTACTGTACTTGACCGATTTCATAAAATACTGTGATCAAATATTCAATTAATATCTACCTTTTGTAGCTAAGAATCATTCAGTGATTTTAACTGAATGTGGGAATTTTTGCCAATTTTAGATGTTGTTCAAAGCGCCTTCCTAGTTAAAAGCAGGAATTTTATTTTATTCAACAGGTTTTAACTGAATCAATTTTCTTAAGTTATCATTAGGAGAAACCTCAGCCCTGCATTTAAAACTTCCAATTGATTAAGTTGGACCCATCCAGAATTTGCAGGAAAATCTCCTCTGAAAATTAATAAAGGAAAACCTCCTTGAAAATGGAGTCAAGAATCCCTGAGGGGAGCTCTCTTGCATGTACTACTTATTCTGCTTATTTTATATTCCGCAGCAGGAAGAGGCTTACTTTCCCCTAGCAGGAGGAAGAAAGCTTTTCCTGCCTTAGCAATAGCCCAGCCAATGAGATGCTGCATCTACCAGCCAATGAGATGCTGCCATCTACCAGCCAATGAGAAACTACTACACCTCAAACTCCCAGTTCCCTCCAGTGGACTGGACTTCTCTTCAAAACAACTCCTCCCATGGTCCCCCACTCCAAACTTTTCTCTATAAAAGAACCCTCCTCTCTTTTGTTCTTGGAACTTGACTATGGTTTGCCATAGTTTGCATGTCCCATATTGCAATTCCTCTGCTATTTATAAATAGACTCTTTGTGCTGGTAAAATAACTGGCTATTTTTATTTTTAAGGTCCACATCCCTTACTTAAAAGCAGATGATTAGGGGCTTTAATTACATATAAAAAAAATCTCAGCATCACATATATTAGTGTTTGACTGAATAACTGGGGACTTAACCAAGTTGACATGTCCAAAGAGCTGTCACAACTGTAATCCTTAGTTACAATGTTACTGTTTTCACTCAGTAGCTCTTTTCTTTGTTTTGCTTTTCTTCCTTCCCTCTCTTCTTTTATTTTTTCTTTCATTCTTCCTATAGAGCCCTGACTTGTGTTCACAAATGTGTCTGCTTCTCCTCCTTTCTGGACAGATGGTAGGTTTCCATTTCCTGGCCCTTTCATAGTTTCATTGGATCCTGTGTCTAGTACTTTCAGTGATACATGAAGGTGTCACTGGTGAAATATCACCTAGCACAATGGTAGATGCAAACCATGGCTTGTGTAGATACAATTAGGATGAGAAATACATTAGCAACCCACTAACTATTGACCAGTAAGTCTCATCAATTCATTATAAGTTGAAGGACACAGAGTTCAGAGAAAGGAGATATTTCAGTGAGCCTAGATATAGGTGCAGGTTAGCTGGACAATGATATATAACAAATAAAACAGGGTGAAGGCACGGCGAGCAAGGGCATTGTGAAACACACCTGGTTTCAATTCCTTTTATTAAATTTTCCACTTTTAAGTGTGTTCATTTCTTCACATTTTTTATTCACATGGCGTGTTCTAGATCTTATTCTAAGATTTCTACCTTCACAGAGATAGTAAAATAAAGGAAAAATGTGTAATTATGTATTACTGAGAGAGTAAAAAACTTTTCCAACCTATTTTATTATTTTGTTTTAATTATTTATTTATTTATTTATTTATTTTGGTGGGCAACAAACTGAGGTTTATTGAGGGATAGCAAAAGCACAGCACAGAGCTCCTGAAGAAGGAGGGAACCTGGGAGGTTTGCTCCTTCAACCCATTTTAGATGAGAAGTTCAGAAGAGGCTTTCTGAACTGAACCTAAGTAAGGAGAAGTGTGCTATATGAAGAGGGGAGGCAAGAGAAGAGACACAAGGCAGGGAAATCTCTTGATATGTGGAAAGCAGTGGAATTCAAATATAAAAATAAAAGTAAAGACTGGTATGAGAGAGATGGGAGACCTAAATTATTACCAGATTTATTTAGAATCATGTAGGCCACAAAGCCAAGGTAAAGACATTTATTTTTAGATGCTAAAGGAATCTGTATGACCTATGTTAAGGTGATTTTGTCTCTGAGCTTCAGTTTCCACATTTGTAAAATAAAAATGCTTCCCCCAAATCAATATAATAATTAAATAAAGCAAGGCATGTAAAAATTTAAAAATCTTGCCTAGTTCTGGGCCATTGAAACAAAACTAAACACCGGATCTCTTCATTTTCCTTAGTGAACATATTTATACACACATATTTCTTTTTTTAATTTTTAAAATTCTTTATTTAAATTCAATTTAGTTAATATATACAGTATTTTTAGCTCCATGAGTAGAATTTAATGATTCATCAGTTGCATATAATGCCCAGTGTCCACAATAACCAGGATATGGAAAGAGCCCAGAGGTCCACTGACAGAAGAATGGATAAAGAAGATGTAACACACACACACACACACACACACACACACACACAATGCAATATTTCTCAGCATATATATATATATTTCTAAAATAACCTAAAAGAGAAAGCTGACCCAGTTTATGTGAAAAAATATTTGGACTTTTTTTGGCTGCTTGGCATTCACTTCGGTCGTCAGGTAATACCTTAGGCGATAGTCAACTTAAGAGAGAAAAGTTTTTACAAATACTTTAGCATTGAAATGTATTTTAACTACTGTCTTTCAGTCATGTGGCACCACATTCAAGAAATCGAACAAGCAACCTGAGTTTTCCATATCCTTTATCTCAACTAACATTCAATGACTTAGAAGATCCAATAGGCTCCACATTATTGCTTTTAGAGCAGGTTTTCCTAAATTTTATGAGTGACAGGTTCATTGGTCAGAGATGGGAAAGAGATGAAAGGGTATAGCCTGAAAGCTGTATTCCAGATTACTTTGGGGAACTGATAGAAAAATAAGGGAGAACAAGCAAAGCACTATGTAAATACATGACCATTTACAACTGGTAAAGATACCGTGGTTCACAAAAAACTATCAGAGAATAGAAGCAGACATACTTGCAAATTTTGTTTCTCAGAACTCATTTCTTATTGTATTTTACCACTATATCTCCCTAGAATACATTTATTATTTTTCAATAAGACTTTGCTGCAAATCCACTGTGGAATTTGGCAGCTGACATTTAAACCCTCTCAGCACTAGTTTCATTATACGTAAAATGAGAAAGTTGGATGAAATGATCTCTAATGTCATAAAAAATTAGGTCTCTCATTTCTCTAGTTCCCAGAGAGATATGTTACGCTGCAGTTTAATTTGTGAAGTAATTTGACAGCCAATTTTCTTTGATGATATCTTATTGTTGGGGGAGTTAAAGATGGTAATTTTAAATCATGGCTGCAAAGCCAAAATTCTCCATGATAAAATGCAATGATATCTCCTTGTTGTCTGGTTCTTCCTCTTCCTCATTTTTCTTCTTTTTCTTCATTGTCATCATTACAAAGGTCTCATAAAAAAAATAATGTTCCACTACACAAACAAAACGCTAGCATTAAACCATAAGTTTTGAAAATGTATCATCTAAAACCACTACCAGAACACACTTTACTGTCTTTCATTTATGTAGGCAGATTGAGATCTGGGCTTACCAAGACTCAAGAAATATCTAACTGGTCTACCAAGAAGTGAGTTCCATCAGTTCCACATTACTCACCATTTACAGCTCAGTTCAGATATAACTTCCTACTAAAAACCTGAGTTTTCTACAGATTATGATGGTTTTAGATCATAGCAACACAAAAACACAAATAAGTATTACTTGTCCCTTATGCTTGAAAGGACCTTCAACCAGCCTATCAGAGGGACACTTTCACAGATGGTTTCCAGAATCCTCTTTCTCCTCCTTTTTCATCTTTTGTTATTTATTCTTTTTCATTTTTCTTTGTAACATATGAACATACCCATAACACCATCACCAAAATCAAGGGGCTAGACAAATCCAGTACCTCCCAAAGTTTCCTCATAACCCCTGACTTACTGATTATTTTTGTGGTAAAAACACTTACCATGAGATATACTCTGTTAACACATTTTGAAGTACATGATACAGTATTGTTGACTACAGGTGTTGCGCTATACGGCAAGTCTCTGGGACTTACTGATCTTGTGTAATTGAAACTGTACCCATTGAACAACAGCTGCCCATCCCCCCCCTCACCCCAGCCCCTGGCAACCACTTTTGGGTTCTCCTTCTTATATGCAAATCCAAGGTGTACCCTGCAAGAAAATGTCTTCCCTTTTGCCAGGATCCACCTTGATTAGAAAGTAATGGTTTCTGTCAATTATTTGTTTCAACTGTACTAAGTTCCTATTACTCTCCTCTAAAATGTGAACAACAGTACTTACTGCTTGTGCTCAGCATAAATCAGATGCAATCATGTTTGTATAAAACACTGAGGAGAGGGGCTGGTTGTAATCCCCAAATACTAAAAGGATCCTGGATATGACTGAACCACCTTGGGGATTTTTCTCTTCAAATAGATTTCAGAACACTAAATTATAGCCCTCAGGTCTTAAACATAAGCTCCTGGGGACAGGAGCTTCTGTCCCCCAAATCAAATATAGGTAGTTATTTATGAGCTTTGCTTCATGATCTCTCCTCTTCACTGCAAAGGATAGAGGGGACTTTTGTTGTCCGGGGTCTCCTGCATATTTACTGATGGACAGCTAGTGTTTCACGACTTCCCCGTAGTTTTGACTGTTGGTTCCCAAAGTCTTGAGACTGTCTCGCCTTAAAGGTGCTATACAAATAGAGGATCCAAATCCACATTCTTCTTCTCTGCCTGTGAAAGTCTACAGAGTCTGTGGTCGCATCAGGTTACCCACCCTCCAGCGAGGGTAAATAACAATCCGGATGTGCCCATATTCATGCAGACCATGTATTTCTAGTCGGCTAATTCATGCTCAGTGTAGCTGAAAGGATCCCTGCTCTAGGCAGCTTCCTTCTCTCTGAGGCCCTCAGGCTGAGAAGCCAGCCTAACATTTTGTTTTCTTTGTCTACGCAAAATGAAAGCTTGCTAACTTAGATCAGACTGTGACAACTCTATTTCTGAAAGAATCTATTCATTACTCACTGAGCCAGTGTTAATGTGGGAACTTCCCAGGAGGTAGAGCAAAAAGAAGCACTGATTCTCTTCTTTTCCTATACAGCCTGGGATCTGGCACTTCCTAGAAATGTGATTGTGGTGGAGTCACTGAGCTTTCGGGGGCCCAATGTCCTCCTCCTTATTTTGAAATAAGAACAAAATCAACCACCAAACAAAGGTAGCACAGCTGAAAATATGCATTGTAATGTATTAAAAGTATAGAAATGTAGAGTTTTGCATACTAGAATTTAAAAAATAGCAACAATAAAATGTTTCTATGGATTAAAACAGCAGATTTGAGAAAAACAGGGTGTTTGAAAAAGAATTAAGCTCTGGACTCTGTATTTAAAAAACAATCAGTATTAAAATGCATGCTTCTACTCCTATTAGTCACACAATATGTATTACATTCATTACTTGATTCCTATTTTAATTCTCTTTTCCTCAAACCCACCCTCATCATTTTATTTATAAATGTATGATTTATCATAACAATTAGAGGCTATTTTTGCTTACCAAGTGGACAAGTATTTTTAACAAGCAAAGATGTCCAATGTTTTCCAAAAACAAAAACTTAGAAACATGGCTGTTAGAATGAAAATTGATGTAATCTGTCAGCAAGCAAAGTTGGCCGTATGGATTAATATTCTTATAAAGTTCATAGTCTGATGGAGAATTCCACTTTGAAAGCACTGTTCAAAGGCCAAAACTGAAGATAGTTTTAAAAGATTTAACTACTAGGAGAGTGATAATAGCATTGTTTAGACAAGAGCAAGAGAGATACTCTCAAATGTTGAGAACTTAACGGTTGGTTAACTAATGCAGTGGCAACCAAATGATTGTCATGACAAATATTTATAAAGGAGAAAATAACAAGTAAACTAGAAATTTCTCAGACTATCAAAAAAAAAAAAAAAACCACCTAGGAATTATGAAAACTGATTCCAGTTAAAATAAGAAAGTTTTATGAATTCACCTTGAGTAGCGTGTGTGGTGGGGCAGGGGTTGGGGAGAGATGATGAAAATGTTTCCTTGGGTCAGAGTCATTACTTTGCCCTCCCCCCCAAAAAAGAAGGATTAGATTGCATTAAGTAAATGTGATGAATGTCATGTTAGTTAGATGAGTAGATTTCACAAGACAACGATTCCTAATGGCTATAAGGTATAGGATTTCAGAAACCGTAGGAAAATGAGAAACACTTGACAGGATGGAAATTTCCCACTGACTCTCCCCTAGTGGGTGAAGACCTTAGACACAGCATCACCTCATTCATCCTAAAATGAGCAGAAACTGGGCAGAAGAAGTTGCTGCCTTTCAGAGAATTCCAAATGTTCTTAAGATTGAAAACCTGAAAAATGGACAATAAGTAGGGAATTATTTTTCTGGAAGAAGATGTGGCACATCCAGAAGAGGATGTAGTACAAAGATTCCAAATAAGAAAATATTAGTGGAAAACCATGGGCATGAAAGTGAAGGGAGAGAGTTAGAGACCAAGAAAGTACCCCAGTGGACGTTCTCTAAGGATTTAGGCAATAAACCTTTTTACTTGTTGAGATATAAGATAATATAATTGGGTGAGAGGCTTAATTTCTAATTTTCTTCTCTTAACATCCTGTAATTAATTGTACACTCAATAAAAGATTACTTAAACCATCATTGGAATCCTATGGATATTTGATTCAGGGAAGGAGAAGGAAACAAAATTCCTTGATAGGTTGTAACCAGAACCTTCCCCATAATCCCATGATGGAAATCAGTAAGAGTCTGTTTGTCGAACAAAATATTTATGAGTGGTATTTCTCATTAATAATATGGGTGATTTTATTATGGTGGTTCTGATTCCATTATTATATTTTTTATCTAAATTTTCTCTAATTACCATGTATAATCTTGTAATAAGGGAAAAAAAAAAAAAGAAGGTCTACACTGATGACCAATTTTACTTTACAGTAATGTTCCTAGTCAAGGTCATGAAGTAGAATGACAATGTAGACAAGAAGTCACTTTTTACTGAGTGATGAAATGAAGAGTGAGGCAGGAAACATGGAAACAGTGGGCCCTCTAGGAGACTGATGTTAGTGGTGACAGGATTTTTAAAATGGTTATATCAATAAGATATATGAGTGAGCTAGATTTTAGGATGGAACCCACATTCCTCAAGTTTAAAAAATCTGTTGTTGTTGTTGTTGTTTTTAAATAAAATTTGTAATTTATCTGAGGAACTGGTTGATTCACCTAGAAGACCTCCCAGGGTAAGTTTCTCACTTCATTTACCCCAAGTACCTGGTTTCCATTTAGACTAATGCTGCCTTCTCCACTCCACTATGGGGTGAGCAGGAACGGGGTGGTAGAGGGGACAGTAGGTTATTTAAGAGTGTTCAAGTCCATGACTGTCACAATCTTTTCTTCTATTTTATCTCACATAAGAAGCCTGCCCTAATGAAAATGCTAACATTTAGGTGGACTTTGCTTTTTTCCTAGGATGTAGAGGTAGTAAGAGGTAGAGTGAGGTGGGGTGCTGGAGTGAGGAAAGGAGAAAATTACTGAATTGATTTCCCCATTCCTTAGGAAGATAGTAAGAAGACAATGACTGTGTATTTAATGTAGGAAGGAAATCACCCATTCTACTGGATTACTCATATATAAGGCAACATAGCCCACACCAATGTTTTTTTTGGAAGGTCACTTTAAAGTTTGAGTTTTGGATATTTGATTTTGAAAATAGTTTTTAGGTTCACCATATGTTTCTTTACCTTTCTTAAGCATCTTCATTTATTTTCTACTATGTGGATATAGTAAAAACAAAAAAAACAAAAAAACAAACTTTTGGCAAGATTGCTTAAAGGAAGAATAAAAGAATCTTTGTGAGGTGCTATAAAGAAGTTCATGATTGTAGCTTCATTACATTTCTTGTTTGTTTCTGGGGAACTTTCTCCTGATTCCCAGGTGGGGCTAAAGCTTGCTTTTTTAGAGAGGACCATGATTCTTAATGTTCTATCAAAAACACACGATATGTGGCATGTCATTTCTCTTTTTTCCTGGTAGATTAGAAGCTATTTGAGAACAGGGATATTTTTCTGTTTTTATCCTGGTATATGTTAATATACATTTAATGAGTAGATAAAAATATACATTTGGATGCAACGTGACAAATACAATATAACGGATGTAAGTAGAAAGTGTTCCAGGAACCCAAGGGAGGAAAAACTAACCCAGCATGTGAGAGTCAGAGAATGCATGCATCTCTTTATGGGGTCAGTTTTAGTCTAGGACTCAATCACCTTGTGATTACAAAGAAAGTACCCTCCTTTCCCAAAGGACTTGTAGGAAGAAATGTGGCATGTGGTGGAATTGGTAGAGCATTTAGAGTAGACATGATCTTACTGTCACACTGAGCTGTTTTCAGTATCTGGGAAGAAGTATGAGCTCACCTTCTTAGAAAAAGCTGCCTTACTGGGACGCCTGGGTGGCTCAGTTGGTTAAGCAGCTGCCTTAGGCTCAGGTCATGATCCCAGCTGCCTGGGATCTAGTCCCACATCGGGCTCCTTGCTTGTCAGGGAGCCTGCTTCTCCCTCTGCCTCTGCCTGCCATTCTGTCTGCCTGTGCTCGCTCTCTCTCCCTCTCTCTCTCTGACAGATAAATAAATAAAATCTTTAAAAAAAAAAAAAAGCTGCCTTACTGATAAGAGAGGTGCTATGATTCCAGATAAGCTTGGGGGAAAGTCCGTGAATGGAGAGAAAGGAAATGCAGAAACTAAAATGCAAATGGAAAGTAGAAAAGAAGACAGTAGTAAGAGGCATATGTTGCTGTTTGAATGAAAACTTTAAATTATATACACATGCATGCGCACACACACACACACCCCAACAAGGTCAACAAGAAGCAAATTCTCTTGAACATTTCAGTCTGATAGGCCATTAAAGTGCAATTTTCCTAGTGGAGATGTGTCAGGGAATCTTTCTTTAGAAATTCTTGGCTAGAAAGGATTCCTCTGGATAGGGCATGGTACTTAGAAGAAAAGTGCCCAATATGCTAGTGATTGGCTTTGAAAGCTTAGGGAAATTGCAGACTAAACCCTAGCCCCAAGGACTGTGAGAGAAAAAAATGAAGGAACAGATATTAATGTTACATTTTTTTTTAAACAGTATGAAAACAATGTTATTATTTCTTTCCAAACTGAGTGCCATATAGAAGAAGCAGACTATAGGGTAGATATTAGTGAGCACAACATTATTTTTAATATCGCACTTATAAGAAGCTGCCCCAAAACATAATTCCAAATATTAGGGACTCAAGCCAGTGTTAGAGTACAGAGAACACATGTATCCAGCAGAATTAGTGAATAGCAGGAGACTGCTGCTTTGGAAACCAGTAACAGATGGAAATATAAGATATGGGTCGAAGTCCCATCACACTGTAAAACAAGGTGGTACAAATGCCTACATATCCTTTTGTGGTTCCCTGTTCTGTTGTTTTGGTTGCAGTATAGTTAGCCAAGAAGCCTTATCATATTACAGTAATATTATGAATATGTGAAGATCTCTGAAATAACCAGACTCCTGAATCAGCAGAATTTCTTTTTTTTTCCCACACTTCATTTTAGGAGAAAAAAAAATGTGTAAGCGTACTATAAAGTGGGTTATGAGGAAATTATTTAATGATAATGAAATTTGCCTAATAACTCCAGATAACTTTTATCTGAATCCAGAGTCTTGCATATTCAGGTTACCGACTAGAAAACTGAACCATGACCACCTCAAGATCCCAAACTGAGGAATGGCTGAAATGATTCAGTTTTCTCTAAAGCTAAAACAACAACAACAACAACAACAACAAACAAACAAACAAAAACCCCAGCAAACAGCTATAACAGAAAGTAGATTCTGACAAACACTGAACTCAAATTTTAAGTTTATCAATAATTTCCCAAACTTCATTATTTCAGATGTTTTGTTATGTGTATAAATTGATTTTTAAAAATTTTAATTCCAGTATAATTAGCATATGGTGTTACATTAGTTTCAGGTATACAATATAGTGATTCAAGAATTCTATACTCAGTGCTCATCACGATAAGTGTTCATCCCCTTCACCTATTTTACCCACCTCCCTTCTGGCAACCACCAGTCTGTTCTCTATGTTTACGAGTCTATTTGTTTAAAAAAAAAAAAAAAGAGTCTATTTGTAAAAATTGATTTTTAAATCCTTTTCATATAAAATAATTTTTCCTAGCTATAATTTTATTTCATAGGCTTTGGAAGTGTGATAAAGATGTTTTTAATGAAGAGGAATTTACTATTTGTTATAAAAGGCCTAGCTGAGTAGGTTACTACTGAGAATAGAACTGAAGTTGAGAATACATCTTACTGAAATAGGACTCTATAATGCATTTTAATTTAGGAGCTAAAGATAGCACAATATTATAAGACCAAAAAAAAATCAAATAATTTTAGAGATGAGACTCTCCTAAGAAGTTATCTAGACCAAAAATGAAAAAAGCTGAATAATATATGTGGCAGAGAAAGAAATTCATTCACACACAAGTTAAAAATCAGGAAGTTTATCAGAGGTTTTATTGTCCAAATATAATACTGTTTCATGATGACTAACTCTCTGATGCAAGAGAATCTGCCTCTATCCACAACTGAGGCTGAGTCATGTGAAGTCTCTACTGGGTTGTCTGTCCAAGATACTGCCTTCTTAGACTGGCTCCTTGGTCTGGCACGTCAGTTGGAGTGATCTGGAGCATAGTCATTCATTTTTCTCTTCAGATGGCCTCTGCATGTTGGATTTCTCCAGATCATGGTAGTCTCAGGGTAGTCAGACTTCTTACATTGTGGTAATTTTCCCCAGAGCATGTGTTCTAAGAGATCCAGTTTAAGTCGCAAGGCATCATAGGACCTAGTCCCAGAAATCTCATGCCTTATCAATTCCATTCCATTCCATTTCTCGACAGAGAATCAAATGGCCAGTCGAGATTCCAGGGGAGGAGATTACACAGGGATATAAATACAGCAGGGTTCATTGGGGACCACTGCGTTGCCCTTTGTACTTCATCAAACTGCTTTTTATAGATCACTGAAACACCTTTCCTTTCCTTTCACTTACAGTATTGTTTTCAATTTAATCCAGAGACTTTTTGAAAATCTGTGGCTATAATGGCTCATGTTAGAAATATTTAACTGGGGACGCCTGGGTGGCTCAGAGGGTTAAAGCCTCTGCCTTTGGCTCAGGTCATGATCTCAGGGCCCTGGGATGGAGCCCTGCATCAGGCTCTCTGCTCAGCAGGGAGCCTGCTTCCCTTCCTCTCTCTCTGCCTGCCTCTCTGTCTGCTTGTGATCTCTGTCTGTCAAATAAATAAATAAAAATCTTAAAAAAAAAAGAAATATTTAACTGTTCTTGGTTTCCTTTTTATTTTGGCAATCACCCTCCTATTCATTAATTAATACATTTATTAATACAATAAACTCTTTATGGATACCTGTTATTTTGGGTTGGGGTTACAGAGGTGAATATGTGAAGATCTCTGCTCCCCGAGTGTGCCCAGTGTAACTCAGAGGATCAGCATGCTAGTAAATAATTACAGTTATTGTAAGATAAAAACAATTTTGTTGACCATATTGACCATATCATGATATATGAGAAGCAATTTGAAGAAAGAGATAAGGTTTGAATGGGGTGACAGGGATGAGATTTGAAAGGGGTGGTTAAATGGAGAATGTGAAAGCTAGGCTTCAGGAGCTTGGATTTTGGAAAAGGGTAAATTGAGGGTCAGCAAAACATTGAGGGGCTATTAATATGATCTTAGCCAGGTAACCCTGAAATAAGCAGTAAAGTTGCTGAACTAGTGAAAAGCCAAGTCTGCTTTCTGAAGGATGGAGGCAAAGAGGCCATGTCTGCCCGTCATTGACCTGGGACTCAACCAAGGCAGAAAACAAGGGTGCAAGGACATGGAAGCTGAAAGAAGCATGAAGAACTGTGGAATTCGTGAGAAGATGCTTCAGGTGTCTCAGAAGCTGAAACTGAAATCTGGGCCATTTTTACCAGATCTTTAAGCATTCGTGAGGCTCTCAGCGAATCACTACAGTACAATATAGTGGAGGATAATTAAAGTATGAGGGCACAAAGGAGAGTGCCTGGGCACCTCACCCACGAGCACACCTTGACAGGCCACAAAACAGTTCTACATTACATTTGTTTGTCAATAAAAACTGCTCTGTCTTGTTATAAAACCAAATAAACCAAGTTGCTTCCAAGTATGCCCATCCAAGTGCTCCTGGGACCATAAGTAAATGGTGGATTTGAGCTCAGGTGACAAGAACCTCACCACGTGAGTAGCAGTTAAAGAGAACACGAGAAAAACAAGGAAGGGGAGCAGGAGATATGCTCAAGAGAACTGTGTAGGAAATAATATCTCTCACCAAAAAACGTTACAAATGTAGGACACACTGGTATGCCTGATTCTTCTAGTTTTGCTTTCTTGACTAACACATTTCAAGAAGATTCCAGGCAGGATGGGTAAGCATTATACTGGCAGTGTGACGTTCGTTTTCTAACCCCCCAATGTCAATGAATTTATTTTGCTAGAATGAGAATTCCAGGAAGGTCATGATTATGCCATTTTTCTCACTTAAAAGAATTTCTTTGGGGTGTGGAGTGGGGAGAGGGGAAGATACACAGGTGCACTGGTGTGGAAAGTCCACTATGCTTCTGGTGTTTCTGGTCTGTCTGAGGACACCCTTTTGTTTTGGTTTGGTTTGCTTTAGTTTAGTTTGGTTTTCCTACTTTATTCCTAATCCTTAGTACCATTTCTTCCTAAGAAATAACTACTCAAATGTTTTATATGTGTACATGCCTGTATATATCATTTACATATAATGTATGTGCATACCTTTGTATGTATACATATACATGTATAATAATTTTTGGTATTTTATATCTAAAACTTTTCATATGTATGGTATTACTTTGATATACATTTCTTACTTGTTTTTCACTCAGTATTATAGTTTTTAGACTTATCACTGTATATACAGCTGGTATCCAGCCACTGCACATTTGCCTACTAATACAATTCTAGTTTGCTTATAATTCCACACTACACCTCTAATGCCATGGTGAACATATTTGTCCATTTCCCTTTAAAGACTTGTGTCTTTGAGGCAAGAGTATTATCACCGGGTTTCAGGGTTTGTGAATACTGATTTACACTAACTTTGGCCACATTGTTTACCAACTTTATTGCCAAAATTTATGCTGCACCAGTAGTGCAATTTGTGATCCCAAACCCCTGGGGAAAATTTAACATCTAAATTTTTGTCCTTTGGATGTGGGAAAATGATATTTTACTCTCTTTTTTTTTTTTTCACTGCTACATTCCCTCCTCCCACCACAGTGCCTAGAATTTAGTGGAGGACCGTAAATATATTTGAAAGGACACTTGTGATTGAAAGGTAAAACACTTCAATTGGAAATAAATATATACATTTTTAAAGTTTGAATTTAGTATGGTTGAAGGATGTCAGTACTCTGGGAAAGTTACATCTTTCTGAGCCAACTCTTTGGAGTACTTTGGAAAAAGGTCAAGTTTAACAGAGGTCCACTGCCATTTGGACCCAATATTTTATATGCTGTTGAGTTCTTAACATCTTAACATTTCTGCTAGGGATTTATTTTCAGTACATGAAAGAGCTATGATTTAGTATCCAATTTGTGTTTATAATCAACACACTTTTTTGGGTTGTCTTCCTTGTCCATACCCCCCTTTTCTGCGCGTGACTTCTATACTTACAGAAGCCTAGCCCTTCAGAAGTGTTGTTGTGTGCAGAAATTGATGTTGTCGCTCCAGCTATTACTAATCCATGAGTTATGGATGCATAATCTAAGCAAAGGGTCTCGGTCATTGCCAGAAGTCTATTCTCAGACTTCATATGTTGGACTTTAAGGGGTACTCACTAGCAAGAGGCAAGCCCCCAGAAATGCCACTTCTCTCAGTAGCTAACACAGATGAACAGAAAGGAAAGAGTGCCGGAGTATATTTCAGCAGTGAATGGGTCCCCTGGGTAACTCTTTCCATCTTCTTCCAGGATGCATGTGCAGCAGTACCAATATGGCAGGAGCAAGTGTTTCTGCTGCATAGGGGTGTCCCAGAGAAGAAATGTAGTGTTTTTTTCCTATGAGGCTACCTTAGCATAACTATATTCCTAACAATTGCTTCTTCATAGAGCCTAAATTTCACATTCCTATTCATGGTAAATATTAAAAATTCATACCTACGACATTGGTAAAGTGTATGCTGATCAGCTTCTACTAATATAGCCAGTAATCAGAGGATTATCTTCAAGGAGAGCCATTAATGGTTGTATGTAAGCTTGGAAGAGCTGGTTTGAAAAGATTTTAGTTCACAGTCTCCTCAGGATGAATTAAATTAATTAAATTCTGCCTTGTGAGTATAGAATTGAGACACACTAGTTTTAATTAGTCTCTTTCAACAGTGTGACTTTGGGGGAAAACATGTGAGTGAGGGAGATGTAGAATGTCAAGTTCAGCAAAGAACATGCGAAAGAGAAAACTGAATTTATAGAAAGGGAGCCAAATTTAAAGAGAAGTTGTAACAGAGAGCACATGAGGGGGAGGTAACCAAAGAAAGACGTAGGCACTGAGAGTGTGCACCTTTTCTTAATACAGAGGGAGATACACAAACATAAACATATACAAATTTTTTTGCTAACCTAGTTTGAGTGAATTTTATCATTGCAAAATATGTAATTAAGAGCTCTTTCTGACAATCACATATATAAATTAATTGTTCAGTTGGTTTAATATAAAACCTACAGAATAGATAATACAACAATAAGAGTTATGTCCATTCCTTCTAAGACATGTTATTCATACCACTCACAACATACATGTATGTGAACACACAGGCTATCATTGTAAAATCAGTTTGAGAAATATGGGCTGGTATATTTTTGGAAGTTTTTTTTATTTTTTTTTTATTTATTTTTTTTTTTAAAGATTTTATTTATTTGTCAGAGAGAGAGGAGAGCGAGCGAGCACAGGCAGACAGAATGGCAGGCAGAGGCAGAGGGAGAAGCAGGCTCCCCGCCAAACAAGGAGCCCGATGTGGGACTCGATCCCAGGACGCTGGGATCATGACCTGAGCCGAAGGCAGCTGCTTAACCAACTGAGCCACCCAGGCGTCCCTGGAAGTTTTTTTTAAAAGCAAGACAATTTTAGTTCTAATGAGTGTACCTTCATTGACTTTTATTTGAAGTTTTCTTAAATATAGTTCTTCATAATTTAAAATGTAGTTGATATAAACTGAGGATAATAACATCTCTCTTATATGCCACATTTATTCCAAAAAGATGTTTGGAAAAACCAGGAATAAAAGGTGAATTCATGATGGATTTCTTGAGAAAGGCAAACAGTGAGCTGAAAAAAATTTAATTAAAAAATGACAAAGGAGAATAAACTTTAGGAAAAGTAAAGTAAATGGTAGAGTATTCAATAACATAAAGGAGAGATTAGGAAAAGCAAGAATGGACCTACAGAAGAGAATTATGTTGGAAATTAGGTAATTGCAAGAATACCAGCTGATTTTAATATAGGTAAGACTAACCATTAGCAGAATGTGTAAGTATGCAAAAGAAATGAAAAAATATGTGTGCACTGATAAAGAAAAATATATACATAGAAAAGTAAAGTATATCAGACCAAAGTGGTTAAGAATTTTGTCACAAAGTATATGTTCTCTAGAGCACCTCCCCATTGGAGCAGTAGAATTCATTAATGGAAATTCTGCCTGGAATACCAAATTTCTATCCTACAAGAAAGGACTCATTATCTCTTAGCCTGAGGCTGGCCCTGGAAAGTGTAAATTCCAGAGGAAAATAAGACTCAGAACCAAGAGAAAGACCCAAGTCTCACTATAACCAACTGTCAAAATTGGAACTGAAGCCCAGCTGATCTTATTTGCAAATTTGATGCCAGAGGCAAGTAGGAAAGATAGGCAGGCAAAGGCACCTGTGGTTTCAGGACATACCAGGGAATAACATGGTATGTGTGAGAAATGACAGATTTTGAATTTATATTCACTAGATTAAAAGTTTTAGCTGAGATCTAAATGAGACACGTAACCCCCCCCCCAAAAAAAAACAAAACAAACCTAAAACTTTTGATTGGCAAATCCTAAAGTTTTTTCTTCCTATATCTAAGTAGAACTTTAACTATTTTATATATGTGTGTGTGTATATATACATATATATATATAATTTCTTGATAGTTCTGTTTTAAATTCAGTGTCAAATCAGGAATGGCTATATGATCTTTATTCTCATTAGAAGAGCACAAAGCATAAAATTGTATGGAAAATTTACTAAAACATAAAATAAGTAAGAGTACATAGGACAGTGATGGTACATTTTCTTTAGATTTGTATGGTTTTAATATTCTAACTCACAAACATTTTTTTTTTTACTTAGGAATAACAATTTTATTTCAGCAAATGAAGGTTAAGATGAGTTTTGCCCTGAGTTCTTTTTTTTTTTTTTTTTTTTTTTTAAAGATTTTATTTATTTATTTGACAGAGAGAGATCACAAGTAGACAGAGAGGCAGGCAGAGAGAGAGAGAGAGGGAAGCAGGCTCCCTGCTGAGCAGAGAGCCCGATGCGGGACTCGATCCCAGGACCCTGAGATCATGACCTGAGCCGAAGGCAGAGGGTTAACCCACTGAGCCACCCAGGTGCCCTGCCCTGAGTTCTTAAAGGGAAAACACGTATTGGTCCCATTATAAAATATTATGAAATATTATATTTTGTAAAATATGTATTTTATAAAATATATAAAACATTGTTGAAATCCTCATAAGATTAGGGATCCTAATGGCTGAAAGTCTGGGTTTACTTGTTTTCCCCCCCATAGGTAATAGAATTTTATTTCATTTTTATTTAAATTCAAGTAGCCAACATATAGTACATCATTAGTTTCAGATGTAGCGTTCAATAATTCATCAGTTGCACATGTCACAAAATTATAACACATTCAGGTTTTTGGCTGCGATCTCCCTCAGCAATGCCTTATTATACTTATAAATTAATGGACCTATGTGTATCTGTGTTTATGGGTGATACTGATCTATGGTTTCCATTTCTTGCGATGTCTTTGGCTTTCTGTGATGAGTAAAGAAGTGTTTCCTTTTGTTTTCTGAAAGACTTTTAGTAGGACTTGGTACTCTTTCTTAAGTATTCTGGGCAGGCAAACATGGTCAACCCCTCCCTGTTAGAGACAATCACTCCTGATTTTTGCATGAAGGGGATGCAAGCACCACTTTTTTGCAAAAGAATAGGAGCCATCTCCAGGAAAGTCCGCCACCTCTCATTTCTGGCCAGTAGACCAAAAATCAAGGTTAAGGCACAAGATAACTTGTCCAGAAAAGTGCTGGGACTACCAAGGATATAAAGAAGTATGTCTAAACAATCCTCAGGAACTAGCCATACTGTACATTGGAACTGAGAAAGTACATACAGGTATGGATTTTGAGGATACCAGAGGAAGAGGAGCAGAACATAAAACTTGATAAGGAAGACTGTAACGATAGGAGAACAATACTATTTAATTCCTAGCAAAAACTTCTGAGATGGGGCTTACGTATTGTTAGGTCGGGTCTTAAATATTTGGAGAAAATAACAACTTACGGTGAACTAAGTGGCAATGTCAGAATTGCTATGGGAAGTGATGGCATAAATGACTAAAGAGCCTGAGTAGACATGTTGGAGTGTATATCTTGTGTAAGAATTACTAAACTTCCAGGGGCACCTGGGTGGCTCAGTGGGTTAGGCCTCTGCCTTCGGCTCGGGTCATGATCTCAGGGTCCTGGGATCGAGCCCCTCATCAGGCTCTCTGCTCAGCGGGGAGCCTACTCCCCACCCCCTTCTGCCTGCATCTCTGTCTACTTGTGATCTCTGTCTGTCAAATAAATTAATAAAATCTTAAAAAAAAAAAAAAAGAATTACTAAACTTCCAGACTACTAGGTTCTTCAGGAACACCTATGGAATAATGTTTACCAAAGCAACTAAGTAATTTACTGGTAAGAGGGGGCCTTCCTTCACTGAAAAATTCAGTGTTGGGTCTGCTCTGCAGGAGAGGAGTGATAGTAACTGATACCAATACAGAACTGGCCTCACTCATAACAATGAGAAGGATGAGATCTTCAGGATAAAGTGAGTTTGTAATAGTAATTAAACATTAGAAAGAAGATGCAATTACTGTAGTGAACAGCAAGGCCAACATTGCTGTTCTTGACTCACAGGATGATGGGATCCTTAGGGATGAGATGAATGTGCCTTCAACGTGGCCAAGGCTTAATCTAAATGACCAAAAGATATCATGGATGGATGATTACGAATTTAAATCTGCCTCTGGCAAAATGTTATGATTCCTTTTTATTTTCCAGAAATGAACCAATTTTCTTATTTGAAATCCACTGATTGAATAGTCTAGTTCCCCAAGAAGCAGGTCACTGAAACACCTTGAAAGTATATATGGTTAACTACTCTTCAAAGATTAAATGGGGGGCGCCTGGGTGGCTCAGTGGGTTAAGCCGCTGCCTTCGGCTCAGGTCATGATCTCAGGGTCCTGGGATCGAGTCCCGCATCGGGCTCTCTGCTCGGCGGAGATCCTGCTTCTCTCTCTCTCTGACTGCCTCTCCATCTACTTGTGATCTCTCTCTGTCAAATAAATAAATAAAATCTTAAAAAAAAAAAAAAAGATTAAATGGGATCCAGAGCAGAAAAAGGACCCAATATCATGTCCAAGATAGAGTGGCATCATTCTAGCAAATACTGTAGGATCCAATATATCTGTATTGGTAAAAACAAAACAAAATAAAAACACCCTGATGGAAAAATCACAAGACAGATCCCTATTTTTCTGGAGCAAAGCTATCTGTAGTCTAGGATTATATAGCTTCTAAAAAATATCCCTTAAGGTGTATTATTCCCTGATATTAACATTAATTCCTGAGCAAGTGCCAGAATAGCACTCAAGAGCTGAGTTCTGTCAGACCTGCGAAATTCTAAATTCAAACCAATTCAGAATCAATACAAATTAAGGTTGAAGTGATAAATCGGGGACTAGGCATAAAGAAGGCTGGAAGGTAGTGGTTAGTCGTGTAACTGATGGCCCAGATCCCCCATGGCACCCAACACTATTATAATACCAATACCTATACCTCAACTATTATGTGTGGCCAGATGGGGATGATCCTTATTGCTAGCTGACAGAGGAGAAAAACTACAATATTGACTTACTCATTGATTAAAGTTCCCAATAATGAGTGATCTTTAAAAAAAAAAAGTAGTAAGCCTAAATCATCTTGATGTACAGAACTTTGAGAGGTGTGCTTGGTTACCCACTTTTTGTGGATAGAGAAATGACTCTTAGTGCATATGTACACTCACGGGTGATCACAGATGTCTTGGCCAGTTTGTCAAAGGTCCTGGGAGGAAAATAATTGGAATACCAGGAGAAAAGAGGTTCAGAGTATAGGCATTTGGGTGTATCCATGGGAGTAGTCACAGTGTATGGAGGTCTTTGTAGCACAAGGTAATGCCACCAGAGAGCAAGTACTATTAAGCAGAAACAACCAACTAGATAAAATGACTGAACCTATTGATTACTAAAACTGCCATCTTCTGTCATTGACCACATAGGACCACATTGACTGGGCATATGAAAAGAAGAGCTATTTGGGCAGGGATGGAGGCTATGCATATACCCCAAAACATGAGCTCTCATTCACAAAAAGTTGATCTACTTGTTGTTCTTAGCAAATATCCAAACTGTCAGCAGCAGAGACCAAAGCAGTCTCCAGCATTGTATTATCTTTTCAAGAGACAAATCCCACATTTGAGGGCAAGTTGCCTACAGTGGGTCTGTTCCACTATAGAAGGAAGAATAATGTCTTCCATTGTCTGGAATAGGTACGTATTCTAGATGTTAAGTTGCCTTTCCTACCCTTAGTTTACCTTTGATACCCTCAGAGCTTAAACTTACATTGTTTCAGGGCTTGCAAAATATTTGAACCACTCACATAGGATTCCCACAAGTTATTGTAACAGACTATAGAATCCATTTTACAACAAAAAAGAGAGGTAATGAGCATATGATAATGGGATCCAATGTTCCCATCTATATCACTAAGTTATTGCCTGATAGGATGGTGGATGGAATGACCTGTTGAAGGTACAGATGAGGTACGAAAAGTAATGACTTGTGAAGATTAAAAGCCACCTTCCTGAATTCAGTAAATACACTAAAATCTATATAGTGCTAAGACCCCAAGATGTACAAAGATCCAGGAACCAAGGTGTGAAATAGGAATGGACTCAATTATCATCATTCTCACGACTTGCTTAAGGAGTAGTTTGTGCTTTCCATATTCACAAATGTGGGCTTTCTGGGTTTGGAGGTCTTGGTTCCTTGTTCTTGGTCCCTTGGTTCTACTAGGTTAAACAGCAAAAGTCCTGTTTATATTTAAGGTGTAGCTGCTGCGTGTGTGTTTTGAGACTCCTTACAGTATGTGAATTGCACACAAGAAGCTAAGTCACCATCCTAGCAAGGAGAGAGATCTTTGACATAGAAACGATCCATTTCAATGTCTCCTATTATACCCCTGGCCAGTTTTTATGACAAATGAAGGAGGGCAGTAATGATAGCCTGATGATGGCATGATGACTAGAGGATGATATGTTTCAGGTGTAAGGATCTACGTCACACCTAGGTAAGCCACCTAGACCTGTATAGGTGCTGGTTGAGGAGAAGATGAATTTAGAATTGATAGAAGAGGAAGGAGAGAATGAGCATCACAATATCAGCATCAGTGGGACAAGGAAATTTATGGGGAAAGGAAAGATGCAGTTGGCACTATTAAACTTAATTTTATACATTTCCTCCTTCAAGAGACCAGCCAATATCCTGGAGGAGCTACTCTAGAACTTTTTTGAAGAGGGGGAGCTGCACGGTCAAGGAGTAAATTATAGTGGATCATGGGCCACATGTCCTGGCTCCCTCTTGCAGGATTGAAGGACCCATTCCCCCAGATGCTGGCAGACTAACTGAATGACAACTTTAATCTGTTAACTCTTCTCTGGAAGTTGTGCTGGCTTAATCAAGGTCCTGTCTACTTCCCAGAGGCAGCCTGTATATCATGATGGCTTGATGTAGGGATAAAAAACACTGCTTCCTCACCCAGTTCAGAAGGATTAGCAATATAATTCCATCTTTAGAACCCTTATGGCTTTGACTGAGGCCATCAGTGTGAGTTCCTCATTGCCCAACCTCTCCCTCTGCCTGGTTTGCTACCTTTCCGCTCCCAGGCTGAGTCCTGTGTGCATTCATTCCCCAATAAACTTTCTGCATGCTAATCTCCATCTTGGAGTCTGTTTCTCTAGGAACAAGGTCTGAAATAGTAGTCATCAACCAATCTATCATAGTTTAAGTGCTTTTCAAAAACATGTCAAATCCCTAGCCTGCTGGAGAATGCCAACTTTGAAATTACCATACCAAAATATATACTATTTCAAAACACCTGTATGAAAATGTTACACACTTTCTCTTTATGGAACTATGTCAGAGTCTTCTTATTGTGTTGTGATTTTTGAAAGCAATTATTGATATCTATGTAAAATAGAAAAGGAAGGGTGGGAGAAGCAAATGAAAATTTATTGAAATGTATGGTAATACAGTAGGTGATATATTTTTACATACAATCTTTGTAACAGTTGTGTGGAGTAGATATTAAACTCATATATTGCTTTCTCCATTCTATAACTATCTCAAAGGTAGTTACTATGAAGGCAAAGAAGTCCTGTAACTTGCATGGGCTTTTCCCAAGATTCTTGCAGGAGCCATAGCACTGTAGGTTCGGTTGTAAATTTCACAAAGTATGGTACTTAAAATTAATTTTCTAAAGGAGGGACTTAACAAATTATATAAGTGTCAGGCCACACAAAACCTGGATCTGCCTGTGGTGTTATTCATTGCTTTGGGTTTTGTGTGTTTTTTGTTTGTTTTTGTTTCTGTTTTTTTCATATTGGCCCTATCCTCAGTGCAAATTGGGCATTGGCCGTAAGTGAGATCCAGCATTAATTTATTCCATTGATTTTTTTTTCTCCTGTGATTTGATCAAAGTTTTGGGTGAGAGCTTAGTTTCTTTCATTGGGTTTGGATGGTTATTCCTCCAGGACTTTCAGTATTTTCTGGGACAGAAATACTGGGGTTCCTCATTATCGAGATTTCTAGGTTTCAGCCTCAAAATTTTCTAACCTCATCACCATGCTAGAGCACGTTGATAGGATGTGAAGAAAATTGGCCTGTAGACCAAAGAAATGTTTCCAATAACGTTCCTCTGACCTTAGGGTTGAGAGCAAGACTTGAAAGTGATTCTCTGAGCATTGGTTTTACCTCATATAAGATACCATAGTTTTCAGCCAAATCTCTCTTTCAATGCTGCTTGTTCCCAGAGGCTCTATTTTCTGCCCCAACAATTCCCCCTGTCACTTATCACTAGGGCATGTCGTCATTTTTGCTTAGAAGTATAGTATTGATTGTAACCATGATTATTTAAAGTTGATCTGAAATCTCTACAAAAAACAAATGGATTTTTATGTTAACAAAATAATTTACATCATATACTTTTAAAGCAGCTATACATTGAGACTAGCTTCTATTTGATTAAGAGATGATGATGAATATAATGAAGAACATTGTTGAATTTGTAGAATAAAATTTTGATTATTTTCAGTTAAGATTAGCTTTGTTTAGAGCCCCTTATGTGATTACACAGGTTTTGAACACATGATATAAAATAGCTGGTTTGACAAAAGTTCTTGTTTTATAAATGCTCATTTTCAAAGCACATGAATAAGGCATAAATAATTTGTTTAAAAGATTTTTCTTTCTTTTGGGGGGGGAACTTTGAGAGAACACTACCTTTTGAGTTTTAATTATAGATACTGTTGATCTCCAGACCCTCTCCAGTATTCAACAAATGTGATCATCCCACAGTGGGGTTGGTCTTATCTCTACCATATGAACACTGCAGCTAATACTTTTAAAGGTAATCTTAATGGGTATTGAGGAGGGCACATGTGATGAGCACTGGGTCTTATATTTAATTAACGAATCATTGAACACTACATCAAAAACTAATTATGTAGTATACAGTGACTAACTGAACATAATAAAAAAGAATGAAGAGATCTTAAATAAGATAGATCATAGCGTCCTGACCTGACATCCATTGACCCTTGGTCCAAGGACAGATATCTAGGTTTCAAAAAATTCCCTCAAACTGAATCCAAAGCTACATATATCTTTTTCTTAAGTGACCGTGAAACAGTTAATAATCTCCTGTAAGAATATATATGCATGTTAATTCAATACTTAAGCATTAGGGAGATGACCCCTTAACTCTTTTTCTAGAGACCATACTGCTTTGGTGTTGATGACTAAATTCAGACATAGTTTATTGGTTCCAAAAAAATTATCTCTTAAGCATATGTTAGTTGAAATTTAAAAAATGATTATAATTGCTATTTCCCACAGAAATGGCTAGTCTCAAATGTCGTGCCCCTGTGAGATGGGTAGAAACATGTTCTCTCAGTGGGGAATACATTTCTCAACGTGAATTCATCCCTTTAATCCACTTTAAATCAAGGAGTCTTAGCTTTTTGTTTCCACACTTTAGAAGGCACAGTGTGTGTAGAAAGATGAGGGTGACAGAGGTTAAAAAAACACACAACAAAAGTGAATCTCCCTAGAAAACACATTTTCTGTCTTGAGGCCACATAGTCTTTATTACACTCACCCCAGAGGTAGACATTATTTTTGGACAGGGTCATTCTATGATCTTATCCCACACTCCAATCCCAATAATATTTTAATGACAAGAAATCCAAACACTTACCAAGACAAAACAAAGTGCATGATGGAACAATGGAAATGGATATTATATGAGGAAAAAAAATCCAACATATTTCTCTTGGTCAAATAGAGAAAGAAGTGGGTTAATTCAGTGAGATAAGCCTGTAGACTAAGACTAAATATTTGTAAGATATCCATTCTCTCCAAGTTAATTTATAAATGTAATACAATCCCATTTAAAATTCCAATAGGGTATTTTAGCTGAATGGATTCTAATTACTTTTAATTCAATAAAGATAGAATAACATGACACACAATTGTTTTCCTTAAGATGGGAGGGCTTCAAACTTATTTTCCAGGCTTTTTTTAATACTCCAACTTTGTTTCACTGTGTACTATTTATAAGTTGCGCATCGTCTATAAGGTTTTTGGTAATTTCTCCCAAATGGAAATAACTGTTCTTCCATTCTTTGATCCCATGAACAATTTATCTGTACCTTTCTTTTAGTTTGTACTACTATCTCTACCAAGGCTGTATTTCTGTACATTTTACCTTCCTACTTTACTGTAGACTCTATAATGGCAATGTCTGTGTTTCCAACGTAGCCTACATCATCTGTCCCAAGTGGGCTACCATCTCGTGAGAACATTGGGTTTTCTTTAAGAATGTTCCCTTGCATCAAAGACTAATAATGTACTATACAGTGGCTAACTAAACATAATTAAAAACAACAGAATGTTCTCTTGCAGTTTCCTTCCTAAGCTCTAGCTCTGTGACAGACCTTCTGTTAGAACTTGTGTGCTTCACCATGAGCACAGAAGTTTTCCAAAACCCAGTCCCCAAAGAATGTTTTCAGTTGATTTAAATGCCAAAAGGCAGAGGTGTGGCTTTCAGAATATTTCCCCAGCTCCCTCGCCTTGCAGAACTGCTGCCTTCCTGTTAAAGAGCTCTCTGTGCCAAGCAGGTAGAGCTTCCCCACCACTACCCTCGTCACAGTGGAGAGAACATGTTTGACTTTTTTGGATGTTGTGTTTTATGCCTTGAAGGGAGACAAGCCCAGATGATACCAGTTTTCAGCAAGTCTCTTCCTGCCATGAAGAAGCAGAGACTATGAACTTGTTGGTTCTCCTAGATGAAGCCAGAAATAGGTCTATGGTGGGGATGTCCCAGGGTGTGCTCTGTGCACTGGTGTGCTCAGTGTGGTGAGGAACAACATGTGCTCATGCCTTGATGACAACTTCCTCCTCCCTATGATGTTCTCATTTCTTCAACCCTATTCTTTTGTGACCTCTCAAATTTGCTTGGTAACTATATGCTGTGGGTACATCAAGCAGCTGGTAATAAAAAAAAAATGGTTCTAAAAGCTGCTGATTTAGGCAGGGAAAAAACTTGTCCGCATTTAACAGAGTTTAGTTATTTGGTATCTAATGTGAAAAATAATGTTTTTTTTTTTTTTTTAAATTTCAGAATTGAAAATTGGAGGAGGAAAGTGTAATGGCAAATTAAGTTAAAATTCATTAAGTAGTTAATTAATAAATGAATGCCTTCATTCATGTATTGAAGGATTTTTTTTTTTTATTATTACTATTAAGCCAATTCCATGTATAGAGTTTCAGGGAACTCCTTATCTTATCAATTGCAATGTGTTTGTAAGACAATTTCTGACCCAAAGTACATAATCCCTGGTGATTTATAATAAATATTATAGTGGGGTTTTTCAGTCTTATTTCAACATATAATCAAAGCCACAATTGAAATGGAGAAATAGAGGCATAAGTAAGAACCTAAATTTTATTTAGTATTTTAAGATTCTTCTTACATTGTTTGTTTAACATATTTATAGTGTGTTGTTAAGTAAAAAAAATCTCACATTTTACTGGTAAACATCAACATAGTCTACCATTATGTATAGTAGAAGAGAATGTTTTTTACTGATGACTCAGGCTAAAGGTTTTCAAATTCTGGTTAGCACCTGGTCCCCCATCCCCTACAAACAAAGGTAATCACTTTAAATATTTATAAATTGATTGTGGGGATTTGAGCCAGACCTACATATTTCTTCTCATCTTCAATCTATGCAACATAGTGCATCTGCTACCTACATGAAACCCTAGTATTTGACACGGAATTATACCCCAGATGCTGAAGTGGTTCCAATCACTTATATAGCTGTGAATCTACAAAGTTTAATAACGAATATCAAATTATGCCAATTGCGGCATAATCCTAAAACATATTCAAAAAAAGGGAGGATGGCATCAATATCGGCAATGATAACATTAATGTTAACCAAACTGAACACCCAAAAAACAAATAATCCAGTTAAGAAATGGGCAGAAGGCATGAACAGGCATTTTTCCAAAGAAGATATAAAGAGGTTAACAGACACAGGAAGAGATGCTCAACATGATTCATCATCAGGAAATAAGAATCAAAACCACAATGAGATACTACCTCACACCTGTCAGAATGGCTAAAGTTAACAACACAGGAAATAACAGATGTTGGCAAGGATGTGGAGGAAGGGGAACTGAATCCTCTTAAACTGTTGGTGGGAATGCAAAAAAGTATGAAGTTTCCTCAAAAAGTTAAAAATTGAACTACACTATGACCCAGCAATTACACTACTAGGTATTTACCCTCAGGATACAAAAATACTGATTCAAAGGAGCACAGGCACCCTAATGTTTGTAGCAGTAATGATCAACAATAGCTAAGTTATGGAAAGAATCTAAATGTCCATGGACTGATGAATGGATAAAGAAGATGTGGTGTATATACACAATGGAAAATTACCTGGCCATCAAAAAGAGTGATATCTTGCCATTTGCAATGAAATGGATGGAGTTAGAGTATATTATGCAAAGTGAAATAAGTCAGAGAAAGACAAAGACCATATGATTTCATTCATATGTGGAATTTAAGAAACAAAACAGATGAGCATAGGGGAAGGGGAAAAAAAAGAGAAAAGGAGAAGTAAACCATAAGAGAGCTTTAACTATAGAGGATAAACTGAGAGTTGATGGAGGGGTAGTGGCTGGGGGAAAGCCTACATGGGTGATAGGCATTAAGGAGGGCAATTGTGATGAACACTGGGTATTGTATGGAAGTGGTCAATCACTAAACTCTACTCCTTAAACCAATATTACTGGGTGTTGTATGGAAGTGGTAACTCACTAAATTCTACTCCTTAAACCAACATAAATCACTAAATTCTACTCCTTAAACCAATAACTAGAATTTAAATAAAAATTGGAAACAAACAAAAAAGTTAATCAAAATTTATTGTTTGTTTTTGTCTTGATACTACTACTACCACCATATTAAGCACTTTATTTTTTTATTTAAATTCAGTTAGCCATCATTAGTTTCAGATGTAGAGTTCAGTAATTTATCAGTTGCATATAACACCTAATGCTCATCATATCACATGCCCTTCTTTAATGCCTATCACCCAATTACCCCATCCCCCACCCCCTCCCTTCCAGCAACCCTCAGTTTGTTTCATGTAGTTAAAAGTCTCTCATGGTTTATCTCCCTCTCTGATGGGTTGCCATTCAGTTTTCCTTCCTTTCTCCTATGGTCCTCTACACTTTTTCTTATATTCCACATATGAGTGAAGCCATATGATAATTCTTTCTCTTATTGACTTATTTCATTAAGCATAACACCTTCCAGTTCATCCACATTGATGTAAATGGTAAGTAGTCATTCTTCCTGATGACTGAGTAATATTCCATTATATATATATATATATATATATATATATATATATACACACACACACATATACATACACACACATACATATACCACATCTCCTTTATTCACTCATCTTTCAATGAACAACTCAGCTTTTTCCATAGTTTGGCTATTGTGGACATTGGTGCTACAAACACGGGGTGTACGTGCCCCTTCAGATCATTATATTTGTATCTTTGTGGTAAATACCTAGTAGTGCAATTGCATAGGCCATAGGGTAGCTTTATTTTTAACATCTTTAGGAACCTCCATACTGTTTTCCAGAATGGTTATACCAGCTTGTATTTCCATCAACAGTATAAGAGGGTTCCCCTTTCTCCTCATCCTCGCCAACATCTATTGTTTCCTGACTTGTTAATTTTAGCCATTATGACAGCTGTGAGGTGGTATCTCATTGTGGTTTTGATTTGTATTTCCCTGATGGCAAGTGATGTGGAACATTTATTCATGTGTCTGTTGGCCATTTGTATGTCTTTTTGGAGAAATGTCTGTTCATATCTTCTGCCAGTTTCTTGTTTGGATTATTTGTTTTTCGGGTGTTGAGTTAACTGTTAAGTTCTTTATAGATCTTGGATACTAGCCCTTTTTCTGATATGTCATTTGCAAATATCTTCTCCTATTCTATATGTTGCCTTTAGTTTTGTTGACTGTTTCCTTTGCTGTGCATAAGCTTTTTATATTGATGAAGTCCCAATAGTTCATTTTTGCTTTTGTTTCCCTTGCCTTTGGAGACGTGTCTAGCAAGAAGTTGTCGCTGCTGAGGTTGAAGAGGTTGCTACCTGTGTTCTTTCTAATTTCGATGGATTCCTGTCTCATATTTAGATCTTTTATCCATTTTGAGTTTATCTTTGTGTATGGTATAGGAAAACAGTCCAGTTTCATTCTTCTACATGTGGCTGTCTAATTTTCCCAGCATCATTTGTTGAAGAGACTGTCCTTTTTCCATTGGACTTTCTTTCCTGCTTTGTCAAAGATTAGTTGACCATGGAGTTGAGGGTCCATTTCTGGATTCTCTATTCTGTTTCATTGATCATGTGTTTTTGTGCCAGTACCATACTGTCTTGATGATTACAGCCTTGTAATATAAGCACTTTATTATAGCATTATCACATTTAATCTTTGTAATGATCTCTATATGACGTGAGTACCATTTTCGCCTCTATTTTAAGTAAACTTGGGGTTAATGATTTGAAGCTGTTTTCCCGAGGTCAAACATCTAGTAAGCATCAAAGATAAAGTTATTCTCTGTCTGATTTTATCTAATTCCTAGCCAGTAAATTATATCATATACTGTAACAATTTCTCCATCCAGTAAGTCTCTTTGTTAGATTCCTCAATTTCCATTGTGGGATGTCAACATTCCCAGTTATATGTGGTTAAATATAAAAATCCACTGTGAGGGGCGCCTGGGTGGCTCAGTGGGTTAAAGCCTCTGCCTTCGGCTCAGGTCATGATCCCAGGGTCCTGGGATCGAGCCCTGCATCGGGCTCTCTGCTCTGCAGGGAGCCTGCTTCCTCTTCTCTCTCTCTCTCTGCCTGCCTCTCTGCCTACTTGTGATCTCTCTCTGTCAAATAAATAAATAAAATCTTAAAAAAAAAAAACTTTTAAAAAAAAATCCACTGTGATTCAGAACCAAAGAAATGCACTGTAATATCATGCCATGATAAGGAATATAAATTCTAGCTGTTACTGACCGTTTCCAAGAAAAGCCAAAATAAGAGATTTGATATGCAAGGAAGATAATTTGAAGAGCATGCAGTCTTTTCATTCTTTTAGATTTCCTATCATTTAACTAGGTACCAAAGAAGAGTAGGAGAAATCTGAGGTGTGAGAAACATGGAGTTTGCACCTGAGCACTTGGGAGAAAATTGTATCACTAATTAAAATCATGCAGAGAGATAGTTGGATTGAGTTTTTTGTTGTTGTTGTTGTTGTTGGTTTGGCTTTTTTTGTTGTTGTTTTGTTTTTGTTTTGTATAGTTATACTATACATACACTGAGTTTGAGGTTATGGTGTAATATACATGGGAAATTTCCAATATTTCTTGGAGTTACATATTTGAAATTAGAGAAAGGAGGTCAAAGCTGTGAGTCGGGGTTGGGTAGTTAGCTGTCCACAAGTGACAGTTGAAGTTATGAGGACAGAAGTTTCAGGACAAAACAGAAGAAAAAAAAAAGAGGCTAAAAACTACGTGCCCCAAACTCCTTTCTCTAGAATTTGAAGGCGATAATGATTTCCTTCCTGCTGCCATTTCTGTTACCAGGCAATAGGGTGAAGTGTGATTTGTTAGAAACAGTTTAGTCATAGGATTTGGATTCCAGTGGCTAGACCCTAGCTTCAGGAGTGGAATGGGACATGTAGTGATGAAAATGGCAATGGCTGGAGTAGCATCCTGACCTCTGAGTCATATCAATGACGACATGCTCTTGGATTCAGTAGTACACTGGTGTCCTTTCTGACTTCTACTCCTCCACACCATCAAACAATTTTGTAAGTAATTCCCAGTATTCAATCCCATAATGCTTGAAATATGTAGAGTGGTTTGTTTCTACACTGGAATCTTTTTGACACAAATGGTCAACAGGGCCACATTTTGTGAATATAAATCAGGAAGAAGAAAGATTGACGAAAATCTATTAGTTTTAAAAGTTAGAATTACCCAAGTGTTACTGATAATGCAGCTTCAGTGGAATTGGGAGAAGGGTTATAATGATGGTGATGATGATGATGATGATGATGATGAAGATATTAACAACTATTGGGTGCCTGTGGTGTGACAAGTACAGTTCTAATTGTGTTATCTGTTTTTAAGTCAATCCCATAATTAGTCTTTGAGGTATGTGTATTAAATCCCTGTTTTACAGATGCAAAAAGTAAAGCATTAAGATTTTATATCCAGTGCCCCATATCACTCAACTATAAAGAACTGAGGATGTAATTGGAAACCCAGCTATCTGGCACCAGAATTTATGCTTTTAATCACTATGCTGTTTTGCCACGAAATTTGAGCCCGGAGTTTAAAGGAGCAAAATAAATGATGAAAAAACAAAAGATGAGATTAGATGTAGGAGTTTGTGTACAATGGTGGTGAGAGAAAGCAAAAACCTAAGCCAAACTTTAAAAAAGCAGGGGAGCAGGAAGTTTTTTTTTTTTTGTAATGTTTGTTGTCATTTCTTCAGTAGAGGAGGCATGTGTGCATATTTCAAGGTGGAGTGGAATGAGGCAGTGCAATGGGAGCCATCAAACAAGAGAAGTGAGGGTATTACTGGGTACAGAAGAGAAAAGGGGTGGCGTATGGGAATCAAAGGAGAGAAGAGGAAACTCCTCTAAGAGAGGATACAACTATGAAGAGAAATCAGTGTGAGGACAAATATGTATCAAGTTGCTGAAGACAAAAGATAACCTAATTCACAGTTGGTGGACACAATAACTGTAGATAAGGGATGACCAAGCACTTAATTTTTTTTTTTTTACTTTACGAAAAATCTTCTAAAATATACCAGCTATTTTCTAGCCTGAGTAGGCAGAGTATGGTAACTAGAAGTGATCTTTACGAATGATTGTAGAGATATATTACAGTGATCTGTGGGAGGATGGGTCACAATTTTGAACTCAAAGCTCTTCATACAGGCCTGCAGGTACTGGGTTTGAAGTCACAGGAAAATGAGTTAAAGGTGTACAGAAGTCATGACAGGCCATGGCAGTGTCTTTTCAGATATATTTGTCTGCTTTATATCGCCATTCTCCTTGGCTGAGTTCAAGGATAACAGGACATTTCCAATTAGTCAGACTTCTGTAGGAAATTTTACAATAAGTAAAATCACAGACAACTGAAATGATTTCCCAAGATCACCCAGCCAGATTGTGATCAGATATTAGTGTACAACCCTCTAACCACACTATTTCCACATGCCTAAGCAAGAGGGTAGAAGTAGACAGCAGGGAAAAAAATCTTCATTTTCTAGATTCCTTCACTGAACTGTGTGTTCAGTGTCTGCACATATTGATTCTTTCAATGTATGGAAAAACCTACTATGTGGCAGATCTACTCTAAGCTGTTGGAATACACTGGTGTTCTAAATTTGGAACTTGGGTATAACTTGCTCTAAAAAAGTTACCAGTGCCCATGTGGTGGTGAGGGCAGTGATTACACAGAAAGGCAATGATTATGTAACTCAGTGACTCAAGAATTTCAGCATTAGATCCCACCAGCTCACTTTCTCAGGATTTGTAAATTTGCTTCCTTGTTTCAATCTAAATGTCTCAATTGGAAACCGGAAGCTGATGTAACAATGTCTGGCAGATAGGGCGGCTTTGAAATTCATATTTCATAAGAGTTCCAGTAGCTGAATCTAATGTCTTGCTAATAATGCCTTTTCTGGAGTTTAAATAAAACATGCCAGAGCACCAAGAGGACAGGTTACTGATTAGAGTTGAAGGTGTATTGAACCCAGAATACCGGCTTGAGGTAACGACTACATCAGGGCAAACCCATGATGGTATACAGTGAAGATGTACAAAGGAAAGAGAGAAGTCTGACAATACTTCAAAGTATTGCAAAGCAATATTTTCTGCTGTGTATAGGTTGTGGTATGTAGGTCTGCACACAAATTCATATGACCTGGCAAATTAATGACATCTTAAGTGTACTGATCTCTTCTTTTCCTGATCCAGAATATTTGTTTCCAGTTTAATTGAGGTGTAATTGACATATAATATTGTATAAGTTTGAAGTATACAACATACTATTCACCTTTGCATATGTATTATGAAAGGATTACCACGATAAGTTTAGTTCACATCCATCATCTCAAAATAAACAAACAAAAACACGTCCATCACCTCATACAGTTCCAATTGTCTATCCTGGTGATGAGAATTTTTAAGATCTACTCTCAGCAATTTTCAAATAAGCAAAACAGTACTGTCAGCTATAGACATCATGTTGAGCATTTTATCCCCAGAAACTATCTAATAACCAGAAGATTTTCAAAGAATGTATCTTCATTTGGATTTCAGCTATCAGATGATTTTTCTAGTATCATTTCTCACAATGGAGTAAAGGTTACCAGTCCTGGGAACATGTATGTGTTTAAAAAACAAAGTCAAAAAAACCCACTGGCCATTCCTGAAGTATATTCTAGATCTCTTTAATCTGAGTTTCTGTGGTAGGGATTGTGAAAATGTGTTTTAACCCCAACATCCGAAAAATCATCAGAATTTTTAACTTGGGCTTATAAAATACATGGTGTCTTCAGGAAGCATTTTGTATAACCTTATGCAAATTTTCGTGTCTGTGAATATTTCTCTTTTTTCTAGGAAGAAGGTCTATAGATTTTCTTCCCAAACTGTTCTAAAGACCAAAAACATTAAATCAAATGTAAACTCAACACAGCTCTCCTAGCCATCTACTTCTGGTTTTGTTATTGTTGTCATTGTTGTTATTTGTTCCAGTTCATTCTAGAAATAACTTGACTTGATGTAGGGAGTTGAGAAGAGTTTCTTTAGGAGGTGATGATAAACCAAAGCAAGCGTTGATTACAGTGAGATATAAAAAAGTGCAGGGGTTCCCAGAGGAAGGCTGCTGCAGCATAGGCAGGAGTATGTTCAGTGGTTTTTAGAGGAAGAGGGACCTGAAGTGTCTTCAGCAGAGATATTTCAGGGTTAACTTCATTTAACTTTCAAAAAGAAAAACATGCGTGTACACACACACACACACACACTCACACACATCTGTTGACACACTGTAACATCCTAGAGGAAGGCAAGTGTGACTATAGGAGGGACAGCTGGAAGGAGACTTCAGGATTCTGTGCAAGCTCTGGTTGTAACTTGAATTTGGAAGCATGAATGGGAGAAAGAAATGGAAGCACAGTAGCAAACTGGGTCATATAGAGAGAATACGGGAGAGTAAAGCATTAACTTTTGCTCCTGGCTTTTTGGCTTTTTCAACTACAGCGGTGGTTGCTCCTTCACCAACATGAGGAACCCTGGGAGACAGGGAGTTTCGCAGTGTGGGAAGAAGCAAGAGATGTTACAACCCAGACATGCTGAGTTCTCATGTCCTTCGAAAAAATGAAATCTCCGTCTTGTAGGCAGCTTGAACGCGTTAAGCGTCTTCTTCAACGAAGAAGGCATCAGAACTGGAGCTTAAACCCTTGGGAAACATTTGGATTCTTAACTTAGTCTTAATCAGATTCACTAGTGACACTGAGCCCAGAAGTGTCTCGTCATCCCCATCCTGCTACTGCAAGAGCACCTCACAATATTTTTTATCCAGTGTGCTAAAGAAAATTCCATATACTTTCAAGAGACAGCTGGCAAGGCATCACTTTTTGTTTTAAGTTTTCCAATTTAATATCACCCCAGAACACCTTCACATTTACTCTGAATCCCAATAATCGAAAATTCCAAAATCCATGTTATTAATTTGTATGTATATATGCACAAATAATTTTCCCTTATGGGTTAGATATTTATGTTCTGCTTCTCCCCTGAGATTTCAAAAACCCTTAGAGGGAAAAAAAAAACAGCTGCTTTTCCTTCTAAAACATCTTCCATGAAAATGGTTTTGGAGCAAAAAGCTGAACCAGTGATTGCACTTTCATATAACTAGCAAAGAAGACAATCGGGGGACATTAAATTTTTTTAAAAATGTAGTCAGCATGTAAAATGTAATTAGAATCACAAGGAAAGAAGAAAATGTTGAGCCAGATTTGGGAAGACAGATTTGTATAAACAATGGGCCATACATCTGTGCAGTGGGGATCACATGAATGTGCTTTGGAGAGTCTGAAACGAATTCAAGATGATGGAGCAGAAAAGAACAGAGATTTTATGTTCAAACTGGCCTAGGTCTAAAGGTATCATCTATTGGGCGCCTGGGTGGCTCAGTGGGTTAAAGCCACCGCCTTCGGCTCAGGTCATGATCCTGGAGTCCTGGGATCGAGCCCCGCGTCGGGTCTCTGCTTAGCAGGGAGCCTGCTTCCTCCTCTCTCTCTGCCTGCCTCTCTGCCTACTTGTGATCTCTCTCTGTCAAATAAATAAATAAAATCTTTTAAAAAAAAAAGGTATTGGGGCGCCTGGGTGGCTCAGTGGGTTAAGCCGCTGCCTTCGGCTCAGGTCATGATCTCAGAGTCCTGGGATCGAGCCCCGCATCGGGCTCTCTGCTCAGCAGGGAGCCTGCTTCCTCCTCTCTCTCTGCCTGCCTCTCTGCCTGCTTGTAATCTCTCTGTCAAATAAATAAATAAAATCTTAAAAAAAAAAAAGGTATCATCTATGTCCTTATCATCCTTGGGTTTGTGAATGAATTCTCTGAGCCTCTTGAGAGCCCGCCATGTGCACTGGACATCCATACCAGCCCTTGCAGAGTATTCCAAACCAAAGGGCCTTGCTGACCTTGAACTGTTCTTTTATTGTAGCTGGCTGTGTAGACTATTACAAGAAGTAGGAGAATGCAGTCACAGGACGGTATTGATACTTCCTCCTATTATCTATAAAATGGGTTTAAAAATTCTACCTCTTAGTATCACAATAATGATGCAATGACTGACATTTCAGTAGGCTTTTAGGAACTGTTAGCTACAACATTCCCACATCATCATAGCAGAGGTGTCCTTCAATTAAGTTCAAACATAACCAGCTGGGAAAGTTCAGAAATTAATTTTTACTTCAAGGAAGAGAATTGCTTTTGCAAAGGTAGAGGATCCTAGTGACTCATTTTATAATTGTTCACCCATTACATCACTGTAAGATACTGTGTACATGCAGAGCTTTTGTGATCTTAGCCTAAAGATGCCTTCTGAGAATAGATCATTTAAATTGATCCCTGATGAATGATATGTCAACCTCAATTTACAGGTATAGTCAAGTGAGACTTGAGATTTTGTTTCCAGGGTCAAAGAAAGAAGTTTACTGGTTAAAGAAGGACATAATTTTCCTTTGAGTTTCCAGTAGCCCTCCAACCACATTGGAAAGGAAAGACAAATAATTTGAGTTTTAGGGAATGAGAGCATGGGCTGAGAAGTTGCTGAGGTTTTGTAAAGGTCAAAGAGGCTGGACCAGGACAATCCTGTCATCAAACAACCACCACCTTGAAACCTGTGCCTCCCTGATTGCAAAAGACTTTCTCTTCTAACCACTGATCTTGTTTAAGGACGGCCTAAGCATTTAGCTTCTAAAGTCCTCATCATTTTAGGTCTTATAAGAATACAATTTACTTCAACAAGATGACTTAAATCTGTACTTTCCATAAACCATTTGACTCTCTCACTTCTGACTTCCCTCCCTCTACTCATTTACTTTAATTTCAAAGTTTAAAACACATATGCCTTCCGGGTGGCTTATATATTAATCTACATTGGAAACTGCAACTTGACACTATTTTTCCTTCCACTTAAAGGCTCGATGAGTCATGTTCTATTTCTGATTGCTATTAAATTTCCCTGAAATATCACATGCCAGTCTTTATCCTCAAAGATAGATGATCCTGCCTGTGGCAATAAGTAAGGGAAAAAATGTGTCCTATAATTGCTTTTCAAAAAAGGTGATAGATTTCTGTGCATCTCTCCACACCTTCTCATCTTGAGATTCGCAGTCAATACTGCTTTCTAGGCAAGGCAGGGAAACTGTTCTATTTTTAAAAGAGTTTTGTTTTTTTTTCAACTGTCACTATAAAAATTTAACCTAGTTGTAAGCCGAGGTTATTCAGAGAAAATTAATCCATGTATCAACAAGGACTTATATAATGTTTCCTATATTCCTAGCTCTATTCAATGCATTGATATAACAAAATTAATGTCACAATCTTGTTCTCAAGAAATGTATCGGATAATAGAGGAGATACATATCAAAACAGATCATTATACCGCTACATATTAAGAATAATGATAGAGAAAAGAGGTTATTGTAAGGGTATCAAGAATAGAAGGTTCTATAACCTGGAGTTAAGATTAGGATTATTTTTCCAAGGTTGGCCATCCATAAATTGCACTGTAAAAGATATAAAGGAATTAGCTAATAGGAAGGGCATCTTCCAAACAGAGATGCATATGTACTTAGGTCAGAAAAGCTTGCATAGAAGGTGGGAATTAGACACAAAAAAAGTTATGAACTGTTAGATGTTGTTGGAGTGACTTATGGACCTGGAGAGGGAGGCAAAAGCTGTATCTTATGCTACTTTAAGGAGCTTACTTTGTATATGATAAATAATGGGAAGTTATCTAGCAAAGGTGATACAATTACATCTCCACTTTAGTTTGAAGGCAGTCAATTGTGGGGAAACAAACTAAGGCAACTTAAATGCATGAGGTTGAAGCTAATCCCTGAACTAAAGGACGACAACAATCTTTTTTAACATTTTAAGTTTTAATTTTTAAAAAAAAATTTAGTGTAGTTGACACACAACATTACCTTTGTCTCAGGTTTACAGCATTTATTCTTTAATGTTGGTGAACATAGTGCATACAGCACAAGCCTGGTAGAGGAGCTCCTTCTTATTTGAGATTCAAGTTAAGAAAATATATTCAATGGGAAAAAAATAACAACTGAATTTGGGCAATCAACCACTTCTCTAATTTTGGGTTGATTAGTTCATTCATGAGGTTTAAGAAGCCAGGCTATACATAGCACCTGTTCAGTGATCACTGACTAGATAGGGGGTAAGTGTTCTAAGAACATAAATGTTGTTTATAACTCATAATTATTGTACGATACAGAAAATTTAAAAAAGCACGATTAATATAGTCAGTCTTAGGACCACACCATTCAAAGAGAGCAGTCCCCCATCAGACATTTACACATTAGCCTTCCATATAAAATTTTACATGTTGAACTTCTGAGGAAAAGTAAATAGATATTTATTTTTGATAGATATTGACTTTGATGGTAAAGTTGGTGTGGCCATAGGAAGAAATGAAAATGGGCCTTAAAGGGAAGAAGTTCATTTTACTCACCTGTCCCACGAGGGGCCCATGCCACACTTGGCCACCCCAAGTTTGGGTCAGGTGGCAGAAAACAGGAATGAGGGCAGATTCTAAGTCAGAACCTTTACTGGGGATCCCCTGGGAAAAGGCAAGGCAGGGCAGAGGACACAGTTTGGGATTGACTAGTTTGAATGATTCCAGCAGGCTTTGGGCTCTAGGGGTGATCTCAGGTTGCCCGGTACATAGTACAGAGGGCAAAACGGTGCTGGCTTAGTGTGTGAAGTTGACAAGGAGGTGGTTGGGGCTAGGTTCTCAGATTGGTTGGCTTGTCTATGAGGGAAGTGTTCTCAGTCAAGCCCTTTATTAAGAAAAGTTTTAACTGTGGGAGGAGTCATCTCTCCCAGGCCAGCAAGCTTTTTAAGATCATCATAATCATAAAATACAGAAAATAAAAATCATGGTAAATACACTGTAAGTGTAGCTCATCAGTTAGACTTCTAAACTTGGACTTTCATGTAAAAGTTTACACATTGGATTTCCATGTAAAGTTTTTGTTGAGTAAGAGTTTACCCATTAAAGCAAAGAAAGAGAAAAGGATGGGAGACAGGAGAGAAGGAAGAAAGAAAGGAAGGTGGGGAGATAGGTAGGCAGGTAGGGAGGGACAGAGACAAAGTAAAACAAGCCAAAACTCCAAAACCTGTTCATCAAATTCTTCCTTCAATAAGTATCATTAAATAAAATCGGTTTTGTTCAATTTATACCATTTGTTCTCATCCTCCCTGCTCCTCTCCAGCACATTTGACAATGTCTGGAAACATTTTTGCTTGTTGCAACTTGGGAGACACTCCTAACATCTCATGAGGAAGAGCCGGGGATGCAGCCAAACATTCTGAGATACACAGGACAGACTCTTACACATATTTCTGGCCCCAAATGTCAATAGTGCCAAGATTGAGAAGCCCTGATCTAGATGAATATCACTTTAGAGAGGGATAGCGTTTTGTAAAATGCCTGTCATACTGCACCTGAGAAACTAACAGCAAAGTAATATATTATAAAAGCACTTATATATATTAGAAAAACCTTTGCTTAAAAAATACATTTAGTCAAACACTTATTTTTTAGTTTCAATTATTTTATACATTTTTTTTAAATCGTGCCGTGTGATTTGTAATGTTTTAATCAAATCAGCCGAATGGTTAGCTGTTTTTCTTGCCTTTGTTAGAAGTACTTAAAAAAAAAAAAGTGTTTCTTTAAACACCCAAAGTCTGCTTTCTCTGTGAAATTGTATACTTCTGAGAACCCAGCCCACCAACAGTGCACCTAACAGCTTCCCTTTTTATAAATCAACTTCAGGCTCATAAAGAGAGGTGGGCAGAGGAAGAATTAGGAAGTTGACAGTTTTATTACTCATTATAGATTGAAACAAAAAGATGGAAGGATTTACACAGGGCAACATTGCTTTGATTCTGCCATCATGGGAAACAATATTTTAAGGCTAAAAAAAAAAAAAAGTGGGAAAGTTGTAAACTTAAAAAAAATTCAGGCCATCATTCCTCAAATATAGCCATTCTTGACATGTTCTAATGTGAAAAGTGGCCCGAAGGAAACCAGGATGCCATTTTTTAATAACCTCCAAAGTAATGCATTCAGATAAGGCATATGATATTTTGAACAAATTTTGTAAAAATTGCAAAAAATAAATATTGTGTGAAAATATTGCTTGGGTGACTTGGCTAGGTAAATGTAATGACAAAGCACTCAATAATTTATAGTGATAGAATGTATGCAAAATACAGTTAAGCACAGGGGCGCCTGGGTAGTGAAGTTGCTTAAGTGTCTGACTCTTGGTTTGGTCTTGGGTCATGACCTCAGGATCCTGAGATCAAGCCCCACATTGGGCTCTTCATTCAGCGCAGAGTCTGCTCGGGATTCTGTCCCTCCCTGCTGTGCTCTTTCTGTCTCCCAAGTAAATAAATACATCTTTTTAAAAAATATGGTTAAATGCAGTATATTTTGTAAATTCACTCAATGAAGGACACTTTTTTTTTTTTTTGGCCAAGTAATATAGAAGGTTGGGATTGGTTTTGAGCCTTATCCCTCTTTAATTTAATAGACTCTTTAATTTGAGTCTATTACTTGGCTCAAATTCTACATTTATCCTGGCAAATAGTGAGAATGGGGGAAAATAAGTTAGTTGAATCAAACTGACTTGCACTATACTATTGTCTTCTGGTTATTTTTAATTTCCTTGAATAACCCATAGGTTTCCCTATTCCCATAGGTTCGACTATCATCTATATGCTAATGATTCTTAAAATTGCATTTCTTTCTGGCCCAAATAACTATTTCTAAGTTCTTCCTATGGACCCAATACCTCTTCTATTATTTCATTTTGGTGAATGCCTTCCAGACTCCCAAGGCAGTGATCTGTAAGTCATCTGCGATTATCTCTGGTTTCTTGGAATAGGAGTTGAAACTTGCCATATAAAGATGATGGAAGGGTGACTGTAGGGTCACCTACAGAATTGGGTCCACCCAGTCTACCTGTGTATGTGTTAATATGCTCAAAATTGGCTGAGAAAGAGTAAGATAGAGACTCTCTGGTGCACATACCATTTAAGTTCTTACCCATGGAATTAATTGATAAATGACAAGGCATTGAAGCAGTGGCTGCTTCAATGGTGTGTTGAGTAAAATAACCAGGCATCACAAGCAGGGAAAATAATGGGAGATAATGCCAGTAGCTCTTTCTGTCCCACTACCTTGCAAAGAACATGGTGTAGAGTAGATGCTTCCTAAAATTTAACATGTGACTACACTGGAACTTAGAAACTCTCAACTCTTTGGTTAGCTTTTCCTGACCACATGATAAATATTTTAGGCTTTGGGGGGTCTCTGTCACAAGATTTGGTCTCTGCACAACTGTTGAACTCTACCTTTGTGAGACAAAACTGGGCGTAAAACACCACTGCCTCTCATAGAATCATTCATAATAGAATTTCTATAAACTTCTATTTTCATATATATCCACTTTCTTACATTGATACCTACATACTCTGCTTTCTCCCATTTTATAGTCAGTAAGCTGCCTGTGTTCATCCTTAGAGCTAACCTCTTCCTCTCTGAGCTAGCCCCTATTCTCTTTTACTTACTAAGAACGCCTTTTCTAACCATTGCCCTCTTTGCCTTGTATCATCATTTTTTCCTACCTACTGGATTAATCCTATCAGTGCAAACACTGATATTTCTTTGACTTTTTTTTTTTTTTTTTTTTTTACAAAGGAACTTCTCTTGATTTCACTTTCTCCATGCTAGTTATCACCCCAGTTTCCTGGTCTCCTTAAAGCAAAATTCCTTGAAAGGATTATCTGGACTGGCTGTCTCCAGTTCCTCATGGCCTTTTGTCTCTTAAGTCCACCACTCCACATGGAATTTTGCCTTTTCACTCCATCAGAAAAAACAATTATGCTTGTCATTGTGACCAATGGCCTCCTCTTTGCTGAACTCAGTTCTCAATTCTCATGTCTGTTTGACCTACCAAAACCATCTAACACAGTTGACTACCTCTTTCTCCCTAAAGCCCTCTTCCTGTAGTGTCCAAGACATCGCACTTGCCTTGTTTCCTTCTATAGCATCAGCCCCCATTCAGTCTCCTGTGCTTTTCCCTTCTCCCCTCCTAAAATGTTTAATAGCTGAGTGCTCTAAGGCATTTACTTACACTTCTTAACTTCTCTTTCTTCACTCACTTTCTTGATGACCTCATCAAAATTATATCTCTAATTATCTACTTATTGATAGCTTCAAATATATATTTCCATCCAGGACCTCTCTCCTACACTTAGAATTTATATACTCACTATATGTACTCAATATCTCCACATACACATCTCACAGAATCTTGTACTAAATCAAATTTCTGATTTCCTCTCCTATTCCTACCCCACCAAAAAGTACCCTCCCACTCTTTTCCTCATTGTAATCTATAGTAAGTCCATCCTTCCACAAAACTTAGAGTCATGTTGTCATAACTTGTCTTTCTCCAACATCTCACATCCCATCTATTATTAGTACCTCCTAAGTCTGCATTCAAAAGAAATACATAATCTAGCTACTTTCTACCATTATAAAGCCTTCTACTCTGGCCACATCATCATTCTATCTCATCTAAATTACTGCAAACACTGCCTAAGAAGCCTTTTTTTTTTTTGTCCTTTCCCCTGACCCAGCCACAGTCTAATCTCAAGAGAGCAGCTTAAGTAATCTCTCTAAAATTTAGCTAAATCTTTCCAATGATTCTCCTTATTGCTTAAGATAAAATCCAAAGCCCTTACAGTATATCACAAGCCTTATAAGATCTGCCCCCTGTTAACCTAGATGTATTTCTTACTACCTTACTACTTGCTCAATCCATTCCAACCATGTTTGATCTTAGTACTATTCCTCAAACCATGCAATCATACTTTGTACTCGGGCCTTTACACTTGCTACTTACCCTACCTTCAATGCTCTCCTGACCTCCAACACACACACTCACACATACCTGCATGACTCTCTTCCTTACTTCCTTGAAGATATTTGCTCAAATGTCACTCTCTGATAGATACCTGGCCTTATCACTCTATTTGAAATGGCATCCCAGGCCCTGGAACTCCACTGGGAATATAGCAAGTGCTCATTAATTAATATTCATTTAAAAAGTGAAAGAATGCATGCGTGAATTGAAGGAATTCCGTGTGCACCAAATGGAGCACTATAATGACCAGAGATATGATCTGATGTGCTACCTTCTTTTTTTTTTAAGATTTTATTTATTATTTATTTGTCAGGGAGAGAGAGCGTACAAAGGGGGAGCAGAAGGCAGAGGGAGAAGCAGGCTCCCCAGTGAGCAAGGAGCCCAATGCAGGACTCAATCCCAAGACCATGGGATCACGACGTGAGCTGAAGGCAGATGCTTAACTGACTGAGCCACACAGGCATCCCTGATATGCCTTCTTCTAAGAGACTCTTCCCCTTGACTTTTTTTCTATAGTCTTAAATATTTTCAAAATTTTAGTTATGCCCAAGAAAGTCTAAAGAGAAACCAAGAACAAAACATGTATGGCACTGTAGGGATACTTTGGCTATTCTATGGAAGTCACTGCCAGCTACAGAGTTCATAATTAAATATCTGCATATCTCGATTATGTCTAATATGTTTGCTCATTATAGAACTGTAAAATCACAAAGAGACCCAGTAAATTTTTGCACTCAATAACAGATTCAAGTATGAACAGTGGATTTCTAAATGTTCAATGTTCAATGTTAAAGGTTTCTAAATGTTTCTAAATGTTAAAGAATCTTTTGAATCCAGTAGTGCTAGGAAGCTCATTTCCCCTTTGAAGTCATTGTCCATTGGGTAGAAAAAAAAAGATACCTGCCTGAGGTTTTGTGAGTAGAAGGACAGGGGAAATGCACCTTGGCCTGTTCAGTGACTTAGTCCCTCCTCTGGAGGATTGCTCATCTCTGACTCTGTTTTGCTACTAAATCAGAGGAGAATCAGAAAGGACCTGTGTTTGAAGCTCAGGATGAGTTTTACGGAGACCCTAAAAAGAAATATTTTTCAGAGGTTCTCTTCACATATAGTTATGATGTCTGTTCATTTTTCAGACATAGTTTCATTCCTCTAAAATGTTCTACCTTGGGGTGCCTGGGTGACTCGGTCAGTTAAGCTGCTTTCAGTTCAGGTCATGATCCTAGGGTCCTGGGATCGAGCCTCAAGCTGAACTCTGCTCAGCGGGAGCCTGCTTCTTCCTCTCTCTGATGCTCCCTCTGCCTGCTTGTGCTCTCTCTGTCAAAATAACAAATAAAACCTTTAAAAAAATAAAATAAAATAAAATAAAATAAAATAAAATGTTCTACCTTAATCAGAAGCTGGATGAATTACTGGCAAGGGCCAAGTAGATCTGTGTTTGAATTTATCCTCTGGATCTGTGATCCTGAAAAAAATATTTTTCCTCTACCTCCTCAGTTTCATTACCTGCAAAATACATAATATCAGCCACCTCACAGAGGCTTTATGAGAATTAAGTAAAAATTAAGCCATATCTCTACCATGTGGTTTTTTATAGGTTTTTGTTAATCTCTTCCTCTCTTTGTCTCTACAAAGATTATTGAGAGATCCAGACCTAAAACCAAAAGTGAGCCTTTGTTCCTTATGGGAAGAATGGTAGGAACTGAAATGTTCCATTCTTACCAAAATGCCTATACACCTTGAATTTTAACCTATATTTTCAAACATGGGGAGTGGGAGTCCCAGAGTAAAAGACTCATATTCACATTATATTAGCTTTCTAAGCCCAAACTTATCATTTCACTACATATTATATTTCATCTTTGCTAATTTTTTCATGACACGAAAAATTAATCAGAGTCAAAGTCATTAATGTGCACATTTTAACATAAGTGCATGTATATAAAATTCATCAGTGGTTATCAATTATAGCCAATCTTTGATTGTTACAACAATCCTGAGAAATAGATATTATTATTCCCACTAATAATTTTAGGAAATGGGGTTCCTGTGTGGCTCTGTCATTAAGTGTCTGCCTTCAGCTCAGGTCATGGTCCCGGGGTCCTAGGATGGAACCCTGCCTCAGGCTCCCTGCTTGCCAGAAAGCCTGCTTCTCCCTCTCCCATTCCCCCTGCTTGGTTCCCTCTCTCACTGTGTCTCCCTCTGTCAAATAAATAAATAAAATCTTTAAAAAAATTTTAGGAAATGATGCACAAAAATATTAGGAGACTTGCTACTTGCCAGCTACACAGTGACAGAACTTAAGCTTGAATCAAAGCATTTTTTTAATTCTGTCTTTCTGTAATCTTAGTTATCTCTCCTTACTGCAAATAAACAGCAACACAAAATTAGGAATTCTGTTTCAGACGTGACAGGTTATAAGCACACTGTCCAACCAACCCTGCCTAATACGATTTTTGAACCAAATAATTTCTCCAAAGCCCCTGCCTAAGAGTTTTTTTTTTTAAAAAAAAACCTTTCTTGGTTGGTGGAATTGTAGAATTATAAGGTGTTAGAACAGAAATAGCATTTAGGGAGTATCCAGAACAACATCCTAATTCTACAGAGGGAGAAGCTGATGCCCAGAGACCACAATTATCTTGCCTAGGATGTCCCAGCTAGTTAGTGGCAGAAGAAAGGAAAATTGTGGGCTTATTTACTCCTACTCAAGCATTGCCTCTACCCCACCCCACTGGTGTCTCTTAGTTTAGTCAATGTAGGTCTAGTGGTATCGTCCCAGGGAAGCTGTGTGGTATAAAGAAAAGAGATTTATCTCTGCCAGTCACTTAACTATCTGCATAATAGTAGGTCTTTTCCCTACAAACCACTTTCCACATAGCAGACAAGGTATTTGTGTGTGTGTTTGTATTTAATGACTAAAGTCTTTCATTTGGGTTATTCCAAAATTAGACCCCCAAACAAAGGTTTATGTACGTGGAGAGCTCAGCAAAGGTGATTTCAGAGACCGCAATAAGGGGGAAAGATGTGAAAGCAGGAAGGGAGGAGTCTGTAAATGATCCATTAATGGACAGTTTACCGCCATGTGTAAATAGGTCTCAAGCCCTGGGGTTGTCCAGAGTCACACGGAGCCCAGCTTGGAGTCATTCCACAGAGTGACAAGGAAGCTGGAGAATTCCTAAAACAATTCTCATGGCTTATTTTTTTAGTGTTTTCCTTGGGTGGTTTATCCCTTGGAACTTCAGGCCTGTCCCCTGGTCTAATTGGCCATGTCCCTGCAACCAAGAAAAATCCTCAGGCAGAAAAATGCAGGTGCTTGAGGTAGACATCTACCTGAGCAGCAAACGTACATGACCGAGAGCATTTACTGACCTCGGGGATGAGGACAGGGCATTGACAGCAGGGCCTATAGTAGTTACATCTGTGTCCTTTGAACAACTTGTACTCAGTCATGGAATAACATCAATCACACCGTGCTGTGATGATGTACTTAGAATCTGCATTGTCCCCGAGAGCAGAACCTCTGTGACAGCGGACCATTTCCATCTATCACTGATATCTTACCTAGTTCATAGCACATAGTAATGGCTTAGTAAATATCTGTTGATTTAATGGAAAAAAATGGGCATTTCTTTTTTTTAAACACCTTTCTTGCTGTATAATTGACATACAATAAATTGCACATATTTGAAGTGAATAATTTATTATGTTGACATAGACATAATATTCATGTAAACCACCATAATTGAAACAAAAAGTATAACCATCACCCCCCAAATTTATGCTTCTTTGTAATGCTTTTCTGTTGCCTCTCCTCACAGCTCCATCTCCATCTGCCATCCCCAGACAAACAGCGATCTGCTTTTGGTCATTATATATTATTTCACATTATCTAGAATTTTTAAAAGCAAAATCATACAGTATGAACTCTTTTTTACCCCTCTGGCTTCTTTGAGCATCATTGGACTTTTTGCAATGTGTTTATATGTATCAGTAGTTCATTCCTTGTTACTGCTGAGTAGTATTCCATTGTGTGGATACACCACTTTCCACATTCATCTGTTGAAGATCATTGGAGTTTCCAGTTTCAGGCTATTAAAAATAAAACTGCCATAAATATTCATATACAAGTTGTTGTATGGGCATTTGCTTTCGTTTCTCTTGAGTAAATATATAAAATGAAGGACTGTACTATATGATAGGTACACACTTACATTTTAAGAAACTACCAAACGGGGCACCTGAGTGGCTCAGTCGGTTGGGCGTCTGCCTTCGGCTCAGGTCGTGATATTGGGGTCCTGAGATCACCAAGCCCAGTTTCTGGTTCCCTGCTCAGCTGGGAGTCTCCCTCTGCTCCTCCCCACCACTCCTACTCTCTCTCTCTCAAATAAAGGAATAAAACTTTAAAAACAAAAACAAAAACAAAGAACCAAATGGATTTCCAAAATAGTTTACATTTCACATTTCCACCAGTGTTTATGCAATTTCAGTTAATTCACATTCTTGTCCACAACTTTGTATTTCCTATCTTTTACATTTTTGTCATGATAATACATGTTTAATGATGACCCATTTTTTAAAAATATTTTATTTATTTGTCAGAGAGAAAAAAAGTACAAGCACGGGGAGCAGGAGAGAAAGGAAGGAAGAGGGTGGGAGAAAGAGAGAGAAGCAGGCTCCTGCTGAGCAGAGAACCTGACTTGGGGCTCAATCCCAGGACCATGGGATCATGACCTGAGCCAAAGGCAGATGCTTAACTGACTGAGCCACCCATGCACCCCTAATTTGCTTCTTTCTAATGGCCCATGATAGTGAGCAACTTTTCACATGCTAAATTGCTGTCTTTGCTGAAGGGTCTGTTCATAACCTTTGCTCATTTTTTATGGACTTGTTTCTGTATTGAGTTTTAGGATTTCTTGATATAAGCCATATATCAGGTATTTGATTTGGGCATATTTTTTCCTTGTCTGGGCATATTTTTTCCTTTTCTTGTCTTTCCTTGTCTGTGGTTAGTCTCTTCATTCTTTTAACAGTGTCTTTTGAAGAGCAAGCACTTTTAATGATTTCCCAATTTATCTCTCTTTTTTTGAATAGATAATCATATCTATAGTTATCTTTATTCAATCTAAGATCATAAGGAATTTCTCCTGGGTTTTATTCCGGAAGTTTTGTCATTTCAAATTTTAAAATTAGTATTGTAATTTATTTTGAGTTAATTGTTGTATATGTAGCAACATATGGGTCAACGTTACTAATTTGGCATATGGTTACCTAGTTATTTGTGAGACATTTGTTGAAAAGTCTAATCTCTTAATCAAACCTTTGTACTTTTCAAAAATCAGTTATTCAAATAGGTGAGTCTATTTCTACACTCCCTTTTCTGTTTCATTAGTTTATCTTTATCACCAATGTTATAGAAGCTCCAGAGTGTTCTGTGTAGCGATCACCCTTTTAGTGCTCTGCTCTGCAAATTCTAGCACTTCGTTCTTCCTGGACTCAAAACCATCTCTTCAGCTCTGGGATTTCTCTGGGTTCTGACTGGGTTGCTGCTCCCTGCTCTGAAACCTGAAGATTCTCTCAAGGTAGAAGCCTGGGGCAATCATCGGACTCAACTCATTCGGTTCCCATCTCTCAGGGATCACCATCCTTTGTTTTTTGATTCCCAGTGTCTTCCAAACTTTTGTTTCCAGTATTTGTTGAGAATGTTTTCTTGTTTTATATAGCAAAGTAAATCCATTGCTTGTTATTTCATCTCAGCCAGAAGCCTAATTTCATTCCTGAGACACATTTTCCTATGGAATCAGAGACAATGAATAATACTAATTGAAAAAGGAATCCAAATTGTATAGAATAATAGAAAGGTGAAGTGTGAATTACTTAAAGGTTACACGTGTTTAAGAATGGCACGTAGGCTGTAGAGAATCATAAGATTAATGGGACAAATAAAAAATGTACACCTTGTCTTCTGTATAGCACGTAATAATTTAGGGCATCGTCTTTCTGCCATTTGTGCTGCTGGGAGAGAACATATTATTTAGGCTGAATTAAGTTCAAGCTGATGGGTTTTGACTGCTTTAACAATTAAATTATCTTGGCAGTTGATGAGTCTGTTTGTTGTTATGAAATGTATTGTGCAACTGTCCCTAAATCCTAGCATGGTGACATGCTGATACATCTTACTCTCACTTGAGAACTTGGATGGGCACCATGATATTGCATTGGTTACAGGGTTGTTTTTGAGCTGTATTTCTCTCTAGTAGAGTGGGAACTACACTATTACACTGGAGAAGAAGGCATCCAAGGCAGAGGAAAGTTGAGTACTCAAATGGCATGTCTGCCAAGTGACTAAAAGCCCCCAAAGAAAACTTATGAACCAGCCAGAGGTTGTTAGTCTCTCATTCAGCTATATCCTCTTAGAGCATTTATAGGACCGTGGGTCCTTAACTGGTTGAATAACTATTCATTAAGTTCAACAGTTTTTGATGTCTATATCCAAGCTATCTATTCGAGAGTAGAAACTTGAACATAAGCTGATTAGAAATTATTTTGCTCAAAATTTATTAAAGAAAAAAAATGTAGTTTTCCCATTCAATTCCAGGAACAAATGCTTAATTTTCTCTAAATGTGCTTTTTCCTCTCACCCAATCTTAGTACTAATAGTAACTGTTCAAACAAAAATAAATTGACTGTTTTCTCCTAAACACTGTGCTAAGTATTAAGAAAGTAGACATAAGTAATATGGCCCCAGCATTTTAAGAACTTTCAAAAAACTTTATAGCACCTAAAATCAATATATATACTTTGTTCAATTATTTTCTTTTCCAAATCAGTCAAGAACAAATAGAAAAAAATCATATAATAATTGTATGGTTTTAATTTTCTTATAACATTTATGCAAACCAATCTTAAATGTTTTTTCGGGAAGGGAAGGCATTGGTTTCAGTATAAACAATTAAATCTAGTTGAATTCCCCAGGATCCACTGAAAATGGCATCACGTGAGGGAACAGTGCCTGAACTGGAATCAGAAAGCAATGCTTTCCTCACTGATAGAGCCACTTACCAGTTAAGGGAGTTTAAGGAAGTCTCTCAGTTTCAGAGCCTCATTTCCTATAACTGGGATTTGGGGATGATGAATGCATGAATGACATATACTTCAAATAACACTGGCAGGACAAAATATAGTAATGTGTTCCAAAGACTTTATAAAATGTCAGTGTTTTGAAAAATTAAGAGACCATGTAGTATAGTCATATTATCGTCTACCCCAAATCCTCCCATCATATAAAGTTGCTCATGGGAAGTGGTTGTTCATGTAGGAACTACATTTCCTTGTCCCCATTACCTGCAGATGGGATCTTAAAGTCTCTATCAATGAGAAGTGAGCAAAAGTAGAATCAGTTCCAGATCCAAGTAATTAAGAAATAATATATCCTCTTTGTGCTCACTTTTGCTGCCTACCAACTGAATTCAAAATACTCCTGGATATAGGTCATGCTAGAGCCATTCTGTGGAAAGAACCTGGATCCCTCAGTTACCACATTAAGAAGTACTATCTACTTGGGGCAAAAACTATCTACTTGGGGCAAAAACTATCTACTTGGGGCAAAAACGACAAAAGTAATTTCTAATTTTTAAAAAAACATGCTGGGGTTTGTTTGCTGTAATTAGTTACCTAATTAATACTGTCTATAGACTTTTGCTTCCAGATAAAAGGAAGCAACAGAAAACAGATTAACCCCTCCAAAAAACAATGAAATATTTATAAAATGTTTGCAAGACATCTGACTTCATTCACCGAAGAGAGTGAACTCTGAGAGAGAAAAAGAAATGGGGTGAACCCTAAGATTACCACAGCATACTGCCTTGAGAGAATTTCCAGGTTGCAGTAGGCACACCCAGGCAGAATACATTGAACTCCCTGAGATGAGGTAATGGAGGTAAGAGTCTTGAAAGTCTAAGGCAACTGGAGTTCCTATGGCAGAGTTCCAGACAGAAGGGAGCTGCATGAGAAGAGAACTCAAAAGAACTAGAGAGGATGTCTTTTTGCTATTCTGAACATGCATGAAGAAATTACCTGCAGGGAGGGAGAGACCCACCTGAAAGAATTAGAGGTAAAGGTAACCAGAGCTCAGACAGATCCAGGTAGAGTGCCTTCTCCCATCAACCAGATTGGAAAAACATCGTGATTCACAGGATATCAAATAAAGTACACAGAAGGACCATGCCTCGATAATAAGGAATTATAAGCCCTAGACTGAAAACTACTTTTAAAAATCTTATACCCCTAACAAATCTTAATAGCAAAATCTGAAAATATCATACTATTTCCAGGTACTTTAACTGCATCTCAGAACAAAATTGAAAAATTACAAAATGTGGGGCACCTGGGTGGCTCAGTGGGTTAAAGCCTCTGCCTTCGGCTCAGGTCATGATCCCAGGGTCCTGGGATCGAGCCCCACATTGGGCTCTCTGCTCAGCAGGGAGCCTGCTTCCACCTCTCTCTCTATCTGCCTGCTTCTCTGCTTACTTGTGATCTCTGCCTGTCAAATAAATAAATAAAATCTTTAAAAAAAAATTACAAAATGTAACAAGGAAGGCAAAAAAAAAAAAAAAGACAAAAAAATCCAGCACCAAGCTAGGTAAAATTCACAATATCTGACATACATTTAAAAACAAAAATAACTGAGGGTTCTTGGGGGTGGGGGAGAGATAGGGTGGTGGGGTTATGGACATTGGGGAGGTATGTGCTATGGTAAGTGCTGTGAAATGTGTAAGATTGATGATTCACAGACCTGTACTCCTTGGGCAAATAATACATTATATGTCAATTAAAAAAAATAAAACAAAATAAAAACAAAAACCAAAAACCAAAAACCAGACCTACAAAGAAGCAGGAAAATACACCCTGTAATGTGGAATAAAAGCAAGCAAATGAAGTGACCCAGTATAGACACAGATGTTAGAATTAACAGATAAGGACATTATAATGTTAGTATAACTCTATTCCATATGTTCAAAAATTAAGTAGATGTATGGAAGATAAAAAAAAAGTTGAAATTCTACTGAAGGTAAAAATTAAGATTTATGAGATGAAAACTACACTAGTTGGGAATAAGTGTGGACTAGACATTGCAGCAGCAGACGAGTGAACTTGAGGACACAATGGAAACTATCCATAATGAATAACAGACAGAAATAAAGAATAATAAAAAATGGATAAATCACCAGCAAGTTGTAAGACAATTTCAAAAGGTTTAATATACATGAAATTGGAGCCCTTGAAAAAGGAGAGAGGAGAAATATATTTAAGGAATAATACCTACAAATTGTCCAAATTTGATGGAAATTATTAACTCACAGATATAAGAAACTCAATGAACCTTAAGCACAGGAAACAAACTAAACCAAAGTACACTCCTTACTTATTGCTCAGAAAGAGAGATAAAGTTGGATTAGAAGTTTCAACATTATGTTACTTCTCCCCCAAATCAATCTAAATATTCAAAGAAACCAAAACCAAATTTCCACCAGAATTCTCTTCCTCCTCCTCCCCACTCTGTTGTCGAATTAACAAGCTGATTTAAAACCCTCATGAAGGACAACATAGCCATAACAACTGTGAAAGAAAGGAAAATGTTGGAGGACTAATATTACCTGATTTCCAGACTTATTTTAAAGTTATAGTTAAAAAAAAGAAAGAAAAGAAATGAAACAAAATTAAAGCTATAGTAATCAAAATGCAGTATTAGTGTAAAGATAGAGAAATAGATTAATGAACAGAAAAGAGTCCAGAAATAGATTCAAAAGTCTATAATAAAGAGAAGATTAGTCACAGACTGGGGAAAATAACTTTGAAGTATTTAACTGATAATAGACTTGTATTCAAAATAAAGAACTTTTGAAGTTCAAGGATACAAAACACAACAAGACAAAAATTCAAACAGTCATTTTACCAAAGATTTACATAGTTGGCATATAAGCACATGAAATCATGCTTAATATCATTAGTCACTAATGAAATGTAAATCAAAACCAGAGTGTTTTGATACTACATACCTATTAGAATGGTTAAACTAAAAAAAACACTGACCATACCAAGATTGGAGAAATATGGAGGAATTGGAATGCCAATGAACTGCTGGTGGTCAAGCCAAATTGTCCAAATTTCCAAATTTGGAAATCAGTGTTTACAAAATTAAATGTATATTTGATATATAATTCAGCCATCTTGTCCTAGATAGTTACCTGATAAATGAAAGCAAGTGTCTATACAAAGACCTGTATGTGTGTGTTCATAGCAGCCTTATTCATAAGAGTTACACACTGGCATCATCCAAACATCCATCAACATGTGAAAGAACAAACTGGTAGTCATACAATAGAATACTATTCAGCAATAAAGAGGAATGAATTCCATACATGTTGTAACCGTATCAACCTCAAAATAACTGCAGAGTGAAAGGAACCAGATTTTTAGAAAGATACATACCATATGATTCCATTTTCATAAAATCCTAAGAAATTCAAAGTGCTACAGAGTGATAGACAGTAGGCCAGGGAAGGGGGAGTGAGAGAAAAGGAGCGATGACATTTGCAATGGGCACAGGGTTGAGGGCTTTGTTTAATTTCTTGATTGTGGTGATGGTTTCATGCACAACTACATGGTCCCCAATTCATCAAACTGTCCACTTAAATACATGAAATTATATGTCAATTTATACTTCAGTAATTAAAAAATACAGACTGGTGATAATCACTAGGGCAATAAATCTCTGTCTGCTATTTACAAGTCTCACTCTGGATAATTGGAAAAGTAGACTCTTGTTCTTTTTGACCTCTCTCCAACATATTCTCCAGTTTCTAGGTTGTTGGTTTTTTCCCCCATTACCTCTTTTCAAGTCGTCTAGTACTCATGTTTTAAATTTTGCTGCCCTAGTCAGAAAGAGTAGTAGAGAAGACACATATAAATGTTGCTCAGGTGCCAGGCATTTAACAGAAGGTCCTTGAGACCTATTCACTCGGAGCTGTGACTTTAATTATTACTCTTTAGGAGGTATTGCCATTTTAAATGGAAATCCGAGAAGGCTTACTTAACATAAAGCAATGCAGTGCACATGGTGAAATGACAGGTAGTATTACATCTTAGGAGAGTGTTCCTTGACTTGGGGAAGGAGGTCTCCAGGGGTCATTTCCATTGACCAACAAATAACATATTCTTTCTAAAGTTGGCTTTGAGTCTTCGTAATAACAAAGACTTTTATTTGTATAGTATACTACTGATTACAAAGTGCTTTCACATTTATTATCTCATTCGTGTATGCAAAGGCCTTTTGAGGTGAATTAGCTCCAATTTATGGATAATAAAGTTGGCAGTTAAGGCAGTTCAGCAACTTGCTTTTTATTCAAAAGCAGAAGTGGAATTTGAACCGAAATACTTTGACTCCCAGTTCAACAATCTAGTCTGTAAAACATAGCTGCATTCATCTTAAATGACAAATTCCTTGAAAGCAATGTATTCCTGCCTTCTCTTAACTTCATGAAACCCTTCCTAAAGCAATCAACAATTTTGTTTGACTTATGGTTTGGAATTTAGGCAATTTTAAAGAAACATTTAATTTTAGGTTATCAGAATGGCGATAGGAGACCCTGCAAAAGAAGCAATTTATAGTGAATAAAATGCTATTGATCTTTGGTCCAAATCAATACGATTCATGTTTGATTTCTTATCCTATTGAACGGAGAAAGGATAAAACAAAGCAGTATGTACGTGATTAAGGAGCATAGCGATATCCCAACACTCTTGATCTCCTCTGAACTTTGATTAGTTTAAAAATTTGTTTACCCAGCCAGTGATCGTGGTTTTCACCATCTTCTTTGAGAATTCAAACCACTCTCAGTATCTTATCCTCCATACATCTGTGCTGGAGATTGTGGCTCTAACTGTAGAAATAGAAAAAAACAGTCCCTGACTTTACGAGACTACTATCTAACTAGAAAGAGAAGATTTAAAAATAGTTAAAAACAAGTAAACACACATACCACTATGGAGAATCTCCTGGACACTAAAAATTTAATACTATCTTGTTTATTTTACAGAGTTCTTAAGCCTCAAAAATTTTACATTTTAATTACTTTTTTTCAGATTAAAGGAGTAATTTATAATAAATGGCCTTAGAAAACAGAAAATGATAGATATACGTTTTAAATTTTAGTATAATTCCAAAATCATGATCTTTATATAGGACTATTAGAGGAAAGTGAAGGGCCTCTCCCTGTCATGTACTCAGCCAATGACGGCCACCTCACTTGATCGTATATTTCCACGCTCAGAGCTCTCTTCTCAGTGGCTGGTTGATGTTGGGTTTCAGTGTTTCCTATGCTTCAACTCAGAATATCTGTGAATGGTCATTCCCACCCCATGGATCACGAAGCCCTCATTTTCACTTGTATTGGAGTTCAACCTTCTCTCCCAGTCTTTGGTTTCTCATACCAGCACAGGAGGTATTCCCTAGTTTATTCCCCTATTAACCTCCTGCAATCCAAATCTCCATGTCAAAGTCAACTTCCCAAGCACTGGGCAAGAACTTATGCCGTAGATCAAATCAAGAATTAATTGCACTAAGTACAATTTGCTTAAATTACTGAACATGTAAAAAATAATTATAATTATACAGGAATGGTAGTGCTGACCTGAATTTGTCCATCTTTTCTAGATACACAACTAATAAAGTATTTCACAAGGTAATAAGTGATAGTATGATTTATAATATTAAGAATAATTGGTCAAAAATAACTAAACATTTAAATATTCATTTGTATACCATTCTATAGTTTACTTTTGTGCAAAGCAATTTGCAAGGATGGTGAGAGATACCAAGAATTCTATAACTCCCCCAGAACCCTCTAAAATAATCATAATTATTCAGAGTTACTGTTAAGTGTAATATATTTATACCTTAAAAGATTATTCAAATATGAGGCAAGAGGAGATAAGGGCAAATGAGAGGCATAGCCAATATATGCTTGAAATGCTCAGCTACACATTGGTTAGTATGGGGTAGCTTCCTGAGCTGATGGTTGCAATAGTCTTGAATTATAAGTTAAGAACTAGACTAATGAAGTATACAAACAAAGAGTTTTTAAATGGGGAAAGAGGGTGAGGAAAAGAACACAGATCACTGTTTATGGAAGAATGAGATGATTCGTCTGCTTGTCTGAAAATTCCTCTTGGGGAAGATAAAGGGCCCTGGGCCTTTGTTGGCTGAAATTTGAGCTTCTAAAGGGCCAGAAATGGGCACCACAATAAAAGTAGAGGTATGGTAATTCTCAAACTGGAAATAAAATCAGGAAAATCTTTAAGGCAGTATCCAAGGTTGTCACATAGTCCAAGGACTGGTAGTTTGCCCAGTGCTTCAAAGGCTTCTGGTCTGAAGGACAAAAATCAGAGGCCAAGAAACTGGATAGAAATCAGAGAAATAAAATGACAGTGAAGTTTACAAAGGTGATTGGGAGGTTAGATCTGGGGTGACTCCCTTAGGATCTGTGGGTACCTGAAAGTCAGATATTTTTATAAGACTTTGAAGTGTTCCCCTATTGGAAGAAAGCAACTATTGAGAACATTGCACTGGTTTAGGGGTATTGTTTACAATGCATAGAAGACACAGAGATGTAATTTGACAAATCTACTTCTGTCTTTGTTTTACTGAATTCAAATAATGCTAACATGGGGTTTTATGGTGGTAACTCATGCTTGACATTGTCATCTTTTATTAATAATCAAAACAATTTTCCATAAAGTTTCTGCCTCTTGTATCCTACAATAATAATTGATTTCACATATTCAGCAAAGTGAGAGGTTTAGTGAGGCAACCAGTGGTCTGAGAAATGAAAAAGTAGTTGGCTTGAGCTATGCTTACTTGGCCCTAAATTTTATTTCTTAAGCTTCAAGGCTGATGTTAAGATGGATTGAATGGTGAATGCCAAAGGGTGTTTCTCAGTTGCTTCCTGGAAGTACTGCTGGCTGCTTCATTCCCCTGCTTTCCAGGGCAATTGCATGAATCTATTATTTCATTAAATTATTCATTTAGTGAACATTTATTATTTATCAATTATATTCCTACAACTCTTATATATGTCCAGAGGGACAGGGTACCACTGGTGCAGTGTGGTGGAACTTGAATTTTCAAAGCACAAAGATGAACAGGGTGACATTTCTGCTTTCAAATGCTCACAATAAACTATATATAAGAGGCGTATAACTGGGGGATGTACAGGCCCTTACCTGTGCTCCAAGGACAGGGGTTAGATCGCGAGCCATCTACTAATGACATGATAAAAGTCATGTCGTAAATTATACTACTCAAAGACAGGATCCACATAACACTTCCTAGGCAATGGTATAATATTTTCCATTCTTCCACGAATAAAATTTGGAGTCAGTCTCTGAAACAATCAAAGTAGATGAGAATCCACTTCTAAAATTATCTTATTCATTCAATTTGTAAAGGCATATTGACAAACTATCTGGTGCCAAGACTTCTAAGGGATAAAAATATCATATAATAAATATACTAAATAAATATAAATAAATAAATAAATAATATAATATAATATAATAAAATGGAAGTTATGAAAACAAGTGAGACTTCATCTCTGGGATTTGCAATTCATTTCTTCAACCAGCATCCATTTGTTTATCTCTTGCCAATGTGTAAAATTTTACCCTGGAAGGTATTTTCATCATAATCTTATGGAATCTAGGTCTTACATTTTTCAAACAGAATATTATGAAAGTATTTGTTACTTTTAGAGCCCTAATAGTATTATCTACTAAGGATGGATTAAAAAAAAAAAAAAAAAGAATAGCTAACAGTATTCCAAAGTGAGAAGAAATTACTTCTGATTTTTAAACATTTTTACATTTCAGTGTTTTTATGTGTAGTTCTAATTAACAATTATCACACATTTACTATATGCAAATCTTTTGGAAGGATTGTCAGACTGTCAAGTGGGATTAAGCTATTCAAGAAGTTCATTATTTATTAGGAAGGAAAGAAAAAAATGCCATTAAAAGATAGGATGCACTACATATTTCTATAACTCATATGTAGATATGCTCAAAGTGGTTAAATAAACACCAGGCAGAACAGTGATTAATAATGCAAAAGGAAAAGTAGAAAAAAATTGTTTTGCTGTTTCTTTGTAGTGTGCGTGTGTATGACTCTGTGCAAGTATGACGAATCAAGACTCATTGGAAGTACATCTCTTCTTGACAAAAGCCAAGGAGGTTAATAAAGGCCACCCTTTCAGCAGGGATCTAAAAGCCACTCTTGGATTCTTGAGTACTTGCTGACAGCTGTCGCTAACAATTTCGTAGGGAATGCTATGGAAGCAAGAGTTGTATTTTCCACATTAGACATATTTGAACTTGAGATAAAATTGACATCTACTATGGAAAAATGAATATACAAAGTCTAAATTTTAACCTTTTTGCAAGAGAGCCTAAAAAAATCTTAGCAAACACATGTTAGAAATGGTATAAAAAAAGTAAAATCCCAATATGGAAGAGCATGGGATATGACAACAAATGAACAAACAAATAAGTAATAAATGGGCAAAAGCTTCTGAGGTAGTGAGGAAAACCTAAGAAAATAGTCAAGAAGAAAGGAGTAGAAAGAATAAACTAGGGGCGCCTGGGTGGCTCAGTGGGTTAAGCCGCTGCCTTCGGCTCAGGTCATGATCTCGGAGTCCTGGGATCGAGCCCTGCATCGGGCTCTCTGCTCTCTCGGGGAGCCTGCTTCCTCCTCTCTCTCTGCCTGCCTCTCTGCCTGCTTGTGATCTCTCTGTCAAATTAAAAAAAAAAAAAAAAAAGAAAGAATAAACTAAGGAATACCAAAGAGAGTGTGATGGAAAAAAAAAAAATCAAGGACAGATCATAGGGAAAATACTTATTTTTGGATTATCATTATCTTGTCCTTATTCAGTTCAAATTCAGCTGGAAGATTCTCAGCTAGAAGTAGATGGAAAGGTATACTGATCTGGGGCTAATCAAGAAAACACGGTTCATAACTGGTAGTTCAATGGAAGACATTGCATGTAGCAAAATAGCTATAAAAGTGTTGGAGGCTGAAAAGCCAATCAGAGGACCGTGAAACAAAGCAGAGATTAACAAAGCAGAGATCAACAACCTAAACACTTGCTGGGTTGAAGAATTAAAGGAGGTAGAGAGAACAGAGGCTAGAAGCCAGCAGCTCATTGAGTAAAATGTAGAATCGTGAAGGAGACACAGCCACCCCTGAAATCAGTGCCCAGAGCCAAAGGAAGGGACGTTATACCCTAGATTGTCCCTTTCTCCCAGTACTGCTAACACTTCCATTTACTAGTTAAAACCATTCAGAAATGCAGTTTGCCACTCTCAGACTTGCATGACAGAGCAAAGCAGAGGGACTGAAGACTGGATCTCAGAGCAGAGAAGCAAAGGAGAAGCCCGGAGACAAAAGAAAATGCACCAAAAAACACAGAAAGATCAGCCATGCAAAGAATAATTTGGCCTAATTGAAAGTGAGGGTAAAATGCCAATTTATCAAATGGGACTAGATAAGGGGAATTAGATCAAGAACTGTGAGGACCCAACTAAACAAGCCAGGTGAGGAAATAGCACAGGAATATAGAACTTCAATTTTGAAAAGGTCATTCAAAGAGAATTACCTTAAAAATGGGATGTAGATAGGAAATCACGGGAGTTAACCTAAGCTTTTTCTAAACCTTGTTGGCTGTTAGAGAATTAACTTTTCATATGCCACCAGGTCAGGCTTTTTCTGGATCAGGGTTCAGGGGTGCTTGGGAGCAGATGGATGGCTTTTCCTGGTATGTGTTTCTCAGAAAGAGGGACTGAAATACACTGAATTTGGGTGTCTATGAATCATAGACTCCTTTGGATACCTGTGTCTCTATGTGTCTATGTTTACATTTAACTGTGCCATTCATTACACGAGGTTATGTAGTGTAACTTAATGTAAAATAAAATAGAGACTTTAGTTAATAGAGTTAACCATGTTGTTTCAAGAAACCGTATACATAATTTGGCTCTATTCCCGGACTTCTAAGGAAATGAGGGTCCTTTATTTTATGTCTTTGAGCGACTGCAAAATGGGACTACTGTTGAGTTTCTAAGTAGATTATGCAGCAAAAAGAGAAGTGATTTAGAATAGTGCCTTGTTCATAGTAAGTACATGGCTATGTATATTTATTTTTTATGCTTTTACCACCTTTTAAATTGTTTTAGTAAAATTAAAGTTACCCACTTTGGATAAAGAATTATTTTATGTATTTGACCCAAAACTGGTGCCCAAAGTAGAGAAGACAAATGAAATAAATAGCACCATTTTTAACATCCTGCATATAACACATAACCAGATGTGTATTCATTCAACAGCCGGTCCATTCACACAGATGACACTTAAGTGTATATCTTTCCTGACCCTCAATCATGCACATTAAACTGTCCATGAGCCATCCCCCTCTGGATATACCCAATCATTTCAGGCTCATCATTTCCAACCTGGCACTTATTCTTCTTGTTAGCTAATCAGGGAAAAGCACCATTAAAAACAGTTCTTAAGTGAGAGTTTATGAATTATTTTTGAGTTTTTTAATAGGTTACTTCTGCTTTCAATTGTCAACCATGGATTTTAAGTCTATTCCCTCTATATTTTTAAAGCAGTCTACCTTTACTCACCCCACTGTCAGCACTTTAATACAGAATACCATAATCTCTTGGCCAGATTACTAAACAGGCTTCCAAATTAATTCATCCCAAACTGTACGGTTTCCCTATGTACTAATATATTGTCTTCATTTTATAACATGTGTGGATGATTTTGCAAGCATCCACATTTGATTATGCAATTTTTGCACATAGAGCTCTCAAAATGTCCTTGCTTTCAGCTTAAACCCTCCTTGACATGGAATATAAATGTTGCTATAACCTGCTCCCACTTTATCTCTTGGCCTCATCTCACACAACCCCTTACATTCTATTACAATCTCCAGGGACACTAAACATCTTGTAGTTCCTTAAGAACTCTCCAAGCTGATGTTCCTTCTCTGGAACTTTTTTTTTTTTTTTTTTTTTAACTTAGCCCATCTTTTATAATCGTGTCACTTCCAAACACACCCTAAAAGAAGAAGAGAACATAACTAGGGAGAAATCTAGAACATTATGGAAATAATCATGGCATGTGGGAAGAATTGGTGGTCAGAATACTGACACCAGAAATGGAGGGAGAAGAATGAATCCTAGTAATAACTCAGTAGATTCTATTAAAAAGTAATGAATATTGTGGGAGAACTTTCATGATTGGCTTTATATATTCCTATAATGTTTTAATTTTCTATAAGCATGTATTTTGTAAGCTTAAATAAAGAAATCCATTACACTTGCAAAAAAAAAAAAGTAACGAATAGATAAACTTCCAAGAGAATACTGGTGACATTAGGAGAAATAAGGAAAATGACAATGGGAGTTGAGTTTTGCTGCATGTTCGTCTCTCTGTCTATAAAATGGGAATGTTAATTGTCTGCTTTACCCTTATCCTATAAAGCTAATGTGAAAATAATATAACAACTGTGGATGTGCTTTGAAGTAATGCATTTCTATGCAGTTTGAAAAGCTTTAGTTCATGAATTGGCCAGACCACATGGTACTGTTGGGAATTTTGGAGCTACTCCCTTTTCCATGGGACTCTCCATCCCGCATGTGGCATTGGAATACATTTGTTAAGGGTAATTGCTGCCAGAAAAATGCTGCACGGTTCTGGAAGGATTCCAAATGGCACTTTTATCAGAAATGATAGCATTTAGGTGTAATCTTTGACAAATGAAATTTTGCTATGCAAAAGTTTTTCTTTAAGGCAACTAAGTAGGACATGGTGCTCCGGTGCATTTCTACACAGAGAGCTTGAAGCCGGAGTAGAGGAGAGAGTTAAATGAGCTTAACAGCTAATACCAGGCTTCAGAGAAGGGACCAGAAAACTGACACCAGATTATTCATCTGGCTAATTTTCAGCCAGTTGGGAGAACACAAAAGAAAACAAATATGTCACAATTGGGCTCTATATTAAAAAACACACATAAATGCACACAAACTGTGTGGCAAACGAGGACAGGGAATCAGTTATTTTTTTCTAAGGTAAAGACTTAGACAGCAAAATGTGTGCTTTGACTCTGCTTCTGGTACCTCATTGTTAGGGGCTAAAACATGCAGGATGCTTACAAACAAAGCTGAGATTCTCAAGCTATATATCTATGGATCGATTTGCTTAAATCCTGACTTCCAAGAAGAAGACATGCAGTAGATGTTTCTCTCTGTATTCGGGTTTTGTTTCCTTCCAAATCTTCTTTCCAAATTTCTTTTATTCATATGAAAGAAAATGAATCATAACTAATGATAATTGATAAGAAAAAAGTAAAACTTTGAAGAAAAATCATCAGAAATTGATTTTATTTATGACCACTAGAGTAAAAGTCCAGAACGAAAGGTACCACAAAATACCTGAAGGAAGGCAAAATCTTGGAAATTTATATTCTCTTCTCTTCCCCGCCACCCACCCTTTTTTTTTTTTTGAGAAGCAGAAGCAGCAGCTTTTAATTGTTGTATAGGAGGAAAATACTTGTAAACTTAACAGTCCATTTAGTTTTAATAAAGTATGATCTTTGAGGATAATTTAAAGTATCTATTATTTCCCAATTTCCTATAGAGGAATATATAATCTTGCAAAGTACATAAATTGTGTAGCTGCTGTGTGGATTTACTTTTTGCCCCCTTCCTGTAACATCTCTGCCAGGTCAGTATATCTGGATATGTAAGAATGTTTGGCTGCAGTTCCTGATCCCCAGTACTTGAGGTAATTTTGCCAAAGAACATGCTTTTAGGGAGTTCAGATGTGACCAGATGTAGGTTTTTCCAACTGAAACCACAGGTCCTCCACAGGTCATTTGTGGAGATTTCTTTGGCTATGGTTTAAGTATCTCCCATTCTGAAAAAGCTTCTGGCTTCGAAAATGCAGATGAATCTGACCATCCTATCTATCTCCCTGAAATGTCCTGAGTCTAAAGTAAGTCCACATGTGCAAGCGTTTTGGGGGGTAGGGGGGAGTCAAGAGCATTGCATAAATCCAATCAATGTTGTGAAATGCAGACACTGAACAGAGATGACTCCCAGGAAACCTTCTTTGTGTGCCTGAGAATATAAAAGTATCAACCAAACTGGTGTGATGAGAAGTTTCAGAATTCATTTTCACATCACTCCCCAAATACTCTTTTAGTATCCTGTCACTGTGTATGGGGAATCCACTTAGGTGTCTTTGAGTAGAAACTGCGGGGCAGCCATCAAAACAAGCATTCTCAATAGCATCTGTGATGTGGCTCATTGATTTGGCGACAGAGATATCCCAGAAGTCAACTGGTGTTCCTTTGCACCATGACAACTGCACAGGATATTTTGTGTATTAACTATTCAAATTGAGGAAAGGCCTGGACCAACACTCAGACGACTCCTCTCCTCATGTCATTGACATTACTGCACAAGTAACTCATTTGAGACGGTTCTATCACTGTCACTGGAAAAATGCTTTATACTTTCCTTTTCATGTGTTTACACACACAGTTCACACCTTTTTAATTTTACTTTTGGGGGATTCAGTGTGGTTGACTTCCTTTGTGTCCTCATCATGACTTTTACACTACAGACTCAGGAAGAAACTGTCTCAGCTGGGACTCCTTGCCCACATTTCTAGAGGTGCGGACTCCTGGTCTTTTACTAATGGTTAAGACAATTTCAACCACACACTTCTTTTCACTTTTGTGCCCTACTACAGTGGTCTGAGAAGTGAAGAGCACATCACACCTTCTATTGTGTTTTTTTTTTCCTCTGTAAGTTCTGTCAGTTTTCTTTGGAAGAAGTAGCTGAAGCAAAAGGTTTTTCAAAAACTCTTTTCAACTTCTATTTTTTTTTCCAAGATTTTATTTATCTATTATTTGGGAGAGAGAGAGAGAATGAAAGAGAGATCAGCAGGAGAAGCTAACTCCCTATCAAGCAGGGAGCCCGAAGTGGGACTCAATCCCAACACTCCAGGATCATGACCTGAGCGGAAAGCAGTCGCTCAACCAACTGAGCCACCCATGCACCCATCTTTTCAACTTCTTTTAGGGCAAAGTTTTCATCTTCATCAGCTGCACATGATTCATTGTGGAGCCTCATAGAAGTAAGCGAATCTTAATGGTCCTACTGCATCCTGAAATCCAAATTATGTTATCATTTCACTGTGTTATATGGAGTAAACAAGTACAGGTCTGGTATATATCTTGGTATTGTCTTGTGAAGACACCTTTACCACTACACCACTTTTCCCTTCATTCTGTTGTGTCATCAGTTACTTTCTTCCTAGTCATTCCTGTGGGCAGAAAGGCATGCCTTAACAGTCCTGTCAAAACAAACCGACAAGCAAGCCAACAAACGCAATGGACATGCAACGAAATTTTGACCACCTGATTCCTTTAGTTAGGTTGCCAATTCCTCAATATGCTTCAACACAAGCTTTTCAAAATACCACCTACTCTTCCTGTTCCCTCTTCTTGACACTCAGTCCCTTTTCAGACCACTCCAGTTGGTCTTTTAATTCCAGCCTCTCACTAAAATGTCTCTCAGGCAGGCTGCTAGTGAACCCAATATCATCAGAACCCATGGTTAGTATTCTGTGTTCATCTTACTAAGACTCTCAGACTCATTTAAGAGTTGAAGAGATAACTCCTTTGTTCTAAAAATAGTTTTTTTTCTCAGTTTGCATGACCCCCAATTTTTCTGTCTCACTGTATAGGCCTTCTCATGATCCTTTTCTATGTCTTACTCTTTCACTTCCTTAATAAATTTGTCCATGTTCCAGCCTCTGTCTTCTGCTGTATATTCTTCTCTAGTTTCATTTTCCCATTGGATACTGTATGTCCTCAAATAACATATAAAAACTAGTGACCTTCAATTTATATCTCCAATCTAAAAGTCTCTCCTGAGCTGCATAGTCATAAATGCATATGCTCTATTTTGTGTTTGGTTTTGGGAGTACAATAAGCATGTCAAAATTATACTGGCAAGAACAGAACTATTTTTCTCCACATGCCCCCAAATGACTCGTCCTACATGTTTTCACTAATCCCAGTAAATGACACTCTATTTCACTCCGTTGTTTTGTGTTAGAATCTAGAAGTCATCTTGAAATCATCTATTTCTTTCATATTGTACATCAAACAAATCAGAAGACCCAGGAGGATAATATACCTTCAAAATACACCCTGAATCCAATCACTTATCTTTGTTGCCACTTCTACAATCTGGGCCATTTCTATTTCTCAACTAGAACAGCACAGAACCTTCTTACTGGTCTCCTTGCCTCTAATACTACATTCCTTTGTTCTATCTTCTAAGTGGAAGCCATGGTTATCTTTGTAAAAGCATTCCTTAAATCATACACCTCACTGATTAAAATATTAACCAATGGTGTCCCATTATACTTTACCCAAATATAAGGCCCTAAATAATAAACAGGGTTTGCCTACGTTGGCTTACATGATTTTTCTTTACTCTTCATTCTATGAATTGATTTTCAGCCATACTTGCTTCAGTTTGTTTACATGTACAAAATCCAAGCCACCTTTCCTAGCTAAACCTTTTGTTTGAAGTGTTCTACTTTCTAATAATCTGGTCTACCTCTCCCTTAGAGAGAACTTCCTTTAACCATTGTTGCCTACCACTCCTTCTAACAAACACAAATCTCTTTCTACAACTTAACCTACTTCTGTCTTCTTCATTGATTTATCAATTCTTGAAGCTATTTATTTCTGATCAGTTTCCCCAGTTAGAGAGTGAGCTCGGTGAATAGAGAAACTATGTCTGCACTACTCTAACTTGTCCCCAAAGCCAAGAATATCTGCTCCCTGATAAGAGCTCAATAAATTTCTTTCTGAAATTGTCTCATTTAATTTTCATGATGATACAATGAAAGATACTGCTACCACAAAACTGAAAATCCTGAGCATAGTTATTTGTTTTTTGGGGTTTTGTTGTCGTTGTTCTTATTTTGGTTTCATAGCACCTCTTTTGGCAGGCCTACTATGTATTAAGCAGTCTGCAGAGCACTTTATTTCCTTTAGGTATTTCAACCTTTACACCACCTTGGGGATTTGTAGGATCTCCCCAGCCTTCCTTTTATCAAGCCTTCCTTGATTCCTTTTCAACACAGCATTAGACAAATTAAACAGAAGCAGAGGCTTCTTCAAGACTGTTTTCTTTAGAGAGTACACTGAAGCTACTTCTTCCTTCTGCCTTAAAATCCATGATGCCTAAATTTGCAACACTCACATTGTACAGAAGTAAAAGCTGGGAAGATCTGAGAGTCACCCTGATGTAACCAAGCTGTTGAACAATTGCCAGCAGCTAGCTCTCTCCAGACAACTTGTAATTTGAAGAGAGAGACATAAGAAAGCAATCCGTTATTTGTTTCAGCCACTAGTGGATGGACTTACTTGAAATTAAAAGCATCCTAACATCAACCATTGTCAAGGTTTAAAAAGATCACGTATAGAGAATAATCTTTATTTAAAGAAATAAGTTTGTGTTATTTCCAACTTTCAGGTAGCAAGACATGATCTATTATGTATATTCAATAAGCATCTGTCTTTTTTTTTTAAAGATTTTATTCATTTATTTGACAGAGAGACATCACAAGCAGGCAGAGAGGCAGGCAGAGAGAGAGGAGGAAGCAGGCTCCCTGCTGAGCAGAGAGCCCAATGCGGGGCTCGATCCCAGGACCCTGAGATCATGACCTGAGCCGAAGGCAGCGGCTCAACCCACTGAGCCACCCAGGCGCCCAGCATCTGTCTTTTGAAGTGCTTTAAAGTACACTAACATGTCCCATTCTTCAATTTTTGTCATTCCACAATAGAAATGTCAGTCCTGATTAATATCCCTTTGGGCAATGTTTCTCAATCTTAAGTATTCCTCATAATTCCCTGTGGGTTTTTCAAATGTAAACACTTAGAAATAGTCATTGTATTAAGACTCAGGAAGATATATATCTATAGAGGTATCCTATATCTATATATAATATTTTAGTATGTGTTGTACATTATATGTAATATGGTTTATATATTATTTTACTATATGGGCAATTCTGGAATGTATTATAGTTTAGAAATCACTGCCTAAATGTTATACTACATGATTAAGTATAAATAATCCACAGTTTCATAGCATTACACCGGAGAGTATTTTATTCCATTAATCAGTTAGCTCCAACCTGAGTGGAGGACTGTAGGAGGACTAAACAGGGTTAGGTAAAATTCAAATAAATATTGTAGAATGGGCACAAGTTTTGTAGATCATTCATGGAGATGGGAGCCTTGCTTAAAAATAGCATTGAGCAGCAAGTACAGAGGGGCACTCACTGAATATTAGGAGGAATGGGGAGGAAGTTGGTTGACAACAGCAAAGACCCATTACTTCAAAGTTGTTCTTGCTTTTGCTATAAATTCCACCATTTCTCAGCTTTTCAAACATATCCTGGGTAGGTTGTTATTTTAATAGTTAACTTAATCACACCTCACCTACTTTGGCAGAAAGAATTAACATAGACAGCTGTTTTCTATCAGTTAGCTACAATTAGTTGTGCCATGTAACAAACCATCTGAAAACTTAGTGACTTAAAACAACATCCGTTTATGAATTCTTCTAAGTCTGTGAGTCAGCGGAGTGGTTCTGCCCATGTGAACCAGGTGTGGGTGATCTCAGCTGGACTTGCTCATGCATTTATGTCAGTCAGAGAGGGGTTAACTCTTCCAGGTTATCTTCAAAGGAGATGACAAGACCTTGTACCACATGGTCTCTCTTTTTCCAAGAGCTTTTTCTGGGATTGTACACATGGTGTGGCAGGGATTCCAAAAAGGAAACGGACACCCACAAGTATTTTTTATGCCTCTACTTATGGTAAGTCAGTAATTACCCTAATGGCCAAAGCAATTCAAATGGTTCAACCTAGAATCACCATGGCAAGAAACCAGAAGACAGGAATAAAGGAAGGCCAGAAAACTAGGGCCAACTAACCCAATGATGATTTATTTCAACACTGTAGATTTACCGTAATTATTGAAAAGATTTCCCACCATGCACCTAAACTGGTCTTTCTCCTGAGTAATAGAACTTTTATTTTTGGTGGGAATATGTCCACCTAGGATTAAAGACTGTATTTCCTTCCTCCTTTGAAACTATGTGTAACCATGTGACTAAGCAGCAAAGTAATATAAGTAGTAATGGTAATTCTAGAAAGATCTCTTCAAAAGATTTTATCTTGGCTTTGTCATTTTATTATTTCTCCTTTTTTTCTGGGTTCTAGCATCAGTTTAGGCATCAGAGAACCAACGACCAGTTTTTATTCTGAAATGACCATGAAGAGGAAAACCACATATTATAATGGTGGAGTAGAGAAACAGGAGCTTATGTCTCCAACAGCACGTTGGAGCCATCATAATAGCTATATAATGCCTACTTTTGGACTTGTTTTCTCAAGAAAAAGAAACAAACTTCAATCTTTTCCAAACACTATGATATTCTTGTCATTTCTAACTTGTAATTTCTAATTTGTAGATCTGCAGATCTCAAATATCTTATAAATGCTAATTAATTATCTATTTTTTAAAAAGAGGGGAGCCAGATAAGGCAAAAATAAAACCCTTCTGGAGAAAATATTTTAATAGGTTTCCTTTATGTAGGATTTCTCAGAACCTTAAATGCTAATGAGTATATTGAATTACTAAGATGGAGATAGCATTCCGTGTTTGCTATAGATTGTAGAAGCAGAATGTGTGTTTTCCAGAATAGAGTTTTGCAAATCTGTTTCATAGTTTATGTAAGCTATACCAATATCGTACATTGCCCATAGTTTCATCTGGTTTATTTCCTAATCATCAAGCTAAATACTATTTATTCCACCAACTACTACTCTATAAGAAAATATGACCATGGGACTTCAATGGATACTGTTGTGTAAGGAAGTAGAGGGATATCCTAATTTTGATTGGGATAAGAATGGAGAGGAAAGGTTTTCTGTAGCAAAGAGTTTGTAATAAGTGATCTCACTACAGTGTCTGCAACTTAAGAAAAATGGGCATCTATAGAGAGTGAGCTATGTAATTTGTGCCTATTTTTTCCTAACGAAAGACACTGTACTAGAGGAAATGAAAAAGACCAATGCTAAGAAAATAAACTCACAAGGATAAAGAAAAGGGTATTTTCTGTTTGCTATTTCCTGGTTCGCTTTGGAATATTTCTTTTTTCATGGAATTTATTTTAGCTTGGCATCAGCCTGTGAAAAAGGTGATCTCTCAAGCTAGAACATTTTCTCAAGACTTTCCCAGCTGTAAAAATAATGAGTGGGTCTTAGAAAAGAACTCAGTAGTTCCTGAATATGGCCTCTGAGGATGGATACTCTAGCTGTAGAATTTTCTCTAGTGATTTTCTGAATATTTAATGACTTTATTTCACAATTTCCAAATTCTTTTAAATTAAGCTCATGTAATCAGCAAGAGTACACTTTATTTTTTTACTGAAGTAGAGTTGACATGCAATGTTACATTGGATTCAGGTGTATGACATAGTGATTGGACAGCTCTAGACCTTATGCTCTGCTTACCAAGGAGTGTTTACATTTCAAATACAGCTCAACAGTAATTTATGCAACATCTAATATTCCCAGAGTCCTGTATAAGATGCTGTGGAGTGTGTACTGTATAAGGTATTGAGTCCTTGTCTACATGGTGTTTATATTCTGATTGGATTGGCTGATATGATACAAGGGAGACTGTGTCTTGGGCTACACAAGACCGTGAGTAAAAGCAAACATGCATAAATATGAGAGAGAGAGAGAGAATGAGCATCTGGGAGAGAAATGAAATGAGGGCAGGATTTAGAGAGGAGGAATTATAAAGAAAAATTCTGAAGGAGAAGAAGCTTTCATACACCAGAGATTCAGGAAAAACACATAAAACAAAGAGGATCACATAGACAAAGACATGGAAACCAGACAACCAAAGATCTGTTTGGGTAGTAGATACTAATATATTTTACAAGATCACATATTTTATGGAAATAAAATTGTCAGTGAAGAACTAGTCAAGATTTCAAGCATGCTTAGCTCTGTGGAACAGGATCATTGTCCTTTTGATAGCTTATGGAGTGGAAATGATTGGGGAAAACAGCAGGCAGAACCTGAAAGTCGATAGAGGTTGCTACAGTTGAAGAGTTAAGAGAATTAGCGCAGACTGAACTGAGAAGTTAACAAGGGGATATTAAAAACAGTTGAAGGCAAAAGACATTAAAGGCATAGAGTTACAATGTCTGATTCCTAACTTTGTGTGATAAAGTGCTGGTTGTTGGAGCTGGGGAAGACGTGGCAACACCAACGGAAGAACTGAAGTTTTACTTGGTTATCTGAGAGAATTAGCCAAGTGGTGCACAAAACAGCAGTCTATTTTTGAAACAGAACAAAAACCTCCATAAAACTCTACTCAATTACACATACTAAAATGATTGTCTTTGGGAGGACAGAGAAATGCAGAAGGATATCATGATAAAGGAAAAAAAAAATGAATAAAATATGGAGAAAATTCCATATCGTGATAAGAAAAACAAAGGAAAATCCAAGAGATTAAAACACAAGAATCTTCCAAACCCCAAATACTTGTGGGAGAGCCATAAACCATACTAAATGTGCTCTTGGCCATGGCTTCCTCCTATGATGTGATTTTATACTTTCATATAATATCCAGAGTAAGGGTGTACTGTGTAAGCCATGAGAGCTGTTTTGTGTCTTCTGCAAAATGAACAGATTCAGTATTCATGCTCAGCAAACTCAAGACGCAGAACTGTTGAAGGTAAAACAGTAAGAGTTGAAGGAAAGCAGTGAAGTGACAAATAAAAGGAGAAGAAAACAAAGGAGAAAACAGGAGGTCATTAGGAAAGAAGGTCATTAGGAATTATGTGCCCAGTGATGGGCCACTCAGACAGTCCTTCAGGAAAGGGCTTCCCTCAGCTGGGAAGAGAGGCTACGTTTATTCAGAAATCAATCAATGAAGAGGTGAATGCCCAGTTTTCCAGCTTACCTCAAGACATACCTGAAGAATCCTTTCAGTTCTGGAGGGCCCCACTGGGTTTTCCAAGGCCATTTTGAGACCTGCTTCTCTGCTCAACTTCTCCCTCAGCCCACTTCTGTTTCCTTCCCTTCTCTTCCTCAGAGGTTAATTACAACTCTTGAATAAATACCTACACATTAAACTACATCTCATAGTCTGTTTTCCCACACTGTTGCATCAATGTTATCCATGTGTTTCATCCATGTTATGACCTATCTAAAGACAGGAAATCATTCTGTATGCCTCTCTCCTTGAGTGACACTATTCACTCTCATAGGCCATACAGAGAATCAATCAGGAGAAATCATCTTAACCATGGATCTATTCTAGAACATAAGGATAAGAAGGGGATTCAGTTGGCAGAACTAAGAAAAGAAGAAAAGACACAAATAGCAAGATGAACCCTGGAAACAGATGAGGTGGTGGAGAACGCTCATTGGAGGATTGAGAGGCTGTATGTTTGTGGTAGACAGAAGAATGTCCTGGGTTAACCAAATCCCGATCACTATGTTGCCTTCCATGGCAAAAAGAATTTTGCAGATGTGATTCAGTTAAGGACCTTGAGAAGGAGAGAGTATCCTGGATTACTCGGGTGAACCTAACGTAATCAGAGCTTCTTAGAAGTGGAAGTGCAAGGCAGGTAAGCAGAATCAGAGGGGAATGTGAAGAAAAACTAAACATGAAAGAGGTTCAACTGGCTTTGAAGATGGAGAAAGGTGGCCAAAGGCCAAGGAGTATGGGTGGCCCAGTGAAGATGAAAACAAAAAACAAAACACAAGGAAACCTGTTATCCCCTAGAGTCTCCATAAATAAAGACAGCTTGGCCGTCACCTTAGTTTCAGGCCAATGAGACCCATATCAGACTTTAAATGTAGAGAACTCAAAGACAATAAATACATGCTGTTTTAATTTTTCAGCAGATATTTGAAACTAACACAGTGTTGATACCAGCTATATAGCAAATATGGGGAAAAGGAATAAGACAATGGGCTTGTGTTACTATGGACGCTGAGCAGGGTGATCAGAATTCTATTTTGCCACTTAGCACTATGACCTTCATCAGGTCACAGAGCGTCTCTGCACCCATATTTTCTCATCAAGAACCTGACCAATGTAACCACCACACAGAGAATCTCCAAGCTTGAGTCAAACACTTGCTGGACACACAGCTCAGAAGAATATTGCTTGAACCCAAGTGCTTCTGTTAATTATGGATAGTTTCTTCCTTTATCTCATCTTCTTTCCCTCTGGGACCCTTGAGCCATGCCCCACTCCTTGAAAAGACCCCCAGGGGAATAAAACCATAGGGATATTAGACCTTCTTTACTACAGTCTTTAGATGTGTAAAGCTCTCGTAAGTTCGAGTCATTATGAATGCTGATCCATATGAATGCTGGCCCATATGTACTTTTACACACACATGCACACACACACACACACACACACACACACACACACACACATGAGGGGCAGGATAGAGAGAAAAAGAAAACTCAGTTTCATACACTCATTATTGGTCTCAATTGGCACCAGCCTTTCCAAAGAGAACATCTATTTCTCTATTAATTTAAGTTGGTATCTGTGCTCTTTAACCTCATCTGGCAGCCCAGTGCCTGCATTTATTATTCTCAGAGTGGAAACTTGCCATCCAACATCTGGTCTGCATTTGTTTCCCTTTAATTTCCTTTACCCGTTCTATCATCTATGCTTTTCTAAAAACAGTAATCTGAATGAATGTTAATAGCTCCTAGCATTTTATATTCAAACCTCTAGACTGCATTCTGTAAAGAGATCAGAGATACACCTGCTTGACCCAAATAGATGTCAGGAAAAAAGAAGAAGAAGAAGAAGAAGAAGAAGAAGGAGAAGGAGAAGGAGAAGGAGAAGGAGAAGGAGAAGGAGAAGGAGAAGGAGAAGGAGAAGGAGAAGGAGAAGGAGAAGGAGAAGGAGAAGGAGAAGGAGAAGGAGAAGGAGAAGGAGAAGGAGAAGGAGAAGGAGAAGGAGAAGGAGAAGGAGAAGGAGAAGAAGAAAGAAGAAGAAGAAGAAGAAGAAGAAGAAGAAGAAGAAGAAGAAGAAGAAGCAGCAGCAGCCTCTGTTTACATGTAAGGAGCATTGATCATAAATACATTAGAATTATTCTTTCAGTCTGAGAAGGCTGACACCCAGGAAAACAAAATTTACAGCAAGTGCATATCTAAGAGAATGCATTTTCCTCTAAGGGAAGAGAATGATGCATAGGTCAGGAATAATGAAAATAAGAAAATAGACATATTCACAAATGTGTCTCAGTAGGTACTTGGTTAGCTACAGGAGAGTATCTAGTGTTTGTAGGGATGCCTTCCTGAGTCCCTGGGTTCTCCATGGACAGAAGAACAAGGCAGATACGTGACCCTTTCTCTTAGACACCAGGTCAACCTTTGGCCATAGTTTGAATTAGTCACAGCATGAAAAGTAAACAATGGGTAAATCTGCAACATTCAGTTTTTTAAAATCACAACTGGAGCAACATCTGTGTTGAAGAAAGTGGAGCTCTTGGGAAATGTGGCCACTCTGTCAGCACTGCATAATGCAAGACAAGAAACGAACAACCGGATGGAATTAGAATTGTTCTACATGTACGTGTTAGAATCCTATTGAAGTCCAACGGGTCTCAGCGTTTTAAAAGCTGGATTTCATATGGGGCATTTGTAAATCTTGTCTTCTGCATGCCAAATCCAAAAGAAAACTCTTTTCCATCACCCTATCCCTCTGTTTGTTCAAATGAATGCCAAATCCCAAAGAGTTTATACCCATTAACTCTTTAACTTTATATTTAACTGAGAAATAGGCAAACTTGATTTAACTGCTCCATATTGCTTTTACCAATTGCTTGCCACTGAGAATGTTCTTCTGCTTTTGAAGTACGTCCTCAGCATGTAGGGTCCCTTTCACCACCAGTCCTGTTCTTTTGTCCTTGGCTACTTTCCTTAGCTGGGGAACCGCATGCCAGCCTGTCTTCTATGGCCTCAGGGATTTCTGTGGAGGAGAGTACCCAGGTTGACCCTTCCAACTTGGCTTTCAGTTAAGGACAGCAGTACATTTCCTCCCTTCCATTTACACGTTATCCCTTCATTAATACATTCAAACAGTCGAGCCTGTTCTTCATCTACCAACTTAAAACCTCTAATTCTCTCTAATTTTACATATTTTTTTAGTCTTTCTTTTTTGACTTTTTTGACTCAGAGAAATATATTTCCCAATGTTCCTTTTTAAAATTCATTCCTCGATTTGCCCCTAATTTGCCTCCTTCCTATCCCTTCAGAGACTGAATTATCTCATCTTGGTCAATTAGCTCATCTTTTGTTTGTATCTTCCCTCATCTCCACCCTTTCTCCAAAGGCTTGTCTCACCTTTGCTTTGTCAATAAAAAACAGAAAAGCAAGTGATGCCTGGGTGGTTCAGGGGGTCAAGCGTCTGCCTTTGGGGGGTCATGATCTGAGGTCCAGGATCCAGCTGCATCTGGCTCCCTACTCAGTGGGGAGATGGCTTCTCCCTCTCCCTCTGCCCTTTCCCCTGTTTGTGCTCTCTCTCTCTCTCTCAAATAAATAAGTAAAATCTTAAAAACAAAAATAAAAGCAAAACCAAAAGATTTTCATGACTCTGCCACTCCTACAAATCTGCTGTCTTTCTATTTCCGGTTACTGGTAAAAAGTTCTATATTTACTGCTTCTGTTCCCTATATTTTCTTCAATATTTTAATATCTCTAATAAAGCTGCACTTCTATCAGTCTTCTTCCAATTATTCAATTCAGTGAAATTTCTCAGCTTTAATTTTTCTTGAAACTTTTGTCTCCATAAGACTTAAATATTACCTCATTATCATAATCCCATTTCTGCTTTCCAGTAACTCCTTCTACAATTTGTCTTTGGTCTTCCTTTATCTTACTCTTGGTTTCTTCCATAAGGATAATTATCTGGCTTATTACATTCCCTTCCCACAATATCCTCAGAAATATTTTCTATTCTATCATACTGCAGACAATTACAGATTGTGCTGTATTCTAAATGAGAAAGGTAGTAATTTCATTATAAAAAGAAATGGAAGAACATTAAGTGTGAACCCCACCACACTCATTGTACTTTAGCTTTCCTATTTGTATTAACTTTCCAAGAATCTCTAGTCCAAAATCTTGCATCAAACTTTGGCTCTTCTTACTCACTTGGAAATATATCAATTCTTCCTTCTCATTATATTATTTTAACCTATTCCACAGATGTACTCTTATGGCCACTTTATTTAAGCTTTCATTACCTAAATACAGATAACTTGATGCAGAGTCCACCCTTAAGAACTCAAAATTTACCGGAAGAGACAGGAATGCAAACAATTAAGTATATTACAAAGCAAAATAGAAAATATGTCAAATGACCACAGAACCAACTAACTCTGGAAATGCTCATGGTTGGCTTGACACATTTTAGCTATGCATAAGTTGTTTAATTTCATTATTTCAGTAACTACTTATTCAACTACTAGAAAGAACTGAGAACTAGTCCATTCTCTGAAGGAAGTATAAAGAGAATAAGCTGTGTTGTCTGTGCCCTGATTACACCAGCTAGTTGCATTAATAAGGCAGATAATAAGGGATTTCTTTAAGTAATAAATTGGGCATTCTCAACCTGGTAGAATTCAGAAACTTTCACTCAGCTCTAATGGGAACTTAGCATTTCCTTCCATTATGAATGTAGGAAACACACACACACGTAGTGGTTTTAGGAACACACATAAGAATTGTCACTGGACTTCTAGTTTTTCATTTCACACCTCAGTGCTACAGATGTTTCAAAATTTTATTTACATCACCATACCATTGAAATTATAGTAATTGCTGATTCTTATTTTTAAATACACTAATAATCATATATCACAAATTTGTTTAGTATTTTCATAACTGTATTCTCATATGTTGGTTTCTATTATAATCCTATGTATGTTATTTTATGAACTAAAAAATATTTTACATTCTTTGTAAATCTCATAGATGATACACTAGAGTGTGACGTGTCTACAGCACAAAAAGGCAAATAAATAGCTTCTATAAGAAATCTTGTGCTTTGGAAGTTCAGGAGAAAGACTGATGAAACTAGGGTGGGTGTAGCTTTCCAGGGGAAGCAGTGTACTCCGGTAACATATGAGCTTTTGCAAAGGCATAGAATATGGAACCCCAGGAAGGGTCATTGAGATGGGCAGAGTGAAGTATCATAAATTAAGACCTAGAGGCATGGAATGAGAATAATTCTTTGACCTGAGAGTCAGATGACTTATTGGTAAGGCAGACCACATCTGATGGCGTAAAGGAATTGGCAGTGCATATCACAGTAAGCAAAACATTCTTCTCCAGGAAGCAGCATCTACTCTCGAAGAATCTGACTCAGTGAGTTTTAGGGTTGAATCCTTGTCTTAGTGCTAATTTTTTTTTTTTGACTCGTGTCACATACAATTTTTTTTTTTCCTCAACTGAGTTTCACATCATCCCTACTTGGTTTCTGTGTAATCTCAATAATGTCATACAAGATGTGAACAGAAATGGTTTAAGAGCACAAAAGAGCAGAATAATGCTTGGAGGGAAGGAGACCTGAGAGTGGATAACCAACAGGAAGAGATCAAACCAAGACATGATGCAAAGTGACAGGCCCACAGGCCATTTTCTAAATTTTTTGTTCATTCACACTCCCATTCTAATCCCCAGTGACTTCTAACCATGAAGATCAGCCTTTAACTTTTCTTCAATAAACCTATGCCCCAGTGTGTTCTTTAACTCTATTTAAGTAACATAATGTCACTGATAGAGCTGAGTGTACAGTAGGCGAGTGGAGGAACTTGGCTCTGGGCTCAACTACAATTGCCTTTGAAAGCGCACCAGACTAGTGTTTTTTCTAACCTAATCCTCTTCATCATAAATTTGTTTAAGAGAAAATCTCACGAGTTTTCTCGTCTACAATTCTGGTTTTTGTTTGATTCTTGACATATGTTCATTTGTTATTTTTGAGCAAGTTGTATATACTTTTTCCTAAAATCTACATTAAATCTGATGAACCACATGTCAGCCTTGTTACAGAGCAGACCCTGAATTTTTATTCTGTGTGTGTGTTACTTCACTTGGAGTAATCCATGAGTAAGGGTAGCAAAGACCCCCTTCTGTCTTGGCCTTGCGTCTAGATTAAAAACAGCAGATATGGAAGTAATGGAACCTTCTGGAGCAAATCTTCACCATGGTTTAGTTTGCTTTACAGTTTCGTAGATTTTAATTGTTTGTTCAACTCTGAGTCCATTTATTTTTACCCCCATTCACTTCTGAGGCTTATTCCTGCCAAAATTTTCCCCAATAGAAAAAAGGCTTATAAAATAAATGTTAATTGCTACCAAAGGGCATTTCGACAGGCACGCTGGATGCAGTGATCTTGTAGTTATAAAATTCAGACCTTTACCACTGGAGCCAAGAGGGAAAGTAAACTTGAGACAACGCTGCTGAATAACATTGGGAAACTGATTCAAGAGATGGTATGTGTACCTTGCTCACTGTGATGCCTTGCTTTTTGTTACTCATCTTCAGCCTGCCCATCCTTCAAGTAGGAATGGATATCGGAAAAGATACAAACTGTCCAAACATACTGATTTTTCTATTCTCTCTCATGTAAACTTGTATCACTCTGTTGCAGGTGGCATTCGGTCACACTAAATTACCCCCCTCTCTTGCAAATGCCTTCTTCAATTCATCCACTGTTGTGCCCATAGTTGCCACCATGGAAACCTGCACATACAGAGGATAAAGGACTTCCAGTGTGTCAGAGTTTTAGTGTGTGTTGGTTGTAAACATCCCACTAGGTTGCTATTTGATAAAGGATCCAGAATTCTTAAAACTGCACTCTGGGAATCTACTACTTCTTAACTCTGTACTGAGCGTTGAAAATGGGTTCAGCACGGGGCTCGGTGCTATAGAGTGGAGGAAGGAAGGATATATTTCCAGAGAGATAAGCCTACCAAATGTTAGTAGAACATACATAAGCAATATATGAGTGCATGAATTAAGCACAGTATAGTTCAGAAGGTTTAAGATAATACAAAACCTATATGGATGAAATATTAAAGCAGTCTTCTTAGGAGTAGATGACAAAAGAGAGGCAGAGAGATGACTCTTATGTCAAAAGATGACTCTTTCCCTGACTCTTACCGTCAGGGAAACAAGAGTTAAAGTAGAGAGACAGGAGTGATATTGGTACGTTTCAGAAATAGAATAGTTTGCCTGTGGATGCACCGGATTTAGTGCAAAAAACTGGGAGTCGGTCTTTGTGGCTTCAAAGTTCCAGCTATACCGCTTGCTGGACGTATTTCTCCATAACTCAGTTTCCCTGTCCGTAAGATGAGGATAATGGTATTACCTGGATCACAGGATCAGTGTGAGTAGTAAGTAAGATAGTGGTGCACCTGGGTGGCTCAGTGGGTTAAAGCCTCTGCCTTCACTCAGGTCATGATCCCATGGTCCTGGGATCGAGCCCTGCATTGGGCTCTCTGCTCAGCGGGGAGCCTGCTTACCTCTCTCTCTCTCTCTCTCTGCCTGCCTCTCTGCCTACTTGTGATCTCTGTCTGTCAAATATTAAAAAAACAAAAACAAAAACAAAAACCAGTGCTCAGTTGCTAAGCAGCAATCAATAAACATTAGCTGTTCTGTTGTCATTTTATTAAACTGGTTGTGTGCGGCAGACATCTGATTGCAGATGTCTGGAAAACTGTACAAGTTTAAGTTTGTGGTTAGACATAGTGGGGGGCGGGGCTTTGAAACATCTAAACAGCATTGCAGCAAAAGATACAAATATAGTATATGTACAAATAACCCAACTAGTGATTCTCCATTCGAAAGCTTTACTGCTGTGGGTTGTTCCCTTTGTATTTGCTGATCACCTGCTTTAGGCTAACAACATACCAGATATTGTGGCATTTAGAGAAGAAACTAAAAAAAGTAAAACTAAAAAAAACTTCAAAACTAAAAAAAAAAAACCTAAAAAAACTTTATCGAGAGTGCCTTGGTAAAATAGCAAACCCTTTAATCCCTTCAAATTTTGCTCAGAATTCTTCTTATCTCACTCTTCTACCTGCTTCCTTCCCTCACCTGCTCAAAAAACAAACCTATTTTGCTTTGGCTACTGAATTTTTTTCCCCATTACTCATTTTATGATGTTTCATGATACTCTGGCTTTGCACCTATTGTTCCCGTTGCTGAAATTTCCTTTCCCCATCTCCATCTGGCCAACACTACTCATTACTGAAAATCCAAATGAGATAGCACCTCTTATGTTGAGACATTTTTGGCGCCTCCAGGGAGAGGGGCCCCCAGAGCAGTTGGCTCTTTGTCACTGTGCTTGGCACATTGTACTGTTCCCTGTATCACTGCTCCCCACACCTCTTGTCACTGAAACTCACATTACTCCATGAGTTTTTGAAGATAAAAATTACATATTTCACTATTTTACCACTGGGTTTGGGCACGATGCTGCTTGTTTAGGAATCTGCCCATTCTGAGGATTATATGTGGCAGCTCTTAACCCTGGACAAGGTGACTTTGCAAAGCTAGGTTCTCTATTTAATACCACTTCTCCTCCCTAGCACAGAATGCCTTGGAGGAACTCAGCATGGTTGTAATGTTAGTTGAATACAAATATAATCTTGAACAGAAGACTACTGCCAAAATGCAATTATTTAATCCAATTTGTCACCCTCATACACATGCACAAACACGCACCCTGGATTATAAAATTTGACAAAACAAATTGTTGAATTCGATAACAATTCCCACTATTTAGGATGGAAATTCTTCTAATCCACTAGGTTTGTGCCTTAGCAAATACCTCCTAAGGTTGCTGACCTATCATATCCACCCCTCTGCTCCATTCATAGGCTTACTCAGGCTCTATTTCTTTGTGTGGATGTGTGTGTGTGTGTGTGTTTTATTTTTTTTATTTATTTCTTTTCAGCGTAACAGAATTCATTGTTTATGCACCACAACCAGTGCTCCATGCAATACATGCCCTCTGTAATACCCACCACCTGGCTCCTCCAACCTCCCCCCCTCCTGCCCCTTCAAACCCCTCAGGTTGTTTCTCAGAGTCCATAGTCTCTCATGGTTCGCCTCCCCTTCCAATTTCCCTCAACTCCCTTCTCCTCTCCATCTCCCCATGTCCTCCATGTTATTTGTTATGCTCCACAAATAAGTGAAACCATATGATAATTGACTCTCTCTGCTTAACTTATTTCACTCAGCATAATCTCTTCCAGTCCCATCCATGTTGCTACAAAAGTTGGGTATTCATCCTTTCTGATGGAGGCATAATACTCCATAGTGTACATGGACCACATCTTCCTTTTCCATTTGTCCGTTGAAAGGCTTCTTGGTTCTTTCCACAGTTTGGCTATTGTGGCCATTGCTGCTATAAACATTGGGGTACATATAGCCCTTCTTTTCACTACATCTGTATCTTTGGGGTAAATACCCAGTAGTGCAATTGCAGGGTCATAGGGAAGCTCTATTTCTGAAGTGTCTCCTACCACCCCTGTTGATCTCAAGATTAAACTAGGAATTGATATTTGGCCGCTGCTGGGGCAATTATCTCTCTTCTTGTTCTCACACCTTCATGTAGTCTCTTTTTAGTTCTTGAAAGGAGAGGTCAGGGTGACCTACAGGTAAAGGTTTGCACAGAAACAGAAGAATGAGTAGACAATGTTCTTTCCAGAAACAATCTCTCCATCTGGGAGCTTATTTTCTGAGGAGACAATTGGAACACGTGTGGTCTCTGATATTAGAGTTCCTGTGGTACATGTGGTACAATTGAGGTGGTGTTAAAAAATAAACCATTGTATTTCAGTTAATGTCTCTTGTTTCTTAAGTTGGTTCGTTATTATGACTACAAACTTATGACTGAGTCACTATTTCCATTGAACAATCAATGTTGCTTTCTTAGTTTGAAATACCCATATGCCCCAAATCTACTAAATTTCTTTGATGCCAAACAAATTCTACCTCTTTTCTGAATTTTTATCATTCCATAGCCATACTTTTTTGGTATCAAACTTCCAAATTATGTTACTTATTTTTGTTCATTAATTTCTCAAATCAACACAAATTACTTAGTACCTGCCATATTGCAGACAGCATGGCTGGGATATAAAGGTAAACAAGGTGAAATCTTGTCCCTATCATTCTCAAAACCTTTTGCAAGAGACTTATACACATAACACAATTATATAATGTAATATGATACAATCAAAGTAGAAGTTTGCACATGGAAGCAAAGAAAAGGGACAACATGAGAGACTGTGGACTCTGAGAAACAAACTGAGGGTTTTGGAGGGGAGGTGGGTGGGGGGTTGGATGAGCCTGGTGGTGGGAATTACAGAGGGCACGTATTGCAAGGAGCACCGGGTGTGGTGCATAAACAGTGAGTTCTGGAACACTGAAAAGAAATGAAATAAAATGAAAAAAAAAAAGGGGGGCCAACCAAACATGCTTTACAGGGGAAGGAATAGTCTTCTTTTTATAATATAGTTAGCGACTTATCATTCTATATTTTTCATCTCATTAAGTAAGCAGAGGACACAGTAAGTATCCACAGACTGAACCAAGCATCACCATTCAGTACTAAGAAGAGTAGTTTTCGTAGACTAAGTTTCTTGGGAAACAACTCTGAGATGTAGTTTTCGTAGACTAAGTTTCTTGGGAAACAACTCTGAGATGGAGGTTTAAAAGCAGAAGATTATTAGGCAGTATTCTTGGCAACAAGACCTCTAAATGGGTAGAAAAACAAGACTGCACAAGAGGGGGAAAATGGACTGTGACAAAAAATTATCATGGAGACCTCACTCATCCCACAGGAAGGTCTAGAGATGAGCAAACGCTTCAGCGTTTTCCCACTTGGAAGCAAATGAACCAGGCCATCGTACCCTTAAATGAACCATTCATTGGCTATAGGCTGGCTCGTTGGAAGGTTACACACTCAAACAAGAAAGCTTCTTTTAACTGAGGCAATTCCCAGAGGAGTCAGCTGAGAATTTTCAGCCACCTATGTTCACAGAAGCTAGGCAATGAGTGCCCCCATGCTAAGGGCAGATCTGGGTATCATATTACAGCATCTACTCCAGCACTCTTCCAATGATAGCCACTCAGTAACTATTGGTAGAAGTTCAGTTTTATATGTTAGCTCTAAAACTACTCTAGAATTTTATTTTTTCCATACCACTGTGCATATGCTACCTGAACACTGAATTCTTTATTATTTTCTGAACTTTGGTTCTGAGCTCATTCCATATTTATAATTGTCTTGTGGGGAACTAACCTCCCCAGGGTTGGGAAAAATTCATATCAACATCATGCATCTTGCTAGTCAGTGGATAAGACCTTCCTTCCTGGGGCAATCAGTCATTAAATGTCTGCCTTCGGCTCAGGTCATGATCCTAGAGTCCTGGGATCCACCCTCCACATTGGGCTGCCTGTTCAGCAGGAAGCCCGCTTCTCCCTCTCTCATTCTCCCTGCTCGTGTTCCTTCTTTCACTGTGTCTCTCTCAAATAAATAAATAAAATCTTAAAAAAAAAAAGACCTCCCTTCCTGTATCGCTCAGCAATTAGAATTTTGATCAACTCAGGGCCACAAAGAAATCCATCATGATCAAGATATCCACAGTTGACTAACAACAAAGATAACAGTTAAGGGGAAGTGACATCCTATGCTAGTGAGTTGGGAGATCCTTGGAGTTAGATCCAAGTTAGAGGGAATGATAACTCTTGCCAAAAATCTAAATCAAAGAGATTTTTCCCTTGTTTAAAAAAAAAAAAGTTTAATCAAAACAAAATAAGAAAAGCAGCCAATAAGTTGGCTAGGCAAGAAAAAATATTGTATTTTATAATCTATGGTAAATGAACCAGCTTAATTCATTTTATTGAAATAGTCTAAACCCTCTTCTGTTGGAAGAAGATCCCCCAAACTCCCAGTAAATGTTGACCTCGATTAGCACATAAGCAGGTAGATGTTACACATTTTGGCAGAAGAGTAGCAAAGTGAGCACTGATTCTCAGTTGTTCAGATGGCTGGCTTATTCAATATAACCTCAACCCTATTTGAGAAACTTTGCTGACAGTTCACTTGGTTTCTAAACTCTGAAACTTTCAGAGAACTCTACCAGGAGAATAGTCTTTTACGTGAGGATGGGGAAATCTGGCCCTGAGAGGTTAGAAGTCTGTGCGCTGGTTTTCATTGCATGACATGTGGCAATAGGGAGAGGGGGATTTGTAGAGAAGCTAATTATAACCCATTTGGGGGATCATGGGAGGCTTGATCATTTCCATCATCACCTCAACCTCTTCGGTAGATTAGGGATATATCCCCTGCTACCTCCCTTTGAGGTAAAATGACTCAAACAAGTTGAGCAGATAAGAATTTAGTCTATTAAATACCAGCCACTAGAAATAATTGAGTATTAGGTTCTGCAATTCTCATTCTCTCTGCCCGCCCTCCCTGTTCCACAGCCTTCCCTTTCTCCCTCTCCCCCTATCTCCCTCCCTCTCCTATTATTTCATTTCTAAAATATCTAGATTATCATTGAATCATAAACTAATTAGATCACAGATTTGGAAAGCACTTAGAGATCACATAATCGAATCTTACGAAACAAGGCCTACCTCCTCAATATCTTCCAAAAGATTTCGTTCAGCTTCAATTGAAAGAGTTACAGTGACTCATCTCATTGTGTCTGGAGGCAGCCTACTGCCATGTCATCAAACTTTTATTGACTACCTACAGTGCATCAGGCATGATGCTACAAAAAGAGCCTAGTCTGGATAGTTCTAGTCTTTGGAAATATCTTTCTTTCTTTGAAGTCGAAGTCTTCCTTCTCTGGTTTTCAGGCACTGGCCCTACTTCTGCTTGTTGATGTCACACAGTACAATACAAGCTTTAGCTCTTCCAACAACAAAACCTAAGGGTAGGCCGTATGGCACAGCACTTAAGAGCTTTCACTATGATGTCAGAAAATCAAAAGTGGTGCAATTCCAACCTGCTTTTTGCTATGCAATGGGCAAGGTTCTTAAATACTCAAAGCTTCTGTTTTGTTTCTTTTTAAAATAGGGGTTATAAAATTCACAAGAATGTGCTCTAAAAAAATAGGGCTTATCATAGTACTTACCTAGTAACTTTAAGATAAGAATTACACGAAGGTGTCCATGTAAATGCTGAGCATTTCGGCAGGCAACGTGTAATTACTTGATATATAACAACTTTTTTACTACGAACTGAAGGATCTTTCTCATGACAGAACAGTTGAGGCAATAGCAACTAGGAAAAAACTCAACCACTGGCAATGTTTCTTCTGCCTTTCTCTTCGCTTGCTCCATGTGCTTTTCATGCTGCTGAGCCTTCTTGGTACATACAGTGTATTTTAATTTTGAAACACTTCAAACGTGAACTTAGGTGAAGGATAGCCAATTGTAGGATGGGCAATATAGACTTGTGATAACACCTATTTTGTATGAGATACCAATTAACAGACTATCCCTGTAATTTCTGTTACTATGCCTGCCTATTATGTAGAGTTTTAGGGTAATAGGTAATGGGTAAATCAGGAATTTAATCCCTGTGTAAGAACCTTGGTTTTATTCCATGGAATCATTCTGCTCCTTCATTCAACAAGCATTATGTGGACATCTACAATGCTGGGAACACAAAGTTGAATTGGACATGGGTCCTGCCCTCCAGAAAACCATAATTTGGTGTGGAAACAACAGATATAACACAGATAGTAGCAATAAAGTACATGACCATGAGTCTAACTTCTAGTTAGACAGGTGACTTGAACAGAGTATTGAATTAGACTCTTCATTTGCATAGAAAGAAATGAGGTTGCTTTTATTCAATCATAAAAAGAAATCAACAATTGAACAAGGATTTTTCAATCCAACCAGAATTTATTGAACTTTCTATTTACCTGGTACATAGTCCATTAGGGGCCATAGTCAATACCAAATAAATAAAATGCTTCTTATTCTAATAGAGATCCTTTTCTGGAGGGTGAAACAGAGAACTGTACTGTAGGAAGACAGTGACGCATACGGAATTTTCCTCAGTGATAAGAGTGTTCTGAAAAGCTCAGAACACTTCAAAAATTGCACCTCTTTCTGGAAGAAAGTTCAAAATTTTACAGGGTATTAGTAAAAAATATTTTATGCTAAGTCCTAAAATATCAAAAACCTAAAAGAGTACTGAAAATGACATCTTTCTTTTTCTTACCTTTCTTGATATTTGATGAAGAGTAAGTTATCACCTCCAAGATGGGGTCATATATTATTTCCCTTGCTTTTATCCCCAGAACAGGAGTTCGTGTGGGGAATGACTACTGACCCAGTATAGTGGGGAGACAATGCTCTGGGTAAGGTCACAATAGTAAAGCAGCTGGCTTTGCAGAGGGACAAAGCATGCCTACAATTCAGACAAGGAAAGGCTATAAGATTCCTATTTACTCCTGTTCAGGATTTTCATAGAAAACCATAAAATGTCAAAGTCTCTTAGTAAAGAAGCATAATTGGTCTTTGTTTGCTTCTGGAGCAATTCCTTAGAGCCTTAGATCAATAGAAAGGATGCCTCTAGGTCATGCTTTCTGGGAGAAGATCTTTGAAGGTATTGTTTTAGATGCTATAAATCTACTCTGGTGTTTGCTGCCTGTCCAGACCAGCTTTAATCACTTACCAAACAGAATCTTTGTAAGACCAAGGAAAAGATAGGCCTCGCCAAAAGGACTTTTATTCTCTTAAATCTCACCTCTGTCTCTTGCAGATCTCACCAGGATATGAAAAGAGGCTTAGTTTCTTAGTAAATCAAATATATCTCACTGGATTCTGAGACCAGGGAATTAAGAATCAACACAATGCTAAGATATGAAACCTTCTGGATGATACAAAACTGCCTACAGGCAAGACTCAGCGGTAAGAAAAGCAAATAGTACTGCATAGGGCCCAGAATGACATGCTTTACATTAACAAGGGGGAAATAGGTCCAAATCCTGCTTTCAGACTGGAAGGCATGAGGTTCTCATTAGCACTAAAGGGGTAGGGTCTGTGAGGAAAGGAAAGCCAGACAGATAGGCTTGAAGAGGCAAATTTCAAATACTGAGAGTAGTGACCTTGTACTGAAGAAGCTTTCATATTTACTTGTAAGGGCTATTTCTTATTTCAATTTGAAAATGACCTAGAAGCAACCAGCCAATTGATAACCTCTCCTCTGACTGATGCAAGCCAGGTGCATCTCACTCTCTTACAGACAAGAGAATGTGAGACCCTCAGACCCTCCTCCACTGAATCCAGTACAGGCAGGAGAGGAGAAAAATCGTATCACAAAAGACAAGTTAAATGAACAGTTTAAGATTTATTTTGTAAGGAAAGTAGGGGTGGTCACCAGAGCAAGTCATTTCACAATGCCCAAGTGTAAAGCTGTTAATTGTCAAGAATGAGTTCACAATAAACTGAGCATTGCGACAAGAATACAGAAAAAAAGGTGAAAAACAATAGGAAAACTTTTTTTAAAAATCAGAAGAGTTAGGGCACCTGGGTGGCTTGGTTGGTTAAGTGTCTGCCTTCAGTTCAAGTCATGATCCCAGGGTTCTGGGACTGAGGCCTGCATCAGGCTCCCTGCTCAGTGGGGAGTCTGCTTCTCCCTCTCCCTCTACCCCTCACCCCTGCTTATGCTCGCTTCCTCTTGGTCTCTGTCTCTGTCTCTCTCTCTCTCTCAGGGACACGCGTGCATGTATGCCCTCTTTATCTCTCTCAAATAAATAAATAAAATATTTTTAAAAGTCAGAAGAGTTAGACCTTGGGATAACTGTAATTTTGTTTAGGTCTCAATTACATCTTTACTAGGCTGTCTTCTCTTGACTCAATTTCCCCACACTCCCTCTTCGGTGGTATTCTTCTTGGACACAGCAAGTCTGTAAGTACAGCAGGCATTTAAATAGCACAACTTACTTTACAAAACAGTTAAAATAGAAGATTCAGACCAGCTTTTCCTGGGAATATAGACAAAGATGGGCAGACCTGATCTCTCAATGCTAAGCATCTCAGGGTGCTTAGGGTCAGTTCTAAGCTTCTTAGGTAAAAGCTTGGGTCTTTTTCATAGTTACAATCAGAGTTGTGTGCATATTATGGATTCTGTAATATTTGTCTAATTAAATTTACATTTCCCATGCTCTTATTAAATACATAAAAATGTCCATTTCCTTCTATAGTGAAATGTTTAGATGAGCTTAATAATTAACACCATGGTATGAATTCAGAATCACTAAAAAAATTATTTATTTATTATTTATTTATTTTTTTAGAAAGAGAGAGAGAAAGAGAGCACGTGCAAGCAGTTAGGGCGGGGCAGAGAGAAAAGCAGAGAGAGAATATCAAGCAGACTCCATGCTGAGAGCAGAGCCCAATGCGGGTCTCCTTCTCACTACCCTGAGATCCTGACTTGAGCCAAGGTCCTGACCTGAACCAAAATTAAGACTCAGTCACTTAACCAGCTGAGCCACCCAGGCGTCCCTAAAAAACCTTTTTGATCCAGAGTTAACTTTGCATATTATGCCTTAGCCTGAAATTGAGGTGAGTATGTGAAATATTGCAATGGAGAAGAAGGACTTTCTCTCCTTTGTATAAAAATACTCTTGGATTAATTCTATCCATTTCCCTGTTTCTATAGGGTTCATCTAAGAGATTATGGCATCCATAAAATTAACAATATTCTGTGGTCCTACCATATTTGGTTTCCTGTAAATTATTCTAGAATACTGAAACATCATAGGCCTGACAAAGAGCATCCTGGGATATACTGCTAACAACTTGCAGTCATGTACAGATTGAACTAAACTGGGTTGATAATGTGGGAAAATGTGGTTGTTTTTGAAATCTGTTCTGAGCCTCTAGGAAGAATGACTTTCTCCTACTCTTACACTCTTACAGCAAGCTATTTTTTCTTCTATTCCTCCTGTATTCTATTAAGACTTTTTCACACTCTAAGGCATTCACATCAGTTTGTTTCATTAGATTTAAGCCTTCAAGAAAGTGGAAATCATTTTGTATTCTTTTTAAATCCTTCACAACATGCCAATTTTCAAAATTTCCTCCATATCAGTTCTAGGGGGGGAAAAACACAGTTTATTAATAAGTAACTCAAAATCTTAATGTGAATACAAAAGTCAAATTTTTTTTTTAAAAGTCATTATACTAATCTTTTCACGATCTTTGCAATGCAGTAATTTCCAAAGTGAGGAGCATGCATCCCACGATGTATGTAAAAATCTGTAAATCATTAAATGAAAGGAAGGAGATATTAGAAAATTGGTGTATACTCATTTTTAGCTCATTCCTTATACTTTCCATCAGAAGTTCTTCAGTTCTTTAAATGTGAATTCACTCAGCATGATTAAGTCAAGGAACTTAGTCACTAATGACTGGAAAGGGAAAATATACGTAGAGAAAATAGGGATTCATGGAAAGTTACAAATGAACATACCTCCAAATTACATCCTTCTCTTAACATTATTTTTTATCGTTTTGGTTTCTTCTCTCTTCCTGAGTTGGGTTAGGTTTTTACTGAAGAATACCTACATAGAAAAAAAGGTTACGTGCTGTGCAATTAATCAGTCAAACTGATAAGAAGAGGCAGTCAAAATTAAAAATATATACAAGAAGTATAATCCCAAAAAAGTAAAATAAAATATATACAAAAATGATGATATATGTATATATGTATACATATTCACATTTATTACATTTCATTCAATTTAAGATATCTTCAAATGCTAAAATGTACCAGCAATTTATTAATATTTCCTGAGGAAAAATAAAAGAAGAAATCCTAGGTTAAATGAATATAGAAATTATAATTCACTTACCAGTTATAGAAATGTTAAAATGGGGAAAAAATTGTTTAATTCCTTTTTAAGCCTTCTGTGGTTATGTTTTTCTGTTCTGTGGTATCCATGATTGGTTTCTCTGCTATCCAACTTAAATTTTCCTGGAAATGGTTTAAGTATTTAAATAAATGGGAAATTATTAATACTTCTCCTAGTTTTCTGTTTCATTTAAATTTATCCAGTCACTTTAATATCATTTCAGAATCTATTACAATATTAAGATGTTAAGCATTTTTTATCCTTTAAATTTTCTGCAAAGACAAATGTAATATTAGAAATCCCAAATCAAACAACCCTTATTTTGCAAATATTTTTGAACATTAATAAATCAAACAACTAAGTGGATTTGTAAACCTGGACGATTTGTACACAAATTTAAGGGCCCACTGAATTAAGTCAAAATCGACAAATCACAGTATAAAGTCATAGAATGGGTCAATGTTTCCTAGCAAATAGATTGATGAAGATACTTAATAGATATTTAATTATTGAGTATTGACTAGTAGAAAATACAGAATGTGCTATGAATTCTTAAGTGGATTTGTTTCCCTCAAAATATCCTCTAAAATATTTCACTTGTTCTGATAAGCATTTGTTTAATTAATGCAGAAATATACGGCTGGAACCAGGAATTGTCATCATCCCTTTAAAAAGTACCCATCAGTATCTGGCCAAGATGATAGAACCCACACCAATTACTTTATTACATAAAATATAAGAAGTTGGAGGATGGAAAATGTCAAAAGGAGACACTTCCGTAACACAGAGATAAGGAATTAAAAGATGTAAGATGCTTCCTACAGTTGCAGACAGATTAAAGAGGTTGGGGCATTGAAAATCTAGAAGCTGGTTGAGGAGTCCTCCAGAGCTGACGCTCAGACTTCAAGAGAACAAATGAACCCTTTGGTCCTGGTACTTCCAAGAGTAACTGCCTAGTACTGGAAGTCAGTGCACCAAAAAATGTTGAAAACTAGAACCAAATATTTCTGCCAGGGTGAAATGTCTAACAGAAATCCAGCTGGCAAATGAGACACATGGCTTACAGAGAAAGAGACCCAGCATCACAAACCAGGTTAAGAAGAAATTTTGACTGAGAAAAAATAGTTTAATAATTAGTGCACAGGTGTGCACACACACACCCTCTCTGAAAATATACCCAAGACTTTTAAAAATAAGTGCATCCTATGAACAAACACGTCTATTATAGGAATTGCTTATCTGTAACTATGCCCAGCATATTTTATCCTACTTTTTAAAACTTTCTCCTAGACATTTCTTAAACATTTCCTTAATCTAGGACTCCTTCATTTTTTTACATGCTCCAATGTATAGTTTATAATTGTCTAATGATATTTATAAATTTAAAAAAATCTAGTGATACCGCTATATCACTGAAAATCTTTAAACTTTTCTCTTTGCTTTTGGGATACAGTTTAATGTTTGAAGTCTTCATAGTATCATCTCCAACCACTTAAATAAGTTGACAGTTGAGACTGGTGTCTGGAATCAGATTGTGTGAGTCAAACCCAGCACCCCTTGCAAATCCATTGTGTGTGTTTGAACAAGCTACAGAATTTCATTTAGCCCCTGTTTTCTCATCTGAAATTGGGGATAATAAGAATATCTACTACAGAAAGATGTTGTCAGGACTAAATAAGCTAATATTTGTAAAGTAGTTAACCCAGCACCTGGCAAATAGGATATCTTATCAATTACTAGCTTTTTTCCTCTTATCATATTGGACTAGTCAGTATTCCTCAGAAATCGCACATATTTGCACAAGCTCTTTTCCTCTTGAAAAGAAATTCTTAAAAAAAAAAAAGAATTTATTTATTTATTTGACAGAGAGCTAGACATCACAAGTAGGCAGAGGGTGGGGGGAAGCAGGCACCCCACTGAGCAGAAAGCCCGATGCAGGGCTCGATCCTAGGACCCTGAGATCATGACCTGGGCCAAAGGCAGAGGCTTAACCCACTGAGCGACTCAGGTGCCCCAAAAAGAAATTCTTCTGTACCCACCATTTTACCCAGTTAAATTCAATTCAACTTTTTTTTTTTAAGATTTTATTTATTTGAGAGAGAGTGAGAAAGAGAGAGAGCATAAGCTCGGGGGAGAGGCAGAGGGAAAGGGAAAAGCAGACTCCCCACTGAGCAGGGAGCCTGATGTGGGTCTCGATCCCAGGGTCCTGGGATCATAACCTGAGCTGAAGGCAGACTCAACCGACTGAGCCACCCAGATGCCCTTCAATTCAACTTTCAATATCAGGTCAAGCATTTCCTGATCCAGATAGTTGTCCCTAGCCCCTGCCTGAAGCAGCTTCTCTTCCTTTTTTGCTTCCAAAGCAACTTTTGAACATGAGATCAAAGTTCTTACTGAGCCATGCAAAGAAATGCCTTTTACTGATTTGTTAATCTTTCTTATGGATTCTAAGGTCCTCACAGGCTGGGCCATGACTTATTCAGTATTGATCCCATAGGGGCAAACTCTGGGTCTGGCACATGTTCAGGCTTTAACATGCATTTGTTTACACACAAAATGTTCAGAATAGTATTATTTATAGGTACAATAAATCAAAATAATATGTAAATGATATATAAAATAAATGTGGTTCATTTAGAAAAATGATTAAATAAAATACAGAAACCAGATCTACTGAACTGATTTATGCAGGCATTAAAAATGTTTTAATACCATGCAATAATAAGGAAAATATGTGGATATCTAACTATGTGAAAAGCAGTTACCAAATTATCATATGCATATAAAAATAACAAAGCAAAAGAATAGAACAAATGTTAATATTTAAATAAAGAAAATACTAAAATAAACATAAGAAAGGTTAAGTTTGTTTGTCTTTGAATATTGGTGCCTTGAGTGATCTTTTTCTTTTTTCTATTTAATGTGTTTTCTTAATATTCCATCATGAGTATAAGTTTTAAGTACTAATATTAAATATAGTTTTATTTTTAATAAAAAGAACTTTGCCCATTTTTCAAATAATATTGAAAAGTGTATACAACACTTAATTATAGAATTCCAACTGCAAAAGCATTTTCAAGTTAGCTGATTTACTTAAATAACTGTCTGAACTTAGAAGTTAAAAAATCCAAAATATCTCACATTTGGAGAGGATGAATACAAGTTATGTTTTCACTTCTGAGAAGACGAACCATCCCACATATTAAATATCAGCCACTCCAGGGAATGCAGAGACTAAACTGTGAGAAGGGCCTGTTTGTCCTGGGTACCTATCACTCCAAGTGTAGCCACTGTTTCCTGTTGCATGTTCTGCAGGCCAACCATGTGGGCTACTAGACTCATCGGCTCAGATCCTTCTCCAGACCAGATAGAAGGACACAATTGGACATACTAACTCACAATCAGATTGCAAATAAGGACTAAATTAATATACCTTTCAGAGGTATTTCCATTCAATTAATAAATCATACAGAACTAAAGAGATTTAAGCTCTGAAGGTATACAATGGAGAGATTTCAGATCCTATCAATGACAGTGATCATTATTATTAATAGATTAAAATACATAAATCTAGTATAACATAAATAATAAATATTTGAACAATGAAAACCTTAATGGAGCTGTTAGTATAATCATAAACACATAATAATAATAATAATATGAGAGTTATTATTTAATTTTATGCTGGACAGTATGTTATCTGCCTTTCTATATCCACTCATTTAATTCCTCACAAAAACCTTGTGAATGAAGGTAAAATCCCTCATTTTTGATATGGGAAAACTGAGGCAGACACAAAAGTGTTATATAGCATGCCAAGGGTCAACACAGCAGGTGTATAGATCAAGTCTTCTGAACCCTGCAATCTACAGTCTTCACATATTTCTGGACAGAAACAAGTGCCCTATGCTCATGAAATCCAGTATTAATCCCTGGGGCACCTGGGTGGCTCAGTGGGTTAAAGCCTCTGCTTTTGGCTCAGGTCATGATCCCGAGGTCCTGGGATCGAGCCCCGCATGGGGCTCTCTGCTCAGCGGGGAGCCTGCTCCCTCCTCTCTCTCTGCCTGCCTCTCTGTCTACTTGTGATCTCTGTCTGTCAAATAAATAAATAAAATCTTTAAAAAAAAAATTCCTGCTCTTCTCTATCTAAAAGGATAGTCTATTTAAAAAAATTCTTTAGGGGCAACTGAATGGCTCAGTTGGTTAAATGTTGGACTCTTGGTCTCGGCTCAGGTCATGATCTTGGGGTCATCGGATTGAGCCCCATGTCGGCTCTAGGCTCAGTGGCGAGTTGGTTTAAGATTCTCTTTCTCCCTCTCTGACCCTCTCCCTGCTCACGCTCATGCTCTCTCTCTCACTTTCTCTCAAATAAGTAAATAAATACAATCTTTAAAAAAAATTGTTGAATACCTGGTAATTGTTCAATGTATTGCTAGGTGTGGTGGGAATGCAAAATAAAAGATAATGGTTCAGAGTTTTGGAATCCGACTGACCAATATGACCTCAGAACTCCACTTTGTCACACAGTAATGAAATCAAACAAGCTAGTTAAAGTTCAATTTTTGATTGTTTGTTATGTATCTGGAAAAAGGATAAAATATATCACATTGTTTAATGAGCAGTTATGAAGCAAATTTATGTAATATATTTAACATAATGGCTTGGCACATAGTAAACATTCAACAAAATTCAAAATATGGATCTATGTCCCCTTTTACACATGGCTATGAGTGTCTTGCAAGCTTAAAGTGTTTAGGATACTATTTATATGGTTTTTTTTTAAACCCAATTTTCTTAAAAATCAAGAAACTTAAAACACTCATTAATCTCACAGTCTTTGACAAATACAAGACAGTACACTTGCACTTAGGAATAGAAGAAGGATTACCTTTTTATCTTTGGTTAATGAAAATTATGAAACCCTACTTATTTCAACATTGAGAAATATAGTTCCTCTTACATGTGTTCAATTTTCACAGATTTGTATAAGGTTAACCTCTTTTAATCGTCCCCCTCAACAAATGTTTTTGTTGGAGGTTCTTTTTCCTTTTCTTTCCAATGTCACGGCAACACTCCTGTGATACTGACTTGGAGCACAGAGCCTTGGCCAGAGTGTATGGCGAAAACCCACACTGGAGTGTCCACATGAAACTGGAAGGGAATTGAATAAACTGCAGCTCATGCCCTCCCTGAGGGGCAGATTAGATGACCCAATACAGCTTGTTCATTCGTAGTTTCTATGATTCATAAACAGAAACAAAACATTGTCTCAACTGAAAAGGGAGAAATGGTGTTTTTTCTGAGAAATGTTTTCATGTGTCCCTGCCCTGTGTGCTCACTGTTTGGTGACACTGTCCACAATTTCAGCCCCTCGGGTGGATAGATTTCCATACTTACTGACAAAGTATTTGAAGACATCCTCATGTCTCTCATCTTCCCCTTTCAGTTCATTTAGCCCCATTACACATATTAATAGCTATGTCATGTTCTGTAAAATGGAAGACCTATTCCTGAGTACCATTCTGGCTAATATTAGTAATTGAAGAAATTCACTCTTTTATTTGAAGTTTTCCAATGGCTTCATACTAAAGGTGAAAAATCACAAACTCCTTTCCATTTTAACTTAATACGTTTCATGTGTTTTCCTTTGTTCAGTATGGTATCAACAAACAAACAAGGGTTCAAATTCAAGAAGAACTGGGTGCATTTGAATATTTCCTTCTCATACCTTGGACAAACAATCTAATCTCCTAGAGTCCCATTTCCTCATCTGCACAATGGGTTTAATAATAACTTTTGTTATAAGGTTTAAATGATCTAATGAGTAGAAAATAATTTTTATAATGTGTGTGCCCAACCATGGCACCCTCCTTCTTCTTTTTTTTTTTTTAACCCTCCTTCTTTTTGTACAATCCTGAGATTCTGTACTAGTTCCTATAAATTATCATTCTTATCTCAACAGCTATTGAATGAATCAAAAGAATGTACTTGGAGTTTGTATTATTGCTTCAGACATGGCAAACATTTGAGCCCATCTACTCTCAGATTATCATCATGGACCCTCCATAAAAGGTAACATTTTCTTTCTTCCCTCTTTCCCCATTTTTTTTTTTTTGGTCTCCTTTTTTTTTTTTCTTTCCTTCCTACTTCTACTCCATAAAATAGAAAATATGAAGAACATTTTTTTTTATTAATTTAGGTTTCCATTTATTGAAGTTCTTTTGAGTATTATTTTAATGTACTTTGTCAACAGGACTAATTCTAATGAAATAAGTTCATACAAATCCATTATTTGAGCATTAGCCTTATTACCATTACTTTTTAATGGTAATAGCAATAGAATATTGGAGCTCATTGTATTGCAAAGTTCCAATAATTCTAGAGAGAAATAATTTTTGCATTATAACTCGGTCCAGACTGTGTAATTTGTCTGCTAACTTTTCATCACCACAATATTTATGATTTAGGATGTTATGAGGAAACATAGACTTATGTCCATCCATTTGCCTCATGCTCCCCACCTAAAATCATAATTCTTCAGGCACCAGATTCATTACCCTAGCAGTCTACACCCAAGGACACGTGTACTCACTCAATACAGAATAAACAAAGAGACATGAAGTGATACATAAAACCAAACTTCTTATAATATGGAAACAAGAAATAACTCTTCTTAAAAGTATGAAAATCTGGGTAAGTTTGAGAGACATGACAATCATTATAAAATTAACTCGAGGGAGGAGTCAAGATGGTGGAGAAGTAGCAGGCTGAGACTACTTCGGGTAGCAGGAGATCAGCTAAATAGCTTATCTAAAGATTGCAAACACCTACAAATCCAACGGGAGATTGAAGAGAAGAAGAACAGCAATTCCAGAAACAGAAAATCAACCACTTTCTGCAAGGTAGGACTGGCGGAGAAGTGAATCCAAAGCGACGGGAAGATAGACCATGGGGGGAGGGGCCGGCTCCCTGCAAGCGGCGGAGCAACGGAGCAAAATCAGGACTTTTAAAAGTGTGTTCCGCTGAGGGACATCGCTCCAGAGGCTTAACTGGGGTGAAGCCCAGGTGGGGTCAGCGCGGCCTCAGCTCCCGCAGGGTCGCAGAAGGATCGGGGGTGTCTGAGTGTCGCAGAGCTTACCGGTATTAGAACGGGGAAGCCGGCTACAGAGACAGAGCCGAGGAGTGACTCTCAGCTCGGGGTTGCCTTGAACCGGTCGCAGGCTCGGTCAGCTCGGAGTGCGGCCGGAGGCCAGGGTGACGGGAGTCATTGGGCGCTGTTCTCTGGGGGCGCACTGAGGAGTGGGGCCCCGGGCTCTCGGCTCCTCCGGGCCGGAGACTGGGAGGCCGCCATCTTCACTCCTGTCCTCTGGAACTCTATGGAAAGCGCTCAGGGAACAAAAGCTCCCAAAAGCAAACCCGAGCGGATTACTCAGCGCAGCCCCGGGTAAGGGCAGTGCAACTCCGCCTGGGGCAAAGATGCCTGAAGAATCACTACAACAGGCCCCTCCCCCAGAAGATCAACGGGAAACCCAGCCAGGACCAAGTTCACCTACCAAGGAGAGCGGCGGAATTCCAGAGGAGAAGAAAGCAAAGCACGGAACTCATGGCTTTCTCCCCATGATTTTTTAGCCTTGCAGTTAATTTAATTTTTTTTTCTTTTTCAAATTTTTTTTCTTTTTCTCTTCTTCTGCTAAATTTTTTTTAACTTTTACTGTTTTCTTTTTTTAACGTTTTTTAAATAGTTTATCTAATATATATATTTTTTCCTCTTTTTATATTTTTTCTTTATCGGCTTTCTTTTTTTTAATAGTTTCTTTTTTTTTTTTCTTTCTTTCTGAACCCCTTTTTATCCCCTTTCTCCCCCCTCACAATTCGGGATCTCTTCTGATTTGGCTAAAGCATATTTTCCTGGGGTTGTTGCCACCCTTTTAGTATTTTACTTGCTCCTTCATAAACTCTTATCTGGACAAAATGACAAGGCGGAAAAATTCACAACAAAAAAAAGAACAAGAGGCAGTACCAAAGGCTAGGGACCTAATCAATACAGACATTGGTAATATGTCAGATATAGAGTTCAGAATGACGATTCTCAAGGTTCTAGCCGGGCTTGAAAAAGGCATGGAAGATATTAAAGCAACCCTCTCGGGAGATATAAAATCCCTTTCTGGAGAATAAAAGAACTAAAATCTAACCAAGTTGAAATCAAAAAAGCTATTAATGAGGTGCAATCAAAAATGGAGGCTCTCACTGCTAGGATAAATGAGGCAGAAGAAAGAATTAGCGATATAGAAGACCAAATGACAGAGAATAAAGAAGCTGAGCAAAAGATGGACAAACAGCTACTGGCCCACGAGGGGAGAATTCGAGAGATAAGTGACACCATAAGACGAAACAACATTAGAATAATTGGGATTCCAGAAGAAGAGGAAACAGAGAGGGGAGCAGAAGGTATATTGGAAAGAATTATTGGAGAGAATTTCCCCAATATGGCAAAGGGAACAAGCATCAAAATCCAGGAGGTTCAGAGAACCCCCCTCAAAATCAATAAGAATAGGTCCACACCCTGTCACCTAATAGTAAAATTGACAAGTCTTAGTGACAAAGAAAAGATCCTGAAAGCAGCCCGGGAAAAGAAGTCTGTAACGTACAATGGTAAAAATATTAGATTGGCAGCAGACTTATCCACAGAGACCTGGCAGGCCAGAAAGAGCTGGCATGATATATTCAGAGTACTAAATGAGAAAAACATGCAGCCAAGAATACTATATCCAGCTAGGCTATCATTGAAAATAGAAGGAGAGATTAAAAGCTTCCAGGACAAACAAAAACTGAAAGAATTTGCAAATACCAAACCAGCTCTACAGGAAATATTGAAAGGGGTCCTCTAAGCAAAGAGAGACCCTAAAAGTAATAGATCAGAAAGAAACAGAGACAATATACAATAACAGTCACCTTACAGGCAATACAATGGCACTAAATTCATATCTCTCAATACTTACCCTGAATGTGAATGGGCTAAATGCCCCAATCAAAAGACACAGGGTATCAGAATGGATAAAAAAACAAAAACCATCTATATGTTGCCTACAAGAAACTCATCTTAAACCCGAAGACACCTCCAGGTTTAAAGTGAGGGGGTAGAAAAGAATTTACCATGCTAATGGACATCAGAAGAAAGCAGGGGTGGCAATCCTTATATCAGATCAATTAGATTTTAAGCCAAAGACTATAATAAGAGATGAGGAAGGACACTATATCATACTCAAAGGATCTGTCCAACAAGAAGATCTAACGATTTTAAATATCTATGCTCCTAACGTGGGAGCAGCCAACTATATAAACCAATTAATAACAAAATCAAAGAAACACATCGACAAGAATACAATAATAGTAGGGGATTTTAACACTCCCCTCACTGAAATGGACAGATCATCCAAGCAAAAGATTAACAAGGAAATAAAGGTCTTAAATGACACACTGGACCAGATGGACATCACAGATATATTCAGAACATTTCATCCCAAAGCAACAGAATACACATTCTTCTCTAGTGCACATGGAACATTCTCCAGAATAGATCACATCCTCGGTCCTAAATCAGGTGTCAACCAGAATCAAAAGATTGGGACCATTCCCTGCATATTTTCAGACCACAATGCTCTAAAGCTAGAACTCAATCACAAGAGGAAATTTGGAAAGAACCCATATACATGGAGACTAAACAGCATCCTTTTAAAGAATAAATGGGTCAACCAGAAAATTAAAGAAGAATTGAAAAAATTCATGGAAACAAATGATAATGAAAACACAACAGTTCAAAATCTGTGGGACACAGCAAAGGCAGTCCTGAGAGTAAAATATATAGTGGTACAAGCCTTTCTCAAGAAACAAGAAAGGTCTAAAGTACACAACCTAACCCCACACCTAAAGGAGCTGGAGAAAGAACAAGAAAGAAACCCTAAACCCAGCAGAAGAAGAGAAATCATAAAGATCAGAGCTGAAATCAATGAAATAGAAACCAAAAAAACAATAGAACATATCAACGAAACTAGGAGCTGGTTCTTTGAAAGAATTAATAAGATTGATAAACCCCTGGCCAGACTTATCAAAAAGAAAAGAGAAAGGACCCAAATAAATAAAATCATGAATGAAAGAGGAGAGATCACAACGAACACCAAAGAAATACAGACAATTATAAGAACATACTATGAGCAACTCTACGCCAACAAATTTGACAATCTGGAAGAAATGGATGCATTCCTAGAGACATATAAACTACCACAACTGAACCAGGAAGAAATAGAAAGCCTGAACAGACCCATAACCAGTAAGGAGATTGAAACAGTCATCAAAAATCTCCAAACAAACAAAAGCCCAGGGCCAGACGGCTTCCTGGGGGAATTCTACCAAACATTTAAAGAAGAACTAATTCCTATTCTGAAACTGTTCCAAAAAATAGAAATAGAAGGAAAACTTCCAAACTCATTTTATGAGGCCAGCATCACCTTGATCCCAAAACCAGACAAGGATCCCATAAAAAAAAAGAACTACAGACCAATATCCTTGATGAACACAGATGCAAAAATTCTCGCCAAAATACTAGCCAATAGGATTCAACAGTACATTAAAAGGATTATTCACCACGACCAAGTGGGATTTATTCCAGGGCTCCAAGGCTGGTTCAACATCCGCAAATCAATCAATGTGATACAACACATTAATAAAAAAAAGAACAAGAACCATATGATACTCTCCATAGATGCTGAAAAAGCATTTGACAAAGTACAGCATCCCTTCCTGATCAAAACTCTTCAAAGTGTAGGGATAGAGGGCACATACCTCAATATTATCAAAGCCATCTATGAAAAACCCACCACAAATATCATTCTCAATTGAGAAAAACTGAAAGCTTTTCCGCTAAGGTCAGGAACACGGCAGGGATGTCCGTTATCACCACTGCTATTCAACATAGTACTAGAAGTCCTAGCCTCAGCAATCAGACAACAAAAGGAAATTAAAGGCATCCAAATCGGCAAAGAAGAAGTCAAACTATCACTCTTCGCAGATGATATGATACTCTATCTGGAAAACCCAAAAGACTCCACTCCAAAACTGCTAGAACTTGTACAGGAATTCAGTAAAGTGTCACGATATAAAATCAATGCACAGAAATCAGTTGCATTTCTCTACACCAACAACAAGACAGAAGAAAGAGAAATTAAGGAGTCCATCCCATTTACAATTGCACCCAAAACTATAAGATACCTAGGAATCAACCTAACCAAAGAGACTAAGAATCTATACTCAGAAAACTATAAAGTACTCATGAAAGAAATTGAGGAAGACACAAAGAAATGGAAAAATGTTCCATGCTCCTGGATTGGAAGAACAAATATTGTGAAAATGTCTATGCTACCTAAAGCAATCTACACATTTAATGCAATTCCTATCAAAATACCATCCATTTTTTTCAAAGAAATGGAACAAATAATCCTAAAATTTATATGGAACCAGAAAAGACCTCGAATAGCCAAAGGAATATTGAAAAAGAAAGCCAGAGTTGGTGGCATCACAATCCTGGACTTCAAGCTCTATTACAAAGCTGTCATCATCAAGACAGCATGGTACTGGCACAAAAACAGACACATAGATCAATGGAACAGAATAGAGAGCCCAGAAATGGACCCTCAACTCTATGGTCAACTCATCTTCGACAAAGCAGGAAAGAATGTCCAATGGAAAAAAGACAGCCTCTTCAATAAATGGTGTTGGGAAAATTGGACAGCCACATGCAGAAAAATGAAATCGGACCATTTCCTTACACCACACACGAAAATAGACTCAAAATGGATGAAGGATCTCAATGTGAGAAAGGAATCCATCAGAATCCTCGAGGAGAACACAGGCAGCAACCTCTTCGACCTCAGCCGCAGCAACATCTTCCTAGGAGCATCGCAAAAGGCAAGGGAAGCAAGGGCAAAAATGAACTTTTGGGATTTTATCAAGATCAAAAGCTTTTGCACAGCAAAGGAAACAGTGAACAAAACCAAAAGACAACTGACAGAATGGGAGAAGATATTTGCAAATGACATATCAGATAAAGGGCTAGTGTCCAAAATCTATAAAGAACTTGGCAAACTCAACACCCAAAGAACAAATAATCCAATCAAGAAATGGGCAGAGGACATGAACAGACATTTCTGCAACAAAGACATGCAGATGGCCAACAGACACATGAAAAAGTGCTCCATATCACTCGGCATCAGGGAAATACAAATCAAAACCACCATGAGATATCACCTCACACCAGTCAGAATGGCTAAAATTAACAAGTCAGGAAATGACAGATGCTGGCGAGGATGCGGAGAAAGGGGAACCCTCCTACACTGTTGGTGGGAATGCAAGCTGGTGCAACCACTCTGGAAAACAGCATGGAGGTTCCTCAAAATGTTGAAAATAGAACTACCCTATGACCCAGCAATTGCACTGCTGGGTATTTACCCTAAAGATACAAACGTAGTGATCCGAAGGGGCACGTGCACCCGAATGTTTATAGCAGCAATGTCTACAATAGCCAAACTATGGAAAGAACCTAGATGTCCATCTACAGACGAATGGATAAAGAAGATGTGATATATATACACAATGGAATACTATGCAGCCATCAAAAGAAATGAAATCTTGCCATTTGCGACGACGTGGATGGAACTAGAGGGTATCATGCTTAGCGAAATCAGTCAATAGGAGAAAGACAACTATCATATGATCTCCCTGATATGAGGGAGAGGAGATGCAACATGGGGGGTTAAGGGGGTAGGAGAAGAATAAATGAAACAAGATGGGATTGGGAGGGAGACAAACCATAAGTGACTCTTAATCTCACAAAACAAACTGAGGGTTGATGGGGGGAGGGGGGTTGGGAGACGGGGGGTGGGGTTATGGATATTGGGGAGGGTATATGCTATGGTGAATGCTGTGAAGTGTGTAAACCTGGCGTTTCGCAGACCTGTACCCCTGGGGATAAAAATATATGTTTATAAAGCTGTAAAAAAAAAAAAAAAGAAAGAAAGAAAGAAAGAAAGAAAGAAAGAAAGAAAGAAAGAAAGAATGAATACCCAAGTTTTGTAGCAACATGGACGGGACTGAAAGAGATTATGCTGAGTGAAGTAAGTCAAACAGAGAGAGTCAATTATCATATGGTTTCACTTATTTGTGGAGCATAACAAATAGCATGGAGGGCAAGGGGAGATGGAGAGGAGAAGGGAGTTGAGGGAAATTGGACAGGGAGGTGAACCATGAGAGACTATGGACTCTGAAAAACGATCTGAGAATTTTGAAGGGGTGGGGGGTGGGAGGTTGGGGTCACCAGGTGGTGGGTATTGTAGAGGGCACGGATTGCATGGAGCACTGGGTGTGGTGCAAAAATAATGAATACTGTTATGCTGAAAAAATAAAAAATTAAAAAAAAATAAAATTAACTCAAATTTATAATTTTGAAGTGTTCTCCCTATGTTATTTCACTTTATCCTCAGAATGATCCTTGGGTTTTTTTGTGGGGGGGTTGGTGGTGCTGATAGTATTGGTATTTTTCACTATTCCACAAAGGAGGAAACTGAGGAGTAGAGGGTGTAGTGATCTTAAGGTGCTATACCCCCAAATGACAGACTCAGTCAAACTAAGTTTTCTGAAATCACATCACACTCTCTGATATTACCTTCACCATTCTATTTATGGTACTCCCCTCTTAATTGTGGTTTCAGTGACCCTTACTCAACCCTGGTTTGGAAAAAGATTGTCCTCCATCTGACCTCTCATAAGAAGGTGAGTAGTAGCCTAATGCTAAGTCATAGTGCCTACAGCATCCCCCTCACTTCATCTCATCTCTTGCACATTTAATCATCTGACATCATCACAAGAAGGATGAGTATGGGGGCGCCTGGGTGGCTCAGTGGATTAAAGCCTCTGCCTTCAGCTCAGGTCATGATCTTAGGGTCCTGGGATCGAGCCCCGCATCGGGCTTTCCACTCAGCAGGGAGCCTGCTTCCCTTCCTCTCTCTCTCTGCCTACTTGTGATCTCTATAAAATAAATAAAAATCTAAACAAAAAAAAAAGAAGGATGAGTATGGAGCAACAAGATGTTTTGACAGAGAGAGTCCACACTCACATAACTTTTATTACAGTATATTGTGATAATTGTTCTATTTTGTTATTATCATTGTTAATCTCTTACTGTGCCTAATTAAAATAAATTAAACATCATCACAGGTATGTATGCATAGGAAAAAACAGTCTGTGTAGGGTTTGGTTCCATCCATGATTTCAGGTACCCACTGTGGGCTTTGGCATTCATCCCCCATAAACAGGGAGCAACTGTTATCTCTGTTAATTTCAGATTTGCTTACAGGGTTTCAACACCTTTAAATACTTTGTTCTTGCAAGCTTTCTCACCAAAGCTTCTTTTCCTGCCTTTCATGGAGGTTCTGGCAATAGTCCTAAGTATAGACAAGGTCAAGTCTCTTCTCTGCTAACTGACTTATGGAAACTTGGTTATGTCATATACCGTTACTGATACTCAGTTCATTATTTCTTCATCTGTTAGAGAGGGAATAATGGTATCTCTTCCAAACTGATCTCAGAGGCTGTATTTTTGAAAGTAGGCCAAGTGAAAAAAGTTAAAGTAAGTGAAAGTTACATTGCAACTTGCAAAAAATGTAATGCTCTTCTCTCTGTTAAGGATACCTAAAGCTTACCCTTCCTTCCCCCAGCCCTTCAGATCTTGTAGAACACAGTTAAAGTATAGTTCCGCAGAGATCTTTAAAAATTTTACATTTTCTCCCAGTTTGTTCTTTATGTAACACTATTTATATGTCCTACATGTTATTTACCAAAAGTTCTAATAATGCAGCTAGTAACTTGGAAGCCATACAAGAGTCTTCATACACATACCATCACTTAGCAGGGGGCCAGGAACATGTTAATTTTCCCATGAACATCATTGAAAAACCACAATAAAAACATAAAGAGGATGATGATGGCAATGATGATTTTGATTATAATTATAATAATCTTTTTTCTATTCCCTGAAGATTTTAGTTGCTTATTCTACTTTTTTTGGTCTGCCTTATTTTATGATTTTAGTTGGTTAACTACATGCCTATCTCTCCTCACTCCACCACAATTATGTATTTAATTATATGATAGTAGAAGCTAGATTTATTCACTGTTGTGCTGTTAGTACTAAGTGTCCAGAAAATAAGTTGGCACTAAGTAACAATATATTAATTGAAGAAAAAAAGAACTCTTTTGTTCAAGAAACAATTACTCAGTCTGTGAATTGGATTGCTTTTGGTCTTATTCAACGAAATGATAAAAGGAAAAAAATAAGAATGGATTAGCCAGACTTAAAGAACTTCTACTCTGTAAAAGATGCTGTCAAGAGAGCAAGAAGAAAAGCCACAGACTAGAAGAAAACATTTACAGTAGCTACACTGATAAAGGACTGTTACCTAAAAATTTACAAAGAACTCTTAAAACACAACAATAAGAAATCAAACAACCTGATTTAAAAATGTGCCAAACTGAGGGTTGCTGGGGGGAAGGGGGTTGGGAGAAGGGAGGTGAGGTTATGGACATTGGGGAGGATATGTGCTATGGTGAATGCTGTGAAGTGTGTAAACCTGGCAATTCACAGACCTGTACCCCTGGGGATAAAAACATATTATATGTTTATAAAAAATTTTAAAAATATATTTAAAAAAAATAAAAAAATAAAAAAAATAAAACACACACACCAAAAAAAAAAAAAAAAATGCCAAAGACTTCAATGGAAACCTCATTAGAAAAGATACCCAGATGGTAAATATGCATATGAAAAGATACTCCACTTCATATGTCATCAGGGAAATGCAAGTTCAAACAAAAATGAAACACTGCTACATACCTATTAGAATGCCTGAAATCCAAAATACTAACAACACTAAATGCAGTTAAGGGTGTAGAACATCATTGCTAGTAGAAATTCAAAATGGTACAGGCACTTTGGAAATAGTTTGACAGTTTCTAACGAAACTCAATAAGCTCTTACCATACAATCCAGTAATCACATTCCTTGCTCTTTATCCCCACCTGAACTGAAAACAGGTCCACACAAAAACCTGCACACAGATGTTTATAGCAGCTGTATTTATAATTACCAGGATTTGGAAGTGACCAAGAAGTCCTTAGTCCTTAGTCAGTAAGTGAATAGATAAATGAACTGTGGTATGCCAGATTATGCAGTTTTGTTCACGGCTAAAAAGAAATGAGCTATCAAGTCATAAAATCACCAGGAAGAAATTTAAGTGCCTACTCGTTAAGTAAAGGAGTCAATCTGAAAGATTACATATTGTATGATACTGGAAAAGGTAAAATTACAGAAACATTAAGAAAGATGAGTGGCTGTCAAAAACAAACACCCACCTCCCCTCCAGCAACCTTCAGTTTGTTAACTATAGTTAAGAATCTTGTGGGGAGATGAATATGGAGTCAGGATGCCAGAGGAGTATCAGGCAGAGATGACATCAGGTAGGAAGAGATCAGCTAGAGAGTTTATCAAACCATTTGAATATGTACAAATCCAACAGGAGATTGAAGAGAAGAGTAGCAATTCTAGAAACAGAAAATCAACCACTTTCTGAAAGTATTTTATTCTCTCGTTCATATATTCTTATCTGGATAAAATGACAAGGCAGAAAAACTCAACACCAAAAAAAAAAAAAAAAAAAAAAAAAAGAACAAGAGGCAGTACTTTGATTGATAGGGACCTAATTAGGTCCCTAATAGGGACCTAATCAATATGGGCGATGGTAATATGTCAGATCTAAAGTTCAGAATGACGATTCTCAAGGTGCTAGCTGGGCTCAAAAAAGGCATGGAAGATAGTAGAGAAACTCTGCCTGGAGAAATAAAAGCCCTTTCTGGAGAAATAAAATAACTAACCAAGCTGAAATTAAAAAAGCTATTAATGAGGTGCAATAAAAAATGGAGGCTCTTACTGCTAAGATAAATGAGGTAGAAGAGATAATCAGTGATATAAAAGACCAAATGACAGGGAATAAAGAAGCTGAGCAAAGAGGGACAAACAGCTACTGGCCCACGAGGGGAGAATTCAAGAGATAAGTGACACCATAAGATGAAACAACATTAGAATAATTGGGATTCCAGAAGAAGAAGAAAGAGAGAGGGGGAGCAGAAGGTATATTGGAGTGAATTATTGTAGAGAATATCTCTACTATGGCAAAGGGAACAAGCATCAAAATCCAGGAAGCACAGAGAACACCCCTCAAAATCAATAAGAATAGGTCCACACCCTGTCATCTGATAGCAAAACTTACTAATCTTAGTGATAAAGGGAAAATCCTGAAAGCAGCCTGGGAAAAGAAGTCTGTAACATGCAATGGTAAAAGTATTAGATTGGCAGCAGACATATCCACAGAGACATGGCAGGCCAGAAAGAACTGGCATGATATGTTCAGAGCACTAAACGAGAAAAACATGCAGCCAAGAATCCTATATCCAGCTAGGCTATCATTGAAAATAGAAGGAGAGATAAAAAGCTTCCAGGACAAACAAAAACTAAAAGAATTTGTAAACACCAAACCAGCTCTACAGGAAATATTGAAAGGGGTCCTCTAAGCAAAAAGAGAGCCTAAAAGTAATAGACCAGAAAGGACCTGAGACAATATACAGTAACAGTCACCTTACAGGCAATACAATGGCACTAAATTCATATCTCTCAATAGTTACCCTGAATGTAAATAGGCTAAATGCCCCAATCAAAAAACACAGGGTATCAGAATGGATAAAAAACCAAAAACCCATCAATATGCTGTCTACAAGAAACTCATTTTAGACCCAAAGACACCTCCAGATTTAAAGTGAGGGGGTGGAAAATAACTTACCATTCTAATGGGGATCAAAAGAAAGCAGGGGTGGCAATCCTTATATCAGATCAATTAGGTTTTAAGCCAAAGACTATAATAAGAGATGAGGAAGGACACTATATCATACTCAAAGGGTCTGTCCAACAAAGAGATCTAACAAATTTAAATATCTATGCCCCTAACATGGGTGCAGCCAACTATGTAAACCAATTAGTAATAAAATCAAAGAACTCATTGACAAGAATACAATAATAGTAGGGGACTTTAACACCCCCCTCACTGAAATGGACAAATCATCCAAGCAAAAGATCAACAAGGAAATAAAGGCCTTAAATGTCACAATGGAAAAGATGGACATCACAGATATATTCAGAACATTCCATCCCAAAGCAAGAGAATACACATTCTTCTCTAGTGCACATGGAACATTCTCCAGAATATATCACATCCTGGGTCACAAATCAGGTCTCAACTGGTACCAAAAGATTGGGAGCATTCCCTGCATATTTTCAGACCACAATGCTCTGAAGCTAGAACTCAATCACAAGAGGAAATTTGGAAAGAACCCATATACATGGAGGCTAAAGAGCATCCTTCTAAAGAATCAATGGGTCAATTGGGAAATTAAAGAAGAATTGAAAACAACTCATGGAAAAAAATGATAATGAAAAAACAATGGTTCAAAATCTGTGGAACACAGCAAAGGCAGTCCTGAGAGGAAAAATATACAGTGATACAAGCCTTTCTCAAGAAACAAGAAAGGTCTCAAATACACAACCTAACCCCACACCTAAAGGAGCTAGAGAAAGAACAGCAAAGAAAGCCTAAACCCAGCAGGAGAAGAGAAATCATAAAGATCAGAGCAGAAATCAATGAAATAGAAACCAAAAAAATAATAGAACAAATCAACAAAACTAGGAGCTGTTTCCTTGAAAGAATTAATAAGATTGATAAATCCTGCCAGACTTAAATCAAAAAGAAAACAGAAAGGACCCAAATAAATAAAATTATGAATGAAAGAGGAGAGATCACAACCAACACCAAAGAAATACAAACAATTATAAGAACATACTATGAGCAACTATATGCCAGCAAATTTGACAATCTGGAAGAAATGGATGAGACATATAAACTACCACAACTGAACCAGGGAGAAATAGAAAACCTGAACAGACCCATAATCAGTATGGAGGTTGAAACAGTCATCAAAAATCTTCCAACAAGAGCCCAGGGCCAGACAGCTTCCCAGGTGAATTCTACCAAACATTTAAAGAAGAATTAATACTGATTCTCCTGAAACTGTTCCAAAAAATAGAAATGGAAGGAAAATTTCCTAACACATTTTATGAGGCCAACATTACCTTGATCCCCAAACTAGACAAAGACCCCATAAAAAAGGAGAATTACAGACCCATATCCTTGGTGAACACAGATGCAAAAATTCACACCAAAATACTAGCCAATAGCATCCAACAGTACATTAAAAGGAATATTCACCATGACCAAGTGGGATTTATTACAGGGCTGCAAGGTTGGTTCAACATCTGCAAATCAATCAATGTGATACAATACATAAATAAAAGAAAGAACAAGAACCATATGATACTCTCAATAGTTGCTCAAAAAGCATTTGACAAAGTACAGCATCCCTTCCTGATCAAAACTCTTCAAAGTGTAGGGATACAGGGCACATACCTCAATATTATCAAAGCCATGTATGAAAAACCCACCGCAAATATGATTCTCAATGGAGAAAAACTGAAAGTTTTTCTGCTAAGGTCAGGAACACAGCAGGGATGTCCATTATGACCACTGCTATTCAACATAGTACTAGAAGTCCTATCCTCATCAATCAGACAACAAAAAGAAATAAAAGGCATCTGAATCAGCAAAGAAGAAGTCAAATTCTCACTCTTTCCAGATGATATGATACTTTATGTGGAAAACCCAAAAGACTCCACTCCAAAACTGCTAGAACTTGTACAGGAATTCAGTAAAGTGTCACGATATAAAATCAATGCACAGAAATCAGTTGCATTTCTATGCACCAACAATAAGACAGAAGAAAGAGAAATTAAGGAGTCAATCCCATTTACAATTTCACCTAAAAGCCCAAGATACATAGGAATAAACTTAACCAAAGAGGCAATGAATCTGTACTCAGAAATAAAGCACTAATGAAAGAAATTGAGGAAGACACAAAGAAATGGAAAAATGTTCCACCCTCATGGATTGGAAGAACAAATACTGTGAAAATGTCTATGCTACCTAAAGCAATCTACATATTTAATGTGATTCCTATCAAAATCTCATCCATTTTTTTCAAAGAAACGGAACAAATAATCCTAAATTTATATGGAACCAGAAAAGGCCTCTAATAGGGGCACCTGGGTGGCTCAGTGGGTTAAAGCCTCTGCCTTCAGCTCAGGTCATGATCCCAGGGTTCTGGGATTGAGCCCCGCATCGGGCTCTCTGTTCAGCGGGGAGCCTGCTTCCTCCTCTCTTTCTCTGCCTGCCTCTCTGCCTGCTTGTGATCTCTGTCTGTCAAATAAATAAATAAAATCTTAAAAAAAAAAAAGACCTCGAATAGCCAGAATAATGTTGAAAAAGAAACCCAAAGTTGGTGGCATCACAATTCCAGACTTCAAGCTCTATTACAAAACTGTCATCTTCAAGACAGTATGGTACTGGCACAAAAACAGACACATAGATCAATGGAACAGAATAGAAAGTCAAGAAATAGACCCTCAACTCTATGGTCAACTAATCTTCGACAAAGCAGAAAAGAATGTCCAATGGAAAAAAGACCATCTCTTCAGCAAATGATGTTGGGAAAATTGGACAGCCACATGCAGAAGAATAAAACTGGACCATTTCCTTACACCACACACAAAAATAGACTCAAAATGGATGAAGGACCTCATGTGTGAAAGGAATCCATCAAAATCCTTGAGGAGAACACAGGTAGCAATGTCTTAGACCTCAGCCACTGCAACTTCTTCCTAGAAACATCACCAAAGGTAGGGGAAGCAAGGGCAAAAGTGAACTATTAGGACTTCATCCAGATCAAAAGCTTTTGCACAGCAAAGGAAACAGTTAACAAAACTAAAAGAAAACTGAGAGAATGGGAGAAGATATTTGCAAACAATATATCAAATAAAGGGCTGGTATCCAAAAATCTATAAAGAACTTATCAAACTCAACACCCAAAGAACAAATAATCCAACCAAGAAATGGGCAGAAGACATGAACAGACATTTATGCAAAGAAGACATCCAGATGGCCAACAGACACATGAAAAAGTGCTCAACATCACGCGGCATCATGGAAATACAAATCAAAACCACAATGAGATACCACCTCACACCAGTCAGAATTGCTAAAATTAACGAGTTAGGAAATGAGAGATGCTGGTGAGGATGTGGAGAAAGGGGAACCCTCCTACACTTCCCTTTCCTAGGGAAGGAAAAAATGAAACAAGTTGGGATCGGGAGGGAGACAAACCATAAGAAACTCTTAATCTCACAAAACAAACTGAGGGTTGCTGGGGGGAGAGGGGTAGGGAGAGGGTGGTTGGGTTATGGACATTGGGGAGGGTGTGTGCTATGGTGAGTGCTGTGAAGTGTGTAAACCTGGAGAATCACAGACTTGTACCCCTGGGGCTAATAATACATTATATGTTAATAAATTTTTAAAAATTAAAAAAAAAAAGAATCTCTTGGGGTGCCTGGGTGACTCAGATGGTTGAGAGTCTGCTTTTGGCTCAGGTTGTGATCCTGCAGTCCTGGGATGGAGTACCACATTGGGCTCCTTGCTCAGCGGGGAGCCTGCTTCTCTCTCTGCCGGCTCTCCCCCTGCTTGTGGTCTCTCTCTTTCTAAGAAATAAATAAAATCTTTTAAAAATAAAATAAAATAACAGAATCTCTTATGGTTTGTCTTCCTCTCTGTTTTTATGGGGGGGATGGGGTAACCGGGTGATGGGCATTAAGGAGGGCACTTGATGTAATGAGCACAGGGTGTTATATGCAACTGATCAGTCACTAAATTCTATCCCTGAAACTAACAATACAGTATATGTTAACTAAATTGAACTGAAATAAAAAATTGAAAAACAAACAGATTAGTGGCTGTCAAGAGTTTTATGGGAGGGAGCGATAAGTGCAGCACAGAGGAAGCTCTTCTGCATCATACTACAATGGTAGATACATGTCATTATAGATCAGTGGTAATGCATAGAATGTATATGACCTAGGATGACCTTTTATGTAATTTACATGTTTTGAATAATAATGATGTTCAGTGTAAATTCACAGACTGTAATAAATGTACTGCTCTGGCACAGGACATTTGTGGAAGAGGTCATATTCATGTGACAACAAGAGGTATTTGGAACTCCATATCCTTTCTGCTCAATTTTGTTGTAAACCCAAAACTATGGTAAAAATAAAGTTTATGTAGTTTTAAAATGAAAGAGAACATGTCACTACATATATCACAGATTAACAAAATAAGAAGATATTGAGAAAATTTCATCATAATACATTTGATCATTTAAATGAAAACTGAACTTACTTGAAGCAAAATAGGGAAAAATAGAAAATATGCACAAAATTTCTGAATTCTTAATTGAAAACATTTCCACAAGTAAACCTAAAGGATCAAATGTCTTCATTGGTGAATTCTCCTAAACATATGAAGAACAGAAAACAATCTTAAACAAACTCTTCCAGAGAACAGAAAAATAAGAAACATTTGCAAATTTATTTTATGGGTCCAGTATGACCTTAACACAAAACTTGACAAAAACCATGCAAAAAAGATAAAGCAAGTATAGGCTAAAATCTCTCATGAACACGAACACAAGAAAATCTAAAGAACATATTTGAAAATTGAATCCAGAAATACAGAAAAATAATACTTTGTTATAATCACACTCAGTTTATTTCAAGAGTGAAATGCTCGTTTAATATTTGAAAATAAATCATAATATAACAGAATAAAAGATAAAAACCATATGAAAACCTTAAAAGATTCATAAAAAGCCTTTAATAAAATACATCCCCCATGATTAATCCATGATGAAATAGACATAGAATTTTCCTTAATTATCTGTTAAAATACAGCTACCCACAAAAACCTCTAAATCTTTTTTGATTATCAAATATTAAAGATACACACTGAAGTCTGGTAAGAGATATGGATATCCAGTGATATAGCATCTACTAGTATTTTTATAACATTTCATATACAGCAGAGCAAGAAGAATAAATGAAAGGTATAAGAATTAAAAAGAAATATAATGGTCATTATTCATGTACAATGTAATTGTGTATGTTAAACATGCAAAACAATTCTATAGATTAAAAAAAACACATATAATAACTGAAAATAGCATTGCTGGATGTGAAGTGATATGTAAAATTCAATTATTACTTCAAATTATTAGTAACAAACAAGTCAAATGAAACATTAGAAAACATTTCATTTATGATAGCACCAAAAACATTCAGTGTCTTAGAATAAACTTAACAAAAGTCATTCATACTTCTACACTAAAAATTGTAAGGTATTATGGAAAAATTTTTTTAAAGACCTAATAAGTGGAAGTATATACCAGATTTATGTTTGAAGATTTAATATTTTAAAGATGTCAATTCTTCCTATAATGATGTATAGAATCAATAAAACTCTAATTATAAATCATATATGGCAATTTGTTGTGGAAAGTGGCAAGCTAAATTCTAAAATATATATAGAAATAACTATTTTTTTTAATTTTTTTAATTTTTTATAAACATATAATATATTTTTATCCCCAGGGGTACAGGTCTGTGAATCACCAGGTTTACACACTTCACAGCACTCACCATAGCACATACCCTCCCCAATGTCCATAACCCCAACCCCCTCTCCCAACCCCCCTCCCCCAGCAACCCTCAGTTTGTTTTGTGAGATTAAGAGTCACTTCTGGTTTCTCTCCCTCCCAATCCCATCTTGTTTCATTTATTCTTCTCCTACCCCTAAACCCCCCATGTTGCATCTCCACTTCCTCATATCAGGGAGATCATATGATAGTTGTCTTTCTCTGATTGACTTATTTCGCTAAGCATGATATCCTCTAGTTCCATCCATGTCGTCGCAAATGGCAAGATTTCATTTCTTTTGATGGCTGCATAGTATTCCATTGTGTATATATACCACATCTTCTTTATCCATTCATCTGTTGATGGACATCTAGGTTCTTTACATAGTTTGGCTATTGTAGACATTGTTGCTATAAACATTCGGGTGCACGTGCCTCTTTGGATCACTACGTTTGTATCTTTAGGGTATATACCCAGCAGTGCAATTGCTGGGTCATAGGGTAGTTCTATTTTCAACATTTTGAGGAACCTCCATGCTGTTTTCCAGAGTGGTTGCACCAGCTTGCATTCCCACCAACAGTGTAGGAGGGTTCCCCTTTCTCCGCATCCTCGCCAGCATCTGTCATTTCCTGACTTGTTAATTTTAGCCATTCCGACTGGTGTGAGGTTATATCTCATTGTGGTTTTGATTTGTATTTCCCTGATGCCGAGTGATGTGGAGCACTTTTTCATATGTCTGTTGGCCATCTGCATGTCTTTGTTGCAGAAATGTCTGTTCGTGTTTTCTGCCCATTTCTTGATTGGATTATTTGTTCTTTGGGTGTTGAGTTTGCTAAGTTCTTTATAGATTTTGGACACTAGCCCTTTATCTGATATGTCGTTTGCAAATATCTTCTCCCATTCTGTCAGTTGTCTTTTGGTTTTGTTAACTGTTACCTTTGCTGTGCAAAAGCTTTTGATCTTAATGAAATCCCAATAGTTTATTTTTGCCCTTGCTTCCTTGCCTTTTGCGATGCACCTAGGAAGATGTTGCTGTGGCTGAGGTCAAAGAGGTTGCTGCATGTGTTCTTCTCAAGGATTCTGATCGATTCCTTTCTCACATTGAGGTCCTTCATCCATTTTGAGTCTATTTTCATGTGTGGTGTAAGGAAATGGTCCGATTTCATTTTTCTGCATGTGGCTGTCCAATTTTCCCAACACCATTTATTGAAGAGGCTGTCTTTTTTCCATTGGACATTCTTTCCTGCTTTGTCGAAGATGAGTTGACCATAGAGTTGAGGGTCCATTTCTGGGCTCTCTATTCTGTTCCATTGATCTATGTGTCTGTTTTTGTGCCAGTACCATGCTGTCTTGATGATGACAGCTTTGTAATAGAGCTTGAAGTCCAGGATTGTGATGCCACCAACTTTGGCTTTCTTTTTCAATATTCCTTTGGCTATTCGAGGTCTTTTCTGGTTCCATATAAATTTTAGGATTATTTGTTCCATTTCTTTGAAAAAAATGGATGGTATTTTGATAGGAATTGCATTAAATGTGTAGATTGCTTTAGGTAGCATAGACATTTTCACAATATTTGTTCTTCCAATCCAGGAGCATGGAACATTTTTCCATTTCTTTGTGTCTTCCTCAATTTCTTTCATGAGTACTTTATAGTTTTCTGAGTATAGATTCTTAGTCTCTTTGGTTAGGTTGATTCCTAGGTATCTTATAGTTTTGGGTGCAATTGTAAATGGGATGGACTCCTTAATTTCTCTTTCTTCTGTCTTGTTGTTGGTGTAGAGAAATGCAACTGATTTCTGTGCATTGACTTTATATCGTGACACTTTACTGAATTCCTGTACAAGTTCTAGCAGTTTTGGAGTGGAGTCTTTTGGGTTTTCCACATATAGTATCATATCATCTGTGAAGAGTGATAGTTTGACTTCTTCTTTGCTGATTTAGATGCCTTTAATTTCCTTTTGTTGTCTGATTGCTGAGGCTAGGACTTCTAGTACTATATTGAATAGCAGTGGTCATAAGGCACATCCCTGCTGTGTTCCTGACCTTAACAGAAAAACTTTCAGTTTTTCTCCATTGAGAATAATATTTGCAGTGGGTTTTTCATATATGGCTTTGATAATATTGAGGTATGTGCCCTGTATCCTTACACTTTGAAGAGTTTTGATCAGGAAGGGATGCTGTACTTTGTCAAATGCTTTTTCAGCAACTATTGAGAGTATCATATGGTTCTTGTTCTTTCTTTTATTAATGTGTTGTATCACATTGATTGATTTGCAGATGTTAAACCAACCTTGCAGCCCTGGAATAAATCCCACTTGGTCGTGGTGAATAATCCTTTTAATGTACTGTTGAATCCTATTGGCTAGTATTTTGGTGAGAATTTTTGCATCTGTGTTCATCAAGGATATTGGTCTGTAGTTCTCTTTTTTGATGGGATCCTTGTCTGGTTTTGGGATCAAGGTGATGCTGGCCTCATAAAATGAGTGTGGAAGTTTTCCTTCTATTTCTATTTTTTGGAACAGTTTCAGGAGAATAGGAATTAGTTCTTCTTTAAATGTTTGGTAGAATTCCCCCAGGAAGCCATCTGGCCCTGGGCTTTTGTTTGTTTGGAGATTTTTGATGAGTGTTTCAATCTCCTTACTGGTTATGGGTCTGTTCAGGTTTTCTATTTCTCCCTGGTTCAGTTGTGGTAGTTTATATGTCTCTAGGAATGCATCCATTTCCTCCAGATTGTCAAATTTGTTTGTGTAAAGTTGCTTATAGTATGTTCTTATAATTGTTTATATTTCTTTGGTGTTTGTTGTGATCTCTCCTCTTTCATTCATGATTTTATTTATTTGGGTCCTTTCTCTTTTCTTTTTGATAAGTCTGGCCAGGGGTTTATCAATCTTATTAATTCTTTCGAAGAACCAGCTCCTAGTTTCGTTGATTTGTTCTATTGTTTTTTTGGTTTCTATTTCATTGATTTCAGCTCTGATCTTTATGATTTCTCTTCTTCTGCTGGGTTTAGGGTTTCTTTCTTGTTCTTTCTCCAGCTCCTTTAGGTGTGGGGTTAGGTTGTGTACTTTAGACCTTTCTTGTTTCTTGAGAAAGGCTTGTACCGCTATATATTTTACTCTCAGGACTGCCTTTGCTGTGTCCCACAGATTTTGAACTGTTGTGTTTTCATTATCATTTGTTTCCATGAATTTTTTCAATTCTTCTTTAATTTCCTGGTTGACCCATTTATTCTTTAAAAGGATGCTGTTTAGTCTCCATGTATATGGGTTCTTTCCAAATTTCCTCTTGTGATTGAGTTCTAGCTTTAGAGCATTGTGGTCTGAAAATATGCAGGGAATGGTCCCAATCTTTTGATTCTGGTTGACACCTGATTTAGGACCGAGGATGTGATCTATTCTGGAGAATGTTCCATGTGCACTAGAGAAGAATGTGTATTCTGTTGCTTTGGGATGAAATGTTCTGAATATATCTGTGATGTCCATCTGGTCCAGTGTGTCATTTAAGACCTTTATTTCCTTGTTAATCTTTTGCTTGGATGATCTGTCCATTTCAGTGAGGGGAGTGTTAAAATCCCCTACTATTATTGTATTCTTGTCGATGTGTTTCTTTGATTTTGTTATTAATTGGTTTATATAGTTGGCTGCTCCCACGTTAGGGGCATAGATATTTAAAATCGTTAGATCTTCTTGTTGGACAGATCCTTTGAGTATGATATAGTGTCCTTCCTCATCTCTTATTATAGTCTTTGGCTTAAAATCTAATTGATCTGATATAAGGATTGCCACCCCTGCTTTCTTCTGATGTCCATTAGCATGGTAAATTCTTTTCTACCCCCTCACTTTAAATCTGGAGGTGTCTTCAGGTCTAAAATGAGTTCTTTGTAGGCAACATATAGATGGGTTTTGTTTTTTTATCCATTCTGATACCCTGTGTCTTTTGATTGAGGCATTTAGCCCATTCACATTCAGGGTAACTATTGAGAGATATGAATTTAGTGCCATTGTATTGCCTGTAAGGTGACTGTTATTGTATATTGTCTCTGTTCCTTTCTGATCTACTACTTTTAAGCTCTCTCTTTGCTTAGAGGACCCCTTTCAATATTTCCTGTAGAGCTGGTTTGCTGTTTGCAAATTCTTTCAGTTTTTGTTTGTCCTGGAAGCTTTTTAATCTCTCCTTCTATTTTCAATGATAGCCTAGCTGGATATAGGATTCTTGGCTGCATGTTTTACTCGTTTCGTGCTCTGAATATATCATGCCAGCTCTTTCTGGCCTGCCAGGTCTCTGTGGATAAGTCTGCTGCCAATCTAATATTTTTACCATTGTATGTTACAGACTTCTTTTCCCGGGCTGCTTTCAGGATTTTCTCTTTGTCACTAAGACTTGTCAATTTTACTATTAGGTGACAGGGTGTGGACCTATTCTTATTGATTTTGAGGGGGGTTCTCTGCACCTCCTCGATTTTGATGCTTGTTCCCTTTGCCATATTAGGGAAATTCTCTCCAATAATTCTTTCCAATATACCTTCTGCTCCCCCTCTCTCTTTCTTCTTCTTCTGGAATCCCAATTATTCTAATGTTGTTTCATCTTATGGTGTCACTTATCTCTCGAATTCTCCCCTCGTGGGCCAGTAGCTGTTTGTCCATCTTTTGCTCAGCTTCTTTATTTTCTGTCATTTGGTCTTCTATATCGCTAATTCTTTCTTCTGCCTCATTTATCCTAGCAGTGAGAGCCTCCATTTTTGATTGCACCTCATTAATAGCTTTTTTTATTTCAACTTGTTAGATTTTAGTTCTTTTATTTCTCCAGAAAGGGCTTTTATATCTCCCAAGAGGGTTTCTCTAATATCTTCCATGCCTTTTTCTAGCCTGGCTAGAACCTTGAGAATTGTCATTCTGAACTCTACATTTGACATATCACCAATGTCTGTATTGATTAGGTCCCTAGCCTTCGTACTTCCTCTTGTTCTTTTTTTTTTGTGGTGAATTTTTCTGCCTTGTCATTTTGTCCAGATAAGAGTATATGAAGGAGCAAGCAAAATACTAAAAGGGTGGCAAAGACCCCAGGAAAATATGCTTTAACCAAATCAGAAGAGATCCCAAATCGTGGGGGGGAGAAAGGGGATAAAAAGAGGTTCAGGAAAAAAAAAAGAAACAATTAAAAAAAGAAAATGAATAAAGAAAAAATATAAAAAAGAAAAAAATATATATATTAGAAAAACTAGTTAAAAAACATTAAAAAAGAAAGGGTAAAAGTTAAAAAAAAAGCAGAAGAAAAAAAAATTGAAAAAAAAATTAAATTAACTGCAAGACTAAAGAATCATGGGGAGAAAGCCATGAGTTCCGTGCTTTGCTTTCTCCTCCTATGGAATTCCGCTGCTTTCCTTGGTATTGAATCTGCACTCCTTGATAGGTGAACTTGGTCCTGACTGGATTTATTGTTGATCTTCTGGGGGAGGGGCCTGTTGTAGTGATTCTCAAGCGTCTTTGCCCCAGGTGGAGTTGCACCGCCCTTACCCCGGGTTGGGCTGAGTATTCCGCTTGGGTTTGCTTTCGGGAGCTTTTGTTCCCTGAGCGCTCTCCGTAGAGTTCCAGAGGACAGGAACTAAGATGGCAGCCTCCCAGTCTCCGGCCCAGATGAGCCGAGAGCTCGGGGCCCCACTCCTCAGTGCGCCTTCAGAGAATAGCGCCCAATTACTCCCATCACCCTGCTTCCGGCCGCTCTCCGAGCTCACCAAGCCTGTGACCGGTTCAAGGTAACCCAGAGCTGAGAGCTCACTCCTCAGCTCTGTCTCTGTAGCCGCCTCCCCCGTTCTAATACCTGCAAGCTCTGTGACACTCAGACACCCCCAATCCTTCTGTGACCCTGCGGGACCTGAGGCCATGCAGACCCCTCATTGGCTTCAACCCAATTTAGCCTCTGGAGTGAGTCCCTCAGCGGAACAGACTTTTAAAAGTCCTTGTTTTGTGCTCCGTTGCTCTGCCGCTTGCCAGGCGCCGGCCCCTTCCCCTGCGGTCTATCTTCCCGTTGCTTTGGATTCACTTCTCCGTCAGTCCTACCTTTCAGAAAGTGGTTGATTTTCTGTTTCTAGAATTGCTGTTCTTCTTCTCTTCGATCTCCCATTGGATTTACAGGTGTTTTCAATCTTTAGATAAGCTATCTAGCTGATCTCCTGCTACCTGATGTAGTCTCAGCCTGCTACTTCTCTGCCATCTTGACTCCTCTCTGAAATAACTATATTTCTAAACAACTAAAAGTATCAATGAAAATCTAAAAGATGAACCATGTTGAGAGGCATGAACTAACATATTTAAAAATAAGATAATAAAGCAGTAATTAAAAATTATTATTTGTGCACAAAGATAGAAATATAGACCAATGGAACCTAATAGAATATCCAGTTTTAGACCCACGCATAAATTGTCATTGATTTATAGCAAAGTATTGTGGCAGTGCCATGAGGGAAAATGTGATCTTTTAGATAAATGCCTTGAGATTAATTGTATATTCTATAAAAATTAATTTGACACCTTCCTCCTACCATGCACCAAAATTTATCCCATATGTACCTGAGTCCTAAAATTGAAAGGTAAAGTTACAAACTTCTAAAGAAAATATGAAAAAAAACCTTCATGATCTTATGTTTGGCAAAGATTTCTTTTTTTTTTTTAAAGATTCTATTTATTTATTTGACAGGCAGAGATCACAAGTAGGCAGAGAGGCAGACAGAGAGAGAGAGGGGGAAGAAGGCTCCCTGCTGAGCAGAGATCCCGATGCAGGGCTTGATCCCAGGACCCTGAGATCATGACCTGAGCCGAAGGCAGAGGCTTTAACCCACTGAGCCACCCAGGCACCCAATTTGGCAAAGATTTCTTAAACAAGAACACACTAATGCACACGTGCACAATCACTAACCATGAAGTGAAAGACCGATGCATTAGATTTGATGAAAATTGATAATTTTTTTAATCAAAACATACCATTAAGAGAGCTATCATGCAAACTGCAGTGTGGGGATTTGTAATCATAGATCTGGCAAAGAAACTGTATCCGAAAAATAATTGGATATTAAAAATACCACAAATTAATAAGACAAGTACAACAATACAATTTAAACACATCAAAGGACTTATTTCACAGGTGGCCAGAAAGCATTAGAAAATGTGTTGTTCTTGTCATTATTTATCATCAGGGAAATGCAAATTAAAACCATACTAACCCCTATATGCCCACCTGAATGACTAAAATTTTAAATATGTGACAATGTCAAGTGCAGGTGAAGAAATAAAGCCATAGGATCTCTCACACAATGTTGATGGTAGTTCAAATTGGTAAAACAGCTTTAAAAACTGTACAGTAATATCAACTAAAGTTGAGTGAATGCATACACAGTGGCTTGGCTATTTTCATTCTTGCTAAATATGTAACAGAAGGCATGCACACTCCACCAAGAGACACATACACAAATGTTCAGGGAACTTTATTCATAATTTCTAAAAACTAGGAAGAGCCCAAATGTCCATTATCATCAATGAATTGCTACAAATTCATAGAATGGCTTATCAGTTAACGGTGAAAGAAATGAACGAGGGCTATGGAACAATCAAGTGAATAAATCTATAATCATAACAATGAGCAAAAAAACCCAAAATAAAATAAAAAATAGACACACAGGAATTCACACCACTCTATTCCATTCATATAAAGAGATGAAAAGTGGTCTAAGATGGTAGATATTATAGTGATTCCTTTTAGGAGTTGACTGTGAGGCAAGGGATGTGGTTGTCTCTATATTCTTAGAGATGATTACATGCCTTTAATCATTTTTGACAAATTTTCAACATATATACTTAGTAGTTATTTCCATATTACATATGGTAAACTTTAATAAAAAGGTAACAGAAATGTTTGAAATATTTCCCAAATTTGTTTTATATATACTGCAGTGTCCATTGGAAGACACACCTACTGCTTTTTCGATTCTTTGTTGAACATTGACTTTATCCCAGTGTATTGTGCCAATTATGGTTGGAAGAGAAAAATGACTGACATCTGGTTTTTGCCCTTGTCCTAACTTACTAATTAATAGAGACAGGAGGAGATGTGAACACAAATAATACAAGGCAGAAAATGATGTGAACCACACTTTGGGCTAAGCAGTGGGGCACCAGATGTCTTCAAAGAAGAGATGGCAACTGAGTTGGACATTGTGGAGGGCTAGTAGATCTAGGCTCAGGATTTGGCATTACGAACAGGGATGTTTGATGGCCCTTGAGCAGGAGTAATGACCAAAAGAGCTACATTGAAGGACAATTGATTTGACATTGAATGGAAGACTAACGCTGCTCTAACAACTCCGTGTATATAGCCAGTCACAAGTACTTAGGTGTGATCTGTATATACAGATTTCTTTCCATATGTCAAGAATCCAAAGAAAAGGAGGTAACTAGCCAAGGTGATGATGCCCAGATCTTGATTTTTTTAGGTACTTGAAGCAGGCCTGCTCTTGCCTCAATCTTCTGGAGTTCTTAGCAGTGGCAGTAAACAAGAAATCCTGCTGAGTACCAGATCATATCCATGCAACAGAAACAGATTCATGTATATGGCTGGGATTGATGTTTTCCTAGAAATAGGCTACATTATAGGTGATTTTTCTCTGCTAAAGCTATGATTTGGGGTGCGTGAGGGTAATAGTAGAGTACTTATGGGGGTGGGACTAGGAACAAGGATGGGAATGGGAAGGGGACATTGTTATCTTAAACAGGGCTTTTTTATGACTTCACCTGTTTTTATGACTGTGACACATCTCCTGAAAAATGATTTCAGGGGATTACACTTCAGGTCATCTGCCTAGTGACTGTTTTAAAGATTCTTGGAGGATGCTTTCTGCTCTGTCCACAGTATGAGCCCTGGGCAATGAGCCAAAGTTGTTTTAAATCTCAGTTGAAAGCTCTGGCTCTTTGCACATGAAAATGTGCCAAAAGGAAGTCTAATAACTTATCAAGTTGAGGCACCTCAGGGAGGTCCAGAAGCAGGAATTTTTGAAAAGGGTTTTAGGGAGCAAGGTTATGAACTCTGGACCCAACTGTAGCCCTTTTTTGAGCTACTATTTGTATTTGGTTAATTGAGTACATTTTTTTTTCCAAAGACAATCAGCCTGAGAGTCCTGAGACCTAGGTTTTCTCAGTGAAACTTTTAAATGGGGGCACCTGCAGGGCTCAGTGGGTTAAGTGTCTGCTTTTGACTCAGATCATGATCTCAAGGTCCTGGGATCAAGCCCTGCTTTGTACTCTCTGCTTAGTGGGGAGTCTGCTTCTCCCTCTCCCTCTGTGCATCTCTCTCTCTCTCTCTCTTTTTCTCCCACTCTCTCTCAAAAATAAATAAATAAAACCTTAAAAAATGAAACTCTTGAATGAATTGTGCTATTGACCAACTCCAGTGATCAGTCAATGCCTCACTTTTCTCCTCTAGAAAATGGAGATGGAATGTGTCTGACATACCTCATTAATATACCTTTAAAGTGAAAATTCTGTTGGAGAGCACAAGATAAATTATCTCAGCAAATTATTTGGCCAGCATCTCTTGGGCACAGTACTAACAGCTACAAGGAATTCAGAAAATACTTAGGAAATATTAATTTTAGTTTCTGGTCATGACCTACCAAGCAAAGGACTACAGGTTCCTTCTAGAATGATGAAGTGGCTACTGTGGTGTATCACTCACATTTCTACCCCTGCCTTTTGTCCTTTTTAGATGGAAGGCTTCATCCCCCAGTTGTATGGAAAGCTGACAGTTCATAGATTGGTATTCCCTATATGTTCCTTGCCCAAGGTCCTTGCCCTTGGACAGAGGGAAGTAAAGGCCCTGACCCTTGCTCACAGCTCCAGAGCTCCCCAAGGGGTTGGCAGTGGCCTGAGAAATAGCTTTGCACTTCTTTGCACAATCTTGCTTCCCCAACAAAATGCCTTGGGCAGCACATATACTAAAATTGGAACTATATGGAGAAGATCAGTGTGGCCCCTACACGAGGCTGGTATGTGAATTCATGAAGCGTCCCCCATTTTCCAACCAATAAAATCTTAATTATGAAAGAAAAAAATGCCTTCATGCAAATCTCTAGATTAGATTAGTGAGCAAATTAAATACTCTGGAATTCTAACTAACTAGAGCATAGGCTGAGCCAAGTATGGTGGGCTCATATCCTATCTTAGGGTTGAAATTCATTTAGGCAAATAATTTTACTTTTCCAATTCTCATATTCTTTATTTGTAGAAGTAAATGGATTCTGATGAAATTTTAAGAGAACACTGTGTGAACCGCTTCACCATGTGTGGTGCATAATAAACAGTTTACACATAAAATTTCTGCTATCACTAGCTCTGTCGCTAATGGTCTAGACCTACGGAATAGTCTTTGACACCTCCGAGCCCCTAATTCCTTACTTGAAAAACTAGTTGGTGGCTTTTTACAACTATTACTTTCTATATTTTTAAAGCTAGGTTTCAAGTATGGTTTTCTTTAAAATCAAATTAAACATGCCATTTAGTTAACCCCAACTCAACAAGATAAGTATACTTGATGAACTCATTTCCCGGAAACAGGTGAGGAACTTGCATGGGAGGAACAAGATACCACCGACTTTAGTCCCTGCCAGAATGAGGGTCTCTTTTGGAATTGTCTGGTCAACAGCACATGGTTTTCTGAGTCTCTGCAGGTGCTTGATCTACCAAGTGTTTTGAATTTTTTCTTCTTTTTTCCTACTGGAAAGATATTATCTACTCCAACTACTCACAGAACATTTGCATTCTTTGCTGTTGGGTTTGAGCAAGAGCCAGGGGCTCTTAACACTTCTTCTGCATGACATCAAGGTGTTTCCTGTGAAATACTGACATGGCCAAGCACTGGATCAAACCTAATTCGTGAACAGATTCTTGTTCCTCTGCTATGCTTTCAATCTCCTCATCTAGGTGTTCGGAAAAGCTTCCTGGGCATCCAATATGTCAACACATCAGCACAGCTTGGATTTTAGCAAAGACCCAACAGAAGGCAGACAACAACAGAACTTGCTGTGACAGAACATGGACATAATCCCTTTCTCACTTCCCCACCCTAATCCCTCACAGCTCATGCAGTACAAACTTGTACAGTGTGCAGTGTACAAGTGAAAAGGGAATCTGAAGGCAGCCTACTTTCCCAACTCTCTCCCTCCCTCACTTATAAATGGGGGATAGGACCAGAGGACAATGTGATGAACTAGTATCTCTAATCTACCATAGGCGAGGTTTTCTACTACGTATGATGCCAGTGCTTAGACTTCTATTGTAAATCTTTTGTGCTCCTTTATTTTCTTTACATGTGTTACATAGTTCCTAGTTAATGGGGAAAGAGTGCTTGGGATGTGTGCCCCTTGTGAGCCTCTGAAGGTATGTTAGCAGGATGTATATATTACATTATTGTCCAAGATTTTCGTCTCATCTCTTGTTTTTCACCCAGTTACTATTATAAAAATATCTATTACACATTTGATTCAGAAGGCTTAGATGCTTGTTCTGGTTCTATCTGTAAGAGTTTATACGACTTTGGTAAGTCAGTTGCCTATCCTGAGCCTCGGTTCATTCATCTGAAAAATGGGAATAATGGCAGGCTGTGCTGAACTTTGGATGAAATTGCATGAGTGTTCTGTGAATTTCAAAAAATGTAATAAGCATATGAAGTAGAATCATGATTTCACAATTTTACCTAAGGCTGCCCTGACCAGAACTTCCCAACCTCTGGACCTCCATCAATAGATATCTGTCCAACTCTGCTATACATAGAGGAAAACATAAGACTCATCTTTCATTACTCTTTGACTGCCATCCTTTATATGACTTCCTGGCAAGTATACAATGGTTTATCTGGTGAGGTAATTATGTTTTCATCAATGGCTAGGGCCCAAAACAAATATCTTTACTGCCTTTTTGAGATAAATTCTTGTAAAAGTCTAGTGTTGGTGCTGTAAGGCATGTCTTTCTATTTAGAAGGGAAAAGAAAGAACTTCCACTGGGCTTCTGATTCCCACTATCTTCCAGATACCACATTGAGAGCTACTTACCCCCTTAGTAGAGTAAACTTTACCCCATATTGAAGAGATCAGCAGTGGAGAGAAGCAGGAAAGATGTGTATATCTCTATAATTTATCTATCCCAGTATAGTTTATCTTCTATCTTTGTGGACCAATTTTTGTAACTGAACTTCCTTATTTTTGTTAGGACAGCATTGGAAGAGAAGATAACTGTAGTCAAGACAAGCCAAACAGTGCTATAAATATAATTACCTTAACTTGAATCTCTGTCATGTCATCTATAATCTGGATCTATCACTGCCTTGTAAGTCCTTGTCATCTTCCACATGGCAGAGGCCAATTCCTCAGGACAAGTGATACTTTCCAGAACATTTAAATACCTCAGCATTTCCATATTTTCCTGCCTGTGGCTTACTGCATAGCATAGCATCTTAGAGCCAGTTTCACATTTGAGAACTCTACCTTCATCCAGAACCGACATGGCACAAATGACTTCCCCATTCAGGAGAATAAGTCATCTATGTAGTTGAAGTGATAGGGCCTCCATAGTATGGAAATTTTGGACATAAGCAATAACATCCCATTAATCCCACTTTTCCCAAGCAATGCCCTCATAGAACAAGTCAGGGGTTTTTCTCAGACACTGAGATAGCTGAGAGTCAGTGAGAGGAAAACCCAGCACAGCTGATTTAGTAACTATGTTAGTAGTCTCTTGAATATCTGTCATGACTTTAAGTATTCAAACACTTCTATTTCATGGTCAGTGTGAACCCTACCACAAGGCCAATTGCTCATGTATCCCCATTTTACATGAGAATGAACAATGTGGGGTTCATAGGGCTTCAGTGTCATTTCATTGCCACAATGTTCATACAGCCTTCTGTCACTGGATTCCAAACAATCTCTTAAACTACATCTTGATTCCTAGATCGATTTATCCCTATAGATAACTAGCAAGCACCTTAGACACCTTGTCACCTTAGACTTCCAAGACATGACATCTAGCTAATTAACATATTGAGAGAGACTCTATATCTGACTGGGCTTGTAATTATCATTTTTGGAAGGAGTGAAAGTGTCATTTTCTCAGGAAAGAAAAAAACAAATAAAATGGATGCCTCATTATGTAGTAGAGAAGCCAGATATTCTGGAAGACATAAGACATGATGCAGTGAAGAGCTGACTGTTACACAGAAGCCTTTTGCTCTACTTCAGATATTTTTGACTGCTTCATTTTTCCAAAATATCACCTGCCTCCCAGATCACACTGATACCACTCATTCCAGCACCCTAACTGAGCTTCCTGAATCACCTGCTTGGAGTCTGATTTGAAGCCTCAGGCTGAACTCTATTCATGTCACATGCCCTCCTTCTTCAGAACTGGATGAAAAGGGAACATGGGATCTGCCTTACTGAGTGGTCATAGGGAAACAGATGATGTGAACTGGGGGTCTGATCAGACTCCCAGAGATAAACCCTGACCAGAAGAAGCAGGAGATGGGAGGGATCAGGCTGATACCTTCATCCTCCTCTCCTTTCTATGAACTACTCTGAGATGTGGTTCTCTATGGAGCTCTCCAGAGAAAGGGATGTGCTAGAAAACCATCCTCACATCACCCAATGGTTTCTCTTTGAGACTGACTGAGAAAGTGACCAGCAGAGTAACTAAATGAATTGTTTCTCAGCTTTTCTTGCTTCACATCTATTTTTTTAAATGCCTGTTGGTTGAACTTGTGCCTGGCCCCCAAGTATGTGTCTGTGCTTTTATCCTTGCCCTGAGCTTTGCTTTTAGAGAATCTAGGCCAAGAGCATGTCTTAGTTACTCTTATTCCATGGTAGCCAGTATAGGTGGTGGGCACATTATACTCCTCAATAAATTCAGAAATACGAAAAAAAAAAGTAAAAAAAAAATTCAGAAATACGAAGTGAAACTGAATGTTTGAAGGAAAATAAATCAACAATCCACAGGGGTGTTGGCATTTGGAATTTGTTTCTTAATGTGACATGAAAGGTTAGCATTAGTAGTAAGAGAGGAAGTATCTGGAAGCAAATCCCCTTTTCTGCATTTTGAAATCACAGTCCTACTACCAGATCCTTTTCAGGTGACCAAAGCTGAGGATCATTCTAGAGAGACTTGAGTTGCTAGGACTTTATTTCCCCTGGCCCTTTCTGGGAAAAACAGACTCAATCAAACAACCAATTCTATGAAATTCCTTTGAAAACAATCCCTTTTCCCTAAGTTGGTGCTGAAATTCTCCCACTCCCTTCTTTTGGCTTACTGTGATCAAAATCAAATTCCAGAGCCTTCTTAAAAAAAGGTCTTGTTTATCCATAGATAGGAATTTAGAAAGATACAAATAAATACATAGATAGGTATGTAAGCACACACACACACAACATAATATTAAATCTTACAATTTCTCTTATATGTTAGTCAATTTTCCTACCTAATTAAGAGCAGAGTGATAGAGCTTGAGGCTATGTTATATTCAACCCACCAGAAAGGGTGTGTATGAGAAAGAATCTGACAGATGTGCATGGGTGGAGACTTGTTATCTTATGCTAAATTTTCTTCTCTAATAGCTGTATGGGTGGGTTGCCAAAACAAGTAACAGTGGGTATGTGATATTCTTTTCTTAAGTGAGATCTTTATCATAGTAATGACACAAGCAAGCTCTTTGTAATCAGAATGGAATATGCCAGAATGTTATAAACCTATCATTGTAGTGATTCTACATTTTTGTCACTACATTTATGATGAGCTCTGTGGAAACCTGTCATGGATGTCATCAGTCCTTTGATCTTCTCATACAATTTGATAATCCCTTCTTGAGGTATGTAGCCATCTTGGTTAACCAGAGACAGTCTAGAACACAAATACATTGCACACCTATTACTTGGTACTCATTGGCTGGGTCATCTTCCTTATTTTCAGTTAATTTATTAAACAATTTGTAAGGTCTCTATCTGCTTTAGAATTCTTGAGCTTCATATGTAATTTATTTAATTTACATACTGAGACTTGGTGTCTCACTTCGTAGAACTTTTGAATCATAAAAAAATTTCATCTCAAGTTTACTTATAGTTATAACCATTCACTAAAATGATATGTTGGCATGAGTCCTGCTACTCAAAAGATGGTCCATAGACTGGCCACATCAGTAACAACTGGGAGCTTGTTAGAAATGCAGCATTTCTGCACTTAGCCCAGATCCACTAAATAAGAGTCTATATTTCACCAGGATCTCCAAATAATTTTGACACACAGAGAAATGTGGACTAGAGGGCTGACACTGGGGAGATCTTCCAGGTCTGATGTCAAGGTTTATTGCAAGCCATCTCCTTCTCAACGGTAAGTTTAGCTCACAGGTGCCAAGTTGATTTTTAGATTACATGAGCTGCTTGGCAGTGAGGAGGTTGGAACTTCACTGCTATAATTAATTGCCAACCAACAAAATGTTTCAACCACTGCCAATGGCTCAAAAGATCTCTTCTACCATATCTTATTTCATAATTTCACATTTTTTTGGTCTACTGGAGAGATTGACTGCTATGGGTCAGCATTTTAGCCATTTCTCAGTCTTCCCATATGTACAATGTCTGTTTGGTTCTGACTGTAGAAGGTTTCCTTATATTGGTTGAGATATAACTCAAGAATACAGAGTTTTTTTGTTGTTGTTTGGGATTATTTGATAAGTGACCCTGGTCAAATTAAGCACTATATTTTATTTCTTCCACCATCTATCAACCAAGTTTGGATTTCTGAAAAATTAACCTTGTTAAATTAACCTTAAATTAACTTGTTAAAAGCAAAAGACTCCAGAAGTCAGATTTTGAATTAAGCCTTGTCTATAGACTTATTTAAATGTCTATTGTGTTTATAATTGAAAGGTTTGAGTATATTTCTTTCAGATTTTGAGAATTTATCTACTGAAACACTGATTTCTTAGGTGTTATTTTCAAACTGAAACACAAATACTTAACCTCATCAGGAACTGTCAGCCTCTGCCCTTTTCCCAACACGTGCTCCACACTCCACATGATGAGTAACCATTGCCCTTGTTTTTTTGATGGAACCAATGAAAATTCAATTGTAATGAAACTCCTCCCACTCTGAATCTGGGTGAGATCTGTGACTGCAGTGACCAATAGGATATTGTAAACATGGCACTAGGCCAATTTCCAGGCCAACTCCATAAATATTGGCAGCTTCTGCTTCCTTGGAACATTCTTTCTTGGATCCCTGAGACGACTGTGCTAGAAATGTGGACAGGCTATATATAGAGATGCGGCACCAAGCCCCAGCTGTGCTAGCCACGCTGGCTCAGACTCCAGACCTATGTGTGAAGAAGCCTCCATATGACTACAGCTCCATCTGCAACCTCACTGTAATTGTATGAAAAATACCAAATGAGGAATACACAGCTTAGTGTCTAAACCTCCAGCATCATGAAAGATAATGCTAAGTTGCTGTATTAAGCCACGGAGCTCTGTGGTTGGTTGTTAAATGTTAATAGATAACCAGAATAGTTGTTCTGTGTCTGAGTGCTGAAACTCTTCATTTCATTAGATGTTTCATATTTCAACATTGGTATCAGTTGAAAGCTCCCTGAAACTTTCATGGAAGTAGCTATTCAGTCCATATGACAGATCCAAAGCAGAAACACAGTTGAGAGAAGCTTTTGGGAAAGGGCAGGACCAGAATGTTGTATGGATTGAGGCTGCCCTGACACCCATAGTAAATGGAAAAAAAAAAAAAAAAAAAAAGAAACACTGGGCATTCGTGTGACCAAAAACACCTTATTTACTTTTCTACTCAGTGAAGAGTTATTAGTTCTTATTATATGACAACTGGGAACATAAGACATTAGATCTCATTCGTCATGGAGGACATATGTTAGGAAGCTTGAAAATATACTGGTAGCCAAACACAGACATTTTTAATAAAAATTGTAATTTATGACTTGTTGCCAAATACAGTATGCCATTTATTAAGATGATGAAAACTAGAATAAGACCAGATTTGGGCAGAAGTGTCATATCATTTCTCTAAAGATAGCTGAGCTCTTGTTCTGTCAACTGCCTTCAGAGCTGGTTATTGCTATGGAGTAAAGGTTTATGTCCTCCCAGTATTCGTGTGTTGAAACCCTAATACCCGATGTGATGGCATTGGGAGGTGGGCCTTATAGGAGGCAATTTGGTCATGAGGATGGCTTCATTTTTGGAATTAGTGCCCTTATAAGAAGAGCCATGGGAGAGAGAATTTCTCTGTCTGCCCTGTGAGGACAGAGCAACGAGTCTATCTGCATACTGGGAAGAGGGCTCTGGCCAGGAATCAAGTCAGTTGGTGCTTTGATCAAGGATTTCCCAGCTTCCAGAACTGTGAGAAATAAACATCTGTTGTTTGAGTCACACAATCTATGACATTTTTTGTGGTGGCAACCTGATGGACTAAGACAGTTATCATCGACACAACCCTGCCTCCTGAGTTTGTAATTTCATATTATTTTTGGTGTCAAATGTATTATCCACACCATTCACCTCTCTATATGAGGCACTTCATATCTATTTCCAAAACTGGCACTCACTTTTAAGGGATGACTTTTTATGAATCTATTCAAATTATATTACTTAGAGCTTATGAGAATTTCATGAGAAGAACCACAAGTTATCTGGAGTAATGAAATATCTTACCATACATTCAAGGGTGCATTAAAAATGACAAAGCTAATCTGGCTTTAAACTTATACTTCATTGATTCTGCCTTTGGCAGGCAGACACAGACACCTCAAGCACTTTCAAATGTGCTATGACTGTTTTCGTCATTGAAGGAAGAGTTATGCTGGATGGAAGCACAGATTCACAGAAGCTGCCACTGCTATCCCCTCTCTACTGGTCGGAGTTTGTCTTTAGAGTATACCTTAGAGGACCATGGATTCCACTGGCCAGATTCAGAAAAGATAGTCGCCATTGCACGTACAAGGACAATGCTCTTCTCTCCTAATGCCTAAACACCGCACGGTGGCCAAACATGGTGCCGAAGAAAGAGTTACCTACAACTCAGCAACTGTGCTGCTGTCAGATGGGAAAGGAAGAACTTTAATAATAGTGTTCCCTTTTTTGGAAAGATTTTCAAAATTTTAAGGAATTAATCTCAAAAGCAACAACAAAAAGATAACTAGAAAATCTCCAAATGTTTGGATATCAAAGAATGCATAGAGTGTTGAGTAAACAGATCTAGACATAATTTGTGATGTTTTCTTATTTCATTTATATAAAGCTCAAAAATGGGCAAAACTAATGTATAATGTTAGAATTCGATATAATAGTTGTGTTTGTGGACATCAGGGCAATGGTGGCAGGGAAGAAGCATGACAGGGGCTTTGGGGCTATTGATCATGATGTATTTTCTACTCTAAGTGTGCATATAGTATAAAAAAGCAATATTTATGACTTCTGCACTTATTATATATGTGTAATTACTATGTGATCTTATAAAAAATAATGCCAGTAAAAAAGGGGAATGGTTGGTAATGGAGATTATTTTTAAAAACTACTCAACAAAATCATGCCCTTTCTATTGCAAACCAAAATAATATCTATAAAATGGAAGGGTGAAGTCTAATTTAGAAAGAGAAATTATATGACTATATATGGCTAGACCTTATAGCAGAAAAATTTCAGTGGAGAAATGTGATAGAAGAAATCACAGAAGTATTTCAAGTGTTTAACTAAATACAAACTTCAAACTTCTACACCACAAGATAATAATGAAAGCATAAATGTCCACAACACATTGGGAAAATAATTTGTCACCATCATGACAAATCAATATCTTAACATATAGTGATCTATTCTTATTTATTTTAAAATAGAAACAAAAAGGAAGCTTCCAGGTAAGGCTAAAAGAGCTCGTAAACAACTATCTTTCATTTCTTGAAGATTTCCATTCCTTTGCTCCACTATGAACCAGATGCTTTCTGAGATAGTGATACCAGATGTCATCTTGGGACATCTTTTTACTCTTCTCACTCTTATATAGATCCCCTGTCTTCTTTGATTATTATTATTTTTATTATTATTATTATTATTATTATTATTTTCAGCATAACAGTATTCATTGTTTTTGCACCACACCCAGTGCTCCATGCAATCGGTGCCCTCTCTAATACCCACCACCTGGTTCCCCCAACCTCCCACCCCCCGCCCCTTCAAAGCCCTCAGATTGTTTTTCAGAGTCCATAGTCTCTCATGGTTCACCTCCCCTTTCAATTTCCCTCAACTCCCTTCTCCTCTCCATCTCCCCTTGTCCTTCATGCTATTTGTTATGCTCCACAAATAAGTGAAACCATATGATAATTGACTCTCTCTGCTTGACTTATTTCACTCAGCATAATCTCTTCCAGTCCTGTCCATGTTGCTACAAAAGTTGGGTATTCATCCTTTCTGATGGAGGCATAATACTCCATAGTGTATATGGACCACATCTTCCTTATCCATTCGTCTGTTGAAGGGCATCTTGGTTCTTTCCACAGTTTGGCGACCTTTTTTCTGATTTCCTCTTCCCTCATTTTGCTGAAGCACATCCTAGAGTACCTTACCTAGAACAGGTACATGTGAAATAAATCTTATGGGTACTTAAATATCTGGAATTTTTTTAAAATTTTGCTTCATTTTTCCTTACATGCAAATCTGTGCTGAATCGAAAGTAGTAGCCTGCCTGCTGGAATCCTGTTTGAGGACATGAGGAATAGGCTTGACTTTTCTCGAGTGTGAACTTTTGCCCGACACCCCTGTTTCTGCTTGCATTCAGTGTTTCTACTTTCCATTTTATCTTCTGTTTCCAAGATGTGAGCTCTTCCTGCACTCTTTACCACATATCACCACTTCTTTCACGCCATTTTCTTTACATATGTTTTTGGTTGCATGGTTCCCTCTGGTGTACTGCATCAATGAGAGCTCCAGCAAGAAACAGATGGGTTTTTACAAAATAAGATGATCTGAAGAAGCTTTAATAAAATTAACAAAGCAGTGAGCAGAGTGTAGGGAGCCACAACAAACAGCAGAGACCCCATGGAATGGAGGAAGAGAGTAATGAGGAGGAACAAATAGGAGAGAGGGTTTTAGGGACAGTTGCCTTTGACACAGGGATGAATTAATCTCCAGCAACCTCAGAGAGAATAATAGATTCCTTAACTCTAAAAATGTCTTTCTGAGGCTCCCTATTGTATTAGCTCAACCAGAAGTCAGGGAGCAAGGACAGCCTTCAATGTAGTCCATGGAGATCAGATTTCTGGGACAGAGATCAGAATGAAAAAAGAGAGAAAGTAGATCTGCAAGGGCAAAGGGAAGATATCCAACACATCTGGTAAATCAGTTGTCATTCTTCTATATGGATTCTTTCTTTCATAAAAGAGTAGATATCTCTCATCTGATACTATCACATCTCTCTGGATAGTTTTATTTGTAGGAGAAAAAAAATGAATGTCCCTAATCAGTCCTCAAGTTATTGAACCCATTTTAATTTTTATATTTTCTTTATACTTTAGTTAATTGTTCTATAAAATGGGGTCTAGTTCATTTTTATCTCTTCTAGTCCATTTCTTTACCACTAAATATTGTTCTGGAGTTCCATTTGTTTACTGTTTAATATTATACCAGCACAATATAATCTATTTGGTTCTGTAAGAAGTACAAAGAAACATATTCACCCTTAATGTTTCTAAAATCTTTGTAATTACTTAGACATTTTAATGGTCCCCCAAAGATGTTTGTGGGCTAATAATTCTGGATCTGTGAATGTTACCTTACGTGGTAAAAAGGACTTTGCAGATCTGATCAAGTTAAAGACCTTAAAGTGGAGAGGTTATTCTGGGTTACTTGGGTGGGCCAAATGCAATCACAAGAGTCCTTATAAAAGAGGGGGCAGTAGGCTTGGAGTCAGAGAAGGAGACGACAGGAGGATGGACTCAGAGAGTGATGTCATTACTGGAAGGGGGTCATGAGCCAGAGAGTGCAAGCAGCCTTTAGAGGCAGGGAAGAGCAAAGAATGGACTCCCTACTGGAGCCTCCAAAAGGAAGGCAGTCTTGCTGACATCTTGATTTTAATCCCAATCACAATTTTTGACTTCTGATCTCAAAAACTATAAGATAAATTTGTGTTGTGTTAAGACACTAGGTTTGTGAGAATTTGTCACAAAGCAATAGGAAAATAATACGGGCCTTCTTCTTTTTCAACTTCTTTTTTTTTTTTTTTTCATGGTGACATTAGAATCATATAATAAAGTAACCATAAGGTAATCTGAAGTTGCAAACCCTCATCCTGATTCTTAAGACTAGGCAGCACCTCTCTTCCCTTCTTTATGCTCACTTTGGGGCACTGCCGTCTTCATGTTCAATGTTAGAACTCTAGTCTCTGTTTGATTCATCAAACATTTCACCTTTTTATCATATAAGGTTTTTCACAGATAAGGTCCTCATAACGTGAAGTTTTTCTTTTGACTTTTCATTCAACTGCTTCTTCATTCTTCAGGACTCACTTATATATCTATTCTCAGGGAATCTCTTCCTCTTCTCCAAGGACAGGTGCCCTGGTTTATCCCATCTCACATCTTTTCAGTCTCATGAGGTATCACAATCAAAATAGTTATTTTTGTATGTATTAGCTGAAGGCTTTTGGGCATTACTTTACAATATGGACTTTAATTTTTGTTGATAAAATCAGAAGTGTTTATCTCGTAGAGTTATTACAGAGAATAGTTGAAGTAATATATTTAGAATTGTTCTTCAAACACAATCAAACTTTGCTGAATCTACTTGAAAATGCTTTTCTCTCATTCTGAATGGCCAGATTCTTGTCTTTCTTCAGATCTGTTTTATTTTATTTTATTGTATAGAATGACACTTACTTTTTTTAATAGTATATCATTAGTTTTTAATGAAGTGTTTGATGATTCATTAGTTGTACAACACCCAATGCTCATCACATCACGTGCCCTCCTTAATACCCATCACCTGACTACCCCATTCCCCTGTGCCCACTCCCTTCTGTAACCCTCAGTTTGTTTCCCAGAGTCAAGAGTCTCTCAAGGTTTGTCTCCCTCTCTGATTTCTTCCTGTTCAGTTCTTTTCTTTAGATCTGTTTTAAATGTAATCTCTTCAGAGGACAGGTGTCTTCCTAGAAGCAGGAAGTGAGAAAAATTTATCCAAGATTAGAAATTCCAGCCACTCTACCTACCTACCACTCAGGCTTTGTGTGAAGGAAAGAGAAGTATGGGAGGAAGAGAAGTCAGAGCACCACTTCCTGGCAGCTCTGCTGGGGAAACAAAAAAGACCCAATGAAAGAGATGGTTGTACAGGATAGCTAGAACAATAGAAATTCTAACAAATATGACTTGGCCCCAAACGTAGCAGAGAAGAGACAGAGAAAACTCTAAGACTCAAAGGGGCCACAAAACTCAGACAATGGTGATCCTAAGGCCACCTAGACCAAGGCTGAAGACCACAGTGGAGATCCCACAATGACCCACAATCACTGGCATAACCCTAGAGACAGAAAACCCTCAGGAGAACTGAGGCCATTTCCCTCCAGCAGAGTGGTGACTTAGAAAAAAATATTAAGTGATAGATACACAATGAAGTTATATTTCTTAGACATCTCTAGATTGAGCAATAATGCCTTCTAAAATTATTCTATAGTCTTTCTCTCCTATTGGTTTCATGAGAACTGGGACAAGAGTTAGCCTGACACATTTCTCATAAACCAAACTTTAATAAAAACTTTTAGATGAATGACTAGAGCAGATATTGACATATCCCTTAGTAAGCATTCACATGTGAATTCACACTATACTTTCCACATTCAAAAAGAACTTTAGAATTACCTTTTTGTCTTGTATTTCAGAATCAGTTTTATATGCCTGTGGTGGAGGGAGGGAAGAAAAAGAGTTATTGAAAAGGTCTAAAATCAAACATGTTTTAATGAAAATGCTTTCTTCTTTGGGAGTGAATCTGAAATTTGGTGTACCAATATATAATCAAGGCCAACTTATATTGAAAATAATACTGGGCTTTGTCTGAGCCCACTGACAATGAAAATATGGCTGGAAAATACAGCTGGACAGAATTAAGTTTGTTTCCTTCCACAGTGGTAAATGAGGTCAGTGTCTGGAATAAGATACTATGTCCAGTTATGTTTAGTCAACCTGGTGAACTGCTTCCAACCCTATCTCAAAGTATCAGGGGTTTGAAGGGCTTTACTGCCCCTCTTCCAGCAATAAATCTTCTTAACCAATAAAGAGGACATATCCTGGTTTACCATTTGAAAATATGGAGCCTTTACTTCCAGAAGCAATGTTCAAATAGTGAATATATATTTTAAATAAAAACAACAACAAGGGCCCCTGGGTGGCTCAGTGGGTTAAGCCTCTGCCTTCGGCCCAGTCATGATTTCAGGGTCCTGGGATCGAGCCCCACATTGGGCTCTCTGCTCAGCGGGGAGCCTGCTTCTCCCTCTCTCTCTGCCTGCTTGCGATCTCTGTCTGTTAAATAAATAAACAAAATCTTAAAAAAAAGAATTGTTTAAAAACAACAACAACAACAAAAGATTTTGAAACAGTTAGTTCTATACCCTCATTTGGCAGATATGGAAACTGAGCCACAGGGAGTGATTCTACCATGAGAGTTAAGGTTACAAGACACATCTTCTAAATTGCAATACAAAATTTTTTCCAGAATATTGCCTTTCACTTCATAACAAAGGAAAAAATATTTAGAAGATTATCTGCATCTTTTATAAGGCTCACAAATATTTCTGTGCTTCTATTGTTTGGTGGGAGATCTTGTGGTTAGGAACAAGCCTGGGCCAAGAGCCACATTGCATGGCTGAATAGAAATCTGAAAAGATCTTTAATTGTACCATTTTTAAGATAAACAATTCATTCAAGTGTGTTTAAAAATCAGAGCAAATGATTCATCTTGATGTGGATCTGGCTACAAAAAGGAACGTATCCCTGGGTGGGATTAGAAAGAAAACCTTTCTTTCTTTTTTTTTAAATACAGTATTCCTGCCCAGATGAAATGAAGGTACTCACAGAGCCTGATTGCCGTGATTTCAGACGATGATCAGTTGACATGGAAAGAGAATCCTAAAGTTCCTGACCTTTCAGGAAGTGTACTGGATGTGAGGTAAAGTTGGTGAAAAGAAGCTGATATTTAAACCAACACACAGTGATTCTTTGGACTTTGGGGGTATTTAGAGTAATTTTCAATTAGTGATGGCAATGGCCTACAAAGAAGTTTCAAACAGGGAAGTGGGGAAGAGCAGACAACTTTTGAGAAGCACTGAACTGAAAGAAAAACTTGTAGGCTGAGCTGAAGGAGGCTTCAGTGGTATAAATATGACCTACACAATAGAAGAACGCAGTCCCACCAGCCAGAATCAGCCCCCTAACGTGTATTTAAATAAGTTATAATGAACATTAAAAATATAAAACATAAGGGGGCAGCCTGATAAACGTAACCACAATAAAATTTAAAACATAAATGCTTAATCATTAAAAGATACCACGAAGAGAGTGAAAAAGATAAGTCACATACAGGACAAAGATATTTTTTAACACATGTAATGGACAAAGAGTTCATGTCCAGAATATAAAAAGAATTCCTATTTATTAAAAGGAAAGAAATGAAAGTAAAATAAAAAGAGACAAAAACAGACATTTCTCAGAAAATAGAAACACAGATGACTCTAACCCTATAGAATGTTGTCAATTAATTGTATTCTCAGAGAAATACGAATCAAACCACTAGCCTGATATTCCATACAAAGCAGTTTGATAAAATTATGCAGCTGGATTATATGAAATGTTGATGAGAATATGGAGAATGGGACTATTATCCCCTGCTAGTGCAGCATAAATTAGCACAACTGTTTTTGATGGGGAGTAAACTTGAACATGTTCATTGCATAATCCATGACAGTTCCTGTCTTCAGTAAACTTGGTCCTGTACCCTGGATCAGGCAACAGGCACCAGATACTCACAACAGTGTCAGCAAAATACTGGGAACAACCAAATGCTCAGGCCAGCTGAAGGACTGAATAAACTGAAGGATTCATAAGCTGAAGTAGTAACCACAGGAAGCAAGAATTCATTCACTATCAACAGCGATGAATCTCAAACTCATCATGATGGCAAAGGCGCATATATGATCATCCTCTTTACATGAAGGACCAAAACCAACCAAAACTAGATAATTTATTAAATGCAGATACATCACTAGGTGGTGAAAGTACAGAGAAAAGCAAGGAAATGATTTAGATAAAATTGAGGATTAGGGTTACCCCTTGCAGGGAGGAAAAGAGGCGGGAGAAGATAGACAGATGGCCACAACACTTGGTTGGGTATTGACTACACAGGCATTAGCCATGAGAATGTGTCCTATAGGCTTTATAATGTTTGATATATTTCAATATAAAAATGCCTCCAGGGGCGCCTGGGTGGCTCAGTGGGTTAAAGCCTCGGCCTTCAGCTCAGGTCATGATCCCAGGATCCTGGGATCGAGCCCCGAATCAGGCTCTCTGCTCAGCGGGGAGCCTGCTCCCTCCTCTCTCTCTGCCTGCCTCTCTGCCTCCTTGTGATCTCTGTCTGTCAAATAAATAAATAAAATCTTAAAAAAAAAAGTGCCCCCCAAATCAGTAAGCTGGAGAAGAGAAAGAATAACAAAGTAGTAGAGGGAGAAAACAAGATTGAATATATACATTGGACATATATAGAGAGAACATATATTGAAAATATATATAGATTATAGATTATATTATATATACAGAGTATGGATTATATTATATAGAGGTTATGGATTATATTATATATAATATATAGATATAGATATCTAGATATCTAGATATCTCCATATATATTGACTAGAGACATCAATCGATCGACTGATCAATCCGTCTCCTACTGGATGACCCCAGCACCACTCTGCTAACTCAGTTGTGTCTGCCACCTCTCAGGGAAGGTGTTTTTTGTTTGTTTGTTTGTTTGTTTTGGTTCAGCCACCTAGTCATCCCATTCAAATCTACCCTGTGCATTCTGGGTTGAAAACATTAGTGTTTCATGAGAAACCATGGTAAATAATCAGACTCTCTACTCTACTGTTTCTAACCAGCTCATCATGAGCAGTTTCACTGGTGCGAATATATGCATTTTCTGTTCAGTATACCACACCCATACAGTTCTAGCTAAAGTGGCCTTTTCTTTTCTTTTTTTTTTTAAGATTTTATTTATTTATTTGACAGACAGAAATCACAAGTAGGCAGAGAGGCAGGCAGAGAGGGAGAGAGGAGGAAGCAGGTTCGCTGCTGAGCAGAGAGCCCGACGAGGGGCTCAATCCCAGGACCCTGAGATCATGACCTAAGCTGAAGACCGAGGCTTTAACCCACTGAGCCACCCAAGCACCCCTAAAGTGGCCTTTTCTAGGGGAGAGGGGGATCATAATTAATTTTGCCTACCCAGATAATCAGAACCTCAGTCATACTTGTTAGGAAGGTGGGTTTGAATCTAGATGCAGTGCTAATTTGCCATATTGTATTTGACAGTTTGATTTACTCATATGGACTAGTTTCCTCATTTAAATGGAAATAGTCATTCCAGACTGTGCCGTTGTGAGAACACAAGCAGGATCACAGAGTACATTCTCTGGCACACCTCAGCAACAGCCTTGAAAGCTGTCAGATCCGTTCCAACGAGCGCGTATGTATACGGAATATTTCCTGGAGAGCCTTTCTTACTTTAGACTGATTGAACTTCACACTATGGTTGGAGAATTTTATAAAGTTGAGCAGAAGGTTCATCTTATGTGTGTTTGTGTGTGTTCCCAAAACAAACTCTAAATGATGTATAGGAACAACAACTTCCAATTTCTGAGCCCTAAGAATTAAAACATTCTTATCCACTTTTGCGCATTCTACTGCATTTCTTTCTGCCTTGTTTCTGCATTGCCAGGGATGTTTTTATATATCAGAGCACGTCTCAGGGATTGAGGAGAATGCACAACTCCTAGTTTGCAATCAAACTTCAGTTTTCATTATCTGTAACTACGCTGGGGTCTTTGTTTAAAATGCGCTGAATTTAAGAAGGTTCTCTCTGTCTTCAATACATTCAGCAACAAGTCTGCTGGCAGTGGCTTATCACCAGGGAATTGTACTGAGTTGTGCCTGCTGTACTGTTCTGCTCTCTCTCTCTCTCCTTGTGCATTACATCTTCATCTCTTAACAATGATCTCTGTGTTCTGCTTTTGAACCAACATGGCCAAATTGAGATTTATATCCATTCCTTTTGGCAAGAAGGAAATCTAAGAAATACCCCTGTTTCAGAGATGCCTGAACTCAATTGTTATACGCTTTAAAAACTGAGGATTTTACTCTTGAAATATTTTATAGTAATGACGGTAGAAGAGAAACAAGTACAATTCAGAATGACCCAAGGACTTTTTTGGTTCTGTTTTCAACTAACGAGAAAAGGTAAAATCTGATTAAACTCTATGAGCTGTTCACTAACATATCTCCTGTGTCTAGCATGGTGTTTGGAGTTAGATCTTCTATAAGGCAGCCAGCCATTCAGCAATATTCATTTGGATGGATTGATGCGTTCATGAGTTAATAAAACTGATATGTGAACAGCAAATGGAACATTTCGTTTTAAGCCTTGACAGGACCCTGAAAGCCCTGGTTATTATTGAAGGCTTGATTATTGAGAAAATGTATGAGTCCCTAGGAATTCTTGTCAAGATAATATTTTTTAAGATGCTTTTTACTTTAGAATAGTCTCCAATTTACAGAAGAGTTGTGAAGATCAGACAGAGTTCATATAAACTCTACACCATTTTCTCGTTGTTAACGCTGACCACAACAATGGTACATTCGCAACAACAAATGAACCACTGCTGATAGGTTATTATTGACGAAAGTTAACACCTAATTTGGATTTTCTTCATTTTTAGTTAATATGTTCCCAGATCCTACCAAGGGATCTTCTTGCGAAGTGACACAGTCATAGGCATATCTTATTCCTGCAATTCTACAAAGTTTATGGAAGGCTAAAGAGGTAAAAAGTACATTGGTCAACGATACTAAATGATTACTCTGATTAACAGTAATTCACATCTACACTGCAGATTTACAATTCCCAAAGCTGTTCAAGGTAATGATAATCCACTTTCATTCTCGGTAGCAGGGACTTCGGAAAGGGAAGAATCTGACATTCAATAGCTTGTCCAGAGTCCAAAATTCAAACCCAAAACTTCTGACAATACTCTGATGAAAATATGATTCCCAATAAACCCCAAATGTCTCCTGCCTTCATTTGTTCCTTTTTGTTATCATTGATTTAGCTAGAGGGAAACTGAGGCCCCAGAGCAGGGCTCAGCAGACTTTTCTGTGAAGAGAAGGCAGGAATTTTTGAGGTTGTGCAGACCACATGGTCTCTGTCATGAGGACTCAGTTCTGCCATTGTAGAGCCAAAGTAGTCACAGAAAATACACTAACAAGTGAGAGTGCTCCAATAAAACATGATTGACAAAAGCAGGGGGTGAGTGGGATTTGCAACACAGACCAGTTTGCCAACTGCAGCCCTAGACACAGGGCAAATCTCTACAACCATCTGGGATGTGTGTGTGTGTGTGTGTGTTCATACATATGTATGTATCATGTTCATACATATTCATGTATGATATATGTGTGTATATATATTTGGTGATACATAGAACTCAAAATTCATTGATTTGCTTTTGCCATTATTCTTTTAAACTCTCTATCCATGTCTTTTTAATCCTTATGAATGTATCACAAAAATTGTCTCTGTTCTTCGTTAAACTCCTGTTAGCATTGTTCTGGATTTCACTGTAACTTATGATTATCTCTCGCCTAATAGGATTGCTGACCTGCCTCCTAAAAAAGAAGGTAAAGGCAGATCAAAGTATTCTGAAGTTAGGCTTAGGGACATAGGAAGTTGAAATAAGACAGACACTGGACCTGGGTCCATTGAAACTGTAAAGGGTTAGCAAGACACATGCTGAAGTTCCCAAAAAATGAATCACAAATTTCAAAGCCTTCTTATACTGATCTGTGCTGTTTTTACCCAAAGAAGCCCTTCATGATTTTGCTATAATCTATCCCAGAGTGAAAAATCACTTCAAGTGACCCTTTGGGAAAATGTTTCCAACCTTGCCTTTTATTTCATGTTTTTGTGTGCGTGATTTAAAAATATATATACGATTAGAAATCTTGTGTGGTCTTTATCACACACACTATATCAACAAATGATGGGAGAAGCCAAAAATGTGCTATAGGGAATTTTTGAAAGGCTTTCAGGCGATATTTACATAAATTACTTTCCTCTCTTATGTAATCATAATAAAGAAGTTGGATTGAAACTTTAAAATATTTTTCACTATGGAAGTATATTTATATATAGTTTGTGAGTAACAGCATGCTTATAGGTAAATAATACATATGTTTATGTATTTCTACGTATATGAACATACACATACCTATTCATAAAGCAAAGTCAGGAGTTTAAAAGAAAACCAGGTTGCTGGGATATAAAAGCTAAGGAGATTTTCAAGTGTTTCCTGTTATGTGTGGGGTACACCTAACACAATGTAAATTTTCACAATGATTAATGAACAGAAGAATATTCTCTCCTTAAAGTTCCCTTGACTTGCTCAGGACTGTATTTAAGCTCCTTTGGTATTCTAATACTTGCTCAAATGACTGAGTAGAACCCCATTAGAACTTGTCCTCGTGTATAGGTGTAAAAATTTGGGGTATTAAAACGGGCCTCAATTCTTTGCAGCCCCTTCCAACAAAAAGTCTGTTTCCCATTCCTTGACTTTGATCTGGCCTTGTGATATGCTTTGACCAGTGGACTATAATGGAGGCGATTTCATATGATTTCTGAGAAGGGTCTCCGGAGGCCTTGTAGCTTCTGTACTTGTCTCCTTAGAACACTGAGACCATGTGGAGAGAGAGGCCAGTCAACAGTCTGCATTCATCACCAGACATGGAAGTGAAGCTTGTGGGAGCCTCCAGCCCCAGGTAGTCAACCAGATGACTGTGGTCACCTGTATGACCTCAGGTAACCCTAGCAAAGGAACCACCCAGCAAACCTAACAACTCATTCACTGGTGAGGTATAATAAATAATTTTTGGTTTAAGCCATACATGTTAAAAAAGAAAACAAAATATAATTATTTCAGAAAAACCCTAAACATGTTTAGTTTCTGAATTAGGAATATATGAATGCGTGAGTTTGTGTTTCTGTATTTGTTTGTGTTTGTAGGTATAGGTGTTGTGAGGCTACAATGCAAATAATAGTGGGTCACAACTACTATTTATCAGATACCTGATGTGTACAAGACAGTGTATGAGGTACTTTAATGCAAGCAACATATTCTGTAGTTACTCTGATTATGTTATGTATAAGCGTTAGCCAGAGAAGAAGTAAATACCCTCTTCCACTTTGGCACATGAGCAATTTAATTTTCTCTGTTGGCCAGAGAAGGTAACATCACGGAAACACACAAAAGAAAATATTTGCCTTCATAAAATTTTTAAAACTATGGCCAAATGGGTAATAGACAAAATTAAATGATAAATTAAGGGGGAATATTTGCAATTTATATCTCAAAAATCTAATGGTCATAAGCTTTTAGAAATTTTTCTAAAACAAATGTGAAATTCAAACACTCAATAAAGTAGAAACAGATACTATTACTGAAGTTACAATACACTGACATCTAAGGAAGAATGTGCACTCCAAAAAAATATTGAAGCAATAATTGACAATTATATGTTTACTGACCAGAGCTATCATGTTAATTTATCCATTTATTCAAATGACATTGTATAATGCTAAATATCAGGAACTTTGAAAGGGAGAAAAGCATAACCTTTCCCTCAGTTAGTACAGAGCCAAATGGGAGAGACAGAATAATCAAAAGATCAATATAATATAGTGGGTTAGTACTAAGTTCTTGAGGTATGTAGAGCATCAAGTGGTTTAACATGTTCTGTAAAGAAATCCTAGAGAATCCTTCTCACAGGAGGTGCAGACAGAAATTTCTTTTAGCACAAGTTAGAATTTTCCAGATGAAGGAAGTGCCGGGGGAGGGGGGGAAATTATTGGAGGGAAATTGGTGACCATAGGCAAATGCTGAGAGAAGTAGCATACTGTGTGTAGGGAACTACAAGAAGTGTGATAAGAGGCAGAGCTGAAAATGCTAGAAATAAAACTGAGGAGACATTGTACCCGTTCAGTAGTTCTACTCAGTCTGAATTTAACCTGAGGAGGGGCAAGACTGGAGGGAGGAGGAACCAGCAGTCTGTGACATGTTAACTGGATTTTAAATGAACCTTATTCTCTGGAGGGTGAATTTTAGGGGTAAAACTGGGGGCTAAGTGATGATTAGGAAACTGTAGTAGGAGTCCAGAGAGGAAAGATGTAGGGTTAAAGACTGCTCCTGGGTTTAGAGCTCAGTGTATCCATATGAATCTATGAGGGCTTTGGGGTTTTTTTTTTTTTCATTTATTTTATTTCTTTTCAGTGTTCCAAAATTCATTGTTTATGCATTTGTTTTGTTTTGTTTAGAGAGAGGATGGGGGAAGAGGGAGAGGAGATGAGAGAGATTCTCAAGCAGGCTTCACTCCCAGCGTAAGCCCAACACAGGGCTCAATCTTACAACCCTGGGATCATGACCTGAGCTGCAATCAAGAGTCGGACACTTAACACACTGAGCCACCTAATCACCCTGCAATGAGGAGTTTTTTATTCCTTACAGTGGCATACAGATCTAAGATATAGCCAAGATCCCTGCCTCCTGGTAGTTATAGCTTTGAGCAGTCTCCTCTCATTGTGTGTAGGAGGGACCTGTGATTTGCTTTTAATCAATAAAATATGGCAGAGGGGATGCATCTGACATCACTCTCATGATTGTGTTAAAATATATGAGACTCTACCTTGCTAATCAACTTACACCAGAGATTCTTCTTGCTATCTTGACAAATTAAAGGGCCATGTTGGAAAAACCCACATGTCAAGGAATGGTAGGTAACCCTTAGGACCTGTGGACAGCCTTTAACTGATATTGGGCAAGAAGCTGGGGTCATCAGTCCTTCAACAAGGAAATAAATTCTGCCAAAAACCTACATGAACTTCTTTACATAGGGGTAGGAAGTAGATTCATCAGCCATTCCTCCCAGTGAGAATGCAGTCCAACTGACACCTTGAGTAGAGCCTTACAGAAACCCAGTAAAACTCCTGATCCGCAGAAACATGGGAATAAAAACTATGCATTGTTCTAATTTTTTTTAAAGGATTTTATTTATTTATTTGACAGACAGAGATCACAAGTAGGCAGAGAGGCAGGCAGAGAGAGAGAGAGGAGGAAGCAGGCTTCCTGGTGAGCAGAGAGCCCGATGTGGGGCTCGATCCCAGGACCTGGGATCATGACCTGAGCCGAAGGCAGAGGCTTTAACCCGCTGAGCCACCCAGGCACCCCACAATTTTTTTAAAAGATTTTATTTATTTATTTGACAGACAGAGGTCACAAGTAGGCAGAGAGGCAGGCAGAGAGAGAGGGGGAAGCAGGCTCCCCACTGAGCAGACAGCCCAATGTGGGGCTCGATCCCAGGACCCTGGGATCATGACCTGAGCCGAAGGCAGTCTTTAACCCACTGAGCCACCCAGGCGCCCCATTTTTTTTTTAATTTGTGGTAATTTGTTATGCAACAAGAGATAGCTAATAAAATATTTATTACAAAGTTAAATGTATTTCTCTGTGTGGACAGTCAGGCCTCCAGAATACAAAATCATTCTGGAGCTGTTTTAATTTATACCTATCATCTTAGCCATTAATGGTTTGCATAACTTGCCTGTCTTTGAGCCCTCCATAATGGTCTGGTAACTCAGATTCAGTTTATGGAAATTGCCCTTAGCAATATATTTAAGTATTTTTGTTTTCAGTGCCAAAAATGCTGAGTTCTTGAGTGATATTTCTAGGAGTATGGCTCAGCTATCAACCAAAATGCCTTTTCTCTAGTGCACTGATCTCATGCCAAGATGGTAAAATTCCCCAAATCCCCTGAATGCTTTGATTGATTTTAATTACACTGAAGTCTATTGACGTAAAGCTAAGTACCATTTCCAACAGCAACAGTGTTGTCAAGCATTATCAGAAAAATCTGAGAATCGAGGGGAAGTGGCTTCCAAAGGCAAACCCCATTGAGTGGACTTCTTTGTCAATCAACACCTTCTCAGGCTGCCTCTTTGTTGTATATCTGAAGGGCATTCTTCCATTCTCCAGCGCTTTCAGTCTCCTCCCCGAGTGGCATCTCTTTAGCCTCCCGATATTTTGTCTCAGTTGTGAAGCTATTCTAAGCTTCTGAGAAGATTAAGAAATTAACATGCAAGACCATTATAGTTTAATACTCACATTCCTCAGAAATCTACAAAGACAGAAACATGAGAGGGAAGAAAAAGGACACACATCTAGAAGTCATTTCTGAGACCGCTATCATCGCACTATCTCATGATGGTGATCATACCCAAATATCTTAGTAACCCTGGTCCAAGTCCCAATAACTGATTCTAGTAGGCAATCTAGTGTCTAATTGTCATAAGAGAATGGAAAATTTTACAGAATGAAGTCTTCTCCAAGATGCTCTGAGAATGCTGCATTTTTCAGCACAGCCATAAGGACTTGATCTTGGTTTCATGTAAGAATATAAACCTTAATGTGGGTTCCATGTGATGATAGGATTTAGAGGGACAGAAGTTTTGGAAGATTATTTTAAGTGAGGTAAGTGTTCGTAAGACTACAGATTGTATACACAATGGAGAAAGATGGATACGGCCAAGGAGTTTAGGGTGAGCATAAGGGTTGATGGCCAAAGACAAGGAAGAACTCTGCCTTATTGGGATGTAATACTGTAATTTCAAAGGAGTGGAGATAAAGCGAGAATATAATTGGCTAGATGGAACTTTAAACTCCTTAGTGAGAATTATGAACTTAATACCAAGTATCTCCTCTTAAATTTTACCTTTCCTAGGAAGCTCTTCATAGCAGTCCTGTTTGATTTAAGAGCCACACCTTCATTGTATCGTGACTGCATTTTTCACAAGATAATGTAAATATCAATTTACTTGCTCTTCTCCAGTGTCCTCAAGGACAGAGGTAATGACTTCTTTTGTCCAAAAAATGGGGGTGGAATGGGGCAAGAACACAGGCAGGGAGATAGGAAGAAAAGAAAGATGTAAGGTACTAGACTTTTGAGTTAAACGAAACCTCTCATGACATGCCATATACTAGCTTAGCCAGTCAAATCCAGTGTCATCTTCAATTTCTTCATCTGAAGAAAACAGAGTTAATAAAAGCTTTCCAATCATCTTCAAAAGATCCATGTGAGAGTAAAAAAGATATTGAATATAATAATACCTTGGAAAATGGAAAACTACATGAAAGTGACTTGCTATTTGCAGGTTCTTTAGTAAAGAAGGTTCTTTTGTAATCTTCTTAAGTAAAGGTTGTTTTGTAATGCCATTACAGTGCAGTGTTTTGCACTACAAATGCAGTGTTTTGAGAAAACTCATATGCTGTGGGGAAAGAAAGATAACTCTAGTTCCACGGATGGTCATGAAAATGCTATTTATATTATAAAATGTTGGAAATAAGTTAAATGATCAACAATAGGGAGTTGCTTAAAAAACATTCATGTAGGGGCGCCTGGGTGGCTCAGTCTGTTAAAGCCTCGCCTTCGGCTCGGGTCATGATTCCAGGGTCCTGGGATCGAGCCCCGCATCAGGCTCTCTGCTCAGCGGGGAGCCTGCTCCCTCCTCTCTCTCTGCCTGCCTCTCTGCCTACTTGTGATCTCTGTCAAATTAATAAAATCTTTAAAAAAAAATAAATGATTTAAAAAAATTCATGTAGTCGCAAGTTAGACTATTGTGGAGCCAAAATAATGGGGGTAGGAGAATCTTTAATTGTATGGGAAATTAGTAATACTATACAGAAAAGTCTTCAAAATATTACTTAGCAGTGGCCATGTATCTGTGTGTATATGTGAGCACACATAGATGTGTATATATGCAAAGACATGCAAACAAATGTAGTATGGGTTTTCTTATTTTCAATTACCTTTTTTGACAGTTTGTAAATTGTAAATAACAGAACACGTCCCCTTCTGTACCACCAGCCTGTGTTAATCTCATCCCCCTATTTTAGCTTCAGAACAGGGTAGAAAAGGAAGCAGTGATCACTTTCAGCTTCTATGTAGCATGAAGGCTTTTTCAGATGAGGAAGAGGGTGACAGCTCTGTGATCAAGCGATGTTCTCTATCACAAAAATGTGAATGGCAGTGTTACAAACACTTTTTAAAAAGAAAACGTATAGTAGCAGATACATCCTGGTGTGGGAGAGGCTGGAACAGAGTAACACAGTCTCCACTCCACTTGGACTGGGTGCCCATATTCTCACATTGATTCTAGAGAATGAAGGGGAAGGAGCCTTGAAGGGAAGCCACAAGACTCAGGTGTCTGCAGCCCTCCATCCCCAACTAGCTGTATGACTTGAGGCATATTGCTTCAAGTTGTTTCCTCGTCTGTGTGGAGAAGTCCCCTCCGACTCTGAAATGTTTTGTTTTTGTGAGTATGGCAATGTGTTAATCTGGCCACACACCACCCTATATTCTCTGTTTCAGTACATATTTATTCAGTACTCAGGGAGTGTCTCACCCTTTTCAAAGGACCATCTGAGACAAGTAGAACAAAAGAAAGCTATAACGCGCTGCCTTGTGCGCTGGGGTTTATCATCTTGTTTTTCCGCCTGGTGAGGTTAAAGACTAGCATTCATCACTTTATCCATAAGGAAAGGAGGGCCCCATGGGGGTAAAATAATAACAAATAGTTGAGGAGAATTTACACCCAGGTAATTCTGACTCCACAGCCAGGGACTTTCCCACTAACCACGCTTCTGTGTTTCTGAACTTGTTTTAAATGAGAACTTTAAACGCAGAAGGGCAGATGTCTATCTTGCATGAGTATCGGAATGGACTGAATAAAATATTTGTTTAAGGGTGTAAGAAAGAGAGAAAAAAACACTGTAAGGATTTCTGAACTGTGTAGGCTCCCCTCCACTCACAAAAATGAAAGAAAGGAAAAGAGAAAAAAAAAGGGTGGGTAAAGAGGGACAGAAGGAGAAAAGGAAAGAAGGAAGGAAGGAAGGAAGGAAGGAAGGAAGGAAGGAAGGAAGGGAGAAAGAAAAGCAGAGCAAATTTTAGGGCTCTAATGATTCAAATGATTCTTCAGCAAAAACGGCTGGATGAATTGAGGTTGAATTAGTCTCATCGTTCAGCATTTTCCACGTAGGTTTGATGTCAGATTCTTCTCCTGTCTTAATGGGGTCTGTGGTGGGAGGCCAAGGGGGAGGCTAGTGATTGTATTTAATTATGTTCAAAGAAGGATACAGAATACTCAGCAGATGTCAGGCTTACAGCTGGGATCTCATAAAAAATACCGCTCTGCTATCTCGCCTTCTTCATTGCTGTAGCAAAGCCGGGCCCAGAAAATGCCCAGCAGACGCATTGGCTGGGGCTGAGTGAGAAAAGATAACAAATCTTAAGGAAACATGTTGCTTATTATTCCTCATAATGAGAGCTGCCAGGGTGTACACTGAGCAGGCCTCCGGCTGATACCAGGACACAAAGGATCTTAATGCATCCCACACAAGGATGTCATTTGCAATCTGGAGCAACAAAAGAGATGGAAGGTAGGCCTTGTTTCTTGATACTGTATATCCCAGGGAGGACAAATAACAACCACACAGTTTGCTTTCCCAAGCCCCACAGGCATTCAAAAGAAGCCTGTTGACTGCAATTAGGATACCCCTGCTTTTAAAAGCCAACCCTCTCAGCAGGCAGTGAGACTCTATCATGGGCCATGCAGCCCCAGCATGTTTCAGATTTACCATGGAGGCAGGCTCATGGAAGGAGATGATGAGAAAGGAAACCCTAATGACTTAAAATTCACAGCCCCCTCAAGGGGGTCTTCCCTGATGCCTCCCAGATAGAATAGGCTAGTTTCACACTTTGTAGAACCAGGGAAAAAATAATAATAATAAATAAAATACAAAAAAATTTTTAAAAAGCAAAAAAACCCCAAAAAACAAACAAACAAAAAAAAACCCCACATGATTTTCTTCGTAATCCTACCAAACTAAGCCAACTTAAGCCTTCTCTACGAGCTAGTATTCATCTCTCCACCTAAAGACTTTTTCACATCACAATGCTCTGGGGTAGGTTAGGCCAGAAGCTCTGGGGAGTTAATGCCCCAGGATTTATCCTCAACAGCGGAGTGTGGGGATGAATACCTTGGATTCCTCCAAGTTAGTAGGGTGGCACTATGGTGTGCTCTGCATCTCCTAGTGAATCAGAAGCTGAACTGAGCTCAAGATATCACAGTGAGAAGCTGCTCATTTTTACATCCGCTGTTGGCTTTTTTCCTTTCCCTAACTCCCCTACCCATTCTCTCACCTTGATTCCTGAGTTTGCATCCCAAATTTTGCTTGCAGCAAAATGTTTGTCTCAGGCTCTACTTTTGAGGGAAATCCAATTCAGGAAGGTGGCCAGGAGATTTCAGGATCTCCCTCTATGCTTCCATTTGTAAACCTGGGGGTGTACCCCACTGCCTATGGAATCAGTAGAAAAATCTCAGAGTGACATCTGCGATTCTTCTTGGAATGGTCCCACGCTTACCTCCAGACTCATGAAAACCCTTCTTTCTCCAAAACACATTAATTCCAGAATACGCTTTATAATTTCATGATTTTAAGCCTTACTATATGGGCTTACTTCAATCTGAAATCCTCACTTAGCAGCTGTATGTTTTTCTCCTTTGTCTTCTTTAAGTGACTTTTTACTCAATAAGACTTTTTATGTTTTCAAAAGTAGAGTGGAATCTTCCTCCCTAAGTTGGCATAATCTTCTGTATATTCTTACATTAAAAATCATTTACAGCTTTTCCACAAAACTGTGAACGGCTTCAGAATAGGCACTGCCTTTTAATCTTTGTATTCGCAATTTCTATCATGGTGGCTGATACTTAGTACATTACATTAATCAAAATGTATTGTTTGGCTAAATAAATATAGGAACAATATATAAATCCTTGATTTCCGAGGACAGGTCTTGATGATTTTGCTCCTTTGCTCTCCCATTCTAGGTAAGAGGAAATGATACAATTTTCCATTCTAGGTTATCTAGGGAGTCAGTAATGTTTTCTCAAGGATAGGTGACATAAAATATTACAACTTACCAGGCTGGATGCTTTGTTGAAATTCTGAGGTGTGTCTTCCTTTTTTGGCATACGTACCAGAGAACAGCATACTCCATCCTGGCACCTAGCACAGGGAGGGGTGATGACTAAGGCAGTGAGCTTGTTCAGTGAGACCTGGTGAAACAGTAGGAGATTTGGAACCACAGGACCTAAATTCAGCTCATGGTTTTGCTAGAGGTTTTAATCAACTTATTTGAGATTTCTGCCTCTGGGGGCACTGGGGCACTCAGCTGGTTGAGCAACGCACTCTTGGTTTCAGCTCAGGTCATGATTTTAGTGTTGTGAGATTGAGTGCCATATTGGGCTCTGTGCTCAGCACAGAGTTTGCTTTGCTCTCTTCCTCCCCCTGAGCCCCTCCCTCAGCTCATAATTTCTCTCTCTTTCTCTCTCTCCAAAAAAAAAAAAAAAAAAAAAAGAATTTCTGCTTCACTATCTGTAAAATGGTGGTAATATTTCATTTACAATGTACATTGAGATTTTTAATGAAACATCACATGCCAATGCAGTTTGTAAAATGCCATGTGAATATACACGTGTGCATATATACATGTGTCTCTATATACATATATTTATTTATTTATAATTCTTACAATTTTAGTGATAAATGCATTATGTAAAATGGACCTCAAGGAACCAAAATGGATACCACAAAATGCAGCCTAGAGATTCAGGGTTTGATATGGAGCCAGAAATTTGGGTAGACGTTTTGCTTTTGAGCTGAATCCCAAATAATGAGAACCTATCTTAATTTTAAAGAGCTCTGGAAAAGCACCTCCATTGCTCAGATATACTCACAATTTGAAGTGGGGAATTTAGGCAGTGTGCACCTAAATATATAAGGCAATATAAGCACATGTATTTTTTTTCAAAATATTCAGGGAGAAATTTCTGTGATCAAGATAGCACAAACACAGTTTTCTTATTCTAACAAAAGTTGACTCCAGAACTGACACTTGATATCTTCTTCACTCTCCCAGAATAATTCAAGTGGTTTCCCAGGGTGTTGCAAAATTTAATACTTCTGGTTGTGATTATTTCCAGGAAGAGGAATTGTTCCTGCAAGAATATGTGCCAGCAGTGCTATATGGCCTTGGGGTTATGCAATCCCACACACTGACCAGAATGGGATATTTGTGTTCATATTCAGCAGCTAGGATTTATGGGATCCTGTGTGTCATAGGTCTGCACCAAGTTTAGTGATGCAATGAAATGGGGCAAACAGAAATGCTCTGGGAGACATGAGTGAGTGAGCAACCGCAGGTACCAGAAGGAAGTTCAGTCCATCCATATAACCCCAAGTGCAAAAAAAATAAAATTAATGCCAAATGGCATTCCAGAAGCATTTATTATGAGATAGGAGTTTGATGACGTAGATATAGAGGCTTACTGAGGGGATGGGAATTCAGAGCAAGGCATCTAGGCAGTGGGTAAGTATTAGTGAAACTCTGCAATTGAGTCAAAATGCCACAAGCATAAAGGCAAGGAGTCAAGGCCAGAATGTTAGCTTCTAGCAACTGGCTTGAAAAGAATAATTCTGGATCCCAGTTTTAGAGGTAGGGGACCCCAAATAAAAAAAAAGCAAAGGACAAAGAACAAAACAGGGATCTGGTTACCAAATAGGCGGTACAAATGTGGTCCACATCTCAGAAATAGGGTCGAACTGGGTACATAATTAGTGCTTGAAGCTGAGTCCTAGAATACTAGTTACATTGGTTCTGTCTTGAGTTAGAAGATCCCTGAGGACTTGGTCCAAGTAAATCCTGAAAGTTAGACTGAACATGGTCTGGTTTGAGGAAGTAGTGTGAGCAAAGACTAGCAGTCAAGCAGAGACTCATACTGTGAACATGATGGTATGAAAATAACAATTGTCCATCACTGTTTGAGTACATCATAGCATGAAGCACTTTCTGTGTCTCACTAATTGATCCTTCAAAATCACTGTCTCTGCGAAATCAAACCTCCAGTGTCCTACAGCTCCTATGGCTTCCTCTTAGGAGAAGGTTGTTTAGTTTTAGTTTTTGTTTTTTTCTTTTTTCTTTTAGAGTTTTGGGATTAGATCTCTACCAGGGATCTTGTCTTGAAGGCTAAAGTAATGAGTTATTCAAGTTTCATGGTGGAAATTATCCTTTCCCAAATCCAATTACATTCCAGCTGGCAAATAGCATTGGCTGTCTCAAAACACAAACATCTGGAAGAAGGCTTGAATTGGCCATTACCCTGCCTCGTATGTCTGAAACCGTTCTTAGATAGTAGGTTAGGAAGCACGTTTTGGGCTGGACAAGATAAATACATTTTTTTTAACCATTAAATCCCTGAAATACCTTAACGTAGGCCGAGTAAGATATAGAAGTCACAAAAGCCATGAGAGCACCAATTTGTTTGATAATTATACTCAACTACAGCGCTGAGAACAACAAAACCATGGAAGTGTTTTTAATAAATCATATGTTTTGACTCTAAAAGATCAAACTGACAATACATTTATTTGTGGGCTCGTCAGTTAGCTATCTGGAGAGCTCAGTCGTCCAAAGGTTGGTCTGAATAGAGCTGTTATTTGGTCATTATGTTGACCCAGGGACTGGAAAGAAGAAATGAAATTAACATGTTCACATTTAATCTCGACCTTCATTCTTTAAGGATTTCTTTTGTAGGTTTGGCAGGAGACACTGCTATAAAGAAACCCTCAGTCTGAGAAGCTATTGAACTGAGTTCACTAACTCTGAACACCAGCAACCTCTTTACACTTTCTGGTCCTTGGTTTTGTCTGTAAAATGTCGGTGGTAATTGCCAGGGTTAGCTGTGATGTTACAGTAGATAACGTATGCAAAGACATGCCAAAGAGTAGGTGCTCATTACATGGCACTATTTTTTATTGTTGCTGTTATTATTAAGCTATGAAACAGAGATCAGACTGGTACCATACACCAAAAACATTGTTGTTGCCTGAATTGACATCGGTTTACAATGCCCAATCTGTAATAATTAGTGAAGGAGTCAGGAGACAGTTGACATCAGTGAGCGTAAAATGTGTTCCTTTGGATACATCTGGAATTCAGCTGTGGAAAAAGTCCACTCCCCTCCCCCACTTTTAAGAACACCCATACAAATATCAGACAGGGGGTAGCCCACTGTCCTCTTTCTCAGCTCTCATATGGCCCCAAATCTTTGCTCGAGGCTTCCTGCTGAAGTCTGCAAATCTCTTTGCCCTGTTTCCTGTTGGGAAAATACATTTGATAAAATCCCCCATTGTCTGAAATTCTTTTTCTTATTCCAGTCACTTTTAGAGCCAGTGTCTGAAAGACTGGAAGATTAAAGGCAGTTTATTTCCTCTCCAATTCTTTGCCTGCAATTAAATTTAGAAAGCTAGCATGATAATTTTATGAGAAATCAAAGTTACTCATAATGCAAATTTATGTTCCTAAACTTCTAAGGAATTATTCTTCTAATAAAAATATTAGCTACTAATATAATATCAGTAGTTAAATATCTTTTTTTAATTCTTTACACATTAATTTTTCAAACAGATAAATAATCTTTCTGTTACAAATTTTCTGAAACTGTAAATTCTTTGACTCATTCAACAAATGTTTATTGGGTGACTAATATGTCTCAGGCACTGTGGGATTTTTTTCTCCCTGGGAAACTATAATGACAGGACAATTATTTTAATCCCGTCCTCATGGAGCTTAGAATCTAGCAAAAGAAATAGAAATGAAATAATAAATCCATCTAGTATGGTGGAAAGAATGCTTTTTATTAAAGCCAGAAAGTCAGGGGAAGAGGGTATTTGTCTGGTGAATAGACTATGTTTATTTACAAAAATATCTGGATGAACTTTCTCAGTATGAAAAACTCAGGTCCTTAGAGTAATTTAATGGACTTTAATTCAGTGATTCTCAAACCCAGCTGCGTATTAAAATAACACGTGAATTAAAACAACAATAAAAGTACAAGATGATGCTCCACCACCAGAACATCTGATTTCATTGGTTGGGTGAGACCCAAACGGGACTTTTGTAATGCTCACTGAGTGTTTCTAATAGACGATTCCAAGAGTACTATTAATTTGCTGTGCTAGAATGTGAAACCACTCCACCCACCGCCACCACCACTATCAGCGCCCCCAACTTTTCAGGCAAGTTTGAAATACTTGTGCTCTGTTCAGGAAAAGACTAGGGGTCATGTCCTATGGGGAGAAAGGAGGTGTTTAAAACGTGTTCAAAGGTGCAGGTAGCAAGAGGTAGATAACTTGCATGCCACTATCATAGGGATTTGTACACAGAAATGATCGAGAGAAATTTAAGTTCCCTATTAATTCCTAAAATATTTGGAATAGTCTGGACTTCCATGTGTGCAGAGTGAACGGTCAACCCATTTGTATTTAAATATTAGAGAAAATTATGATGCCATTATTCCAGAGGACTTGTGCACTGCCAGGGAACTGGCATCTCTTTCACCTGTAAACAAATAGTTACCTTACCTTACATTACACTGAAATAAGTGTGAAAAAGAAAATGCTGAGAGATCATTTGGCAGGGAAGGGTCAGAAAGAGCTTCCTGGGAAAAACCCAATTTGAGCTGAGACTAAATGGAAAATGCATGTGTGTGTGTGTGTGTGTGTGTGTGTGTGTGTGTGTGTGTGTCTAGCAAGGAACCAATAAATCCAAAGATGGTGAACAGAGAGAGAGTTAGAGAGACAAGCCAGGCAAGTGGGGCAAAGGCAGTTGTGTTAAGTAGAAGATGTGATGGAAGACTGAGCCACGGGAGATGCTGATATTTTACAAGAAGGAACAGAGAGCAGAATAACAAAGGGCAGTCAGAGCAAAGGTAGAAGAATATTATATAAAGACTAAACAGAGGGGTGCCTGGGTGGCTCAGTGAGTTAGAGCCTCTGCCTTTGGTTCAGCAGGGAGCCTGCTTCCCCCTGCCTCTCTGCCTACTTGTGATCTCTGTCAAATAAATCAATAAAATCTTTAAAAAAATAAAAATAAAAATAAAATAAAGACTAAACAGAAGAACTACCCAACTAATCTATGATACCTCCCTACCCACACAAATCACCAAACACTTTACTTAAACCATAACTATGGGAGACTGCCATCATCCTTTTTATCTCATTATCTACCCCATATCTGCAAGTGAGGAGAATAAACCAGATAATCCATGAGAACTCAGGAGGCAGGCTGGCACAGAGTTAAGAGCATAGGCTATGTCATCTCATCATGTATGAAATTTGATTTCAGAAATAACAGGGGACCATGAGTGACTTCTTCTACACTTTGGTTTCCAGCTCTGAAAAGAGGAATAACTACTACCAGTACCTCAAAACATTTGAGGACAATAACTGAAATAATGCATATTTTAACCACACCTTTTAGGTCATTATCATGGTGGTAATGTTAGCATATGAGGATGTAATGTATAATCATATGAATTTACTATCTTCTGAGGAATATAAAATGTTTTATGTAAAGGGATGTGTATTGACTAAGAAATATTGTCAAGGTGTTAGCCAAATCCCACTAGCTATAAAAAAAAAAAAAAGACCTTAGCATTCTTTTCACCTCAATGTTGTCATTAACTTTTTTATTGAATCAATTATTCAAATGCTGATTGAGCCTATCTTTATAAGACATTGTCCTGAGTCTTGAAATGACCACAATGATGAATCACAAATAGCCATTGCCCTAAGTCACTTTGCAAACTGAAGCGTAAACTATAAAGGTATAAAAATGACCAAATTATAAAGCAATACATGGTTGAATGCCATAAAAAGCTAAAAGTTAAGTTAAATTTCAGAGGAGAGAAAAGAAGTGATAAAATTTTGATAATCTATAGTCCTTGACCTTAATATTTCTCTTTTGAAAGGTAACTTTGGAAAAAGTTTCTTCTAGTGTTAGTAACTGAGAGCTCTAATTATGGGCCCTCACAATGCAGAAATATTTGCCTTTTGAAAACTAAGCAGTAAATCAACTAATTTGCCACAAAAGTAGGGCAAGTTAGTTCAAAGCAATGTAGGCACAGAGCTAAAAAAAAAAAAAGTAAGTGAATCAGAAGAGGAATCACAGGAAAATGAGGCACACACACGAAGTGGAAACAAATAGGGTAAAAGTGGATAGAACCCTTAGCCTTTGTTTTGACTTTGAGTTTTTCTGATCCCCACGATAAAGCCGCTCCAAATCTGGAAACACAGATGGAAATGGCTTACCATTATGAGAGTGGTCTTAGCTAAAGATGTGCAAGAGCCTATCTGTTCCCACTGCCAAGAGAATCATGGTTGTAAGTTGCACCATGTGACGTCTGAATCATCAAACTCCTCACATCTGATTCCATGGTCGTGAAGCAACCTCTGATTAAGATTTGGCTTCCCATGTACATCTGCCTACAGGGACTCAAGGGGCTGATTATATAGGCTTTAAGTATATCCAGTTCTCATAAAACTGTGCAGTAGCTTCTGATTATAATTTGGCATCCCGTTCATCTTGACTACATGAAGAAAATAAATTGGTTACATGAACTTGACTATCTCTGATTGTGTGACAGTGATTTCTTATTGTAAATTCAAAAATTGGCATTGTTTTTACACATCAGGCCCAAGAAGTTGGTCCATTTTAATCTATCTCAGCAGATGGATCTGTTCACATGATGACGATAGTAGATATATTGGCTTGCAACATTGAGATTCTGAGATATGGCACATTATTTAGAGTATATATCTCTTCATTACAGAAATGAGAAGCCATAATTTTGCTATTGTGACAAGACCATGATATTGCTCATGAGGGTTTTCTTTTCTCTGAAACTTTAGTTCTGTTCTACCTGGTTCAAGAACTTTCTACCTATCCCCAAAATACTGGGTAGAAGCATGTTTGTGTGGTTGTTTTGTTGTTCGAGCACAGGGTAATATCCTGTGATAAATTTACTACCAATTACAGTGGCTTAAATAAGATAAACATTTCTTTCCCCCAGATGTAACAACCCAAAATTAGGTGCGTGGTCAAATGTAGGTAAATCATTCTACTCCACAAAGTTATCCAAGGATCCAGGCTTGTACAATGGCTCTGCCATCCTCAAAATGTGGCTGGTATTTCAGGATTCAAGGAGGCCGATTCAACTGTTGATCCCATTTTGCATTTCCCAGTAGGTGGGAAGGAGGAAGAGAGGAAATGCAGGATGAGCAACCAAGTCATTTTCTGACATTACAATAAGTTTACTTAAGACTCGGTTCCAGGGCACCTGGGTGGCTCAGTCAGTTAGGCATCTCCCTTCAGCTAAGATCATGATCCCAGGGTCTTGGGACTGAGCCCTCTATCAGGCTTCCTGCTCAGTGGGAAGACTGCTTCTCCCTCTTTCACTCTCCCCTCTCTGCTTATATTCCCTCTCTAGCTCTCTCTCTCTCTCTCTCTGTCAAATAAATAAATAAAATCTTTTAAAAAAATACTCAGTTTCTACTTCAGGATAATGAAAAGTAGTATACCTACATCGTAAGTTTTTTTGTGAATAAGTTAATACACATATATGCTTTGGCAGGAGTAACTGAATATATAGTAAGTACTATATAAGTTATTATTATTAACCTCACTTTATGGTTCTGAAATGGGGCTAATAAGAATAGAGATGTTCACAGAGTGGACATACCTCAGAATGAACTTCAAATATAATGCAGTTGTTACTGTTGTTTTATATTTAGAAAGGTGGTATTATCCCATCCTCTATCATAAAAGATATAGATTCATACAGTGAGAGGAAAAAGGACTATCCTCCACACAATCCCCATACTTTACATTTTAATGTCTTTAATATTAGGGTTTCACTACAAAAGTTGTTCATTTTCTCTTTTATTGAACTTGTCCCCTTCTTTGTAACAAGTTGATCTCTGCTTCTTAATGCTTTGCTTCTCTCCATCTCTTTTCCTCCCTTCTTCTTTCTTTCTCTCTCAACACACACACACACACACACACACACACACACACACACACACACACAGAGTTGCTCTATGATACAGGCAGGAGAGGTATCTAAGAATTTTTCCAGAAATATCTATGATTAGGAATAAACTGGGCACTGACATGATTCTAAAGACCACTAGGATAACAAATGTAGTCAGAAAACTCTCCCTCAAAATTCTGGATTTTTTAAGGATTATTTTCAAAATAGAATTGGGTTACAATTTGCTTGTTAATTCAATAAATATTTATTGATCATATGTAATGAGTCAATATTTGTGTTCAGCATGGGGAATTCCATGGTGAGAAACATCTGGCAGTGAGTGCCACTGCGGTATTAGAACCCACGGGTTGGGGTAATACATACGTTAATGAGAGAATAATACATACAAAGGTGAAGTTATAATCAATGGGCATAGTGTTTCAATGAAGCAAAAATGATTAAGCTCTGGGGATCTGCTATACAACATTATACCTGCAGTAAACAATAATATATTGTACACCTATGTATTTGCTAAGAGGGTAGATTTCTAGGCAAGTGATCTTTCCACAATACTTTTTAAGTGTGAAAATGAATACTAAAAACATTCTATATACATTCCATACCATTCAACCAAGTAAGGGAGTGCGTATTAGACATACATAGGGACAGCTTCTCTAAGGAAAAGCAACTGAGCAGAAATTTTAAATAAGGAGGGGTTTATTGTTTAAGAGTGCAGGGGAGAAGTGGGGAAGAGTGCTCCCGATGACAACCTTGTGGTCAACTGACAGGTTGCATATTGTCTTCCCGATTATTATATATGGTTATTTGTATGTAAGAACACATCATACTACATATTCTATCTTGCAACTTGGGTAATAGGCAATATCATATAAATATGGGGCCTTAGTCCCTTCACCTATAAATTGAGGGGTTACATTAATGTTTCCCCAAGTGTCTTTCAGATTTATCTAAAATTGCGTGACTTCATAAATTTTCACAGATCATGCCAAAAAAAAAAAGTCATACTGGGAGAACAACACATGTTAGACTCATTTTTTGTTAAGTATCAAATGTAAACTTTCAAGGGGTTACTCACTTATAATCAGTACCCGATCATCAAACTAAAACATATTTTTTCAAAACATCAGTTGTTTGATGTGCTGTTCTCACATTTCCTAAACTCACATACGACTGCAGTAATACCTAGTAGTAGAACCAAAAAATGTTTAGTAATTAAATGATAGCAATAAAAATAATTTTAACATTGAAAACATGATAAACACATCTATAAAAATGATAAATATAAAATCAATAATCTTATTAAAGTTTAAAAGAATAATTAAAAAGAATATAAGACCCACAAAGATAATTTCTGGGACTTCAGCAAATTTAAGAAGAAAATAAATTATTTTTGTTAAGGTAGAATAAACATTTGTAGAAGAAAATTTTTATAAACTATCTCATTTAATCTCCACAAATTCAATGAAGTATGTATTATAACTTATTTTAAAGGTATGAAAATTTTCATTTGTTAGATTGTTATCTAGCTCAAAGCAATGTTAAAATTCAGGGATTTTAGTTCTACCGAATCCTTAAATTGAATAGAGTGCTGATTCAAGTATCCTCTTTCTACTAAATGCCTCGTTTGCAACCTATACCCACATTCTGAAAGTCCTAATTTCTTAATTTCTTCTTATCAAAACTCTTTTTTAGAAAAGGAACAGAAACTCACAATGAAATCTCTGTTTGTAACCAGAAGAACAATCCACCCATCTGTCTTTATTAGAATTAGTATCTTGACCTAAAAATTAAAGTTCCATTGATATAATCCCAGTGTCACCATTTAAGAGGATTGGAGAGCTGTCTGCAGGACATAAGTTCATGTCAGTGTCCTGAAAGCCATACATCTCAGACTGTTGCCCAATCTACTCTGGTGTGCAAAACCTTACGAGATCCACTAAGAAAAGTACCCAAGCTGTCTCATTCAAGTTTAACCTTTGTAGCCAAAACTGGACAGGTCAAATTTGAATAACAAATGAAAGGAGACTTTTTGGATGCTATCTTGTCCTCTTTGGATAAAGTTTGAGTGATGGTTAACTAAAATACTTCCTCGACAGAATCAGCCCTAGTCTTTGCCATTCATATAGGATTGCTGTACCCTGAGATGACGATTAGATAGATACATAAATTTGCAAATGAATGCATTTAGTTTTATTGGGTCATGTTGGTTTAAATTGCTTAGTCATTACCACTACCATCAGCAGCTATCAGAGGCTTGTTATGGGTATAATTCTTGTAAAGTCATTCATACCTTTCTACGTCATTTTAACTAACCTCATGGGATGCTTTAGATGTTATTGATGGATTCATAACTATTTGTAGTGTTGTGGTCATCTTCTAATCCACGACTAAGCCCGTCTCTTACTGTTTTCAATTTTGCAAATTCTTTTGATGTCTGAGACCCAGTTCCAGCTTATGGGAGGGAGTTTTCCAATACCTCCAACAAGCAATTCTCAGATACCAGCAACATGTCTGAGAATTCAATTCAACTCTGACACTACCCGCATGGCATCAGATTCTACAGACTGAAGGTTCAGACCTAGAAGACCACACCACGCCCCTTAGGTTGGATTAATTTGCTGGAGTGGCTCACAGAATTCAGAGAAACAGTTTACTTATTATACCAGTTTATTATAAAAGGAAGAAACTCAGAACAGCCAGATGGAAGGGATGCATAGAGCAAGGTATGTGGGAAGAGGCACAGAGCTACCATGCCCTCGTCTAGGCACACTATTTATTGTCTTCCATCTCCATGTGTTCACCAGTTCAAGTCTCTGAACCTCCTCCTTTTGGGTTTTTACTGGAGGCTTCATTACACAGGTGTGATTGATTTTATAATTGGCCAATGGCAACTGATTCAATCTCCAGCACCCCTCCCCTTTCTGGAGGTCAGTGGGGTGGGACTAAAAGTTCCAACCCTCTAATCACATGGTCAGAACCCACTGGCACCACCCCCATCCTTAGGTGCCTTCCCAAAGCCACCTCATTAACGTAACAAAAGACACTTTATTTCTCCCACCATCTAAGAAATTACAAGGGTTTGGGGAGCTCTGTGCCAGAAAAGGGGACAAAGACTAACTATATATTTCATATTACAAATCATAAGATTCCAAAATACTCTCAAATTTTACAACTGTGTTATTTGACATCCTCAAAGTTCTCCAAATGTCCATGTGAAATAAATGTCACAGTATCATATAAGACCTCCATGATAACTAATCCAGACTCTATGTACATTAATAAATCTTTAGCAATTTAAGTGAAGTTATACAAAGTCTAATTGAGAATTACGTGTACTTACAAGTCGGCCATCCTATAGGTCCCGTCTGTTATCCTCTCTGTAATCTCACATATCTGAGGTCAAATCATAGCTCTATAGCTCTTTTTGACCTTGGTCAGTATGTTTTGCCATAAAATAGGAAAAACTACGGGGTTATGAAGATTTAATGACACAATACATGAAAGCAATTAGCATGCTATCTTGCCTGTAGGAAGTAGTCAGTCAATAAATAATAGTAACAACAATACAAAGATGATTTGTTAACCTTAAAAGTAAAATTGTCAGTTATTTTACCAGCAAAATGTTTATTCAGGAATAGCAGAGAATTGCAGTCAGGGATAAGCAAGCTATAGCAAAACCACAGGCAGGCCTGAGAACAAAGGAGAGCAACACTCTTTTATAGGGGAAAGGAGGAGTTTGGAAGGGCTGTTATAAACAAAAAGGCCATTGGACTAAAGTGAGAGTTTGAAGTACAGTAGCTTTTCTTTAGCTGAGTTGTGACAATCTCTCATCCATCCACTGGGCTGCTGCCAGGGGAGAAAACCTTTCTTGCTCTAGCTGGGGCCATGAAGTAGTATCAATTTACAAGGTATGTCTGCTCCGGCTGAGGTCTGTAAATAACAACAGATTGTAGGACAAGAGAGTTCGCCTTTCTGGCCCCCCAACTCTATTTTAGTGGCATTTCCCTGTATTAATTTCCACAGATAGATAGTAATTTATTTTTTCCTTTCTTTTGAATGAAGTAAACTTTGTTTCTTCCTAGAGTTTCCTTATTCAATTTGTAATTTTGTCCTGGAAGACACATAAAATAAACCCATCCCATTTTCGTATATCTCAAGGGAACTGCCTTTAGAAGACACTTAATAAATACCCTAGCAGGTCACCTAAAAGAATAACAATAATAGCCATTAATAATTGTGTTTGGTTTTAGTCTTTGTCTAATGGTATCTGATATATTTATGATAGTTTAGTAAGATAAGAATTGTTGTATTTGATTTTAATATTTAAGGATATGCTGGCCCAGAAGCTTTCAAGATTGTGCTAATAAAAGATAGAGGCAAGACTTAAACCAGGACTCCTTGGCTGTTCCCTCCCCAATGTTTTTCTGCCTACCAGATAAACTGGATTTGGGTTTCAGGGAACAAAAATGCAATATATTAGAGATTTTGTGTATTAGCTCCATCATTTTGTAAGCAGTAAATCTTAAGCCAGTTTTTTTTTCATTTGATGGTAAAATTTTAGGTGCCAATGAGGATCAGTGGGAGACATATTTCTTTTGAAGAGGGTGATTTCTAGAATCCTTTAACTCGTATGAAAGAGATACTGATATATACTTCCACACATATGTCTGAAACTGTTTGCCAGGTTTTGAAATCTTGGGATAGATTCAGATGATATTATTGAAACTGGTTTAAATGGAGGGTTTGGGATTTAGAACTTTCATCAACAGATTGACTAGTTGAAGAGACACATGCTAATCCAAAATAATTAGTGACATTGTAAAGATCTATGATTTGAGGGTGAGCTTGCTTATTACAGATGTTTACAGTGGCTAACAGCTGCAAACATTAGGCAGTCAGGAAGAACATAGCCCAGATGTTGCAATACATTTGAATTCAAGGTGATAAGGAATGCAACATTTGCTTAGTTCTAAGACTTCGAACATGAGTATAAGAGGCCACAAAGGCTTGAAGAATTTTTACTCAAAGGAATAGATACCTGAAAATATGGTGATTAAAAACAACGAACAATATATTTTTTGCTTGCTAGTTCAATAAAAAGTAAAGAGTGTGCCATAGTTCAGTTCTTCCTATAAGAGAACAAAAGACGATCATGTAGCTCCTTCTCTCCCTCCTCTTTGGCACAAGCAGCTGCTGATTACCTTTTCAGGATAACAATAGCAATAATTCACGAAACAGACAGAATCTTCTGGAAGCCCTGAATATGAGGATCATATTAGGCATGAAACACAAGGGAGGAATGTTCTGGCACTGGCACCACACATGGTCACAATAACTACAGAGGCTGAAATCCAAAAAAGAAGAAGAAGAAGAAGAAGAAGAAGAAGAAGAAGAAGCAGCAGCAGCAGCAAGAAGAAGAAGAAGAAGAAGAAGAAGAAGAAGAAGAAGAAGAAGAAGAAGAAGAAGGAAGAAAGAAAAAAAATTCATTATGCAAAATAAAATTCTGTGCTGAAATATTGCATGGCTTCCATAACAATTGTATTATTTGAAAAATAACAGAGCTGCATGCCTCTGTTTTATGTGAAATTTTGGCTTGGTGCTTCTCTCATTTTCAAGAATTTTTTAGTCTTTCTTTCATATTTAATTATATACTAAACTGAAGAATACCAAAGAAAGATTATTTTGTCCCACTGAGAAAATGTCAATATTATACAGTTTATATTAGCTTCTCTCTCTTTTTTTAAACAGCAAAACAAAAACAGATTTCTAGTTCTCTTCAATCTACCTCCCAAATAGCCAATATAGCCAAAATCAACCTGGCAGAATGACAACCAAAACTGCTTTTCTAGTAGAATGTATATTCTAGGGGTAGATAACTGAAATAAACAAGAAATACATATGAGATAATTTCAAAGAGTTTTAGGCCATGAAGAATATAAAACAAAGCAGTGTGATAGAGAGTGGTCTGGAGTGTATTCATTCTCTATTTCTGCATAACAGATTGCCAAGAATTTAGCAATTTAAAGCAGCACAATTTATCAACTCACAGTTTTCCTAGGTCAGGAGTCTGGGCATGCATTAATGGAGCCATCTGCTCAAGGTCTCCTCAGGCCGCTATCAGAGTGTGAACTGAAGTTACATTCTCCTGTGGTGCTCAGGGTAGTCTTCCAAGCTCATTCATGTTGATGGCAGAATTCAGTTCCTTTCAATTGTAGGACGAAGGTCGTTGTTTCCTAGTTGGCTGTTGGCCGGAAGTAGTATCAGCATCTTGAGGCTGCCCTCAGGTCCATGCTATGTGACTCCTATCATGGGCTCTCACAAAATGATTGCTTCTTCCACATAAACAGAAGAATATCTGCTTTCAAAGGGCCTGCCTGCTTAGCTCAGGGTCACTCCAGATAAGTGCCCTTTAGATTAATTTCTAGTCAACTTATTAGGAACACGATTACATCTGTATACTTCCTTGTGCCAAATAACATAGCATAATGATGACAGTAATATCCAAACATATTCACAGGACTCATGCATACTCAAAGACAGTAGATTTATACAAAGTTATAGGTAATTGTGGGTCATCTTAAAATTCCAACCACTACCACAGTGGGTAAGCCCACATTAACTAGCATAGACAAGAAAGACTTCTTAGGGAGGTAGTGTTTGAGTTGAAACGTGAATCTTGAAAAGAAGCCAGCTGTATAATAATCATGGAAAAAAAAATTCCAGCAGAAGAAATAATGTGTATGTAGGCTTTGCTGTAGGAGGTAACTTTGTGGGTGCAAGAAACAGAAGGTCCAAATGCCAAGGGCAAAAAAGATAAGATCATAAAAGATCTGTAGGTCATGCAGTCTTCAAATTTAAGATAATTAATAGGACTGCATTACATGAGTCATGTGAAATTTGAATTCAAAGTTCAATAGAACGTATTAGGGTGATTAAAGCAGTGAAGTACCACACTCTATTTCTTTGCAAAATTTCAAAACCTTTCAGTTTCATTTTTTAAAATTATTTGTTTATTTAAGTAATCTCTACACCCAGCATGGGGCTCAAACTCATGACCCCGAGATCAAGAGTTGCATGCTCTTCCAACTGAGACAGCCAGGCTTTCAGTTTGATTTTTATCATCACTTTATACATTTGATAATTAAAAATGCTCACATGAAGGGCAGTAACTATAGGAAATAGAACTTGACATGCAGTCAGCAAAAAGAGTTTTCTATGTCCTTGCTTGTCACTGTAGGCTGCTCTGACTTCCCTCCAGGAAAATAAAAGACAAAAAAACAAAATGAGTATAGACTTAAAATTTAACTTCAAATTAAATCATTTGCATAGTATAATTTTTTCAGTTTTCAAATGATTTTTCCTAGGTGGTTGAGCATTTTCTGAAGAAAGGAAGAATGAATAACTATATTGAATCATTACAGGGTACCGTATTATTATTTGCCTGCCAATTGGTTCCAGTCATTCACACAAATGCTACATCTGATTTGAAAAAAAAAATTTTAAGTTTTGAAAGTAAACTGATATTTAATCTCCGTGTGGACCAGTAAAGTATCTATTGAGGTTACTGACTTTTCCAACTAAGTAAAATACAGACCTGGAACCAAAAGCTAGATCTGATTTATGACTTCTACTTCTTGAGAAATGGAATAAAAGAGACATCATTTACCTTAACACCAGGGAAAAAAATAGAAAACTGGTCAAAATATGTGAAACTACAGTTCTCAGTCTATTGGGCATCACGTATTAAAGCCCAATGACAACCAAAAACATGGGAAACAAACGTGATGAATCTTATGATCGCCTCAGATTATTGCTTGGAAAGAGTTTTCAGACTATAGTGCAGGAAGAGGGAGCCCAGGCAGAGCTTTGCTGTCTCCATGAGTTGAGGAAAAGAAAGAGGAAGTCCTGGGAAGACAAGATAGCAAGGGTCCACAGGGCAAAATACCAAAGAGGAGAAAGCTTAATAGAAAGAAAATCTTAGACATTAGTGAAGAGTCCCCTTTGAGTACCCACTGGATAGCAATTAGCACATGCACATGAGAAAAGTATCCCTCCCCCCAAATATTGAAAGATTAGGAGGAACAATACCCATAGGTTACATAGTACTAGTAATAGCACCTGTTCCAACCAGTCACAGCAGAAAGTCTCATAAGAACTGGGCATTGAGTAGTATACTCAGAATAACTATGCTTCCATAGTGGGGAAAATTAACCCTATATTAATGACTGCCTATTCTGGCCAAACAAGCCTTAAAGGGAAGACTCAGAGAAACAAATTATTTTCATATAACCTAACCACATTTCATTACAAAGCTCCAGAATATTTCTGGAAAGGCAAAAATCCAATACCCAACCCCCAAAAACCTTCACAATTGTGGCATCCAATAAAACATTAAAAGTTTATAAAGCCAGCAGGAGAATATAATGAATACTGAGGGGAAAAGCTCAATCAGTTGAAACGGATACAAATGAGCACAGAACAAAATTGGTGGACAAGGACATTACATCGGACATTGTAACAGTGTTCTGTATGTTCAAGAATCCAGAAGGGATATTTAAAATATAGAGACATAAAAAGGTATTAAAAAATACTTAAATTGAACTTTTATAGATTAAAACTACAATGTCTGAAATGAATACACTGAACAGGATTAATGGCATAGTAGACACTATAGAAGAAGAGATTACTGAATTTGAAGGTAGAGCAGTAAAAACTATAAAATGAAGCTAATAGAGAAGAAATGACTGAAAAAACTGTTAGGATCAATGAGCTATGGAATTTTAAGAAGCCTAATATATGAATAATTGGAGTTCTCAAATGAAAGATAGGAGAAATAATTTTTGAAGAAAAAATGGCTGAAAGTATTCCAAATTTGTTGAAAATAAGTCTATATATCTAAGAATTTCAATGAACACAAATATCACAAACACAAAGAAAGTGGTAACATGGCCCATTATAATCAAATTGCTTAAATCAGTGATAAAAAGAAGTCTTAAAGTAGCTAAAGAAAAGAAAAGACATTATATACAAAGGAATAAAAGGACAGCTGATTGTCACTGGAACAATGCATAGAAGACAGTAAAGCAACATTTGCTTTTTTTTTTTTTTTTTAAAGATTATTTATCTATCTATTTGACAGAGAAAGAGAGAGATCACAAGCAGGCAGGCAGAGAGAGAGAGGGGAAGCAGGCTCCCCGCCGAGCAGAGAGCCCGATGCGGGGCTTGATCCCAGGACCCTGAGATCACGACCTGTGCCAAAGGCAGAGGCCCAACCCTCTCAGCCACCCAGATGCCCCCAACATTTGCTTTAAATGCAAGACTCAGTTATGTACTCTTTCTAATAAAACAACTTTACATATAAAGACAAAAAAAATAAAAAGATGGAAAACAATAGGTTAACACTAATCAAAGGAAGCAGAGTAGCTTAATTAATTTCAAGCAAAATAGATTTCAAAACAATCCTACATGGAGAAGGAGGGGGCCATCTCATGATAAATGGAACAATTAATGACAATCCTAAATGTTTATGCCTCAAACAACAGAAATTCCAAATATTGAAAGAAAAATTAGTAGAACTTCAAGAAAACATAGACAAATCCAGTATGAGAGTCAGAGATTTCAAGATTATTTCCTCATTAATTGATAGAAAATATACACAGAAAATCAGTAGGATAGGTAAGACTAGAACAATTCTGTCAGCCAACTTAATAGGCATTTACAGACCACTTTACCCAACAACAGTTTGGTAATATTTCTTCTGATGTACACACAAAACATTTGCCAAGATAAACTATATTCTGGGAACTGTCCCCCCAGAAAAGGTAAAGTAATTCAAGTAAAAAATATGTTATTTCCTAACAATAAAACCAGATTAGAGGGGGGCGTGGGTGGCTCAGTTGGTTAGGTGACTACTTTCAGCTCAGGTCATGATTCCAGGGTCCTGGGATCGAGAACCGCATCGGGTTCCCTGCTCACCCAAGAGCCTGCTTCTTCCTCTTCCTTTGCCTGCTGTTCTGCTTACTTGTGCTCTCTATCTCTCTGTCTAATATATTTAAAAAATTAATTAATTAAAAAATTTTTTAAATCTTAAAAAAAATTAGAAATTAATACCAAATATATCTGAAAATCCCTAAACATGGGAAATCATTTAATTTCCAAATAATAACTTGTGCATCACAAGAAGATCAAAAAAGAAATTTTTAAAATTCAGTACTTTGAACTCAATGAAATGAAAACACCAAATGTCAAAATGTGCAGGACGCTGCTAAAACAGAATTAGAGATTAATTTGTAGCCTTAAATATCTATTACTAAGAAAAAAATCTTCTCAATGACCTGGGCTTCCATCTTAAGAAATTAGAATGAATAGCAGCAATGGCCTCAGTCACCAAACTGTGGAAAGAGCCAAGATGTCCTTCAACAGACAAATGGATAAAAAAGATATGGTCCATATATACAATGGAGTATTATGCCTCCATCAGAAAGGATGAATACCCAACTTTTGTATCAACATGGATGGCATTGCAGATTATGCTGAATGAAATAAGTCAAGCAGAGAGAGTCAATTATCATATGGTTTCACTTATTTGTGGAGCATAAGGAATAACACAGAGGACATTGGGAGATGGAGAAGTGAATTGGGGGAAATCGGAGGGGGAGATGAACCATGAGAGACTGTGAACTCTGAGATACAAACTGAGGGTTTTGGAAGGGAAAGGGTTGGGGAGATGGGTGAGCCTGGTGGTGGGTATTAAGGAGGGCATGTAGTGCATGGAGCACTGTCTGTGGTGCATAAACAATGAATTTTGGGACACTGAAAAAAATTTAATTTAATTAAAAAAAAAGAAATTAGAATGAAAGCAAATAAAATCTAAAGTCAGCAATAAAGGAAATAATAAAGACTATGGTGGAAATAAGTGAAATAGAAAATAGAAAAACAATAGCAAATGATAGGAAAAAATATCCAAAACCAAATCAAAAATTAAAAATGACTTCTTTAGGGCACCTGCGTGGCTCAGTTGGTTAAGCATCTGCCTTCGGCTCAGATCATGATCCCAGAGTCCAGGGATCGAGTCCTGCATTGGGCTCCCAGCTCCAGGGGGCGTCTGCTTCTCCCTCTGACCTTCTCCCTGCTCATGCTCTCTCTCACTCTCTCTCTCAAATAAATAAATAAAATTAAATTTAAAAAAGGCTTCTTTAAGGATATCAATAAAATTGCTAAATCTCTGGTTAGATTACATATAACGGGGAATGGAGAAGATACATATTACCAATATTACAATGGCAGATGTGACCAATACAGATGTTATGTATATAAAAAATATCAATGGAATATTATATACAACTTTATGCCAGTAAATTCACCTACTTAGGTGAGATAGAAAAACTATTTGAAAGGCAGTAAACACCAACTTTCATAAAAGAAAATGCAGATAACCTGTATAGCATTGTACTTATCAAAGAAATTGAGTTGTAGTGAGAAAACTTCCCACAAAGAAAACTCCAGGCTAAGTTGTTTTGATAGCGAATTACACCCAGTATTTAAGAAAGAAATAACACAATTTTGCAAAAATTCTTCCATCAACTTGAAGATCACATCCCAAATCATTCTATGAGGTCAGCATTCTTCTGGTACCAAAACCAGATCGAAAAATTAGAAGAAAAATAAGCTAGAGACTTCTATCTTCCATGGAATAAATCCCCCCCCAAAATTTTTTTTTAAAGATGTATTTATTTTAGAGAGAGAATGTGTGAGCGATATGAGTGGTACAAGCAGGGGAGAATTGTGGGGGGTGGTTTTCAGGGAGGAGAGAAGGACAGTTTCTACTGAGCTCAGAGTTCCACTTGGGACTTGACGTCACAACCCTGACATCATGGCTGGGGCTGAAACAAAGAGTTGGAGGCTTAACCAACTGAACCACCCAGGCATCCCTAAGTCCAGAAATTTTTTAATTCAAATTTTGCCTAGCTCAATTCAAATCATAAAAAAAAGATAATAGATCATGATCAAAATAATTTTTTCATAATGCAAGATGGGGTTACTATCTTAATATTTAAATTTCATCAATTTAATTAACCATATTAACAGACTAAAAAAATACATGGTCTCTTCAAAAATGTGGAAAAAAAATTGTCAAAATTCAACATCCATTCCCAAAAAGAAAGTCTCATCCACCTAGAAATAGGAGACACATTCCTTAATCTACTAGAGGGCATTTATGAAAATCATGCAGTTCATACCATATTTTCATGGTGAAAAACCCAGATGCTTTCCCCCGAATGTCAAGAACAAGACAAGGATACTCATTCTTTCACTTCTATTTAAATATTGTAATAGAGGTTTCAGCAAGTACAATAGGTCAAGGAAAAGAAAGTGACGTGGATGTCCACATATGCAGAGTAAAAAAGACTTGAATCCTTTTCCTTCCTGAAGATCACCAGCGTGCTCCAATGTATGTGTTTGATCTTTGTTCCCCTTTAGAATGAGGGAGATCTTGGCCTCACTCCTTTTCATTTTTTTTCCTTAAAGTAGCTGATGTAAAGGTAGAGGAGGTGGAAGGAATCAGGTGTAGAGTGGATGAGAGTAGCACCATTCCAGTAAACAAAACAAATTTACTTTCCAGTTTCTGGTAGCATGGGAAGTGTACACCATTTAGTATTCAAAGATACTTTATCCTTTCTCTCCTGTTTAAAAAACAAGAAAGTCCAAAGAAAATCAGAGTCAGAAAGAACAAATGCTTTTAGGGGGGAAAACAGAATTTATGGAATCGACTATATTACAGGTGTTAGTATATGGATGTAACTCAAATTATTTTCAATCTTAATTTTAATTTTGTCTTTGACTTTTAACCACAGAACAACCGCACTGGTTAGGAGGAGTCCGTCATGGAAATCTACCCCACATTAATCTTAATTTAATGATATCTGTCCTGTGATGTAGGCATTACTATCCTCACATTTCACTTCCTAACCTTAATGTCCCAGACATCATACAGTGAAGGGCAGAACTAGAATGGGAAGCCAGGTCTTTTTTACCACAATTCCCTTGCCTATTCTCATACACAAACATCTTGCTATCCATGTCAATGTTTTCAATCAGCTCTTTCTAGCTAGGTTTAAATACATGTAATTACTGTATTGTAATTGTAATTACTGCCTCTCATGTAGCTATTTTAAAGCAGTTTTAAAGTTAGATAAATTAAATAATTTATATTAAGTCCTATATGTGTGGATTTTCCAACATCCTTCTCTCATCTTTAGCCTGAAATAGAATGTATGAATGAATGTATGAATAGAATGAAGAATAGTACTTTTATAGTCCCTTGTTATTACAGTTCAATACTTTATATACGTACTCTGGATCTGTGTTCTGCCTATAATAGTTTAGGAATACTATGCAGAGGATACAAATTACACATTAGACATAATAATATTATAGTGCACCCCAGGTGGCCTGGCAGATCGAACACAAGATTGTCGAGAAACTGGGGTGAAGTATCCCTTTTTGATGCTTATTCTTTCTTCTAGTTCTTTTCTTCTTTTTTTCCTCTTTCTTTCTTTCTTTCTTTCTTTCTTTCTTTCTTTCTTTCTTTCTTTCTTTCTTTCTTTCTCCTTTTCAGACGACTGAAGTACCATCTTGGCTGTTTCCACAGTTCCATCCATTAGCAAATCCACCGGTACAAGCATTGTGAGTTCAGGCTGGTTTCACCACGAGAAATAATTTTGTAGAGTGAAATCAGGAGTCCAGCTAACAGACTTAAAAGATATGAACGAGTTTATTCAGAGTATATTCTTTTATTTGTTATAATAGAAACTAAGAGGGTAGTTATTAAGTTCTACAAGAGATAAATTATATATAATATATATATTTTTAACCACAGAACAACCACAGAACAATTTATATATATATAAATATATATATAATATATATAATTTATCTCTTGTAGAACTTAATAACTACCCTCTTAGTTTCTATTATAACAAATAAAAGAATATAATTTTTATATATATATTTATTTAATTGTAAATAAAATAAATATATATATATAATTATATAATTTATATATATATATTATATATAATTTATCTCTTTTAGAACTTAATAACTACCCTCTTAGTTTCTATTATAACAAATAAAAGAATATAATTTTTATATATATTTAATTATAAATTTAATTATAAATTTATTTAATTATAAATCATATAAATATACTTTATATATATAAATATATATTTATATATATATATAATTTATCTCTTGTAGAACTTAATAACTACCCTCTTAGTTTCTATTATAACAAATAAAAGAAAGGAGAACCAGAGACTCAAAGAAAAAACACCCAAGTGAGAGCATGACAATGCTGAAATTTGAAATTTCAAGTCTGACTCCCCAAACTCTTATTAGTATGTTTGGTTTTATTAGGTATGTTGCTTTTAGATTCAAATTTCTTAGCTAAAAAAGGAAGTGAATGGTAGTCATTCACGTCCTTCTCCATTACTTACGGGGCTGTTCCACGCTAAACATGTACTATGGATAAAATAGTAAGCGAAACATAGAAATGAAACATAACCTAATAGGAAGACAAAGGAATGTTCGGATGACAAAAGAACAGGGATCCCTGAAAAACTTACTTTGAGCTCACAACTCAAGGGTAAGAGGAACTTTCTCCTTACAAGGATCGGGGAGAGAATGGGCAGGACTCCCTTGGGAAGTGCTGACAGAGGAAAACAGTGGGAACAGACGAGAGGATCATGGCTTTTTCAAGGGCCCAAGTGTTGTCAGTGGAGCTGGATGGAGAGTAGTGGGGTAGATTTCCATGATGGACTCCTCCTAACCAGTGCGGTTGTTCTGTGATTAAAAGTCAAAGACAGACAAGGCCAGCCAGTGGAAAGTGCTTTGTAAATTAGAAATCACTATGTGATGTGAAGATTTGTGGGAGTTTCGTTGGTTTCCTGTGTTAGAAGTCTATAACATTCCCCCCACACCCAAACCATTCTTAAAGTCTTAGCATAAAGTGCAATCTTTTCATGGCATGAAATTGGGGTTCACGGAGAAGCTTCTGTTTCCTCATTGACAGAGTTGGGAACAATTCTCAACAGAAGTTAGCTTAACTCCTGGGGTGAAAATGTGCTTCCGTGCATTAAATATGCAGCCGGTGGCTGTTTCTAAAGAAGCCATCCTCTGACTGACAATATGCATTCATAGTCTGATTCATCATACGTGTGTGTGCTTCTTAGCTGAAGAGGGGAAGAGCCAGAGAAACCCAGGATGTCTCCCAGGACAGAGAACAGAGGAAGATTTTCCTCACTGCAAAACAGAGGAAGAAGGGGAGGGAAACCTGTCAGCTGGTGACTGATGGGTTGGTAGCTGGGTGGTCTTGTGGTGAACTATAACCAATTCCCCTGTGGGTGTCCTGCCTACCTTCCTTCCATGTTTGCTCCCTAAGGAGGACTGGACCACTCCCCCTCTCCATAGCATGTGGTGGGGATCGGGACCCAGCTCCTTCCTCATCAAAACTATTTTCTTTCACTCAGGACACCTGAGAACAATTGCCTGCTGGATCCAAGTTCCACATGCATGTGGAAAATCTCTTAAGACCCCTGACTTGATGGCATGGCTGGTTTAGGATTCCACTGTCAGGTACTGCTTGAAATATTTAATGTTGCTTGGAAAGACGTTATCTCTCGATTAACCCTGCTCTCCATGAAAGGCAACCCTGGGCCAGGAGACATGCGTCAGTGAGGGACCGCCCCCCACCCCCCAGCTTTAGTTCGTTAGTCACCAGGTAGGCAATTTATCAAACGCTCAGAACTCAGCATCCAGATCTGGGAGATGTTCAACTAGAAAATTCCCTTCCAAGTATAGACATAAATTCCTTATTTTGATTGTTTAACTGCAAGTTTAAATGAAAAATGAAACAAGGTCCTTAAATAATAATATAATAAGTGAGGTTTTGCTTTTGTAATGAAAAACAACAACAACAAAAAACCAAAACCAAAACCAAAAACTCACCCACTTCCTAGCAGAGACAACCTGGTTTCTGGAGAAGAGGGTGAGGGAAGCAAAAACAAGAACAGAAGGGAGTGAAAGCCATGAAGCTGGCTTCTAGAACTCAGCCACTGAGGAACTGGGTGCTTTCTCAGGCTCTGGTTTGGGGCCTGAGATGGAGTTTCCTCAGCTGAGAAGTAATATCCTACCACAAGGACCATATAAAGACAATAATGCAGACACACGTCTGTAGCATTTGACATTCTGTAATTCTCATCTGCAATCTCGGTTCCTTCTTGCACCACTTTTTTTTTTTTTTTAAGATTTTTATTCATTTCGTTTGACAGACAGAGATCACAAGTAGGCAGAGAGGCAGGCAGACAGAGAGAGGAGGAAGCAGGCTCCCCGCCGAGCAGAGAGCTCGATGTGGGGCTCGATCCCAGGACCCTGGGATCATGACCCGAGCCGAAAGCAGAGGCTTTAACCCACTGAGCCACCCAGGCGCCCCTCGCGCACCACTTTTAATGAGGATGGACAGAAGCCAGTAGGATTTCTCCTCCGTCACAAAGTCCCATAGTCCTGATGTGGCACAAACATACCCTAAGGCAGGCTCAGGGCTGTGACTCTCCCGTGGAAAGTGCCAGACAGATGTAGAAGTCTCTTAGTATAATAGCACACAAAGCTGTTCGATCTGCCCATAAGGAGTGAAGGTGAGGACGTCAGGGAGAAGCACAGTTAAGTCCAGAGGCACTGGGTGGTGAGGCTGACTCCTGGTGCCCGTGGGTCCCCATACTGCACAACTGGCCCTCTGGTCTTCCTCCTCCACCCCACCCACCGGCACCCACGTCCACCTGTGATCTGCCTTCCTCCCTGGCTTCACAAGCCACCTCATCCATTTCATCCTCTCTGCATTTTTCTCCCACGTTATATTACTGCTACTTCCAAGCCCCTTGTTAGAAAGAGGTGATCAGGGGTGCGTGGGTGGCTCAGCTGGTTAAGCGCCGGACTCCAGATTTCGGCTCAGGCCATGATCTCAGCTTCATAGGATTGAGTCCCGAGCTGGGCTCTGTGCTACAGGGGAAGCCTGCTTAAGAATCTCTCCCTCAATCTCTGCCTCTCATCACTGCATGTTCTCTCTTAAAAAAAAAAAAAAAAAGATGGGGCGCCTGGGTGGCTCAGTGGGTTAAGCCGCTGCCTTCGGCTCAGGTCATGATCCCAGGTCCTGGGTTCAAGCCCCGCATCGGGCTTTCTGCTCAGTGGGGAGCCTGCTTCCTCCTCTCTCTCTGCCTGCCTCTCTGCCTGCTTGTGATTTCTCTCTGTCAAATAAATAAATAAAATCTTTAAAAAAAAAAAAAGAAAAAGAAAAAGAAAAAAGGTGGCCGAGAAGAGGGGGAACCACAGTCATTGTAAGTAACATGGTTTGAACCTAAGCTTAGCTTGTGGACCACTAACTCTACTCAGTGCACCGATGTCCATTGGACAGTGCTTGGAGGACAGGAAAAAAAAGGCCATTATAATTCTTTGATACTGGAATTAAGTTGCTGAAATTAGGGGTCATGCAATATAATTTTTAACGTTTCTGATATCACAGGGTCATTGAAGAGGCTTCATAATTATAGAGGAGTGTAAGAATTGCAGAGCTGGGGGGCGCCTGGGGGGCTCAGCGGGTTAAGCCGCTGCCTTCGGCTCAGGTCATGATCTCAGGGTCCTGGGATCGAGGCCCGCATCGGGCTCTCTGCTCAGCGGGGAGCCTGCTTCCCCCTGCCTCTCTGCCTTCTTGTGATCTCTCTCTTTCTCTCTCTCTGTCAAATAAATAAATAAAATCTTAAAAAAAAAAAAAGAATTGCAGAGCTGTGCCTATGAAACTGGCAATTTGGCATTTTTGCTATGTATCAGATTAGACAATCTTCATTCATTCATTCATTCATTCACTTAGCAGCCCTGCGTAGATCATATTCAGTGTGTCAAGTAATGTGCTGGGGGTCTTAGGACCAAAGACATTGGCTTTGTTTTAGGGGAGAACAGACGTGCTAAGTAGTCATCACACATGCCACTACTCCTTTCATGCTTGTGGCAGACCTCATGTGTCATTGCCAGCACACTTACCCTCAGAAGCCATCTCAGCAATAGTGCAACTGATTCCAGTTTTTAAAGTTGGCTTAAGTGGTCAACACTTTTGTCTAGTGTCACCGCAGAAATACTCACAAATGTATGACTGCGCGTCTACGCTACATTTAAAGTCTGCTTGACGTCCAGTTTCTGCTACACGGATATACGTACCAAGAAACCATAAGCTGCCCTACAGTCTCATACTCAGCCTTCCAGGTGGCTTTATGCCTCAGGTGCCCAGCACTCTGCAAATTGGGAAGAACACAAATGATTTTAGGAGTTGCAAGGATATAAAAGACAAGCTTTTCACTCCTTGTAGAAGGATTGCAATCTCTTTGCAGTCCAGTGTATCTCCAGTTAGAATTTATGGCGCGCACACTCTGTGCCACTGCTCTGTTGGACTGAAGAGTTTAGAACAATGAGAAACCACTTTTGACCTCAGAGTAGTGGAGGAGATAGATGTGGAAGTAAATACCAATCACAATAAAGCAAGGATAGAGGCATACAAAGCTCTAGGAGAATCCAGAGGAGAATATGATTAATTCTGCCAAGGAGCATCATAAAATGGGTGAAAGCTAGGGATATCTGTACTGGATCTTGAAGGGTCAGTGGAATTCAGGAGGCTGAGAAGATGAAAATGAGCTTTCTAATGAGAGAAAGTGTAAGGGAGACAAATACACCAAGTTTTGGAAAAGCATCATGCAAAACAGGGCTGATAAAAAAGTTTGGGCCCAGATTATGAACAGACTTGAATACCAGGTTCATGGTGCTATAAATGAAAGAGTAAATATTACTCCTGACTTGTTTATTCCCATTATTTCCAGTTTGTGTATTTTCTAGGCTGGCTAAATGTGCACAAGCCAAGGAACAGTTGGTTCCTGCCACTAAATGAGCCAGTACATCCACATGGGAAATCTGTTATAACGTTCCAGAAGGAAAAAGAAAAGAAAGGAGGGAGGAAGGAAGTGGGGGAGGGAGGGAGGAAGTGAGGGAGAGGGAGGGAGGAAGGAAGAAAGGAAGGAAGGGAGGGAGGAAGTTAGGAAGGAAGAAAAGAAGGAAGGAGGGGAGGAAAGAAGGAAGGAGGAAGAAGGGAAAGAAAGAGGGAGGGAGAGAGAGACCAATCATAACTGAAAGAAAAGAAGGAAGAGGAGAAAGTAAAGAGGGAAATAAAAAGTAAGAAATCATTTGGGTCCACTGCCAACAAGAGTTAGGAAAGCTGATTTCTTAAGATAAACTGAAGTAAAACAAAATATGCTCCATATGTTGAAACTGTATACTTAGTTTGAGATAAACAAAAACATGTTTGGAGAATAGCTGCCATAATTAAAAAGAAATTAAAAGAAAGAAAGAAAAACCATCTGGGGATAGATACATATTTAAACGCAAGCATACACACACACACACACAGACAAAAACACACAGTGATTTCAAAACTTGATTTTTTCCCTTTTTTTAAGTAAACTCTCTTGTTGCAAAAGAACATTGCAACAGTCTTTACCCAAAGCACCTCATGTCCCAGGCTGGCTGTACAGGGCTACTCAGCATTGCTGAAACGTCAAAAGATCTTTTCATATCCTGTCCTTTGCTTCTGCTTTTTCTTCCTTGCTGTGAATGCCCATCCTCCTCTTCCCCTCTGAACAATCTCAACTTACCCGTGAGCACCCAAATAAAATGTCATCTACTCCCAGCGGTGTGCCAGACACACAGCCAAGTTGAAAATGGCTGTTCACCTGTGGATGTTATGCTTCTGTCTCAGTTTCCCAGGGCTGCTCTAACAAAGTACCACAGACTGGGTGGCCTAAGACAGTAGTTTACTGTTTCATAGTTCTGGAAGCTAGAAGTCAACATCAGAGAGCTAAAATCAGGTTTAGTTCTTTCTGAGGGTTCTGAGGGAGACTCTGTTCCATCCCTTTTTCCTAAGCTCAAATAATGGCTGGCAGTCCTTGGTGTTCTTTGGGCTGTGAATCCATCACTCCAGCCTCTCCCCCATCTTCACATGGTGTGCTCTGTCTCTCCTTGTGTCTCCACACGGCCATCTACTTACAAGGGCATGTCATGTGGAATGAAGGCCCCACCCCACTCCAGTCTGACCCCATTTAACTTAACAAGTCATATCAACAACCACCTCATTGCCAAATAAAGTCATTTTCTGAAGTACTGGGAGTTGGGACTTCAACATACCTTTTTAGGGACACAGTTCAACCCATAACAACATGACTCTCATGGTTTCACTGAAGGAGTCGGGTGTATGCAGGTCTATGTCCCCCATCCCCAGAGAAGTCATGAGAAACTCCATTTCAAAGACTGCACATACACCTTTAACCTTGTGTTTCCCAGGCTGAGCATAATAAACATAGTAAATGGTTCAAATTGAATTCAGTATGGAAAGTTGTGGACAGAGGGGTTCTGACAAAAGGAGGTTAGGAGATAACTAAGTTGAGGGGGAAACACGGAGGACATGGTGACCCTCTTTGTCATGACAGCTGCCAGACAGGGATTTCTTCTGCTATAAGGGGCAAGGTGGTAGAGGAGACTCTTTGCCTAGAATAACCTATGGGATGAACATCTGAGAATAAAAGACCCATGTCTGAGTGTAATTCTGTCTAGGTAGCTATATGGTGTTGATACTGTCACTGCTCCTCTGTTTACTTCCATTTATCCTCAAAAGATGAGAATTAAACTAGAAGGGGAGTAATTTTAACACTGAAAGAGGCATAAGCACTCTTTTTTCAAATGAAATCTTGCCCAAAGCCCCAATTTAAATAGTAGATCTATATGACTCTGTCAAAGGTCTGTGAAGACAGTAAGCCTATAATGTCACTGACTCAGTCATCCCCGAGGATTCTCCACAGGAAGTTCTAAAGAATTCTGGAAGGATAGATTTAAAATCACTTTACAGATGAAAGGCCAGGTTTGGTATGTAGTCATAAACATAGAAGGTCATAGAGGAAAAGGGGTGTGGGGGATGGAGAAGAAGAAGAAAGAGGAGAAGGGGGAGGAGAGGAGGAAGAGGGGGAGGGAGAAAGGGGAGGGTAAAGGGAGGGAATGGATGAAAAAGCCTATTAGAAAATAAAAGTTGCTAGGAAGGAGATGGCAAAGAGGGCTAGAGATCTTGGACACATCTTTCTGTGGCCATAGACAAGTATTTCAAAGTGGTCTCCCAATTTTATCTTTGCCCTCATGTAGTCAATTCTACAAACACTTGACCATTTTCACAAGGACATTGTTGGGTTTAACCATATCATAACTATATGATCACAAAGGCACCATAGTGTCAAGAACAGCCAGAGAATGTGGAAGACTCCATGCAGCTTTCAACTAATGCATCAGAAAGGTCATTATACTCAAGGTCTCAATACCTGAAAAACTAAGTATATAAGTACTGTTCAGCACATTTTGCTCCAGCAGTCATGAATTGATTAAATTTCCCAGGCACACGTTTTGTTGCAGGTGTCTCTTCCTCGGTGAATGTTGGTCCTTCCTTCTGACATGCCCGTCTCTACCTTCACCCCCATCCTTCCTTCCAGATGTAACTTAAACTTAATGTTTTCCAGAAAACCTCTGAACACCTAGGTCCAATCAACCTCTCCCTTCTCCGCGTTATGCCTCTTCTGTAGTTTGTATGAAATCATACAGTTATACTATCACACAGAATTGTAAGCTCTTCATTCAACGGCAGCGTATTTTCAAATAATGAGCTCTTTTGGAGCTCTTTATTTGTGTTTTCTCCCCCATTCTTGTTCACTGTGCCTGGCACAGGATAGGTGTTATAAATGTTTGTTGAATTCACTAATGAATAGGGGAGTTTATTTCAAACTGTTTTGAAGTTTTCGGGTAATCTTGCGAAAGGTGAGAGTAGGCAGAATTTGAATGTCAGTATTCTAATTAACTTGTAGAAGAGAAATGAAATACTGTAGTCAAATCTCTGGTGGCTTTCTTTTCCTGATCCAACCCAGTCATGAAGAGGGAACACACAAAATGGACATTCTTTTTTTTTTTTTCCAAACACCTTGGAAATTAGCCCAAGAGCCAAATGTTTTATTTTAATGGTATGTTTCTTCTCCCACACCACAACTAGTAAACATTTCAGATCACACATATACACAATGTTTGTTTGTATTTGCTATAATTCCCTATGCAACTCCAGATGCTTGGACAATTTAGGCATCTAATACATGTTTGATGAATTAAGGAATAAGGGAAAGAACACTTGAATAAAATGAGCTAAGATTCTGACATCCATTAGCAAGCTGTTACCAGTTTTCATCTTCCTGGTTGGAGTGGAGTCCATCCATTTCAAGACAGAGAGAATGGAAAATGTGCTCCAAATAACCAATCTGTTCAATGATTTTGAATCAATACTTAAAATATAATCACCTGTAAAACATTTGGTATACCAGGAGGTTCTCACTCCAGGTCTGTCCCAACATTGCCATGCGAGATTAACTTTTTGGCCAATAAGACTGAGCTTGGTCCCTCCTGCATTAATATAATATATTCTGACTTCATGATACCTGAGTTTCTTCAGGTCTGATGTAGTCCAATAAGACTCTCACATGATTATACAGGAGGTTGGATGGACAGTAGGTGTACATCCCAGGCAGACTTCTACTTTGTTGTCTTTGTTAGGCAGACATCATCTCAAAGCCTTAATTTAAAGAAATAAATTTTTGTGTCTTTAATTTTCAGGGAAAGCTGTTGGGGGTGGAGGAGTCATCCTCTGTGCCTCAGGCAATGCACCTCTGGCTCCATACTTCTGTCCCTCTCTAGATTCAAAAGTCTGCTAGTAAGTGAACTTCTTCTTAGAAGAAAGCTTCATTCAGCATTATTTGAAAGGAGCATGTCTCTTGGTATAGGAGTGCTAAAAGCTCTCACCCATCACTTCAAGTGGTTTATCAAATGTTTCTTCCAACATTTATTTATTTCCCTGATTGGTGTCAGGGTGGCACGCCATGTCTGAACATACATTCATACAGCAGTTTATAACACACCGTGCCTTTGCATTGTCTTCAGAGAAGCTCACGAGTCTTCGAAGGTCTAGTCAGACTGATTTCTGTTCATTCTTTAGCTAGGGAAATTGAGGCTTAGAACTTTCAAGATTTAGGGAAAGATCGGGGCACCTGGGTGGCTCAGATAGTGAAGAATCTGCCTTCCCCTCAGGTCATGATCCCAGGGTCCTGGGATGATACCCCATGTCGGGCTCCCAGCTCAGCGGGGAGCCTGCTTCTCCCTCTCCCTCTGCCTTTCCCCCTGCTTGTATTCTCTCTGTCTGTCTGTCTCTCTCAAATGAAGAAATAAAATCTTAAAAAAAAAAAAAAGATTTAGGAAAGGATAGATAATGAAAATGGGAGGGATTGTGCCTTGAACCTGTTTGATTTCTAGGTCAAGTCTACTTGATTTCACCACAGCGCTCTAATGAGCATTTACGAAATGGTTTTGCTGGCTCCTGCATTCTTTCCTTCAACATATTTATGGAGCATCTATTATTTGTAAGTATTGTCCCTGGTGTTGGTATTATAATAGTAACAAGTCATTGTTCTTTCCCTCATTGAGTTTATGGCAGGGAAGAAAAAGAGGCATTTGCAATACTTACTAACTCCAAAACGCAAGCAAACAAACACAGTCTCTAACTGGAAGGAATCATCTTGACTTTTGCCTCTGCTAGGATAAGCAAAAAAAGATGACCTTCCTCTATGACCTACAGCCTGCTACTAAGTTGTACTTTTTTTTTTCTAATTCAGTGACCAACTGGAGAAAATGTAACACATTAGCTGTAACCTCACTGGACCGCCATCAAGTACAAATTAACCACATAGTAAATAAGTGTCAGGGCCTGGAAGTAAATCATTTTACAAGAAAACGTTGGCTTTTCTGCCTGGAAACTTTCATTTTTATAGGACTTTCAATAACAGAAGAACAGGATGCCTCTGGAGTACCAAAAGTAAGGAATACTTACCCAAAAATGCACTGTCTGCAATGACTCTTTTTCAAGGCAGCTACTGATAAAAGATCATGCCTGCTTGAACAGTGATGCGTGCAGTTTCCTACACTTCTTTTCAACAGCTCTGGCTTCTCTCCTGTTGATAATTCTTAAACCAGTGCAGAAACTACTTGCAATCCTTGTAAATATGTGGGGGCATCAGGGGATGGTGGTGAGCACTTCCTCTGAAGGAGAAGGAACTATTTAATGAGAGGGTAAGGAAGGGAAAAATATTAAAATTATTCTTTGGGTTGAGTAGTTGTGGTTTACTGTTTGCGGTGTTTTATTTTACTCCCCTGGAAGTGAGTGGAACACAGGAAGGAGCAAGCTACTCTGATTGACAAAAGTACTTTTTCAGACTTCTGTCAGAACTGGAATATGAAGCATGAATGGAAGAATTTTTAAGTGATATGCTAAGTGAGAAAGATGCCCAAGAGAAGACTATAAAAGAAGTGGATTATCATCTCTTTGAACATAAAGAAATATACCCCAGGGGTCTCTGAGAGCCCCCTGGGTTATTTCAGTTGTTGATTCCTCAGATATAAATACCTCTGTGATGTCAATTTTAGGGTGTGTATTGCCAAGGGGAGCACTGCCTTTCTGATTCCAAATGGACAAGTGTTCATCTTCACTGGGGTTTTGATTAGTGTTAACTGACGTTCATCAACCTGCCTCTTTCTTCTGGGTTAAGAACTAGTGCATGTGGTTCCTGGGCACGCTGTGGAAAAAGCTAGCTGCCTTGATTTACTAGAAGTCTTAGGTCTGATTTTTCTCACAGTGATTTGGGCCATTTGTCCAGGGAGATAGCTTGGCACTTGGGGGACAGTAATGACAGTCTCGATTGCAGGAATGTATGTTTGATGGACATACGGTAGGACACTGGAAGCTAAAGCTGACGCTATCCGACTCCAGCTTGCTGGAAAGTTCTGTGTGGGTAGAAGGGCCAGTTTCAGGGTTTGGGTGGTAGATGGGATTGCAGAGAGCTTCCAAGGTCATCCCAAGTTGCCTGAGTGGTTATCCACACACTCTTCTCATAGAACTGAAGCTGAATACTTTGAATAGATTCCCATCTCAGACTCTCAAAATTAGAAAGATCTGTAGTTGCCCATTACCTTCTGGACCAGATTCGATTACTATTTGAAACCAATGTGAACCATTTTCTTAAAGAATCAGAGAAAGAAAACCTAAATATCACCATTAAGAAAACAGAAAGTGGATACCTTTCCCATTCAAAAGTAGGAGTATAGTTGAGAAAATGACTGGAAGTTGAATTAAAATTTCTGAGAATCAGGAAAGAAGAGGAATGCAGCAATCTATCATTTTTATGTTCCTTTTCTTTAAAAAAAAAGATGTTTGAAATGAAAACAAAAATGGATATTTGGGAGCTAAATCATGTATATTCCCATTATCTAAATCATTCTACTAGATATTTACTTTTCATAAAATATCAGTTATCTTCTTTTAAAATATCTTCAACAAGGAAAATGTCACTGAATAAATTTATATGGCACGTTTTTGAAAAAACACTAATTGCATCCCTACTGTGTGCAAGTGATTACACTAAGGCTGTGAGGAAAAGTAAATCAGAAAGGCATCCCTTCTTGCAGAAATCAGTGGTTGAGAAAAGTCAAACAGCTCAGCCCTTAACCTCCAGGAGGAGTTCTCCATGGGCCTGGCACACGGATGAAGGAGAAGCTGAAGATACCTTGGGGTATTGGCTTGATATTTAAGAAAACATTTAAGATTATTCTTTTAATCAATAATCAGACCCACCTCATTGAAACCATACTACTTCAAGAGACCATATTTATCATTTAATTGGAGTTCTTACCAGAACCTGTTTTTCCTTATGTCTTTTGTTTGCCAAATTCCTTTTGCATGACTTTTCAATGGATGGTAGATATTCTCTCTCAATGTGCCCACAGGGGGAAATATCATTCCCACACCTTTACTTTATATATATATATATATATATATATTTTTTTTTTTTCCCCTTTGTCCCAGGAGTAACGTGTTTATTTTAGAAATTCTGGATAATGTAATAAAAAGTGAGAACTGGTATCTAAAAAGTCTTCCATGGTCACTGGCCCATTATCTGGTCTACGACTCAAGGGATCTGAGCTTTACAAAAAGCTAAAAAAAAAGTCTCCTTTTGGCAAGCCAGGAGCAGAGACAAGCTAGGGGATCTCAGAATTAAAGAAAAAAAAAAAAAGATGTTTCTGCAGTGATAGGCAGGCCAGACCAAACCCAGAGAAGTAAACAATATTTATTGGTTCGTGCTATCTATAAGCAAGCTAATAAAGGCAATTAGATATTTCTGGCACACAAAAGTTGAAATTATAACCCCCGAGGATATATAAAATCTCCACATAAAGCTTTTTTTTTTAAGTCTTAATATAATTTAGGACTATTTTATTAACCACACACTAAGAAGTTCTTTGTGTATTAATCAGCAGCTCTTATTGTGCTCATGTAAATAAACAGGCAAATAAAACACCAAATGAATCATAGTGATTCAGAAGATTGTTAAGTTAATAAGTGCTGTCAAATCCTTGCCTTAAGGCAAAAACTTGAACCCAAAGTGAAACTAATATCCTGCCCTGCCCTCATTAGGAGTCAGGATAACCTTACAAACTACGTGACAGAGTGAGAGGGAAACCCTTGCATTCTGGATCAAACCAAAACAAAGTAAAGCAAACAAAATAAGCACACAGAAAAGGATCACTATGTCCATCACTAGTCCTCACACAAATGCAACCTTGTGCCCTTTCCTATAAATTTCTATCTCCCTAATGAAAACTTTATCCACTGCAGATAGGACAATCATGCACAAATAATTGCTGGTTTTTCTCCATAAGAATAAATTCTATAATCTTTGGGATCCATATATGATCTTTTTTTCCATTAAATTTTATCTGTAGGGAAACTGTCTGGCATCTTTCATGTTGCAATCACAAAATTAAAATCAGTTTTGAGAAGTGGAAAAGTATTCAGATATGATGGACCAAAAAAAAAAAAAAATGTCCGGCTTAGGACCCAAAGTCATTTATTCATCTGACATATGTTTATTGAGTAGCTTTTATGTACCAGGCACTAGGGATGAATCTGTAAACAAAAAGTAAACCAACCATGAGGAAGCCTGAGGAGATAAAGTGGAAGCATGGCGGCATCTCAAAACAGAAGGTTAGGAAACATCTCAGATAAAGTGAATTCTAAATAGAGATATAAATAAAATGAAAAACGAGCAGAAACATAGGGAGGAGATGTCTAGGATGGTGAAGTGAACATCCAGATCCCTGAGGACTTTGCCATGTTGAAGGAAAAGGATGGAGACCAGTATGGCCAGACCAGAATGAGCTCCAATTGGTCTAAGTTAACATGAGGCCAGACAAGCAAGAAGGGCCACACAGATCACCTAGAGCTCTGCAGGTCATGGACATGATTTTAGATTTTTTTCAACTGTAACAAACCACACATACCAGAGCTAGTGCTTTTTTCCAATGATGACAAACTGATTAGTTAGTTAATGCCCCAGCGTGCTTGGGTCTTGATAAACTCTGAACTATATTCTCTATACTCTTCCCAATTCAATCCTTGCAGGATTGACTTCCAGTTGTCCACAGTGATAAATGTCTACATAACTTACCAGATTGTGGTTTCTTTCCCTTCCCTATTTACTCCCATATTTCCTTAAATGAGTTTCCTGGGATCTCTTGCCAACTCAGTGCTGTGCACTACTATCCTTGCCTCAGAATCTTCTTCTGGTGGAACTCGAATTAAGATGGAAAGTTATTCCTCTCATCACTGCCAAGCTAAAAGCCATGCTTTAAGGCTCAACTTAACATGGTTTTTCAAAGCAAGCCCAGAATGTGCCTGTTTGTGCCTTTGCAAACTCTATTCTTTCTGCCTTGCTTTTCTTTCCCCATTTTCAACCAACTAGAAGCATCATCTTTTAGATTCCAACCCAAGCATCATCTACTCATTTAAACTTTTTTTGCCCCTTCCTGGGCAGTGTTACTGTTTCCAACCCTTTCTCCTTGCTTTCAAAAGAGAAAACACATGCACATATGCATACAAACAAAGCCAAGTGATGAGTAGAATTATGATGCAAAATTAATAACATAATTGAAAAATGATCTTTCTTCTGTTGTCACTCCAGGAAAATACTTGTTCCTTTTAAATACACAGAGAGGCAAAGAAACATGGACACCTACTATTTTCTCTGTGCTCTCTCTTTTATGGTTCTCAGATATTTTCTGAAATCAGTATTCCTGGTACCGGTTACATTTTTAACACGGCTTTGACTAAATTTCATGAATGGCTTGCAAATTCCTCTCACTAGACAACACATCACAAAGATCAAAGGCGTATGTGTAAGCCCCAATAGGATATGAAGGGGAAGGATGATACTAGAGGTTGCTGAGGATCCAACATAATTATCTGCGTAATTACCTGCAGTTTTTCCTTGGAGGCCATGTTCAAGATGAGCTGAGGGAGAGCAATGAATAGATTCAGGATTAGGGCTTGGTTTCTAACTTTTTATTGCGACATGTATTGGTTGGGTGAGGAAATAATACATATCTCTAAGACCTTAGGCAAACTCTAATACTAGTGTTATTAAAGAGGCAATAATTAGGGGCACTGGGGTAGCTCAGTCGGTTGGGAATCTGCCTTTGGCTTGGGTCATGATCCCAGGGGCCTGGGATTTATCCCCTCATTGGGTTCCCTGCTTAGTGGGGAGCCTGCTTCTCCTTCTGCCTCTCCCACTACTTGTGCTTTCTCTGTCTCTTTCAAATAAATAAATAAAAATTTTTAAAAGGAGGCAATAAGGATTAGTTATATAAATAGATTTGTATATTTAATAATAGCATCCATCCATTCTACCTCTGGGTCCTAAATGAGCCACCATGGGAAAGCCACATCCCCTCTGTTAGTCTGATCTTTTTTTTTTTTTTTTAATATTTTATTTATTTATTTGACAGAGAGATCACAAGTAGGCAGAGAGGCAGGCAGAAAGGGAGGAAGAGAAGCAGGCTCCCTGCCGAGCAGAGAGCTCGATGTGGGGCTTGATCCCAGGACCCTGGGATCATGACCCGAGCCGAAGGCAGAGGCTTTAACCCACTGAGCCACCCAGGTGCCCCTGTTAGTCTGATCTTTAAGATATTACTCCAGTGTTTGCTTTTTTATAGCTCCAAGTTATAAGAATCATGCATGAATGCTATTCTTAAGTCTTAGAACTATATTGAGAAGATTTTGTCAGGGTAATGACATAGTATGCTAATCCCTTAATTTCTCCTGCCATAGAGCTCACCTGTTAAAGAGAGGGAATTTGCTGGGAATTTGGGAATGCCGTCTGTGAATTCCATAAAGCATAAGCTTTCAACACTTATATACAAAGGTCAGCTGCAGATTCATGTGTGATGGAGAGGTGGAGCAGCCTTCCTCTGTGTTCCCAAGGTCACAGTCAATTTGGGCTCCCTGTCTGCCCTCTCCATGTCAGCAGAGTGGCTGTGACGATGCCAAAACAAAGCAGTCCACAGATCAGCTCTCACTCACTTCCCCGGTGATGTATACGGGGCAGTCTAATGGGTGTTTCAGTTCAGCTCCTCTCCGGGCCACACAAGATTAGCCTGGGCAGGAGACAGCGAGAAAAGGAAGAAAATGACAAGCTTTTATTTCCTGGAGCTCTGAGTTGTCCTTCCTGCTGAAGAAATGGGGGTTCCCCATACTAGAAAAAAGCCCTATGTAAATATATAAGCATTCAGAGGAATTGAGACTGATTTGTTTTACAAAATGGTTCCCAGAAGTTTCCCATTAAATAACCAGTGGAGAAATAGTCAAATTAGTTTATTGGATACTTATAAGTAAGGCAGGGGATAATTTATAAGCTTTCTCTACATATCAAAAATGGAGGTAAAAAATGGAAATATGACTTGATCATGTAGGCATATTTAATAATTGGCTTAATAGTCAACATAATAGTCATAAACTAAACTAGACTTTCTAGAATGTGGTCTTCCTTAGCATGAATTTTCATGGAAAAAAATACACACACACACAGATCGAAAAGAAAAAAAATCTGGAGAAAGTATCATCAGAGTCCAGTGTTTGTGATTCTGTTTAATTTTAAATAGTCACTTAGAATAACATTACTGCATTTCTTCTTCTTCTTTTTCCTGTTCTCATGACTGATTTATCCATTAGGAGAAATGCCAATCAAAGAATTCAAATCCCATTTTTCCATTTTTGAAACAGTATTATACACTATTTCTCTAACATGAGGCATAAGATGGATATTGGTCACATGCCATGAATTTTTCGTCTAACTCCAGCACACTGTCTCTCACAGAGAGAGACCCCAACTTCATCCCCTACTGGAAGGTCAACCTTGAATCCAGGTTCACTGAGGTGCTGATCCTAACAGGACGTTACCCGTGAGAGCTAAGTGTTCTTATTTTGGAGAAGAGCAACATGGTGGCCAAAAAAGTGGATCCACATTCTCTTTCCCTCGAATCTCTTCACCCAGGTAAGATCTATTCACTTCCTCATCTTTAAAACAGTAGCTCAAGGGACGCCTGGGTGGCTCAGTGGGTTAAAGCCTCTGCCTTCGGCTCAGGTCATGATCTCAGGGTCCTGGGATCAAGAACCGCATCAGGCTCTCTGCTCAGTGGGGAGCCTGCTTCCTCCTCTCTCTGCCTGCCTCTCTGCCTGCTTGTGATCTCTCTCTCTGTCAAATAAATAAAATCTTAAAAAAAAAAAAAGTAGCTCAAACATCACTATAATAGTAAGTCTCTTTGTGACCACACAACCTACAATCTCTTTACCTATAGCACTCCCCATCTTCTTCTTGTTCATCTTTTACTGCACTATCCATTTACTTAATCATTTTGTTTATCTTTTCTTCACCCCCACGAAAAGGTAAGTTTCACAAGGACAGACGCTCTTGTTTATAGTCTTTGTTACTATTTTCCTGGCACCCAAAGAGGGTGTAGCTCATAAGAGGCGCTCAACACAATGTCGTAAATGGATGAAAATGAATATAAATGGATGAAAATTGCCATTATTACTGTTTTATATGTGGAAAAAAAATAACAGTGGGGCTTGGAAAGGACAACTAATTTGTCAGGGGTATGGCTGGTCGAGGGTGGAGCAGTTCTGAGGCCCCAGTCTGTCTGACCCCAGGCAAGGCCTTCCTCATCACACTGTGTTGTTTCACAAGTGCTTTGATGACTGTCATCTCTCCACTTGCTTGGTGAACTTTTCCTTTTTAATGAAGATCCATTCTTTGGGCTTTTGGTTCCATATCTCTTCTTTATTAGTGGCCTAATTGACAAAACCAGGTGTGCCCTAGGTTTATAATCTCGTGAAAAAATGGTTAGTTTGTGTTGGTTTGTTTTAATCTTACGTTCACATGGTGCAGACCCAGCAAACCAATTATATTTTGCGTTATTTTGGAAACCCCTGCATAATCCATATGGAAACTCAATACAAATGTTCTGGTTATTTCACATGGGGTTTCAATAATATTTGATGACTAGAGAGTCCATAGGGCATTTTCAAAAATAAGTAATGGGAAGTTGGGCTGAGTTAAGAGAGACACAGTTGCAACCCCTCCCCCACAATGCTCAATCACTACAAGCTGGGTAAGAAAGCTGATATAATTGGTTCAAGAATATGGTAACTCATTTCATAAATATCATACAAATCACAAATATTTAAAAAGAAAAGTTCCCCAAGTTCTCCATCTATGGAACAAACCACTATTCCACCTAACCCAGGTGGGGAATTATTTTGCTCCGAGGAGAGTTACCCACTAAAAAAGCCCATTTCTTCCTGCTCCTATCTTTAAAGCTTCTCATGAACTAGTCCCAACCTGGATTGACAAAATTCCTGACACTCGAGGATGAAGAGATTCTTTCTTTACCATTCCTACCCCTCTTTCTGGAATCAATGAGCCCACCTCCCACACATTTTCGAAACTACAAGATTCATCTCCTGTCCTATGGTAACAAAGGGGCCCTGTGAAGATGCAGGAGCTTTGACAAAGGGTCTCTTCTATTTATTTCATTTCAAAGGATAATACACACTTCCTGACCTATGTTCTTACTCTTGTTAATGTAGTTCTTGATCATCAGTGTCTCCGAGTCACTGAAAGGTTGTTTATTAGGTGGGAAATAAAAATTCAAATAAAATTAAAAAATTAAGAATTCAAATTGGGACATGTACACAGATTCACAGCAATTTATGACAATTTATCAAGTTCAAATTTTAGTGGATGGATGCTTAATCCATCTTAACATGAATATAAGCTTTGAAAACTCCTAAAAGCCACTTTCTCCAAGAAACTAAAATCAGATTTGTGTGCAGTGTGTATATGTGTGGTTTTAAATTTTGAAAAGTCTGGGACCTTAATCTATGAGTAGCTCAGCAACTTAAATATTGCTGTGTGTTAGCTGGCTATCAGGGGAAGAGAGGAGGCAGAAATACAGAGCAGACATATCTCAATCACACCTCTTTCATGCCTAAGCTCTAAAATGGAGATTTAATAATAATTAAAGGATTGTTGTAACTGTTTCGTGAATAATTATAGATTATATTTTTCTGGAGTATAGAAAATAAAACTATGAGGTATTGTTTAAAAACCCAGGAGTTGAAATTGCAAAACAGGACAAAGAGTCCTGTTGTGACATTTTTTTCTGAAAAGGAAAATTATTTAAACATGTAATTGCAATTCATGTGAAATTTATTAGAAAACTCAATCTCTGTACACTTTATGAATGAGGAAATATACTGCCTATAGAGTTTGTATTAAAAAAATCTGCAGCATTGCTAAATAATTGTATCACACATAAAATACCTACTGCGTTTTTTTATATGATGCACTGTCTTCCTAAGATATTTTACATTTTTAATCATTATACATTTGTACTTACTAGTACTGGTATTTATGGAAAAATGTTGTACGTATCAGTGAAATGGTTATAAACGTGAAATTGCACAAAAGAAGGAGGAAGCTCTTGACCTATATAAACCACAGATGATATATTCAAACTCTGATAACAGAGAGTGGCTATACCCAAGTGTTACTATAATCTGGGACAAATTTCTGAGGGAGTTAGATATATTTTAAAGTTCATTTTATTATATATATATATATATATATACACACGCACACACACATATGTAATATATATGTAAATATATTACATGTCTGTTTAATATATAGATCTGTTTAATATATAATAGATAGATATCTAAGCTTCTCTATGGAAAGATGAAGGGCAGATTTCTATTCTTCTTTAGGTAATAAAAATGATGGGAACATTCCTATCTTCAACTTGTCTTTATTAAACTGTTATAGAACAACTATTAAGTAGAACAAAAGAGATCAGTACGATCACTATGAAGTTGCAGGGATCCTTGAAGACTAAGAGTGGAATTCATGAATTAGGCATATGCTGCTTTAAAATTTTGTTTTTTTTTTTTTTTTTTTTTTTTTTTTTTTTAATTTTTTATTTTTTTCAGCATAACAGTATTCATTATTTTTGCACCACACCCAGTGCTCCATGCAATCCGTGCCCTCTACAATACCCACCACCTGATGCCCCCAACCTCCCACCCCCAACCCCTTCAAAATTCTCAGATCGTTTTTCAGAGTCCATAGTCTCTCATGGTTCACCTCCCCTTCCAATTTCCCTCAACTCCCTTCTCCTCTCCATCTCCCCTTGTCCTCCATGCTATTTGTTATGCTCCACAAATAAGTGAAACCATATGATAATTGACTCTCTCTGCTTGACTTATTTCACTCAGCATAATCTCTTCCAGTCCCGTCCATGTTGCTACAAAACTTGGGGATTCATCCTTTCTTTCTTTCTTTTTTTTTTTTTTTTTACAGCTTTATAAACATATATTTTTATCCCCAGGGGTACAGGTCTGCTATCAATTTTAAATATCTATGCCCCTAACGTGGGAGCAGCCAACTATATAAACCAATTAATAACAAAATCAAAGAAACACATCGACAAGAATACAATCATAGTAGGGGATTTTAACACTCCCCTCACTGAAATGGACAGATCATCCAAGCAAAAGATCAACAAGGAAATCAAGGCCTTAAATGACACACTGGACCAGATGGACATCACAGATATATTCAGAACATTTCATCCCAAAGCAACAGAATACACATTCTTCTCTAGTGCACATGGAACGTTCTCCAGAATAGATCACATTCTTGGTCCTAAATCAAGTCTCAACCGGTATCAAAAGATTGGGATCATTCCCTGCATATTTTCAGACCACAATGCTCTAAAGCTAGAACTCAATAACAAGAGGAAATTTGGAAAGAACCCAAATACATGGAGACTAAACAGCATCCTTCTAAAGAATGAATGGGTCAACCAGGAAATCAAAGAAGAATTGAAAAAAATTATGAAAACAAATGATAATGAAAACACAACAGTTCAGAATCTGTGGGACACAACAAAGGCAGTCCTGAGAGGAAAATATATAGCGGTACAAGCCTTTCTCAAGAAACAAGAAAGGTCTCAGGTACACAACCTAACCCTACACCTAAAGGAGCTGGAGAAAGAACAAGAAAGAAACCCTAAACCCAGCAGGAGAAGAGAAATCATAAAGATCAGAGCAGAAATCAATGAAATAGAAACCAAAAAAACAATAGAACAAATCAACGAAACTAGGAGCTGGTTCTTTGAAAGAATTAATAAGATTGATAAACCCCTGGCCAGACTTATCAAAAAGAAAAGAGAGAGGACCCAAATAAATAAAATCATGAATGAAAGAGGAGAGATCACAACGAACACCAAAGAAATACAGACAATTATAAGAACATACTATGAGCAACTCTACGCCAACAAATTTGACAATCTGGAAGAAATGGATGCATTCCTAGAGACATATAAACTACCACAACTGAACCAGGAAGAAATAGAAAGCCTGAACAGACCCATAACCAGTAAGGAGATTGAAACAGTCATCAAAATCTCCAAACAAACAAAAGCCCAGGGCCAGACGGCTTCCCGGGGGAATTCTACCAAACATTTAAAGAAGAACTAATTCCTATTCTCCTGAAACTGTTCCAAAAAATAGCAATAGAAGGAAAACTTCCAAACTCATTTTATGAGGCCAGCATCACCTTGATCCCAAAACCAGACAAGGATCCCAACAAAAAGAGAACTACAGACCAATATCCTTGATGAACACAGATGCAAAAATTCTCGCCAAAATACTAGCCAATAGGATTCAACAGTACGTTAAAAGGATTATTCACCATGACCAAGTGGGATTTATTCCAGGGCTGCAAGGCTGGTTCAACATCCGCAAATCAATCAATGTGATACAACACATTAATAAAAGAAAGAACAAGAACCATATGATACTCTCCATAGATGCTGAAAAAGCATTTGACAAAGTACAGCATCCCTTCCTGATCAAACTCTTCAAAGTGTAGGGATAGACGGCACATACCTCAATATTATCAAAGCCATCTATGAAAAACCCACCGCAAATATCATTCTCAATGGAGAAAAACTGAAAGCTTTTCCGCTAAGGTCAGGAACACGGCAGGGATGTCCGTTATCACCACTGCTATTCAACATAGTACTAGAAGTCCTAGCCTCAGCAATCAGACAACAAAAGGAAATTAAAGGCATCCAAATCGGCAAAGAAGAAGTCAAACTATCACTCTTCGCAGATGATATGATACTCTATGTGGAAAACCCAAAAGACTCCACTCCAAAACTGCTAGAACTTGTACAGGAATTCAGTAAAGTGTCAGGATATAAAATCAATGCACAGAAATCAGTTGCATTTCTCTACACCAACAACAAGACAGAAGAAAGAGAAATTAAGGAGTCCATCCCATTTACAATTGCACCCAAAACTATAAGATACCTAGGAATAAACCTAACCAAAGAGACTAAGAATCTATACTTAGAAAACTATAAAGTACTCATGAAAGAAATTGAGGAAGACACAAAGAAATGGAAAAATGTTCCATGCTCCTGGATTGGAAGAATAAATATTGTGAAAATGTCTATGCTACCTAAAGCAATCTACACATTTAATGCAATTCCTATCAAATACCATCCATTTTTTTCAAAGAAATGGAACAAATAATCCTAAAATTTATATGGAACCAGAAAAGACCTCGAATAGCCAAAGGAATATTGAAAAAGAAAGCCAAAGTTGGTGGCATCACAATTCCGGACTTCAAGCTCTAAAATTTTGTTGTTTTTTTAATTTGATTAAGAAGAAACATTGAAATCTTAGATTTTTTTTCCCTAACTGAGGTTGTCTTTAAATCCACAACCAACAAATTACTGTGAGCTTCCCACTGTGGCTGTAAATAACTGTTACAGTTAAATCTTGGAGACTGATGAAGTTTAGGCAACTAGGACACATGATCCTGGCCTTATCTTACATTTGGATCTGTTCACCTTTTCAGAGTCACTCATTATGAGATTGACAAAGAGCCCAATTGTCTCGAATTCCCAATGTTTACTATAAACACAGGAAGTTCATAATTCTCAGAATTAAGCCTAACGCGGAACCTGTTTCCGTGGAATGAATTCTGCCATTTTCCAACGAACCCAAGTGAAAAATACTTGAAAGAACATGTACACTGATGAATATATCATTGATTCAGGCCCCACTCATTTAGAATCTGCAGTCATTCAAACATGTATGAAACACCTCTTTTTCTCTACCCACAAAGAAAAAATCTAATAAGCCAGTCGGCAGTGCAAATAGAAGTTCTAGAGAGATAGCTGACATACAAGAACTGACCGGCTGTTGTTAGCCTTTTTTGGAGATCTGTGTTGTTCATTGGTGCATTATTATTTCAACTTAATTATCATCACATGCTAGGTGGTTATTATGTGAGTAATCCAAAAGCTTCTGAAGGACAAAACAATATAAGTATTTACTGTTCCATACCTATATGCAAATCAACTTGTAGAGCACCTTTCATTAAATTTTAGCCAAAATACCAAAAATGGAAGCCTGAAGGACCAAGTGATAGGACAGTTTCTGGGGTAGATCTCCCCTTGACTATCAGGAGCCTGAAAATAAAGCTATTGGTTTGGCTCACTTCCCACCTGAACTTCTGGGGTTGGCATTGAGGTAGAGGCTATGAAGACTTCCTCTAAAAGAGAAACAGACATATAAATGCTAAGATATACTTTGGGCTTTCATATTGGTTTACTTATAATCTTCCAACAAACACAAGGGGTATCTCTGGTTATTTCCATGAAATATCTAAATAAATCAAGGCTCGAAAAGGCTAAGCAAATATCCCAAGTTTGAAAAGCTACTCGGTGGTGAATGTCTTCCGTGGTCTCTAAGATGTATGCATTTTACATTCTATCACATCAGAGGTGCTGTTAACCAACTAAGAGCTGCAGTAGGTGGCTCTTCACACAGGCCTTCAGCATGACACTTATCACGTTTTGTCATTTATCACAGTGGTTTGCATATTCATTCCCTGCACTAAGGAACTACAAGTACAAGTACAAGTACAACTACAACTACAACTTCTTTATGCGCAGCAGACCTCCTCTTCTTTGCGTTGCTATCCAGAGTAACCAACATGTGTCTTGGCCTCTCGTGTGACTCAATACATTTTTATTAAATGAATATACTCAGAATTAGAGGAATGAGCCCAGAAAAAACCAATCTTCCCTTTTCTGGGAGTGGTGTGGTACCAGAAAATGGGTTACATTAGCAATGCTTATTTAAATAGAAGAGCAAAAAACTGGGAAGTATTTTAATGCTGCTGATATTACTTGCATGAAAGAGAAGACATCCTGTGGGTACCATATAAAGCGTGGTAGGGAATTCCAAGAATGCCCCCCCCCCCCAGATTTAAAGCCTTCATCCCTTGGATCTATAAATGGGATGAGATCTCTTTCTGGTGTTTACGATATATTATATGGCAGAGCTGACCTGAAGATAGGGGTGGGTCTGATCTAATCATACAAGCCACTTTAAGACCATAGAATTTTCTCTGACCGGTGGTGGGATGAGAGTCAGAGGATTCAAAACTTGAGAAGAATTTGCCTCACCATGCTGGTATGAAGAGAGAGAAGGTACAACAAGAGAAGGAATGTGGGTGACTTTAAAAAACTGAGAGAGCCTGAAGCTGACAGTCAGGAAGGGAATAGACTCAGTCTCCTAGCTACAGAGCTGTTGGCTGAATTCTGCCAACAACAGGAATAAACTTGGAGGAGGACCCCACACCCCAGAAGAGAATACAGTCAGCCAACATCTTGACCTCAGCTCTGCGAGATACCAGAGAATCCTACAGAACTGTGAGCTAATAAGTGGGCGTGTTTTAGACCCCTAAATTTGTAATAATTCATTACACAACAGTAAAAAGCAGATATAGAGGATGACAGACTTGTTTTTATAAGAACTAACTGTAAAATAAGTGATAGTTGCTCCCCTCTTTGAAGAAATTGTAATGAAACCTTTAAAATGAAAAGTAAGTTCAGGGAACAATCCTCATCTGTTTCAAAGGGTTAAGCAGGAAAGACCTTCATTATCCAATTATAAATTTACATGATGCATCTATAGTTGCTTTCTACCACATAACAATGGATGTATACTCTAAGAAAGTAATGTATTCTATGGGCTTCTGAGTGGCATCCATATTAAAGAGACAAAATCCCTTTTTGGGGGGGGCATATTTTAATGATATTTGAAAGAAGCTAAGGCCTTTTTTGTGGCCTTCTTCAACTTCCCCCAAAGCTTGCCTCAGACTCTGTCACATTGAGAAAATATATGTGACTTTCTTTTATTCTTTCATGTGTTTTGAGTTTAATAACATATGCTGTTTATATTTGGTTTCTATAGAGAAGTTCCTTTTTGTCTTGTAAACAGTTGCGAAGATTTACCTAGAGCCTTGTGGGTTTGCTCTTTCTTCCTTTCTTCTCCCATCCCCTCTGGAAAGTCTGAATGGTTCCAAGGATTAGCAGCAGCTTAACTCCAGTCATGATTTGTAATAGATAAAGGCAGTTATTTTTCATGCTGGCTCTTCCGGAGAGTGTGAAATTAACCAGTTGTCTTGGTCTTTCCTCACAGTCTACATCTTAATAGTCACTCCTATTTGCGTTTCATTGACTTGTCAGAAAGTACCCATAAATGAATCCTCAGTGTTAAATGCGGCCCAGAGTTCAACTCATTCTCCTTCCAAATGAGTTAAATACTTCTGGAAAGGATAATCGACTCCTTTCTCTAATGTGCGTAATACGTGACAGATACTGAACTAGTCAAATAACACATGCTGGGTTTGGTGGTCATTAATGGTCCCATCTTTCAGGTGAGGGCACTGACAAAGAAATGGAGAGACTTGCCATAAATGTATGGATACTAAGCAGAGGGTAGGCGTGGAGTTTAATCCAGGATGATTCGACGTCCTGCACTTAGAGATATGTGTCAGTCTTCTGAAGTTACCACAAGACTCCTATGTTTTGTCTCCCAGATAATACTCGGTCCTTGACTCCAACACCTTAAAATCTATGGTGAGAACACAATATAGTTCTCTTGATCTCAACCACAGATATGTTAACAATAAAACTATGAACTCATCTGGACACTTGTATATTTTTAACCAAAGTCTCTTCTTAGAAATGATATGTTCTATTATTCCCTGCGGGGATGTGGATGTAGATCTGTGCTGTTCAACAGGCTATTTTTGTTTAAATTTCTTAAAACTGAATAAAAATAAAAATTCAGCTTGTCACACTGGCCACTTTTCAAAGGCTCAGTAGCCACCTATGTTGGATACCATGTTGAATAGCGCAGATGTACAGAACATTTCTGTCATTGCAAAGCGTTCAGCCGGACAACACTATGAGAAGACCATGGTAACATTAGCGAAGTCCTCAGCTTCATGCTGGGAATGCACTGCAAATAAAAATGAAATAAAATATGCTTCATGGAGTTTAAGGTCTAGAGGGTCTCAAAGTTCATAGTTCCTTTATGCTGCTAAAAACATTAAGAAATTTTTTCCCCAGAGTTTCTTTTTTTTTTTTTTAAGATTTTATTTATTTATTTGACAGACAGAGATCACAAATAGGCAGAGAGGCAGACAGAGAGAGAGGGGAAAGCAGGCTCCCCACAGAGCAGAGAGCCTGATGCTGATGCAGGACTGGATCGCAGGACCCTGGGACTATGGCTCAAGACCGTGACCTGAGCCAAAGGCAGAGGCCTTAACCCACTGAGCTGCCCAGGTGCCCCTTTCCCAGAGTTTCTTATAGCCGGTTCTCCCCAGCTCTATTATACAAGGTCAGGGGAAAGAACTCGGCACTTCCCCTCTTCAAGCTTCAGCATCCTTACAGCTTGTAATCATATACCCTTATAACTGCCAACAAGAATGGTATTCCTCATTTTTAACCTTAATGTTTCAGGCACTGGGCTAAGGATACTTGAAATATAGACATTAATTAGATAATATCCCTTAATCAACCTTTACCTTTACTCCTAGCTAACACCTATCTTTTGAGTCTCAGTCCAAAAGCCGTTTCTTTTGGAAGCCATCTCTGATTCTCTAGAAACCAAGCTCATTGCCCTTACTCTGAGTACACACTACAACTTAAACTTGTCTTATCATATAATTATCCCTTCTTATTATCAATGTTAACATAATCAATGTTTTTGCTCCCCATTTAAACAGTGAGACCCCATGGGCAGGAACTTCATGCTGGGTTTATCACTGGATTTCTTAACTCCTGGAACAGAGTCTGGCATTTTGTAGAGATTTTCTATTTGTTGTATTATTGAATAGTTTTTGTTCTGTTTTGAGAATATAGGCAAAAGAGTCAGCTTTTTACACATATAATATACCCTATCTATCCATCACAATATCTTGTCTAATAGCAATCACAACAATTCACTTCCGTTACCTTGAGAAAAATACTGTGTCTTCTTTGTGTCTTCTAATGTAAACAAGTGTAACACAGAAGGTTCCCCACCCACCCCCCGCCCAGAAAATTTAAGGCAGCAGGAAATAGTGTGTGAAAGAGGGTGCAAAGGGCCCAATTTAGAATTTTCTCTCTGCTGCCAAGTTTGCCATGTGACTTTCACCCCATCAATATATTGTTCTCTAGGATTCTTATCTATAAAATGACTAGAGGTGTGTCTCCCCCACAGGATTTCCAAAAGAATTAAATTAAGTGATGCAGGATTTGTGTCACATGCATGGTAGAATGCTCAACCAAGGTCAGTGTCTTACTTGTTTTTCTACACTCAGGAATTGCCCGTGCAGAAAATGACTGGCAGGTTGTTTTGTTTTCTTCCTCTTTGGTTGCTTATAGTGCATCTTCTCCTGTATTTGATTTCCCCCCTTTTTTGTTGTGTGTATCTTAATATCTGATCTTCTTCTTCTCTTCCATTTTTCCCTCCACACATCCTCCCTTTGTCTGGCTCAGCTGATGACACACAGAGAATAATTAAACATTGACCTCTGGCATAAATAAGCATCTGTCTAGCACATTTAGGAGATTATGTTGCCTCTAATCCCTTCCAGCTTATGATTTTAAATTACTTTTGGAATTTCTGTGTAATTTCAGGTTGGTAGGTTAAAATTGCGATTTTATTTTGGCAGATAATGTGTTTCTAAATGAGTTTTCCCCTATGTACATGTTAAATAGTTTCCTCATACAGCAGAGTGACATTTTGTTTATCCTTGACCACACTAGAAATCAGAAACTATGACTTACTTGGCAAACATTCATTTACTTTCTGGAAGGAACTTAAAATCTTGCATTTAATTTTTATTATGTTCATATTATGTTGGTTATAGAGATACTTGTGTCTTTGCCTCTTTTTTTGAGAAAAAAAGAAACAGAAGATATTCTCTTACAGCTATTGCTTTGAAAGGTATTGCTTTCTTGAAAATTATTTTGTTTTCTTTTTTTTCTGACTTAGTTATGGATGGGTATGATAGTCTGAATAATGGACTCCCAAAGAAGGCCACATTCTAATCCCCCAAATCTGTGTTTTATCTTACAAGGTGGCCAGAAAAGATTTTATAAGTGTGATTAATTTAAGGATATCGAGATGGGGAAATTATCCCAGATTATCTGGGTGAACACAATGTAATCACAAGCATCCATACAAGAGGAAGGCAGGAGGGGCAGAAGACAGAGATGTGACAGTTGTAGGAGAGTTTGCAGTGTAGAAAGGCCTTGAGCCAAAGAATGTACGCTGGGAGTTGGAAAAGGCAAAGGAACTTATTCTCTCCTGGAGCTTCCAAAAGAAACAAATGACACCTTGATTTTAGTCCTGTAAGACTCATTTCAGATTTCTGACCTCCAGAATGTGGGATAAATTTGTATTCCTTTAAGCCATTACATTTTTGGTAATTCATTACAGCAACATTGTGAAACTAATACAACATACTAAAAATGATTTTTTCTTTGATTGTTTCCAAAGTCCAAACCTAGCTGAAAACCTAAAAAGGTACCTTTAACATCAAAGTAGGGTGCTCGTGTACTTAAATGCACATCTTCTTACCAAACTTCTGTCTGTGGGCTACAGACAGAGACAGTCTTGAGGGGACAGAAGAGACACTCCTACTTTTTAAAAATAAGCAAAGTAAGAAGATGGGGTATATATATACATATATATGTATATATATACATACACACACACACACACACACACACTGGAATACTATGCAGCCATCAAAAGAAATGAAATCTTGCCATTTGCGATAATGTGGATGAAACTAGAGGGTATTATGCTTAGCAAAATAAGTCAATCAGAGAAAGACAATTATCATATGACCTCCCTGATATGAGGAAGTTGAGAGCCAACATGGGGGGTTTGGAGGGTAAGGAAGGAGAAAATGAAACAAGATGGGATTGGGACGGAGACAAACCACAAGAAACTCTTAATCTCACAAGACAAACTGAGGGCTGCCGGGGGAAGGAGAGGGAGGGAGAGGGTGGTTGGTTTATGGACACTGGGGAAGGTATGTGCTATGATGAGTGCTGTGAAGTGTGTAAACGTGGTGATTCACAGACCTGTACCCCTGGGGCTAATAATATATTATATGTTAGTTTTAAAAAAAAAAAAAGCAAAGTGTCCTAGTAAAATTTTGAAGCATCCCTGTTGAGGGAAAAATTATTCTCTCCTTGCTAGCTTCACTGGTGTTTCATGATAGTGATATAATAATAGGGAATAGTAAGGAAACTTATTCAAACGAAGTACATTACTAGGCAATTAGCCTGGTTAACCTCTGGAACTGTGAAACTGTACTCGGAACCTCATGGGCCATGTAATGCCTCCATTTGTTTTGGCCATTGTCACTGAGTCTCTTGGAATCATGAATTAAACCTCCCTGGATTGGGATAATATATGATTTTTAAGATTCTTTCCTATTCTAAACAGAGATTGATGTGGTGATTTCACTTTAACTTACTTTATAATACACATATAAAAACAAGTGAGGAAAAATTAACAAGATTTTGCTAACACATAGCTTTCCAAGGAAATCTTCCCTGACTTCTCTGTGCTGTCCTCTGTGTTTCATTGACAACCCCAAGCAACCCCCTATTATCCCCATGTTCATATTTTATTCAAAGTATCTTCTTAGGAGTCCATAATTCTCTTTTGGCTGTAAACTCCCAAAGACCCAGACCAAGTCAAATTTGTTTTAGTTTGTTATAGGCCCTCAAATAAACACAGAGTAGACCCAAATATACTGTTGATCATTGAACGATATGGATATGAGTTTTGCAGGTCCATTTACACACAGATTTTTTGTAGACACAGATTTTTTTATAATACAATACTATAACAACACATTTTTTTTAATATTTTATTTATTTATTTGACAGAGATCACAAGTAGGCAGAGAGGCAGGCAGAGAGAGAGAGAGAGGAGGAAGCAGGCTCCCTGCTGAGCAGAGAGCCCGATGCGGGGCTCGATCCCAGGACCCTGAGACCATGACCTGAGCTGAAAGCAAAGGCTTTAACCCACTGAGCCACCCAGGCGCCCCTATAATACAATACTATAAATGTATTTTCTTTTCCTTATGATTTTCTTAATAACATTTTTTTTCTCTAGCTTACTTTATTGTAAGAATACAGTACGTAATATATATAAAATACAAAATATATGTTAATCAACTGTTGTCAGTAAAGATTCTGGTTAGTACTAGGCTATTAGTTGTTAAGTTTGGGAGAGTCAAAATTTATACACAGATTTGGGACTGTGCAGGGTGTCAGTGCCCTTAATTCCCATGTTGTTCAAAGGTCAGCTGTATATTTGTTGACCACTTCCAGTCCTTTCCTTTAAGGCGCTTAAAGTGGAATTGTGAATATTTCTTGTTGGGGTTATCAAGTCAAGAAAAATATCCTCAGTTTAAAACTCTTGCTCTTTGGGCCCCAAGATGGTAACTGAGTAGGAGGACCCTAGGTTTGATTCATCTCATGAGCACAACCACATAACTATCAAATCATCCTAAATACCTCAGAAATTGGTTTGAGGATTGACATAACAAACTCCTCCACTAAAGGGCGAGAAGAGGCCACATTGAAGACAATAGGAAGTGTGGAGTTGTGGCTTAGGGGAGAAATGGACTGAGAGTGCTGTGGAGGGGAGGGACCCACGGTCGCAAAGAAGGGAGAGAGTGTGAGAGGGAGGAACATACAAGGGACCGCATAAGGAAAACATTTCTCCAAAGCTATTGGCTTGGAAAATGAGAGGGGCTGAATTTCAGGAGTTCTTACAATGAGCAGGACTTAAAGCTTGGAGTTTCAAAGGTCAGTGGGTTTGGCTGGGATAGAGCCTGGACTGGAGGGCATTGTGCTATTACTGGAGAGAAAGCAGGCAAACAACCCGAGGGCAGACAGTGTGGAAGCTAAGATTCGAAGAATGCCTGGGGCACACAATACGGAGACTATTCACGACTCTGTGAGCACTTCCCTGGGAGACATGCTTCATAGAGATGGCAGACACTGGTTGCCTAACTTGCTTACACCAAGCTCCACTACCCTGTACTCTGGCAGCAATGCCCTTCTCAGTCAGCCATGCCTCAGTCCCAGTGTGGCAGGCTCCTCCCCAAGAAAGACTGGCACAAGCCTCTGTCCGCACCACGTGGTGGGGACCAGAGTTCTTCAAGGCTTCAGTACTGGTGGAGTTGGTGTCAGGTCACATTTCACAAGGAGACCAGAGCACACTTAGTTAAAACTCATCATAGTCAGACCAGGGACCAGACATTGCCCACAGCCTGCAAGGGGAGCCTCTGCAGAAGACTGGCCTGAAAACAAGAAGAAAAGCAGCCAAAACACAATAGGAGAGTGGATGCAGCACACACTGGAGACACTCCCTGAAGTGTCAGATCCTGGGCAGTACAAGACCTTGTCTTCATAAAGCCATTACCCTTAGGAGCAGGAGACATAGCTAGCTTTTCTAACACAGAGAAGAAGGCAGAGACTTAGACAAGGTTCCAAGAGAGAGGAATTTATTCCAAAGGAAAGAACAAGATAAGGCCATGGCTAGAGATCTAAACAAAACAGATATAAGTAACATGCCTGATGGAGAATTTAAAGCAACAATCATAAGGATACTCACTGGGTTTGAGAAAAGAATAAAAGATATCAGTGAGACCCTAACAACAGAGATAAAAGAGTTATAAAAGAATCAGAGATGAAGAATACAATAAATGAGATTGGATACAGGCTTCATGCAATGAACAGCAGGCTGGAAGAAGCAGAGGAACAAATTAGTGACGTAGAAGGTAAAATAATGGGAAATAATGAAGCTAAACAAAAAATAAAAAGAATTATGCAACAGGAGAATAGACAGGAAATTCAGTGACTCCATCAAACATTATAACATTTGTATTATAGGAGTCCCAGAGAAGAAGAGAGAGAGAAGGGGGGAGAAAATTATTTCAAGAAATAATAACAGAAAACTTCCCTTATCTGGGGAAGGAAAACAACATGTAGATGCAGGAGGCACAGAGAACTCTCATAAAAATCAACAAAAGCAGGCCAACACCAGAATATATTGTAATTCAATTTGCAAAATATAGTGATTAAAAAAATCTTGAAAGCAGCAAGATGAAAGAAGTCCTTAACTTATAAGGGAAAACCTATAAAGCCAGCTGGAGATTTCTCAACAGAAACTTGGCAAGCCAGGAGGAAGTGACATGATACATTTGAAGTGCTGAATGGGAAAAATCTGCAGCCAAGTATACTCTGTCCAGCAAGACTCTCATTCAGAATAGGAGAGATAGTTTCCAAGAGAAACAATAACTAAAGGAGCTCATGACCACTAAACCAACCCTGCAAGAAATATTAAAGGGGACTTTGTGAGTGCAAAGGAGAGACCAAAAGTGACAAAGACAAGAAAGGATCAGAGAAAATCTCCAGAAACGATGACAAAACAAGCAATAACATGACAGTAAACACATATCTATTGATAACTGCTTTGAATATAAGTGGACTAAATGCTCCAATCAAAAGACATAGGGTATCATAATGAAATAAAAAAATAAGACCCATCTGTATCTGTATGCTGCCTACAAGAGACTCATTTTAGACACCTGCAGATTGAAAGTGAGGTGCTGAAGAAACATTTATCACTCAAACAGATGTCAAAGGAAAATCAGAATAGCAATACTGTTATCAGACAAACTAGGCTTTTTTTGTTCTTGTATTGTTTTTATCCTGCTTTACGGTCAGGGTAGTACTGGACAGTACTGGACTGAAACTAATATAACACTGTATGTTAGCTATACTTGAACTAAAATTTTAAAACTTAATGAAAAAAAGAAAAGAAAATCATTTGTGGTGAAAGTAAAATAAAATCATGGAATGATTTTGAATATGTTCACTCTATTCCATTATTTGTAAGATTTTGAATAAAGACTGTCATTAATTATTTTGCTAAATGTTTGGTACAATTCACCAATGAAAAACCATGTGGTCTTGGGCTCCTCTGTGCTGGGAGATTTTTGATTCCTAATTCAACTTTCATTCTTATTATTGTTCTAAGAAGATTTCCTATTTCTTGGATTCAAGATTCATGATTCGGTTGCCTGGATAGCTCAGTAGATTAAGTCTGACTTCGGCTTAGGTCATAACCCCAGGACCCTGGGATCGAGCCCCAAATTGGGCTCCTTGCTTGGTGGGGAGCCTGCTTCCCCCTCTGTCTGCCACTCTCCATGCCTGAGCTCTCTCTCTCTTCTCTCTGACAAATAAACTTAAAAAATAATTTTAAAAAATATAAAATAAAAAAAATTCATGATTCAGTCTTGGTAAACTGCATTTTTAGGAATTATTTTTCTGAGTTATCTGATTTGTTAGTACATAATTGTTTATAATAATGTGTTAGAACACTATTTCTGTAGTTATGTGTTGTATTATTTTCCGTTTCTCCTTTTGGTTTTTTGAGTCTTCTCTCTTTTTTTTTCTTAGTTAATGTAGTTAAAGCATTGCCAATTTTGTTCATTTTTTTGGCCATTGCTTTTAATGCTATGTTATTGTTTATTCTGGTCTCTATCTTATTTATTTGTAATTTTTCTTTTTTATTTTCTTCCTTTTCTTCCCAAATTTCAGCTAAGTTTTTTTTTTTCTTTTTCTAGTTCCTTGTGGTATAATGTTGTTTATTTGAACTTCTTTCTTAATACAAGCATTTATAGCATGAATCTTACTCTAATAACTGCTTTTGCTGCATCCCATAGGGTTTGGAATAGTGACTTTTCTTTCTTTCTTTCTTTCTTTCTTTCTTTCTTTCTTTCTTTCTTTCTTCTTTTTCTTCCTTCCTTCCTTTAATCCTTTCTTCCTCCCTTCCTCCCTTCCCTTACCTTCCTTTCTTTTGTTTTGAGGCATATTTTGATTTGATGTTTGGTTTCTTATTTGGCCCATTGCTTGTGTAGTAGTCTGTTATTTAATATTTACACTGTAGATTTTCTAGCTTTATTTTACTGTTGATCTTTAATTTTGTGCCATTATGATTATGAAATATACTTGGCATGATTTCAATCTTCTTAAATTTGTAATATTTGTTATGTCCCTTTTTATGTGAAATAACCAGGGGATTCTTCTGTGCGTACTTGAAGAAAATGTGTATTCTATTTTCTTAGATGGAATGTTTTCTATATATCTTTTAGAACCATGTATTCTGAAGTATGCTTCAAGTAAAAAATGTTCTTGTTGAAAAAGAAAAAATAACTTTAACTGAGGGTACTCATTTAAAATAAAGTGTATTAGAGGGGAGGTGGGGGGAGTGGGTAAAATAGGTGAATGGGATTAAGAATACAGGAATTAAGAATACTCTTAGATGAGCACTGAGAAATGGTGTATAGAATTGTTGAATCATATATTATACACCTGAAACTAATAGTACACTGTATGTTAACTATACTTGAATTAAAATTTAAAAACAATGAAAGAAAAAAGAAAATGCATTTGTGGTGAAAGTAGAATAAAATAAAATAAAACTCACTCTTTTCAATAATGAAGTGCTCTTCATAATGCCCAGTTTTCTGTTTTGTTTTCATTTTTTTTGTTTCAAGTACATATAAAATCCTTGTACAATGATTTCAAATACCCTTTGAAATCTGCATAAACATCAAGAGCAAATGCTTTCTATTAATACGTAAGTCTCTGCCAGGCTTTCAGATTATTATGATTATTAAGTGACTTTCTTAGCAGAAATCATGAATTCTGCAGAAGCACCAATTACTGTTGGTAAAACAGAAATAGTCTTTGCCTTCACTATCACTAAATAACCTGGAAAACATGATTCTGGTGTTTTCCTATCATGTAAGGCTATATTTGCACCCTTGATTTTGCTGATAGAGACTACTTTTTTTTTCTTTTCTTTTTCTATTAATTATTTTTATTAACATATAACATATGATTTGCCCCAGGGGTGCAGGTCTGTGAATCCTCAGGCTTGCACATTTCATAGCACTCACCATATCACATACCCTTCCCAATGTCCGTAACCCAACCACCTGAGACTACTTTTGATAACTAATCAGAAGGCATAGAGGGTTTGAAACATGAAAAAAAAAAAAAATCCAACCCCCAAACAAAAAAACATATGTGCTTAGAGTAACTGCCTTTGGAATCTAGATTTGTCTCAATGGCTAAAGCCCAAATAAGTATGCTTTTGATGAGCTGCCATTTTGGCTCTGTAAGATGTGCCCACAATTCGCCTTTAAAATATAGTCCAAATTATGTATTTCTGAGTATTTGACATTGTTTTCCTTGAATCTCTTTTAGTGGTTAGTCAGTCATTAGATATTCTAACAGCTGTCGAACTTCTCTTTGTCAATCTACCCAGTGGCCACCACAATATGGGCATTCAATATGCAATAGCCAGTGGTGTCACTTCAGCTTAGTTAGAGGAATTTGGCCATTCCAATGCTTTAAACTAGAATCTGAAAGCTTAACCTTATCCTGGGCTGAGCCCCAGAATCAACATGTAGTTTTAAATGACTCATTTTTTCAGGGACTCAATTTCCTCATTTCTTAAAGTTAATGGAAAATATGCTCAACTCAGACTTTCTAACTTGCTATGATGTAGGTGTCTAATATTCTAAAGAGATTGAGTAATTAATTATTCCTCTTCCCTAGTTAAGTGTGTTTGATCTAGACCCACAAGTTTGGGAATGTAATGGCATGTGTATAATCTTTCAACTAAGTAGGACTGAAGTAAGAGGCATTGATCAACTTGTATTGATGTGGTAATCCATTTCCAAATCTGTGACAGAGCAGCAAGGATAATTTTTCTCCAACATCATTTTTATTTGGATTATTCTTTTGTTCACATTTCCATCTTTCATTTAAAACTTGGTTGTCGGGGCGCCTGGGTGGCTCAGTGGTTTGGGCTGCTGTCTTCCGCTCGGGTTGTGATCTCAAGGTCCTGGGATCGAGTCCCACATTGGGCTCTCTGCTCGGCAGGGAGCCTGCTACCCTCGCACTCTCTCTGCCTTCCTCTCTGCCTACTTGTGATCTCTGTCAAATAAATAAATAAAATCTTTTAAAAAATTTAAAAAAGAATAAAAAATAAAACTTAGTTGTCAAACATTCATCAGCATTCTTCCCTAGCCCCTTCTCCTCCATTCTCATTTCTCAATACTTTCTGTTGTGTTCAACACTACAGAGCATATCTGCTACCATTGCCCCTTGGGAGAGCTCTACCCAAATTACATATGGCCTTGCTTTGTGATATTCTTCCTTAAACCTAACCACACTTACCTTCTTGTCTTCTATCACTTCTTCCAAGCAGTTCTCAAAACTTTGCCTATTTCTGAAACATATCTATTTCATTTAGATTTATTTATTTATTTATCATGAATATTACATATTTGTATTTATATGTGTCTATTTCTTTTCTTTTTTTTCCCCATTCTATTCTGCTTTATTACCACTTAGGAATTCATATTGCACAAATCACTTTAAGCTCCATAGTCCTGTTACATGTCTTCTTGATCCTATTGTCATTTTTTCACTAAAAAAGATTATGTTTCACTTATTTTGATCCTGCTTCCTGTCCTCTGGCATATGTAATTCGGTATTTTCTACTTGTAATTACTTAGGGTCTCATCCAGCCTAGTGTCAGTCTCTCCATTTCTCCTCTCTTTTGGTTAGGAAAACTTGAATTTCTCTTTCTGAAGAAAAATCGTTATATTAAATCAGCTTCCTACAAAAGAAACACCAAATTCTATTTTGGCAGGGATTATGTCTATTTTATTTCCTACTGTATAATCACCCTAAGCTTATTGTCCCACACACAAATGCTCAATAAATATTTGCTAAATGAATGCATGAACAATGAATGACTTTCAAGATTCAGTATCAAGTCATGTTCACTGTGAAAGTGACAGTAGTATAGAAGTCCTGATGTGACCCTTACACTCCCATTAGCACCCACTCTATACCTACCTCCTTATCACATAATTTCTAATCTCATTCTTCTTCTAACAAGGTACCCATCTTTCTCCCACTTTACCTGTCAGATTTTGCTTCACATCTTTTGAAACTCTGTTTTTTCAGTGCATATGTCTTTATAATTGCTACATCTCCCTGATGTATTGATCATTTTTATCATTATGAATGTTCTGTTTTAACCTCAAAATAAACAAGTCTGTCTTGAGGGCTATATAATTTGATATCAGTATAGCCACTCTGGCCTTCTGATAATTTTGTTTGCATTTTATCATTCTTTTATCTTCAAATTACTTGTATATTTGTACTTGAAGTGAATTTTTTTAGGATGTATATAACTCTGTCTTCTTTTAAATTTATTGTCAGTCTCTGCTTTTGATTGGAGTACTTGATCTATTTAAATTTGAAGTAATTACTGAAACTGATGGATTTAAGTCTGCCATTTGCTATGTCTTTCCTATTCGTCTCATAAATTTATTTCTTTTGTTCTTCCTTTGCTATGTTTTGTACTGAACAGATATTTTTGTATTCTATTTCCTTTCCTCTACTGGATTTATACGTTTGTCTGAATTATTTTTAGAAGTTGCTCTAAGAATTATAATGATCATCTTTAGATTATCATAATTAAATTATATTTATTATAATGAATTACTACCAGTACTAATATAAGAACCCTGAAAAATATAGTTCCATTTACTCTTCCATCCTTTATGCTCTTGTATTCATATATATTACATTATGTATAAAATAAACCAAGCAAAATTCTGCATATATATTTTGTTTTATGCAATTAAAAATGAAAAGAAGTGAACTATGAATATGTATTCATAGATAGATATAGATATAAAAATAATACTGTGAGTAGAATTCTAGATTGATAGTTTTTTTCAGCATTTTGAATATGTCATTAGATTTTTTCCTGCTACTTATTTTTTTTCTGATAATCATTTTCTCTTGTTTTTTCAAGATTGGCCAATTATATTTGGCTTTGATTCATTTGACAGTGATGTAAAAAATGAGATACATGTATAGACATACATATCCTACTCTCTTTTCACAAGGTAAATTATAACAAACATCTTTAGCATTAAATATTTTCTTTGTTTCAAAAAGAAGTTTCTCAGGCTAGCGATCCTTTTTTTATTAAAAGAGTTTTTCCTTTAAGAACCATTCAAACATATTTTTAGAATAGCACAACATTACTAGTTCACAACACTTCCTCACGGATATACAATTTCTGAATATTTACTAATTTCTTGGAAGGAATGTTGAGACCAACTATGTTGGAATGGAAAGAGGTGTAAGGATTTCTAATGAACAAAATGAGAAGGCAATTCTTTTTTTTTTTAATTTTTTTTATTTTTATTCATTTGACAGAGAGAGAGAGAGAGAGAGAGAGAGATCACAGGTAGGCAGAGAGGCAGGCAGAGAGAGAGGGAAGCAGGCTCACCGCTGAGCAGAGAGCCGGATGCGGGGCTCGATCCCAGATCCCTGAGATCATGATCTGAGCCGAAGGCAGAGGCTTAACCCACTGAGCCACCCAGGTGCCCCGGCAATTCTTAAACTAATATGGAGGTATTAAAGATCTCTTAAAAGGGATCACCAGTGGTGTACTGGTAAAGATTTTAAAAATGGCTCTCCAGGAAAGAATGAACAAACAAACAAAACAAAACAGGAAATGAAGGAATCTGATTTATAGCATGTGCCAATTTCTGTGGTGTAAATAATCTCACTTATGTCAAGCTACCAACAGGATGCCATTGAACATGGAATTGGAAAGAGATGCACAGTAGCACTGTGTTATGCAGTACTTCAAGCATATAAATATAGTATTCATAAATAAACTTAAGCATGGATGATAGTGATATGTGTAACAATAATTAGAAAGTGATGAGTTTTGAGTGCTTACTACCTTTGTTTTTAATATAACTTATTTGATTGTAAGCTTATACCTAGCATAATCTAATTTTTACTAAATTTAACTACTGGCTTGCAAAATTTCTGAATATGTAACAATTGTTTCTTGCAAGCTAGTGTGAGCCAGCTTCGGCTCACTGCAAAAAATATTATAGATGCCATTGAGCTTGTATTAATTGATGTCATAGTAAAGAGAGGTGTTTTTGTGCCAAAGTTGTTGAGAGCAGATGTGAGTTCTTTGGGAATAATCGTGAACATAGTTGGAGTTTTCTTAGAAATTTTCTGGAATATATTTGTAAAAGACATATTGATGTTACAAGTCTTAATGAGGCTTAATCAGCCATAGTTCTATTTTTCTTCACCATAGCCCTTCCTACCTAACTAATCCCTGTCACTGTTCAGAATATCAGGAAAATGTAATAAATTTGGGGCACTTTGTGTTATTATAACAGCTCCATTTTATGAATTAGAAAAAGAATATATTACTATTAAACTGTGATCTAGTCATTATAATTCAATCTCCTATTTAGTTGATTCTTTCCCTTTCTTTCTGCCTCTTATTCTCCTTCCTCACACCCTCCTGGGCCCCCTGCCACCTTTATTTCCAGTATGTGCCCAACCTAAGCTCAGTCACTTGCTGTGGAATTGTGGGATGTGACTAGTTTCTTCCCTGGCCTTTTATACTCTCCAAATCCCATTTCCCTAGTCTTCTAAGTCTGGAGCAGGAAAAAGAAAGGAGACATGAAAGGGTAAAATGACATTTTACTTGTATGACGCTATTTGTATTTCTCTCCCCGCTGTTGGATGACTTCTGTCAAGCCAACATCCAAATACTAGTAACAATCTTTTTGATAAGTTTCTGCTAATACTTTTTTTTCTTTCCAATCTTGAGTCTAAAATGCACAACAAGCACTTGGTAGCTCCACCTTGTCCTTTTCCAGATTGTCCCCCCTGCCTTGTTGCTCTCATTTAGTAAATCGAATGTTACACAAGCAACTCTTAAAATCAAACTCATGCTCTTCAGCTTTTCCATAAATTAAAATTCCTGGAACACTTCACAAAATGTATAAGAAAGAGATTCAGGGCTTCTAAAATGCTTTAGGTCAATTTGTTATTTTTCTCTCTGCATGCATATCTATTTGGACAATGCATTATTGGCTGTCCTTTTATAGTTAAACATATAATCCTAGTGTGTCTGTAAAACATCCAACATCTGGCTGGAAAGTAAGAGTCAATCCAACATGTCTAGAAAACACCAGAACAACCAGATGTTTTACCAACATTTTTAAAAAATTAGTCCTGATTGGAAGACTCTCAACTCAACTCAACTAAACTAAATTAAGTTCCTAAAATGTACCATGTACAGAGTGAGGGACTCTCAAATGTGAATTAACTCTTGCAATAATATAACTCTTACAATATTTCTACCCAATTGACCATGATTATCCCAGGTTTTACTATAAAATAAATGAGAGCCGAATGGTAAAATATTTTACACAAAGATGTGCAACAAGTAAATGACAGAATTGGGTTTCAAACTCATGCCACCTTCTTGACATTCTGGTACTCAGCAACACAGTCTTCCACCTGTGCATAAAGTACCCTGTGTTATCTCTAGAATTCTGAGTCAGCCTGGCTGGTAAACTTCCCCTATGCAAAATGACCACGTGTTGCTAGTGTTGTCGTCTTTTTTTTTTTTTCCACATGTGACCATTTAATTTTTGAGTTGCTCATCCAAATGGGGGGTCTTTCTCATCCTCCAGGGCTCCCTTCATTCTAAATAAGCATGACCTTAGACCCAACATGGTTCCAATTTATTGCCTCTTTGTTTTTGGTGTTTGTGGAAAGAACATTTGATATTACTAGTTTCATTTCCACTCATCTCCATCACCACAATAAAGAACAGACCCATGAAGAGAGGCAGGATAATGCTGGATAACATGACATTGGCATGGGCTCAATACAGTATTTTTCTCGGGTTGTTAAATATAATGGGTATATTTATGCTCTATGATTATCAGATAAAAAAATAATCACCTTATTTTGCCTTATCAAAATAAATCTTTCTCAAGTTTGGCAGGAAACTGTAGTTCCTCTATGCATTGGGGATCCAAATGCTCTCTATGATTCACAGCAAAACACATAAATGCTGATGTTTTTGCAGTGTAGATCATTTGGGGGAAAAGAGCCTATAGTTTTCTATCCATTCTAGTCATACAAAAATGGTGTCCAACCTTGTGTATTCTGCTTGAGGATTAGTGTACAACTTCTATGCTACCCGTGGAACCCACTTTCTCCATGCCCCTGGACCAGAGTCCAAGGCCCAGTTCCTAACTGTTTGGTTCCCCCCCAGGTATTCTTGTGTCACGTGATCTGAGTTAATGTCTCCTGTGTGATCATGCATCTTTTTCATTCAGGGAATGTACCATTCCTGTCTCCTCTAAGTAAAGTGCATCAGTGTACATCCATGGCCCAGATATTCTCCTCTCAGATGGTATGGTTCACATACCAATGAATTCCATCATTCACATATTGTACCAAGTTCTATTACTCTATCTTTGGGCCAAGGAATTTCACACTCTGGAGCAGAAGAGTTTATTATTCTTATAAGGAAAATGGGGTGAGCTATTACATCTGACAGCAATAAAAACAAAGATGAAATGTATTTCTTTATAAATCACACTCCTGCATTTGCAAGCCTTTACATTTGAAAAAGAAAAAGAAAACACAGTTCATACTTAGGACAAATTAATGGTAACAGCCAAAATTTATTGAACATGTATGTACCAGTGCCAGGCACCACTCAGAAATCTTACGTATTGTAGCTGGTTGTACAACCAGATTATCTGAGAGAAGAATGTTCTGTACGATCTTTCTTCTACAAATGAGGGAAGTGAGGCCTGTGACTTGAGGCCTCAGGGGCCAACCTGGAGGTTGCATGTGCAGGGCCAATCTTGTGCTGGGATGGCTAGAAACCTGTGTCTGTGGGAACCAACCTCTAGGCTGTGACCACAAGGTTCACGTGGTAGTGAAGTAGGTGGGAGCCTGAGTCTGTAGGAGCCAGTCTGAAATCTAGGTCCGTGGGGTGAGCCTGATACTGGGGTACATTAAAAACCTGTATCCATGGTATTTGGCCTGGAGGTGGGCCTGGCTGGGAACCTGGGTTTGTGGGGGCTGATCGGGAGCTTGTCATCATAGAAGCAGCCCTGGGCCTGGGGCCCAACTGGTACTAGGATGGCCAGTATCCTGGGTATGTGTAAGCCTCTGGGGGCCTCATGCCATGGAAGCTGACTGGGGCCTCCCCAGCCTCCTGAGGTCCCTGGAGGTAGCTAGCCAGTGTCCTGATGGCTTAGGGGCCTTTGTTCATTAGGGCCCTCTGGGAGCCTGGAACTAGGAAGCCACTTGGAGCTGTAGGATCCTCCTGGGACCCCTGGAGTTGATAGTCACTGCCGGGGAGCCTGGATTCACAGGAGCCAGCTAGGAGCTTGGTGCCACAGGAGCTGCCTGGGCTGTTAGAGTTGCCTGGGGCCCCTGGAGACAGTGGGAGCTAGGGTGAACGAGGGGCCTGGGTTTGCAGAAGCCATGGGGAATGTGGTAGCAAGGATGATGCCTGCACTACCAGAGCCAGCAAGTACTGGGTGATGGGAGCCTGCTTTTGCAGGAGTCTGCAGGAGCCAGTAGGGCTGCAGGAGTCAGCCTGGTGCTGAGCAGCCTGGCTCTGGGATCCACGATAAAATCAGGTGCTCACCCCATTTTCCTTCTCCCAGTGGAAGAAAGTCCTTCCTGGACTGCCTGGGCTTGGGGGAAGGGTGATGGGATGAGTCAGAATCCATCTTTCCTACCCTCCCGGGCTTCGCTCAGATGCTATCCTCTCTTATTTGGGATCCTTGGCTCTCTTGAAGGTATTTTCACATGCGGATAGTTGTTTAAAATGATGTTTCTAGGAAGATAAGTGCTAGATATTCCTATGCCATCATTTTGTCCTTTCCTATTCCAAGGGGAGAGGTGGCACCTTCTCTACCTTCACTTGTCTAGTGTACATCGATGCCTCATGGGTAAGGTTGCTCAGTGTTTACTGAATCCAACACAAGTAAGTATCTAACAAATTCCATTTGTCAGACACTGATAAGAGCATTACATCTAGGACCGAGCTGTATAATCTAGGATGTTCGTGAACAATCTGGGCCTGACTCAGAGAAAAGATAAAACATTGTAAGTAGAACCTATGGATACAAATGAAAAGAACTTGAATTTATTTCTCTTTGTACTCCCAGTGCCTTTCATGTGGCCTGATAGATACCAGAAACTCAATAAATCTATGAGTGAACTAGATTTAAGAACATGAAGAGGCTTTCAGGGAATATGGATTTTAGAAGATTTATATCTTAGTGCAGTCCTAGCCCTCTTCTATATAAGAAGTACTCACGAAATGTTGAAATGAATAAAGATTTTATATTATCTGTCATAAATGAAGATAGAGAGGAATTGAGCAAGAATTATTGTACTTATTTCAGACCATAATGAATTGTGAGATAAAGTATGGGAATTCGATATAACGTCCCCTAGAAAATGGGGCAGATTGCAATCTCTTTCACTTACATGTATGCTTTGCTCCAGCCAAACCAGATTATTTAAACCTCCTTGCTTGGGTCATATGGTCTCAGGTCTCTAAACCATCACACATGGGTTCCGGCCATGTCCACCCCTACTGAGTTCACTTAGCCAATGCCAACATTTTCCCCAATGCTTTGCCAACAGGCCCCTATGTGATTTAGAGTGTTTTCTATTGTGGTTATTTGACATATTATGAAGTTTCATACCATAATTTTCATTACCCTGTACTTTTGTTAGTTTAAAATGTGTATTAGTTTGATATGCCATTTATCTGTTTTTGCTTTTGTTGCCTGTACTTTTGGTGTCATCTCCAAGAAACCATTGCCAAATCGAATGTCCTAAACGTTTTGCCTGTTTTCTTTGGGGTTTTAAAGTTTTGGGTCTTATACTTAGGGTTTTAACGCATTTTGGGTTAACTTTTGTGTAGGGTATAAAGGTCCAACTTCATTCTTTTGCATGTAAATATTCCAGTTTTTTCAACTGCATTTGTTGAAGAGACCATGCTTTCACCATTGTGTCACCCTGTCGAAAATCATTTGGCCATATATGTAAGAGTTTATTTATGGACTCTCTATTCTGTGCCATTGGTTTATATATTTGTCTTTATGCCAAAACCACGCCATCTTGATTACAATATAATATGTTTTGAAATCAGGAAGTGTGAGGCCTTCAACTTTGTTCTCTTTCAAGATTGTTTTTGCTATTCAGGGTCTCTTGAGATTCCATATGAATTTTAGGATAATATTTTTCTATTTCTGCAAAGAATGCCATTGAGATTTTGATATGGATTGCATTGAATCTATATATAGTACCCAAAGTATGGATATTTTAACAATCTTAAATTCAGAAACACCTGTACACCAAAGGAAACAACCAATAGAGTGAAAAGTCAATCTATGGAATAGGAAGAAATATTTGCATATCTTATACTTAATAATGAATTAATATCATGAAATGTATAAGGCACTTGTACAACTCAATAGCAAAAACAAACAAAAAAACAAAAGCAAAAGTAAAAACAAAAACAAAAACAAAAAAACAAAAAAAACACCCAAACAAGCAAAAAACCAAAAAGCAAATAACTCAATTTAAAAAATGAGCAAAGGACTTAACTAGACAGTTATCCAAAGAAGATATACAAATGACCAGCAAGCGTATGAATAGACGTTCAACATTACTAATTGCAAAAGAAATGCAAATCAAAACCAAAATGAGATATCACCTTATATCCATTAGGATGGCCACTGTCAAAAGAACAGAAAATAACAAGTGTTGGCAAGGATATGGAGAAACGGTCACCCTTGTACACTGTTAGTGAGAATATGAAATGGTGTAGCCTTTATGGGGAGCATCATGGAGGTTACTAAAAAAATTATAAATAGAATTAGCATATGATCCAACAACCCTACTTGTGAAGATGTATTCAAATGAACTGAAAGCAGGCTCTCAAAGAGATTTTTACACGCCAATGTTCACCACAGCATTATTCCAATAGGCAAGAGATAGAAGGAAACCAAACCAAACGTTCTTTGACAGATGGATAAGAACATGTGGAATGTACAGTGGTATATTATGTTGCTTTAAAAAAGAAGGAATCCTGTCCCATGTTACAATATAGATGGACCTTAAGGACATCATGCTAAACAAAATAAACTGGTCACAGGTGGGCAAATACTATATGATCCACACATATTAAGTATCTAAAGCAGTTAGAATCTTAGAAACAAGGATGTGGGGAGATGAGAAGGAAAATTAGTGTTTAATGAACAACATAGAGTTTCAGTTTTACAAGAGTAAAATTTATAGGGACTTGCTGCACAACAACGTGACTATACTTCACACTACTGAATCATACACTTAAAAATGGTTAAGGTGAGATATTTAATGTTGTTTATTTATTTATTTATTTATTTTTTGCCACACACACATACACAAACACCTTTCCATGTTTTGGCTAAGAAAATGGTCACTGTAATTGGGAAGTCAAAGGCCACAGTTCTGGCTTTTGTTATAAACTGTATTACCCAGAAATTCATCTCAGTGGAAACATGGGGTAGCTTAACACTTATTGTTAGCCCCTCGTATATTCTGAATATACAATTACACGGGTGTTATAACAACAAGTAGGTCAAGGTTCTCTCAGATCAAATGGAATCAAAAATAAATTGAAGCCCATGAGACAGGATGTGTTCAAATGTCTCTAAAATACTTATTGACATATTAACGGCACCCTGTCAAATGTTCACAATTTCAAGTTTCAGATTTAAATATTATTTTCACACTTTGTAAATAGATTGCAATAGTGAGGTCCTTTCTCACTTACAAAGCTTTTCCACACATGTTCTCATTCAGTCATCACACCTCCCTTATTAGATAGACAAGGAGTATATTACAATCCTTTTTTCATAGATAAAATATCAGAACTGGAGCTCAGAGAGGTAGTGGTTTTCCAAAGTCACATAGCTTGGAAATGGCAGAGCTCTTCCTCTGCCTATTGTTTTCTGGCTCCAAGTGACACATTTCTTTTCCATTACCTTACATATGTCCCTGATGTCTCCGATCTGTCCTCCTTCAGGAGGTAGGAATCCAAGAGGCTAACAAAAGAGTGCTCAGTAGGGCTAGCATGTAGAATCCAGAAAAGGTGGCAAGCCGGGTGATCAATTTCAATTGGACTGTCTGAAAATTCTTCTCTTAAATTACCAAACACACAGCTATTGTTTATTTGAGCAACAGCAGAATCTGTGCTCTAAGGTAAGTTGTTCAGCATGATTTACTGAATGTTGGGATTTACTAAAAACTATCTGCCAAGATCAATCTAACATAAATATAAAAATGTATTAAAAATCTAATTTCATGCGGGCTGTGACAAAGATTACTGCAGTGGGTTTTTGGACATGAAGGGAATGTGCATTTCATTTCTTGCACAGTCAGTCCCTCTCCCAGTCCCTTAAAACAAAGCCTTGTGAATCATATAAAAGTACAGTTTGTCCTGGTAGCCACTGGAATTTGCTCACACATTAAAGCTTTCTTTAGAATGCGGAGTTTCTTCTTGAAGGTTTTTGGCATTTGTGTTTCTACCCTCATAAGACAGCACTTCAATTTTTCCCCCTTTGGCACTATCCTTCTCATTTCTCTTACATATCATTATTTCATCAAATGTATGTACTCAGTATGATTCCAATTTTGTTTTGTTTGTTGGGCCAGTGAACCTGGGTAACCCAAGGCACGGGGCCAAACATCTGGTAACAATAAAATCAACACTACAGTAGAAAGTAGAAGATCAAGAATCCTGTAACCATAAGGTAATGTGGAGTATATTTGGGTGGCTATGAAGACTACATAATGGTGTGTTTTCTTGTATGATACTTGTGTTCTCTGAATTGACGAAAATAGGTCAAAGATCCCCAATAGCATACTCTGAATACATTAGACCAAGAGAAAACTGCATTTGTCCTTTGCATCTGTTCCAGTTTTGATTTATCAATTCTTCTGAGATCCTTGGAATCACAGAACCCTAAAAACTGCACATAAAATATATCCCAAAGGTCACCAATTTGAAAGAGAAGGGCGGACTGCCTTTATACAACACATCTTCTCATGTTCATCAGATTTTCTCTTCACTGTTGGGGTCCTGGGTAGATGTGAAAGAGTCAATGAAAGTTTATTTTTGCCTAGATATTAATTCTAAATGTTACTTTTTTTTTTTTTTTCATTTTGGCACACTGTTTTTTTTTTTTTTCCCTCCTAGAACCTAGGGCAATTTTAAATACTAGTGAGTGCCAAGTTATATTTGGTGACTGAATAAATAAATTAATAATGTATTCTCAGTTTTCTCTCTTTACCCTATTGTAAGCGACATTTTTCTTTTTTTGATGTCTGCATTAGCCTCTTATTTATGAATTATGTACTTTCCACATACTAACTACTTAAATAAACCCTTCCTGTTTCAGTTCTTACTTATCAAATCAGAAGGAGAAGCTCACTATTCTCCTCCAGATTGCTTACACGAATTTTTAATTTGATTACCTTTAAATTTTTTCCTGCTGCTTAACTACAGTTCACTTTTTCCATTTCCAGTTCCATACAAGTTATTTTCTTTAGCTTATAGTAAGCATTTATGATGAGCACCTGTTAGGTAACCAGAGAACAATACATTTTCCATTTGGAAACTTATAAACTAAAGCTTCCAGTTTTCATGTTTGCGGTTCTTAAAACATTCCTTAAGAAACTCAATCCATGGGGTGCCTGGGTGGCTCAGTGGGTTAAAGCCTCTGCCTTCGGCTTAGGTCATGATCTCAGAGTCCTGGGATCGAGCCCCGCATCCAGCCCCGCATCCAGCCCCGCATCCAGCCCCGCATCCAGCCCCTCATCAGGCTCCCTGCTCAGCGGGGAACCTGCTTCCCCCTCTCTCTCTGCCTGCTTGTGATCTCTGTCTGTCAAATAAATTAATAAAATCTTTTAAAAAAGTCAATCCATTTTTCCCTTTTATACTAGGATGATAATAAGCATAAACAAAACTTCAAAAAAAACCCACTTAAAAAGCCTTTAATTACATCTTCAGAGAGAAAAGATATTAAGCTTTATATCTCGAGTCTCCTCCTGCCTTCCCATTGACAAGTCTATGATCCAAAAGAAAGCTATAAAATATTTTTTTTCAAGGAATGCTGGCTTGACATATAAGGAAAACAGAAAATTTATACTCTCTTTGCATAATTCATACAAAAAAAATTGGTTTGGCCTGAATTTATTGGCCGAAATATTGTCTCCTGTGTTGCCATTTCACATTGCACATGAACACAGATTTGGCCTCTCTGAACATTTCTGCTTCAGATAGTCAGCAGCACAGAGGGCTGCTCAAAAGGAAATTGTTAGCTCATTTCCTAATTAAAACACCCTGCACATTGAAGAATCACACTTGTTCTCAGCTCTTGGGGAAGGAATCGGAAATTTATGGACCTTGAAAAAGATGCCTCATTTTTCCATGGATTTTCACTATCTGGATCCCTTTGCAGCAATAACAGCTTCCTTACAATTGTTTATGTCCCCGTTAAAAAAGGAGGAGGAGGAGAGTGAGGGGGAGGAGGAGGAGTAAAATGACATTTGTTTGCTTTGGCAAAGTAGACCTGAAATTCAGTAAGACCTGAAATCCATGTCCTGCCTAAGTGTCCATTCAACTTTGGGTTTCCGTGGGCTGCAAAACTAATAGGATAAGTCTTTTGATTTTTGACTTAGCCACAACTGGAGACGAGATGAGTTCTCTCCGGGAGCCCATGACCACTTCTTTCCAGAATTAGTCATGACTCCGAGCACTCAGTGAAAAAGAATGAGCTTCCCTAGCTTGTAGTAGTAAATACATTTCTCTTTTATTATATGCTTTATTTCTTTGTTGATGAGATCTTTTCAGAACACATATCTTATCTGAAAGGATGAATTTACATTTTTTACTGCAGGTGTTACCAAGTTTTGGTTCACAACCACAGAAGTGCAGGATATTGAGTAAGTGCTTTTATATGTATTATTTGGCTGGACACAATGTGAATCAGAGTAATAGTTAAAAAATAATAACACCAATCAGAGTAATATGTACAGACATAATAATAGTGGCAATGATGACCAGTGTAGGAGGACCTGCTATGTGCCAGACAGTTTTTCTAGGGATGCCGTCCATGTATGTCACAGGTGTACCCTCAGATTTTACCAACATTTGTTTAGAAATAAGGCAACATTTCTGGGGCACCTGGGTGGCTCAGTTGGTTAAGCCTCTGCCTTCGGCTCGGGTCATGATCTCAGGGTCCTGGGATCGAGCCCCACATCGGGCTCTCTGCTCAGCGGGGAGCCTGCTTCCTCCTCTCTCTCTGCCTGCCTCTCTGCCTACTTGTGATCTCTGTCTCTGTCAAATAAATAAATAAATAAAATCCTTAAAAAAAAAAAAAAGAAAGAAAGAAGGTAACATTTCTGTTTCACACCTTTATCTTTCCTGGTTTTACCAGGCTCCTCTCCTGGAGCGGTGTCTGATATTTCCCCTCGAAATCATGTATGTGCTCTACAACTTTTTCCTGTATCTCACTTGTCTCTCCAGCTGGTCATCCTCCTTTGAGCTAACTTTCCAAAAATCACATAAAATCTGATGCCTTCAGGCTAATTGCTACTAGTTCAAGATTACCATATTTTTAAAAATCTTAAGGTGATTTCTTCAAAGCATAGATAATTCTGTAACCATATATATGTCTATATATATAATATATAACTATATAGTTATCTGATTTCATACATATATAAAGCAGACTAATAATTAATTGGTTGAATACTTTGCTATTACAAATGAATGCTCTTAAGAAATAAAGACCAAATTCACCCTCACAGTCCCTTCCCAAGCCCTGTTACTTCTATGAGCTGAAGGTAAGCTAATTCCCAGTAATAAGAGCCACTTTTCATTTCTATTCCTTAGGGTCCAGATTCAACTTCCTCTTAGCCCCAAATATGGTAGAACTTCCTTCCATAAGCTCAGGAACAAATCAGTTCTGCCCTCTGGATGGATGTAGATGACAACATCTGTTTACTCAAGGTGAATGCTTTGGTGGATATTCACTCATTTAAAATTATGTCATCTATTTATTCAACAGGTATAGTAATTTCCAGTACCAGGCATTGCACTAGATAGCGGTAGTCCATGACTACAAATAATAACAACAAAATCAAACAAGAACAAACCTGGTCTTTGTACTTATGGATCTTGCACCCGGTTGAGGAAGCCCCTGTTATACATCTCGAAGAGTGGGCAATTTGATCTTAAATATGTGTGAGGCCCAAGAGTTTGGTTCCTGGAGCCCTCCAACATCCTACCGTGAAGGAAAAACCAGTCCAGAATTTGTCTCTTACACACACACACACACACACACACACGCACATACACACCTCCCAAAAGTAAAAAAAAAAATGAGAGTTAGGAAAAAGTTGTAACTCTGTCTGGTTCTGCTTACATTAATGCACCAGATTATATTTCTGAAGAGAATATTTAACATTTCACATTGAAGCACCTGACTATAGATTACTTTGCTGCTCGAGGGCTTCCTCAAGAGAAAAGAATGTGTATTTGCTTCATATTTTCATAATTAACTGGCTTATTCTTGTGATTTTTGGCTTCCAAAATAGCTGTTGCCAAGGGTGACTTCAGCAATGGAGAACAATAATTATCATTATTACTCTTCCTATTATTCCTATTCTATTACTCTAATAATACTAGTACTATTGTTATTACTAATAATACAACTATGCTTTTTTAAACTTCAAAGAAAATTGATCTCCCACATACCTCTTTTCCCATAGTTTTCTCATGAATCCTCAAAAAATTACCTTCAATTTAGTCGTCAAACTTATCCAAGGTAGTGCAATAAAATTGTGATTGTGGATTTGTGATATTGACCCAGAGTTTTCTCACTCCACAGTTTGGCTGTTTTCCGCTATGCTGTGGGGTGGGTGGGCACTCATTTTCTTTAGGAGATTAATGGCTCTCTTGTCCAACACAGCTTTCATCCAGTACCACTTGCTAAAATGGTGGGAGAGAGATGTAGAATAAAGAAATAAACCATCCATGCCAAGGCAAATGGCAGAGGAATGCCTATAGTGACATGGAGGAAGGGCTACCAGGAACTTGTATATAATATTTGATTTTTGAACCCATTAACCTACAGTGGTTTTAACAGACTACTTAGTAATTCTCAAACATCTTTGTAAATTTTTTCCTTTAATCTTCATTATGAAAACAATACCTTTTATTCATTTACCAAATATAAAATACTTTCTTTATGTAATTTTGCATTTAAGAGATAATCCTGTTCCTATGTGTGTATACTTCTTTGGTGGGTCAGTCTTCTTACCACTGCCTCTTGCCTCCAGAAGCCTGGAGGTCCACACACTTGGACTTAACTTTCCATCCTCCACAATTGGCAATACAAATGCACATAACCCTAAGTTATTACATATGAGTTATCTCATTGAATTCTAGTATATTAGAAGAAAATCCAGCATTCTCATATTTTGCAGCTGTGCAGGTTACTGGTAAAAAACATGAAAGTTGCTAATGGATGAGTTCCCTACCAACCAGACAAGTAGAAACCAAATATCTAAATCTAAAGTTTTCACTCTATAGGCTAGACTACAGACTAGTAGTACAAATCCAGCAAAATATGGTACCTCTCTCTTAATGTATGATTCAGAAGGTTCTCTTTTAAATTAAAAAAACAGTATTTTTAAAAACCTGAAATTTGGGGGAAAATGTGGATGATTCAGCAAAACTTTTAACTAAAAGGAAAATTACAAAATATTTAGTGACTGACTGGGTTTCACACTTTTAAAAAGGCTTCTTATGTGTGGGCAAAGCCTCTGTTAAAATTCTAAAAAGTACAACCACCTTTTCCTACTGCATTCCTACTATAAGCAGAAATATCAAAGATTCAACCCTGAGCATACCACTCAACAAATATTTTTCTCTAATATAATGTCTAAAAATTATATAGGTGATTATTGTCTTTTTACCCTATCTTGTGGGAGGCATGCTTATTATAAGGCCAACATAAATGAATTTCCTTTCTGAATTCAGTAGAAAATTTCTTTGCAAACCTCTTGAAAGATGTGCTATTGAAAACTTAACATGGTTCAAAATATTAAAATGTTCCAATTAAATACTGACTCTAATCTTATCATTTACAAAAGCAATACCATGTCCCAGTTGGTAAATGGATTTGGAATGCCCACTCAAAATGCCACTGCATCTGCCCTTCCTAGCCTCTTGGATCTCCCATTTGTGCATGTCCACTTTTCTTTAATATTGTCTATGTATCCAGCTTTAAGCCCTTGAGACTTTTTCCTTTAAGAAACATATTTTTGTAAAAATGCTGACTGTAATATCTGCCCTCTCAACAGTTTTTTTTTTTTTTTGACAGAGAGATCACAAGTAGGCAGAGAGGCAGGCAGAGAGAGAGGAAGGGAAGCAGGCTCCCTGCTGAGCAGAGAGCCCGATGCGGGGCTCGATCCCAGGACCCTGGGATCATGACCTGAGCCAAAGGCAGCGGCTTAACCCACTGAGCCACCCAGGCGCCCCCCCTCTCAACAGTTTTAAGTGTACAAGGGGACAATACAGAATTGCTGTCTATAGGCACAACGTTGTATATCAGTGGAATAGCATACAGCCTTAAAAAAGGGAAAGAAATCCTGTAACGTGTGAGGACATAGATGAATCTTAAGGGTGTTGTGCTAGATGAAAACAAGTCTGTCACAGAAAGATAAATACTGTGTGTGTCCACTTCTATGAGGTATCTAAGAGAGTCAAATTCATAGAAACAAAGAAAAGAATGGTGTTGCCAGGGGCTGGGGAGAGCAGGAAATGGGGAGTTGCTAAGCCTTTGTAATTTTGACGTATTTTAACATCTTTCTCCATATTTTAATCCTGAACAATCTCTATGGATACAATTTTGCTCTCACTTTTTAGCTATAGGCGCAGCAACTCTCTGGGTGAAGCTTTCTGAGAACCAGTTCTGAACTGGGTAATCTATGTTGATAGGGTCTACTGGCCTGGGCCTCCATAAAAGGAAGAGGATGGAAGTTATACATAAGGGTTTTTTAATCTTGTCTATACATCATCCTTTTTATTTTTATTTTATTTTTTTTTAAAGATTTTATTTATTTATTTGACAGACAGAAATCACAAGTAGGCAGAGAGGCAGGCAGAGAGAGAGAGGGAGAAGCAGGCTTCCCGCTGAGGAGAGAGCCCGATGCGGGGCTCGATCCCAGGACCCTGGGATCATGACCTGAGCCGAAGGCAGAGGCTTTAACCCACTGAGCCACCCAGGCGCCCCTACATCATCCTTTTTAAAGAAGATTTTACTTATTTATTGCAGAGAGAGAGTGAGGGCACAAGCAGGGGGGAGGGGCAGAGGGTGAGGGAGCAGACTCTCAAGCAGACTTTTCACTGAGCACAGAGCCTGACTTGGGGCTCAGTCTCACAACCATGAGATCATGACCTGAGCCAAAAACAAGAGTGGGTTGGATGTCCAACCAACTGAGCCATGCAGGCACCCCCATCACCTTTCTTTTATTTTCTGATTCCCTCCCTTCTCAACCACACTCTGCATTTCAATAAAAGGAAGTCAACCTTGTTATGTATGTATCTCCAGTTTTAGAAACTTAGGGACTTCATGGTGCACCTTCTTACTTCTGGTTTTAAGATGGTGAAAGAGAGACCCAGGCAAGCTGTATGACTTGAGCAGAATGAGACAAACAGCTAGAGCTACAAGCAAGGCTTTGCCCCAAATTTCCTGATTCTTCTTTTAAGCCATTTCATATTCTCTTTTGGTCCATTGTTCAAGCTGATGTAACTGGAAAACATTTTAAATGTTCCATGAAGGGACCCAAATAGTTATGGGAAATTATAGTGTCTAAGTTTTCAACTTTTTAATTGTATGTAGAAAAGTTGCCTCAAAGAAGTTGTACGTATATAGTATGTGAAAGTACTTGGTCAGTAGGGCGATGCCCTGTAAACAGGTGGGAGCTGGTGTTTGCACCTTCAGATTCCATCCCAGTCATTGCTTTTGTGAAACCAGATTGGGAAAGGCTCAGACATAAACAGGCCGGTCCAGCTGAGGAATTTGTAATCTACCTTTTCCTCAATTATCAGTTAGGAAATTGGCCCATCACAGGCCTATGAAAATTCGTTCAGAACATTTCTCTAGATACAAGAGAGAAGCTCTCTCTTCCCTGAGATTATACAACCTGTGGATATAAGTCTGGAAGCTTTTGCAGTTTTACTACCATGAAGGAAATTGGCTGAAGCCACATACACAAGAGGGTAGAGCCAAGAGAGTTACTGACTGGAGTTGGTGTAAACTGTGCTACATTGTGTCCTGCCTTGTCAGATATACATTCCAATAAAATTCTTTATTACTTTTAAGCCAGTTGGTTTGGAATTTCTGTTTTTTGAAATCCAAAACATTCTAACTTAGAGAAAAATGGAGAGAAATTTGCTTTACTGATATATTGACTTATTTCCTTTCAAATATTAGGGCCTGAGAATCTGGATGGAATGGATGGAATGCTCACCTTTTCACCAGGGGGCGACATGGAATATCAGTGAGTCAAATGGAGCTTCTACAAATTTAATTTAATTTTACTTTAATATTTTATATATTTATTTTAATTTATTTATTTTATTTATAAAGGTTTGTTAATTTATTTTTAGAGAGCAAGAGAGAGACCTACCATACTGCACACAGAAGGGCAGAGGGCGAGGAAGAGAAGAAGACTCCTGGCTGAGTGTGGAGCCTGACATGGGGCTGGATCCACAACCCTGAGATCATGACCTACCTGAAATTAAGAATTAGAGGCTCAAATTAAGAGTTAGAGGCTCAACGCCCTATAAATTTTAAACCAGAAATTCTAAGTTTTGCCAGAACTTTCTCTGTCTATGAAGGAATGGAGCCATCACCTTCTGCTATCTGAAATAAACAATATAGAAAGGCTCTGTCCAAGGAAAAATCATAAGATCAGTAGACTCTTACTGCTTTTTCCCCTTACTTCAATTCCCCTTATATCAAGGGGACATGGGAATGGCAATAGGCATTTGTGAGATATGATTAATGGGAAACTGTGTTGGGTTAATAGAATAGAATTATGTGATTTTTGAAACATGACTTACAAGTCTATTTCTTGCTAGTTGTCCCGTGTGGGATTGGCTCATTCTGGCATAGATGTGCAAGGCCAGAAGTTGGGCTGTTAACGTTAATGTTAGTTAGATAATATTACCGTAGAAAATGTTTATGTGTTAACATAAACAAGTGTTAACTAGTCATATAAAAGTTCTCCACTCTGTTTCTACTTTTTCAGTGTGCATGATAATAAGATTCTTTTAATATGTCCAGTACAACCTATAATAAAAAGTGAGAATAGAATATATTTTGTGAGAGCTTACATGACCCATGCATTCTGAATATACATTTAAAAAATCAGTCTGTCATGCCAGAGGCAAGGGTAAATTATCTTTCTCATTTTCTTTATAGAAATTATTTTACAAAGTTGTCCAGTTATGTCAAATTATTCACCATGTAGCCAAAATAAAGAGGAAATGACTATAGAGTGAATTGATCAATAAATTACTAAAAATGTTGTTACTTTTCTGGATTTTGTGATGCTTAGGGAATTTGTCAGCTTTTAAAATTCTTCTAATTTAGTATGTTTTTCCCTAGTATAAATAAGTATTTGCATTCATATCTAATTTTCTAATTGTAATTTTTTTTTTTTCCTAAAGCGGGTCCTTCAAGATGAATATATATCAACTTTCACAAAATTTCTTTGCCCCAGTGTGTACATTGAGAATTCTGGAGGAAAATGATGAATTACTCAATGATCTGTGGGGGGTCAGAAAGCTCATATAAAGGAGTTTTGTGGAAGAATGAGTTGAGAAATTGGGATTAAACAGAGGAAAGGAACATTGGTCCTTAGTTCAAAAGTCAGGGAAATGCCTTTGCTGAATGCCTTATCTTAAATGGCACCCCACCCCACCTAATGACTTCCTCTCCCATTCTCCAGCAGAATGGAGTGTCTTCACTGCTGTGTCTTCACTGAAATATAAATTTCATGAAGAGAAGAATTTCTTCCCTCTTGTTCCTACTGTTACCCCCATAGCCTAGAATAGTGCCTGTCATACAGCCTATGTAAGAGTTTCATAAATATTTGTTGAGTGAATGGATGAATGCCTTAAACGTCCCTGTAGCTTCTTTGATTCTAGTAATTCAGCAGAGGAGAATAGCTGGAAAGGTATTGGAACCCTTCCAAAACTCTAGCGAAGTTTTGTTTCTGTATGCTCATCTTCCAGAATCCCATGGCAACATGATTTTATCTTCGGCCATCAGACACACACACACACACACACACACACACACACAAATACACACAACACACACAGGAATTTGGCAAAGTAAAAACCCACATTTATATCCATTTTCAGAAAGGCAGAAAAAGAGTGAGTACAATCAGACTAAAATGATACATCTGGCTACCATATTAAAAAGGCAACATCCTGACAACTGTTAATTTAATTGAAAGTTGTGCAGGAATTTTCTCACAAAGCCCATGAATCCTAGAAGTAATGTGATAATCTTTCCAAAAACTTAGAAACGATCCTTGTACTTCTTGTTTTAAGTTACTTCTCTTAATCATGCAATTTGCGTTGGTAGAAGTTAAATTTTGTAATCATAAATGGGAAGATCCAAAGGGTTCTTCTCAGTTATGGGCAACCCACCAAATAGTGACAAGAACTGGACAAAGATTTCCTAACACCAGCTAGGCAATTTCCCTGAACCTTACCTATCCTCACTTTGCATCACAGAGTTTGGAATCTCTAAGGGGCCTTTGGAATCCCTGGGAAAGACAGATGCCTATGAACTGGTCATTCTCCATTTTCTCCTTGCTAACAGCACTCTTTGGGTTGGGAGTGAAAATGTATCCAGGGCTATATTTGCTTTTACCTTCCCTTTTTTCAGCCAGAGGTGGCCATATTACATATTTCTGGTTACCGATACATGAGACAACGCCTATTAAGGCTTTATTTTTTTTTTAATTATGTATTCCTAATGTAAGGAGCCAGCACAGCCAGCAGTACCATTTGTCTTCCGGCTGCTACCTTGGGTGTATACCCAATGTCTGGAACTAATACTGTCTGCCATTGTATGATCATGAGCTGAAAAGCAAGCAGCTAGGAGTAGCGGAGCACAAATACGGAAGAAGCCTTCGTCGGTAAGGATGTCATGGGGTCATTAGCCCTATGTAGGACTACTCACCTCCAGACTATTTATTATGTAAGAAAAATTAAATCTATTTCTGGCCAACTTTCTATTAGTTCAGTTTCTCCTATTATACTCAGAGTATTCCTGTTACTGTTATTAATCCTAATGCCTTTATAAGAAAAGAAAACTGAGGTTCAATGAGAACAAGCAATTTGGCCAGAGCTAGAGATATTTTTGGTGAGAAGTGCATTACAAGAGCCTGTGACCCTTCTGGGACACTCACACGTGCACCCTAGGGCCGCTGAGTAAGAGGATGGTCTTGCTTCACCTGCCTGTTCAAAGCAAGAAAACAATGAAAATAGCAAAATGCTCATAGGAGGAAATGTCGGAACCGTTGACAATTATAAGGATGAGTGGTAGGCTATAAAAGTATACATTTGTTGTATACAATAGTAATCTTGTTGATGGTTTTTATGTAAGATGTTGAAGCCAAATTACTATCATCTGCAATAAAATATTCGTTCATTATTGGGTCAGAACATCTGGATGACAAGTCAAAAATTCCACCATTCATCAGTTATTCCTTATCCTCATCTCTAATTATCCAGCAATCTGGATGCTTTGGCATCATGTAGATTCAGTTAAGATATGCATTGAATTAAGGAGCCTCCTGAATTTGAGCAAGATGTTTTGAGTAATTCAGATTTTCAATTTCTACTTTCTTTTATGGCTTTTTTTTGGGGGGGCGGGGTCTTAAGAAAGGTTTCCAGAAGATTCTAGATGGACTTTATGTCATCTGTGCTTTGTTTCAGTTTCCGGTTATTAATTTATGCTAAATCGAGTAAAAGTTTTCAATTGCTTATATACCTCCTTACAAAGGAAGTGTTTCTCTCACTTGTTAGTGCTACATCCCAGTTCCAGGCATAGCTTTCCTTTTGTCACATTTCCATGCGTATTACTCACAAACAAATAAATCGTCTCTGCAAAGCATTTGGCATCTTTATCTTCCTTCATGAAAATGCAGTTCTGAGATTCCCATTTACACATATGGACCAGATGTGAAACATGACTCAAATGAACAGGGAATTCAGTATGGTTTTGCAATCACGAGACATATACTGTATCCCTCTTATGCTAATGTTTCCTTTATAATTCCCTGTTGTGAGACAGCTGTGGCAAGCGCCTGAGTGGCCCCTCTTGGCATGTTCCTTCTTTTCTTGTGCTTTCCTGCTTTCCCCAGTCCAAAGAAAGATCTGAAAATGGAGGCAGAGTGGAAATAATGACTTTTTGCCTCATTGCTAGAATGTTAACACATACATATGGCACATAGGTCACCTCTCCTTTTTCTCTGTGCCCATAGTTGACAGAAAGGGTCGGTCATGGCGCTCTTTCTGCCTCAAATTTGTCTTGGAATTCTTCTCAACACATTATAATTCAGTCAGCTCACATATAGGTGCCCAGTCTACCTGAAGTCACTCTACCCTTCTGTGTTTAAATTTAATGTACATTTTCCACGTTTATGTTTCCATTAGCAGGTGTTCCTTTGGACCAAAAGTATTAAGTAATTTTTTTAAAATCAATGATAGCGATGAAAAGAAAGTTCTTTGGGGTGTGTGTGTGTGTGTGTGTGTGTGGTGTGCATGTGCTTCGGTGTATGATTTCAAACTGGAGGAGATAATGGCTCCAATAGGAGAAACAAATTCCTAAACATATCACAAATTTCATCTTGGTTTCTTTAAATTAAAATGTAATTACCACTTTTCCTATCAAAAATACTATGACAAAATCTCAAATTTGTCTTATTTTATTGTACCTCTGTCTGTTCATTGTCTCACACCCTAGGGAAATCATTGTCTCACACCCAATCATGCAAATCACTGGTATCCTCCCACCATTACCATCCTTCTGTGAAATTCGTCACACATATAACTAACTTAAAAACTAACAGAATCTACAAAAATCGAGCATGATTTGGCCCCTGCCTATATTTTATCCTCACCATCAAACACTTTTTACCTTATTCACTTTATTTCACCGACCAGGATCTTCTGTTTCTCAAACTGCTATGCTCATTTCTGCTCAGTGACTTCTCTTCCATCCATGCATTTATTTAATCTATATTTATTAAGTGCTTCATTAATATCAAGCAGTCTACTTCCTGTTAACCTGGTTGTTTCCTACTGAGATTCAGAGTGCAGCATGAAAACCACTTCCAGAAGAAGACCTCATCTGACTGTAACAGGAACTTCTACGTGTTCATCAAAATCTATTCACTCTTCTTTCTGGCCATGGTTCTACAACTCTTGGTCTGTTCTTACTTCCCTGGGTGGCATGTGACTAGTACTGCCCATTGAATATGAATGAAACTGTGATACGTCATTGCCAGGCCAAAGGGTTAAGAAGTAGTAGTGGGCTAAAAGACCCCCAATATTTTAGCACTTAGGGGCTGCCCATCTCTCCTATCCTCATATCATTCCAACTTCTGCTTCTGATGGCAAATCTTCTCTGACCCTGATTCTGATGCCTCCTTATAAGGAAAGGACCCCTGTAATTTCACTGGGCACAATGAAATATCCTAGACAATCCAGGACAATCTTTCCATCTCAAGATCTTAATTTAATCACATTTGCAGTCTATTTTGCTATATCACATAACATATTTATAGTTTCTGGGACACAGACATCTTTGGGGAGGAGAGAACATTTTTCTATCTACCGTACTGGGAGTGACCAGATATAAGCCTATAAAAGGATTAGAATTAAAAAGTCTCATTAACATTCAATCCTGAGATGAATAAAAGCTTAGCTATGTAGCCTTTCTACCAAAGCATATTATTTCAAGGAACTTCAAAATAGTCATCATTAATTTGAAAGAGAATCATAAGGAAAAGGAAGAAAAGAGAGCAGATTTGAGAATAAATAAAATAATAAGGAAAAAAGAAAAAAGGACATCAGTATGATTACTAGCATATAAATTTGTAAATAAATGGAAACTTACTATAAACTTTCATAGGCATTATATTGCCCTTGAAAATGAGCTTAGGGTAAAAATTTTAAAATGTGTAAAGACTTAAATCAACTTTCAAGCTCCATGCTTGCACCAACTGGAAATTTGGTATAGAATCCCCTTCCTGCCTTATCGGGACCAGCACATCCCTACTGCCTCACAGTGACTTAACTTTGTTACTTTGGACTTCGGAAGTGGTATACAGCTCTATTAGGATGTGATCCCAACCCCATCTTCCAGAGTCATCATGGAGAATAATGGACAGGTAAGGACCTTCCAGAAGGCACAATCTAGGGCCAAGGGAGAACACTAAACACCAGAGAACAGAATGAGAATTAAGTCAAGACTTGAGTTTACCAAATCCTTCCGTAGTAATAGATCCAATTTCTCTTTCAGTCATTTGGTTTTGAGTCCAAAAACAGACTCAGTTCCAAAAACTGGGCAAAGGGCCTGGTTTTTATTAGGGCCATTGCCTTTATTCTGATCATCCCTCTCTGTTCTCTTATGATTGCTTATATTGAGTAGTAACCTTGTTGGTCACCCCTTTATGGGTGACTCTATTCTATTCTATTCTTCTATTCTATTCTATTCTATTCTATTCTATTCTATTCTATTCTAAACTATCTTTATAGCCCTTCAGAGTCAGACATCCCTCCCATCCATCTGACATTGTCTACCTGGCTTCTGACAGATAAGCAAAACCATCTGGCCTCTATTGTTTTGGGGTTTATCAACTGTCCTGTATTAAAGAACCCAGTTCTAAAACAGCATCACCTGTTATTAATCCAGGGTTACCATTGAACTTCTAAATTATTTTGGTGTCCCCCTCATCAGTGCATTTTTATTATAAGTGGTGTATCCTCTTTGTCTTCCCACAGAACATAGTCCTCTGGTGAGTTCTCTAGCCTTGTGTGGAATATCCACTTAAGCATGTCCACATCTTGGAGACTATTAATACCATCTTCCCTCATCTGGCACAGCAATTCTGGCCATAGTTCTCTCCATTCTAGGAGTCATCAGAAGATATTACCTGTTATTTTTGCTATGGTGTTAAATTCTGTATATCAGGAGAATGTTCTTAAATTGATAAACTCTCCCTTATTCAACTTTATGTTCCCATCTTTTGATTAAACATCTTCAGAATCTACTCCTATCATCCTCTCCCAGCTCCTGCCAGTGCATGCTGGCTGGGTTCTTCAACTCTTTTGGTATAGATCCCCTTCCTCCTTTATCAGGACCAGCGCATCCCTATTGCCCCACTTTGTGACTTAACTTTGTTACTGTATCAGCATTGAGAATGTATAATTGTTTTCAAATATATGACTTTGGAAAGGCTTTCTTATTTAGGACATTTCCTAAAGATTGTTATATTGTGGGAGAAGACAATCCCTATCTAGCAATTATAGAGATGTGGACAGTGGAGTGTGAATGTGAACTTGTGTAAGAGTGTATGTGGGAAGAGTAGAGTGTGGGAGAGACAGAGTGAGAGAGAGAGAGAAAGAATGTCTCCAAATGAGTATTTCATGTTTTAGGCAACTGATATCCTATTTGCACTCTTAGAGAAAAAAGTCAATGGATTCTGGTGATGATGATGATGATGATGATGATTGTTATTGAGACTTAACTAAGACTGAGGATTGATAATCCAAAAATTATGATATATTCCAATCTGGATAGTTTAAAAAATAAGATCAATGCAATATAATCACACTGTAGTTTGTAATCCTTTCTGCCACCATAGGCTCAGGTACCTAAACAGACAGTCTGTTATAAAGAGTTTTATAGATATATAATATTTCAGGGGTACATTGGTGGTTCACTTAAGTGCCTGACTCTTGATATCAGCTCAGGTCATGATCTTGGGGTTATGAGATTGAGCCCCATGTCAGGTTCAGCACTGGATGTGGAACCTGCTTAAAATTCTCTCTCTTCCTTTCCCTCTGCCCCTCCCCCTCCCAATAAAAGAAAAAAAAAGAAGAGAAAAAAATGTAATGTTTCATAATGTGCTTTAAAAGTACTAGAAAAATACTGCTGATGTTCCTGTGAACACTTACAGTGAAACCTGAAGCCAATCAAGAATAGTTTTTGAATAAATATGATCAGAGATAAAAGTTTTCATGTGATTCCAACAGGCAAGTAGACCACACAATAAGCCACAACACAATAAGCAATTGACATGCTGATGCTCTCAGAGGATTCGTTACCTAAACTTCAATGTGATGGAAAGAGGGAAACTCTCTTCACAAACAAAATTCTCATAGGTTTGTTAAACTTACTGTATTTTTTTCTAAATGAAAGCACGTATTCATTATTTTTCTTTATATTCCTTCCTTACCCTTCAACACACAAGCCCCATTGTGAGTTTGCCTATTGTTTCTTGATTCCAGAACTCTTTATAGAGCCTGAGCAATTACAGAACCCTGCATCAAATCATCATATGTTGTGAATGAGAATTTCAATCAACATGTACTTGGGAAATGAAAGACAGATGGTCTTTCAGTCTGTATCTCCTTTATCGCTTTTGTCAACCCAGAACTGACTTCACATGTCTTCTCCATTTTATTTGTATCAGTATGCTTACACGGATCTCATAAATCTTTTTTTGTTTTCAGTTCACTTGAGTGTTTTCACCAATTCTAATTTTCTGAATGTCTTCTCCATTGAAATTCTCCTTCATTGCTTTCCTCTCTTACTGCTATAATTCATTTCTCCATTGGGTCATCTCACATTCACTTTCCAGACTTTTCTAAATAAAAAGCCACATTAATGAGGTCTTTCTTTACAATAAAACCATCTAACAAACTATTCCATATTGCAGCCTTCACTGACATCTGAATCTTTGGCATCTGCCTCACAGAAGGCATTTAATAGTGAAGGTAGAACAAAACCAATCCATTCCTTTCATGAACCATTTTCACTTTCCCAAACCTGGAGAATTCAGAAGCATCTCTGGGGTCGAAGGAGGACAGGAAGAGCAAAAGAGCAGAGGGCCGGGAGACAAAGCACAGAGCAGACTTCCTTTTCCCCCCTTCAACCGTGGAAGTTGAAGGTCAGTCTGACCTGGAAGGTGGAGAAATTTGGAACTTCAGAGTTTCATCTGAAACTGAAGATGAGGTTGGCCAGCTGTGACTGCCTGAGACCCCATCAGACAAAGAGGGGGAAAATGACACAGCAGGTGTGAGCACAGTGATTGAAAAAAAAAGAAGTTCATATCTGTGCTCAACCAATTCCAACATTTTTTAAAGTAAATAGATGTTTTCATAAATACACCAACATGGACAAAGTATTTTATGAAATTAAAAGTAAAACATAGGGTGCCTGGGTTGCTCAGTGGGTTAAGCCTCTGCCTTCGGCTCAGGTCATGGTCTCGGGGCCCTGGGATCGAGTCTTGCATCGGGCTCTCTGCTTCGCGGGGAGCCTGCTTCCTCCTCTCTCTCTCTCTCTGCCTGCCTCTCTGCCTACTTGTGATCTCTGTCTGTCAAATAAATAAAATCTTAAAAAAAAAAAAGTAAACCAGAAAAAATGCAGAAATCTCAAATGCGCTACTTACTAGTGGTAGAATAGCAGGCAAATAAAAAATAGCCTCTCTGAGTATGAAGACCTTCATTTCAAAAAATAAGAATAAAAGAATCACACTGCATTGTTGTGAGGTTTCAGTAAAGAACAATGCACTGGAACATCTGGCACGATACCTAGAATATGGGAATCCCTCAATTCATTCTAGTTTACTTCCCTGAGAATTTTCCAACTTCGTACATTTTCTGAAGAGTCACTGTATATCTAGGACCACTGCTAAACAAGAGGGAGACAAAGTTCTTTCTCTGTATCATAGAAACCATAAGGGACACAGACATGATACACATAAAACAAAAGAAATAAGCACAAGATTACCATCAAATTGTGGTTTAAACTCTAGTATAATTGTTTTGGAAATACAGGGAAAAAAATGAAACAAAATATGAAATAACACAACACATTTCCTAGAAAACAAACCAAAGTTCAAGCCAACAAGAAGACTTGTTTTTCTTCCTTCTGGATCTTTCTAACTTGAAACACAGCCAGAGCCCTTTCTGAAGATCAGAAAGCTTAAAGACTGTAGGAGCCAGCAGTAGATGCCATTGTCCTGTTTTGTTATTCAGACACAGATCTGTATTGCCCAAAATCTTACAGAACACTACTCCCTGGTACCCTGTTTCAACATTTGCAACAGATTATTTGGAAAGCATTGTTGGGGGCAAAGCCACATCTAACAACTCCCATTCCTAGAACATCAGATTTTAATTTTAATAAAAACAAGATTCTAAGCCTTTGGACATCAATTTATGGCAATGGGACCTGTAAATAAAATATAAGACCTAGTTACACTGAGTTTATTAATGTAAAACCACCATAAAATCAACGGTTTACTTGAAGAACTTAGATTCAGTTTACTTTGGATTAAGAAAATGTTTCATCTATTGTGTGCAAGAGCTATAAATATGCACGTATAAAGAAATAAATTAATAATATGGGAGTATTTGCAAACTTTTTGACTATGCTAGTCCTCAAAAGAGGCTTCTCTTATTGCTAACACACAAACCCTCTTCTTAAGCCCGAAGATTCGATCTTGGTTAGGCAAACTCTTATTCTTTTATGGTGCATGCTGTCAGAGTAAAAGCAGAGAAGGCTGGAGAAAGAGCAGGACAGTAGATGGAAGGTTAAGTCAGTCTATATACCATGTAGGTGGTGGGGGAGAAGAGCCAGAGTGGGAGATAGAATAAAAGTTGCTTTTACTGGAAAAAGAAATATTGAGTATAGATGTTGTCAGGAGGGTTATAAGTGAGTCTCAGGTGTTGTGTACGTTGCTGAAGTTATGAATTAGGTACATTTCTTTGGAAGCCATTTTATCTTTATTTTTTAAAAGATTTATTTATTTGAGAGAGCGAGTGAGCATGAGCAGGGGAAGCGGAGAGGGAGAGAAATCCTCAAGGACTCCCTGCTTAGCACGGAGCCCAATATGGGGCTCAATCCCAGGACCTTGAGATCATGACCTGAGTGGAAATCAAGAGCCCAGCCCTCAACCAACTGAGCCTCCCATGTGCCCTGAATTAGATGTGTTTTAATGTCTCACAAGGAACACTTGTAATATTTGTAATTTCTTTTGGTCATTTTTGGCTTTAGCCAAAGCATGTATAGAGAGAGGACTATTTGCATCTCTGGGTTTAAAGGATACACTCATACCCAAACAGCCAGAAAATGACTTTAATATTCTTTTCCCATACAGAGAATGCCATTTGTATACTGATGTATGTAGTCTATAAAGGTTAAAGGTCTACAGGGGTCAATGTTCATTTGTAAGAATCTTTGTGCACTAGATGAACATAGGATCCGGGCATGTAAATGAGGTAAACAGAACCATGTGTGGTAGGATGGGGGGAAAGAAGAAGACACAGACAGAGTGTTCAATGAATAAAATATGGAATTACTTGGCAATTTAAACTGTTCAAAAGAACTTGGGACTGGGAGAAAGAGCAATTTTCAGAGACACAAGGCTTTTTCAAAAATGCACATCAATCCAAACTGAGAAAACTCTGGGAAATCACATGAGTTCTTTTCTCCTTGGTGACTAAGATCTGTTACACGCCCCACTTCTCTGTAAGGCCCAACCAGGAGCTCAACTCCATCCAGACACCTCGTGTTATCAGTACTTGCCCTTTAGCGCATATATAATCAATAATAATCAAAACTACTGCATCTCTCCACCATAACACTGACTATGAGAAATTAAAATGAACCATTCAAGTGTCTGGTTCTCTAACCAATTTTAAGCTCATGTCCTCAATAACAGTATCAGATTCATGTTTGGAGTCCCCACTGTCAGAGTGAGTGTTTAGTCAATGGATTTGGACTGTGTTGAGCAAGAAATACACAGAAAATAAGCTCTAGCTTGGGTAGAAAGTAGAATGGGTAGAGGTAAATATAGACCATCTTTACTGAGTCAGGCTGGAAAGGATTTCAGACTAGATTGAGGTGAACTCAGTCTTGCCGTAAGACCTCACAGTCTAGCAAGGTCTACTATTATGAGCAATGTAAAAATTGTGTGCTAATGATGTACAAGATATTATGGTTTATTGCATTGTCTGTGTCATAATTTTCATAGGTTTTGTCAGAGACAGTATCGAGTTGCAAATATGGTTATCTTCAGAGCCTCTTCCTGTAACTGGAAGTTAAAGGTGAGTCTAAATTTTGTATAGTGACACATGAAATGTAAGCAAGGCGTATTCAGAATAGTTCCTTTGGGAGACTGAAGGTTTATTCTTTTTTTTTTTTTTAAAGATTTTATTTATTTGACAGAGAGAGAGATCACAAGTAGAGAGAGAGAGAGAGGAGGAAGCAGGCTCCTTGCCTAGCAGAGAGCCTGATGCAGGACTCGATCCCAGGACCCTGAGATCATGACCTGAGCTGAAGGCAGAGGCTTAACCCACTGAGCCACCCAGGCAGCCCCTGAAGGTTTATTCTAATACTACCATTTCTCACCATCTTTTAGGAACTACCTTAATACCTTTGAAAAGTCATTTTATTTATAGGTGAATATTATTTTGAAAGTAGGCAAAAGTTATCCACACTCTAGTGTTGTGAATGAATGTGTGTCGTTAACAAAATAATGCAGTATTTCAAAAAGAAGACAAACTGTGTTCATTAAATCACTGGTATTTTGGAGTTGCTTAAAATCTGTCTGAAATCAGTGCCATTAGGAGTCACAGCAATATCTTTACTAGAGCAATATGATGAGAATTAAGTAAATTCTTAAAATATAAAAATATATCTCATCAGAAATATGATGAGAATTAAGTAAAATCTAAAAGGACTATACTGGGAGGCAACACTCATGTGAATGCGTGAGTTCTGGCATGCTTGTTCAAGAAAAGTCTTGGAACTTTAAAATATGAATCCCATGTATTTTTCACTTTCCTCTGTGCGATTTTACAAGGAATGCCAAAGAACAATAAAAAGAGGGAAGAAATAGGAGGAAGCAGTGAGATTGAGAAATTCTTTGCCAATACAGAGGCACTGACAAGAAGGTTTATGTCAAAATATTTATGGAGTTTAAGAACAATAAATGAAATGATCTCTTTAAAAAAGGATCCCTAAAAAAAGGATGTGGGCTGACTTATCAACTTCCTATGTGAACTGCTATCCTTTTGGGGTTTGTAAACCTTACATAAAGAAGTCCATTTATTAAATAATTAGGCATTTATCAAGACAACTTAAACCAGAAAGAGAAAGAAATACTGCTCTATTCCTCCCCTGTATGCCCATTGACAAAGTTGTCTGGGCCATCAGTGCAATGACAGCATTTCCTTGTGAGAAATCACATTGGTTTTCCCTTTCTAAAGTTTAGGTATGAATGGTTCTACCAAACTGAAAAAAACCTATCGTGCACCATTAAGCAGTCACTGTCTAGTTACAGGTTAGATCTCTGCCCTCTACTGGAAAATGTTATATCTGCACCAGAATGCTCATTTCTGTCAATGGAGAGGATAAGTTAATATGTCAATCACAAAGTAGTACATTTTCTCATTTAAATATGTTCATATCCTTAATATTTATGAAATGTTCTATTCTTATGCTTTATTATTTCAATATATTATTAAAAATATGTATTTAAGTACTTCTATACCAGAAGACCTCTTTTTCTGCACTGGCAGTACAAAGGAATGGAATGGAATGCTCCCTGTCTTCTAGACTTGTGTTTACATACACGTGTACACATGGTAGGTACTGTGTGTGTAATACAGTAACCACTAGGTGCGTGTGAAGACTGAGCATTTGAAATGTGGCACGTCCATACTAAAATGTGCTGAAAGTATAATGGACACTGGATTTCTAGAACAATCTAATTTCTAAAATTTAATATAATTTCTAGAATTAAATGTTAATTGTTCATATTGTTTATTTTGATTACTTTTTGAAATAATATGTTGGGTCTATGGTGTTATCAAATTGTCCTATTAAATTAATTGACCTATTTCTTTTACTTTTTTAAATATGGTGACTAGAAAAATTAATATTTTATATAGGGCCCTAATTTTTGGCTTGCGTTATAGTTCAGTTGGCCAACACTGCTCTAAAAGCTCTAACTTAAGAAAGTGATACAGATATGTAACTGACTATATAAACATCAGTATGGTATATATAATAAAATAATATATTTATATCTGTTCAGCATCTTGAATATATATATCTCCTCTGAGGGAACTATCATTGTTGTCATTCACTGGTTACTTTTTAGATAAATAACGTGAGGCCAGAGAGGTTAAGTATCTTGACCAAGGGGGAAAATCCATGATTTGAACTCGTAGAGGTGGGATTTGGATACTGTGTTTACTTCACCACACACTTCTCTGTGAAGAATGGGGAAGAAGGAACTTCACTGAAGGGTGTCTTCCGAAATGGCTTTCTGGGATAACCAATCTGAGCTGAATTGTTAACAATGACTAAAAGTTAGGTAAACCTCTTTCTCCTGTGAAATAAATCCATACAAATGGGAATGTCATCTGAGTACTTGCATATGAATGCTGTCCTGAGGATAAAGGAATAGCAAAATCCTTTATCTCCAAGACATTGGAGCATCCATGGAGATAATAAGAGTTGTAAAAAGAAGGAGGAAAAGAACCGGGAGGGAGGAAGAGGTGGAAGAGGGAGAGAAGGAGAAGAAGGGGAGGAAGAGGAGAAGGTACAGAAGGATTCGGAGCTGGAGGAAAAAGGAAGAGAAAGAGGGAGAAGGAGGTGATGTCATTGTTGCACACAGAGAATTTGCATTTGGCCGGAAGGGGAAAATTCTAAGCTCTCGCAGCTCCGTCCCTTTACAAAGGTAAAACTCAGTTAAGTCTGTGAGTCCCAAAGTTGACCTCTTGTTCCAAGTCTAAGGATATTAATTGGCAATCAGTATGTTTCTAACCGACAGGAGAGTTATCTATAGAAAATAAACTTTGTGGTGAGTACCATTCCAAACTAGCCCCTCTACTTGCTAGTCTAGTCACGGACCTCCAGCTTGCAAAAAAACCCAGGATACTATTATTATTCTTTATCACACGTTGATGAGATATTTTGGAATTTGCTAGTTCACAAAATCAAAGCCTATCACCTAATGCTATTTTATTCATCACTTAGTGTGAACTTTTTGAAGATCTTTTGAAAAAGTTGTTAAATACTTTTGAATGTATTCAGTGAATACTTTCTGAATTTCTTGGGTAAAGACTACTAAATGCTAAGATACAGGCCAACACTCTTTTTTTGCCCATTGCTTCTTATGACATGGGTTCACTTCTACTCCAAAGAAGAAGAGACCAGGAAATTGTCTTAAGAGCAAGCACTAGGTCTTTCATCTTTCTCCTCCATGTTAATCACAGGGCATTAAATGCAATGTGAGTTAAAAAAAAAAAAAAAAAAGAGAGAGAGAATGAGGGACGCCTACGTGGCTCAGTGGGTTAAGCCTCTGTCTTCGGCTCAAGTCATGATCCCAGGGTCCTGGGATTGAGCCCCACATTGGGCTCCTTGCTCAGCGGGGAGCCTGCTTCTCTCTCTGCCTCTGCCTACCACTCTGCCTGCTTGTGCACTTGCTCTCTCTCTCTTTCTGACAAATAAATAAATAAAATCTTAAAAAAAAATGAATCAAGGTCGAATGTCTTATACTGCCACTGTTATCTGTATATTCATGGATAAGACACTTATTTTCCAAAGCTACCTTTTCCTGGACTGTAATAGCAGAGTAATAATACCAGCTGGCATTTACTGCACACTTGCTACGTGCCAGCCGCTGGCCTAGTTTCAGTGCTTTACGCTTATTATAGTACTTGCTGAATCGTTCCAGGTTAGTCAATACTATCTTTATTCTAATTTTAGAAATGGAAACAACATGGCACAGAAAGAAAGACATTCATCAAAATCACATATCAAAAATGTAGTGAAGTTAGGATTGGATTCCACCAATCCTGATCCAGAACTCACGTTTTAAACCACTATATATCTAAAAAAGAGATTTGTTACAATAACAATGAGGAACAACGTAGGATCTTCGTACATGGAAAACTTTGTTTGAATTTAAGTAGTAACATTGTTCAGTTTTGTTTTGAGATAAAGCTTGTAAGAGTGTGTGATGTCTAGCATGCAGAAATTCGCAGGACAATGAGTTCTCATTCATTCCTCCATGAAAAGCAACTGCTGTTCCCCATCCCCAACCTGTCTCCATTTCCCTATCATGAGGACTTCTAAATAGCTCTGTGTTCCTCTTCCTATACCCCCGATCTTAAAAGAATTAAAAGAAAGTGCAAAGCTGGTGCCAGATGTTCTGTAGCTGTTCTGGTTTGAGAGTACCTCGGTTTCTGCGCATCACTAACTCTTTGACAGTGGGTCTCCACAGCGTTCATGTGCACCCCATCTGAAGTCGCTTGAGGAGCAAGGTGGGATAGGCACAGCATCAAAGCTCACCTCCTGGCTTCATTTCCCAACCGTTTCAGTTCCCCTCCCTAGATTCACAAGACTTTCTTGTGCTAATGCTCACATGGTCAAAGACAGAGAGAAGGAAAGATAGATTTTTTTTTTAATTTTATTTTTTATAAACATATATTTTTATCCCCAGGGGTACAGGTCTGCGAATCGCCAGGTTTACACACTTCACAGCACTCACCATAGCACATACCCTCCCCAATATCCATAACCCCACCCCCCCTCTCCCAACCCCCCTCCCCCCATCAACCCTCAGTTTGTTTTGTGAGATTAAGAGTCACTTATGGTTTGTCTCCCTCCCAATCCCATCTTGTTTCATTTATTCTTCTCCTACCCCCTTCACCCCCCATGTTGCATCTCCTATCCCTCATATCAGGGAGATCATATGATAGTTGTCTTTCTCCGATTGACTTATTTCACTAAGCATGATACCCTCTAGTTCCATCCATGTCATCACAAATGGCAAGATTTCATTTCTTTTGATGGCTGCATAGTATTCCATTGTGTATATATACCACATCTTCTTTATCCATTCGTCGGTTGATGGACATCTAGGTTCTTTCCATAGTGTGGCTATTGTAGACATTGCTGCTATAAACATTGGGGTGCACGTGCCCCTTTGGATCACTACGTTTGTATCTTTAGGGTAAATACCCAGCAGTGCAATTGCTGGGTCATAGGGTAGTTCTATTTTCAACATTTTGAGGAACCTCCATGCTGTTTTCCAGAGTGGTTGCACCAGCTTGCATTCCCACCAACAGTGTAGGAGGGTTCCCCTTTCTCCGCATCCTCGCCAGCATCTGTCATTTCCTGACTTGTTAATTTTAGCCATTCTGACTGGTGTGAGGTGATATCTCATGGTGGTTTTGATTTGTATTTCCCTGATGCCGAGGGATATGGAGCACTTTTTCATGTGTCTGTTGGCCATCTGGATGTCTTCTTTGCAGAAATGTCTGTTCATGTCCTCTGCCCATTTCTTGATTGGATTATTTGTTCTTTGGGTGTTGAGTTTGCTAAGTTCTTTATAGATTTTGGACACTAGCCCTTTATCTGATATGTCATTTGCAAATATGGAAAGATGGATGTATTAAACCACACCCACCCAAAGTCCTGAACCAGGCACCATACCTGAAACTTCCAAATTCTGGCAGGAAGTGTAAAACTAAAAGTGTTTCAAGCATCTATGGCTCTGCCTATATAAACCTAAAATAAACTATCGATTCAAATAAAAATTGCCATATGCCCCCCTTGTCTGACACAGGGTAGACCCAATCCTGTGTGGATTCACTCTATTTTGGATGACCCACATGTCAGAGAATCTGAAACAGAGAAAGAGCTTGTGGATGAGGAGACCACAGGCATTTATGATTCAGGCTAAATGGCAAAGGAAAATGGTTATAAAATAATATAAGTCAAAGGAACATGTATTATTCAATTTTTTATACTACTGTGTTAAGAACATCTTCCCTGTAAGCAATACTCAAAAGAGTCTCCCGTTTCTATATATTTTATCTCTGACAGTTTTCTAAATCTCTTTTCATCCCATCAGTCATGAGTCCCTACCATTGCTTCACTTACCTTATAGAAATTTTTGCTACCAAAACTATTTATTTTTATGTTGGCAATGTCTTTTTCTGGAATATATTCTAAATAAGGGTGGATACTTGGTTTCTCCTATTCATTCCATTCCTGGGACAGTGTCTACCACATACAGTTTGCTTTCAAGAAAAGAATATGCTATATATCTAGTGAGAATGGTATTATGAATTTTAACAGTCCTCCACAGTCCAGCGCTTGTCACCTCCTGTAAAGCCTTCTGTAATTACACCAATCCCTAAAAACAACAGGGACGCATAAAGTTGCCAGGCTCTTGTCTAATGTATGTTTAGCTCTCATTTAAATGGGTCCATGATTATGAGCAAGTGCCTAGACATTCTTTGAAAAAACCCTACAAAAAAACAACATACTGACCGTGTGTGCATTATTATCCTCACCAAATATACATTATATACAAAACCATATCCACAGACATATATATACTTACATAATATAATTGCTAGCTCTTAAATATGGATATATTTACATATATGAAGTGTGTGTATATATATATATATATATATATATATATATATATATATATTTGAATATATATCAAATATTGCTCAGCTTTCCAAATATTCATTTTTTAAAAATCTTTGCCCCAACTCTGTGGCTTATGTGGATCTTTAAATTTGAGGTAAAGGAAGTGAAGAGATGTTAAATAAATTGTCCCAGTAAACAGGGTTACACAATGGCAAAAGTGGGGTCTGAACCCCACCTAAGCCCAGACTTTACTACACCACAGTGTTGCTCTAAGGTTTCTCTAAGCCACTCACCCCCAAGTCACACAGCTGTCACAACAGCTAGACTCTGAACCATGCCTGCCTGGCGCTTTGCTCAACATGAGGCTGCCTTTTCCAATATTTCTATTCTTTGAATTTCAATGTCACTGAAAATGTTAAAGCTGATAAAAGCCTTAGAGTTGATCTAACCTCATTTCCTTATTCAGATCGCAGACATAATGCCCACAGAATAGAAGGGACTCCGTGAAATTCACGTAGTAACTCAGTGAAGAAACTGAGTCCCAAAGCCAAGGGTCCTCTTCTCCTTCACCATGTACTATCCATGCTGGGATTTCTTCATAACCTATTCTGTACATGCTTTTTGTTTCTAAGCCTTGTATCCACTATAAAATAGCAAGCGAGATGACAGATCCAAGGGAAAAAAGAATGTATAATAGTACATGAACTGAAAAGAGATAAATCAACGTGAATTACTGTTATACATCTTTTAACAGCACCATGCTAGATATCCATGGAAATCTCTAGCATAGTCACACAGACTTGCGAGACAGCACCCATTTATTTACTTGTCTCAGCAGAATCTGTTCTTACAAAATCATCTATTCATTCAATAATTATGTGATAAATTCCTACTATGTACTGAGCATCAGGCTGAACTTTGAATTCATTTAAATTCATTTAGACCATTTGAATTCATTTACACCAAAAATACTGCAGGTAGGTCAAACTGCAATACCTTTCACATCTATGTATTGATAGAAGGGCCCAAATGTTTCTTGAATACATGGGTGAGTGTATGAATGAATGGAAAAGGTTCAGAGACTCCCAAGTCCAAGAAGGCAGAAATAGAGGCATATTCTTTGCTTTCATCCATGGTAGGTTTCCCTTGCAATTAGCAAAACAAAGAATTGTAGTAGCAATTCCAATTGCTTCAAAAAGCAATTCCAAAAAGGTTTTCATAATGTTTTTTAATCTAACCAGACCCAACCTTGGCTGAAGGAGTTCTTCACCCACAGGAAGAGCAATTCTCCCATGCAACTTTTTATTAGTAAACACCTTTCCCTTAATATTTGTATTCTCTTGGCTTTTATTTTCCCCATCCAATACAATTAATAAAAATTCAAATATTAGTTATCGTAAACTATCCAGTGTACTAGCCGACACAGTTTCCATGCAATATATCTTTTCTACTCTTTAAAAATAATCTTAGGAGCTGAATATACTTATACCCATTTTCCAGACAAGGAAGTTGATGTTCAAACAATTTTAGTAATTTTTCCCAGGTCACAAAATGCAAGTAAATCATATGACCAGCATTTTAAATCCCTATATGTCTTATTCTGATTTTTACATCACAGTGCCTCCTGCTGTGCTATATTGCTTCTATATCCCCCAGCACTTCTGCACACACACACATTGATACCATGACAACCACAAGCAGAAAAAATTACTGGTAAGCTGTTCCTCATACAAACATACGTGATAAGTTGGGTCATTGTCAGTTGCTGCACTGAGAGTTGTGGGATTTTTGGCTATTGCATGGCTCAGTGGCTGTGTTTCTTCTTGCCCTGTGCTAGCAGTTTAACTATCTCCATATGTTCAGGAGCTCACAGAAGGGGAATTGAGAACAGCTTGATTAGCATTGTATGGGTGTTGGGTAAACTGCTGTCTTAGTTGAAGATATTTTTCTTCATGTTACACAGCATGAAGTCACTCCACAATTCATCAGTTAACACCATGGCTCCTTAATGACCATGCACTAAATCTTGAGTTTCAACCCCTTTGGGAATGTTTCACTTACTGATAGATAATCAAGAAGCATTTATTGAGCACCTGCTGTGGGAAAGCCCCAATAGGGGGTTACGAAGAATTATGAGATTATGAAGCTTTTCCTCAAAACACACAAGACATACTTAAGGAAAAATTGAAAACTGTCAATATAACAATGGAGAATTAAATTAAAGATAAGTTAAATAAAAAATTAAATTAAAGATAAATTAAAATAAAATTAAAAGATAATGAGATACCAGAATGTTATTTAAAGCTGGCAGTCAAATGAATGTCAAAGTCACCAAGTGTTGAAAAATGTCAGCTATGTGCTCATCACTGGACCCAGATAGCCTGTAAAGGATTCTTGGAGGAGGGAAGACTTCATACAGGCTAAAGAGTTGAGATTATACTAGGTGTACTAAGTGAAGAGAAAAGGGCAGGAAAAAGAATCATATGAAATCATTCTATTTCTATAGAACCAACCTGATTATACAGTTTTCTTACTTTTTTGAAACAACTTTAAGAAAATAATGATTGTTTCATTCTTTTTTTAAGTAGAAGTCAGATTTTGAAAGTAATATCAAGGAAGAAGGAGAGTTTATTTTGTGCTTAATGCAGGCTAAAAACTTTGCCTTGTTCAAGAGTAAATCAATTAAATGGTGCTGGGACAGCTATATACAAAATAATGAAACTCAACCATTCTCTTACACCATACACAAAGTTATCCTCAAAATGGATGAAAGACTTCAATGTGAGACAGGAATCCATCAAAATCCTAGAGGAGAACATAGCAGTAGCCTCTTGCACATCAGCCACAGCAGCTTCTTTCAAGACATGTCTCCAAAGGTAAGGGAAACAAAAGCAAAAATGAACTTTTGGGACTTCTTCAAGATCAAAAGCTTCTGCACAGCAATGGAAACAGTCAACAAAACAAAGAGGCAACCCACGGAATGGGAGAAGATATTTGCAAATAACACTACAGACAAAGGACTGATATACAAGATCTATAAAGAACTTCTCAAACTCAATACCCAAAAAACAAATAATCAAGTCAAAACTGGACAGAAGACATGGACACTTCTCAAAAGAAGACATACAAATGCCTAACAGACACATGAAAAAATGTTCATCATCATTAGCCATCAGGGAAATTCAAATCAAAACCACATTGAGATACCACCTTACACCAGTTAGAATGGCACAAATTGACAAGGCAAGAAACAACAAGTGTTGGAGAGGATGTGGAAAAAGGAACCCTCTTACACTGTTGGGGGGAATGCAAGCTGGTACAGCCACTTTGGAAAAGAGTGTGGAGGTTCCTCAAAAAATTAAAAATAAAGCTATCCTATGACCCAGGAACTGCACTACTTTGTATTTACACCAAAGATACAGATGTAGTGAAAAGAAGGGCCCCATGTACCACAATATTCACAGCAGCAATGTCCACAATAACAAAACTGTGGAAAGAGCCAAGATGCCCTTTAACAGACGAATGGATAAAGAACATGTGGTCCATATATACAATGGAATATTACTCAGCCATCAGAAAGGATGAATACCCAACTGTTGCATCTATGTGCATGGGACTGAAAGGGATTATGCTAAGTGAAATAAGTCAAGCAAAGAAAGTCAATTATCATATGGTTTCACTTATTTGTGGAACATAAGGAATAGCGTGGAGAATATTAGGAGAAGGAAGGGAAAAGCAAAGGTGGGGGAAATGGAGGGGGAGATGAACCATGAAAGACTAACGATCCCAGGAAACAAACTGAGGGTTTTAGTGGTGGGCTGTGTTAGCCTGGTGATGAACATTAAGGAGGGCACGTATTGCCTGGAGCCCTGGGTGTTATATGGAAACAATGAATCACGGAACACTACATCAAAAACTAATTACATACTGTATGGTGACTGACATAACATAATAAAAAAATAATAATAGATCTTAAGATTTGATAAGTAAAGGGAATTAGATTGAGAAGGTACATACACATGGCTTCAACTGGGCCTGAACTTGACTATTATTTTTATTATTTCTTTAAAAGTTCCAAAGCAAATAGGACAAAGTGTTAAAGTTAGGTCTGGGCTATAAACAGTAGTGAAATTATTCTCTGAACATTTGGTATATTTTATAATAGGAGCTAAAAGACAATTCTTAAATAGAGAATTTCTTGTTTCATGCAATTAAAAGATCCAACATAGATTAGACAGATTAGGTGTAGGTTGATTCAGATGTTTGTGTTGTCATTGGGACTCTGGCTCCAAGCTTCTATTATTTTTCCCAAATCCATGTATTGACTTCTTCCCTGGTTTGGCTTCAAGAGTTGGAGCAGCTTTGGTTTCTTCTTACACATACTACCTTACCCATCCAGTGAGAAGCCTTTGTCTTAACATTCTAACAGATGTCCAGAAATTTATTCTCATTAGAATATGTGTCTCCTTTTCTCCCCAAACTCCAAAGCAATCACCGTGGTCAAATAAATGACTTCCTCAGTGTAGGTCATATACCTCATTCTTGGACCTGAAAGTGAGGTCCAAGTTTCCCTCTTGGACCTATTAGGACCCCGATCTTTCTATAGAAAATAGACCCTGTTGAGTAGGGGAGAGGAGAAAAGGTACACCAGGGAAAGGAATATCAATTAATTAATATCCACTATACCATCTGCCAGTAATCCTTGATGACTCAATTAGAAAAGTATTACAGGAGAACTTGTACTCTACAATGCCTTGTTTGTTATTTTAACACTGTGCATCAACATCATGGTCAAAACTATTTTAAGCAAAACGAAGAATGCAAATATATATATGTGTGTATATGTGTGCACAGTATGGGGCTCACCAACAATTTGCATATTAATTCATTAATTCATTACTCAGTAAGTATTTCTGAGCTACCAGCTAGGTGTTAAGAGTTTGGCTCTTATCAGAAATTACTTAAAATATTAAGATGAGGGGGCGCCTGGGTGGCTCAGTGGATTAAGCCGCTGCCTTCGGCTCAGGTCATGATCTCGGGGTCCTGGGATCGAGTCCCGCATCGGGCTCTCTGCTCAGCAGGGTGCCTGCTTCCCTCTCTCTCTCTCTCTCTGCCTGCCTCTCCGTCTACTTGTGATCTCTCTCTGTCAAATAAATAAATAAAATATTTAAAAAAAAATATTAAGATGAGGAAGAAATTTACTAGACTTCAATGTCATCTTCTACTCCAGATCAAAATGAATCTAAGACTTGAAAGGCACCATAGCATAGGGGTCAAGAATGCAGACTAGAGCAAGATCGCTTGGGTTCAAATCCCAACTCACACCATTTACCAGCTTTCTGACCTTGAATAAGTTGCCTAACTTCTCTGTGCTTCTGTTTCCACAGGAATATTAGGGAATAAGTACTTTCATCATACAGGTGTTCCAAGGATGAAATGGTCCCACCCCAGCGCCTGGTGTATCATAAGCACTTAATAGTAAAACCTCACCAAAGAGTCTCCTGGCTTCCAGTAAAGGTAAAACACTTTGAACAAAGAAATAAATTTCTTGACAAGGTGTAAAAATGAAAAAAACAAAAAACAAATGTTGGAGGCCATGGCACGGTTGGAATCAAGAATCAAACCAGGCCCTGACTTGTGTCTCCTTCGAAGTCCGGACACCTTGACAAGGTTAAGGATGGGAAAGTTGAGTACACTGAGAAAAGGGTCTGTGCTATGTGTCGTGCGCTCGCCTACGTGACTTCCCACACACTCCGCCTTACAGAAGGGAACAATGTGGTCAGGGTCATGAATTCTTAGTTGGTCCTTGTTGTTCTGTACCTCCCATAACCCACTCCCTGGTTGATTGTCTTGCTAATGGCTTTAGCCGAAACTACCTGACATCACGAGGTTTGCTTGTAGTTAATGTAAACTTGTTATAGAAACTTGCGGTCATCTGACTAGGTACTGATGTATTACTCCTCCTATTCTGGTCTGCCTTATAAATGATTGTAAGATGTGGAATAAAATTGGCACTGTTGGACATCCTCCTCAGTGTCCCTCCTACCCCTATCTCTTTGTCTCTTAATTTCTTTTCACCATCCTCTTAGCCCTCACGTTTTCCTGGTCGATTTGTCATGCTGGCCGTGACAAACAAACAAACAAAAAAACAACACCCACACAACTATCACCAGGGATACAAAGCTTTAAATCATATCTGAGGGGTGCCTGAGTGGCTCAGTGGGTTAAAGCCTCTGCCTTCAGCTTGGGTCATGATCGCAGGGTCCTGGGATCGAGCCCCACATTGGGCTCTCTGCTTCGCGAGGAGCCTGCTTCCTCCTCTCTCTCAGCCTACTTGCGATCTCTGTCTGTCAAATAAATAAATAAAATATTTTAAATCATATCTGAACACAACCACATATTTAAAATTTTTATTAAAATGAGAAATGTAAAAAGATTCAGATAAAACTTACATTTTAGCAGGTAAATAAGACTTTTTACAGTCTTATTTACCTGCTAAAATGATATATATGTATTCGGGCTTTCTAGTGGGGAGCCTAGAAATCCAACAGGCTTTAAAAAACAAAGTCATTTAAAAAAAAATCACACATTGTGACTTTGATGGTCCATGGTCTCAATTTGCATTGACTTCCTGAAAGACACAGCAGCTAAAGCAATATTGTATCCTTCCTTTATGGCTCGGATGAAGACTCAAACAATATTTGGAAAGATCTTAGAGATAATGAATCATACCACACAGTGCAGGGATCACTGCACTTATCCCTTATCCTTAATGTTGTCATCAAGCTTCTGAAAATAAAATTGACAAGAGAGCCATGCCATTTAAAAGTTTTTCTTCTGAATTCTATAGGAGGAAAACTCTCTGGTGCTTTTAGCTATTCTACTTATGAACTAGTTTCTAGAGCCTTTCTTATCATGACCACTTTCTTCTTTGATCAGAGATTACATTCAGGCAGCCCATGGCATAAGTTTTAAGGCTAGACACTGATTTTAAATAATTTGAATTAATTTCCGTCATTTAAACATCAGCAAATTTTAGAAGTCTCTTGCTTGCTTCCATAGCTAGCTACAAAACACTGTGGGAGACTCTGCCCTCATCGGATTTTAGTATGTCCTTTTTCAATCAGCACAATCCCTATGTGTCAGCCTTGGTTCCCATAGTCAACCATTGATATAAACTCTCTTTTTCAGTGTTCACCTCACCTCTAAAATATGGTACCCAGGATTAAGTAAAAATAAATCACTCAAGATAAGCTCAGACCAGTTTATGGGAAAGTTTCCTCCCATTTTCTATACATGATACTCAGCCAAATAATCTTTCGTGACATTTGGAAGTTAAAAATAGCTTAAATCCATACTCTGGTTAAATAAAAAATCAGAACATTCTTATTTTTAAAAAATTCAAACAATACCAAAAATAAATAAAGCATAAAATAAAAGCCAACCCATCAAAGTTTTCCATAATTGTATCCTCCAGAGATAATTATTTTCAAATGTTTGTTGGAATATTCTTCATGATCAATTTATGTGTCTATACAGACATATGCAAATATATTTTTATTTATTTTTCCTTGTTCTAATATAGAGATTCAAGATACACCAAGCCTTAGATGTGGAAGAGCAAATTATTTGACACCATAAGAGAAGTGTGACTTGTCAATGATCTGAAAAAGAAGGAGAGAAAAGTTAAAATATTATAGAGGGGCAGCCTTGGGGACATGTTAACTTCCTAATCTGTGGAATTGCTTCCTTTTTTTTCTGATATGGAGTCTGTGACTTTCCACCCATCTTTAGGGAAAAACTAAAGGGATGGATACAGAAGGGTTGTTTTTAGCCAGGAGCTATCTTGCCAGCCCCTCCCTCTCTCCAACCAAAGCTTGATTTATTTTCTCTACAACATATCCTTAATGGGTTCCAATAGGAAATCAATAGGAAATCCAGTAGTGGTCTTTGGCACCCTGAATTTAGGGTAAATATGTGTATCTTAATCTCAATTTCTTCTATCAATGTTTTGCAGTTTTCAGAGTACATGTCTTTCACCTCCGTGGTTAATTTTATTCCTAGGCATTTTATTATTTTTGGTGCAACTGTCAATGGAATTGTTTTCTTAATTTCTCTTTCTGTTACTTCATTATGAGTATATAGAAATGCAATGATAAATTTTTAAGACCTTGGTGATTCATTTTGCAAAATATTTTATGGGCTTAAAGCAAAACATTATTTTATATTGATTGTCCATAAATGAAAATAGAAAAGGACTTGGTTTTACCTTAATCTTTAAGAAACAACTTTATCAGCGAACAAATGAAACATTGTTTTGATTGGCTTATAAACTTAATCTTTATTTAATATAAACTTTAAAAATACTTTACTGACTGTCATTTCCTCAGGGGCTAAAGATACAAAAGACAACTATTTCTGCCTTGCAGAAACATGTATTCTAGTAGGGGACAAAGGAAAAAACACCTGGTTTTAGTAGAATATAAATAGTGTTAAAATACAAATATTTAACTCTGCCTATTAGATTGATGAAATAAATGTCAGAAACTATTTGAGATAATTTCAAAGAGGAAATCTGAACTAAGTTTGAAAAAATGAATAGGAGTGCACCTGGCAGAAAAGGCAATGTCTGAGGGAGGAATGAAGTACAGAGTTACAGATTTTAAGAAGAGAAATAGCATTTTTGTTTGAGGAGTAATAAGCATATTGTACTATAATGAAACCATATCATGAAGTAATGCAAGTCATTAGTGACATGTAAAGGCAATTAATCTCTGCTTTTGAGGCAGTAAAATTGGGGTCTTTGGCTATTTGAGGAATAAATCCCACTTGATCATGGTGAGTGATTTTTTTAAATGTATTGTTGGATTCAGTTGCTAATAGTTTGTTGAGGATTTTTGCATCTATAGTCATCAAAGATATTGGACTTATAGTTGTCTTTTTTCATTGTCTTTATCTGGTTTTGGTATCAGGGTAATGCTGGCCTCATGGGATGAATTTGGAAGCTTTCCTTCCTCTTCTATTTTTTTGAATAGTTTGAGAAGAATAGCTATTAATTCTTTTCTACATGTTTGGTAGAATTGGTAGAATTCACCTGTAAAGATGTGTGGTCCTGGACTTTTGTTTGTTAGGAGGTTTTTTTTAAGATTTTATTTATTTATTTGACAGAGAGAGAGATCACAAGCAGGCAGAGAGGCAGGCAGAGATAGAGGGGAAAGCAGGCTCCCTGCTGAGCATAGAGTCCATATACGGGGCTTGATCCCAGAACCCTGAGATGACCCACTGAGCCATCCAGGTGTCCCTGTTTGTTGGGAGTTTTTTGATTACTGATTCAATTTCATTGCTGGTAATTGGTTTGTTCAAATTTTCTATTTCTTCCTGATTCAGTTTTGGGAAGTTATGTTTGTAGGAATTTATCCATTTCTTCCAAGTTGTGCATTTTGTTGGCATAAATTTTTTTTTATAATATTCTCGTATAACCCTTGTGTTTCTGTAGTGTTGGGTGGTACTGGTTATTATTTCTTTTCTTTCATTTCTGATTTTGTTTATTTGAGTCCTTTTTTGGATTAATCTGGCTAAAGGTTTATTAATTTTGTTGATCTTTTCAAAGAACCAGCTCCTGGTTTCATCGATCAGCTCTATAATATTTTTAGTTTCTATTTCATTTATTTCTACTCTAATTATTATTATTTCCTTTCTTCTACTGTTGGGTTTTGTTTATTCTTCTTTTTCTAGCTCCTTTAGGTGTGATTATGTTCTTATATCTGAGATTTTTCTTGCTCTTTGAGGTACTCCTGTATTGCTATAAACATCTCTCTCAGAACAGCTTTTGCTGCATCCCAAAGATTTTTTTTTTAAATGATTCAGCTGTTCTTATAAATTTTTTTTTTTTAATTTGACAGAGAGATCACAAGCAGGCAGAGTGGCAGGCAGAGAGAGAGGAGGAAGCAGGCTCCCCAAGAGAGCAGAGAGCCCGATGCGGGGCTCAATCCCAGGACTCTGAGATCATGACCTGAGCCGAAGGCAGCGGCTTAACCCACTGAGCCACCCAGGCGCCCCTGCATCCCAAAGATTTTGAACCATAGTGTTTTCATTTTCATTTGTCTCTATGTCTTTTTTGATTTCTTCTGATTTCCTGGTTGACCCATTCATTTTTTAGTAGCATGTTATTTAACCTCCATATATTTGTATCCTTTCCAGATTTTTTTCTTATGATTGATTTCTATTTTCATAGTATGGTTAGTGAAGAAGCATGCTATGACTTCAGTCTTCTTGAATTTGTTGAGACTTGTTTTGTGCCTTAACATGTGAACCATTCTGGAAGCTGTTCCATGTGCACTTGAAAATACACGTGTTCCAGGACACCTGGGTGGCTCAGTTGGTTGGAGGACTGCCTTCAGCTCAGGTCATGATCCCAGAGTCCTGGGATCGAGTCCCACATCGGGCTCCCAGCTCCACAGGGAGTCTGCTTCTCTCTCTGACCTTCTCCTCGCTCATGCTCTCTCTCACAGTCTCTCTCTCAAATAAATAAATAAAATCTTAAAAAAAAAAAAAAGGAAAATACACATGTTCCACTGTTTTAGGATGAGATGTTCTGAATATATCTGTTTATCCATCTGGTCCAACGTGTCATTCAAAACCACTGTTTCCTTATTGATTTTCTATTTGGATAATCTTTCCATTGATGTAAGTAGGGTGTTAAAGTCCTCTGCTTGTTATTGTAATATTGTTATTGTATTACAATCTATTTCTTCCTTTATGCTTGTTAATAGCTGTTTTATGCATTTGGGTGCTCTGACATTGGGAGCAAAAATATTTACAATTGTAATACTTTCTTGTTAGATTGTTCTCCTTAAGATTATGTAGTGTCCTGCTTTGTCTCTTGTTACAGTCTTTGTTTTAAGTCTACTTTGTCTGATATAAGTATTGCTACCCTGACTTTCTTTTCACTTCCATTTGCATGATAAATGCTTTTCCATCTCTTCACTTTCAATCTCCATGTGTCTAGGTTTGAAATGAATCTTTTGTAGATTACAGTCTTTTTACTGGAGTATTTAGTCCATTTACATTCAAAGTAACTATTGGTGGGTGTGTATTGACATCTTGTTACTTGTTTTTTGATTGTTTTAGAGTTCTTCTCCATTCCTTTCTTCTCTTGCTCTCTTTTCTCACGATTTGCTAGCTTTCTTTAGTGATGTACTTGGAAGACTTTCTTCTTATTTTTTGCATATCTATTACCAATTTTTGATTTGTGGTTACCAGTAGGTTTACATATAACATATTGTGCATATAACAGTTTATGTTAAGTTTGAAACCATTCTGAAAGCACTAAATTTTTACTTTTCTCCCTGTCATGTTTTAGGTATGGTGTCAGAATTTACATCCTTTTATTTTGTGAATCCCTTGACTACATTTTATAGATCTAGTTACTTTTACTGCTTTTGTACTTTCCTACTTTTCTTACTCCTGCTTATGGTCTTTCCTTTCCACTCAAAGAATCCACTTTAACATTTCTTATAAGGCTGGTTTGTGGTGGTGAATTCCTTTAACTTTAACTTTTGTTCATTTGGGAAATTCTTTATCTCTCCTTCTATTCCAAATGATATCCTTGTTGGATATTCTTGATTGCAATTTCTTTTCTTTAAGTACTTTGAATATATCATGCTACTTTCTTCGGACCTACAAAGTTTCTGCTGAAAAATCAGCTGATAGCCTTGGGGTGTTTCCCTTGGATGTAACTGTTTTATTTTCTGTTGCTTTTAAAAATCTCTCTTTATCACTAATTTTTGCCATTTTAATTACTATATGTCTTGGTGTGGACTTTCTTGGGTTGATTTTGTTGGGACACCCTATGCCTCCTAAACCTGAATTTCTGTTTCCTTAATGGGCTTCAATGGAAGAGATCCATTTTTCTTGTTCACTATATACCAAACATCTTTCTTTGTGATAAGCCCCAACCTTTCAAAATCCTATCTTTCTTTCTTTCTCCCTCTCTCTCACCCTCTTTTTCTAATCCTGTCTCTATCATATAGTAGTTGAGGGGCCCCAGATTATGCATCATTCTGATGATTCTCCAGCAGCAAGATCACATTTAGTCCCCCAAACTCATGATGTTGTGAAAATACAAGAAAATTTTTGGTTCAGATGAAATTCATTTTTACCACTTAGTTTAGCAAGTTACTTAAGAGAGGTTCAGTTTTTGGGGTACCTGGGTGGCTCAGTGGGTTAAGGCCTCTGCCTTTGGCTCAGGTCATGATCTTGGGGTCCTGGGATTGAGCCCCGCATCAGGCTCTCTGCTCGGCAGGGAGCCTGCTTCCTCCCCCCTTTCTCTCTCTCTCTCTCTCTGCCTGCCTCTCTGCCTACTTGTGATCTGTCTGTCAAATAAATAAATAAAAATCTTAAAAAAAAAAGAGGTTCAGTTTTCTTATTTGCAAATTAAAAAAATAATATGGCTTATCTAAACTGCTGTTATAATAAGAGTCACATGGGATTAAAATATATAAAAGACTACGCATAATAGGTACTCAGGAAATGATAGTGCTTAAATAACAATTTTCACTGCTGCTGTTACTATTGCCTACAAATTATAATGGATATTTTCACCAATATCCCTGAAGGGATTGGATTATTTCCCTACCTTGCCTACCTTCATTGATACTTTCCTATGTCTAGAATGCCCCCTCCTATTGCATATACCACTAAAATCTGCCTTATACTTTAAGGAGCCATCTTTCTAAACTTCTTGTTTTCTTCAAAAGCAATTTTATCACTCCAAGGTGCTAAAACAAGTACCTTACCCAGGTTTGATTCCCTGTAACACTTTTCTTCCTTTCTTGTTTAATTATGCCATTCTTTATTATAAGAAACCCTACAAAGCAGGTGTAAGTCTGCTATGAAAGTGAGTAAATTCACTTAATTTGAACATGATATGAAGCAGTAGAAACAATAGAAGGAAATTTACTTTGACAACAATGCAGAGATGACATAGTTGTATTTTTTTATTTGTTTTGTTTCCTAAATCTCTGTATTGAAAAATTTTACCAAAAGTGCATGGGAAAAAATAAATAAATAAAGGAAACCCTTAGGTTAAGTATGTGCCTATATAAATTCAAGCATTCCCTCTTCCAAACTGCAAAAAGGTATTTATTATCATTAAACTAAGATTCTGAGTCATCCAAACACTTGGGTTGAAATCAAGGTTTAGAGACAAATGAAAAACATCTTTGAGCAGTGCAGCAATAATCAATAGGACTTGATAGGAGATTTCAAGATGTGAGAGCTATTGAAGCCAGAACTTAAAGAAAGTCCTTTTTTGGCAGAAGACATAAGCAAGGATGACACAGTGAGATTCCTCCAAGAAGCTCTGCTGTGGTTATGAGCAAATCTCACCTAAGGCTCATCATCACCCCAAGGAGCATAGGCTTTATTTCTAGGGCCAACCCAGATTGGGGGGGGGAGGGGGGAAGATCTATTAAAACGTTCTCTCCTCGATACAGAGAGGTCTAAAAAATGTATTCAACAAAGTGACATAGGAGAGTTGGCTCACAGGAGAAATTTTATAGTGTAATCCCAGATACTGGGGGAAAGATGTTCAATATAGAGTTGATTTTTTTCCAAGTGATCCATATGATACTGACATGGAATGAGTCATGAGAAAGTGGACTTGGCTAGAGAACTCGCCAATGACAATTTAAACTAAACTAATATTGAAAAATGCCCCATCTCAATTCTGATATATGCCCCCAACTCTAAGAATCCTCCTTCCCCACCTAGAAACATAATGTCTTCATCTTGTTCAAGGAGCCTCACCTCAACATGCCTATTTTGTGTTCCATGTTTTCCACCCACTTTCCCCTTAGAAAATCAGATTTCTCTATATCTGGTTCTTTCATTGCACTTAGAGGTGTCTTGTTAGATAATTATCCAGATTAGTAACTTTTGGAAAAAGTTTAACTGCTCACTATAATGTACTGAATATATTAATAGCCAGATTATGTGCATCAGGAATATTGTGCCCCCTAACTCATGCCTCTAGTTCCATTAAAGTTATTTATATCTCAGCTTCAACCAGAAAGGATCTGAGGATGCTTTCTACAGTTCTCATAGAACCATCATATACTATCACTGTCATATACTGATTTGTCAGTTGAGGATACGTATGACAAATTGTGTTCCTTAGGTATTTCCAGCACTAAGGGAAATCCTTGGAGGGAGTATTTAGGTCAGAAGTCCTCTTGAAATTACTTCTATTCTTCACACAGATATATCCTTATGGAAGTTCTCTGCTATACATGAAAGTAATAGTAGCCAGCACTATAATTTTCTGAGTACCTCCTAAGCATTGGACACTTATTTGAAAAATCTCTAAATCTTGATGGTTATGAGAATCACCTCAAAGAGATGATTTTCCCCAAGATCAGTTAACCAGAAAGTGGCAGAGCCTGAAGTGAAGTTACATTCCATCCAAATCCCAGTGCATGCTCTCTATCAAAGCTCATCCAGGAGATTTTTGCATTGGTTGCTTGGTTATACCTCCTAAGTGGCACAGCTTTATCAGTAAGTCATCAACAGCTTGAGAAAGGCTTTAAACTGACCATCAGATAGTTTCAGTATCCCAGCCTAGAAATTAAGGTGTCTGTTAGGTCCCCCCAAAAATGGGTACCCCAATAATGGGTCCGTGATTAAAGGAGTGAGACTGATACAAAGCGAAGGTCAAGCAAAGCTTTATTTCACGTCAAGCATCAAGAATCAGATCGACCATCAAACAGACCTGTAGGTGGGGGTTGCCCCTTACAGAGGACAACCCCTCCCTGATTTCCAGACTAACTTTTATAGAGCAAAAGCCATGTTGTTGGGCCTGGCCACACACAGGTGGCTAACTGAATTACAATTCACCCACAGTAGCCATGGAAACTAGCCCATCACCTTGGTAGCTAGGAGACAGTATGCACCCCCACTGATTGGATGTCTCCACCTGGCCTGACCCACCCTTGTATCTGTGCTTTGTTACCTGGAGCTGGTTTCTGGGACTTGTTTTAAGTAAGTCCCCTGGGGGAAGGGGAGCAGGGACAGTTTAAGTGTTAAACAACAAAGTTATTGTTTAACCTCAATGGAAGCCTCTGGCTAAAATAAAAATATAAAATAGGTCCTTACAGTGTCATTTGGTGGGCACCTTTGTAAGTCACTTGGGAGTGAGTGTAGCTGCACATGGTTGGAACCCAAGGTCAGGCCAGAAAATAAATAGTCTCAAGTAGATAAGGTTACTAGAGAGGCCTCCTAATACTCAGGGATTACATCCAGATGGATAGGGAATTCATTTTGAATAGAAAAAGTTATTTAGGGGTGCCTGGGTGGCTCAGTGAGTTAAGCCTCTGCCTTTGGCTCAAGTCGTGATCTCAGGGTCGTGGGATCGAGCCTCACATCAGACTCTATGCTCAGCAAGGAGCCTGCTTCCCCTTCTCTCTCTGCCTGCCTCTCTGCCTACTTGTGATCTCTCTCTCTCAAATAAATAAATAAATAAAATCTTCCTAAAAAAAGTTATTTAGAAGATATGTGTGAATAACTTAGTAGTAACATGAAACAGAACAAGGCAAGGATGGAGGAGGTGTGAGGAGTATCTTATTTATTCAGCCTTTTATCACTGAAATCCTTCTCTTAATAACAACTAAAATGTAAAATCCACTGAATCATTGGTCATACACAGAAGCACCAAACAAAATGCATGTGAAAATTAATATATGTGACTACAATGGAATATATATCATAGAAATGTCGTCGTCTGTAGGTGTGGGAGGGAGGGGTTCTTATCTCTAGTTTTACGTTTTTTAAGTTTATATCTATTACTTTTAGTGTTATGATTTTGTATTTTCCTATTTTATTAAGTATCTTATGCCATTAATTTATTTATAATAATGTGGTGTGAAACAGTAAAAATCCTGTAGTAAGAGAAAGTCTTAGCAAACTTCAGTGTTGCAAAATATGAAAAAAAAATTAGTGTTATTTCAAGTTATTTTTTATTGCTTCATGGTCATACTGTATTGCTCATGAACTTTGTGCTATTTATTTGTTTATTTATTTTCTTATTTGCTGCCAAAGGTGGCATGAGAAAGCAGTGAGGAAATCAACCAACTAAAACTTATAAAAGAAAAAAGAGAATTGTAACATCAGTTATGAAATTAAGTCATTAAAGCCATCAAGTTCTAATTAAAAATGCTCAAACTGATGACCCTACCTTACCTCAACCAGTTAAAGTAGAGTTAAAATTACCAAAATGTTCTTGCCCTCTTCTTCCCTAAGCTTACAAAGAGAACTGAAGAGAGGACATCTTTAGTTGTTAATGAAACTGAAGTATCAGTAACTGAATTGCAAAGTATGATTCAGCAGAATTTGGAAGGGTGAATAGGAAATAAAGCAGACCAGATAAAGTGAGAGTGGAATAGGAAACCAATGAGAAACGGGATGACTGCCCCCACAGAAACCACTCAAACTTCAGAGACCAAGGCAGTAGGCAGAACAAGGTGGTGGTGAAGAGGCTGGACCAGAGCACGTAGTTTGTTTGGAAAGGGTCATTTTCATCCCTACCCTATGCAGATAAATGACTACCCCTTATCTCTCTCTACAGGAGAAGAGATACACAGGTTTCCTTACATCAGTAAAGACTTACATCAGTACCTGTTTCTGCTAGCTGCAGGGAGTCCTCAGTGGGTTTTTGCTTTTACAAAATGGTAATTGCTTCTTTGCTTTTGGCCATTTCAGCTTACTCAAGATTTCATGGGAACACTCTATTTTTGGATACTAGGGGAAAGTATTCTGGAGACATGAGGAAATAAGCTCAGAAAAGGATAAAAGTTAATGATCCAGATGGAAATCATTTCATGAAGGACAAAGTCAAGGGACAGAGCCTGAAAGGAAGGACCTCAGGTCCTTTCCCTCTGTCTTATTCACAAGAGGCTCATGTCTTTCTCTTGAGATGCTAAACTGCCCCACAGAAGGCCTATAAATTCTGAAAATTGAGATAAGTCCTTTGAAAAATGCTAACCATCCACTTGATAGCCTTCTTACTAAGCTCTGCCGACTCATCGAGTTTCTTTTTTCCAAAGGCTCAAAAAGAATTCTTTGCTTTTTAAAAGCTCAAAGATCACAAAATTTTGGAGGAAAGTTTTTACCATGAACTATAAGGACAACAAGAACAACAAAAACAGAACTCAGAATTATTTTTATATGATAGGTCATATCTCAACAACAGAAAAAGATATTCCATCAGTGAAATAAACATCAAAAAAACAAAATGCCTAGAATATAGTGTAGAAAAAATTAATGAATAAGTTAAAAATAAAACATAACAGAAGGCCATGATTCTCCAAATTGGAAGTGCCCACAAAATTTAAACCAAAAGAAAAATTTAAAAGGCACACTCCAAGATGAACGGTTGGGAACTTAAAAAAAAAAACAAGATTAAAGAAGAGATTCCAAAAGCTTTCAGAGAAGAAGTAAATAAAACCTTACCACATACAAAGGGTCTGGAATTAACATACAAAGAATCTTGCACACAAAGAGCATCAAATGAATGATAATGGAAGCTGAAAAGTAATGGACTGATACTTTCAAAATTCTGATCAAAAATAAATCTCCAGGGGCACCTGGGTGGCTCAGTGGGTTAGGCCTCTGCCTTCAGCTCAGGTCATGGTCTCAGGGTTCTGGGATCGAGCCCCGCATTGGGCTCTCTGCTCAGCGGGGAGCCGGCTTCTCCCTCTCTCTCTGCCTGCCTCTCTGCCTACTTGTGATCTCTCTCTGTCAAATAAATAAATTCTTTAAAAAAATAAATAATTTTAAAAATAAATAAATAAATCTCCACCTAGAATTCTAGACCCATTCAAATTAGTAACTAAGAGAAGTAATTTCAAAGAGTGAAATATCCTTGAACTCTTTCTCAAGAAAATGTCCCAATATAAGCAAGTCAATCAAGAAACAAACAAACACATGAGCTCCTAGAAACAGGCAACTGAAAACAGATGAAAAGTGAAAGCACTTCCTAGGATACTGGGGGAAATTCCCAGAACAACAGCAGTATGGCAGTCATAGACAAAACCAAATCCAGATTGGAACAGATAAAAGAGGACTCCAGAAGATACCTCTAGGAAAAATGGAACTCATAGATTATGTAGCTGGTTTGAACTCTGTAAGAACTTCGATTGAGAGACACTTTATAGAGCTTATTTTAGATGTTGGAAGATCTAGCTAAATGTCCACAGGATGAAAAAATTATGCAATAACAAATCCAGGAGAAGGATTTTGGGCAGCTGTTCAAGGGGGAAAAAAATGTTACCCTAAGAACTACTTGGTTCAGCAATGAAAAACAAATGTTTATACAGTCTTAGTAACAAAAGTATGGAATACAAAATTTAATCAATATATATATATATAGGTAAAATTTACCAATATATATATATTGGTAAAATTTACCAATATATATATATATTGGTAAAATGGCAGGAAAAAAAGGAAGAGAATTAAAAACTTGCCTTTTTTTAGTAGAATATAAATAGTCAATATTTAAGCTTGCTGAATCAAGAGACAGCAATGTATATTTATTTGAAATGTGGAACTAAAAGAAAGTAACTCAGTTGCCCAGATATACATGATATTCTTCAAATTGTGTATTTTCATGAAATTATTTATCAATACAAGTAGAAAAGGCAAGACTAATAATATTTATAGTCTAATGTTTTTAAAACAAAACAACAAACCGTATATGATAGGTATGTAAAAGTTTCCACAAAGAAAAATTTGGAGAAGTACATACTAGAATATCAACACCATTTGCCAATAAGAAGAAAAGATGGAATAAGTTTCACTAATTTTTTTTTTAACATTTGAATTGGGATCTTAGAGTAACTTTGTATGACTTTTGTTGTTAAGATTTTTATTGGGCTTTACAGAAAAAATAAGGAGTGAGAGAAAAGTAACCAACAAAACCTCCTAATAGTAGGAAGGAAGACCCATCCCCTGACACAGTGTGTACATAACACATGAGTTATGTTTGGATTCAGGCAAATGAAAAAGAGGACCTGAAATTGTCCAGCAATTATGCTGGAAGAGGCTCAGATGCAGAGACACTGATGTTGTCACCTATCTTCTTTTTTTTTTTTTTTTTTTAAGATTTTATTTCTTTACTGGAGAAAGAGAGAGCACAAACAAGCAGGAGAGGGGCAGAGAGAGAAGGAGAATCCCCACTGAGTGGGGAGCTCAGCACTGTGGGGCTCCATCCCAGGACTCCGGGATCATGACTTGAGCCGAAGGCAGATTCTTAACTAACAGCCACCCAGATGGCCCATCACCTGTCTTCTTTCAAAGTGCGCACAACAGTTACCAAGTTTCTATGTCTCAGGCCTTGTAGTTGGTGCTAAGGAAAGAAAGTAAAGACATGCTATCTGTTCTAAGGAATCCAAAGTCAGGTTGAGGGAAGTAAACTTGTATAAACAAATGTAATTCCATGTAATTCCATTCTCTGAGACTGCTTTTAGAAGTTGTAGAGATATTAGATATTGTTAATAGTAACAACACCCCATGTTTTTATGAAGCACATTCTATGAAACCCTCTTTTAAGGACTTTAGTGTAATTATTGTGTTTATCACTCATAAGAAATCTGTAAAGTGAAAACTTTTGTTATCCCATTTTCTAGTTGAATAACTCGTTCAAGATCAAGACCTAAACTTTAGCCAGGAAGTATGACTCAGAAGCTTATGCTCTTAAACACTACCCTCTACCTTTACTGTCTTGCTGATTCCAAACCTTTTTGAGAGCTCAAGACTTTTTGATTAATTCTGTGACAAAGAGGACAAGTATTATTAGAGCCATTTTTTTAAATGATAAACGGAACAAAACATGAACTTCAGGACTGAAGAAATCACTCAAGCAAGGACCCAAGATGGGGTTACAAAAGCAAGACTCCTGTCTCCAGATTTTTCTTTCTATTGCCCTGAATCTACACTTTCACAGTCTCTTCCTCCATCCTTTTCCTGAAGAGATGATTCAACCATTAATTTTTCTTTCTAAGCTGAAAATAGGAATTTGATTCCCAATCTAAGGTTTTCCTACCTGGTTGACATCCTTGGCAAAATTATCTCTGTGACTTCAGTATATGTAGGTCTGAGGGCATCTGTGGGACCCTGGGAGGGGTCCTTTTGAAAGAAAGAATCAACTTAGGTTGTGCTAACACATGGCCTGTGCTTTCTGACCCCACACATGGGAAAATGGACAGCCTGAAGCATGTCACGGGGGCAAAAAGGAACACGTAAATAATGTCACCCATAATGTAATACGGTTCAGGGGAAGAAATGAGGTCAAGTCATTAAAGAGAAGATGAGATCATTTTGTTTTAACAAGGCAAACTGTGGCCAGAGGATGACAGTCATGAAAAGTGGACAGGGATTCTGAAAGCCAGTATGTGATGACCAGGGGGGAAAACAGAGCTTTCTAATAGAAACCATACTCCCAACTCCGGAAATGAAGGCTTGCCTCTCAGCCAGTGATGCAGGGGTGAGTGAGATGACAGACGTAGGAAGGGGACTGAAGAAGCTGTAAATACGGAGAGGGACAGAGGACGGCACGTGGCCTGAAGAACTACACCCCCCCCCCCTCCTGTAGTTGAGGACACAGGCGATGGCTCGGAAACAAAGCTGAGGCAAGGCGAAAAGGGCGTCTGGACACTCAGCTCTAGAAATTCAAAATCCCAGTTCTAAGCCCTAGGAGAAAATCAACCGAGGAAGGAAATGTCAAATCACAAGGGGAGAAGAGGAAGAGGTTAATAGGAAAAATATTCCGGTGTGCCTCTGACGGTGTTCCGCTGAAAGTGTGTGGAAATCCACATGCGCTGAGGGAGATGGTTCTCAAGTGCGCACGTGAAACTCAAAACCCTCTTGATGTTCTGCCTGGAGAATTCTGTATTTCCTTGTTTTGACCTTCAGCCATGAAAACGGCCCGAGGACCCTGAGCGGAGGGCGCGAGACTCGGGTTTCCCTAAAAGCCTTTAGGAACTTTCAAAGGACCTACTGTACTTTCAAGGCTTCCCCAGCCTCCACAGCCGCACGACCTCCAGGAGCACCCCTGCAGCGAGACGCACCTCTTCCTTGAAGTATAGAAGCAAGAGGAGGTTTGCTGAAAAGTTTTCAAGCGGCTAAGACTTCTTTTTAGCGAGCTGATTGATTCGATGAGACAAGCGTGGGCAGCATCCGTAAGGAAAGGTGATACCACTGGGCAAGCCACTGTGGGACTAGAAGATGGGAGAGTTTTAAAAGCAAAAATAATTTAAAAGTAAAATAGGTTCTAGTCACAGCTCCGCTCCTGAGGAATACTTGAGTTCTTTGTTTCTCTTGTTTTACTTATTAATGTAACAAAGAGCCAACAAGACAAACAGCTTTACTAGAGTTGCTGTAAGTGCTAATAGGAAAGACTGGGGTATCCTGTGAGAGCGAACGGCGTACCTGTGTAACAGTTTGCATGAGCTAATGGAGAGGGTCGGGCTCAGAAATCCACCCTAAGGAAGGGACATTATATCTGAGACTCAAAAAGGAGTATGTGTTGTTGGCTATGCTAAGGGCAGGGAGCAGATCCTACGCCAGCTTGTGGCCGAAAAGAGCAGATGCCACTTTTTATAAAACAACAAGCATCCAAGGGCGTGCAGTAAGGAAGAAAGATAATGTGGACACTTACAGGCCTTGGGAAAGATTCTGGACTTTAGCCTAAGATCATCGTTAAGTAATGGTATTTTAGCTAGGGAAGTCAAAGGTTCTAGTTGTTCTTTTAAAATGTATTTTCGTATGTCTCTGGCACTTAGGGTCATAATTTTAGTTCCAGTTTCTTTCCTAGCTTGTGACATCATTGTTTTAGGTGGCATCCTCCTTCCCTCTTGGTTCTGGGCAGGGCCATCTACTGGCATGTGGAAGCCAGTCGGCGCCTAGGAAAAAAGGACTTTTTTAAAATTCAAGGGACCAAATTTACCACCACACCATGGAAGCTATCTTTGGGTCAAGTTGGGTCAAAATTGCCTTGTCACAGCTTAAAGGAATAAAATCTTAAAAAAAAAAAAAAAAAGAGCTACTTGTTATTAGAAATGGAGAGTTATTTTATTCCTCTTCATATTTTCTTTTTTTTTAAGATTTTATTTATTTATTTGACAGAGAGCGATCACAAGTAGGCAGAGAGGCAGGCAGAGAGAGAGGGGGAAGCAGGCTCGCTGCCAGGCAGAGCGCCTGATGCGGGACTCGATCCCAGGACTCTGAGATCATGACCTGAGCCGAAGGCAGAGGCTTTAACCCACTGAGCCACCCAGGTGCCCCTGTTATCTGCTTTTTAAAGTAATACATTGCAAGCGTCTTTCTCTCGATCCTGGGACCCTGGGATCATGACCTGAGCTGAAGGCAGACGCTTAGCCGACTGGGCCACCCAGGCGCCCCTCAAATAAAATCTTAAAAAAAACTTCACAATGCCATTTTAAAAATGCTCCATTGATACCTGAGTCCAGGAATGAGCAGAATCGGTGTGAAATGGGAGATATTACTGACTCAGCTGCTGAAAAATAACAAAAACCATCCACACCGAGCCAGCAGAGTATAAGAAATTTCTACTCTTAGAATCAGTTTTAAATGAAGCAGCAAAATCCTGTTCTACATATTGCTGCTTCTGAGAATTTCCCGCAGACCTTCCTGGAGAAAAAAGTCTGTCCTCCATTCTGGCAGAAGATTCTATTTATAGTACCATTGTTATACCTTCCTACAGCTTCCTTTTAGAAATAGTAAGACATTTACTAGCACAAATAAATATATTTGTATATTTGTATGTTTCAAGCTCCTTGATTATACAAATTGTCTTTTATGCCCCATGACCTCCCCACAAAACGTTTGAACATGTCAATCACCATTTCTTTTTACCCTCTCTCTCCCACTAGATGATTTACGGGAAACATAAGCGCATCTTATGTTTGTACCCCAGCACCTAGCAGAGTGTCTGTTACAGAGAAGACCCTTGATAAATCCAAATTCTTTGAATCAATGAAAGGAACTGGTCTCCTGTTTCTGCCATCCCTGAGAATATGAAATTTCAGCATTCCCAGATCTACCTGCTAGTTGAATCATCTCTCCCCTTTCCATCCTCACACTTCTTTCCCTAACTCTAAAATCCAAACTGCTTTTAATCATAAAAGGGGTCAATAAACTTAACTTGTCAGAGATCTCACTACCTGTGAAATTCAGGCAAGTTAATGCACTGTCTCCCGTCTGCAAAATGCATAGCCACGGGCCCTGTTCTACACACTTCCCCAGATGAGATGATAATGAATGATGTTTTGGAAATACCCAAGAATAGGCCACCTTTCCCTTGTCTTTTTAAAAAAATTCTTTAAATTTAACAGCTTGACTTGGATTAGACCCATTAGAACGTGGGGCCAGAACATGTGAAAGAAACACCGAATGCTGCTTATTAAGGGAGCACGCCTGAACTAGCTTCATGGAAGCTAGTTCCATGCTTCTGGAAGCCTCCAGAAGGCGAATTTGTTGATCTTTCAATCCTAGCTAGACTTTGAAACTTGCGTTAGTATTTTCGAGTGCCCCATGGCCGAAGCACCTTACTTCAAAAGGCTTGTAAAATCATAGCACTCTATCATTCAAATGAACTTGGATGATCCTTCTTGATCTCTTTTCACGTACAGGGTTATAGGAAATCTCACAATCTAAAGGCTGTCTGATCTGCTATTTAAGGAATACCTACCCCAGTTATTAGAGTACATTTCACTTCTTGTTGATAAAACCACTTCTAAAACCATACAAATAAGGAAGTCCAGCATGTGAAAGAGATCAAGTAGAAAGGCTCTGTTTGAATCTGTGTTTCGTGCAAACCCTGAGTGCCTTCTCCACAGCTCATGAAGCTCGAGCAAATGCAATCAAAAAATATTCTTCAGACATTACGAGGAATGTATCTTCTGGCCTCTGTTTGAACGTCTTTAGAGATGAAGAACTCACCACTTCACCAAGTCACTTATTTCAACACCTTTATTCAGTTTCTACTATTTTTTTTTTTTTTTTTAAGATGTTGAACACAGTATTGTGCTGAAGTCTTGTTCTCTCTAGTTTCTGGCCTATTTTTGAGACATCATTCTTGGGATCATGTAGAACTAGTGGTCTATGGTAGCTGGTGATTTCTGTTTTAATCTGTCTGGCAAGTTTTATGTCCCCATTTCCTTCTCTGCATTCATGTCCCTGGCTCAGCCCAGTTATATAGGATTGGACGTACCTGGCGACGGCAATTGTTCCAAAGCAAGGAGAATGGACTTATTCTGGGCTGGTAATTCTCCTTCTCTGAGAGTAACATAGATGCTGGTGAAATTAATTATGTCCTGGCTTTCCACTAGGGCTGCTGAAATGAAGAGGCCAGTTGGGAATTTCCCACAGCAGTCCACAGGAGAGAGGATGTTAGAATGATCAAGAAGGGTGATGATAAAATGGTAAAACCCAAAACCTGGTTTTTAAAAAAATGAGATAGGTCAGATAGATGGGAGAGATGACCGTAAAGATGTCTTCTAAGGTTCTGGCCAGTACAACTGGATGGAGAGTATAATCATTCACAGAAATGCCAATGACTGCATGAAGCTTAGTTTAGAAAGAGAAACTTACATGGGTTGTGTGTGAAATGTTTGGGTTTTAAAACTGTCGATATGTTCAAGAATAGGTTGTTGAATTGTTGTTGAGATATATGGATTTGGAGAATACGGATGAGATACCAGTTGGAGACATAAATCTGAGGTCCTTTCAGGGAAGAGTAACGGATCTGAGGAGGACGCGGTTTCTGCCGACCACGATACTATTAGCTCACACTTACTGAGTCGACCCCGGGTTGTCAGGCCCTGTGCCAAACATTTCACATGGACTGTCCTATCTAATACTCAGCAAACTTGGGGCGCCTGGGTGGCTTATTCGGTTAATCTTCTGCCTTCGGCTCAGGTCATGATCTCAGGATCCTGGAATCGAACACCGGATGGGGCTCCCTGCTCAGCAGGGAGTCCCCTTCTCCCTCTGCTTCTGCCCTTCACCTCTGCTCATGCTCTCTCCTCTCTCTCTTTCTCTCTCTCTGTGTGTTCTCTCTTTCAAATAAATAAAATCTTCAAAAAAAACTCAACAAGCTCAATAAGGTTTTTTCAATAAGGTATTATTATATTATATTATATTTTTATATTGTATTATAAAATATATATATTATAATATAATATAATATATCAAAAAATATATATCATATTATATTATATTATCATTTTCAATAAGGTATTATTATTATGCTCCATTTTTCAGTTGGGGTAATATAGGCAGAGAAGATTAAGTAAACTGCCGAGTTTACATCTGGTACATCTGGAGCCAGACTTTGACACTAACTGTTAGAGGAGATGGAGTTGGACATCCGCAGGAGAAACATGGAGATACCCAGCAAAGTACCCTTTCTTCAAATAGAAACTCTTCTTCAGCCATAATCTCAAAGTCCCCGATTCATCTCACCCTCAATTCATCAAATTCCTAAGCAGTGATCATGCCCAAGTTCGTCTTTTTGGATTTCTGTGTGAGTGTGGCTTGCCATTAATGACTGGTATTTTTAAATGTTTAATAAACATTTGTTTTTATGACAAAGCAATAAATGGTCATTGCAGATAAATACCAAAACCAGATGAGCCTGGAATAGAATTAAAGAATGGAATTTTAAAATGTCCATATTCTCCCCATCAAAAAAGGGAAAAATAATTATTCATATTTCAATGCATTCCTAACATGCATTGTTGCACATATGTATATCCACATTTGTATCAAAAATAGAACAAAATGTAGTATCAATTATTATCTGCTTTTTATATTTTAATTTATTTCATTTTACTTTATTTTATTTTATTTATTTATTTGACAGACAGAGATCACAAGTAGGCAGAGAAGCAGGCAGAGAGGAAGGGAAGCAGGCTCCCTGTTGAGCAGAGAGCCCAATGCAGGGATCAATCCCTGAGCCCTGAGATCATGACCTGAGCCAAAGGCAGAGGCTTTAACCCACTGAGCCACCCAGGCGCCCCTGTTATCTGCTTTTTTTAAAGTAATACATTGCAAGCGTCTTTCAATTATTAAGATGTATTACATCACTTAATAAGCAAGTCTAGTATTTCTACCTGTGACCTTAAGTCCGTTTCCTCCTTTTATATGATGACGGGCCTCCCTTTGAGGTATTTTCATGTAATTGGTGACAGGGTTGTGTGTATATCGTATGTGTGTGTGAGGAGGGGTCATTTAGTGGCTGGTATTTTATGTCAAATTTGTGTTCTACCTACATCTAGAACAGTTTCTAGAAACATCAAGTACCTTCATTTTCTTCTTGATTTTCTCTCTCCTTTCGCCCTTTCCCCTTCCCATAACCTCTGACTTCTTTGTTCCCACTGCCACTGCTGATAGTTTATAACTGTTGGTGGCAAAGGAAGGAAAGCGTTTATTATTATTTTCCCTAAAGCTCTGCTTTGTTGAGGCTGGGGCATGTGTGGCTTTGTTTTCAGAATTGGGCTTTATGTATATTTTGTTAAATTCCCCCAAGTCCTCTAGACACCAAGGACTAGAAAATGAAAAATGACTATTATTGTTACCCTCTTTTGCCCAAGATCCTGAGCCACCACATGTTTCTGACTTCCCAGACAGACGCAACACGCCTCCTTCACCATGAGCTGAAGGCCACAGAGAGCTGTTTACTCCCATTACAACAATCCCAGGCATGCGAGGTCCTGACAAAATGGACACTTGTAAAAGTTACTTTAACTCATACATGTGCTCTCCAGTTTTTGCAAGATTTGAGCTGTATTCGAACCATAAATATTCTAGAAAAAAAGGAAAACTCTAGATCAATTCAGCCAAAACGATTCATTTCCTCAACAGGAAACATGGACATTTTGGAAGAATCCAGGCAGTGAATTCATTTATTTACTTTCCATGCAAATGTTTGTCATGCAGATTGATTCTGATGCTCCTTACTTTTTTTTTTTCTGGTTTCTTTAAAAATCTACAATCAATCCACAAATAATTAGTATCTATTTTATGTGAGAACCCTGTGGTAGGCAGTGTGTAAAAGACAGCTTGGTGTATTGGGAAAATTGAAACAAAAGAGGTTCAATCAGAAATCCAAAGACCGCTTTTGCTCCTTAAAAGTTATGGTGTGGTAGACAAGTCAATTGTATCTCTGATCTCCATTTCCTCACTTGTAGAACAACCATCTTGCCTTCTCGAAAAACTGTGGTACTGAAGAACTTTATATGCTGTAGTATTCACGCAAATGATAGTGTAAAATATTTTCCCTTACACTTGAGGAACTTAGACTACTTGAAGGAATCAGAGATACATATTCAAAAATAATAATGATGTAAGAGTTAGTAATACTGTACTGAGATTCAAAAGATATTGCTATGCATGACATGATTAATTGCCAAAGAGCAGAGCCTTGAGAGAGGGGGAGAGAGCAGTGTAAGCTTGATGGTCAAGGGACAAGAGACCAAACCATGCCAAACCATCATGGGGACTTAGCTAGCATTCAGACAATGAGTCTGTAGCAGGTCAGGGTAACACAAAAGTAACAGGAGTATCATGCTTTAAAATTAAATTCTTAACAGCCTGAATACACAAAAAAACATTCATTATCATTTCAGGCTTTTGAATAAGAGTATTGGAAAGGGAGATAGTGTTATGCGGTAAAAGGACAGGTGCAAGAAATCGGAGAGAACTGAGTTCATGTACTGGCTACTCCTTTCTCGGGCTTTTAGGATTTTTCTTTGGGCTTCTCCTGAAGCCAAGAGAGTAGTAGTTACCTCATAGGCTGAGAGAGGCATTAACTAGGCAGAGATGAGCTTTAGGTAGGGAGTGGGGGGTCGGAATACGCCAAAGAGGAGGAAAAAGATGATCAAAAACCCTAATGAGAGAGATAGTTTTGAAGATTGGAAGAACAAAAAGAAAGTCCAGGGGCACCTGGGTGGTTCAGTGGTTAAGCATCTGCCTTCAGCTCAGGCCATGATCCCAAAGTCCTGGGATCGAGCCCCACTTCAGGCTCCCCATTCAGCAGGAGGCCTGCATCTCCCTCTTCCACTCCCCCTGCTATGTTCCCTCTCCCACTGCCTCTCTCTCTCTCTCTCTCTGTCAAATAAATAAAATTAAAATCTTTTTAAAAAAGAAGAAGAAGAAGAAGAAAAAGTCCATGTGTCTACAGTTTCTTGGGCAAGTAGCTTCACCTAGAGGGAGAGGAAAAAGTCAGAACAGGCAGGAACCTTGTAAACCACACTGAATAGTACAGACTTGATCCTAATGAATATTTTCAAAGCCAATGGATCCTTTTAAAGGCAGGTGGGTCCAGTGGCCTGGGGCAGGCAGGGTTTGGGGTTGGGTAGAGATCCCGTCTGCAAACAAGGGAGATGGCTTATCTTGAGAAGTTCTGCGATGGGCACTTCTTGATTCTGGGATATCACAACTGGAAACTTGGTCCACCTAGTGAGTAATGTGTTACAGTAAATTTAAAATTAAAGGCAATGCTAGTCCAATAGTTCAATCTTTCAGCTTGTCTTGGCCACTTCCCATAATCTGAAGTGAAGGTTTCAACACCTGCCTTCAACCTTAGTAGAAAATTGAGTAACCTGGATTTGCACACTTGAAGTACTAACACGTGTGTTTAGGGATACTTGGAAAGGTAAACTCCCAGTTTTCAAGAATCATAAACCCAAGTCAAGGAACTTGGATTTGGAAATGGTTAGGAATTAAAGACATATATCTCTTTAATATACACACACACACATATATGCAGATAAATGCATACACATATACATACATGTACACGCATACACGCACACACATATCGCTGTACCATTCAAGCATTAATTTCTGAACTCCAATTTTGGTTACATTCATTATCTACGATGACAAACCCAGTAATCACTGGGGTCACTGATAAGAAAAAACCCTGTGGAGGGAGGAGTCAAGATGGCGGAGAAGTAGCAGGCTGAGACTACTTCGGGTAGCGGGAGATCAGATAACTAGCTTATCTAAAGATTGCAAACACCTACAAATCCAACGGGAGATTGAAGAGAAGAAGAACAGCAATTCTAGAAACAGAAAATCAACCACTATCTGAAAGGTAGGACTGGCGGAGAAGTGAATCCAAAGCGACTGGAAGATAGACCGCGGAGGGAGGGGCTGGCTCCCGGCGAGCGGCGGAGCAACGGAGCACAAAATCGGGACTTTTAAAAGTCTGTTCCGCTGAGGGACATCGCTCCAGAGGCTTAACTGGGGTGAAGCCCAGGCGGGGTCAGCGCGGCCTCAGGTCCCGCAGGGTCACAGAAGGATCGGGGGTGGCCGAGTGTCGCAGAGCTCACAGGTATTAGAACGGGGAAGCCGGCTACAGAGACAGAGCCGAGGAGTGACTCTCAGCTCGGGGTTACCTTGAACCGGTCGCAGGCTCGGTCAGCTCGGAGCGCGGCCGGAGGCCAGGGTGGCGGGAGTCATTGGGCGCTGTTCTCTGAGGGCGCACTGAGGAGTGGGGCCCCAGGCTCTCCGCTCCTCCGGGCCGGACACCGGGAGGCCGCCATCTTCATTCCCGCCCTCCGGAACTCTACGGAAAGCGCTCAAGGAACAAAAGCTCCCGAAAGCAAACCCAGCAAACCCGAGCGGATGACTCACCCCGGCCCCGGGTAAGGGCGGTGCAACTCCGCCTGGGACAAAGACGCTTGAGAATCACTACAACAGGCCCCTCCCCCAGAAGATCAACGGGAAACCCAGCCAGGACCAAGTTCACCTACCAAGGAATGCAGTTTCAATACCAAGGAGAGCGGCGGAATTCCAGAGGAGAAGAAAGCAAAGCACGGAACTCATGGCTTTCTCCCCATGATTTTTTAGCCTTGCAGTTAATTTAATTTTTTTTTCTTTTTCAATTTTTTTTTCTTTTTCTCTTCTTCTGCTAATTTTTTTAACTTTTACCGTTTTCTTTTTTAACATTTTTTAAATAGTTTATCTAATATATATATATATTTTTCCTCTTTTTATATTTTGTGTTTATTGGCTTTCTTTTTTTAATAGTTTCTTTTTCTTTTCTTTTTTCTTTCTGAACCCCTTTTTATCCCCTTTCTCCCCCCTCACGATTTGGGATCTCTTCTGATTTGGCTAAAGCATATTTTCCTGGGGTTGTTGCCACCCTTTTAGTATTTTACTTGCTCCTTCATATACTCTTATCTGGACAAAATGACAAGGCGGAAAAATTCACAACAAAAAAAAGAACAAGAAGCAGTACCAAAGGCTAGGGACCTAATCAATACAGACATTGGTAATATGTCAGATATAAAGTTCAGAATGACGATTCTCAAGGTTCTAGCCGGGCTTGAAAAAGGCATGGAAGATATTAAAGCAACCCTCTCGGGAGATATAAAAGCCCTCTCTGGAGAAATAAAAGACCTAAAATCGAACCAAGTTGAAATCAAAAAAGCTATTAATGAGGTGCAATCAAAAATGGAGGCTCTCACTGCTAGGATAAATGAGGCAGAAGAAAGAATTAGCGATATAGAAGACCAAATGACAGAGAATAAAGAAGCTGAGCAAAAGAGGGACAAACAGCTACTGGACCACGAGGGGAGAATTCGAGAGATAAGTGACACCATAAGACGAAACAACATTAGAATAATTGGGATTCCAGAACAAGAGGAAACAGAGAGCGGAGCAGAAGGTATGTTGGAGAGAATTATTGGAGAGAATTTCCCCAATATGGCAAAGGGAACAAGCATCAAAATCCAGGAGGTTCAGAGAACCCCCCTCAAAATCAATAAGAATAGGTCCACACCCCGTCACCTAATAGTAAAATTTACAAGTCTTAGTGACAAAGAAAAGATCCTGAAAGCAGCCCGGGAAAAGAAGTCTGTAACGTACAATGGTAAAAATATTAGATTGGCAGCAGACTTATCCACAGAGACCTGGCAGGCCAGAAAGAGCTGGCATGATATATTCAGAGTACTAAATGAGAAAAACATGCAGCCAAGAATACTATATCCAGTTAAGCTATCATTGAAAATAGAAGGAGAGATTAAAAGCTTCCAGGACAAACAAAAACTGAAAGAATTTGCAAATACCAAACCAGCTCTACAGGAAATATTGAAAGGGGTCCTCTAAGCAAAGAGAGACCCTAAAAGTAGTAGATCAGAAAGAAACAGAGACAATATACAATAACAGTCACCTTACAGGCAATACAATGGCACAAAATTCATATCTCTCAATACTTACCCTGAATGTGAATGGGCTAAATGCCCCAATCAAAAGACACAGGGTATCAGAATGGATAAAAAAACAAAACCCATCTATATGTCGCCTACAAGAAACTCATCTTAAACCCGAAGACACCTCCAGGTTTAAAGTGAGGGGGTGGAAAAGAATTTACCATGCTAATGGACATCAGAAGAAAGCAGGAGTGGCAATCCTTATATCAGATCAATTAGATTTTAAGCCAAAGACTATAATAAGAGATGAGGAAGGACACTATATCATACTCAAAGGATCTGTCCAACAAGAAGATCTAACAATTTTAAATATCTATGCCCCTAACGTGGGAGCAGCCAACTATATAAACCAATTAATAACAAAATCAAAGAAACACATCAACTATAATACAATAATAGTAGGGGATTTTAACACTCCCCTCACTGAAATGGACAGATCATCCAAGCAAAAGATCAACAAGGAAATCAAGGCCTTAAATGACAAACTGAACCAGATGGACATCACAGATATATTCAGAACATTTCATCCCAAAGCAACAGAATACACATTCTTCTCTAGTGCACATGGAACATTCTCCAGAATAGATCACATTCTTGGTCCTAAATCAAGTCTCAACTGGTATCAAAAGATTGGGATCATTCCCTGCATATTTTCAGACCACAATGCTCTAAAGCTAGAACTCAATAACAAGAGGAAATTTGGAAAGAACCCAAATACATGGAGACTAAACAGCATCCTTCTAAAGAATGAATGGGTCAACCAGGAAATTAAAGAAGAATTGAAAAAATTTATGGAAACAAATGATAATGAAAACACAACAGTTCACAATCTGTGGGACACAACAAAGGCAGTCCTGAGAGGAAAATATATAGCGGTACAAGCCTTTCTCAAGAAACAAGAAAGGTCTCAGGTACACAACCTAACCCTACACCTAAAGGAGCTCGAGAAAGAACAAGAAAGAAACCCTAAACCCAGCAGGAGAAGAGAAATCATAAAGATCAGAGCAGAAATCAATGAAATAGAAACAAACAAACAAAAAAAACCAATAGAACAAATCAACGAAACTAGGAGCTGGTTCTTTGAAAGAATTAATAAGATTGATAAATCCTGGGGCGCCTGGGTGGCTCAGTGGGTTAAGCCACTGCCTTCGGCTCAGGTCATGATCTCAGGGTCCTGGAATCGAGCCCCGCATCGGGCTCTCTGCTCAGCAGGGAGCCTACTTCCTCCTCTCTCTCTGCCGGCCTCTCTGCCTGCTTGTGATCTCTCTCTGTCAAATAAATAAATAAAATCTTAAAAAAAAAAAAGATTGATAAACCCCTGGCAAGACTTATCAAAAAGAAAAGAGAAAGGACCCAAATAAATAAAATCATGAATGAAAGAGGAGAGATCACAACGAACACCAAAGAAATATAGACAATTATAAGAACATACTATGAGCAACTCTACGCCAACAAATTTGACAATCTGGAAGAAATGGATGCATTCCTAGAGACATATAAACTACCACAACTGAACCAGGAAGAAATAGAAAGCCTCAACAGACCCATAACCAGTAAGGAGATTGAAACAGTCATCAAAAATCTCCAAACAAACAAAAGCCCAGGGCCAGATGGCTTCCCGGGGGAATTCTACCAAACATTTAAAGAAGAACTAATTCCTATTCTCCTGAAACTGTTCCAAAAAATAGAAATGGAAGGAAAACTTCCACACTCATTTTATGAGGTCAGCATCACCTTGATCCCAAAACCAGACAAGGATCCCATCAAAAAAGAGAACTACAGACCAATATCCTTGATGAACGCAGATGCAAAAATTCTCGCCAAAATACTAGCCAATAGGATTCAACAGTACATTAAAAGGATTATTCACCACGACCAAGTGGGATTTATTCCAGGGCTCCAAGGCTGGTTCAACATCCGCAAATCAATCAATGTGATACAACACATTAATAAAAGAAAGAATAAGAACCATATGATACTCTCCATAGATGCTGAAAAAGCATTTGACAAAGTACAGCATCCCTTCCTGATCAAAACTCTTCAAAGTGTAGGGATAGACGGCACATACCTCAATATTATCAAAACCATCTATGAAAAACCCACCGCAAATATCATTCTCAATGGAGAAAAACTGAAAGCTTTTCCGCTAAGGTCAGGAACACGGCAGGGATGTCCGTTATCACCACTGCTATTCAACATAGTACTAGAAGTCCTAGCCTCAGCAATCAGACAACAAAAGGAAATTAAAGGCATCCAAATCGGCAAAGAAGAAGTCAAACTATCACTCTTCGCAGATGATATGATACTATATGTGGAAAACCCAAAAGACTCCACTCCAAAACTGCTAGAACTTGTACAGGAATTCAGTAAAGTGTCAGGATATAAAATCAATGCACAGAAATCAGTTGCATTTCTCTACACCAACAACAAGACAGAAGAAAGAGAAATTAAGGAGTCTATCCCATTTACAATTGCACCCAAAACTATAAGATACCTAGGAATCAACCTAACCAAAGAGACTAAGAATCTATACACAGAAAACTATAAAGTACTCATGAAAGAAATTGAGGAAGACACAAAGAAATGGAAAAATGTTCCATGCTCCTGGATTGGAAGAATAAATATTGTGAAAATGTCTATGCTACCTAAAGCAATCTACACATTTAATGCAATTCCTATCAAAGTACCATCCATTTTTTTTCAAAGAAATGGAACAAATAATCCTAAAATTTATATGGAACCAGAAAAGACCTCGAATAGCCAAAGGAATATTGAAAAAGAAAGCCAAAGTTGGTGGCATCACAATTCCGGACTTCAAGCTCTATTACAAAGCTGTCATCATCAAGACAGCATGGTACTGGCACAAAAACAGACACATAGGTCAATGGAACAGAATAGAGAGCCCAGAAATAGACCCTCAACTCTATGGCCAACTCATCTTCGACAAAGCAGGAAGGAATGACCGATGGAAAAAAGACAGCCTCTTCAATAAATGGTGTTGGGAAAATTGGACAGCCACATGCAGAAAAATGAAATTGGATCATTTCCTTACACCACACACGAAAATAGACTCAAAATGGATGAAGGATCTCAATGTGAGAAAGGAATCCATCAAAATCCTCGAGGAGAACACAGGCAGCAACCTCTTCGACCTCAGCCGCAGCAACATCTTCCTAGGAACATCACCAAAGGCAAGGGAAGCAAGGGCAAAAATGAACTATTGGGATTTTATCAAGATCAAAAGCTTTTGCACAGCAAAGGAAACAGTTAACAAAACCAAAAGACAACTGACAGAATGGGAGAAGATATTTGCAAATGACATATCAGATAAAGGGCTAGTGTCCAAAATCTATAAAGAACTTAGCAAACTCAACACCCAAAGAACAAATAATCCAATCAAGAAATGGGCAGAGGACATGAACAGACATTTCTGCAAAGAAGACATCCAGATGGCCAACAGACACATGAAAAAGTGCTCCATATCCCTCGGCATCAGGGAAATACAAATCAAAACCACCATGAGATATCACCTCACACCAGTCAGAATGGCTAAAATTAACAAGTCAGGAAATGACAGATGCTGGCGAGGATGCGGAGAAAGGGGAACCCTCCTACACTGTTGGTGGGAATGCAAGCTGGTGCAACCACTCTGGAAAACAGCATGGAGGTTCCTCAAAATGTTGAAAATAGAACTACCCTATGACCCTGCAATTGCACTGCTGGGTATTTACCCTAAAGATACAAACGTAGTGATCCGAAGGGGCACGTGCACCCGAATGTTTACAGTAGCAATGTCTACAATAGCCAAACTATGGAAAGAACCTGGATGTCCATCAACCGACGAATGGGTAAAGAAGATGTGGTATATATACACAATGGAATACTATGCAGCCATCAAAAGAAATGAAATCTTGCCATTTGCGACGACGTGGATGGAACTAGAGGGTATCATGCTTAGCGAAATAAGTCAATCGGAGAAAGACAACTATCATATGATCTCCCTGATATGAGGAAGAGGAGATGCAACATGGGGGGTTGAGGGGGTAGGAGAAGAGTAAATGAAACAAGATGGGATTGGGAGGGAGACAAACCATAAGTGACTCTTAATCTCACAAAACAAACTGAGGGTTGATGGGGGGAGGGGGTTGGGAGAGGGGGGTGGGGTTATGGATATTGGGGAGGGTATGTGCTATGGTGAGTGCTGTGAAGTGTGTAAACCTGGCGATTCGCAGACCTGTACCCCTGGGGATAAAAATATGTTATAAAAAATTAAAAAAATTATAAAAAAAAAAAAAAGAAAAAACCCTGTGAAGTGGGGCACCAGAGACCTAACGCCAAGGCAACTGAACTCCTCCGATTTACGCATTTCTAGTGTAATGAGTTTTCTTTTTCATTAAAAGTGTTACAATTTCTCTTGTGTTTTCAACAACTCCATTATGAAATAATGAGCATGAAAGATTTCATATGCTGATACGGACATAATAATCCCTGGGCACACGAGCCACATGGAGGAGGAGAGATTCAGAAAAGGCAATGTTGGATTCCCCATAATCAGGAAAAGAATTCAGACTTTTAAACCCAGGAGGAATTATTGCCCAACCATATGCTGCTTCCCTTCTTTTTACTGTTTATTCTCTTCTGTCTGTTTGGGGCAAAATCTGGTATTTAAGAATTAAGTGGAAATTTAAAAAATTAAATTAAGTGAAAATTAAAAGGGAACAACATACAGGGAAAAGATGACATCAAGGTATTTGCCTCTTATCTTCTGTCACAGGGCAGCGTGAATGAGCTGTGCACAGGCTGAACCAGGAAGAAAATTCCAGTATGCATTAGAGCACAGAGAGGACTGGGGTGGGGAATAAAACGCAAAATATGCAAGAAACCTCCGTGCATAATAAGCATGCCATCAGTGTCAAACCAGACTCCTTTTTTGTCTGTTTGCTTTATGGGCACAAACTTTGGAGCTGTTCCAGACCACCAGAGTCCCCAAAAGGTGTGAGAGCCTTCATGCTTGGCAAACTGGAGTAGAAATCTCCAGTTCTAGGTCACCACTCTGTGCCCTCTTCCTTTCCACCCATGAAGACTTAAAAGTCTTAAAAGTCCTAATTTCCTCTTCAAAAATAGCAGCAGTGGAAATGGCCAAGTGTGCTGGTGCCATAACATGCAGTATGCATGGGGGTTAGGGATCTGGAAGGTGGTTGCAGAGCGCCTGCACGTGAACCTTCCTTTTGCAATTTACCATGGCTGGTGACACCAAGACAGTCGCTTAACCTCTCTGTGCCCCGGTTCCTTTCCTGTAAGACGTGAGAATAGTAATAATAGTACTTATTACCAGGCGCCTGAGTTAAGCCTCTGCCTTCGGCTCAGGTCGTGATCCCAGGGTCCTGTGATTGAGCCCCGCTCAGGCTCTCTGCTCAGCAGGGAGCCTGCTTCCCCCCACCCCTCTGCCTGCCTCTCTGCTTACTTGTGATCTATCAAATAAATAAATAAAATCTTTAAAAAAATAGTACTTATTACCTGCAGTTGATGTGTTACCTCAGTGAATATGAACAAAGAGCTTAGAATAGTGCCTGGCATGTGATAAGCACTATTATTATTGCTACTACTACTACTACTATAATGACCGTGGCCAAGCTGAACCGCTCTTGAATGTGTGGTAACCGGGGCAACCAAACGCCATTTGCAAATAAACAGATTTTATAACTGATGAGACTGGAGGCCAGAGTAGGGAGGGATTCTGTCCAAGTTCATTGCATAAGTAGTGTAAACCAAGGACTCCCAGACCACAGCCCTTTCTTCTCCTATTTTTTTTAATTTAAAATCAAGTAATTAACATAGTGTGTTATTAGTTTCAGAGATAGAGTTTAGTGATTCATCAGTTGCATGGGACACCCTGTGCTCATTACATCAGGCGCCCTCCTGCATGCCCATCCCCCAGTTATCCCATCCCCCCACCCACCTCCCCCTTTCTTCTCCTCTTCATCAGACGTTCAGATTGCAAAACTTTGTGATGAGATTCTGTTGGTCAGATTTGGAAATGTAAAGCTGTTCTTAATTTTTAAAGAGATGGCTAAACCTGTGAGATAAGCAATCATTATAAACAATTCCGCCCACTTTCGATGTACCAGGTACTTTACCAAGTGAATTCTCTGAAATCTTCACAGGGTGCAAGTTGTTTCATAGGATCTAAATGATTAAAGGCGACTTCAGGTCAGGGACCACGTAGCTAGAGCTGGAATCCAAAACTTTTCTAGTACACCTTCCCCACAGATAGGGGCCAGCCTACTATTTGAGCCTTCTGATTTGTGTCTTGTCACCTCTCTTGATTTTATTGTAAAGGACTTTAAAATTTCCTGCCTTCAATTTTAAGACATTACAAAAAGGAATAACCTAATGACTGTTCTAGGATCAAATGCACCCAGAGAAGTAAACTGTGGCAGGAGGTAAGAGTCAAGTGTTCTGGGACCTGATGTGTACATCCCTGTGGCAGGATATTTGCCTCAGTTTCCTTCAGGATTTTTTTTAAGACTTTATTTATTTGAGAAAGAGAGAGAGAGAGGGCACAAGCAGGGGGAACGGAAGAAGGAGAGGGAGAAGCAGGCTCCCTGCTGAGCAGGGCTCAGTCCCAGGACCAAAACAGGGCTCAATCCCAGGACCCCTGGATTATGACCTGAGTCAAAGGCAAAGGCTTTACCTACTGAGCCACCCAGGTGCCTCAGTTTCTTGAAGGTTCTATGCACTCTTCATGCTGGGCTCTGACTCACTGAGTCAGTCACCTTGCTCCTGCCAAAGTCAAGAGTCTCTCTTCCTACGTGTATACTTATCTTTAAGCAGTATCTCTTCTCATTCAGGTTAGAAGACATTATTGGCAGTATGTGTACTAAAGTGATACTCAAGTCAGCATCTTGTTAAGAGAAACTTCAAATTAAAAATTTGCTCACTAAATATACTAATTTACTCATAAAACGAGAAAACGTTTAGCTATTGCTCTTACTTCCTTTATCTTTGCACATTTTTTTTTTTGCTACAAACTTTAGGTCTTCCTTTTTTTTTTTTTCTTTTTTCATGAAATAGTGCTTCCAAGTTTAAAATTATGGTCATTCTGTTAAAGAAGAGATAAACATATGGAAACAGAGAGATCGAAGGAGGAGGATGATCTTTCTTGTCATAACCTCAAGTGAGAGGCAATGATTTGAAAACAAGATATGAGATGAAGGGGGCTGTTAACATGTATCCCTTCTTTGGTTGATTTAGTGTTAACTCTGGAACGACTACCATCAGTCACACGTGCAGAAGTACGGAAATCCAGATTAAACGGCCTGTGGGTAGTTTGCTTTCTTCATCACACACTGATGCAAACAAAACAATCTCGTATGTTTTAAATTCTAGTCCCCTCTCTTCCCCAAGACCACTTTTATATGATAAAGTGATTTAAAACCTGCATTAAATAAAGTACTGCGAAGGCCAAAGGATTTCTCAATCCATTTCCTCAGGTTTGGGAAAGATTCGATAACACAAGGTAAGGGGATAGCTTCTGGGTCTGGAAATAAACTCAGATGTAAAAGGTAGGCAATTGGTGACTTCCTTCTGGTTCTCTCCTTCACTTTCTATATTGGTCTTATCTAGGTTTTTCTTCTTGATGTTTTAGTCTCTTCCAAGAGACTTCTTTGGTCTTTTTTCAGTTCTCCTGGATGACAGCTGTAAGCTGATGACTCTCGCATCTGTAATTCCAACATTCTTTTTTGCTCTAGACCCGCTTTGCATAACTGGGCATCTCTACCTGAATGTTCCACATGTATCTCAGTCTCAACATTCTCTAAACTATATTCACATTCTCTTTCTTCCCAACAGTTATGGAATCACTAAACTGATCCTATATATCACGACTACACTCAGAATTCTCCCACCCATTGCCTTTAGAATAAAAAGCCCATCTCCTTGCCATGGCCTAGAAGCCCTTCTATGGTCTGGCCCTCTGGCTGTCTCTCTAAACTCATCTCTCACTTTCCATCCAAAGAATTTCCCTCCTGCTATATAGGCTTTATTTATGTTTAACATGCCTAAGATTGTTGAGCCTATAGACCTTTGGGTTATTTATCAATTTGGCTGGATTTTGTTTTGTTTTGTTTTGCATTAATTAAATAACCAGAAAAGAAAAACAATAATGATATTAATAGTAGTGAAAGCCTCTAGGTTGTATGAAAAGCTACATGATAAACTGTGTACTTCCCTGCTGTATTACAAAACAAAGGTTCTATGTATTTCATTTAATACATATTGTCACTGTAAATACTGGAAGATTCCTTGCTTGAAGTCAAGAACTAAAATGTATCATTGTGCAACATATCTTGTAATTGTTTTGTTCTACATTCTATTTTATCTAATATAGTCACTCCAACTATTTTTAATAACATTTGCATAAAGTATCTTTTTCTACCTGTTTAATTCTAAATGTCTCATGTTATATTTGAAAAGGATTTCCTTTGGACACAGCGTAGTTGGTGTCTTAGTAAATAAGGCCAGACGGCTATAACAAAGATACTCTACAACAAGTGGCCCAAAGAGACAGACATTTCTCAGAGTTCTAGAGTCTGGGAAATCCAAGCTCAAGGTGTACACAGATTCAATTCTTGATGACTCACTTTTTGGCTCGCACGTGGCCGCCTTCTCACTGTATCCTCATATACTCACATGATAGAGAGAAGAAGCCTTAGTGTCTCTTCCTCTGTAAGTTTACGAATCCCATGATGGAACACTACCTTAAAGACTTCATCTAGGGGCCCCTGGGGGGCTGTCAATTAAGCATCCGCCTTCAGCTCAGGTCATGATCCTGGGGTCCTGGGATCGAGCCTGGCATCCAACCTCATATCAAGCCCCACATAGGGCTCCCTGCTCCTTGGGGAGCCTACTTCTCCCCCTCCCCACACCCCACTCTCATTCGTGCTTGCTCTCCCTATCTTTCTCTCTTAAATAAATAAATAAAATCTTTAGAAAAAAAGATTTTATCTAAACCTAAGTCTCTCCCAAAGGCCTCGCTCCTTAATGCTATCCACTTTGCAGGGTAAGGATTCAACATATGAATTTTTCTGGGAAACAAACATCAATTCATAACAGTTGGATCATGGTTTATATTGTTTTATTTTGTTTTGTTTCTCTACTCTGCCAAGCTCTTTTCATCAGTACATTCAGACTACTTGCATTTAAACTAATTATTAAAATGTTAGGGCTTAAGTCTCTCTGTTTATTTTTTGTTGTCTATTTGTTTTCTGTTTCTCATTCTTCTGCTTCTCCTTAATTGACTTCCTGTGAGTTACAAGATCATTATTTGGAATACCACTTTGATTTATTTAGTATTTTTAGATATATCACTTTGTATAGTTTTCTTAGTTAATGCTTTTGGTATTACCATGTACATACATACTTTAACTTTTTTTTTTTATTAATTCTTTATTTTTTCAGCATAACAGTATTCATTATTTTTGCACCACACCCAGTGCTCCATGCAATCCGTGCCCTCCACAATACCCACCACCTGGTGCCCCCAACCTCCCACCCCCCACCCCTTCAAAATTCTCAGATCGTTTTTCAGAGTCCATAGTCTCTCATGGTTCACCTCCCCTTCCAATTTCCCTCAACTCCCTTCTCCTCTCCATCTCCCCTTGTCCTCCTGTACATACATACTTTATAACAGTCTATTAGTGTTGACATTTTACCATTTCCAGTGTAGTGAAAACTTACTTCTACGTTGGTCCTTTTCCTTTCTCCATTCAAGAAATATAATTGTCCTATGTCTAATGTGTGCATTGAGCACCATTTCACATGTTATAATTTTTTTAAGAAGATTTTATTTGTTTATTTGACATACAGAGATCACAAGTAGGCAGAGAGGCAGGTTGGTGGGGGAGTAGGCTCTCTGCTGAGCGGAGACCCCGATGTGGGGCTCTATCCCAGGACCCTGGGATCATGACCTGAGCTGAAGGCAGAGGCTTAACCCACTGAGCCACCCAGGCACCCCCACATGTTATAATTTTTGCTATAACTATCAAATAGGGTATAAAAAGCTCATGAGGAGGGACACCTGGGTGGCTCAGTGGATTAAGCCTCTGCCTTCAGCTCAGGTCATGATCTCAGGGTCCTGGATCGAGCCCTGCATCAGGCTCTCTGCTCAGTAGGGAGCCTGCTTCCCCCTCTTCTCTCTCTCTCTGCCTGCCTCTCTGCCTACTTGTGATCTCTGTCTGTCAAATAAATAAATAAAATCTTTAAAAAAAAAAAAAGCTCATGAGGAGAAAGTTTTTTGTATTTATCCCTATTTTCATCCATTTCTTTATTCTGTCCTTTCTAAAGTTCCAAGCCTTCCTCAATCATTATCTTTCTGTTTGGAGGACTACCTTTAGCTACTCTTTATTCTGTGAACAATAAATTCTTTTAGTTTTCTGTCATCTGGAAAATTTTTTTCCCCTCTGCATATTAAAAGTATATTCTCACTGAATATAGGATTCAGTTACAATTATTTTCAAGTGTGCCACTTCATTCTGGCCATGATAGTTGCAGATGAAAAAATAAATTTGTGGATTCAAATTAGGGTTCCCCTATAGGAAGAGTCATTTTTCTCTGGCTACTTTTGAGATTTTTTCTATGTCTTCAGTTTTCAGAAGTTTGATTATGATGAGCCTTGGCAAGAAATTCTTAGGGTCTATTCTATTTGTAGTTAGCTCAGCATTTTTGAATCTGTAATCTTGTATCTTGATACCAAATTTGGGAAGTTTTCAGTCATTATTTCTTTAAATAAATTTTCAGCCCCACATTCTTCCTCCTCTTTCTTCTGGAACACTGATGGTATGGATATCAGATCTTTGTTATTGTCCCATAGACCCCTGAGACTCTATTCATCATTTTTTATTATTCTATTTTTTCTCCATTGTTCAAATTGGATAATAATTTATAATTGTCTATCTTCAAATTCACTGATTCTTTTCTTCATTATATTCATGTTACTCTCAAGCTCAGTCAGTGAGATTTTTTAACTTATTGTATTTTTCAGGTCTGTAATTTCCATTTAGTTTTTTTTTTTTTTAATATCTCCTATTTCTTTGGAGAGATTTTTTTTATTTTTTCCTCCTTTTTTTCCCCCAGGGTATTTGAAATTGCTCAGTGAAGTACTTTTATCATGGTTGCTTTAAAATCCTTGTCAAATAATTAGCCATCTCTTGATTTTTTTTTCTTATTCAAGTGGTGAGTTTTCTGTTTCTGGGTAGGAGTGAGTTTTAATTGTCTCCTAGACATTTTGGATACTATGTTAGAAGACTCTGGACCCTATTGAAAGCTTCTATTTTAGCAGGCACTAGCTGTGTTTCAGTTGAGCACACAGGCACGTGCCTGTTTCAGCAGGCCATGGTCCAAGGGCCATTTTGGTTTTCAGAGCTCTTGAAGAGCTGTCCTCTACACGACATCTGGGGTCTGGCTTGATTTCTGCTGGTGTTACAGCAGATATGGGGATAGAAAGTACGTCCTTGGACCTGGTACTGCTCGTGTGGGAATGGAAAGAGGACTCTGGGCCAGTGTCGGTGGGAAGCTCTTCTCTAAGCTGCTGGCTGCTGGTGAGCTTCCTGCTTGGTCCCTGCTGGGGCCATCAGTGGGTGAGGAAGGCACCTTGTAGGCTGTTGTTTAGGAGCTGAGATATCATTTCCTTTGGCCTGCTCTCCAGGCTGGCAAGTGTTGCGAGGGCTCTCGCTTTGTCGACTGGTGTTAGGAAAGGAAAATATCTACTTGAGCTACCACCTCTGAATGGGTAAAGCAATGGGATACAAGGCTTCTTCCACCTTCCTCCACCAGGTGCAAAATCGGGAGACATCAGACCACTGAGCTTTTCCTCAAGTCCTGGGGTCCCCAGTCAACCCACCTTCTTTTACCACCTTCAGAGTTCACCTATGGTTGCCTGATCCTTCATTTCCAGGTGTTTTTAATTGTACTTAGCAAGGAGGAGCAGGGAGAAATGAGTCTATGTCATTTGTTCCCAAACCTTAAGTCTCAAAAAGGTATTTTAGTAATATCACAGTCATTAGTAAATAAATCTCATTTTATTTCACACTTACTAGCATTTTGTTAGTCATTTGAAATGCACTTTTTTCTTGCACCAAACCAGAGAATTATCTGTCTCCTGGTTTTACATGGTTCAAAGTTCAGGTTTGTTAACTAGTAAGTCTGTGTTAACATAGGACATAGACTGTGCACTTTGGAGGCAGACAAACCTAGCTTGTCAGTTTTCCTAAGCTGTAACTGTGTTATCTTGGGCAAGTCACTTGTTCTATGTGTTTTCAGTTTCATTAGCTGTAAAATGGGACCATAACTACCATAAAAGACTACTTTGTGATTAGTTGAGATAATTATATAGGATGCCTCATTCAGGGTCAGCCAGAGTAAATAGGCATTCAAAAAATGCTGATTCCTAGGGCGTCTGGGTGGCTCAATCAATTAAGCATCTGACTCTGTTTTTAGTTCAGGTCAAGATCTCAGGGGCATGGGATTGAGCCCATCAGGCTCTGAGCTGGGTGCAGAGCCTGCTTATGATTCTCTCTCCCTCTCCCTCTGCCCCCCCCATGTGTGCTCTCTCTCCCTCTTAATCTCTATAAAAGAAAAAAAAAGATGCTATTCTTTTCTAGTATTGTATTACCAATATTTTCACCTGTCTTTAGTTCTTCATTTTTAATTGCACATATCTCAAGGAGGTGTTTTTTTTCCTTAATAATTACATATTTCACAATACCTAATATCTTTGTGTCATCCAGATAATTGCTTCTCTGTATATTAATATTGCCTTGAAGATTTCCTCCCCTGAGAGCTGCTCTTTGTATCTGCTCTGTCTGGGCTTTTAACCTCATTACAGTCTAGGAAAGAAGTTTATAGCCAACGTGATACGATTTCCCTGTTGGGTTTAAAGGAAAGAGGACCACAGACTGAGCAGTGTGGATAATATCACTGAGTCCTCAAACCTGGGATTTTACTTATAAACCATTTTATTTTCATTACCCATTGTTATGTAGGGAACACACACACACACACGCACACACACACATAAACATGATTCAATTCAAGTTTGGATTCTCGAAGAAAAAATTCTCTGAAAATCTGGGACTACTCCCCCCTTGTGCTAAGAGGGCACCTTTATTTGTTATAGTAGCTTTTCCCCCAGGGCTCTGTGGTCTGGGAAGGGAAACTAGAGTGCCCCGGATTATACTTAGCATTTTATAATTGCTAGCTGAAACTCTATCCAAGGCTTTCCAGGCACTTGCCTTTCTTAACACATCTGGCAGCACCTTCCCCTTTCCTCTGGTCTAGCCCTGCAGGAGGAGTGCTTAGATAAATAAACCGAAGTGTGCATGTGGTCAGCGGAAGATCCCTGTGGACAACAGAATCCTAACAGAGCAGCCCCTGGTGAGGGCCTGCGGAGCCCTTTGTTCACTGCCTCTAAGAGATATAAGCAACCCAAGGCAAAATCCTGGCTGTTCTAGCAGGGTCCACGCTTGTCCTGAAAATAGCTCATGTCTGGGAACAACCAGCTAAGCAATCCTAACGATATGCGTTTCTGGAAGGAGAAAAATATCAGTATGGTCCTGATCGTTTATATGTATTTAAACCAACATTGATTGAGTCTCTGCTTAGTATTTGTGAATTGTGGCATTTCAGATTTTTACCGAGATAAGCAAAGCATCTTTACAAGGAGCTACTGGTTGAGATAGTGTTCACATACATAAAAATGAAGGAGAGGGGAAAAAAAGGAAATTAATATTTATTGAGCATCCACTCTGTAGAAGTGCATGGACCAATCAGAAATAAGCTATTTGTCAAACTAATTTGTGAAATGAAATCTTGATAAAGGGACTGCAGAATTGGATAGAATGCTGGTGTTATAGGAACTAATTTATTGTTAATGCTATCTTTGGGATACAGATGATAGAAATTAATTTTATATGAGCCTTGATGTAAAGAAGAGATTTGCGATGGTTTATGTACCTAGGATGCTACAGAGCTATGCAAGGAGGTGTTATTTCCATTGCATAGATGAGGAAATGAGTCTTAAAGAATCCTAATGTCTCTACTACAGTCCTTGTCTCCCACATTCATTCATTAAATATTTACTGAATGTTTACCATGTGCTGGGCATTAATTCTAGATACTAAGAATTGATCAGTCAACACGACGGACAAAATTCCCTGTCCTCTCCTGATGAAGCCTGCCTTCTACTGAAGAGAGCCAGACAGTAAATGACATAAGTAATACACAGCTTGCAAAATGGTGAAAGGAGAAAAAGTCAGCATGGAATGAGATAAAGCATGTGGTGGGGAAAGGTTGTGATTTTTAATAGACTGTTTGAGAAATGTTTCACCAAGAAGGCCACGTTTGGGTAAAGACCCGAAGGACAGAAGAAGTGAGCCCCCACAGCTATCCGAACGAAGAACGATCTCGGAGGAAATAATAGCAGTTGTAAAGCTCGGCGAGGGGAGGGCTCCTGGCACATTTGGGGATGCTGTGGAGACCAGCACAGTTACAGCAGAGTGAAGAAGGGGAGGTACAAGATGAGGTTATAAGAGAAACAGTGGAGGACCTCAGATCATGCAGGGCATTGTAAGCCAGTGCAAGAACTTTGGTTTTGACTCTGAGGGAGATGGGAGGTCATGCCACAGTGTGGCGGGATCTGGCTTGCATTTTGGCTGATCTCTTTGGCTGCTATGCTGGGAGAGACTGAAGGGCAACAACAAAAGCAGCGAGCTCATTAGGAGGCTTACCGACCACAACTCAAGTGGCTAGTGATTCCGCCCGAAGTCGCATTCATAGTGGAGGCAGAATAAGGATTCAAACCTAACGTGCGTGACTCTCCTCTACTGTGTGTTGCTACTTCCTAGTGACCCAAAGGTCACTGTTACTGGATATTGTTGACTTCCTTTCTGTGTGTGGCCAAGCCAGAAAGTTACTTTGAGACTTGTGCTATTTGGGACTTTTAACTTATTTTGTGAAAATATAATTTAAAAAAGAATACATGAGCATATAACTTTAAATATATGAAAGAATTTGACTCACAGTTTTATACTGTAATGTGATCGGCTTTGATTGCTCTCATTTTCTCAAGCTTTTCTTATTATTGTATATAACTTATAAAGACCTAGAAACAGAACATTTTTGCACCTCATAAAAACTCCAACTGAGATCCCTTCTAGACTTTGTTAAGTGCTATTTTTTTTCTTTTAGCTGATTATCAGCTCAGAAACAAAGGTCCCTCTTCTCTTCCACTTAGGTCCCACTTAACAGCAGGAACCATGGGGCCACCCTTCACATTCTCTCTGTGGGAGAAATGAGGAGATGAAATGTCATTGTCGGAAATTCAGTTGTTTGATAGCAGCTAATTAAATTAATTTATTCCTGCTGAAAGATATTCTTGGGGGAGATGATTCAGTATCATTTCCCCCTATAGACATGGCTCTGGGGTCTTAAATATCATGCTCATTCACCCCATTTTCTCTATCCTAAGACTTGGCCTTAAATGGGAGAAAGACAACAATTGCGAGTTAGATATCAGACTTCCTAAAGAAAAAAAAAATAGAATTTGAAGAGTCCCAAAGCAGGCTGAAAAAAAAAAAAAAGACCTATGCAATCTGAATCTTTGAGGCAGTTTGCATTTTTAACAAAGCCAGGTGAATCTGAGCATTCAGACCTGGAAACCCCTGGCATAAAGGACATACCCAGGACTGTCTTCATGGTGGCCATTGACAGCTGTCTATAAAAAGACTAGGTTAGGACTCAGAGGACCCAGGTTCTAGTTTTGCCACCATCATTCTTTATCCTTAATGATGGTAAGAATCTGGGCGATCTTAGATCTGAAAAGAAACCAAGACAGCTCCTAAGCGTAAAATCACTTTATAGAGGAGCTAATCAAGACTTAAAGAGCACGAGTGGCCTAACATCAAACAACAGATTCATTCCAAAGATGAGAGTAGGGCCAAGTTTTACTGAGACCATAAAGTTTCCCACTCTGAAGTGGTAATACCAGCATGAACTTTAGTTCTTTATGTCTTAACTAATGACATAATAAGGGGTGCCTGGGTGGTTCAGTGGGTTAAGGCTCTGCCTTCGTTCAGGTCATGATCTCAGGGTCCTGGGATCAAGTCCTGCATCGGGCTCTCTGCTCAGCAGGGAACCTGCTTCCCCCTCTCTCTCTGCCCCCCACTCTGCCTACTTGTGATCTCTCTCTCTCTGTGTCAAATAAATAAATAAAATCTTTTAAAAAAATGACATAATAATACCTCTTCTACCTCCTGAAAGACTTATATGACAGAATTGGCATAAAAGCTATGAAAACTTTGCCATGGAAAACAGATAGGTGTTATTTATTTTAGGTGAGGCCATGAGTGGTTAGACCTTAGAATTATCAATACAATCATTGTCATCTCCATCCAGAATGATTAATAGTGTGACTGGCATAGGAGGATGGTTTCATCTCTAGCTGTGAGCAGAGTATACTGAGCCCTGTGGTTTTAGATGAGTTAAGCTGATACTTCAGGATCAAATTGGCTGACGGAAGAGAGTCACTCAGTGCAGCAGGAAATAGAAGAAAGACTGATGACATCATTAAGATGTGCAAAAATAAGAATTGTGTGAATCAGAGACACCTGGGCAGCTCAGTTGGTTAATTTAAGCATCTGCCTTTGGCTCAGATCATGATCCCAGCGTTCTGGTATCGAGCCCTGCATCAGGCTCCCTGGTCAATGGGGAATCTGCTTCTCCCTCTCACTCTTCTCTCTCTCTCAAGTAAATAAATAAAATCTTAAAAAATTAGAAAGAATTGTGTGAATCAGTTCATAACACCCACAGCACCACTACCATTTCCAACCCAGTTCAGACATGAGTTCTAACTCCTCCTCGTTCATCAAGGCATATGTTGGTTTATTTTATGGTCATCATGTCTCATGTGGCTGCTTATTTAAGATTAGAAAATATCTATATAAAAACATTGCAAATGGGAAAAAAAAATGGAGAAAGAGGCTCACATTTTGGATGGCCTCAATCTCTAGACTATCATCATGAAAAGCCACGTAGGACAGATGTATTTCAGATGTGAAGACCAGACTAGGAGTTAGATAAGGCCTCTCTTCTGAGGCCTCTCTGCTGCTTTTTCATCCCCCCATTCACCAAATATTTATTAAGCATGTCAATGCTGTCCTGCTTTGTCCAGATACAGCAATACCTGTGGGAGCTCAAATCCTGTCTCCCGTTCACAGCGGGCAGACATACAGACATAACGATAAGAGACCCTGGCAAAAATATGGCACTTGAAGAGCAGTTGCTATTCATGAAGGCTCTACTGCACAGCTGGAACTGTATTAGAAACTGTGCATATGTCTGCAAGACAATAGTACTAGGTCCTTTTCTCTCAATTTTAATTTCATGTTGAGGAAAATGAGAAATGGGCAGTTACCTTGCCTAAGGCCAACAGCTGGTGAATGGTGAACACTGGATTCAAATCAAAACCACTGGAGTGGGAGGACAACCACCAGGCCCTCTCAAATCTTCACTTGGCGATTGATTAAATTGTTGTGTCAAACAGCATACTTGCTAAAATTACTATACACATCATTTAGTTTCACAAAGACCCTGTGAAGAAGGGTTGCCTTTCTTTGAGTCCTAAACTATGACTTCATCCAATGAAATGGCAAGGATCTGGAAAGAGTTCCCTAAGAAAACCAGTGGAGATCTGTGAGACCTACACATTGATATTAGAGAGAAAGAGAGAGGAAAGAAATGTTGAAGCCTCTATGTTATTGCTTTCGCTTTCAAAATAATATGGAAAGTAAGCTATCAGAATATCCCAACTTTTGTGATTTATTTGAAGGAATCATGTTTTTCTTAAATTTGAACACAAACAAACAAAATGTCTAGTTGATCACTTAGAAACCTCTGGGTCTCTCACTGGATATCAAAAAGTTTTGAAAATGTTAGATCAGTAGAGGAAAATGTAGGAGACATAATATAGGGTGGAGAGTCATGGAATCTGCATGGTAGATTTCACCAAAGTCAGTTCTCTTTCTTGAACCTCATTGTTTTCATCTGTAAAATGGTGATGGTTTACTAAACAGCCTTTGATTTGAGGCTATTCTCCTATGAAATGGAGAATCACCCAAATAGGTGAATCAGTAATATCTTATTTTCAGAATGAACAAAGGGTTTTCATATCTTCATTTTTTAAATTAACATATAATGTATTATTTACTTCATGGGTACAGGTCTGTGAATCATCATTCCATAACCCAGCCACCTTATCCCTCCCCTCCCACCCCCAGCAGACCTCAGTTTGTTTCCTGAGATTAAGAGTCTCTTATGGTTTTTCTCCCTCCCCGGTCCCATCTTGTTTCATTTTCTCCCCTCCCTTCGCCCCACGACCCTCCTGCCCTGCCTCTCAAATTCCTCATATCCATATCTTCATTTTTATTTGATTCTTGAAACAACCTGAAATAAGCCAGTTGAGTATAATTATTTACATTTTATAGATAAAAAGCTAATGGGTCTCACAATGTCACACATTTGAGAAGTGGGAAGATAGTAGTCCAATAATTCAGGTCTTCTTTCTACAACCCACTGAAAAGGAGTCCTTTCCATAAGTAGTTACTGATTGTAAGAAAAGGCAGTATATGATGCCATGATTATCAAAGGCAGTATATTTACTGTGATGATCATAGAGATAGAACAGATATATTTACTGCCCTCAAGAATCTATAGTCTAGTAGAAACAAATACACAATTAAATCAGAAGTTAGCATGGCAAGTATCATATGAAATGAGAGTTTTATGTTGGAAAAATCTGAGAATTTTTGTCAAAGGGAAGGTTTGAATTATGTATTAAAAGTATGGATGAAGATCATCATGTTGAATAAGTGGAAAGGGGCATTCAAGAAAGAAGGATCAATGAAGACAAAGTTTAAGAAAGTGAGAAGACATTGGGTTTACATGAGCAAAAGTCTAGATAAAGCTAATGGTGCCTAAAGAACAATGATTTCAGGGCACCTGGGTGGCTCAGTGGGTTAAGCATCTGCCTTTGGATCAGGTCATTATCACAGGGACCTGGGATGGAACCCCGCAAGGGGCTCTCTACTCAGCTTGGAGCCTGCTTCCCCCATTCCCTCTGCCACTCCCCCTTCTTGTAATCTCTGTGTGTGTGTGTGTGAGAGAGAGAGAGAGAGTGTGTTGAATAAATAAACAAAATCTTAAAAATAAATAAGTAAATAAATAAAACAATGATTTCAGTTCTTGAGTTAGAGGAAGTCGTCTAAGAAATTTGGATCTATTACAAACAGTGTCTCTTTGATGATGATTAGTCGAAAACTTCAGAAGCTTTTTGAGAAATTCTCAGACAGGATGACTGAAATGCACTACCATCCCCGAAATATATCAGCTGTTCCACATAATTGATCAATGGTCTGTAATTCACTTTTTTTTTTAAGATTTTATTTATTTATTCATCAGAGAGAAAGAGAGCACAAGCAGGGGCAGCAGCAGGCAGAGGGAAAAGCAGACTCCCCATTGAGCAAGGAGCCTGATGCAGGACTCAATTCCAGGACGCTGGGATCATGACCTGAGCTGAAGGCAGACACTTAACGGACTAAACCATCCACATGTCCCTGTAAATTATTTTAGGAAATTGCTTCAACCTAAATGACATGTGTGTGTGAGTGTGTGTGTATATGTGTGGATGTTAATTGCTAATTTCTACTCTAGGGTAGGTTACTTAGTTGATTTGGGGATTTACACCCTAGAACTTTTGATCTACCTAAGAGGCAGCTACCACAAAGGCGTCAATTTTTCATCTCTATTCAGGACCAAAGATTATATTAACTTCGTAATTGTAAAAAGGGAGTTTTAATTGGTGAAACCAGAGTATCATGGATATGAGAAATGAGGATTAGCTACATTAATGGGGTTGAATGTATGTGGATTGGATAGAAATACCATAGACGTACTCTCTTCTTTAGCAAAGGTAATGTGTGAGGAGTCTGTTATGCCAGATGTCTATTCCTGTAGGAACAAAACCATAAAGTTAATTTCTAAGAAATTCTGTCCATTGTCTGGCTTGGACAATTCATGGGGCCCCAGCCAGGCATTTGGCCATATCCTAATGAGAATATGATCAGGTGACCCTTTTACTCAAGAAGCTACTAGCGCACCTAAAACAACAGAGAACTGGGATTCCATTGACCTTTCACAAGAAGTTACAGGACTTTCTGCTCTTTGCCAATAGGTGTCGATACGTGTAGCTGAGTTTGGTCTCATACTTAATTGTTTGCATTTTCGCGAAGTAGTGAAATCATGAAGAAAAGACCTACAACCTTAACGGATCCCAAAAGGCCACAAACTAAGAAAAGAACCCAAGAATTGAGAACAGCCAATCTGACTTAGGGAAATCTGCACCAATAAGCTTCTGTATCTCTGGGACCAAGCTGAGTCCTCAGAGGAGGCAAATTCTGGCAGACAAACTAAGAGATAAATATGAACCTGCCTTTCCCTGCCTTCGTCCTGAAGATAAATCTTTTTTGCAGGTTGATCCTGAGAAAGGGGGTCTACACTGGGCTGAGCCAGGGAAGCAGTAGCTAGCACTTAGAGAGTATTTTCCATGTGCTGAGCGTGCCGCTAAACTTTTTAAACATATTAGCTCAGCTAATCTTTAAAATCGCCCTATGAGTTTACATTTTTATCTTAATGTAATAGACAGAGGAACAGAGGCATATAGTAGTAAATGTTTACTAAGAGTAGTAAAATGTTTACCTAGGTTCATGTTTCTGGCAAATGGTAGGATCAGAGAGCACAGGCAAGCAGTGTGTCCCTGGGGTCCTTCTCTTAATCACCACACCCTACTGTGTTCCATGCAACACAATACACAGTTCCCCAACCAGAAGACCAGGAGGTCCAGTGCCTTTCCTGGGAGACTAAGGTTCCATAGTAATAAGATTTCTTTAACTGTGGGCATAATATAGGTTTCAAGTTTCAAAGCATTTGGTTTCACATCCCTTGGCTTGCAAAAGCCCTGGGACAGAGATCAAGAAGGGACTGTCGTCTCCATTACTGAAGGTGAAAATGAGCCTTTGGGAATTTAAATAAATCATTCTGTGCCACATAACTAGAAAATGATGGGGTAAAGATTCGAACCCCAGTGGGCCTAGGTGGAGGTGGGGCCAGCCCCCAGGGTTACCATTAGATGACTCCTTGTAACCAAGTGCCACCTCAACATTAGCCTTGCACACATAATTTTCTTTATGCCTATGTTACTTCATAATTTTCAGAAGGACTTTTCCATATGCTATCTCGTTTAATGCAGTCTTCACGTGCACTGTGTGTGTATGTGTGTGTGTGTGTGTGTGTGTGTGTTGGGGGACACAGGATATTATCCATTTTCTCCCTGCAGGTAGACTCAAGCTCCACGAGGGCGAATGTGTTCTCAAGCCTGTTGAACAAGTGTGTGCGTCTCACAGAAAGAGAGAACTCAAATCTTCCAATTCCAAATCCACCCATAAATTTATATTCACATCCAGACAAATTTAGATCTGTATGTTACCATTGGGATTTATAGTTAAGTGTCTTCTGCATTTTCTCTCTCTCCTTCTCTTCCTTGCCCTGGACTACACCCAGCCCTGCTCAAATCACCTATCCCTTCGGCTGCCCTTACAACATTATTACTACTCAGAGCCAGCAGGGAGAAACTGTTTAGTTCTCTGAAAACAGAAAGCATTTTGTCAAGAAACACATGTTGTGACTCCTCACCAAGGAAACGCAGAAATGATGACGTGGGTGGAGGAATGCTTTTGACTGTTTAGCAACTGCCATACATAACTACACAGTCAGCGACCAGAGGCAATGATGGGTTAGCCGCTGACCTAATGTCACGGTGCTTCCCACCATCATTAGCTTTTGAGACATTAACAGGAATTGAAGTCACTGATCTCGGCAGATTGGTTGGAGAGGAAATATAGCACCAGATGGCAGGAGGAAAGTCTATTATATTTGAGATTATGGTTTCTTCATCTGGAAAATGGGAATTCAAGTACCCAACTTAATGAAAGACTGAACCAATCTGCGCCAGTTTGGGCTCATAAATACTGAGCCTTTGTGACCCAAGGATAGTGCAGCACCAGCACCTTGGCCTTCGCCTTAGCCTTTGAGCTGAGGATGAGGGGATTTATGGGGGAATTTGCATAGGCAAACAAATCCCCAGCTGTAAGCGGCCTGCCCCAGAGTTTCATGGTTCACTAAGGATTAAGATTCTTGGAGCTCCTTCTGGGTGGCTAGAGGTTCTGACAGATATACTTTCCCAGTTTGTTTCCTGACTGTGGTAGGTATCCCTTCACTTAGCGGCATGATGAAGTTTGACTCTACCCAGGAGGAGTGAATTAAAGATCGCAGGCTGTGAAGCCCCATGTTCTGTGGAACTTAATTGCAAGGGGGACATTCTTGGGGGAAATTGCTTTCTTTGCAATGAGGAATAGCTAGAGGAGGGTTTACAAACTACCAAAGATAGGACCATAACCAATCTGTTTGGCTCGTACATATCCTTGAAGAGTAATGAACTCTTCTGAACCGGTTTGGTTGGCCTCACAAGGACTTACCCATCCTACTTCATAAATGAGATTGTAGGACTGGATTCGTAGAATGACAAAATCACAAGATGGCAAGGGGGATGATACTTGAATTCCCTATTTAATATCCTGTGGGAGGTAGACTATTCTCTCTCCCAACAATCTGGCAACATGTTTGTGACATAGACATTATTTTTTCTTCTAACTCATATCTATTAGCGTCATGTAAAACAAGTTGGATCTCACGGACATGGCAGACTTTTATACCTTTCTATATTTGAAGACTCATTACGTAGTCCTTGTATCTTCTCTTCATTTGATTACTACTTTCAGTGGATTTACTATTCTTCATATGCCATAATTAAGTCTCTCAAAAAATATAGATTTGGGGCACCTGGGTGGCTCAGTGGGTTAAAGCCTCTGCCTTCGGCTCAGGTCACGATCCCAGGGTCCTGGGATCGAGGCCCGCATCAGGCTGTCTGCTCGGCAGTGAGCCTGCTTCCCTTCCTCTCTCTCTGCCTGCCTCTCTGCCTACTTGTAAACTCTGTCTGTCAAATAAATAAATAAAATCTTTAAAAAAAATATATATATATATAGGGGCGCCTGGGTGGCTCAGTGGGTTGGGGTCTCTGCCTTCAGCTCAGGTCACGATCCCAGAGTCCTGGGATGGAGTCCCGCATCGGGCTCTCTGCTGGGCGGTGAGCCTGCTTCCCCCCACCCACTGCCTGCCTCTCTGCCTACTTGTGATCTCTGTTTGTCAAATAAATAATAAATAAAATCTTAAATATATAGATAGATAGATAGATTTAAATAAATTATATATATAATTCAAGCAAAATTTATATGCACATAGAATAGGATAAGCACAAGATAACCACAGATATCTGAGCTCTTAATCTAGTGTGGGTTTTCTTATTACCTTTGTTCACTTAGGGATCAATGGATGATCTCCTCAAAGTCATTTCTAGACTCATAGAAGGCTGGAATTGAAAGAGATATTGGAAATCATCTAAATTATTTTCCCATACCTTTTGTGCACAAGATATTGAGTCTCTAATATCACTCTGAATCTCATGTGGTCTGGCTAATAATCATGCAGGTAAGTTCCCTGGAACTATGATCTCTACTACCGTCCTTGACCTAACCTCAAAATTATAAGACATATAGTTCATATACCAACACCAGTGGCCATCTGTGGCTTACGTTCGTTCGCCCTTCTGATGGCACTGATTTGTTGCTTTTCTAATTTTTGGAGTCAAAATTTTGGAGTCTAATTTTTGGTTCTGTAGCTACAGCACATTATTGCTCAGAGCAAATTAAGAGCAATGGTCACTAATGGGAAACTGATGATTAAATCAAGGAAGCACATACCCCAGGGCTTGGAAAAGAATTTGACAGTTATCTAGTTGGCTTAGAGCTTGAGTCATTTTGACCATATCCTGACCGGTTGGTGAATCAGATTCTACGTTAATATACACCATGGCTGGAGGAAGCCGGTGCCTTCTGAGAAGCGCACATTGTTTTTATATGCTCTGGTTATGACAAAAGGCTGCCTCAAGATGAGGTAAAATTATTTCCCTGGGACTTTGGGTGAAGGGATCTAGTTTTGCTGTTCTCTTGGCAACAACTTCTCTGCAAAACCAGAACAGCGTCCTAGGAAATTGGTCCTGCGCTGATGCTGGTCAGCTGGGTGAATTATAGGCAGCTGTATGGTCAGCCCTCAGGAGTTAGAGTGGCCTGTCACTACCTGCAGAGTGATTTCTGCAAGGGCCACCTCATTATATGGGAAAATGCCCTCAGAGGGCAAGCCTGTTTCTTGTCCTGGCAGGCCTGTCACATCCGATGTTAGAGGAAACAGCAGCAAAGAATTGTGGCCGAAAGAATTGTAAATTTTGCCTGTGGAGAGTCACCGAGGGCAATTCTCCTAAAAAGGATTATTTGTCAACTGCAGTAAGACTCTTTGTTATTGGAATCTAATTGATATTTGCTACTGAAGAAGAAAGCTGAAAACAGGATATAAGGCAAGCAATTAAATCTTTTTAATAAAGTGTAGTTAATGAGTTGTCAAATTTGGTAGAGGTTATCCACCACCACCACCACCACCCCCCTTTTTTTTTCTTATAAGGGTAGGTAGGGCTGTCTTACTATCCTGGGGAAATGTCAAACACTCACAGGAGAGGCAAATTAAATCAAATAAGGCCAGGCAGCTTTTGTGCAAACAAAAGAACAAAAATTAGAGTCCGGGGACTCAGGAATTCAGCTCAGATTTTTCAGTAGCTAACTTTGCATTTCTCCTTCTGGGCTTTCATTTATTTGTCAAATATGAGTGAGCACTGATGATCTCTAAGGTGCTTGTAAGTCAATGTTTTGTTCATATTCTATACAAGTGTAGATAACTACAAGTGTAGATATAGCAGATAAGAACGAAACATATCTGATACAGAATCCCAGCATCCCCAGTAATTAGCTATGTGATCTGGGTTAAATTAATTAACCTCTGCAAGTATCAATGTCCTCCTTTGTAGAAAGAGCAAACATATGCGTATCTCCATGGGATTTTGTTAGAGTTAAATCAGAGCATACATGTAAATTATTTGACAAAGGGCCTGAAACATGGCAAGCGATAACTAAATATTGGCTCTTTTTATTAACATTGTGCTGCATGATCTAGGCTTTCAAAACTACAGCAACATATCCTAACCACCAGAGGGCGCTGCACAGAGACCCAGCTAAGCTTTTGAACTGGATACACAGGCTGGAGGCTTGAAGCAATGGTTTCCCGGCTCCCCAGAAATTGCCGCGGAGGGTGTTTGATCTCCACTTGCCCTGTATTCCATTCTCAGTGACTGTGAGCGCTGCAATTTCTTTTGTCTAGGGTCTTCTACTTATTGCATTTTCAAGGCATCCTCAGGTGATAGGAAAAATGAGCCAACATTTTTGAGTCTTACCGCACGTCGGTCATTACATTGTTCATTGCAATTAATGTTCATAACAGAAAGCGAGACATAAGCGACCATTCTTATTTTATGGTGGGAAAACTAAAACTCATACAGGTTAAGCTCTTTGCCTACAGTCACACAGCCAGGAAATGATAAAAGCATCATTCAAAGACATTGCTGTTTGACTCTAAAGGTGGTGTGCTTTCAGTTTCACCATGCTGTCTCCAAAGCTGTGCTGGGATGAAAACCAACATTTCACTGCACGATGTGAGAGCACAGGACACCATGAAACAAACCAAAAATGCCCATGATCTCTTCTATTATATACAATTGTATTGGAGGAATTAGCTCATGTGCGTTGAGTCTAAAAAGCAAATAGAGGGCAAAGGACAGGTAAAACAATTCTTACTTACAGATTATAAAATTATAAACCTGGAAAAACCTTAAAAATGTAATATAATAGCTATCATAAACAAGACAATTTAGCAGAGTATGGTACAAAATCGGCCAAAAGAAATAACTTACATGTATACAAACATAATCAGATGGAGCACATAGGGGAGGAGCAAACTTAATTTTCCAAAAGCAGAATAAAATGAATTGAAATAGGACACATGCCTGAACTTCAAAAGAAGAGTAGAACACCTACACACAGACTCTTAAAAACATAGAGCTAAATTGAATAAATGGGGAAACATTCCATATTTTTGCTAAGGATGACTCAGTATAATAAAGATGTCAATTCTCCTTGTGTTAATTGTTTAATGTAACGTGATCCCAATGATAATGCTCTCCCCTGCCTCCCTAGGGCAAGACAAATTGACAGTAACATTCAGTGGAAAGAATTAAAAGGAAAAAAAAAAGTGAAATTAGCTAGGAAACCCTTAAAAATAAGAAAAGATGGGGGAAGAGTGTTGATCTTTATAGATCATTAAAACATATCATAAAGCCTCTTTATTCTACAAAAAGTACAATATTGGTACACAAATAAAGAAGGAGACCAATGAACAGAACGTAAAATCCAGAATGAATAAAAATACATACGGAAATTTAGTATGTGATAAAGAGGATATTTCAAAGCAATAAGGAAAAATAAAATTTTTAAAAACCAGGGAGATAACTGGCTACCCATAAGTACAAACTTAAAATTGTATCTATTTCTCATACCATATAACAGAATAAATTCAAAATGGTTTAGATATTTGAATGCAAAACTAAAAGCTACATAAACACTCAAGTAGTATGTGGATGGCTTCCTTTATAATCAGGGAACTGAAAAATGGTCTATTATGACCAAAATCTAGATTCCCCTAAAGATAAGTTTGATAAATTTGAGTACATAAGATTTATTTACTTTTATTTTTTTAAAGATTTTATTTATTTATTTGACAGGCAGAGATCACAAGTAGGTAGAGAGCCAGGTCGGGGGGGGGTAGGCTCCCCGTGGAGCAGGGAGCCCGATGTGGGCCTCAATCTCAAAACCCCTGGATCATGACCTGAGCCAAAGGCAGAGACTAACCCACTGAGCCACACAGGTGCCCCAAGTACATAAGATTTAAAAGATAACTTTGTATGGAAAAAAATGAATTTCCAGAGGATTAGATAATGGGTCACACCTTGAGTAGCTTCTCCTAGATGTTTGGGCTGTGAGGAAGAGCATTTTCAACAGTCTGAAAAGAGAAAAGCCTGCCTGTATGCCTTCATAGTCATAATCTCTTGGGGAAATCCCTATCAGATCAAGGATACTCCAAATAAACTCCAAATTTTCCATCTCTTTTGGTATTATCTACGTATCCAAAAAATCTCTTGAGCTTAGTTGACTGGGCTTTTTTGACTTCCAAAATTTGGACATGTTTTGGTTGTTATTGCCGAGAAGCTAATATTACCCGTTGATTTATCTAAGACATGACACACTCTCTTCATTTCCGGCCCTTGATATGGTGGTTGGCGGAAGACTGTGATGCATCATTAAAAATGCAGGAAGTCTCATTGGTGGTTTTCTTCTCTCCAAATTGCAAGAATTTTTATTCCTTCTTAAAGAGGAAAGAGATACCTTTCTCTAGGAGAAGGCCTATGTCCAAAAGAGATAGCTCAAATAAAACCTTGGAAATAGCCCAACATGAATATAAACATCCTTTGCAGTTAGAAATGTCTAGTGCCTGTGAAAGTGGTTAAAACAAATATTTTTATTTTTATTTTCTGGCAGGCTTATTTCATGCTCATCCTGGGGTACAACTGCTTGCAAAGTCATGAGATTCTATTCATGTGATCCTTCTCAGTACAGATGAGGGAGCCATCTACCATATCATAAGCACACATAAAACATCATAGAAGGTCACTTCTTTGGAGGCAAGACAACTAACAAGAATGTTAAAATCTGTCAATTGCTTTATTTCTATTTAATTTATAACAATTCTTATTTCCAACTTTTTCCCCAACACATCCGATGAGGTTTGACATTAAAGAGACCCTTCCAAAAATTGAGACTTGTCTTCAAATCATAAAAGATTTATTTTTAACTCAAAGACTAGGCATATACCAGTAGGATTGATGATTACTCATGTGGCAAGTTTTATATCTTCCACTTATTACTTTTCATTGTCTCTTTATCTCATCACAAACTATGCCTATAACTTAGATACTGACTTGGACCTTAGATACTGACTTGGACCTTGGACCTTGGACCTTAATGGACAATTACTCATTTTTTTTTACAAGATAGGACTATAGTCAGAACCATATAGAGCATCACTAGAAAACTTTTCCATTTGAAATTAACCTGTTTCTTTGACTTCCATGATTTCACCTCCTTCTAATTCATACTTTTCCTCTTTATCTAGAACTTGTATTAATTTTCTATTGCTGCTGCAAAAAAAAATTTTCTCGTCACTAATTTAGTGCTTAAAGCAACATAAATTTATTATTTCACAGATCTGTAAATCAGAAGTCCAAGTCTGCTTGGCTGATCTCTCTGTTCTGGGTTTCACAAGACTGAAATCAAAGTGACAGTCTGCTTCACTCCTGTTAGGGAGCCCTAGGAAGAATCTGCCTCCATGTTCCTGCATGTTGCCAGCAGAATCCAGTTTCTTACTGTTATAAGACTGAGGTACCATTTCCATACTCACTGGTAAGTGAGGGAGCTCAGTTTTTGCTCCTAGAAGCCTCTCTTCAGTCCACAGGTGAGCCCCTATAACTTAGAGACAGCAATGGTGCCTTCTCACACTTGAAAGCTCTCTGATTTCCCCATCTTTTGCATCTCTTCATCCTTCCTCTTCTGCCACATCTTTTTTGCTCAAACCAGAGAAACTTCTCTGCTTTTAAGGGCTCATGTGATTAGACTGTATACACTGGGGTAATCCAGGATACTCTTCCTCCCCTAAGGTCTGTAACCTTAATTGTATCTGCACAGCTCCTTTCACCGTGTAAAGCAAGATAGTCACAGTTTCTGGAGATGAAGGCATGGAGATCTTTGGCCAGTTGGGGTGGGGAAAGCATATTCTGTCTACCACCCACATCATTTTGGGAAATCCATTCCCAGGCACTAACCCATTTTGTATACTTATCTGTCGTGGATTAAAGAGACAGGATTCTACTCAGGGAGGCAGCTAGAATTTGGAACATGGTTTAGATTTAGAAAGAGCTAGAAACAAGGCAGAAATTGAGAGGAGGGAAATTGGGCAGATGCTCAGGATACGGATTATAGATTTGGCCCATTTGTTAAGATCAGGATGTTACACAGGCTCATCTTCACTGATGCTTGAAATTTGAGCTTGAATGGCAGAAAAGGATACTAAGGAAAGACCAACAAGCATGCATGAGATTTTATTTCTAGGGATCACAACCTGTAAATGGTGATGTCAATGTAGATGATGTACTTGCTTTAGTCATAACTGATACCTGAACTGGAAGGTAACTGAATTAAAGGTAAGCTAAAGGTGAATGAATGGTAGACCTCAGAGAGTCTATCTCTGAGAACATGTGACTAGCTGCACAAGTTAGGGACTTTTGTCTTTTCTGCAGTCCTCTTAACACCAGATCTGACCTCATCATATGTTTCCCTGTGAAGTCTCATTTTTTAAATTTAAAATAAAATTGATGGTTGATTAATCCTAAACTTGTTTGCACTGGATAGTCTGCAACATACTTTTTTTACTTACCATCCATTCTTCTAGAGACATACTTCTCCTTAGAGTCATTCTCTTTTTAATGTTTCCCTGAGGAATTTAAAATCTAATTATCTAGGGTCCATAGCACATCTGACTCTAACTTCACTTTTCATCCTATCTAGGAGCTTTGTATAATGCCTGACACCATGGATACTAGAGAAATAATAAACAATGAGGTGGGAGATTCTTCCCAAAAGGAAATGGTCACAATTTTCTCACCACCAGATCTTCCTTCATGACTAATATTTCAGCCCAAAATGGTAGTCTCCTTCTTTGAGCACCCTTATCTGAGGTGCAATTAGCAAAGATTTCTGAGATTTTTTTTCATTAGCAGGCAGAAAATCCCAACTGATGTGTCTGAGTCCTCTGCGTGGTGACAGCTGTTATGGTTTTCCTGTGCAATGACCATTTCCCTCATTTCTCATAATATGGTCTTGATTTTCTCTGATGAAAAATATAGTCTTACTCTTAGCCTATAGTGATGAGATAAGGCTGACCCTATTCATACTTTGAAGTATGAGTGTTTGACCGAGGTTTGACTAGAACCAATGATTCTTAATTCTCTATTTTGGGAGTATGGGAAACAAAGAAGTCCTTTTTCTGCTGGGCTTCAGAATTGCGAGGATATGAACTGGGGCATTAGCATGGGGGAAGGAGAGTTTCGGATCTTCTCCATGAGGTAACCACAGCAGAGGATGAATACAGGTTAAGCTCCAGCCATGTAACCTGAGCTCCTGGATTCAGCCAGTCTGCCTTTAGATTTTCTAGGTTTGTAAATCAAAGAATTTTCTTTTATCCTTTAAACCAGTGTGAATGGGGTTTCTGTCATTTTCAGCTAAAAAGCATCCTGACCAATGTGCAACTATGTACCTTATGGTTCTGTGTCTTATCCAAACTGTAATGAGGTCATTGTATTTATATCTGAATGTTCATCTTTGTTGCTGGATTGGAAACATTCTGGGGGCAGTAACAGGCTTTGTCGAATACATGTAATAACCAAGCACCCAGAAGAGTTCCTGACATAGAGACCCCCCCAACTCTGCATATATATTTCAAGAATGAATGGGAAATGATTACCATTTTCTCTCTCTTTTTTTATCTTCAACTTTTTTTTTTTAACAGCTTTTGGTTCAATTGTCTCCATTGCTCCTTCTTACCACAGAAAGATTGAAATAGGAATCCAAAGGTCACTTCAAGGCAATAGCAGATGAAGTGACTTCCCAGTTATTATAGTCAACCCTGGTTATCCGCTACCTCCACCATCAACTTCATTTAGGCAAGACAATGAAATCAACTCTCAGGAAAAGAAAAGAACACAGATTAGTGAAGCTTAAAATATCAACATAATCTCAAAAAATCGTGTCCTAATTCAGCTTAGGTACTGCCTACCAAACAGAGATTAGAAAATATCTGGACAATTTATTGAAATTTCCCCATCTTTAAGACATCCAGTGACCAAGAGACACATGAAAAGATGTTCGTCATCACTCATCATCAGAGAAACGCAAATAAAAACTATAATGAAATCTCACCTCACATATGTTAGAATGGCTAAAATAAAAAACATAAGAAAAAAGTGTTGCGAGGATGTGAAAAAAAGAAACTTTGTGCACTGCTGGTGGGAATGCCAACGGTATAGCCACAGTGGAAAACATTATGGTTGTTCCTCAAAAAGTTAAAAATAGAACTACCCTACAATCTAGTAATCACACTACTGGGTATTTACCCAAAAAAATACAAAAACACTAATTCAAAGGGATACATGTAACCCTATGTTTATAGCAGTATTTACAATAGCCAAATTATGGAAGCAGCCCAAGCATCCATCCACAGACAAATGGATAAAGGAGATGTAGTGTATACCCAATGGACTACTGCACGGCCATGAAAAGAATGAAATCCTGCCATTTGCAATGACATGGATGGACTAGAGAGTATAAGGCTAAGTGAAATAAGTCCATCAGAGAAAGACAAATTCCATATGATTTCACTCCTATGTAGAATTTAAGAAACAAAACAAATGAGGAAAGAAAAAAGAGAGAAAGAGAAACAGAGAGAGAGAGAGAGAAACCAAGAAACAGACTTTTAACTGTAGAGAACAAACTGATGGTGACCAGAGGGGAGGGGGTGTGGGGGATGGGTGAAATAGATGATGGGGATTAAGGAACGCACTTGTTATGATGAGCAGTGGGTGATGTATGGAATTGTTGGATCACTGTATTGTAGACCTAAAACTAATATAACACTATATGTTAACTATTTTGGAATTAAAATTAAAAAAAAAAAAAAAGTCCCTATCTTTGAGAGAATTTCTCAGACAGGTACTGCCTGAGACCATAAATGCTTTGGCTCATGCTGAGTGCATTGTCTAATAAGTATTCAAATCTCCTTTGTACTTTGTTGATGACAGATTTGCTAAATGAAACTCTGGAAAATTATCTTTAAAAAAAACAAAACAAAAAAAAAAACAGTGTCTGCCTACAAGCTCTCCCATAGAAATATTCATGAAACCCCAGGTTCCTGTCACCTTTTTGGGCAGCTATCAGATCCCAGGTGTTATTATAAATCAGTCATTCAATAACAACCTATTTGAGATCCTTTGTGATGAACTTCCAAAACCACAAATGCTTATAATTGGAATTTTAAATTCTAAAGAAAAACAGCTCTATTCCCCTCATTAACTCATTAATTAAGCTCCAAATTTCTAGAGTCAGCATGTTTTTAATCACCACATTGTATGCCTTTAATCCTGAGGCACAAAACAGTGCCCAGGACTCACATTTTTGCCAGTAGCCTTTTCTTTAATGTTGGTTTTAATTTTATATGGGAAAAAGACAAGTTTGGGGGTATTAACCTCAGGGCTTAAAAAAAAATACCATAATGGTTCATCAACAACTTGACAAATTTTTTTTTATGACTGATTTTCATAATATTCCACATATTCTGGCTACTTATTTCCAAAGGCCAATGCAATTAGAAACTGAAGTTTTACTTATCAGACTGAAGGAGGAAGGAGACACCCTCTGGAAGCATTGTGCTAGCTCAGACCACCTCGCACCCCCTTCAAAATCTGTCGATGCCCAGCCAATCAGAGCCCTACAACAATGATTCCATGTGAGGAATGGCCAGTTAAAATCACCCCAGTCTTCTGTACTACATACAGAGTTCTCTTGTCTGCCAACATGAATGGTTGCTATCATTACATCAGCCTCCAGTGACTTCAATACATGAATGGCTAGCTGACGGTCCAAGAGTGGATGGGCTTTTCTGTCTTTTTTCAGAGGCATCTGCCAACCAATGGGAACAAGGAGACAAAGCCATCTTTAAGTATTCTGCCCCATGCAATGAATGAGCAGTGTCTAAAAAGCAGCTCAAGATGAGACTGTGAGAACATGAAGAACACCCATAGACTTCTGAAAACCTCCTTCCAGCAAGAGAGCTCTTCTCATATATAGGAAAGAAAGTAAATTGAACTGAAAGCAGAGCTGTGCCTACTTGACTTTGAAGGAGAAGCTTAATAGAAAGGAGTGGTGGAAACAATTCAAGAAGCTATAAGGGCTCAAGGATGCCTGTTATCAGTGAATGGCCCAGTTTACTCAAAGTGGGGAATGAACTCCCAATATCTAGCTTTTTAACTTAGACAGAATATGTGAGCTCCCGTTCTGCCTCAAGCACTCTTGTTTTGTTTTATTCCATTTTTAGTGTTATTCCACTATCAAAACAATGGCAGCCCACGGCAGATAATTAGACAAAACAAAGCACAAAGAAGTGGAAAGCCATCTATAATCCCAGTGAACACAAGGAATTACTGTTAACATTTCTGGCACATTTCTTTCCAGTTTTATTCCCGTTCTTTTGTGTTCATCTAGGTGACAATCAGACTGACAATATGAAAGTTTCTTTATTTATATCGATTTCTATACCCTGCCTTATATTATTAGCCTTATTTTTGTAACACTAAAAGCACCTTTATAAGCATCATTTCAGTGGTAGAAAAGTAGTACAAATAATCTACAGAATTATGTAGATGTCCTGTAATTTGCTTAGTCACATCCTTAGTAATGAACATTTTGATCATCTCCGAACATTCTAGATCATACAAAATATGGCAATGAACATCTTTCCCAACTCCAACACAAATGCTTCTGACGCATCCTTCTAAGGAGTATCTGTTTTGCTGCCACCTCCATTGGAGACTCACGGCCATAATGACCCATAGGCTGGTGGAGGAAGGAGGGGGTAGTGCACGATACACTTCAGGTGGGTTTGATTAGGAGAAAAGATGAAATCTACTGACTTGTACAAAAAGAGGAGCTCTGTTTTTTAAGCAATGGAAGTATAGTTGAAACTAGCTTATAGGCTTTGAAAAAGTATATTGTCATTGCGAGGTATACATTGAAAGCTTGTTAAAAGTAAAGTCAGATTTATTCCTTTGGATCCAAAAACTGAATACACTAAAATACTTCCAAATATTTACAATATTCCACATGAAATATGTGAAGAAGGTATCAGTTTATCTACTGTTTCCACTCATGGGTGCTCTATTTTTTGGGAGTTTTAATACACCATATTTTGAAGGAAATAAAGCTAGATGTACAAAGGACTAGGTAGAATTCTACTCACCCCTAATAACTTTTCCCCTCATTCCACCAAGTCCCCCACTAATTTAGTAGCATAGCAATTAGCAAGTGGCCAAAGATTCCTTTACATATTGTCCGTTTTCCCCTCTGGGTAGGAAATGTGCCTTAAAAGGACTACACTTAAGTGACATAGAAAAAGAAGCAAAATGCCTGGCTAATTGCCATGAACAGTGAGTGACCCATTGCCTGAGAATGGAAAGAGTGACCACAGGAATTTAGTTTGAACTACTTCCTGCCACTAGTAAGCCTGAGCATGTCAGACGCAAGGGAAGCCAACAGAAAGAGGAAACTCTGGTCAGACACACATTGACTCACTTGATAATTTATTTCCTCTGATAACTTTCTTACCAGTCAAAATTCTCTCATTTATTCTCATAAAAAGATAGGTAAAGATGGAGCCAAATCCTCGATATTAAAAGATTCAGTGATCCAGCATGGTGCAGAAGCCTGGTTAACGAGAGAGAAGGGAACATGTCATGCCTATTAGCCATAGGGCAGGGCCACAGAGCTGTTTGCAGACATTCCCACTCAAATGACCACATTTTTCTGGAGATGCCATGGGACCAAAGACACTTATCTCCGTCAGAAAGGAGGGTAGGTCCTTAAATTCACATTGAAAATATGAAACGAGTCACATCTGGAAGACTTGGGCCCCACCCAAGGCTCATATTTATGATCCTTTGACAATCCAGCCCTTCCCTGGAGCCCACATGGAAACTCTCAGAGCGAACCTACAGAGGATTGGTGACAATAGGCTGGACACAGCCAGGATTCTCCCAGATACGTCCTAGTAATCAATACAGAGCAGCTGGAGGGCTGATTCCAACCAGTCTGGAAAGGAAAATACAAATTGTTTTCAGCCTAAAAGTTACCAAAAAAAGGTTCAGATCCAAAGATGCTCAGTAGTTGATCTCTGGTTAAAAGGAAGAACAGTCGCTGTCCTCGTTGTTGTTGTTGTTGTTGCTTAAGACTTGTTGTTGCTGTTGTTTAAGGCTAAAGGCTATTTTGTTCTGAAGTGTAGGGAGCTTCTGAATATTCAAACTATCTGCATAGAGAGAACTGCCCCACCTGTCACCCAGAACTTCCCAGTATTTGAAAGAATCCAATCCCAAACTGAACAGGACGTAAAGTCATCTTTCCTGCTTTCTTTCATAAAATTATAAACAAATCAATAACCATGACTTATCAATGAGCAATATATGGCGACTATAATCAAACACAACCACGGTCTTGTGAAACTGGAACTTTTAAATACATATGCCCTAGTTCTGAGGGTACAGGCTGGTGGATAAGATTGGTAAGCTGGTCCCATTAATTGCTGTAATTGATATAAAGCAAATGAACCACAGTTTTGATTTTGGTTCCTTTTAAGGTATTACAACTTGGAGTTCTATAATAATGGTCCAGCTTTCTCATCACATCATTTAGCTTGGATGAAAGACATAAAATATAAAAATCAAAGTTGCAAGACTTCAGCTTTGTAATCAGCACAACTGAGACAGAGAGCCTTCTCAAGGGCAGCCACCATGTTGATGCTTTTAGTACAGCATAAAAAAGACCATTTTCACACCAAGCATAGTCTGAGTCTGAGAAATGGTACTCCAAAAAGTTGTCAGTCACTAGATATGTTGGAGAAGAGAGGAAGGAGAGTGTCTTAAGGTTCCCTTGTGTTTGTGGGGGGGGGGAGGGTGATTTCTGCATTGATCAGAAATTGAACCGGATGGATTCTGAGATAATCGCCAATAGAAGATGACATGATTCTACTCCGTAAACACCATCAGCACAGACACATAAAGATGCTGCATTCACATTGACAACATTACAGAATAATTATTTTTAAGCTAAGATCCCAGACTGTCTCTCCCGAGTGCAGACCTCTTGCCTTACTATTAACCCTTTCCCTGCAGTCAACATCTTCAACATCAGCAGCTCATCTCCGTATCTAAGATTAATGAGTTCTCCTTAAGGAACCTTATCTCATTCACCCTTTCTTCTGCAATCTACCCATCCCACCCATCATATCTGATGCTTTTCTCTGGGAATCCTACCATTTAAAACAGAAGAAGGCTGCTGCCTTATGATGCCTCATTGCCTGAGCAGTCTGTATGCTCTTTTCCCTGGATCTCCCCAGCTTCTGGAGAACTTTGGACAATCACAAAGCATAAAATACCTGTCCCATAGATGAAATTACAATTTTCAGAGATGGCAAGGGTAAAGTGTCCAAGGTTCAGGTCATCCAGCTCAAGGCAAGATAGTACAAAGAAAGAAGATGGCACACATCAGTATCTTAGGCCCACTAATCAAGCAGCTGGGAGTCAGAGCCTGTGGTCAGGGGGAAGAAAACGCTTATTGAGAAGTCAATCATGTTCAAATAAACTCAACTGTCCAAATAAGTCTCACTATCACAGTCTAGCTCTTGGGTTCCTTGTCTAGGCAGCCCTATTTTACTCCCTTCTCCTGGAAAACTCCCAGAAGTTTAAACCTACAAGCCTATGTTCAAACCCAACTGAAGACTAGTCTCTCCTTTAGAACTTAATACCAACCTACCTTTCCCATTGCTCTGACTGGACTTTAAGGTCTTTGGCCTAAGATACATGAGGACAAAAGAGGTGGGTTAAATATCCTGAGATGAATGGAAAAAGGTTGAATCTTTTCCTACTATCAGTGAAATACCAAATGATACATTCATTACACACACTTGGCAGGAAGACATAAGGAGGAGAGCAATTAGACTAGGTCCTGTTTGCAAAGAATCAGGGGTCTTAATTAGACTATTAAAAAGGCCAGAGGAGGTATAATGAGGGCAGTTTGGGCATTCGAAAAGAAACTTCTGTGATGTGATTTTTATGAGGTTGGGAAGAAATACCTTTCCTTTAGCCCAGACACAGGAAAGTGCTCTATGGAGGAGTTTCGAATCTTCAGGCATTCGCTGGTTGCACATCTCAGTGGGAATTTTAGGATCTGGTGCTAATTCTAAAGGTCTGAAGGATGAATAGTGATAAATGAATGAATAAGCAGATGGCTATTAGAGTTCATGTGATCCATAGTTTCGTGTGTGTGTGTGTGTGAGAGAGAGAGAGAGAGAGTGAGTAAATTCATGTCAAAGTCTTCTCTAGAAGTTCTTTAGGCAAAATATCACATTATTAGTGATATTTTAGGATACCTATATAGCGGGTGTCTTTGGCTAGAATGAACATCAAATATTACAATTCTTGCCTAGTAACTCATATGTCATGAAATAATGGGTATTTTATTGGGGTACAAATTTCAATGAGGTGTCCTGTGAAGCAGTTGTGAGTCAGGAGGGAGGCAGATGTACAAGCATGAGTCACTTTGCTAGACTCTCCCTGAGCCACAGCTCTTTACTTCTGTATGTGTTATTTCCTCCATTCGCATTTCTAATACCACAGGTCTGTTGAAGTTGGGGAAATATCATTTTCTATGTAAAAAAAGAGATTCAAATGACTCTCACAGTAAATAAGCAAGAAAAATCAAGCAAAGTACCTATAGACATAAAGAGTAAATGAGAAGGATTTAACCAGATTTTCTTAGAAGAAAAGTAGAAGTATTATATAAATTAAAGAGAATGTGTCAAAGGTGATTATAGCTAGAATATCTAACATGTTCATAAATGCTCTTTCCAAAATTAGAAAAAATACATTTGTGAAAGTATTTTAGCAAATGCTCTATCCAATGCAAAAAACCTCTTATTCAGTGAGTGATTAAATATTAGCAAAAGGTAAAAAACTAATTTACTTAGATTATGAGGCTATTTTAATGGAAATATGATTTGAAAGGAATGGAATTTAACATTTTTGTTAATGGTTATATGTAATTATTATATATATAATCATTATATGTAATATATAATTATATATATAATTATTAACAGTATAAAGGACTCTTAATTTTTTCCCATATGAGCATTTTGTAAATAAAAATTTTTGCTAAGTTTTTTTGAGTATTTGGAGATTTTCAAAGCCTTGGCACCTTTTCTTCATGATTGTCATAGCTTTGGATAATGCTACTACTCTCTGAAACCGTTGACAAATACAAGGAGAATATCTACCTAGATGATCAGAACAAATGTAGGCTAATTAAGGGTATTTTATCTCTGTCCACTCTATTTGTTTATTCACCAAACATAAAATACTCATTTATGTCAGTTACTGAATTTCTACAGTCCTTCTTTCTTTGATAGTCAGAGTTAAGAATAATTCAATATATTCTAAAAAAATTTGTTCACCAAGAACAATGTACCAAGTACTTTGCTAGGTGCTGGGGATACAGCAATGAATTTTTTTATGTCCCTTTGTGGGCAATATTCTAAACAATCATCTGGTTGGAATGGTTGGTGTTGATGGACTAAAGAGAAGATAGCCCACAGTATTTCCTTTGTGAATCACTATTATCCATCAGTGGTAAAGAATCCTCATTCCACTAACCTTCATCTTCATTGGCAAACACACTGATAGCCATTCTCTTTTACCCCTGTGGACACTGGCAGCCACAAGTGGAGATTTGGAATGTCTAGGACGACCATCATCAGATGGCTCATGCATGAGGGTTCTGAGGTCATCCAACTGTACCATGGAGATACGGTCGTATTTGTTTCTCTTGAACCACATGCGGAAGGTTATACCATCGTTCCATTATTTGCTGCCTTTCTCATAAGAAGATTATGCATCCCCTTCTCTGGAGACCTACATAGACTCCATGGTAAGAACATACTGAACATACTGAACTTTTTTTGTCCAATAAATGAATTGTGTGTGCAAGTGACTTGTGTGCGACAGAAGTGGAAACATTAAGAATTGTTGTGTGATCACCATCGCCCAAATAGGAACTGCTCCTTCAGCCTGTATCTCAGAATGAATAAGATACCTGGTGCCGAACCAGAGACTGAAACAGAATTGCAGCTGACCTGTGCTGACAGTGGAATGTGAGACCTAAAACTTAATTGCTCTAATCCGCTGAGATTTGGAAATTGTTCCCGTAGTACTGCAAAGTGAAAGCTAACTGCTAAACCACATAAACAGACATTTACATGTTACCAGTAAAACCTAATTTTATTAGTTTGTGGTTGTCCTCAACCCTATTTTTTACTTATTTTTTTGTTTTTAATTCCAGTGAGTTAACATACAACGTAATACTAGTTTCAGGCGTACAATGTACTTGATTCAACACTTCCACATGTCACCTGGTGCTTATCACAACAGGAACACTCCTTGATCCCCATCTCATAACTCTTGAAACCTCATATCTGAGGGCATCTCAGAGACAGTGAAACTTAGACCCAGTCTTTGAGTATTCATAAAGTCTCTTCAGACAAACTTTAATAAATGACACAAACGGAAGATAAAATATATTAAGAAATTCTTATTCTATTTGTGTGAAGTCATCATGAAACAGACTCTTATTTTCTCATCTTATAATTCTAAAAAATTGGTTTCTTTATTTCTAGATATGATAAAAGAATGAAAAGTATCTATCAGACAGTTTTGTCACACAACAAAGCATGTGAGGTGTTTCATAGTTGAAAAACATATATTTTTGACTAACTAAATCATTAAAATCCGTAGATAACCATAAATTTTCTAAGTCTTTCCAATGTGCAAACAACACTATGTGAAAGGATGCATTTCACTTAATATTTTTGTTTATTTGCTCCAAATCCAAAATTGTATGGTATTACATACTTGGTAAAAAAAATTTCCTTCAAAAATCTTAAAATGTTCGTAATTACTTCATTTTATTCCATTTCCTGAACTTTGTACTAACACTAACCATTTTGAGTGAAGGACTAACTAGCGAAAAATCCTGGATAAAACAACCAAACAACCAACCAACAACAGCTAACATATACATATTGTCCCATGTGTAAAATCCACATTGTTGTTCATGTCAGGACCTCTTAGGTTTGACAAACAATTATGTTTCTCTATTATTATTATTATTAAAGGTTCTCTTTAAAAGTTCTAGCATCTAACTACTGTTTTTGAAGTGCGAAAATTTAGACTCCAACATCTGTAACTTATTGGCTAATTGTGCAACCTTGGGTCAATGACATCAGTTCCCTGGGCCTTGATTTTTCATATTTGTAAAATAACAATAATAATAATACCTAATTCAGGAGGTCTCTGTATACGTCAGTAATAATATAAGTGTATCATGCACAGCACTTGGATTGCAAGATGCGGGAAGTGTAAGTAAGACCAGAAAAAATTATTTCAGTTAATCAAACCACAGAAACAAAACAAAACCAACAAAATGCCATAATGGAATCTGTGGAGTCAAACCATTCGATTATTATTCTGCCTTCTGTATTTGCCTCTTTTTGCAAGGAGCTGTGTTCTTTCAAGCTAACCATGTTTACAGGGTTAAACACAAAACTATAGCCAGCCAGGAGCTTATAGTCTCATAAATTTAATGAAGAAAAAAGAAGTTCTCTTCAACCAACTTCAGTTAGAAAAATCCTGGGGAAGAAAGTTGATATGTTCCCACTTATGTCACATGCTCATTTTTGGACCACTCAGCTGTTGTCTGGTGAATGGAATCCATCATACAATTGGCCCGGTTTTAGTGATGTTTCCAGAACTGTGATATGGAAAATGTGATCTTGGACCAAAACAAGGAGGAGAAGGTGTGAGTCAAACCAAAACTAAGTAGTAAAATAGCTTGTTCATCATTTAGAGTATCTGGTATAATATCAGCTAAGTTCTCAAAAACGATAGCTACTAATATTCATGAGATTAATATTCATTTCCTGGATTGACCAATTAATTAGCTTAATTTTGTTGTATGGGCCACTCAGCTTTGTTCACGATGGTAAGCAGAGAGGGACCCTCAGGAGGTTCAGTGCACTATGCACTGCTACTAGGTTAGAGCTTCCTTTGTCGGTGGTAGGTCATCTTTATCTCCAAAGAGTAGAGGGTTGCTTCCCTTTGAGATTTCAATGCACAGAGTTGAAAGTGAGACATTTACAAAGGACTCTGTTATCAACCCTCTAATTCAGAGTAAAAATGAACTGCAGTCTGTTGGGAAATGCTGAAGTCATTTTGACACACCCAGCAGTAATGAAAAAAATCATTCCAACTTTGTCACTTGCTAGCTGTGTGCCCTTAATGAAGTTATGAACCTGTCTGTGCGTCCAAGGGTTACATCGGGATAGTAATAATGTTGAGATTTTCACAGAGTATTTTTGGCCAATTAAATGAGTTAATGTAGGCAGAGGACTTAAAAGAAAACTTTGAGGTTGTTATTATTAATAATAGTACCATCGTAGATTTCTTTTTTTTTCCCTGAATAATAAATCTCAATTCCAGTATTTCAGGGCTTCTATGCAAGGACTAATTGAGTCTATGCAGAAAGGCACCACAGTTCTTACTCATCGTACTCATGCTTCAAAATAACACTCAAGAGCTGGATGAGAAAATAAAATCATCAGTTTATTGTTGATCTGTGTTCTTCTAAGTGTCCATATGTTTGGGGTCGTTTAGGCAAAATGTTCAGGTGTTTTAATCATGTCTGTTTCATCCAGAAGTTTGGCACGATGTTGCCACAGCCATTTTTACACCTTGGCAAAGTCGAAAAAAAAAAAGCGCAAGGGTTGTAAGTTCTATAATGTTCTTTTTTGGCTGATGTGTTTGAAAACACAAACAATAAACTGATCAGCCCAACAGAGGCTAGATGGAAGAGACCTAGAGTACATACTGTGGTGTCTTTCTCAGACCCATCCACCCTTCCGCCATCACCTTTCATTTGGGCATCTCCCAATCCCATCTTCCCTGAGAGTCACCTGCTGATGGCTCATAAATTCCCCCTTTTCTGGAGAGTGTGCCCCTAACTGTCAGCTGCTATTCCAGCTAAAGAGTTATGTCCACCCCCTGGGGGCAGCTCAAGGCAAATAACTGACTGGTGGGGTTTCCAAAGGGTGATCCCCTTGCCTCCAGCAGGACAGCACAGCTAGGTGACTAAGGATTCAAAGACTTTCCACTATGGACCAAGCCAAGGCTAGATTTTATCTGAGACCACTTTCTTGGTCAACACGTTCCCTTTCTCTGTCCTGCTTCACTCCATTCTTTATGGGCTTTTCTGCCAATACATCCCCTCTTCAAGAATTAGGGTCTCCGAGGGGCACCTGGGTGGTTCAGTTGGTTAAGCAACTGCCTTCGGCTCAGGTCCTGATCCTGGAGTCCCGGGATCAAGTCCCGAATCAGACTCCCTGTTCGGTGGGGAATCTGCTTCTCCCTCTGACCCTCCCTGTTCTCATGCTCTCTCTCTCTCATTCTCTCTCTCTCTCTCTCTCTCTCTCTCTCTCTCTCAAATAAATAAATAAATAAATAGAATTAGGGTCTCTGATTTAGCTCCCAGGGAACTAGTCTAAGACAATATTACAACAATCTGTGCTGTCAAAGGAACCTGCAGTATAATTCAAAGTTATCAGCATAGGGGTGCTTGGGTAGCTCAGTTGGTTAAATGGCTGCCTTCAGCTCAGGTCACGATCCCAGGGTCCTGGGATCAAACCCCGGGTTGGGCTCCTTTCTTGGCAGGGAGCCTGCTTCTGCCTCTCCCCTGCTTGTGCTCTCTCTCCTCTCTCAATAAATAAATAAAATCCTCAAAATTACCAGCCTGATATCTCTGAGATTTTAGAAATGCAGATTCAAAAAAAAAAAAACACAAAATCTGGAATTAATAATATGGAGAGCAACATAGGAGATGATCATGAAGCAAGATTAATGCCTAAAGCATTAGAAACAGCCTATCCTGAGCATATAACTAAGGTTTAGCAGCTGCTTGTTGGTTTCTCTGTTGGCTGGTTTGGTAGATCTGTTGCTGGACAAATGTCCATTATTCACCTCCCGTACTTTTTTGGGGGAAATAACTCACTGCATGAAGAGTTGGAGATGATGAGAGGTTCTCTACCTCAAAATGCCTGTGCAGAGGGTGGGGTATCCTTTGATCCAGAACAGGGCTCGGTTAGCTGATCAGGACTTGGTCAAGCAGCCTTTTAGTCCTAGGCTTTGAAGCCTGAGACAGTTGCAAACAAATGGATGGGCTGAACCTCACTCATGATAGCTAACATGGTGTCCTCTAGTGGAAGCCAAAGACAGTGGCTAGGAATTCCAACAGTGTCTAGGAGCAATGGTATAGTGACAACAAGCATCATGAAAGCATTGTTCCTACTGCCTAGATTTATGCTCGTTTAATTTCTATCTGTGTACCATACATAATCCTCCATTTTTTCATTAATTATACAAGCCCCCTATTTTCTCCAAAAAGCCCCTTTTTAAGTAAAAAAAAAAAGTACAATTTCTCTCTCTCTTGCCTAAAATTAAAAAAAATTTCACTGACACAATATCTGACATAGATTCGCACAATGCCAATTTCTCATGTAAGCCAAACCATATGTTTAAAAGTCTGAAGAAAAATAACAGAATGATGTAAATTACAACAACTGGTTATCAATACAGGGCTGATTGACTTGGCCAACTTTTATTCTACTCCCTACTTTTTGCCTCCGTGGTTGAAGTGACATAGTTGAAATAACAGAGTACCCACAATATACTAGACACAAACAGAAATCAACAATAATCATGGGTCTGTCTTCACGTATCATCAAGTTTCACGAATGTCAAATAACTTAGCAATTAAGTACAAATATGCTCAGCATTCGGGAAAGTGCTATCAACACAAATATAGGGCTAAAGGCAGAAGTACAACAGTGGGACCTAACTCAGTCCAGGTGAAGGTACTTAGAGATGATCTCTCTAAGTCCCATGTAAGCTGTGGCGTGATGCGTGCAGCACGCAGAGGGAATAACAGGATGATCCCTAAGTGGAGAAGACGTCTGTGTTAGCACCAGGAAAAGAACTAAGGACAAGCCAACATGGCTGTGTAGAGTGAGAGGAGGACAGATGGCATGGCATTGGGCTATGGTGCCTGCCAGGAGTTCTCCAGGGCCTTTGAGACCTCTCTAAGAACTTTTTCCTTATGTTTGTGAAAGTCGACTATCTCTTAAAGCACTCTAGAAGCAGGCTGTTTTCCTCAGAGCCACCGCCCCTGAGCAAGCTGGAGGCACGTTTGAGTGGACAGGCAGTCCTGACCACCAAATAATTGGAGATGTAGAGAAAAAGTGGAGTTAGGGCAGGTGTCTGTACTGGCTCATCGGGCAAGAGAGAACTTAGTCAGAGGGCAGGATCAAGAAACAGGGGCTCCTCCCTTAGACCGGCAGTCTGAGAAGAAAGAGGTCATGAGGAGGAGAATGCATTTATATGGTCAACTGGACAGGCCAATGTAATCTGCTGGCCACAAGAAGGCCAGGCGATCAGAAGAGGGGGACGGGGAAAAGCAGGAGCAAAGCCAGTTCCTTAAGCAATAAGGACATAAATCCCAGGAGGGCAAAGCCTCCCTAGCAGAGAGGTCTACCACATGCGTGCAGTGGGCGGCTTTGGCCCACAGTGGTTCACCACAGCCTGGAAAAGGTCTCTCTCCTCAGGGACTGAGGTTTCCTAGTGGGTGGCTGAGCTACCTCAGCCCCTGAGGTCCTCTCCTCCTCCTTCTTATCTCTGCCTGCCTTTTCCCAGTTGATCACCGGAGCCAGGGTTTCCACAGCAGAAAACATCACACACACACACACACACGCAATGAAAGGCTGAGACATTAGAAATTGCTGACATATCCCAAGCCACTAACTGCCCTTCCAGAAACTTCTGGAAAATAGGAGCAACATATCGAGGAAGGCTGCCTTTTATGAAAAAAATGGAAGTGTCTGGATTATCTGTTTACTTCCACGGCATACATGCTTCTTAATGAGATGTGCCAAGTTGGGAAAATAAAGGCCTTCATTATCTCCGTATCAAAGACATCCAGAGCTGTGCAAAGAATAACAAACGTGAGCAAGTGAACGAAAGATTCTAGGAAAAAAAATAAATAAGTGAGACAAATGAGTGTGTTTGGGGGAGAAATAAGGAAATGGACTTACCGGGGGAGTAAAATTTGAAAACAGTAAGAGAAAGTAAATACTTAATTTGTCAGAATGGAATTAAGAAAAACAATGACATTAATTGCAAATTGAATGTCAGGGAAAATGTGTTGGCAGCTGTGGGCTAATTGGATTGTCGAAGCTAATCTCCCAAGGGAAGGGGTGGACGTTCATCCTGCATCTTAGAGGCGAAATTCTCGCTGGCATGAGTTAGAATAAAATGACCTAATAGGTCTTTTCCAGCTCTGATTTCTATCATTTGGCAAGACAAATCAAGTCAGGAGTTACACAATTAAGCATCCCTGTTGAAAAAATAAACACAGAACTATCAAATAAGGCAGATGCTCCCCCCTCCTTGCCCCCCATTTAAAAAAAAAAAAAAAGGCAAAGGAGATGATCACACCACCAATAAAGCCATAGGATCCAGCCCAGACCAATTCTTGACATGGACCAGAGCTAAATGCATGCTTTCATTCCCCTGGTTTTCTTAATCCTCAAATCGGAATGGAGGGGGTGGCAGGTTTTCAGGGGTGCTGGAAGGCAGGGGCTTTGCATAATCGCACCCTGAAGGTTTGCTCTGTTTGGAAGAGGTTATCCTTTGAAGATGACTGGATGGGATCCAGCAAGTTTTCTTCTGCTTCCACAATCGTTTGCCTACTTGCCTTCACCCCTTTCTCTTGGCTCTACCCATCTCTGGGAAAGTGGGGAAATTACAACAAACTTCAGATCCTTTCTTGGAGAATTGTGAGTGGTGTATTATATCCTAATAGCCGGTTGGCAAATCCAAGCCCTATTCAAAGAAAATCCACTTTGAAAACTGAGTCTGCAGAAATGTGAACATTCCTGGGAAAATAACATTTTCTCCTCTTTCTTTTTTGTTTTCTTCTTTTTAATCTAAGGGCTTAAATTTTCTGGTTTCATTATTTGATTCAGGGCTTCCGTTGTTCTGTTTTTCGGAAATCACCACCCGTGTAGATGGAGAAGAATATATTGTAGGGAAATGCCTTTGACTGTTTTGGCTGGCGCAGGACTGTCCTCTAGGCAAACTGGCAAAATTAGAAGAAAAATAGCTTATGTGTTTGTAGTTTGAGAACAAGCTGCCGTGAGTACCAACCCCAGTTCTGAGTCCTTTCTTCCTCTCACCCTTGCCTTTATAAATGCCTATTTTGGGATTTTATCTCTGAATCATTGAAGTTAGGCAATGAGAAAAACCTGGCATGGAGAGGTCTTCGTGTTTTCTCAAGAGAATGTAACAGCTGCAACTTTTTGGATAAATAATGTTCATTTTCTATCCATGAATGGACTTTTTTTTTAAGCCCATGGAGTCCAGGGTAATTATGTTTTAAAGGCTACCTCTATCTGGCTTGCTTCTGTTACCTTTTCTAGCTGTGCCCACCTCCTCAGAGGTCTTCAAAGAGGGACACAACTAGATTAAAAATGGCTTCAGGGCACTCACAAACCCAAGGGCAGGTTTTGCACAGATATTGAGAAACTGGTGGAAGGTCCAGCATGTCAAACATCTGGCTTTTCTTCTTCTAGATCCTTCTTCTGGAGGGTGGGAGATATTTTTCACATTTTCTGCGATTCGTATGATTTAATTTACTCATTTTCACTCAACGAGTATTCGTGAACAGCTGATATGTACCAGATAGGGGAGACCACCTTACAACACTGTAGAGTTGTACACAACGGTGTTCACAATGGTGAAATAAAACAAAACAAAACAAAAAAATTAGACATCATGTTTTAGGAAGAGGAATAAAAATAAATTTAATCCTTGGGCGAGCCTGGTGGTGGGTATTATGGAGGGCATGTATTACATGGAGCACTGGGTGTGGTGCACAAACAATGAATTTTGGTACACCAAAAAGAAATTTTAAAAATAAAAAATCTTTAAAAATAAAATTAAATTAATCATGACATTTAAAAATATAAAAGCAAGTTTATCATGAGAGCAAGAAGAAAGAAAGCTAAGAGTGGAGGAAAGGAAGAATAGTGTCTTGAAATCATTCAGTTCTTACTGCAAAAGACCCCCCAAAACTGAAAGTTAAGGTTTTGATTTTTTTATAGAAAACTGAAGGTGCATTCCTCTTCTCCAACTACTGGCTAATTCACATAAACCAAACATTGTCTCTGGAATGATCTCATTGTAATGATGACTTTTGGGTTTCCCCAATAATATCAGACATGCTAATCAATACATGATATCTTTTCCTTTAAAAAAATGAATTAAATGAATAAAGTGTTTGTTATCATTATAAACAAAAGACTGGAAAATCCTAACTACTTTATGGGGTTTCTACCATTATTATTGTTGATTATGTTTGATTTTAGTTTATCTCTGCTTAACAACTGTATACACTCTAAGGAAGAAATCCAATCCCTGTGAAATAGTCATAATGATATTCTTGGAAGTTAGATTTCAAAAGAAAAAAATCCAGGTTCATCATGAAAGACATTTTCAAACAAGAAAGCTATTCAGTCTAACAATCTTCATTTTGTATCATTTTAGAGGTGAAAATGGCAAACATGTGTATATGACCTAGTGCCTGAGTTTACCATTAATAAATTGGATCACCATAATTGGGCGTAATATTCAAAATAAATTTAGAAATGGTGAATGAAATTAATTCAGAATTATTGATTTTGAACATATTTTCATGTCACTCCAAGTGAGACGTAGAGGATTTTTAAAGAGTATTTTGAGTCCCTGGGTGCCTGGCTGACTTAGTCAGAGGATTTTTAAAGAGTATTTTGAGTCCCTGGGTGCCTGGCTGACTTAGTCAGTAGAGCATGCAGTTTTTGATCTTGGGGTCGTGAGTTCAAGCCCCACGTTGGGTGTAAGATTTTCTTAATAAAATTTTTTTTTTAAAAAGAAGATATTTTAAGAGTCTAGTGATGCAGAGATACTGAGACAAATTAAGAATCTTATCCTTACTTTCACATCTTCACAACAATTTGGAAAAATTATTTAAAGCAGGTGTATTAATATTTTAAGGAGTTCTCAGTTATGTAATTTATTACTGTTATATTCAATAGTTCAAGGAAGATTTAACAAAGCTCAATTTAACTAGGCCATGCATGTAGGAAAGTTTTCTGTAAATGCTTTTTTCCAGAAATATATAGCTATTACAGTTCTGCATAAAGATATTATGATAGATATTATTTTGTGAATTCCAGTCTGAGAAACAAGCATGAAATGTTCTATTTTTCTCTTTTCTTTCTTCTTTTTAAACTATAGTAGGTAAAATGTAAGCTACAAAACATTACAATTTGATTCTATACTTTCAAAATAATGTGTTTATTATTTATTAGTTAGTCTCAGAACTCTTACTTCATGACTCACTTCTCAAAGTCCTGAGAACCGAAAAGTAATAGAAAAAGCATATACTGCATATTTTTAGAGCTCAAAATTCATCCTTCTCATAACATTAAATATGTTTCCCTATAGGTCTTAGCAAGTGGGTCAACACTCACTATCTTTAAAAATAACCCACAAATCGGGATGGAACTAGATGGTGTTATGCTAAGCGAAATAAGTCAATCAGAGAGGGACAATTATCATATGATCTCACTGATGTGAGGAATTTGAGAAACAAGACAGAAGATCATAGGGGAAGGGAGGGAAAAATGAAACAAGATGAAACCAGAGAGGGAGACAAACTATAAGAGACTCTTAATCTCAGGAAACAAACTGAGGGTTGCTGGAGGGGAGGGAGGTGGGAGGAATGGGGTGGCTGGGTGATGGACACTGGGGAGGGTATGTGCTATGGTGAGTGCTGTGAACTGTACAAGACTGATGAATCACAGACTTGTACCCCTGAAACAAATTATACATTATACACAAGTAAAAAAAAAAAATAGCCCACAAAGAGTAACCCTTGATGTTTAATTTGGAAAAAAAAAATGATAGCACAGTTAGTGATTGACTTATTAAAATTTTAACCACTCATTTCAAGGTGTTGCTGAGCAAATTACTCTGAGGTATTTTAACCAAATTCCTCAGTTAGTTAAATTATCTGCTTGTTTTGCACAGATCAAAGTGATTAAATAGAATGCATAGAAAGAGATGATTGAGGGAAAAATTGAAAGAGACCTTTCTATCCTTTATCTAACATTTGTACAAAATAAGGATATAAGAAAATCTAAATTTTGTGCAGTTGGCCAAGAGGGAGTTTAATGGCCCTGCAGGAACCATAGTGCAATATTTTCACTCTACCAGACATTTGTCTACAACCCCCGTCCCTATGGCTGTGTCTACGTTGGTATCTAATCTACAGGCTGTCTCTGAACAAAGCCTCTCCCAAGGATGCCGCCTTGCCATCCCCCCTGCCCGATCTCCAGCCCTTCCCATCTGGTAACTCTCCTGATGGAGTCTGGGTCTCCGTTTTCCAAGGGGAGTTTTCAATGAGCTGTAATCTATCTTTCCATTGGCTACGTCTGTAAACCTTGGTGGGCTGGGTGGGTCCAAAAAGAAAAGAGGAGGTTTTCTTTTTCCACTGTTTAAACCCCTTGTGAATAATTCCCCACAGCTGTACAGAAACACCCCCTTTCTGAGTTGGGGGAAAGAGGTCTCAGAACGGAACAGCTCTCTCTGTTTATCAAATTAAAACAAATCATGGCAACAGCTCCTTACTTTAACCAAAAGGGAGCCTCCTAGCCCTGATTCGTTTTTGTAGGGGACTTAATTATACTCTGGGGCTTCAGGCTAGACTTAGCCCGAGTTCTCTTTTAAAGAGGAAAAAGGGTGAAGAGAGGAAAACAAGTTTTAAATTGCTGCATGTAAACAAACCCGGCTTCTTTTTCTGCTATTATGAGATTGTTCAACAATTAATAGCTACAATTATAACCCCAAACAATGTTTGACTGGGCTGGCTATCTAATCAGTGAGGTTGTATTTTCACAGCAGACTAAGCATATTATTGTTAAAATAAATGTTATTGGAAAAACAGCTCTAGAGAATATATTTCTGCCTACAGAGAATTGGTGGTTATTTTCAAAGATGCCAAGAAATCCAGTGTTTACAATAGAGAGGGGATAAAGTAACACCTGTTACACTGAGAGACAACATTCCAGTTTGTTTGGAGATAACCTCTTCCTGTTAGCAGTTTTAAAAACATTCACTGCATAGAATTTTCTAGTTCTTAGATCCATTTGTTCTTCTAGTCTGATGTGGTTAAAACCAAGGCTAAATGATTTTATAAGGCCATGCATTAGTATCAGATTGTGAAGCCCCAGGTTTCTCTGCATAACCCTATAGAGTCCTTGGAGTGACAGCAATTGATTTAATTGTCTTACTTCACAGAGACTGTGACATCCTTAAGACTTTGAATATCTACAGCCTGGCACACTGTTTGTGTGTGTGTGTGTGTGTGTGTGTGTGTGTGTATTTGGGGCAGAAGACACGGCTGGTGGTAAGCGTGAGCACTGTCAGAAGTTTATAATCACTTGCATGAAGTATTAATTAATGACCAAGTCAAACCCAACAGAAGAGCATGAGTGCTAGTACTAACCCGTGTCCTTAAACCTACATACATTTGAAAGATTCTTTGCCGAATGTTGCCAGTTTCTGGAAGATTACTGTTGCTGAATGGGAGGGAGGGACGATGACACTATCATCATAATTCTCTAAGCCTTCTTTCTCATCTTTTTCAGGGATTTTACCCAACGTAAAAGCTTTCATCTTTCTTCGTCAGTGTTCCTGAAACTTACCTGACCATAAATATTGCCTGCAGTGCTTCTGAAAAACACGGTTTCTCTGTCCTCAGGCTGGTCCAAGGAACCAGAACGGAATCTCTGGACAGAGAGGTCTACTGATATAACTAAGTTTGAAAATCGCTCTTGTAAATAATTCCTGACTAACCAAGGATATCAAGTTCTTCATCTAGGGTAATTCCCACTTCTTTCACAGACTCAACTGGACAATTATAATCCTACAAAGTTTCTATTCATTCAATTCTTTAAGGCTATATCTACATGTCTGTTTTGACTCTAGGTATCTGTTTTCTGTATCATGATCTTTCTGTATCATTAACTTCTAAAGGAAAAAGACTGAGCCTTCTATTTTTTCCACATTTAATCTACATTTATTGAGTGCTGGCTATGGTTAGACATGGGGGTGGGACAGAGTAATGGTAAGACATGGTTTCTGTGCCCTACGATTTGACAGATAATATTTATGCAAGGCACTACAACTTTGCATTTTCTACAGGCTCTGGTATAATGCAAATCATATTATAGATACTCAGAACCCAAAGCCCACTTGTTGAGCAAATGAATGAATGAATTCAGACTTAAGTGTATAATACCCCCAAATTATAATCCAACAAGATCCCCATTTGCCATAGAATTAAAAATGATTCTGAAAAGTAATAACCATAGTGGCAGTTTCAATGTGCCTACTAGTTTACTGCTGACAAAGACTTTTCATTGCATTATCTCATCTCTTCTTCACATCAACAGACCAAGAAGGAAAGTGCAGATATTATTACAAATATTGTATCTCAACAAGCTCAATGAGCCTAATTAGTCAGAGTCCGGCCTTAAAACTTAATTAAAATTCTCGTGGAAGGTAGGTTGACCCTGAAATGTAAGAAGGAACAGCACACGGTAGTCCCAAGATTCTGGTTTGGAAGATAAAACTCAGGAGACAGAGTTCAACACTTATTAAATGGGTTATCATTATAAGCCACTTAACCTCATGGATGCCATTTTCTCATTTAATAAAATAAGGTTGATATCTTACACTTCATAGGAGTGCTAAAAACACTAAAAGCCGATTAGAATGTTTTTAGAAATTTTATGTGAGAACTTTGGTTAAGTTCTAACCAAAATGGATGCCTTCACTTTTGAATACATACTTCTGCCTAATGAATCCCCATAAATTATCAGGGGCTAGACAAGCTGGTGGTCTAACCACAGGGACTGGGAATGCTCTGGCTGTACGTACATCCAGCTTCGCCACTGAGCAGCCGTGTGACCCAGGAAGCTATTCAATCTCCCTATGCCTCCACGGCCTCATCAGTTAAACAGATGTTAAAAATATCAACTACTGTATAAAATACTTGAAAGGAATGATTAATAATTACATATGTAAAGATGATGTCTGATGCATAGCATTTAACAGATAGATGATTGATTTTTTTCCCTGGTGTGTAGGTAGGAGCTGTGAGCTAGAACTCCTCCTAAAGCTAATTTCAAATTAATATTTGTTACAAATACATTGAGCACCTACTACATGCCAGCTCCTGCTCCAGGTAAGGGAGGTTTACTCTTGGGCAAGACTATCCTTGGCTCATCCCCACCACCCCCACCAACCCCTCTGGAAAAAGGAGAAATGGAACTTTGTCCCCTCCGGGTTTCAGCGGGCATGAGTTTAGTCAGTGAAGGTAGGGAAAGAGGGGAGGTCCTTGTCAGCTATGGAGGGCTATGATTAACCTCGGGAAACTCAGAGATCAGCTAGGCCAGGACTCACCCGTGACAGTTCCCATAGGTTAGAAGTTCACTTTTCCTTAATTGATCCCAGACTCTCTTTATGGACTGTCGTCGTTGGTGGCAGGCTTGCGAGGCAGGCCGCTCTAGGTGTCACATCAGATAACAATGACTTCATTTTCCCCCTGGGCGTGCTCAAGATGCTGGACTCACTCAAGCTACTCCTATTCTTCCTGGAGAAGTTTTTCCTCATTTATCAAATGACAGATCTAATACAACCACGTTTGCCTAACTTGTTTATCTCAGGATGCTGGAGTCAGGAGTTCTGTATTAACTGCTGGCCTTTTAAAAAGCCGAAGATTCTATCTGGAAGTCAAATATCAAAGCGTTATTAAAATGCATGTAAATGGCCTAGGAAAATACCTCTCCTGTCCCTCAAAAGGTTACCATCCGCATCAAGGTAGATTAAAGATATTAAGCAATATTTTCCCAATTAAACTTTTTTTATTTTAAGAAAAATATGAAGTCACATGCAGTTGAAACAAATAACGCAAAGAGTTCCAAAATACTCTTTACCTCCAGTGATAACACCTTGCAAGACTGTAGCACAATATCACAATCAGAAAACTGACACTGGTAAATCCACCAAATTTATTTAGATTGTATGAGTTTTGCCTACACTCACAGGCGTGGGTTCCTGTATCTACCACCATGCTCAAGATGCAGAACAATTCCATTACCATCACCACAAGGATCCCTCATGTTGACCTTTAATAAAGTTGACCTTTAATAAACAATGGACCTAGGTCCCCCACCCCCACCCCACCTCCATCTGCAACTAAGCCCTGGCAACCACTGATCTATTCTCTATCTTTATAATTTTGCCGTTTAAAGAATATTACACAAATACAATCACACAGTTAACTTTAAATTATCTAAAGGAGTGTCAGCTATTTATTATTATTATTACTTAAGGTAATTTTATTACAAACAGTTAAATGCTATTCTTTGCACCAAGGATATTTCTTAGACAATTATAATCTTCTGTTAACAGTAGGTTTTCTGGTTTATTTGGTGGCCCCGCTGAAAGGAAAATGGTATTAAACAGTAGCTGGGGAGAGGCTGGGTTTTCTGACAGATTTTCCTGTGGGAAAAGACCTTGTTTTGACAAAACACTGCTAGGGAAAAGACTGGAATCTGTAAAACAGGGTTGTTCACTCTTTCTAGAAGTTTTTATTATTAGCCTTATAAAAATAACCCAGTGGCTTTTCCCAAAGAGATATACAATTATCTAAAAAGTGATATATAATATACCTTGACAGACTCTGAGATCAAAGTTGATGTTTTAAGAAGACCAGATGCAGCAAAATCTTTTTGCAGTAATTCTGAGACAGGAATCCCGTGGGGGCGAGGGTGGGGTGTGGGACGGGGGGGTGGGGGTGGGCGGGAGGACCAGATTACAGCAATTGCTCTGACAATACAGGCAAGTTAAACTCATCAAAGAAATTGTAATTATTACAATAATTATCATAAAATGTTTTACTTTTAGTATATACTGAATTCTAAGCATGTCACATAAAATATTTTATTTAATTTTCTCAGCATGTTTTCATGATTAGTTTCTTTTATTCTATTTTATTGATGAAATTACTGAAGCTTGGAAGGATTGAGTACCCCTCTCAAAGCCCCGTATCTACTAGTGAATGGCAGACCTGATATCCAAACCAAGTCTATCCAGCTACAAAACCCATGCTATTTTTTGGAAAGGAGGTATTTTACTTTATTTTTGCTTTTATCTCCCGAATTTTTGTTTTGATAAAATTTAAACTAACCAAAAAATGGCAAGAGTGAGGCAAGAATATACTGTTTGTCTAGGCTCATCAGTTGTCAAAAATGTACTGACTTTTCTTTTTGTTAAAAACAATTATTCCAGGGATGCCTGGGTGGCTCAGTCGGTTAAGCGGCTGCCTTCAGCTCAGGTCATGATCCCAGAGTCCTGGGATCGAGTCCCGCATCGGGCTCCTTGCTCCATGGGGAGCCTGCTTCCCCCCACCCCTCTCTCTGCCTGCCTGCCTCTCTGCTTGCCTGTACTCTCTCTTTCTCTCTGACACATAAATAAAATCTTTAAAATAAATAAATAAATTAATTAATTAATTAATTAAAATAAAATAAAAAAACAATTATTCCAGTAATAGTCTTTGTAGACATATTTCCTCAATCCAGGATCTAAAGATTTAGTTTTCATGTCTCTTTAGTCTTCCTTGTTCTAGAAAGGTACTCACAGGCCACGTTCTTTGCCACTGAAGAGTACTGCCATACACATGTAGTGTAACTTTAATGATGAACCTTAAAGACATTGTAATACTAAATTTCCCCTCTCACCATGATAGATGGTCCAACTGGGCATAGTGTTACTTTCTTTATGCAAGATTTTTCTACTTTGCTCTACATTCAAATGATAAAATATTGACAAATTTAATTCTACCCAAGTATCTAGGAGGCCAGATTTCTTGTAGCTTACAGAAGCTTATATAATCTTCAAAGAATTTCTAAAATATAATTTTAATTTCTCATGTTTCATGCAAGAGCAAAAGGGTCCACATTAAGAATACCCAAGATTATTAAATAGTCTGACTTTGGAATTAGAGGACTTGAGCTGAAATTCCAGACCCACTGTTCTCCAGTGACATTAACCTTCCCAAGGTTAATGGAAGGTCCAGGATCCTCATTTGTTAGATGGATACCTGCATATGTCTTACAGAAGTTTTATATGAATGCAACATAAGTGGTAGCAGTCAGCTTGGCACTAACAGCCACTGAGTAAATGTAAAGTACTCAGATATATTCAAGTCCAAATGCTAGGATCTGTTGAAAGACATACCCCAGGCCATGTTCATATCTATAGCTTCTTTCCCATTAGGAGTCCACTCCATTAGGAGTTCATTTATTTCTGTGGGAAAAATTAAGTCATAACCATGCTTTGTGGTTTCATTGCCTTTATCTGTTGTCTTAGAGGAGTTGTTGGATATAGAGTCCACTGATAGATACAGCATCAAGCACAAGATTTTTCCTTTCATTTCCATGTTGGATTACCACTAGAATTATGGCTCATCAGGCATCCCAGCTTGTGGTTAGAAAGTTGTCCTTTGGGTTGGCCACAAGCTGATTTTCTCATTCTGTGGTTTGCTATGGTTGATTGTGTGCCATATTCATTCCTGTGAAAACTATGTCAATACTCTGTATTTTATAGTAAATTCCTGAGATCGGTTCCTCCTCACTCTTCTATCTCATTCTCCCAAAGTGACACTTAGCTTCTCCAGAAACAATTATATGGTGCCAATTTTTTCCTGTTCCCTATCAAACAAATGAAGAAAGCCATTTGTCCTCATTTTTAACATGGTTTCATTTATTCCTTCATTTATTTAAAACTTTTATGAGGCCCTATTTCAATCATTGTGCAAGGAACTTTAGATATTGTGATGGTTAATTTTACATGCCAACTTTATTGGGCCCCGGGATGCCCAGATACTTGGTCAAACATTATTCTGGGTGTTTGGCTGAGTGTGTTTTTGGAGGAGATTAACATTTAAATCTGTAGACTGAGTAAAACAGATCTCCTCCGACTAATGTGGCTGGGCCTATCCAGCGAGTTGAAGGCCTGAACAGAACACAATGGGTGATTCTCCCTGAGAAGGAGAGAAGTGCGGAAGGACTTCAATTTTTTCAATCAATTTTCCTACCTTCAGATTTGAATTGAAACATTGGGTCTTCTTTGGTCTCATACGACCAGCATTTGAATTGGAACCACACCACTGGTTTTTCTGGCTCTCAGGCCTTCTGACTTAGAATGGACTATATCACCAGCTTCTCTGGTCTTCACCTTGTAAATTTACCCTGCTGATGTGGGAACTCATTAACCTCTGTGGTCATGTGAGCCAATCTCTTAAAATAAATCTCTTCGTGTATATATATACACGTTCTATTGGTTCTGTTTCTCTGAAGAACTCTGACAGAGATAGTTTAATCTCATGTAATCCTCATGCTAAGCAATTACTCTTGACCTTCTCTCAACTTTGAGGACCCTGGATCTCAGTGACTTTGAAGTACTTACCCACACTTACTCCCTTGATAAATGCTCATTATCTTTGCTGGGATTGTCTGACTTTGGTGTCAGTAGCCTTTGCATACAGGGAGATAACCAGGCACAGATTTTTATAAGCATCTTCATTCTGTAGTACGACACCATGTGAATTCTGTATGTCCACACGCCAGCTGCAGGAAGGGCACAGCTTCTGAGGGCTATCGGAAGCACCGAAGTCTTTATTTCTGCAGTAAAAACTATGGCGTCACCCCAGGCATTAATTTGCAGCCCAGTGAGTCACACCACCTTCAACACGCCAGTCATTTCAATAAAGTATACGGCAATTATCACAAGGGTATGGTTATTTAATATTTATAATAATTTTTAATGACTTTTGAAAAATACATTGTTTACATTTTTGTACAGTATTTAGGCTCCCAGATATGTGTTTTATCTACAACTCTATCCTCATTTTCTTTGCCTGGGAAACTACTATTTGTCTTTTTAAACATTTACTACCCCGATCTAGATGCGTGCCTACCTCGATTAAGTCTAGGATATGTTTCCTTTAACACACTTATCAGGTAATTTATCACAATGATTCCAATTGTCTCTCTCTTCTCAATTAGACTGTGAACACCTTGAGAGTGAAGGCTGTGCTTCATTCACTCCTGTTTGCTAGTACTTGATACAATGCTGGGCACAGAGCAGATGCTTGATTTAGGGAGTAAAAAAAAAGTTTTTATTCAACAAACAGTTATCAAGCATCTATGTTGTTCAGAACACTTTCAGGTTCCAGCAACAGATAAACAGGTAATAAGGGACAACAAAGAGCTGAAAGTTTAGACACATATGATGTCTGGGTACACACACATAGCAAAATGGAGATGTGCTATATAGACACACAGAACATTTTACCAAACTTTATCGATGTAGCAGTCTCATTTGGGGAAGGCTATTTGCTGAATGGCATATATTGGATCGGAATGTAGTTTATTTAAGAATAAATATGGCTAAGTTTACTTTAAGATAGATATAAGTAGCATTCACCTAATCTAAGAATTTTGATAGATTTACAAACAGCCAACAGATTTTATGTGCTCTATATGTCCCCTCTGAAACCGTTAAAGACATTCTAAGTACTCTTGGCTATATTTGTTAAACATGCAAGTTATTACAAACAAGTTGCAATGTATCAATTTCCCTACATCTATAATATGATATTACACAAGAGGAACATGAGAGCTCATCCTGAAAATCGTTTGGTTTGGGGTCAGAATGTTTAGAGAAAGACATTTCATTGCACTGTAGCTGAGGAAACAAAGGCAGAACTTTGGGACAAAGAAGCTCAAACCAGTGGTGACTGGAGGGGGAGGGGGAGTGCGGGAGAGCATTTCTGAAAAATGAAAGGAAAGAAAAAGCAATACAGCTTGCCAGGGAAATGAAAATTAAAAACAGGCAAAGCTCTGTGTGTGTGTGTGTGTGTGTGTGTGTGTGTGTGTGTGTGTGTGTGTGTTTAAGAGATTGAGATTTCGGGAAAAGAGAGGAAAGTGCAATAAATCAACAGACAAGCTTATTTTGTTGGGAGTGGGGAGAAACCTCTTTTAAGTTCTCATAAACTGCTTCAGGAAGGTAAGAAGCTTCCTGTAAACTTTACTTGAATTGCAAACCTTTCAGAAGATTCAGCTGGGAATGAAGACAAATGCAACAGAGATCCAAGAGAGGAAGTGCCTTTTATTAAACATTTTATATCATAAACAACTATGTATCTTGACCTTGAAGTTGCCCAGGCACTGCTATTTGCTTTTTAAATAACTTAGTGCTTTTGTATACCTCAGGGAATCAAGAATATATCTAGGATAGGAATAAATAAATTTGAATATATTTAAAATGCATATGGGGGGGGAGGTAATCTGTTTTTCTGTCATCAGTCATCATCATCTAACAACATCCCATAAAATATACTCAATAAATGAGTCAACTCAACCACCACTTAAGAAATATATATTACATAGTTTTATATAAATGTGTATGTAAATATATTTGTATGTTATATATTTCAGCTCATTTATTCATGTATTCAATATTAATCTTCTAATCTATGCAGATTCATTGCTTGGCCCTTGAGATATAAAGATATATAAGACAGTACTTCTTACCTATGTGGAGAAGATCATCTAGGAAGGGAGATAGGCATATAAATATCTTATGAAATAAAACATTAATGATGGATAAAAATAGAGGAGAGGCAAAATAGTTGTATCTGCAATAATAAAAGATGTGTTCCAGAGGATTCTATTTAAGCTGGGTCTTAAAAGTGGTGCCCCCAAAGACGTCACCAATTGCCAAGTCCGTAACCTTGACAGTCAACTCATTCAATCACATATAAAAGGAAAACCAACCAAATTCCATGATGGTGCATGATAAATTATCTGGAACTTAGAATCAGGATTACATTTCCCCATTCCTAATTACTTTTTCTCTCTTCTCAAACTGTCCTGCATAGATAGATAAGTGTTGTATCCGGGCCTATGACTGTCTAGCAAGAAATTATGTTGCTCAGCCTGCTTGGCAGCTGACAGAGGCCACGGAATGTCAGTGGATGTGTTGTTAGCAACTTCCGTGTCGGTTACTTAAAGGATGTTGCTTCCCCTCTACTGATCCTCTTCTCAGTCCTACAGAGAGGAGGAACCTACAGTGGGGTCCAGCTTTCGCCTGGGTTTTCTTGATGGCCGGTGGAGCAGTGTTCCACCAACCTGGAGAACGCAGACATCTCTTTCCCCCTTGTCAAAATTGAAAATTGAGTTTAAAAAGCAAAAACACACTGTAGAAAAGTTATAGGGGAGTGTTAAACACACACACACACACACACACAAAGACACACTTAAATTGCAGAAAGAACTCCTACGTAAAACTGACTTTTAAAGCTTTTCTTTAAGTAAATGTTCCATTAGCTCATTTCCTTATAACTTATTATAATAAGAGAGTATGTTTTAGAGTTTTGGAGTCAGACAGACCTACATTTAAATGTCAATTTTCACAACATAATCGTAATGTTACTTAGTGCCATTGGTGTGTTGGAAACTGGGTTTAATACTGGGTATTTGATTCCATTTAATCTTCAGAAAAACCCAATGGACTAACTATTATTCCCATTTTACAGTAAAATAGTGAGCAGCTTTGAGTACCTCAAAAGGTCACGCTGGGTAACATAATACTGATAGGACAGCTGGGATTTTATTCTAGGTCTTTCTGGCTTGGAAACCTATACTGTACACTCCTTCACCACATACTAGCTGAGCACTGGGCTCAGGTTCCTAACCTATTAGCTGGCAATAATATTTAGCTACGTTTGAGGTTGCTGTGAGCATCGGGTAAGTTTGCATATGATGCCCTTTCCTATCCTGACACACAGTGGGAACACATGAGTGTTGGGTGACGTTCTTCTTTCCTTGAAGTTTTCAGAGCTCTTAGTTGAAGGAGCAGTATCCATCCCACCTCCATAATCTTCAGGGTTCTGTAAAATGGCAAGAAAGAGTTGCTTCACAAATATGAGGACAGATCAGGAGGATGAGGAAAGTAGGTCTAGAAACTGGCAAATTAAAAAAAAAAAAAAAAAAGTTAAGGGAGCCTGAGTGGCTCAGTCAGTTAAGCATCTGCCTTTGGCTCAGGTCATGATCCCAGGATCTTGGGATCAAGTCCCACATCAGCTCTCTCTCTCTCTCTCTCAAATAAAATCCTTTTTTAAAAATTAGAAAAAAATAAAATTTTTAAAAAGGTAATAACAACAAGTGTCAAGCAGGTCAAGAACATTGACCTTTACTACATTCCAGGAAATACAGTAATTACTTGACATATATTTCCTCCTTCACTCTTCATGATAGCCTTGAGGTTGGTTTTATTATTCTGCCTACTTTACAGATGATGCCACTGAACTCCGGAGAAGTAAAGTACCTCACTCAGAATCACACAGATGTTAAGCTACAGCTATAGATTCTACTTGAATTAAGCTTTATATTTGCCAGAACCCATCTCTTACTCTCCTCCCCATGCCAAACCATGGAAAGCAAGGATGGAACACAGTTTATTCGGGCCCCAGGATACCCCCCCCCCCCCAAAAAAAAAAAAAAACCTCTCTTCTGCACTATTCAGCAGTGAAGGCGCTGGTTTGCAGACTCTAGGCCCTTCTCAGCTTGACCTCTCAGTGTCCGGTAGTAGCCAGGTGGGCTGTAGCTCCGGCTTCTCTCCTCTGGGGAGAGCTCCTGGGTGGCCAGGCAAAGCCTGTGGGCTTGCACAGCTGCCTTCCATGTCATCGTCCAAGCAGCTGGGCACGTGAGCTGCTCCAGCAGCCGGGAGTCAGATTGTGTAAACTGCTGTATGCTCCTGGCAGCTTTGGGACTGGCCTAGTCCCTTCAGGAAATGAAAGAAAAGCTCCAAGTGAGCTTGACAAGGGCTGCTCTGGGGCAGGAAGCAACAGACACTTGACCTCATTGAATTTCCAATGCAGTCCCTTTCAAAGGCACATGCTGGGTCCTAATCTTCTACAAATGTACTCTTCGGCCAACCACAGTGCTTGTTACATGGTACGTGCTCAGTGAAATTTTGGTAAGTGAACGGATTGCGTGGAAAAAGTGCAGTTCTGTTGGCTCTCGGTAGGGGCAGAATCCAAGATGTGCTTTGGGTCCTTCAAGCAGCTCCGGACAGCCATGACTGCCCCTTTCACGGCCCCTCCCACCTACCTCTCCCTCTCTGCCACTCCACTCTCCCTTATAAATTCCCTATAACATCTTCTCCTTACCCTGTACAGTTAATCTCTTTTTGAGCCTTTGTTTTAAGCCCATGCTCGAAAACAGTTGCCCATTTGATCAGAATGAAATGTAGTTCTGTCACTTTTCAGTGTTCATCTTCCTGGAAAAGGCGGTAAATCTTAGCAGTAGTCTTGCAGAAAATTTCTTATTTACGCTTATTTGAGATATTATGACTACGACCCACCAAGAGAAACATACTTTGCCAAAGGTTGACCCTTATGAAATCTTTAATCTATTAATTTTTTATCCCTACATTTAAGGCAGATTCTTTTAGGAAAAGAATCATGGATAATACCCACAGTCTGATGGGCTTTACACATAGAAAAAAATTTTTTTTTTTAATTTTAAAAAAGAGATACATACGTGACTATCATGTATCTGTGTCCACACAGACCTCAGGTCTTTCAAGTCATACCACATTGAAGTATCATTTTGTGGGTTTTTTCTACTTCTTCTGAAGCATAGCCTCATCAGAAATTATGAGTAAATGCAGTCTTAATGGTGGGTGACACTAAAAATTCCAGTCTGGATTTTAACTACTCTGCTTAACTCATAGTTACACATATATTAAGAATCTTTTCTTCATAATAAAAAGAAATTTAGAACAGTATATGAGAATCAAGTTCCCAAAAGGATGTAACTGCAAAGGTATTTAATTTTTATTTATTTTTTAAAAGGATTTTATTTGTTTATTTTTGCGAGAGAAAGGCACACAGAGTAGGTGGAAAAGGCAGAGGGAGAAGCAGATGCCCTGCTGAGCAAGAAGCTTGATTTGGGGCTCAGTCCCAGGACCCTGAGATCATGACCTGAGCTAAAGGCAGACAATTAACTGACTGAGCCTCCTAGGTGCCCCTGCAAAGGTAATTTAATCCAAATTTAATTTCAAGTCCATTTTATTGAAGAGGAAAAATCAGTACTGAATGTGTTAGTAGATTAAAGGGTGATTTCTTTTCCCCTTTTTGTCTCTAGATATAGATTGTTATTATAAAAGTAGTACTGCTAAAAAAAAAAATTCTAACATTAAGGTATATAGAAGGTAAAGGGTAAAAATTCTACCCACTATCCATATTTTTCAGTCATAATCTTCACTAACAGTTGATATTCATTCCTTAAGACTAGGTTCTATGTTATTTTTTAAAAACAAGTTTTTTACACAAATATTTATTAAGTACATTCTACATGCCAGGCACTGTTATAGATACTTGGAATATAGGAGTAAAGGGAAAGGACAGAGAACCATCCTCTTACTTTTTTTAGAGTGAAACAAACAATAAATAATAACTATAATAAACAGCAAATAGTATATTAGGAAATGCGAAAACTTATCAAAAAAAGAATAAATAGAACAGGGAGAAGAGGGTAAGGGGACTGGAGAGTGCTAGAGATGAAGCTGGGAATGTGGTTTGCAATTTTAAACAAAGTGGTTGGAGTAGGTCTCATTGAGAAGATGACACTTGAGAAAAGACTTAATAAAGTACGTCAGCCATGGGAAATTCTGGAGGAAGTCATTCCAGAGGCATGAGAAAGCCTTAAGGTGGAAAGCCTGGTATGTTCCTGGACTAGCAAGGAAACTAATGGATCAGAAGAGGCACGGAGTAAGAAGCAGAGGAGAGGGGCGCCTGGGTGGCTCAGTGGGTTAAGCCTCTGCCTTTGGCTCAGGTCATGGTCTCAGGGTCCTGGGATCGAGCCCTGCATTGGGCTCTCTGCTCAGCGGGGAGCCTGCTTCCTCCTCTCCCACTCCCTCTGCTTCTGTTCCCTCTCTCGCTGTCAAATAAATAAGTAAATAAAATCTAAAAAAAAAAAATTACTCTGCTATCTTGAGATAGGAGGCACAGGTAAGAGCAAAGGGAGAGGCTCCTATGAGCCTACGACATGGGAGAGATGGTGTCACATTCTGAAAGTAGAACCAAAAAGATGTCCTGAAGAATTGGAAGCAGAGTGTGAGATAAAGGAAGATGAGTCAAGGAGAATTTCAAGGTCTTAGTCTGGGACATTGAAGGAGAGGCATTCACACAAAACATATTTTCTGTAACTTAACTTCTTTTACTCGCAATATATTATGAATATCATTCTGTGTCAAGACATGTAGAACTACCTCACTTTTCACAATTTCCTAGTAGTCTATTGCATTTTACACTAGAATTTATTTAATTATATTATGATTGCTTTCTTTTTATTTTTCCCCTAAATTATCTTATAAAAGTTCCTAAAGTTTCAAAATTACTTTTTAAAAATCTGATCTTGTTACTTTTTTTGAACAGGTCAATGTAGTGCTCTAAACCTACATTTAAAGACCTAACAGTGAATCTTTCTGAAACCTGGTTAATTAGCAAAATGAGATATTCATAAATGTTCTTGCTATCGTATGATGTCTTTTAGGTTTTTTGTTATTAGAACCATGTGTTCATTGATTTTCTTTTGTATTACAATGTACTCCAGTTAGAAGTCTGGAGAGAAATTGACAATGAGTTGGAATAATCTTAATTCTATTTTTGGAGAAGTTCTGAACCCAGAAACTGAAACACAGAGGGCCCTCTAGAGAAAAAGGCTGTGACATAAGACAAGACCTAGAAGGGGAGTTCATGGTGATTCTTGTCTTATTTTTTACATAAATGCATCCTTAGCTTGGCTAAGGGCCATGAGTGTATGCTATTTATCACCTAGAGAGACAAAAAAAATTCTCATTTAAAAATTCTTTTATAAATCCTACTATTGATAGGAATGGTAGGATTTCCCATAAATTTATTTGTTCTCCTTTTAGTTGTTTTTATAATTATTCAAGAAAAAATATTTGTCTTTGTCACCTAAAAATAACTATGTATCTAGAAAAATTAATTAAAAATTTAAAAATTTAAAAAATTTTTAAAAAAATAAATAATGTAATTATTTATTTCCTTAGGAAAGAGAGAATAGTCTATGCAGCTGCTTGGAACTCTGCTCACTTTAGACCCAAAGCCACTATAATGCCAACTGGCTTGACTGGGCCTGTTATTAGAAGATGAACAGAAGAAGCCTTCTCCAAATATTGAGTAACTAAAGACAGAAGACCATATCCTGCAGGAATCGTTTGTACAAAGCTGCCATACAACCATAGAGATAACCCAAGGGTTATATGTTAGCACTAGAAGACTCTGAGCTTAAAAATAGAAAATATTTTAGTAAGAAAAATATTTAAATTTTTAAATTTAACCTCCAACATAGATAAAAGGACAAATTTAGCAGTAGATGGAATAAGAAACCTCTCTGAGAAAAGCACTAGACTCAGACTTCAAATTTAACTTTTTAAATTTCTTTATTTCTCACTAGAGAACTTTTTAAATTCATACTAGAGTGACTATATATCTTATCTATATATTTTACTAGAATGATTGTATATTTAATTTTTTTACTTTGACTAAATAATTATATATTATATAGTTAATTGTTTTAACTTTCTTGAGTAAGTGTATGTTGTAAATTATGGTTTCTGTATATACACTAAGGGAAATTAGCTAGCACAAGGTATTTTTGTTTGATTTCAGAAATATATAGAATCATATATGAAACTATTTGAAATCTAATCAATCAAATTTAAGGGAGGATTTCCATTTTGACTTTAGATAAAAAGTGTAGAATGGTTGCTTATTCCACAATACATAAAATGCTTGAGATGGAAGAAAATCAGATAAAATATGTTTCAAATATTTCTTTTTTTTTATTTAAAAAAATTTTTTTAAATTTATTTTCAACATAACAGTATTCATTGTTTTTGCACCACACCCAGTGCTCCATGCAATCCGTGCCCTCTACAATACCCACCACCTGGTGCCCCTAACCTCCCACCCCCTGCCCCTTCAAACACCTCAGATTGTTTTTCAGAGTCCATAGTCTCTCATGGTTCACCTCCCCTTCCAATTTCCCTCAACTCCTTTCTCCTCTTGTCCTCCATGCTATTTGTTATGCTCCACAAATAAGTGAAACCATATGATAATTGACTCTCTCTGCTTGACTTATTTCACTCAGCACAATCTCTTCCAGTCCTCTCCATGTTGCTACAAAAGTTGGGTATTCATCCTTTCTGATGGAGGCATAATACTCCATAGTGTATATGGACTACATCTTCCTTATCCATTCATCCGTTGAAGGACATCTTGGTTCTTTCCACAGTTTGGCGACCATGGCCATTGCTGCTATAAACATTGGGGTACAGATGGCCCTTCTTTTCACGACATCTGTATCTTTGGGGTAAATACCCAGTAGTGCAATTGCAGGGTCTATTTCAAATATTTCTTTTAAAGATTCTGTTGGCCAGAATATGTGACAAATAGATGGTAAGTTAAAAAAATTAAGCAATATACTTAAATGATATATTTGGGCAAAATATAACAACCTTCAACATGGAATTACATGTTGATAAATTTTTCTTGATTTATTTATTATAAAATTTATAAATGGAAGAGACTTATGGCAGAGTCAACTGTCTTTCCTAAAATGTACAATTTGAGTCTATTAGGCAGAATCAAATATTATCCCATAATCCAAGAAAGGAGGCGCTGGAGCCCACACACACAATAGATAATTCTCTGTGATCTATTCATATTAGGTTACAGGTAAACCATATATTACATACTGTATCTATACTATAAAGAGTATAGACTATGAAGTAAGATAGACCTTGATTCCAATTCCCTTTACCAACTTTTTTTTTCCCCCAGATTTTATTTAAATTCTAGTTAGTTAACATATAGTGTAATATTGGTTTCAGGAGTAGAATTTAGTTAATCATCACTTCTATGTAACACCTAGTATTGATCATAACAAGTGCCTTCTTTAATGCCCATCACCCATTTAACTCATCCCTCACCCACCTCCCCATTTACCAACGTTCTGAGCTCAGCTAAGTCCACTTCCCCTCTTAGAGCAAAGCTCCCTCCTATGTAAGGTTGAGGGGAGATATGTATTGTAAGTGCTGGGAGGATGTAGGTAAGAGGCCTTGCACATAGTCTTGTACAAAGATGCTCTATGAATAGTGGCAATTTGGGCCAGTGCTTTTGTTATTGAAAAACCTAATCATCACCTGAAAATTAAGTTAGGAAATCCATTCTCCGAGCAGATAAATATAATAAAGAGAAAACTTTGTTGTCCTGGTGGGAACATAAATGTTTTATTTTAAGAGAAAGAAATGATATCATGGAATTGGTAGAATGTGTATCTTTTCAAATAAACTAGATATAAGATTATTAAAGAGCAGTATCTAGGCAAAAGGAAGAGCATAGAAATAAGGATCACTTTTGGTTATATCTTTGGGTACAGTCTATGTGTACAGAAGAAAGTATGAAAGTCACTCTTCCAAGAATATGTGATTGTATACTTAGAAATGCATCAGAAAAATGACTGTAAGTTCTTAATAAATGTAACAGGTCTGCACTTAACTATAATATTGTAGTATTTTAATAAAATTATTTATTCAAGTGATAAAGTAACTAACTTCAAAGAAACACTATGTTGCTACCTGTTCCTCTGAGTTAAATATAAAAGTTTTGGTAGGTCACTTAAGGTGTAATGATAGAGCAAAGGACCATGCTTCTGGTGTGTTCCTGGACTGTTTTCAAATACTGGGATTTGAGTAGCATACATAAAGGAATTTAGAGTTGAAAATCAACAAAAAGACCCAATATCTATAAAAGTATTCATTTGTTCACTTGATCACTGTGCAATATGCCTCCCAACTTGACTGAAATTTGTGTCAATTTGGCAGATTGTACTCTCTTACATGCTCATGAACCCAAATTATTGCACAATCTAATAAAAATGTGATCTACCATTTCATTTCAGTTCTGCATTACATCTAACAAGTAATGCTCTGATGGGATATGGTCTTATTTACACCAAAAATAAACACATCAAGTCATAGAAATTTAGTAGTATGATCTTGAAGAATTCAAGTCATAGAAATTTAGTAGTATGATCTTGAAGAATTCATGGCCCTGTGGCTAAGACCCACTATGCTAGAGAGCAACAGATATTTTTAAGAATATGTTTGTTCATATATTAGATATTTTCAAATTAGAAAAGTGAACTTGAGAACTGAAGCAATTTCTTTATAATTGAGACCAACATTATTCAGTAAAAGGAATCAAAGTTTTTATGTATGACTTGGAATAACAAACTAGATAAGAAATAGAAATCAGGGGCACCTGGGTGGCTCAGTGGGTTAAAGCCTCTGCCTTCGGCTCAGGTGCTGATCCCAGGGTCCTGGGATCAAGCTCCACATAGGGCTCTCTGCTCAGCGGGGAGCCTGCTTCCCCCTCTCTCTCTGCCTGCCTCTCTGCCTGCTTGTGATCTCTGCCTCTCAAATAAATAAATAAAATCTTTTAAAAAAAAAGGAAATAGAAATCAGCTAAGTTAAAACATAAAAACGTATCAATTTTCTGCAAAGAAAACAGTAGGAAGAAATCTTCATTTGTTTTTACTATATTAACATCTGATAACATTGGTTTCATCTTCTACATAGTTATATTTGTCTTGAAAGTCATTCCTCCAAGAAATTAGAAAATAAGTCGTAAGTGAATAAATTCAAGTTTTGCTCACAAATAAGCCACAGATAGTGAGAAAATTTGGATTGAGGACTCAATTCAAAAGAAAAACAGAAGGAGCAAATTTCGGGGCACCTGGGTGAGTCAGTCCGTTAAGCTCTCTTAGTCTCTCCTAATTGCTCTTGATTTCAGCTCAGGTCATGATCTCAGGGTCATGAGACTGAGCTCCAACTCAGGCTCTGTGCAGGGTATGGAGCCTGCTTAAAATTCTCTCTCTCTCCGTCTCCTTTTCCTCTCCCCCTACCCCCATGCACACATACTCTTTCTTTCTCTAAAAAAAAAAGGGGGGGGGGACACCTGGGTTGCTCAGTGGGTTAAAGCCTCTGCCTTCAGCTCAGGTCATGATCTCAGGGTCCTGGGATTGAGCCCCACATCGGGCTCTCTGCTTGGTGGGGAGCCTGCCTCCTCCTCTCTCTCTGCCTGCTTCTCTGCCTACTTGTGATCTCTGTCTGTCAAATAAATAAAATATTTAAAAACAAAACAAAACAAAAAATAACAGAAGAAGCAAATTTCAGGCTAGCAAAGGTAGCCTGTGTACAGTGGGTAGCTTGTGAACAGGCAGTTACCAAAGAGTGCAGAGTTAGTCCTATTGAATTAAAGTGCTAAAATATAAGTTGAGGCTAATCTATATACATCATGCTCAATAGCTTTCCAAATTAACCAAATGATACACTTATACAAGAAAGGAAGGAAGTTAACATTTACTGCCTGTGTGTCATTTACTACGCACTGTAACAGACTTCTCATATTAGTAATGAAATGGATGATGATAATGGCAATGTGAATGCAGGCGAAAGTACTACTGAACAGGAAACACTTCGATCTTAAAAATCTGATATTATTGGGATGCCTGGGTGGCTCAGTTGGTTGGACGACTGCCTTCGGCTCAGGTCATGATCCTGGAGTCCCGGGATCGAGTCCCGCATCGGGCTCCTGGCTCCGCGGGGAGTCCGCTTCTCTCTCTGACCTTCTCGCTCATGCTCTCTCTCACTGTCTCTCTCTCAAATAAATAAAATAAAATCTTAAAAAAAAACATCTGATATTATTAAGAGGAATCAGAAGCAAGATCACTTTGTAGCTGAACCTCCCACAGCTTACTCCACTCTTTATACAAGGCTCTTAATTTACAAATTTTCCTGTTCTCTGCTCAGCTGGAAGCCTGCTTCTCCCTCTCCCACGCCCCCTGCTTGTGTTTCCTCTCTGGCTGTGTTTCTCTCTGTCAACTAAATAAATAAAGACTTAAAATATTTCCTGTTCTGGAAATCTAGGGTCTTCAACTCCACGACAGTCGCGGAATAAATACCGACTATTTCACAGTATCTACTTGATTGGTGTTCCATTGATGAAACGTCTGTACATTGAGCTGAATTTTTCTTTTTCCATCCAACCATTTGTCCTTGACTCAGGGACAGATACTTACTTGGCTTGCTCTGTAGAGGTCATTCAACCAAAGTGACCAATTATTTGGCCCAATACCATGAAAACGCGGAACATTCTAGATGACCATGAATCTTGGTATTTCAGGAGAGTCGCTCTGTCATTGGCAGCCTTGTCCTAGTATGGTTGGTTGTTGTTTTTTGAGGTTGTGACTTGCAATTCTATAACATCACTCTGGTTCCACGAAGAGTAATCATTTATGTGCTCTAATTCCCATCAATTTTCCCTAATTCTTTTCCCTTCATTCAGTACATAGGTATAAGCATAAAAACAACCTCTTGTCTTCCATTTTAAAGTTCTTAGCTCAAATCATGAACCTTACTTACATACTCAATCTGTTCCTTTCTATGCAGATGGGAGTAATAGCTTACAGAGAACTCTTCATGATGATGACAACACCAAATCTTTATTTATGAATTGAAAACCCTCCAGTGGCTTTTCAGGATAAATTCAAACCCCATATCACTATCCTCACAAGGGTCTAAGTGACCTGGCCCCTGTTTCTGACTTCATGTCACTGCCCCTCTCCTTCTCCAACATACTCCCAACCAATGGTCTTCTTTCATTTCTTTCAATATGTCAAGTCCACTTCTGCCTTAAATTATTTGTTCCAGCAAGAATATTCTTCCCAGGACTCTGATTCTTGTCATTCAGATCTCAGAGAGGTCTTCCTTGATCACTGAATACAAACGGGTTGTCTACCTCACATCACCACTTCAGGCTTCTGTGTACTAGAGTTTAAATTTCACCACAATAACCCTGGTGTCTACAATATTTTGAGCTCATAGAAGACACTGAATTAATGAATGAAAGAGGAATATATGTACAAATGAATATGACCTTAGTTATCATTTTTATTTAAACCAGACCAAGGAGAGTGTAAACAGGAATTATCTTTTAGATTATCAATTACAGTGAAGAATTTATATATATACACCTCTTAAACGTGTTTTAACGTGCTGTCTGGAGCCTACAGAGAAATTACCGAATCCCATCAATATGTTAAGGAAAATAAGGTAGATTGATAGAGAAACGTGTATTTTCTCAAAGGCTAAGGAAATCCCGACAGTCTGTACCCAAGGCTAAAGGTCTAGCTGTGAATGTGTTATTTAAGCCTCCCCTGGGAAACAAAAGTAATTGACCCTGACAAAGTTCATGCTGACCAAAAATGTTGGTTTATTTTGTATGTGTCGTCTTAAAAATCAGAAACAACAGACATGTTGCTTCTCACATCCCTATTATTTATTTGCCAAATAAGAACAAACTGCCACAAAACGACCAAGAATGTAACTTGACTTGAAATTTTATTTTTCACCAGTCCCAAGTTGGCTATGAAATCCTGGTGAAATAAAATGTCAGGGTGTGGTCCCTTTGCTGTTGATACACATTTTTTTTTTCTTTCTTTCTGCAAGAGTCAGCCAGCAAGAGGAAGAGAACTCAACTCAATGAGGAAACTTAGATATACTTCCCCACTTTGCTGATCAATCCTGTGGGGCCTGATAGTGAATTCTCAAAGGCTGGCTAGGGACCCTAGGATTTCTCTGGACATTTCTTCTGTGCTAAGTGTTTACAATCTGACCATGCCCTTGCTTCTGCTTCAGCGAGGGAGTGAACATTCGGTTGGAATAGTTAATCCAATCCAGACGTCACCATGATGGTGTCTCATCCCAAGGAGAGGCACCCTCCCATTCATTCCTTTGGTGGTTTCGCAATGGCAACCACATGGGGGAGGTGGGTTACAAAGCCTTTCTTTTCTGCCAAATACACTTGAATCAATTCCTTTACTATCTGTCTGGTGATTCAAATCTCTTAAGAATAAATTGGAGCTCAAAATCTTATCTCCTTTTCCCCCCAGAAGAGTAGTAAGTTTGATACCATTTAGGGTGAAGGGAACATAGTAAGTTTTTAAAAAGAAAAATCCTGTACGAATTAATTCATTTAGGAAGCTTCAAAATAAGTTTGAGTCCTCAAAATGCAGTAAGTCTAATTTTTGTTTACTGCTCAGAATCTGTCCAACAGAATGAGGATGCTCTCCGCTGACATTTGTTAATAATTTTGATGATCACAGAGTGGAGAAATGAGGTGTAGGGACAATTTATTCCTTGACAATATCAGGAGCGCAATTGGAATGACTCTTCATCCCTCTCAACACATTCAGTACAAGCAATGTTTTCGTAAAACACAATGCCAAGAAATTGCAGAAATCAAGGGGTAAGAGCAGAGAAGAAAGCAAGGATGAGGTGCAGATAAATTTAAGATCTTGTCTTTGGCTAACTGATATCAGTATAAGTGATCTTACATGATATACCTCTTTTTAGCAAAAATGTCTTCCCTGGCATGGAAGTAAATGTCTACAGAGGTAGTTGGAACTCCGGAAGAATGAAGGCCTCAAATCACAGGACAGAACATAGGGACGGGGCCAAGTTTATCGAAGGCAGAATATGGAACTACCAATTGATATTAGCAAATACTACCCCACAGATTATAGCTCTAATTTATTCTCATTAAAATGCTGTTAATATTTAAGAAATGTGATAGAAGCCTTATACTCTTACCTGCTATTGACAATTTAACTTCATCTGTATTACTCATATAGCAGAGTCCAGAGAAGTTAGAGTTCAGAGCTGGGAACTTGATGGGTGTCCGGGTCGGGGGGGCAGGGGTGAGGAGGGATGGGGGGATGGGGAAGTTAGGGGTAGATGTAACGGTCGCCTCTGGGAGAGCCAGATACATGAGCACAGTGGGACTCTGGAAGGAAACAGAAAGTATAAATTCAGAGAAAGGGAAGGAAGAGCATCCCTTAATTAAAAGAAGAAATAAACTAATTAGAAAAGATATTTTCAATTGAATAGACACACAAATGTCATCTCCTTTAATTTATGAAAACTTTTCCCACAACGCCTAGGCTTCTGGGGCCCAGGATTAAGGGGTGGAGGGAGAGCAAGGAGCACTGTATTCAGCATAAGAAAGATGATCTTGGGACGCCTGGGTGGCTCAGTTGGTTAAGCAGCTGCCTTCGGCTCAGGTCATGATCCCAGCGTCCTGGGATCGAGTCCCACATCGGGCTCCTTGCTTGGCAGGGAGCCTGCTTCTCCCTCTGCCTCTGCCTGCCATTCTGTCTGCCTGTGCTCGCTCGCTCTCCTCTCTCTCTGACAAATAAATAAAATCTTTAAAAAAAAAAAAAAGGAAAGATGATCTTTATCAGAAGATGGGAAACTTCAATTCAACTCATTTGAGCCCATTTTCTGGATCTGAGTCCCACCAGTGGCTTGTAACTATATAAATTGTCCTTGACAACTACTTTGTAACAGTTTTCCAGTTACAGAAGCACCATGGGCTAAGTCACAATGAATGAGTTGTCCCAACAGAGCCTGAAATAAGGTCTAGGGGACTTTCTTCTGATTACTGTAGATCCCATCCTATAATTGGGTAGGGAATGAAACATATCGGAGTGAAATTTTGGAGAATGTTCTGGAGAATGCCTGCCCAGCTTCCAGAGCCTTCTTTATGTTTCTTATGGGCTTTTTTTTTCTTTTTTTAAGATTTTATTTATTTATTTGATAGAGAGAGATCACAAGTAGGCAGAGAGGTAGGCAGAAAGAAAGGGGGGAGCAGGCTCCCCACTGAACAGAGAGCCCGATTTGGGGCTCGATCCCAGGACCCTGGGATCATGACCTGAGCCAAAGGCAGGGGTTTAACCCACTGAGACCTCCCAGGTGCCCCTATCATGGGCTTTTTATAACTAGAAGCAATCCTGTTTGCTGGTGCTCTCCCCCAAAAATCACTACTCCACAACTTCCCAAGCCAAACAGTGTCCCAGAGAGGCAGGGTGGAAACATAAGATTTAGGTTGGGAAAGCATATCAGAGCTTAAGATAACCAACTCTGCTGCACAAATGCAAAAATTGGGAGTAAAAGGATGACACACACTTGGAACAGCTGGGAAGAGATCCATGCCAGGACAAGACCCCGGTTTTGTGACCCTTGGTCCAATGTATGCTTCATTATAATACACAGATCTTCCTACTTTCATGCAAGTAGCACACATTGAAAATTTGGCTTGTCTGTGTTCTAGGAACGAGTATGGGGTTGCTGGTTCCATGTTATCTTCGTCATCTCATCTGTTACTCTTGCTGTCTCTTGGCTGTCTCCTGATAAAATGATTCGAGGCGTTCCAAAAAGAGGCTGTCCCCGAGGGCATGGGGCATCTTCTGCCTACATTTCCTCGGCTCTTATTGAGTGTCTTGTGACACAGACACGAGCATGGGACATAAAAGAATGCAGTACTAGGAGAAAGAACAGGACCACATGTAATGCGGCAGAATCTAAGCAAATACAGGAATCTTGAACAGGTTGTAAGGCTAGAACGTGGTGTACTGCCAACCTTCTTCTGGCTGTCATAGTTCTTTTGCTCTTGATTAAGTCTCTAAGACTAAGCAGAAAAAAGAAAGCCTCTCCAAGTGTTCTCTACAGCTCTAATTCAATCTGTCATTTTAAATCTTTTTTGACCGTTCAGTTATGCTCATAAGGTTAATTTCTTACTTCTGACCTAATGTTAAGCTAAGGGACTCAAGCTAAAGAAAACCAGCCATTTGCTGTGAAGAGGTACCAGTATGGAACCCTTGGGAGCAGATCAATGGATCATGCCATCCGAGCGCTCAAGAAAAGGTCTGCCTATAGCCCAGAAACTTCAGGCTTAGCATGGGGAGCAGAGAGTGAAGGCTGGGATGCCTTCCTCAAAGAGAAGCTATCTAAGCATCTAGAAATTTGGTTTTTAGGCAGGTCGGGGAAAGAGAAGTGGGTTTCTAAACTGATGGAACAATGTATATATAAAGGAACAGAAGTAGGAGTTAGTAGCCTTTGGGGATCAAGGTTGATCTTCTCTGTGACTAGAATACAGGGTTTGAGTAGAAAAGCAACAAGAGTTAAGCAAAAGCAGGTTTTCCAAGGGCTAATATCCTTATCTTCCCAGGGGGATGTACTCAGTGAGTGGAATTTGGGTAGTAGAGATGCTGATATTTGGGACAATAATAATTAAATGAAGCAAACCATACAAAGAACATGAAGCTATTCATTTGCCCTCAGAATAGCCTGCTATTTATTACCCCATTCTACAGATGAGAATACTGAGGCACAGGGAGGTAAAGAAACTTTTTTGAATCAAACCGGGCATCGTAGCTCTACAACCCACCACTATGGCAAAAAGCAAAGGACTTTACATGTAATAGAGCAGAGAACAGTAAACTATAGCCCATGGGCTAATTATGACCTCCTGCATTTCTTAATGGCCCATTAACTAAGAATTGATTTTATAATTTTTAACTATTTTTAAGCCAATAATTTCTGCCTGGACTTTTTCCATATTAAGGGAAAAAAGATTCAACTATGCATTAGAGGTCTTTGTTAACTGAAATCACCTTATTCTGTTTGAGGTAGGATGAAATAACACTATTCCCTTCTTTTCCTAACCAGCCCTTTCAAAGCAGCATAGATTTGCAAATGGCTTGATTTTTAGACAGGGATGAAAGAGAAAACTTTAGTTATCTAGTATGGAAAGAGTAGTTAGAAAGGAGAGGATGAAAAAAATGGCCTCAGATCGCTGTTGGGTTGGCCAACCTCCAGCTCAGAATGAAGTCCTCATTTTCCTGAAAAAGAGGGATTGCTCACACCCAATTACTTACACCTTGTAGGTAATCTCTTTTTTTTTCAGACATGAAATCAATCACTCAATGAAACCTTTGTTAAGTTAGGGGCATAAACTGTCCAACCTTGTGGCTGTTTGTGATTATAGCTGGCAAAATGAAAGATCGTTCAGTAGATATTAATAGTTAAAACGACAGAGGAAAAGAAAGAAGCAAGTTAATCTCTTTTAGGGCTTCCAAAATGAGGAAACCGGCTCATGAGGAAGTCCTTGGATCTCAATGGGGATGCCCAGTGCTCTGTTCTATTTGACCCTCAAAGCGCTACCTTCATCTGGAACAGGTGTTGATGAATGGAGGAGGAAAACCTGACACTGCCTGGTATTTCTCTGCTAGAGAGGAAATGAAATTTCCCTTAGTTTAGTTTCTTCTCCGATTTTCTTACCTTTTTTCCAGTAAGTTAGTGTACAGTACTGCTGAAAATATCTTCTGGAGAATAAAGGACATCTTCTTTCTAAAAACAGAACTTCCGGAATATTAGAATAATGGAAGTTGTGGCCTTCCCAGGTAGAAATTTAAAGTTGTAGGATTCTGGGAAATTTAAACTTGAAGGATTCTCTTGGCTTTTCCATCAAACCTGACGCTTTATGGACCCAACGAATATCACAAAGAGTTTCCTAAACATTTTGGCAAGCATGCTTCCAGAACAATAGTGAACAAACCACAGCCCATCAGCTAACAATGACCTTCTGCAAGATCCTATAAGGCCCATTAACCAAGACTGGACTCTGCCTTTTTGAACAATTGAAAAATTATCCAAAGAAAAATCATCAAAAATATCAAAATATTTCTATTGAAATTTCAGTGTGAATAAATGAAGCTTTCTTGGAACCCAGCTATACTTATTCACTTTCCTAGTATCTATGGCTTAGCTGCACTATAATGGCAAAGTTGACTCATCGCCACAGAGACCATATGACCTGTAAACCTGAAATATTTACTATCTAGTTTTTTACAGAAAAAAAGTCTGTCAATCTCTGGTCTAGAGTCTTAAGGAACTTAACTAAATGAGAAGGACATCTTCTTTTGCTGGAATGGCAGCCTAATAGAAATTGAGTATTTCTCAGAGGTGTTTGTGAAAATGCAATTGAGTCTATACATATGTAGGAGGAAAAAATAAAACCGCTCATTTCTAGTGAATATGATTGAAGCAAACTGAAAACCAGCTGAATAAATTTCCCAGATTTGGCACACTACACTAAGTCCAAATCAATTCACCTGTGAGCTGCCAAATCTCCACTAATTATTCTACTGAAAAATACGAAAACACTGTTTTTGTAGGTCAAAAATAATTAAATATCAGCTATTTCTTACGGCTCATGGGATTTCATAAGATGCTCTACAAAGAAAGGAGTCTGTTTTAATATCCATCTTCTTCACCAAGCTTTCTTTGTCAGGCTCTGCACTTGATTTTGCTTTATTTTCCAACCCTTGACAAATGGCTAATACGTGTTTGTTGACAGCCTTTTAATGAAATAGTAAATTAAGGTTTTCTCCTACACATTCTACGTTAGGAATAATTTCACAGAGAAAGGATGCTAGTACTTGAAACTTAAGGCGAGAAGTAAATTCTAAGGCATCCCTTTACCCTCGCCCTGTTGCTCTGGGTGGCACAGGTAGACTTGATGAGTTTGGCATGAGGGAATAGAATTTTAATTTCTGTCTTCATATTGTATAATTGGCAGCACATTTAATGCCAGAGCACTAGAAGTGTTGTAGACTCATACTACTATAATCAGATTTCCTTGTCTTTTCAGTGAAAGAACAAAAAAAAATTAAGAATCATGTTTGTGTATAGATATGTGCACACACACACACAGATGTTGTATGCGTGGATTCAAATCAATATCCTCTTTGTTAAGCCTTTTGAAAGAATCCCATAAAATAATGGCTATTCCAAAACTTGATCAGAACAACACAGCTTTCATGTAGAGTGAATATTTTCTCAATGCTTTGTAAATTTTCTTTTTGCTTTACCCTTTCACAGGTCTGCATACTCCATGAAGGCCAGGAACACACCTAACTTATTAATTAATCATGAATCCTGCAGGCTTAATATTTTCACTGAGGCATAAACATACATATGATGAATGAAAACAGAGAAAGAGAAAATCCAGCAGCTCAGATGACAAGAGCAACTTTGAATTTTAAACACAGGCCCAGATTTATCCAAGTCAATCAGACTCATACCTCATGAAGAGCCATAATCAGAAGAAATGAAGAAATGTTTCAAGAAAAATGCAACAAGGAAAAAAAAAATGCACCATGGGATGGGGGAAAATGGATTAAGGATGAATTTAACCTATAAAAAGCCCTACAATTCACAGAGGCTGGAGGTGGTTTTGCATTTCATCATGGAATAAGAATTTAAACTTTCCTTGGTAGCTTCATTTCTTACTTTTTAAACATAACTTTAACTGTTCCCTGTGAGTGCTCTAACAATGAGCACAGACTTGGTATTTCAGAATAGAAGAAATTTATCCTCTCACAACTGTGGAAACCAGAAGCCTGAAATCGGGATTTTGGCAGGTCTAAACTCCCTCCAGAGACCTTGGGGAAGAATCCATTCCTGGTCCCTTTTAGCTTCTGTTGGCTGTCAGCTTTCCTTGGCTTGTGGCTGCATCTCTTTCTGCTCCATGTTTATATCACCTTCTCCTCTGTAGATCTCTGATCCCCTCTATCTCTTTCTGAAAAAGACTCTAGTGATGGCCATTAGGGTTTGCTGGATAATCCAGCCAAAACACTTCCTCTCGGGATTCTTAACATAATCACATCTTTTGCCGCTCAAGGAAACATTCACTCTTCTTTCCATATCCGGTGATAGTCACAGATTCCAGGGATTAGGACATAAATGTGTCTCTGAAGGACCATTTTGACATCATACCAATGTATATCTTAAAGAACTGCTTTTAAATATTGTGAAAATAAATGGAAGTGAGGCCAAAATACCCTTTACCTTGATGCTCATTAAGATCATTTTAAATTAAGATAGATGATAGTCTTCTCCAAGAGAACTGCTTTTTAGAGCTGTAAACTCTTAACTGTAAACAGATAAGTATAGCGCTTGTGAATAAGCAGCCTCTATACATACATTACCAAAGGCATGTTTTCAAAAGGAAGGAAAATTAAATGAATTATCAAAGAAGTTCTGTTATTAATTTTTCAGTCGGTTTACTTTTTTACCCACAAGAAATATTCTCCAGTAAAAGACCTTTCATCTGATTAAAAACAGACTCTAATAAAAGTGGGTTAGGATCACAATGATAACCTATGTTCAAGAACATGAATAAAAAGTGTCCTTGAAAGGAAAGGCTCACATGTGTTCACATTTGATACCGGAAAATAACTGTATGATGTTGAGGGGTGATTACTACCAGCTGCAAGGTGTACACCACACAATAATATCTCATTCGTGCAACCACTTGGAAAATTTCTTTCTTGCGCTCTCTTTCACCCGCGAGTTGCATAAAATATGGCCAAATCTTTCCCCTCTTACCGAATACTGACCTTTTCAAATCCCTGTATATGAAACGAGAGACTTTGAATTTTGAAAGACCAGCAAGAAGAAACACAGAGTTTCCATGCTCTTCCCCAAGAGTAAGATTAGCGATACCATGCCATCGCACCCTTTCTTCATATTCTGTTGGGAAATGTTTTATATCGTTTTCCAGTGACATTGGCAGGCTTGGAATCTACGTGACCTGAAAAACATCACTGACACGCAAGACAAACTGTTCTGAACAAAAGGTGTTCAAATCTCAATAAAGCATCATTTATCCGTAAACTCTTACCACAAAAAATAATTTTAAGCATCATCTTGACCAAACTCCTGAATTTCAGGTATGGCAAATTCAGAATCATTTCTTCACTATAATTCTCTTGTAGAAAGTTTGGCGTCTTCCTAGACCTGTCTGACTCTATCCTAGCTAAACTAGGGTTCTGTAGGGGGATTTCTAGAGTGTTAGGTAAGAATCATGAGGAGAGGTCAGAGAACACTTGAGAAGCTCTTAATTAACAGGAACATATTTGGGGTTTTTTTCTATTTTAAATATTTAATACTCCAAAAAATATACCCAATATAAACAATATTATATATAAACAATATAAACAAATATACCCAATATACCCAATTTAAACAAGAAAAAAGAAGGAAAAATTACTTCTTTAATCTTAATAAGCAAGTTAAGAGAAGGAAGGGTGTGAGACGCTACCAACATGAACAGTAGAGCCTTTTCTTTTCTTTCTTTCTTTTTTTTTTTTTTTTTTACCTGATGCAACTAAATGTAAATTAAAGGAAAAGAACTTTGGGGAAAACACTTGTGTTCTAAAGCATGACCCAAGTAACTGTGGGACATTTTGTGCCTTGAAAGAAAGGTAAGAAACAAATAGCGCATGAATTAATAAAGTAGAAGGTGGTGATCTCTTTGTCTAAATATCTCTTCTCTCCCTCACTCAGGCTTGGTCTGCTGTCACTGTGAATACAAGGTCCTCTTTACAACATCTGTCTTAGCAGCCAACACACTTCATTGTAACTGGCTGCCATCCCCCACCATATGTGTGCCTCAATATAAACTCTGTGACAGGTTGTATTAGCTTATATTATTTAAATCATAGAATATAGCAATGGATATGATTTATCTTAAATAATAGACATTTGTTGAATGAAAGAACAGAAAAATGGTCTCTCATGAAGAGAGGAAATTGGACTCCTACACTCAAAAACACAGAGCTCTCTTGGTTGAGGGTATCATCTAAAGGCTGATATAAGTTCACTCCTTGTTCACAGTGGTCCACCCAGTCTCATGCCAACCATCAGGTACCTAATAATGAGAGAGCACTGGTTCTAGGCCAAGTGTATTACACTGGTCATTTCTCAAGCCATGTTTATCGCATCCGTTTTCTACTGTATGTGAGCAAGGTTTGCTGTCCAAGGTGTAAATATTCAATGGGAATAAAACTGGCATGGTACTTTTTTTTTTCTTTTCGGTTTGGCTCTTTCAAAAACTAATGGCCCATCCATGAGCATTTTTAACACACTCCATAGTCTTTTCCCGTGGTGTTGGGTCTTTACTTTTTGTTTTTTTTTCCTGGGGCTGGGGGTGGGGGTGGGCTGTCATGGGGGAACTGCCCTTTAAATTTTAAGTGACACGACAGAAAAACACAGAAAGGTGATGGGTTGCGTTGTGCTTTGTATCGAATGCCGTCTTTACCTCTCTTCCCTTGTCCTCCAGTACGATCAGCTGTGTATGAGATCTGGATCGCCTGTCACTGGGGCTGGTGACGGGCCCAATTGATTTGCTTTACATTTTCTTTTATTTTCCTTTTTTCCTTTCTCTGGAGGCATCACATGCTGCCACTTTTGTGGCAATGTTACCTCTAGAGCAGACGAGTATTACTATCTTAACTTCAGAAATTAGAGAATTATACTCAGACATGCGCCATGCATATGGCCGTTTCCAATTTTAAGCCTCCCTATGTATAGCTCTCAAGCTAACATTATTCCCTTTACACCACTCTGTCCTTTGTTTCCCCAAAGCTCCTCTTCCCCTAATAATGAAAAGGTTGATGAAAGCTGTTTTAATCTTATTTGAACATGGAATTCATACCACATCTTGAGGGTAATAGATGACAAGGGATTGCTGATCAATGGGCAGAACCACAAATGATCAGAGAGTAAGGACAGGGTGATTACCTGAGAGATGTCAGCAGAAACTGAGCAGCGGCTCCAAGTCCTGGTCCATTACTGAGGCTTTCTGAGGCAGCTTACCCTCAGAGAGGGCCTTGGTGCACTTCCTGGCAAAGCCAAGAATCCAATGTCCAAAAGTGCGAGGGAGCCAGAGTGCTTCCTGATACTCAGTCACTATGGGGACTAGAATGGAGAACCCATTAATGATGACCCATAAGAACTAAGAAAGGAAGGGCCTTCCAGAATATTCTACTCTGTATCAGATCACATGAAGCTTTGCCTAATTCTTGAGGAAGGGGAAGGGAATAATTCCCAGTAATAACAGAGACTGAAGTTTTGGGCAGATTGACATGATGAGAGCTCAGAGTAAAATCCAGTGTGATCAATCTTTAAATGTGTGTCATTTCTCACATTCCTGAGATTGCTGTCAAAAATTCATACCTGGTGTTTATTGGTGAGATCATTTGTCATTTTGATCATGTCCTTTAGGCTTCATTTCCTCTTTTTGCATGGGAGTGGGGGCATTGCTTTCTTAGTCCCTTCCTCAGTCCACATATTAAACATTGTCATTTACCATTGCTAAGACATTGATTTGTCCAGTTGGTTCCGTACCTAACGAACATTTACTGTCACCTGGGCTGAATAATTTTTAAGCATATAATCCTGTGTTCTATCCTCAGATATTCTGATTTATTCGTTTTTTCCAACCCAAAAACAATGGTAAAGAGAAGGATGCTGAAATCCATGATACAACATGGCTAAAACATGGGGCTGCCAGAATTCTGATTTCATTGCTCATTGGTTAATTTGATATGATCCACATGCGTGGAGACCTTTTGAAAGAAATTTTTAAAAGAGGCAACAAACAGATCAATGACTAATTCAGCCTTTAAGTATGACTAAAATCCAGTTTGTTGGCTTAATGGAATGGCTTAGGAACAAGATTATTCCATCAAAAGAAAATTATTTTCATAAAATGGAAATTGGCAATTTACCCATTGAAGTCTGGAAGAAACTCAAATGTCTACATTTCCACTGGGAATGAATTCTGACAGCCAGGGGTAGGGAGCACTGACAGAACAAAAGTAACCACCTGTTCCCCAACAGGCGAGGAAGAAGCCAGGTGGGTCACATCCCCCATAAAGGAAATTTGAACAGTCTCTTGGCTTCCTCTGGGATACAGAGGAGTAGGGAAGCTGGCAGCAGGGAGGTTGAAGAAAGGAAATCTGAGCAGGTTTCTTAGCTGTCTTCCATGTGGGGAAGGCAGGACGAATTAGAGAGACGGTGGAACAGGAAGACCAACAAGAAAAGCATATGCATTTAAGGCACATTTAAATGATTAGAATGCTGAGAAATATATAATAACTCCTCTGAAATTATAGGGGTGTTTAAACGGATATGAAACCAGGAGTTGCCTCAGTGAATTTAAATGTCTGGTAAAATGCTCTTCTAAGAACATTGCATTTGCAGAAAATAAACTTTTAAACATAGAGGACACACAAGAACAAAGAAATATGCTACTGAAAATCCAAACCCTGAAGCGCATAAAAACGAAAGCTTTAGCCTTTTTTGACATGTCTGATACCAACTAGGCAACAAAGAGTAATATTTATTTACATTTTCTCCTTTCTTTCTGGCTCTCTCCTGTGAAGTAAAAGAAGAAAATGAAATAGGCTAAAATAAACACTGAAGAGGGGAAAAAAAAAGTCTATGAACAGAATACTTGGGTCAATAATCATCATTTGAATAGTTGGAAATATCCTATCAACTTAGAGATTAACTTAAAAGGGGGTAGCAGATTTGATATGCAGCCATCATATGCCATGTTTTGTTCTAAGAGCTTTGCTTATACTATACTCCTCATTTCAACCAAGTGAGGTATTCTTATCCCCACTTTGCAAAATAAGAAACTGACAGGATGAAATAGTAGGTCACTTTTTCGGATATACAGCACTCCTCAGTGATAAGTTTGAGATTTGATGCTAGGCTCTACAGGCATCCTACAGCAATATGTTATGATCCAGCAGCACGAATGATCTAAAATAAAGCCAAGATTCTGAAAAAAGTTTTGAAAAAATAGAATGTTTCGAAGAAATTAAATACACATGTCACAAAATTCTGTCAAGACTCATTAGAGCCTATTGATTTATGTTAGGATAAAATATGAACAAATGGGTTTTCATTTCTAAACCAAGAGTCAATTAATAGTAGCAAATTAGTGGGGTGTTTTGAGGATTGTTGGGGAGAGACAAGGACACTGATAAAATAAAATAGAGTAATGGTAACCCAATTCTGGGTAAATTATCGCTTTACTTTCTCTTGGTTCCAAGTGACAGAAAAATTATTACCTTCACTTTAGGAAAGAGAACTTAATAATTTATGTCTTACCTGTTTGTGAACCTGGGACTCCAATGGCTCAAATATAAGACTAAGATTCAGTTTCTTGCCCTCATCTTTTACTTCCAGGCGTCTCCAATATCTCTGGAATCACATTTTTATTTTCCAATTTCGATAAAAGCTGGAAAAAAAAAAAAAAAACAAAGTATGCCTGTTGCTCCTTCCAGGACCCCCCAGATAGTCTCAATGATTGTTCTTAATTCTAGTTAGTTAGCCCCCTAGTCACAGATATGAAACAAACATAGCAGTCACAGAGAAAGGAAGCCTGTTGTGAGGCAGGATGGATTCTTACCTGAAATGTACGTGCTGAATTTGCAAGAGGGTTGGTTCCTTTAAAAACAACAACAACAACAACTCAGGGGGGACACCTGGGTGGCTCAAGTCAGTTAGGTGTCTGCCTTGGCTCAGGTCATGATCCCAGGGTCCTGGGATTGAGTCCTGCATCAGACTCCTTGCTCAGTGGGGAGCCTGCTTCTCCCTCTGCCTCCTGCTCCACCTGCTTGTGCTCTTCCTCTCTCTCTCAATCAAATAAATAACTAAAATCTTTAAAAAATAATAAAAATTAAAAAAAACCTTTGGGGGCCGCCTGGGTGGCTCAGTGGGTTAAGCCGCTGCCTTCGGCTCAGGTCATGGTCTCGGAGTCCTGGGATCGAGTCCCGCATCGGGCTCTCTGCTCAGCGGGGAGCCTGCTTCCTCCTCTCTCTCTCTCTCTGCCTGCCTCTCTGCCTGTTTGTGATCTCTGTCTGTCAAATAAATAAATAAAATCTTTAAAAAAAAAAAAAGCAACCTTTGGGTGTCACAAAAGGAGAAATAATTAATTGGGGCTGAGAAGGAAATTTTTAAAAATGAAAACAAATGAAGCCAGAAAAATCTATTTTAAAAATGCAAGCATAAGAACACAAAAGTCTAGCTAAGTTTCCATTATTATTTAGAGCTAACGACCTTCAAAAAATTCAATGCATGGAGTAGATATCCCTTCAAAACATGGCTTACCTTGAGTTTTCAAGATGTTTCATGTTCAAAAGATAGGAATAATATCAAACAGGAAAATAGCAATAGTATGAAATTAAATAGGTTAGCATCTATGTATTGTTGACTATGTGCGAGCCATTGGAGCATATTCCAACAGCTCTATAGAGAAGTATTATGACAAGCCCCACTTTATAGTGAAGATAAGATGAGGCCCAGAGCAATTTCCCAATGAGACTCAATTATTTACTCGCACAATTAACATGTAAGAGAATGGTGATTCAAATGCATACTCTATCACACACTTTGACAAAATACTCAATGTGAGAGCTCACCTTGGACTCTTTCAAATACAGTTTATTGCTACTTTTTGTGTTGATTTCCTTTGATTTTGACATGATTACTGAGCATCTACTATGTGCCAGGCGTTATAGTACACACTCGGGATACTTGGGTTTGCAAGCTATACTTACATTCAATTTTTGAGTTTATCTGTCATGTGTTCCTTATCCAAAGTTTAATATTTAGACAGTTTTATGAACTTTTCATTAAATATCTAATCCTAAATATCAAAATAATAACAAAACCACATTCTTATGACTGCTAAATGGAAAGAAGAGAATTAGTAGCAGTAACAAAGAATTCGTTTTCGTGCCAGATAAAATATTGGATGTCAAAATATGTTAACACTTCAAGTTGTTAAATATCCATCCATCAGTTACTCAATAGAGATTGGCAGGCATTTTTATGAGGCATTATTAAACAATTCTCCAAATTTCTACATTTGTGGTTAAGTGTCTACTCATACAATGTAGAAAACAAAGAGAGTAGAAATACTTCACAAAGATCTTTTATATGACTGAAGAGCACTGCAAGTTCTAATTAGTACAGTAATTTACATGTTTTCCTTTATCTTGGACTTGTGTGAAACTGATTTATAGTAATTCCTTTACATGTATTTGTTCCATTATTTTTAAAATAAGAAATCAGATAGACCAAAGGGAAATATTAACGTGTAAAGACAGAAGTGGGCAAAAATAATTTTCTGTGATTTAAGTATTTAATAAGTGTATGTATATATGGCAAATTTGGGATGGGGTGGGGAACACGAGGGAAGAAGGAAGGGAAAATCCATTGAGATTTATTTCACTTTAGCTTTCCTTTGACTTTCTTCTGTCCCTGAAGTCTAAGTGATGTTCTTACCAAGGACATTTTCTTTCAAAGTTGAATAACAATTTCATTATCATTTTCATGTTTCTGTTTTCATGCTGAAAACATCTTTGTTTCGTAATCAAACCTCTGTGGGTCTGGTGGCTCAAAAATGATTTCTTCTGCTTCATGGAAAGGTTTCAACTCCAGGTAAAACCTGTATCCTGGCTTTAACAGATTTACCAACCCTAGAGAAAGATAAATTGCTCCAGGCTTCCTAAGAGTAAATATTGAATGCATATAACACATCCATTCACCAAAGGGAATGCCGTGGGTAAGAATCTAGACTCCAGAGTCAAAATTCCTGAGTTCAACCCCACTGTGTTCATCTTTCAGTCAGCTCTGGCTGCTACAACAAAATTCCAGAGATTCAGTGGCTTATTAAAACCAGAAATTTATTTGTCACTGTTCTGGAGGCAGGAAGTCCAAGATTAGGATACCAACCAGCATGGGCAGATTCTCATGGAAGCCCTCTTCTCCTCTGTGGCAGACTGCCAACTTCTTATAGTATCTTCACATGGCAGAGAAAGTTTTTCTTATGGAAGCACTAATCTCATTCATGAGGGTTCTGCCCTACATTCTAATTACAACCCCAAAGCCCCACTTCTTAATACCATCTCACTGGGCATTAAGTTTTCAACATATGAATTTGAAGGGGACATAAACATTCCAACCAAAGCTGTTACTTAATATTTGGATGACCTTGGGGCGCCTGGGTGGCTCAGTGGGTTAAGCCGCTGCCTTCGGCTCAGGTCATGATCTCAGAGTCCTGGGATCGAGTCCCGCATCGGGCTCTTTGCTCAGCAGGGAGCCTGCTTCCTCCTGTCTCTCTGCCTGCCTCTCTGCCTGCTTGTGATCTCTCTCTGTCAAATAAATAAATAAAATCTTTAAAAAAAAATATTTGGATGACCTTGGGATTTCCTTAATATTTCCTAATCCTTAATACACTCATCTGTATGCCGACCTCATGGGTACCCTGTGCGTCAAATATTCCACTTAATGTATTGCCTACTACAGGAGAAATGTTAACAAATGTTATGTATTATTATGGCTGTTATTACTATCAATAACGATAAAATGGTTTTTTTAACAAGAAGATTTGGAGAAATTACATGAATCCACAAAGAATGGAGGATTTCCACAATGGAAAATAGATTGAGGAGGAGGAGGTATTGAACAAAAGAAAAAAAGAAATAAGAAATCTCAGCAGAGGCATGGTGGCTAGAAAAAAACCAATCCATTGAGGCTGGAATACAAAAACACTCATCCTTCTTGTGTTGGAAAGAAGGCTGGAATCACATTTTCCCCCTACCTTGGATTGGTTCTGGATGTGCTCAGGGAAGCCTTGGTTTCTTTCAATACATCACAGATACACAGCAGCCGCCGGCTTGGAAGAGGAATTGACCTACATTAAAATCCTGGTCTTGCTACTTACTTTTATGCAACCCAGAGGGCAAAAAAAATTTAATTTTTCTGAGTCTTGGTTTTTAACAAAATGGGAAAGATGCCATTTTGCAAAGTTTTGTTGTGATTAAAAACAACAAAAATCTTAATAGCATCAACTACTACACTTGAAAGAGTGCCAGGTTCTGGGCTAACATCTTTGCATCCCTATTTTATTTAGGCCCCTCAACTTTTCCAGGATAATGAGTGAAAAGTGGTTATCATACCAGGAATACCTGTGGATTTAGGGCTCCAAACAGAGACTGCCAAGAGAAGCCATTAATTGTAAGAAATAAGATGAACACCTTTGAATTTTTAATAGATTATAGAAAGTAGGGCTGAGGAAAAACTTAACTAGATTTATGAGCAAAGATACTCCAATTTATATCTAAATTATAATAATTTTGTCCTATATTCCTCATAGCATTGTTGTTAAAAGAAAGAAAAACACTACACTGTTGAAGACTCATCTTAAAATGTATAATAAGCCTATGAATCAAAACATCAGTTAAAGAAAAGAACAATAAAAAAGAGTAATGGTAAATATATAAATATATAAGTATTTAATACATAAATATTAAATATATAGATATTTATGTAAATAAAAATATTAAATACATAAACATGTAAATATTAAATACATAAATACATAAGTATTTAATCTAATGAAATTTTTTAAAATTAGCTAAACTTTTTTTTTTGGGGGGGTTTATGTGTTTATTTGAGAGGGGGAGAGAGAGAGCATAAACAGGGGGTAGGGACAGGAGAGGGAGAAGCAGACTCCCTGCTGAGCAGGACCCTCAGATCATGACCTGAGCTGAAGGCAGCCATTTAACCCATGGAGCTACCCAGGAGCCCCTAAAATTAGTCAATCATTTTGATGTAAAGCCAAGACATTTCTTTGAATACAGGTTCACTGATTTGAAATCTGTATCATTTCTCTTATGAAATCACACCACAATGCATTTGTGAGATTTCTACATTTGCTTTCAAGTTGGAGCAGAATCTGCTGAAAGATACTTGCAAAGCAACTCAAGTGCAGAGACATTATAGACTTACAGTTTGCCCTACACTTTTTCTTTTAATGGTTGTCTTGTCCTTCTATATGCTGCAGCATTTTTTAATGGTGTAGAACATCCATGCTTTGCAAAGCACAGAGTTTATTTTTCTTAGAAACAATCTCTTCTTCCACACTCATATTTAATTGGTTTTATTGATGTTTAATTAAATTACATAATGGTTCTAAAGGGTTGGCATAAACAAATTTGGGAGCCACCATGCTTGACAATTGGTAAACATTCAGCTCATCTGATAGGAGCAGGGGCGTGTAGACACCTAGACAAAATCCTCCTAGTCATGAGCTTTCAGAACACTGTGGGCTTCAGCCATATGACTGATTGAGTGAATGGATAGTATCATTTAGTCCAGCAGCTCTATAAGGAGATATTAATTAAAAACATGTCTACTTTTCATTAAAGTGTATAATGAGTTCTTTTATTAATTTGAGAGAAGACATATTTCCTTTGATCATTCTTCTATGACATAAATACACTTCAACATATTTCATTTTGTGCAAAGAAAAGAATTCCTAGGCAAATAAAAAATCAGTTAAGTCTTAGCAGCAAACATGAAGGAGCATCTATTCAAGATGAAGGCTCTTCCTCAAATGTTCTTTATAGTTCATCTCTCCTTTGCCCATTCACCTTATTTGTGTTCCATTGGTGGCATAACACAGCCAATTAGAGAGATGCTCTGATTTCTATACTTCTCTCCACTTTTCATTTATAATTTTCACTGTGATGTTGCTCAAGGGCTCACACACACACACACACACACACACACACACACACCCCAAAACAAAACAAGGTTAATTCCATTAAAATCAAAGGCCTGAGAGAGTGGTCTCAAATGAGTCTTCCCAGTTCCCATGCCATCAGATTGGGGTTAACCAGGTCATGAGGCTAGTCTACAGGCAGGTTTAAGAGGGAAAGGCATGCCAGGGTGCCACTAGACCCAGACATCTGGGGACACCCAGATCTGTTCTGTATTTATACTCATTTAAGATCCATTATGGTAAATCCTGAAATCTCTTTTATTTTCATCAGTGGAGAGATAATGTTTATTCTCTAGATGGATGAAAAAATCAAACACTAAGACAGAATTTCTGTTTCTGCCAATAAAGAATATGTGGAGGTACAGGGCAGGAAATATCTTAGTCCCTCAAAAACTGGGCTCCTGGGTGGCTCAGTCATTAAGCGTCTGTCTTCGGTTCAGGTCATGAGGTCATGATCCTGGGGTCCTGGGATCAAGTCCCACATCAGGCTCCCCGCTCAGCGGGAAACCTGCTTCTCCCTCTCCATCTCCCCTTGTTTATGCTCCCTCTGTGTCTCTCTCTGTCAAATAAATAAATAAAATCTTAAAAAAAAAGCGACAGAGTGTAATAACCCTAAAACTCAACATAAATATGTTATCATCCCGCCAAGAAATTTGGTTATCAGTATATTCTTATTTTCTTGCCATCCATGTAGAATTTTTTCATCAAACTGACAGTCAAATATTAGGATGATATGCCTTAGAACTACAATTCATAGGCAAAGAAAATGAGTAAGAATTCATAACACCCTAAAATTGCTTGTGGGTTGTTAAGTCCAAGCCTTTTGTTTTGCTGTAAATAAACTCTATTCATCTACCTTTTGTGGAATTGGCCAACTGGTTTGTCAGCTGTGGTTGGGTGCATTACTTCTTCAACCTAAGCCTGGTGAGAAATATTTTTATTTCCACCTCATACATGTCGTATGAACACATCCACTTGTCCTTAACTCTGCCTTTGCATTCAGCAGAAGGAAAAATAAAGCAAAAATACCATTGATCAAGCCCCAACCAAGGCTTTAGCACCAGGCTAAGCTTTTTATGGATAAAGTATTCTCTCTAGAATAAAGCAATTGGAGAGGTAAAAAGGAAAAGAATCTGAACAGTATGTAATTTAGAAATTAACTAATAAATGCTCACAACAAAAAGAGAAAATATTTTTTCAGTTTGAGACAACCAAGGCTTGAATTACAAAGCTCTCTGGGGACAGTAACTTTAGAGTGTCATAGGGAAGAAGTAAAAACGATGGCCAAGTAAAATAGAGATTTTTCAAGCATTAACAGATTAGATAACATACAAAAAAGATCTCAGTGCCCCTCTTCCTTCTCGCTTACTCTGTTATCAGGATTATGTTCCTCCTGTTCGGATTATGGTGTGGAAAGAAAAATGGACTGAAAGTCTGACTAAGACTTAGATATTAAAACCACTTACTATTTGTGTGATTTACTGTTCTGGTTGAAAGAGTGATGTCCCTATAAAGAAACCAGTTGCTAGGGAGTTGCTAAAATAAATCCAGAAGGAGGTTCTAATAGTTAATTCTAGTAGCTGCTTTCAACCAAGCAGGAAAAACAACAACAAAAAAACGACAACAACAACAAAAAAGAAAACGAACAAAAAAAGTTTGCTTGATTAAGAGACAGAATTCAATAAGTGAAAACAACCCAAAAGTTTATCAAGGAGAATGGATGAACAATTTATCATACAGTCACACAATGATGCATTCATTACTCAGCAATGAAAGGAACAAATACACAAAAGTTAAGATTTCAGAAACATTATATTGAGTAAGAGAAGTCAGACATAAAGAAGTATACATGAATTTGTTTCTATGAAGTCTAAGACAGACATAAATAATAGGGATAGAAATCAGAAGAGTAGCTTATGGTGAGGTAAGACTCGACAGAAAAGGGGCATGAGGAAACTTCTCAAGGTAAGGGGAATGCTCTATACTTTTCCATCAGTTTGTTTTCACTGTGCAACAAACCACGGCAAACCCTCATAGCCTGAAGCAAAATTTACTTTATTTAGCTCATGATTTTTTTCTGTCAGCTGTATGATTTTTGTCCTCTGGACAAGCTCAGCTGATCTTACACATCTTTCATACATACTGCTCTGTATGATTTGGATCCTGTAGGAAGGGCTCTTTCATGTGTCTGGTTGTTTGCCAGCTCCAAGCTAGGTTTCCTTGGTTCCCCTCCAGGTGTCCTCCTATCACCCAGCAGAATAGCTCAGGTTCATTCAGATGACCATCCTGAGATTCTAAGAGTTTGTAGCCATTCTTTCAATCTATTTCGATCTTCATTTAAATGTTATTTATATGAGTGTATACTCATTGTCCAAATGTACACTCAAAATCAGTGCATTTTCCTGTATATAAGATTTATCTTAAAGGATAAATCTTTCCTTTATCTTTCCTTTAAGATAAATCTTATATACATATATATGTGTGTGTATATATATATATATATTTCATATGAGGTAGAATTATCAATATATTACAATAGATGGCTTATCATTTAGCATTAGTTTTGTAATAAGAAATAGAAAAATCTGACAAATAGATTTAAACAATAAAGATTTTTTTTTAAATAAAAAGACCAATTATAGCTATAGGTGTTGTTTGATCCAGGCTGTAGTTCCACTGTTCTAAAATTACCTCTTCTTCATTATTCTTCTTATAGACTTTGTTTCCAGATTGACACTTTTTATTATAACAAAATATCTATAGCCATCTTAGGCCTTACATCCGCACACTGTCCAGAAAAAGATGCTGATTCTCTACCACAACCAACGAACCGAAGTCAAGGGACCATTGGACTTACTTATATCCTAACCTTAGAAACTGAAAGAAGCCTGGGTTACACACTTATCTATGAACCAATCATTTTAGTACAGAGGAGTGGACATATGCAAGGTCATGTTAATAAGAACCAACCCCTGAATATAGGAGCGGATTAATCCTGTCCTGATCCCGATCCTTGTGAGCCTATAAGGAACAGAGTAGATGCTGTGGAGGCAATCAAATTATACAAAGCAGATGAATTTGGGGGGAAATGATGAGTGAGGAAAAGTAATCTAAGTTGAGTAATCGAATAAAAAACTAACAAAAGATTTTCTGGAGTTGGCTAAAATTCTCAACCAGAAAGCCTTGCTGGATTTACTTTACTTTTAGTCCTAAGTAAAATGGCTTAATAGGGAAAAATATGGAAGACTGGCATGGCAGGAGCTGTTCTTTTCCTCTGGATCTTTCCATACCCCTTGCAGCTCCCTAGCTGAGGCAGTCTTTATCTCACGGCACCTGTCCTGCACCTGTTTGTTTCGCTGTTACCATAGAGCTGCTCTGAGGGGAGCATCTGGACTTTGGATTAGGCCCACTTGGGGACACTAACGTGGTTTACTCCCAACCTGTAGGTTTTACTACTACACATTTTTGCGCAGACTACTGCTGCAGCAGAATGATCCAGAGACCTCGAAAACCAGGATATGATTTTGGAAATCTGCCTCAGGGACAATGTTCTCCTCCCAAATCTTTATTTTTATCTTGTGGCTCTGTGTGAGGGAAAATATGAGGCAGGGGATGCTTTTGGACACCCCCGCGTTCTCCACGATATGTCTGAATCAGTCAAAAACCATCTCTTCTGTGTAATGTTCTCCACCTGAGAATTACAGATGACTGCAGAAGAAGAAATACACTTTGGCGGTCACCGGTATGCCAATGTCAGTGAGTTTAAGGGCTGTGGGTACGTGGGGTAGGAGGGTTGAGAAAGGATGGTGAGAGCATGAGGACACTGAGAAACCCTGAGTGTCTCCAGACAAGAGAATAACTAAGGGTGAAAATTCCTGAAAATAAAACACTAGTAGCCAACAGAAACGACATCTCCTTTATGATTGTGTCCTGTCTACACCTGGATTTAATCACAGCATTTTTCACAGAGCAGTTTGTGTAATGCAACACTGTCACATTATCTTAGGGAGGACAAAGAGACATCAAGGACTAGGGAAAGCTCTCCCAATACGGAGCTCTACATCCTGTCTTAGATGCCTACTCTGCCATTTGCTGCCAGTTTGGCTCCAGGCAAGTTATTTACCCCACTGTGAACCTCTACCTTCTCGTTTAAAAGCTAAGGATAATAGCATTTCTCTCACAGTGTGATTTTGAGAATGAAACTTCAAGGTACATGAGTAAACCAGTGTAAAGTTACTCTAGTATTAGTCACACTCAAGCAACCGTTGTCACAGTGGGTGGGGAGGAACTGAGTAAGAGGACAAAACCGAGGAAGAAGTTTTTTCCTTGCAACTACAGCCTTTGAAGGAGAGAAAAAATTTAATCTACTACTATAAGCATCTACTTTCATGTCCAGCAGCAGAGTAGACACAGTGACGCAAGAGACATAGTTCCCTTTTTTATGGGCTTCACAGAGTCACTGAGGAGATAAGACAGGTGCAAAAGGCACATGCCAAAAATAAACCCAAGAGCCAGTGTCAACTAAGCAATGTGGTTGGAACCATAATGGCTCAGAAGCAGCTTACGGAGGTCAGGTAGGACTTCATGGAGGAAATGAACTCATGCTGTTTCTGAAAGAATGGTTAGATACAGAAGAATGTTGTGGTCTGCCCTTGGGATCCCAGGAACCAGCTGAGCTGGGTCAAGGATGACCTGTTATCCACGGCAACAAATACTTTCTGGCCCTTCCTCCATGATATGCCCAAAGAGTACCTGGAAGCCTTAAAAAAAAAAAATGCAACCAGAGTAACAACTGAGGTGAGGTGACGTGTGAAAAAGCCAGCCAGACATGAATCACTGACTCCACATGAGCCTTGGGCTTTAAGGCCATACCTAATTCAGAACAAAATATATAGTCAGAGGATCCAAGGGAGGAACACCAGGCTACTCTCATCATTAAGAGCTGGAAGTCGTGGCCGTGGTTTAAGGTACTGAGGCGCAGGTCACCCAGGACAATGCTGACGATGCAAGGTGGTTCCAGAACTGTGGTCCTTCCCAGACTAGCTACTGCCCTAACCAGGACTTCCTCTAAGGTTGGAATTTCAAAGGACAGCTGCACCATAAACACAGAGTCTTTCTTTTCTTTTCTTTTCTTTTCTTTTTTTTTTCCCTCCTGAGAATAAAGAATTTGGAACTCTCTGGGTTTTAGTTTCCTCTTCAGTAACATGAAGAGGTTGAACTACAGTATCACCGTAAACACTTTTCCTCATTTTTTGCCCATACTGGAATTCTTCTCCATGTTCTTCTGAATGCTTTCTCCTCAGTTGACAGTTGGACATTATCAAGATTGTCCTTGATCAGTGAAAGTAAAATTTAGGGGGACAGTGAGAACAAATATTAGCAGAACACAATCTCATGCATAGGGCCTCTGTGGTGACCCTGAGGAAACTCTGAGGTCCCTGTAAAGATAAGATTTCAAGGAGATAAAGCTGTCTTCTGTAAACCAGGCCCCTGGCTAAAGTGATAGATCACCTTGAAAGTGTACATAAGAAACAAAGTAATGTGAGGATAAAATCAATATCATTAAACTGAATGGACCAAGGGACTCGGATCTTTGTAGTTCCTCACTTGGTGATATCTATCTTTTCTTTGCACAAAAGAGTCCATGTCTGCCAGGTGCTTTCAGCTCCTTAGAAGAAATGTGCTTAAATAAAATATGAGGTGTCACCTTGAGTGGTGAGCTTTGACCTCCAAATCCAGGGAGTATGGGTTTAAACTCAGGGAACTGGAAACTCATTTGTTTTGCTTCACAGCTCCTTCAGAGCCCTCTGATTTGCTGTTCAGCTTAATCGTGTAGATCTGGAGGTGAGTTTTATTTTTACCTATAATTCAACATTTGGTTCTCATGAAATGATGGTATTTGGCAATCTAACAGTTTTAAGGAAAAACAAACTACAACTTAACACGTGTTCAGTGGCTCTCCTGCTCTTGGCTTCCTTCTAGGAATTGCTGTGCTGTATTGGAAACCATTTCCGTTCCCAGCTAGTGCAACTCCACTCTTATCTGAGATCTAGATCTTAACAAACATCCTTACAGTAAACCAGACAGCCCGACGTTTGATACCATTAGTCTCTGACCTCTAAAGAACTTCCTCAGAAGGGACCCAGTTCGGAGACGTTAACAAAACTTGGTCATCCAGAGAAGTCCAGAGCCAAAAGAATAGGAGTAGCTTTTAACTTTGAAAGGGCAGAAAGTTTTCTCTATGGAGTAGGGTAGATTGAAATAGGGGGGTGGGAAAAGAGGATAAAAAAGGAAGGAACCTTTTGGGGCGCCTGGGTGGCTCAGTGGGTTAAAGCCTCTGCTTTTGGCTCAGGTCATGATCCCAGAGTCCTGGGATCGAGCCCCGCATCGGGCTCTCTGCTCGGCAGGGAGCCTGCTTCCTCCTCTCTCTGCCTGCCTCTCTGCCTACTTGTGATCTCTGTCTGTCAAATGAAATGAATAAAATCTTTAAAAAAAAAAAAAAGGAAGGAACCTTTTGAAAGTCATGCTATTATAGAGTAAATATGGATTGCCTGTCACCCACCAAACTCAGACTCAACATTTCACCATGTTCACTTCAAGGTCGTAATGGGCAGGGATTACTATTACAGTTTGGAACAGATAACTTCTTAAAAGTATCACCGACGCTCCTCAGTACTATAAAGCTTGTATAATGAGACTAAGCACAAAAAATTATCTGCACTATTAAATACTCAGTTATTTCACATAAGGACGACTCATTAGGAAAAAGTTCATACGTCCACACTGAACACATTGCAGGACAACCTTTTAATCAGAAAATTTGTTAGGCAGATGGGTGCCTGGGTGGCTCAGTTGGTGTCTGCCTTCAGCTCCATTCATGATCCCAGGGTCCTGGGATTCAGCCCACAAGGGGCTCTCTGCTCAGTGGGGAGCCTGCTTCTCCCTCTCCTTCCCGCTCATGCTTTCTCTGGCTATCTCTCTCTTTCAAATAAATAAATAAAATCTGTTAAAAAAAATTGTTAGGCAGAATATGATTTCTCTAGTGTATCTTCTGGTCAGAATGTACAAGTTAAAGATATTTTTCACATCTTGGCAATTAAAACTTACATATCTGCATGTGAAAATTTAGAAAGCAAAGGAAGCAGATGGACCAAATGAACTCATTGGTTCACTGTGAGGATCTTTTCTTTTTTTCCAAGTCAGATTGAGTAAGCAGATTTGAGATGCAGAGAATAGAATTACTGAAGCTAAAATCCCAGACAGAAGAATTGGGTGGTATCACTCCCCAAGGTAATCATCCCAACAGACACAAGCTGAGGATTGACTCAACCAATTAGTTATGTTGTTTGGGTGTTGGTTGTGTTGTTTGTCTTCCTTTCTGTTGCCAAAGGATGAAGGAACACCTGAAACCTGAACTATAAGTTCTGAGCAATGGTGAGAAAGCATTCACTTTTCCGTCACTTGTTCCAGGGAATTCCTTGGGGGAAATAATCATTTGTGTCAATAATCGAAATGTAATAACTTGCAGATAGGTTGATAAAATCACTGTTCTATGAGCTGCATCTCATACAGGTGTCAGGTATCCTGTCTGTCCAACCTAGGGCAGGAATTGGTCATTTAAAAAAAAATTTAATTTAAAAAAAATTTATTTATTTATTTGAGAGAGAGTATGTGTGAGAGAGAAAGTGAGCATGTGAGTATGAGTAGGGAGGGGCAAGGATCAAGGTAGTGATCCTTGAGATCACTACCTGAGTGGAAACCAAGAGTCAGATTTAACTGACTGAGCCACCCAGGTGCCACTGTCATTTTTAATTAGAAAAGCACTCTGAACAATGAGAGACTATGGACTCTGAAAAACAATCTGAAGGGTTTGAAGAGGTGGGGGGGTGGGAGGTTGGGGGAACCAGGTGGTGGGTATTAGAGAGGGCACGGGCTGCATGGAGCACTGGGTGTGGTACAAAAACAATGAATACTGTTATGCTGAAAATAAATTTTTAAAAATGATTAAAAAAAAGAAAAAAAAGAAAAAAGAAAAGAAAAGCACTCTAATTGTAAGAAAGAGGAAGACATCAGAATACTTTAGAAAAGTGCATTCATTGCAAGTCTCAAAAAGCCAAGTTAGCCATGGCCCCGGACTAAAAGCTGGCTTCTACAACGTCTCAGAAGAGCGGGAGGCACCAAGCCAATTCACACACTGACTACAAGAAGTAAGTATCCAGTAATATATGTCGGTCCTGTAGAACCTCAAAGAATATAAAAGGCATAATCCCAACTTTCAGGAAATGGATAACCTAACAGTGGGCCACATATGTTAACAATTAGTTCCTATAGCATGGCAAGGGCTATGTTACCAACTCGAAGAAAGGATTATTGGGCAGAAGGGAAGCAAGAATTAGTTCTGATCAAGAATTCAAATTCCAGGGCACCTGGGTGGCTCAGTTGGTTGGGCGACTGCCTTCGGCTCAGGTCATGATCCCAGAGTCCTGGGATCGAGTCCCACATCAGGCTCCCTGCTCCATGGGGAGTCTGCTTCTCCCTCTGACCTTCTCCTCTCTCATGCTCTCTCTCACTGTCTCTCTGTCAAATAAATATCAAAAAAAAAAAAAGAATTCAAATTCCAGGGGTGGCTCAGTGTTAAGTGTCTGCCTTTGGCTCAGGTCATGATCTCAAGGTCCTGAGATCCAGCCTTGTGTCAGGCTCCCTGACCAGTGGGGAGTCTGCTTGTCCCTCTCAATTTGCCCCTCCCCCAACTTGTGCTCCCTTGCACGCTCTCTCTCTCTCTCTCTCTCTCTCAGCTAAATAAATAAAATCTTTTTTAAAATGTTTTTTAATAAGTCTTGGAATAAACTATATGGCAATACTACCATCACTCTTGCTATGGGTATAAACTTGAGCCTCAATTTTCTCATCTGCAAAATAGGAACAGCATTTTGCTGGGGCTGTTGTGAGAGTCTGATCTAAAGCCAATACCTGGCCTATAAAATGTGTATTAAACCAACCATCTCAGAACCATGGGATAAGTGGAAAGTAATAGCGAAGGGTCACTAACCATTTTCGGCAGGAGCCTGCTTCGTCTCCCACTCCCCCTGCTTGTGCTCTCTCTCCGTCAAATAAATAAATAAAATATTTTTAAAAATTGAATTCAAATTCCAAAAAAAAAGAAAGAAAGAAAAGAAAATTCCTCAACAGATACATTCCCCACAGAGCTCTACTCCATCATTATAACTTACTTTCTTGGACTCTTAAAGATTTTTTTAAGACTTCAAAACTGTAAAGTACTATTTATTGAGAAGTTGCTACTTGTGAAAAAGCTAAGCCCGTTCACATAGGATCTATTTAAGGACTATGAAAGGAAAGCTTTATTATCCCCATGTTTACAGCTAAGACAAAACTCAGAGATGTTAAAACTGAAGTCACACAACTACTAAGAAACAGTATTCGATATAATTCCAGAACTACTTGTCCTTGGGTTCAAACTTTCTGTCCAACTGGATCTCATTCTTATTTAAATAAAAACCCACTCTCAATAAACTCAAACCAGCATGAAATGGAATAGGGCTGGGGGGTTAGGAGGACAAGAGAAAAAAAGACTTTAAAGGGGATCATGAGGGCACCTATGTAAAGTTTGTAACTTTCTTATTTTTCCAAGAGTGGCTCCTTGAGGGGGCTTTTAATGGGAAAGAAAGAAAGAAAGAAAGAAAGAAGAGAAGAAAAGGAAGAAAGAAAGAGCAAGGGAGGGAGGAAGGAAGGAAGAGAGAGAGAAAGGAAGAAAGAAAGAGAAAGAGAGAAAACTTCTATTATATATGTGTGTGTATAGTGTATACATACAGTGCTAGATACACAAATATTGAACAAAAAAGCTTTACTGAGCTTTCTTTTCTCACAGAACAAAATCAAGTCAAATACTGGAAAAGGGTTGTCTTCCTCCAGGCCACTTTCCCATAGATAGCACAAAAAAATGAACTCTTTTCACGATTCTCAGTTATGTAAGAGACAGATTTTGGACACAGCTGTCCCTAAAACCAATGAATCAATCAGAGCATCTCCTTGGAGGTACAGGGAATGACTGCTTTATGGGCAGCCAGACTGGGGGTCAGAGAGGGGCCGACGAGGAAAAATGAAGTGGTTCCCAGGGTCGGTATGTGAGTGGAGGGGGGATTCCTATATACATTAATAAATTAAACACATCCCATTAATATCATCTTCATCATTCACAAAATAAATTTAACAGCCTGGCTCCCTCCTCCCCTCTCTGCATGTCCTGAGTTACACAGTTGGGATTCCTTTTCACCTTTCAAACAAATGCAGTTAAATTCATCTTGGTCAAATCATTGTTTTAGGGAGGAGAGAATACAGCGGAAGCAGAGCGAAGTTACGTTTTAGACTTGTTGATTTTTATGTTTTCTCCTCTGAGGTAGGGGAGTGATACTCCCCCAAATGATCATTCGAGAGGATCTAAACTAAAAGCTGGAGAAATGAATGGCATGTAAACAGATCTTCAGCGATGGTAGCCATAGTAGTTGGCATTACTGCTTTTAAATATTTATTATCATGATTTTTAGAAACATTCCATAACGATTAGCCCCTGGCCTTGGGGTGAATCTAATACCTTCAGATGTAGATTACCTTTCCTTTTTGTTCTGGTTCCTATCCTTTGGTTTGAAAACCTGTTTCTTAAGATTTTTCTATTTAACATGGTCCTTTAAACACGGTCCAAATTATCTGCAAAATTTCCATTTTTGCCCATCGAGTCCTTCATATTTCATCTCCTAACAATCCTTTTAGCTTATAAAGTTGCCCTTGTGCCATTTTCCCTCCCCCACAACACCCCGGGTCTCCCCCTCTTTCCTTCTCAGTTTTCCCACGTTGCTTTCTGTGGTCCCATCAGCCCCTTTGACCACTGACAGCTAGCTAATCACTGCCCATTTCTTTGCTGACGGCAAACTGGCCTTTGGGGAACATTATGTCACGGTGACATTGAGTCCTTTAGATGTTCACAAGTCAATCTGGAAACTCAAATCCTAAATTGAAAACATATTTCAGCAGAAATGAGATGCAGATTTTCTGTATATGGAGAGCTTGTTGGAACAATCCGAGGTGGTACCATTGTAGAGAAAGGGGGAAACAGACAAAGGGAGGCCTGCTCGGAAAGGTCATGACCCAATTCTTCCTTTTGGAGGGTTTTCAATCAATTATTTCCTCTCCTTTTTAAGTCTTAGCTTTAGCCTCAACCATTTTGGGGTGGCATGATGAGGAAAGCTGATAGGATCTGAGAGTATGGCTCATGGAAGTATGGACAGAGAAGTCCACATTTTATTTTATTTTTTTTAATTTTTTTTCAAGATTTTATTTATTTATTTGACAGAGATAGAGACCACAAGTAGGCAGAGAGGCAGGCCGATGGGAGGGGGGCAGCGGGGGGCGGAAGCAGGCTCCCTGCTGAGCAGAGAGCCCGATGTGGAGCTCTATCCCAGGACCCTGAGATCATGACCTGAGCTGAAGGCAGAGGCTTTAACCCACTGAGCCACCCAGGCACCCCAGAGCAGTCCACATTTTACAAATGGAATACAGAACTCTTCCTCCATCTCCTGGCTCTAACCCACACACACGATGATCAGAAGCACTCACATCTTTTCTTGAGATGGCCCAACACTCCCCACGAGGATTTAGAAGAAACGCAAACCAGGGTTTCCTCTCCTATCCCCTTAGAATTAAGATTTATGGGACCCTTCCTCTGCGGGGAAGGTTAAAAGCTGGAATTAAAAGCTTCCCTCCTCAGACACGTTTCATTGTGAATCCCTCTACTTTTAAGGGCATTTGCTATTTTTCAGCTTCCCATTATCATAACGATTTGCAGAACAGGGAAAAAATGTAATTTATAAAAAATAAGAGAGATTTCAAATCAGTAATTAAAATAACAAGGAAAATGTTCATCTCCTCCACGGAACTTTATTCTTTCATTCACTAGAAATTATCGTCTCATATTGCACACAATTTTCCAGTGTTCACTGTATTGCCTACTGTAATTGTTATTAAAAACAGGGTTGTTGGGAGAATAATTACTCCTAGTAATAAAATCATGATAACTAGCAATTATCCAATGATTTCTATATTCCGGGAACTTTCTTTAATGTTCCTATTAGAGGAATGAGAACTGCAATTTTGAAAAGACTCTCTAACACTCAGTGGTTCGAGGCACCTGGGTGGCTCAGCGGGTTAAGCTGCTGCTTTCGGCTCAGGTCATGATCTCAGGGTCCTGGGATGGAGCCCCGCACTGGGCTCTCTGCTCAGCAGGGAGCCTGCTTCCCCCTCTCTCTCTCTGACTGCCTCTCCACCTACTTGTGATTTCTCTCTCTCTGTCAAATAAATAAATAAAAACCTCTAAAATAAATAAATAAATAAAATAAAATAAAATAAAATTCAGTGGTTCAAAAGAGAAAAGGACTTTCTTGCTCACTCACATGAGAGTCCAAGGTTCTCTTCCTCATGGTCACTCTGAGACTGAGGACGATAGCTGTGATGTCATCCTTAAGACAAAGCTTCGAAGTTTGCTAGAGCCAGCTTCATCTCCTTTGTTAGGAGGCAGAGATAAAGAGTAGGTTATAGAACTAAACTGTTTTTCTTAAGCACGTAAGGAGGAGTCCAGCTACAACTCTGCTACTGGAGAAAGAGAGAAAATGGATTTTGGTAAACTAGATTTGGGGTTTCAGATCTGTTTAGAAATAGCGTTTTATGGGGTATTATCTGACTCAGTCTTCAAGAATAACTTATGAAGAAGGATTAACAAACATATACACTTGCAAACACCCACCATAATGGCTGAAATATTGTAAGGATGTAATAAATTGAAGCTATTCTTTGTAGTTTCTGGTTGTTACTGCTATTTGCAAACATCTGATAGGCTGTGACTATATTTGATTTCCATTATATATTATGAGATGTTGTGTCTGAGATGGAACTCCAAGACTTTCATTGTTGTCATTAATCTTGCAAGTGGAAATGTTACGAATTTTTTTTTTAAGATTTTATTTATTTGACAGAGACATCTAGAGAGGAAACACAAGGAGGGGGAGTGGGAGAGGGAGAAGCAGGCTTTCCGCTGAGCAGAGAGCCTTGGGCTTGATCCCAGGACCCTGGGATCATGACCTGAGCTGAAGGCAGACACTTAACGACTGAGCCACCCAGGCACCCCAGAAATGTTACGAATTTAAAGTGGCAAATAGTTATCTGCTTTTCAAGATGCAGAAGGTTAAAGGCAGGCTATTTTCCCATTGAGGAGGCAGGAATCAAAACTTAAAAGACCCTTTCATTACCCAGTTGTAAAATTTTAAAATAAGGAAAAGAAAAATCTTCTATAATGAAGATATATCCCATAGCTTCAAACTGACTCCTGTAACAGTGAGACAGTTTTGGTGGTAGCTGAACTCTCTCTCTCTCTGCAGACTCTGTTTACCTCCAACTTAATTCTTCTCTATACACGGAATAACATAGCCTCATGCCGGAATGCATTGCTTATTTATAAAGATATGGCTACGTGTCTGTGTGATTCCCTTCCACCAGCTCTCTGCACGTGGCTTTCATGAACAGCAGTGCTCCTTATCCTAAGGAACATTGTTAGTGATTGGTCATGTGTGAATGAGTTCTCTCTATCCTATGTTACCTACACGTGAGATAGAAGACCTTAACCAAATAAGCTCATGTCTCAGGGCAGAATTAAGTGGCTGACAGCAGAAAAAAAGGACCTTAGGGCAGAAGTGACATCCTTTAAAGCACACAAAATAGCTCTGGGTTAAAAATGGTCCTAGATTTTTACAGTCTAAGTGGTAATGACATGATTCAGGACATTTTTCTCCTGACTTTACCTTTAACCCAAGAGTGAACTAGCGGGAAAAATGACTGAAAATAAATATTCAATGGCAAATAAAGACTAAGATAATGACTGAAATTTATGTAATAGCTTACCCTTCCCCCCACCAAAAGGTCCATATACTTAATGAATGTGATCAATTCATTACATCACTGCACTTCCCATGCACTAAGACTCCATCTTGTATGTTACAAGATAATCTTGTATGGGGTAATTTGCAAAAACGTGGATGGACAAGAGGCTGTTATGCTAAACAAAATAAGTCAGCCAGAGAAAGACAAATACCATATGATTTAAATCATATATAAAATTTAAGAAACAAAACAAATAAACAAAGATAAAAATAATAGAGAGAAAGAGATCAACCAAGCAATGGACTCTTAACTACAGATAACAAACTGATACCCCAGAGGAGGTGAGTGGGGGGGTGGCATGGAATCAGTGATGGGGATAAGAGGACATTTATTGTGATGAACACTGAGTCATGTACAGAATTGCCGAATCGCTATATTGTGCACAGGAAACTAATCTAATACTGTATGTTAACTATACTGGAATTAAAATTTAAAACTTAATTTAAAAATAGGGTAGAGCATAGACGCAGCCTTTGCTAGACAGGTGAGGCAGCGTTTTAAACAATAAAATAATAACAAACACATATACTAGTTACAACTTTTGCTAAGTCCTAGAAGGTTAATAAAAATGATAGTGCCATAAAGAATAATAGGAAGATCTACCTTAGAAAGGGTATGAGGGAAGTTCTATCAATTTAAACAATAAATGGAAAGAAAAAAAAAGTTTGGAGAGATTAAGTGACTGGCCCAAGGTCACACGGGCAGTTAGAGGCAGAATTAGATTCTAGACCCAAAACAAAAAGCAGAAAAATGGGAAAGAGAAGAGTCTTCATGTTTGCGTTTGATGATTTGAAAGCTGCAAGGCTTCTACTACTCTTAAAAGAGCCAGAAGAGAACTGTATCCTTTTGCTGTCTACAGTCTTAGACGGAGCAGACTTCGGAGCGTGCAACAGAAACAAGATCGTGCCTCTCAGTCTTTCAAGGAATAAGCAGCCGTCAGGCTTGTTGACAGAACGGGGCTCGTGGAATAGAAATCGATGGTGACAAATCCATGAGCTGCTGCCATTGGCTCTCCCCTCTCGCTGACATGCCACCAGCAGAAGCGTGGAGGAGATTTTCTCTCTTCAAGTGCAGCTGTTGCTCCTCTGCCCGCCCGCCTACAGCGCAGGCACATTCCTTTGAGAGACCGTTATCAGGGCTCCAGGACCCGCTGTGGCTCCCGAGATAAGGTGTCTCCATTGAATGATGTCCAGCCACTGCTATTAAAAAAAAAAAAAAAAGAAATCTCCAGTTGTATGATGGTTTTTTCTCCCTTCGATATTTAGTTATTTAGATATTTTTTATATTTTAAATTTATATATTTTTATATATTTTATTTATATAAGTATATTTATATAAATATATAAATATTAAGATATTTTTATATATTTTAAATTTAGTTATTTAGATATTTAGTTAATGAGTTAAGACATAGTGAGAGTAGAGAGAAAAATCTGAGTTTCACGCCCTGGCTTCAGTTCATGCTTCCTCCTTCCCAAACGGTCTCTGCATAAAGCACCCAACATAAATTCTACCTCTACCCCAAAGAGACTTCCAGTCCCTGACTGAAAGGACCTCCCTCTAGGGGCCCCTTGGTGGCTCCTGGGTGGCTCAGTCGGCTGAGCTGCTGATTTCTGCTCATGTCATGATCCCAGGGGTCCTGGGATCGAGTCCCGCATCAGGCTCCCTGCTCAGGGGGGAGTCTGCTTCTCCCTCTACCCCTCCCCCTCCACAGGTGCGCTTTCTCTCAGATAAATAAATAGAATCTTAAAGAAAGAGAAAAAATGTTTTATCTCATCCATCGTTTCTGCTCCTTAGCATGATACCATCAAGCACCTTGTGCAAAACAGAGTAAAAAGAAAAAAAAAAAAAAACAACAAAAACAAAAACCCTGCTAACATTAGTGGAACGCACACTTGTTGTTTCATGATTTTTACAGAGCTCATCCTCAGAGCAAATCTCGAAGCTAGAGATTATGAGGACCATAATAAAAGTGCTATTTACTGAGCATTTATTATCCGGGAGTACGGAGCACTTTCCTGGACTCCTCGCTTACCCGCACCAGGGCACAATCCTACCAAGTGCGTTTTCATTCTGTTCCCTTCCCAGACGAGGAAACTGAGAACCATCAAAGTTCACAAGTCCACTCCCGACCTCTTCATTAGGTCTTATGATGCCTTTTTTGCAAAAGAGAAAAAGGTCCCTCTAAGTGCGTGCATCCCAAGGGCATACGGTTTAGCAAGTGAATGATGTCTCTGTGCTAGTGAGAGAAATAAACCTCTTCTTCCCAGGGGAAGCTGCCCTTGCGCCAGGCCACTAGGCTTACGGAGCAAGGTAGAGGCTGGATTTCAGACACTCTTCACTTCCGGGCCTGACTCCCTGGGGTAGAGAAAAGCCTGCACAACCGTAGACAGCAGTGACCCAGACACACAGAGCTAAGAATTACCAGAGCGGGAACTTGAACTCGAGGCTGCGTGATTTGGAGTTTGTAATCTTATCAACAAGCAGCCATGCCTTTGGCTGTAGAGGATTTCCCTGTGCATGGATTTCCAACAGCAGAGGGCTGTTTCTCTGCAATCTAGAATGCTTGGAAGTCAAGAATCATGTCCAGTGAAACTCAGAACCCCATCATGTCACTTTGCACCCAAAACCAGTTCCAGATCCACCTGTCGCTGGATTACACTGAGAAGTTGTTAAGGGCAGGACAGCCAACCTCACCCTGCGGGTCCCCGGGGAGCCAGGGGACGAGCATGGAAGCAGCCGGTTTTCCCTCTCGCCCCATCCCCCACTGTTAACAGGGCCCATGCCCATTTGTCCTCAGTACTAGATATTGGCATTCCTGGCCTCAGCAGAGTCATCGGAAACACAGACCTTCATGTGAACTAATGTTCTCACAACATCATTAAATCAAACCTCCAGACAAGCGAATGCCCAGAGTTAATGAGTCAAAGCATGAAACAGATCCCAGATATCAGAGCCTCCTTCTTCTAGTTCATTATCCTTTCCAAGGCTTCAGATACTCCTACCCCTTGTCTCTCTTCTGCTTTCTCACCAGCCTTTATGTAGGGTTGTCCCTTTGGGGAGCAGAGGGGAGGATGGCCAGATTTAGTCCACTGAATAAACAGGCTGAGAAACCTGAGAGGCTTTTAAAAGCGCATCACAAACCTTTGCACCATAGACTTTGAGACTGGTTCATTCAGAAATTTAGAAATCCCCTGGCCCAAGCCCTGACATCCCCAGAGGAGAACACTGGGGGGGTGAAGGGCAGAGGAAAGTCACCACCTCTTCATTGCCTGTGTTCCTTGTGTCCTGTCAGTACTTTTCCCCCACCTGAAGTTAAATCCCAGGCAACATATTGTTCCATCTACATTCTTCTTACCTGTGGAGAAAACTTTTTCTTCCAGACCTTTAAAATTTTATTTTAGGCTTGATGTATCTACTCCGGTTTTTCTTTTCTTTCTTTTCTTCTTTTAACATTTTTATTTATTTGACAGAGATAGAGAGAGATCACAAGTAGGCAGAGACAGGCAGAGAGAGAGGGGAAGCAGGCTCCCCGCAGAGCAGAGAGCCTGATGTGTGGCTCGATCCCAGGACCCTGAGATCATGACCTGAGCCGAAGGCAGAGGCTTAACCCACTGAGCCACCCAGGCGCCCCTACTCTGGTTTTTCTCTTAGTAATATAATTAAGTAACAATTATTTTTTAAAAGACTTATTTATTTACTTATTTGAGAGAGAGAGAGCGAGAGAGCACGTGAGCAGCATGGGGGTGGGCAGCAGTGGAGGGAGAGGGAGAGAGAATCTGAAGCAGACTCCACGCTGAGTGGGAGCCCACTGTGGGGCTTGATCTCAAGACCCTGAGATCATGACCTGAGCGCAAATCAAGGTTCAATGTTAACTGACTCTGCTACCCAGGCACTCCAACAACAATCATTTTTTAAAACAAAACAAAAAAAAAATTTTTTTTTAAGATTTTATTTATTTATTTGACAGAGAGTGCACAAGCAGGGGTAGGGGTAGGCAGAGGGAGAGGGAGAGGGAGAAGCAGGATCCCCATGGAGCAGGAAGCCTGATGTGGGGCTCCATCCCAGGACCCTGGGATCCTGACCCGAGCCACCAAGGCTCCCCTAAAAACAAAATTTTTAAAATAGCAGACATATCCTGGGACTGAGATCTAAAGGTTTTTGCTTTGGGGTTTTGTTGTTGTTCTTTGGAGAAGAGGAGACAGCCGCCCCCCCCCCCCCCTTTTAAATATATCTTCTCCAGGCCTGTGACAACTCGGGCTGCCCTTGGGACCTGGGTGTCTCAGTGCAGGGGTGCAAACAGGCTCATCGGTGTGCTTTGGGGTTCAGTGTTTGCAGACAGGAAACTTGTCTGCGTTGTTTGCACCCGGGCTCTCCTCCCTCTCCCCAGCCCAGCAGCAGGCTCCGCTTCAGTCCCAAGTGACTCAGCAGCTTTCCTAGCCAGGCCCGGCCGAAACACTGCCCACTTGGCAAAGAGAGGGGGTGTTCCCCGATTGCTCAGGGACCTGGCAGTGCTGAAAGGAACAGCGCTGGTCCCCTCCCTTGCTGCCTGGGGAGCAAGGCACGGAGCGTGGCAACCTGTGGGCGCGTCCTTCCAGGCTGCAGGCGGAGCACCCCCACCCGAGCCCTTCACCCCATCACGCCCTCCCACAAAACACAACAACATGAAACGCGAAGGGCAGCTTTGGCTGAGCAGTCGGCTTTCCCCGGGGGGATTCGGGCTAACAATCCATCACAAACAAGGCAGTGTGCGCACGGTACACGGGGATCCCTTCATCCCTCCCCCTTAGCTACCCCCCCTCGCCCCCCCCCCCCCCCGCAATGACGCAGGCACAGCTGATGTCGGGTGGACACAGCAGCTGTGAGAGGCCACACAGCAGCACGCTGGGGTCTGGGTGGGGTGGCAGGTGGGTCCCGGGTTGGAAGGACCCCAGGGATCCCAGATGCAAACATCATTCCCAGGGAGGGATACTCCTTGCTAGCTCATTTATTCAATCCGCACACACTGGCCAGGCCCAGGGCTGGGCGCTAGAGAAATCGTGACTCTAAAGGCTGGGAGAAGGTGGTAAAGCTTGTTATGAAATGTACAGGCCAGGGTGTCTCTCCTCAGAGAGCCCACAGTCTGGCTGGAAAAAAAAAAAAAAAAAGAGAGAGAGAGAGAAGGATGATGGCTGGCAAGGGGATGAGTTCTTTGAAATGCCTTCTCTTTTGCTTCTGGTTTTTACACTTGATCTTAGCCAAAAGGCAGAGAAGCGATTTGCTTCTGATTTTTAAAAAGCACTGCACTCTCGTCCTTCAGCAACAGGACACGTGGGGATTTGCTCAAGTGTGCCTTTTACCTGGATATCTTTCCCCACTCTCTCCACATGGATAATTAGAAATTAACCTTCCAGAGTCAGCTTAGCCTTGTCCTTAACCGAGCAGTCTTCTTGCTGGGATGGAGAAGGTGCGACTCCTTCGTGTTTCTTGTTCCCATCTGTGTCCTAGCGCATGTACATCATTTATGAAATCTTTTTTTTTTTTTTTAAGATTTTATATTTAAGAGAGAGAGAGAGAGAGAGCACAGGCAGGGGGGAGCTGCAGGCTGAGCAGGCAGAAGGAGAAACAGACTCCCCTCTGAGCAGGGAACCTGGACTTGATCCCAGGACCCCAGGATCATGACCTGAGCAGAACGCGCCGTTTAACCCCCTGAGCCCCCCAGGTATCCCGTGAGGTGTATTGTCTCATTTCTCCTTTTGTTCTATCAGTTTCTCTTAGGATTTAGGCTATATCATTATGTGCATGAAATTTTGGAATTATTCTATCCTTCTATTCAAGAAGCTTCTTTATCATCGTGAAATATCTCTATTGCCAATACTCATGCGTGCTATACAGTCTACTTTGTTGACATCAATATAGCTAGTCTAATTTTATTTTTATTAATTTTTGCATTTGTTTCTTATCCTTTTACTTTCAACTTTTCTGGGTTCCTGTATTTAAGTTGTGTCTCTGAGAAGCAGGATTGAACTTTTTTAAAAGTCTGTTTTAGGGACTTTTAAGGTGGCTCAGTGGGTTAAAGCCTCTGCCTTCAGCTCAGGTCATGATCTCAGGGTCCTGGGATTGAGCCCTGCATGGGGCTCTCTGCTCAGCGGGGAGCCTGCTTCCCCCTTTCTGCCTGCCTCTCTGCCTACTTGTGATCTCTGTCTGTCAAATAAATAAATAAAACCTTTAAAAAAATAAAAATCCATTTATTACCTTTGTTTTGTAAAAGACAAACTTCATTTTTATTTAATATAGTTGCTGACATATGACTTAAATCTGACATCATTCTCCTTGTTTTCTATTGGTCTCATTGGTTCTCTGCTCTTTTTTGTCCTTTTACTTGACTTTCTTTCTTTCTTTTTTTTTTAAGATTTTATTTATTTATTTACCAGTCTCATTCCTACTTCCTGCCTCTATGCTCATTTTATCATTTATTGTAGTTCTGTATATATGGCAGTCCTCACAGGTCAGACATATTATCTTAAATGTCAATTTTTTAAAAAATTTAAAACTCCACACATTTACCCTTTTTGTACTGACACTACAGAGCTTCCCTTTAAATTTTATGTAGCAAGATCTAATGATAATCAGTATGTCTACCTTCCTCTACAGAAATGCAAGAAGGTTAGGATGCTTTAACTCTGCTCTGCCTCACTTGTCTCCTGCATTATTGTTAGCCAATGACTTATACCTTGAGGTTGGGTACACCACAATTAAGCATCAATATTTTTTATTATCAACCATCGTCCGTATTTATTTAGGTTGACACATATGTTTACAAGTTATTTGCTTACCATTCCTTCAGTCACTTCCCCTCTCCCTCTGTTCAGCTTTCTTCTGACGTGCTTCCTTCAGCAGTTCTTCCAGGATTTAGAGGTCCAAACTGTTTGGATTCATAGAATTAAAAATGTCTCAGTTTCCCCCTCAAATGTAAAGGATGCTTTAGCTAGGTATAGAACCATAGGTTGTCTTGTTTCTACCAATATTTTGAAAATTGTATTCCATTCTCCCATTGCCTTTTGATGTCTACCTTTTCTCCCTTGAAGACACTCTGTCTTTGCTTTCTGGTTGCTTTCAGGATCTCTGTGTAGTGTTCCATTGTTTTATCAAGAAATTTATTTGTATGTACTTTCTGAAGCTGAGCTTTCTGAAGCTGAGCTCTCAAAGTTCTAGGAAACTCTGGGCCATCATCTTTTCAAACATTTCTTCCCCACACATTAACATGCCTCTGCTGCTCCCCAAACTCTCTCTCTGTGTGCTCATCCTCAGTAACATATGCATACACGCACAGACACACACAACCTTCTCATTCTGTCTTCCAAAGTTCTGACCTTCACTCTCGTATTTTCCACCCCATTAGCTCTCTTTGTCATTCCTGAGAAATTGTCCTCCCATTTCTATCTGTTGATTTACCAGTTCTCTTTTTAGCAGTTTGTGTTCTGCTGTTCAATTTATCTAAAATAATGATAATTAACTGCTTGAAATAGAGAATCCAAAAGAAAAAAAAAAGGCCAATAGCTTATTGTCTCTCTCATTAAAAAAGTATCCAGAAAGATGCTTTCTTGTGCTGTTACGGCAGTTCTGTGAGGTCACAGTAATCTTAGCATTTGGCTTCCATTCATAAAGTCACAGCACAGGGACACCTGGGTGGCTCAGTCAGTTAAGCATCTAACTCTTGGTTTTAGCTCAAGTCCCGAATTCAGGGTTTTGAGATTAAACTCCCCATTGGGCTCTGTGCTCAGCGAGGAGTCTGCATAAGACTCTCTCTGTCCCTCCTCCCCCACCTTTTCTCTCTCTCAAATAAAATAAATAGATCTTTTTAAAAAATAAAATAAAGTCACAGCATGGTTCCTGGAAACTTAGCCAATAAGCTCTGCTCATATTTCACTGGCCAAAATTTAGTAACAAAGCTAGACTTACATGGGAGGCTAAGAATGTTTTTGCTTTTTATTGTTGTTGTTGTTGTTTATTTGTTTGTTTGTTTACAAGTAGGAACATTCGCCAGAATTCTATTAGAAAGAAGAGAGAATGAAAGGAGGAGGTGTGTGAAATTATGTCTCTGTCACACTATTAATTAAACATTTATGTCAACTATCTTTTTCCTTCTAGATAGCTCACTTGACTCTGAAGAACTGCCCAATTTTTCTGGGTCTCTCTCTCTCTTTTTTTTTTTTTTTTAATTTTCCCTTTTGCATTTTCAGTTATTTAAATACATTGCTTTTGTCATCTCTAGTTGGAATTCTCTTTCTCTCTCTCTCTCTTTTACTTTATTTTATTTATTTATTTATTTATTTATTAAGATTTTATTTATTTATTTGACAGAGAGAGATCACAAGTAGATGGAGAGGCAGGCAGAGAGAGAGAGGGAAGCAGGATCTCTGCCGAGCAGAGAACCTGATGCGGGACTCGATCCCAGGACCCTGAGATCATGACCTGAGCCGAAGGCAGCGGCTTAACCCACTGAGCCACCCAGGCGCCCGACTTTATTTTATTTTTAAGTAGGCTCCATGACTGGCACTGAGATCAAGAGTCAGACACTTGGGCACCTGGGTGGCTCAGTTGGTTAAGTGTCTGCTTTTGGATCCGGTCATGATCCCAGAGTCCCAGGATCGAGTGCTGCTCAGTGGGGAATCTGTTTATCTCTCTCCCTCTGCTCCTTCCCCTCATCCTTCTCTCTTTAATTCACTCTCTCTCTCACAAACAAATAAAATCTTAAAAAAAAAAAAAAAGAGTCAGACACTTAACCAACTGAACCACCCAGCTGTCCCTTAGTCAGAATTCTATATCTGACGTTCTTACATTGGAGTGTGGCCTAATTCTGGATCTGCTGATTCTATCCTGGTTGTTTGTTTCTTAACATGTTTTGAAATTTTAGATTGTAAGCCCATTATCCTCAGAGTTTAATCTGTGGAGATTTTCAAAATAGGATGAATGCAAGTCTTTCTATAGTGATTTTGCATTTTCTTCAACAGTGGTAGAAACAAATGCTTTTAATATCAAAACTCAGGAAGAATTAGCCTGCAGTGTAAATTCTCAGTATAAACTGTTTTTCCCCTATCTACAGCCCAGTTGGGAGAGAGATTTCCTTGCTATTAACCTGATAGGTAGAGTTTTCTACTATTTCATTCTTTTACTTTGGGTGTATAACTTCCCAGATTCTGGACCCAAATGAGAGATGTCAGTCCCAATTCCCCGTGAGACACATGTTCTAAGTTTTCTTTCTTGTCCCTTGTTAGATATCAAAAAGTAGTTATCCTATACATTCATTATGGCAAGCATTTCATAATGCATATAATTGTTAAATCACTCTGCTGTATACTAGAAGCTAATATTTTATATTAATGGTACATAAACTTCGATTAAAACAAACAACTAGTTACCCTCATCATTCTAACCTCCAGGGAAGTCTTAGTAGATGTCTATATACCCAACAACCTGGCTTTTAGTTATGATTTGTTTTTAAGCCTTGGGGTTGTAGTTTACAGTCTTGTGCTTTCAAAAGGAATGTATTTGGGGCACTTGGCTGGCTCGGTGGGTGGAGAATGCAACTCTTCATCTCAGTGTTGTGAGTTTGAGACCCAAGTTTGGTGTAGACATTACTTTAAAAAAAAATGTACGTTATATTTTATCCATCACTTATAGGATTTTTTATTAGAACGTGTTTTTAGTAATTTTGTCTGTCATAATTCTTTAACTAGAACTCAAAGTCAAGCGTTCCTTTTAAGATGATGGATTGCCTATGTTGAGCTTTTGAAATTTTGAAATTCATGCCATAAACATCTAAGACCCTATAAAAGAAATTGTTTGTCCTGATTGAAATGGGACCACCCAGACAGAGCCTTAAGTTCTCAGGATAGTTCTTGGTCTCCAAAGGGCACCATCCAGTTAGGCCAGTCATCTGCTAGGCTATAGTCCATTCTTGCCACAGGCTATATTTCTTTTCCCCATTTTCTCTACTTCTTGGGCCAACATCTGATTGCAAAGTTGGATTGCATTTCTACTTTGGTTCTAAAGCCCACACTACTCTTAGGAATTTAAGGAGATGGTAACAGGACATGTCTTTTTCTCTCTCTGTAGTCCAACCTTGACATTTCACTCAAGAGAATCCTGCCTCAGTTCTTCTCTCTGACATTCATGAAACCATGAACTTGCAGGACTAGTGTTCAAATCCAGGTGGGCCCCTCTCCAGAAACTAAATTCTTATCAATCACAGTACACTTTCTTGTTCTCCTTTTTTGACTTTTTAAATCATGCACACCCTTGTTCCCCTCCTACTGTTCCTCAGTTTTCTTCCTTTGGCTTCAAGTACTAACTTTCAATAAGACCAGAAGGTGAAGATTCTCTAAATGACTTGTGAAGGTATGTCACCAGATTTCAAAGTCACCAGTGTTTCATGATGTATTTTTTTTTCCCCCTGTGGTTTCTTACCAAATGATAGAGTATCACTTTTGCGTTAAAAGCTCTTGAAAAACTTCTTGGCAGGATTCAATTCGAAGCAAAATGTTCCAATTAACTTACAAACACCAAGAAGTACTCCATTTATAATGGAAATGATGAGCTCATCACTGGATTTTGCTCAATGAATAAAGGACCCCAAGCAATCCTACTTTTTAAAGCCTGTAAACCATTTTGGTTTTATAACCATTAATCTCATCTTTTTCAGTTTCTCTCTTGCTACAGAACAGCCTCTAAAAAGTTACTCTTCGAGCCAAGGTGGAGGAAACTTTTTGACAACATGTCCCATTCAGGAGATAAAAGAACCGTGAGTCTTGAAAGGAAAAACTTATTTAACCTACCCTCATCAGTTTCAAGAGGAGAAAGGAGAGAAGGTCAGAGAATGAAGTCACTTGCCCAGGACTGCATGACAACCACGTGGCAGGGCTGCCTGCAAGATCCAGACGCCAGGTGGCTTGAGCCCAATCCAGTGTTCTTGACAAGTCACCATATTTTTTAAGCCGATTGTATGTGGTAGGTGTTTTGGCCTCTGTTAAAAAGCTTTTGTGTAATCTGTGCGATGTTTCTGCTTGAGTGAAGGAGTGATTCGAAGAATAGCTCTAGGAAAGCAGTGACACTACGTATCCATTGCATCATACTTATACCTTATTTCTAATCGGGTCTCATGTGTTTATCTAGTTTCTCATTTGGAAAGAACTACTCCACAAACTCAGCACACATGCAGTCACAGTTCTTTGAATTTTTTATGTAATAATATAAAAACATGCATATTTTGTTCTTGTGGTTGGGTGTTTTGTTTTGTTTTGTTTTGGCAGGAAGCAGTTCAAGATCTTCCTCTTGAGGTTCTACTTGGATTTCCCAAAGAACTCTAGGGAATTGTATGATTCAAAGGAAGGCATCAGGCAGGTTTCTACACTCATACAGAGCCAGAGATATCATCCCACCAGCCCTCAACTGCTAACGATTCTCCATATGATATGAAGTTGAGGTTGAAAAGTTGTTAGTCACGTAGAGAGAGCGTCACCTGCTGACCCAGGTTCCTGAGCCGACCGTTGTGGTCTTTATGGAATGATGCCATTTCTTAAATTCCAAATCCATTTTAGAGTACTCTGGCCATGGGTTTGCAAGGTTGCAGTATTTTGTGTTCAAATGCAAAGTGCCTTTAAATGAGCGAGCCAAATCAGGCATACTGGGTCATTTACTTACTCATGTAATAAATATTTATCATGTGTCCTGGATGTGGAGTGTCTACTATGTTCCAGGCACTATGTTTTGTTCTGAAGGTACAATGGTCAACAACCCGGACAGGGTCTCTGCTCTTAGGAAGTTTATATTCAAGTCTTTAGGACTTGATAAAACACCTACAATCCCATGGATCTAAAATGATGACTCCTTTCCTTCTCCAGGGTTTCATAGCTAGCTTCCTAAGAAGCATATCCCTTTAAAATCTCAAAATGTAAAGGCACCTGGGTGGCTCAACCGGTTAAGCCTCTGCCTTCAGCTCAGGTCATGATCTCAGGGTCCTGGGATCAAGCCCTGCATTGGGCTCTCTGCTCAGCGGGGAGCCTGCTTCCCCGTTTCTGCCTGCCTCTCTGTCTACTTGTGATCTCTCTCTGTCATATAAATAAATAAAAGTCTTTTTTAAAAAAAATTAAAAATCTCAAAATGTAGGTAGGGGCACCTGGTTGCCTCAGCTGGTGACATGCTACTCTTGACTTTGGGCTTGTAAATTCAAGCTGCACATTGGGTGTAGAGATGGCTTAAAAATTTTAAATAAAATAAACAAAACAAAGATCTCAAAATTTAGGAGCTCCTGGCTGGCTCAATCAGTAGAGCATGTGCCTCTTGATCTTAAGGTCAAGAGTTCAAGCCCTATGGTGAACATAGAGATTACTTAAAATTAAAAAAAAAAATAAATAAAATCTCAATATTCAGACAATCTGATCACTCCCTCTTTACTTATTTACCTGCATAGTGGTCTATGTTCCCAACCTTCTAAAGGAGGTTTTCTCACAATCTCTGGGAAACTATGTTTCCCACTCCCAACTCACTATCACACATACAAACACAGACAGTCCCGGAAGAGATGACCCGAAGTGATGGAGAAATGCACCTAAGGGAGCCTGCCTTCGGAAGGAGACCACCAAAGCAACTCCAGGCAATAGGTCTCTATCCTTCTGGAGCAGAGGGTTGAGTTGGGTAGATGCTGCCATCAGTAATTCAAAAAGGAATTTCCTGGCACCTTACTACCTACAGAGGATATAAATATAGTATTTGGGTGAGCCAACACAGAAATAAATAGTTTTCAAATCAAAAGGGATCAACTACCCCAATGTTTCTCAAGTTGTTTTCCAGAAAGCAAGTAACCAGTAAATGGTGAGAGATAGGGGTGCCTGGGTGGCTCAGTGGGTAAAAGCCTCTGCCTTCGGCTCAGGTCATGATCCCAGGCACCTGGGATCAAGCCCCACATTGGGCTTTCTCCTCAATGGGAAGCCTGCTTCATCCTCTCTCTCTCTCTCTCTGCCTGCCTCTCTGCCTACTTGTGATCTCTGTCTGTGAAATAAATAAACAAAATCTTAAAAAAAAAAAATCTGTTGCTTTAAAAAAAAAATGGTGAGAGATAAGGCAGATAGAGAAGTCAAGTCCTGAGGACAGAAATATTGCTTGGGGGAAATGATGGAGAACATGTGTTCCTGAAGCCCGCTCTATGTATACGGCATGGCTTCATCTAAATTCAAAGAAAGTATGTTGACCCAATGTTAGTGAAATTATGATGAAGATGATTAAAGGAAACTTTGCAAATGTTGATAGATAGTGTAAAAAAAGATTAGTGGAATCTCCTTTCTTTAAAGTTTGCTCCCTTGTCGACCAAGAAAAGTGTAAGACTCATCCCCCAGGCAAGCCTTGTCCCCAGATCTGTGCCCCCAGCCCCATGTTTATGCCTTCAGTCACCAAGTACTGATTGAGTGTCTATCTTATACCAACTTAGGTGCTGGTATAAAAACCTAGACCTACTTCTGTGTAAGTGTGTGTAGAGTTAAGACATGAACTTTCATTTAAGAGGCAATAGTCAGAAAGCAGGAAAGAATGTCCAATGGAAAAAAGACAGTCTCTTCAACAAATGGTGTTGGGAAAATTGGAGAGCCACATGCAGAAAAGTGAAACTGGACCATTTCCTTACACCACACACAAAAACAGACTCAAAATGGATGAAAGACCTCAATGTGAGAAAGGAATCCATCAAAATATTTGAGGAGAACACAGGGCAGCAACCTCTTTGACCTCAGCCACAGCAACTTCTTCCTAGAAACATTGCCAAAGGCAAGGGAAGCAAGGACAAAAATGAACTATTGGGACTTCATCAAGATCAAAAGCTTTTGCACAGCAAAGGAAACAGTTAACAAAACCAAAAGACAACTGACAATAGGAGAAGATATTTGCAAATGACATATCAGATAAAGGGCTAGTATTCAAAATCTATAAAGAACTTATCAAACTCAACTCCCAAAGAGCAAATAATCCAGTCAAGAAATGGGCAGAAGACATTAACAGACATTTCTGCAAAGAAGACATCCAGATGGCCAACAGACACATGAAAAAGTGCCCTACATCACTCAGCATCATGGAAATACAAATCAAAACCACAATGAGATATCACCTCACACCAGCCAGAATGGATAAAAATAATAAGTCAGGAAATGACAGATGCTGGCAAGGATGTGGAGAAAGGGGAACCCTCCTACACTGTTGGTGGGAATGCAAGCTGGTGCAACCACTCTGGAAAACAACATGGGGGGGTCCTCAAAAAGTTGAAAATAGAGCTACCCTACGACCCAGCAATCGCACTACTGGGTATTTACCCTAAAAATACAAATGTAGTGATCCGAAGGGGCACGTGCACCCAAATGTTTATAGCAGCAATGTCCACAATAGTCAAACTATGGAAAGAGCTTAGATGTCCTTCAACAGATGAATGGATAAAGAAGAGGAGGCATATATACTATGGAATACTATGCAGCCATCAAAAGGAATGAAATCTTGCCATTTGCGATGACGTGGATGGAACTAGAAGGTATTCTGCTGAGCAAAATAAGTCAATCAGAGAAAGACAATGATCATATGATCTCCCTGATATGAAGAATTTGAGAGGCAAAGTGGGGAGCTTGGGGGGTAGGGAAGGAAAAAATGAAACAAGATGGGATCAGGAGGGAGACAAACCATAAGAGACTCTTAATTTCACAAAAGAAACTGAGGGTTGCTGGGGGGAGGGAGGTCGGGAGAGGGTGGTTGGGTTATGGACATTGGGGAAGGTATGTGCTATGGTGAGTGCTGTGACGTGTATAAGCCTGACGATTCACAGACCTGTACCCCTGCGGCTAATAATACATTATATGTTAATAAAAAAAATAAAATTTTTTAAAAAAGAGGCAATAGTCAGTACAAAGCATATTTGAGGTTAATGACTTGATCACAGTTGAATATCAAGACATTAGTTGAATATTTGCAACCAGAATTTAATGAAATAATCAACTATGAATTGTATGATAATTATAAAGTAATAAAATAAAATATCAACTATCCAATTTACCATGGGCATGAAAGTGCCCTCAACTCTTTTAAGAAAAACACACGACATTAAATATTTATAAATAACCTGTGATAAACAATGATTTTTTTTCCCCCATGCCACAAAACATAACTGAGTGAGGGTTTTCTCTCAAGGATCCCAAAATTAAGGGAAGTGACCCAACCAAACTAACTTCTGTTTGCTGAAGTTTCCATACCATCCCATCCAGGTGGTAGAAAAATAAAAATTTTTTCCTGACTGTAGGAAAAGGATAGCCCTGGAGAAAAACCTATTTCCAACTTTTTGCCTCAGGCTTGGATGTTAAGAAAAGTTCTGCCAGAAACAAAAGGTGCAGAAATGCAGAGAGGCAGGGTGGTGAAGATGTGTGAGATTGGAGAAGTGACTTCATGGACATAGTAATTCCTCGGTGTGGAGCACGGAATGAACTCCTGATAATCATTTGTGAAAGAAAGAAAAATATGTTGTGTTTCAGAGTGGAATGGAATGTTTTTAGCTCAGTATCCTAAAATCACCATTAGAATGGAGGAAAACTCTGAATCCCAAAGCAACTAGTAAAACAAAGACAATAACAAATAATGATCCCTCCATAAATTTATTCTGATGGTTATACCTTGTGTTCCATCTTTTGCCAAGCTGTCAGCACCAAGACATGCAGACAGACGTAAGCTTTAAACTGTTTGACCCCGACTAAGAGTGGAATTAGGCCAGAGGCTCTCACTGCAGTGATAGCCCATGAAACCGAAGCAGATCCCTCCTCTGTGATGTCATGGGTCTCTTCTCATCAGAGAATCATCTCTCCAGCTCCTCTGCACTGCCCCTTGCTTCTTCAACTTTGGATGCATTTTCTCTATAAAAATCACACAAGTCTGTTTCCCTCTCCCTAAGAAATCGGTGCATCGTTCTCAGGGGGCTCTCCCTGCCCCTGAAATAAAAGACCCTCCCTTTCTCATTCCCACAGGTACAGAATCGTGGAAGAGACCCCAAAGAGCCTACAGAAAGGAAACCAGTTGGTGTTCCAAGTGGAAAGAGCAGTGTAATAATAAATCTGCAAATAAACCATAAAATTAGAAAAGGACAGATAACTTAATGGGATGGGCAGGCAGAAGAGAACCTCTCATAAAAAGGAGAGCCTCTCAATGATTTTCCACCCATTCGGGAAGTAGTTCTGTGCCAGGTACTGTCTTCATTCTTCTGAGGGCAAGGAACTAGAAGTCAAGAGCTAAGAGACTAGAGTCTGAGCCACTCAGCCAGGACCTCTGTCCTGCGGAGCTCCCTGCCTTTTACCTCTGTGAGGTCAACACCAGTAGGTATTCCCAACCCCCTGTTGCCAACGTTCATATGAGGGGAAAAGGCATTGGTCTAACCTACTGTGTTCTGAATGTAGGGGAGCATGGTCAGAAAGAGAGGAAGAAGGATTGCAAAAGACACAGCAGGGAGGAGTGGGTAAAAACAGACAATGAGAAGCATTCTGCAGGATTTACAGTCCTCAACATGCCTTCACATGCATGTTCTCATTTGCTGTAATAACTCTGCATTTTTAATGTGCACTGCTTTTTACAGAGGAAAAAAATTAAGATTCCGTAAGGGTAGGTACCTTGTCCAAGGTTGAGGGGGAAATCAAACACAGCATTGTGGCTCCAAATTCTAGCCTATTTGCTTGTTTTCTATTGCACAGGGATTGTAGATTTTGTTTAAGGATTAATTTCTTCTCCAGGTGTTCAAGGGCCAGTTTTCTTAGATGCACAAACACCCATTTTCCTGGAGTCTATACTAAGTCCTTTCTTCCCTCACCAGTTTTGACTCTACCATTGGAAAACAACCAATTGCTGGTCCTGCCCTTCTTCCCTCTAGCCTTCCTAGCAGAGCCCTAACAAGGAGAGTGGCAGGGAGGTGTGCAGTCCTAATAAAGATTAAGGAAGATCTACCGGCCCCTATGTCCTATGGAGGGTTGTGTATCCCTATGCTAGGATCACTTGCGACTGGTTGGCTTGGATTTGAAATTCACACTCCCAGAGATGGCGTTCCCTTCTTTGTGTCTCAATCCTGCCCTGAAATAGCTATTTCCTCTTCAAGTCTTTAACGACTAAGATTTCCATCTCACGCCACGGTTTCACAATAATTATGTGGTTGCTCTGTATCCTATCCACCCCCACATGCGTACAATCTTCTACTTGGACACAAATCTCCCTATGACTGGGTCTGTGGACAATGTGATGCCTGATAGTTACCTACCTACTTGGACTTCTGCTGACTAGTCTTTATCAGCTTACTTGGCAATTATTTTGTGAAATAGTAAAATTAATCGCTACTGTGTTTTGGGCATATAAGTGCCTAGTACCACCGATGGCATTTCAACTTGGGCCAACAAGATACTTCTGTCAAGGCTTGTCAAAGCAAATTGGTGATTTGTTCAAAACAACTTGGCAAGAAACTTTATACGGTAGACAAGAAGGGTCTACGTGTTTTGAGCTTTCGTAACACACGTATGAAAACTTTATATCCTTAAATTGTCTATAGAATGAGAACTTGATAATCACGTGCCCTCAACCATCCAAAAGAATTAGACTAGAATGAGAAACTATAGGAGAACACCCTTTGAGCCCTATTGTTTCTCTTTGGTGATGTGGTGGGAGGGGGAGGGACAATGAAACACACTCGCATTCTCATACCACTTGTTTTTCTCTGCTTCGATAAACACAAAAGTCTAAAAGCTATCATCAGTGATTTTGGAGATAATTGGAGCCTCTATATTGAAATGCATCGGGAGTTCATTACACCATTGAGAAGGATACAGTCCATTTACTGTTATTTAACCACATTAATCATTATGATGAAATATGCTCTGAACCAATTCATGAATTTCATACTTGGACAATTACAGCGCTGTATGAGGTAATGACTTAAAGCAGTGACAGGTAAACTCCTTCCATCTTGGCTACAGTGAGTAAGTCCTCGCCTTCCTCTGCAGGGACCAGATATCCCGGACACACCCAGACTTCTATAGACAAACATCAGTAAAGTGAAAATGAGATCCATCCGTTATTACTTTAATGTTAAAGACTTCATTTCTTTTTTATCTGCTGCAAGGACTTGACGTCATCGCTCTTGACAATTATAAATTAAGTGGGGGCAGAGTCCTGCCTATGCTAGGAATCTGAATTCCCAGGACTTTTACTGCCTGAACTTATGATATCTACAAACAATCAAGTATCAGCTTTGAAGTTCATTCCTTTTACAGTCTCCTCATGGGAGAACACAGAGGAACTGGTTATCAGTGTGCCGATGGCTACCTTAGGGCAAGGACTCTATTTGTCTTTTGTCACTGTGCCTCTGTTCTTTGGCATAATAGCTGGCCCTTAATAAGGGCTCAGAGAATAACGACTATTCCAGGTTCTAAGACCGACCGTTCATTGCCTGTGTGATTTGGGGATAGTACTCAATACAGTATAGGAGCTGGGCTTAAAGGACACTTACTATGTTTTCAACTCTAATATTGTACTAGTCTTTAACTGAATTTTCTAGGTGTTCACCAGTTTACTATAATGACTACAGGGAAAAACACTGTTCCTCCCAAAAACACTTAGAATGAAATAATCCCCATCTCCCTCATTCAACCAATCTGTGACTTCTTCATCTCGCATCTGCCAAAGGAACACCCATTGCTCATATTTGATAAAAGGATTCTCAAATCTAACCCATCGTGGTGCTAACCCAGTTTCCTGCCCAGAGTAGGAAACATAGGTTAACTTGATTTGATACTGTTCCCATTTTGGATTTCAGAATTTAGTTCTCCTTTGGAACCTTTATTAATTAGTGTTATTTAATCAAACCAGTAGCTCTTGCACCTTTTGTCTATAAAATATCTCTTCTCTGCACCACCAGGAGGCAGTGTTGAAGTAGCTCTAAGCTAAAGAAAGACCCATCGGTCCAGGGCACGCAGTGGAACCTGACTCCCCAAGCATGGAGGTTTCCTCTAGATTCTGCTTCAAGAAATAAGAAAAAAATATCCTAACATCTTCCTCCCCGAGAGTTAACCAGTAGTCCTAAAAGATGCATACACCTATTGGAATCCATTTTCCTAACTTCTTTGCAGTTTGTCGTGCCATCATTTGGGGGCATTCTGGAAATTTAATTTGTTGCTTACCCATTCAGAACTACTCATCATTGTGCTACTAATTATTTTCCTGTTATTAGCCATCGAATGACTCTTGGGTTTTTGAAAGGATGTGATCAGTAACTAAAGGATAGCCCTTCCTTAGAAATATGCTTTACTTTTTGGGGCACCTGGGTGGCTCGGTGGGTTAGGCAGCTGCCTTTCGCACAGGTTATGATCTCAGGGTTCTGGGATGGAGCCCTGGGTCAGGGTCCTGGGATCGAGCCCTATGTCGGGCTCCCTGCTCAGCGGGGAGGCTGCTTCTCCCTCTGCCTCTCCCCTTGCTCATGTTCTTTCTCTCCGTCCCACATGTTCTAAGAAAATAAATACAATATTAAAAAAAAGAGAGAGAAAAATGCTCTACTTTTTAAATAGAAAGTAAGTTCTTAAGACCATAAGCTAAGGAAAAGGAGGGAAAAGGCATGTTATTTAATACGTGGCATGTATTGAAACCTCACGGCAACACTCTGAAGCAAACGCTACTATTCCTATTTACAAGAGAGAAAACTAAACTCAAACCCTATCTAAGTTCAGATAGATAATTAAGAGCTTGGGATGCAGATGGGGCCTGATTCCGCAGTCTACCAGATCGAATGGCCTTGTGAACAGAAACAACGATCCAAGTGAACTGTCAAAACATCTCAGACTTGGGGCAGAAGTCTCTCTGTGACCAAGTCTCTTGGTTAGAGTCTGGACACTCATCATTTGCGGACGCAAAATCACCCCAAGCAATGTAAGATTCCGGAACACTCATTGCACGCTTACTGACACACCATTTTTATAATTTATATTTGCACCATTTTTTAAAATTTCTTTTCAGCGTAACAGTATTCATTGTTTTTGCACCACACCCAGTGCTCCATGCAATACGTGCCCTCTCTAATACCCACCACCTGGATCCCCCAACCTCCCACCCCCCACACCCCCACCCCTTCAAAACTCTCAGGTTGTTTTTCAGAGTCCATAGTCTCTCATGGTTCACCTCCCCTTCAAATTTCCCTCAACCCCCTTCTCCTCTCCATCTCCCCCTGTCTTCCATGTTATTTGCACCATTTTTATTATTATGGGTTTATTTGATACAGCCCTCAGAAGCCGCCTCCTTCTTGATTGGAAAGGCCATCCCTACGGCAGCCCGAAATTGCTTTTTCTGTAAAGAAAGAGGAAAAAAAAAAAATGAAAACAAAAACAAGAAACATCAAAGCTCTTATCTCCACTGATTCCCAAAGCCTAATCCCCAGGAAGATAATTTAAAAAGTAATTGGAGTCACAGTCCTCCTGGCAGGCCTCACACCCTGTCCTAAGCCTCACAGAATGAAGAAACACAACTCTGTGCAGACTTGTGAGTTTTATTTTTGGTAGTTCTAATTTTAGTCTTTTATCGACCATCCCCTCTGGGAAGGAGGGGCAGTTTTGCATAATTACAGATGAAATGGCTGAATTTTCTGTATGCTGGTAGAATTACTCAAACTATAGAAAACACAGGTAAAGGGACCCAGAAAGAAAAGGAAGTTTCATGATCTCACATAGAGAATCTACAAAAGTCAAACACAGAGAAGTAGAGAGTAGACCGGTGGTCAGCGGATGTGCGAAGTGTTGGCCAAAGGGCTCAAAGCTGCAGTTTTGTAAGATGGAAAAATCTAGAGATCTGCTGGTCACTGGAGTTAGTAAAACTGGGTTGAATTCTGGAAATTTGCTGAAAGGATTTCTGGTGTTTTTATCACACACACACAGATAACTATGTGAGGAGACAGTATGCTTATTAGCTTGACCAGATATATGATATCAGTTTAAATATATACAGTTTTTATTAAAAATTATTAAAATTATTAAACTTTAACTTAATGTAATTATTAAATAAAATTATTTTAAAAAAACAAAAATGTTAACATAGAGAAAGAAAGCACAGAGAAGGGACCTCTGAGCAGAGAAGTGATTAGCAAGACCACCCGTACCATAACAAAACTTCTGTCAAAGTGTTGCAGAGACAAATTTAAGGAGTAGAAGAATTAACTGCCAAGATATCAAATATCTAAGTGTGGGAGCGGTTCCCCTTCCCCACAGAATTAAGCGTTACTGTCCTTGGAGTATAGGCTTCGTGGGTTCTAGTCGAGTAATATGTAAATACAGCCATTGCACTAGTTGCTTTCCTACAATTTTTTATTTGCTGAAGTGGGTGGTGAAAAATTATCAGTGCAACTCTGGCAAGATTCCGCGAGTCTACAGAGGGACCATCAAGAAAATGACTGAGTAGATCTTGGGGATCCGAACAGGTCCTCCAAGAAAAGCGACCGAGCAGCTGGAAGACATCATTATCACAATGCGATCTCCAGGAAGTTAAGAAGGGGATAGAGCTCCCTCCCAGAGGGAGGGATCCAGGGGAAAAGAAGTAAAAGGAACAGCAAAGAGGCAGCCTCTCGCCCCCCGCGGTGAAACTCTTTGCAGCTCGGCGGGTGGGTCATCTCTTGTAACCACCTCCCCATTCATTTAGACCGTTTCCGGGACGGTTGAGGGAGGATCTGCTATGACCCGACCCGAGTAGGGCGATGGAAGGAAAGAGGTGTGAAAGCGAATAGCTGTTTAGCAAAAAAAAAAAAAAAAAAAAGCACACGCACACACGTACTCAACGTAAGAGCGATTTCATCAACCACCTTGATTTTGGAAGCTTAAAAAGTCGTCTTCATTTGAAGGAAATGCAGCCCACCTACCTGTCTCGGGCTCCCGTCCCTCCCCTGCCCCTCCCTCAGCTGTCAGGAAAAGCCCCCCAAATAAGCTATCAAATCACATCGCACTGAAAACCCTTAGATGTCTCTTCAGGAAAGTTCTAGAGCCCTGTAGTTGCCTACCAGCCGTGGGGGGCCTACATCGGCAGTGAAAACACTCCTGGCATTTCTATTCTCTTGCCAGGATGGTCCCTTCTCGTTACACAGAGTCACCCTCCTGATTGCCAAATGAAATAGTCACCAGAGTGCCTCCAGTGTAAAAGTCAGGCACGATTTGCATTGTGATAAAGTCCTTCCCTTGGAATGGAGATCTTTGACACCGTCAGCCCGCCAGCATCTTAAAGGTTGTTTGCTGAGAACTCTCTATGCACGCCTGTAATAGTTCAGCAACTGGTCCCAGCATACATAATCGACCACTTGTGTTTTCCAGCTAAGGGCCGGTGGTGAACGCAGCTTCTAAGCCAAGAGCACAGCCCCACCCTGAACAAATTTGGCCTTAAAAGCAGACCTCCAAAAAAAAAAAAAAAAATCGAATTCTTGCTTGCCAAATACTCTAACGTAAACACTATCCCTTTTTGCAAAGCAAGATAGATCAGAACTAAATCAGAACACTATTGCTTTTTTTCCTTTCCAGTTCTGGTCTATCAAAGAACAAGAAAGTAAGAAGCTGAGACCACTATTGGTCCTGGTATTGGCTGACCAGTCCATCAGAAACTCGTCATCCTCCCAGAGATCATAACAATTACAAAAATGTAATCAGAGGTCATTGGAGATAACATTTTACATAAAACTACTTTTATTTATGTATGTAAACATGGACATATTCACAAAGTCCCACTCCTATGAAAATAAACATTTATGTGTATGGATATGCCTGGAAGAGATTTTAAAGGAAAATGTGGAAAACTGTTTTAAAAAGAAATGTTCTTTTTCACTGGTCACTCACTACTGACGTAAATCATATACTATATTTCATCCAGAGGAGACTTTTTTAAGTTTTTCTTTTATGGAGCATTTGGAATGTTAAAAAAAAAAGAAAGAAGCTTTCACTGGGACCAAATTATTTTATTCTCCATTTTTAATGTTATATATTTAGTAAACAACACAGTACTTACTATGTACCAGGCACTATTCTGAGCACCCTGTAAATATTAATTTGTTTAAGCTTCTAACAACCTTACAAAATATGTACTATTATTATCCCTATTTGACAGATGAGGGCACTGAGTACAGAGAAAGCAAATAACTTACCCAAGGTCACATAGCTACTAGAGGTCAAGTTGGAATTTTAGCTGGGCATTCTGTCCTTGAAATCCAAAGTTTGTGCTCTTGACTCTGCTTATTCCCTAGGTGAAAAATTAATCTCATAAAATCCTTCACAGATGATGAAACTAAGGCTCAGAACTTACAGAGCTCTAGTCAATCCATGCCAAATTTAAACAAAAATATGGTAAATTAGAATAATAGCACTAACAAAGATATTTTCACATCAAAAATTTTTTTCCTTTTTAAATTGACACCTTTTCTTTTCAATATGCCTGTTACCGCCAACTGGCATTTCCTATGTATGGTGGGTAACATTGTTCCCTGTGTGTGCCTAAACTTCTCTGTTCACCAGTTAAAAACAGCTGAATTAGTTAGCGCCCCATTCCCAATCAAGAGATGAAAAGCACATTCAAAAGAATAAACTCACACATTGGCTACCAGGTCTTTGTAAAATGGTGTAAAAGTTAGATTGGTAATAAAAAGTTTTATTAGGTAAACCCACAGTGCATCTGTTAAATTACAGCTTAACTGGACTTTAGACAGATTTTTCTAGAAAGACCCTGACATATAAAGTTTGCTGTCTTTGATTTTAAGCTAATAAATAAGAAAAAAGATAATGTTAGCAAAGAGATGTATTTTCTAATATTTTCATTCACACACACATTGTAGAATTTCTAGAGAAAAGTTAAAGCAACAGCAATCAAATCTTTCAAGCCCTACTACAGTCACCATAGTTCAAGCTGTAACCTCTCACACTTTCTTTTTTTTAAGATTTTATTTCTTTGTCTTCTTTTTCAGATTTTATTTATTTATTTGAGAGAGAGAGAGAGAGAGAGAGAGCATGTGCTTGAGCAGGGAGAGAGGCAGAGGAAGAGAGAGAGAGAGAATCTTAAGCAGACTCTGAGATGGGCATGGAGCCCAAAGAAGAACACAGTCTCAGGATCCTGAGATCATGACCTGAGCTAAAATCAAGAGTCAGACACTTAACCAACTGAGCCACCCAGGTGCCCCCAACCTCTCTCACTTTTCAATCTTCACTCCTCCCCTATTTAATTTTCACAGGACTGACAGATTGATCTTTCTGGAACACACGTAATTTCATGTCACTTCCTGGTTAGAATATTTGTTATTCTCTAATTTTTTTTTTTTTTTTTTTTTTTTTTTTTTTTTTTTTTTAAGTAGGCTCCACACCCAAAGTAAGACTTTGGGTCTCATGACTCATGACTCTATGGATTAAGAATTGGATGTTCCACCAACCAAGCCGCCCAGGTGCCCCCCGTTGCTCTCTATTTTGAGAACCAAATCATAACTAGAGGAGTATCAGGGCTTTCTACCACTTTATTTGTGAATACTAATGCCACAAAAAGGGATATTATTGCTGTGTATGTTACTCTGTCATTGACATCATGAGTAAGGCTATTTCCCCAAACAAACTTGAATATGAAAGCATATTATATATAGTTCAGTGATTTCTCTTTGGTTGTATGATATTTTCTTATAGAAATATAATATAGAAATATAGAAATTTCTTCTAGAAATTTATCCATGTATTCAACTTTTATGGATCTCTGGTTGGGCACTATGACAGTTGCTGGGTGTTGAAAGATAAAAACTTAAAATGTGTCTGCCTTCAGAGAGTTTGCATTTATTGGAGAACACAGACACCGAATCATATAATTGTAGGTTCAGGTTTTCAGGTTGAGAAAAAAATGTAACTTGATATATTACATCTATCAATGAACATGGATTGTCTGCCCATTTGCTTAGTTCTTCTTTGATTTCATTGATTTGGATTTTCCACATAGACAATCACATCATTAAAAAAGATATTTTATCAGAGAAAGACAATTATCATATGATCTCTCTGACATGAGGAATTTGAGAGGGAGGTAGCGGGTTGGGGGGGGTAGGGAGGGAAAAAATGACACAAGAAGGGATTGGGAGGGAGACAAAGCATAAGAGACTCTTAATCTCAGGAAACAAACTGAGCGTTGCTGGGGGGTAGGGAGGTAGGGATAGAGGGCTGCGTTATGGACATTGGGGAGGGTATGTGCTCAGTGAGTGCTGTGAATTGTGTAAGACTGATGATTCACAGACATGCACCCCTGAAGCAAATAATACATTATATGTTAATTTTTTTTAAAGATATTTCATTTCTTTCTTCCTTCCTTCCAAGTTGTTTATATTTTATTTCTTTTTCTTGTCTTATTGCATTAGCTAGAACTTCCGGTATGGTGTTGAAGAGAAGTAGTAGGAAGGGCCATCTTTGCCTACTACCTGATCTTAGTGGGAAAGCTTCAGATGGATAGAGTTTTTTGTAGTATTCTTTACCATATCCTTTTAATGTCCAGAGGTTCTGTAGTGATATCCCCTCTTTCATTTCTAACATTAGTAACTTGTGTCCTTTCTCTTTTTTCTAGTTAGCCTGCCTAGAGGCTTATTGATTTTATTGATCTCTTCAAAGAACTAACTTTTGTTTTTATTGATTTTCTCTTGATTTCCCTATTTCAATTTCACTGATTCCTGCTCTACTTCTCATTTTTCTTCTGCTTACTTTGGATTTAATTTGCTCTTCCTTTTCTAGTTTCCTAAAGGAAACTTAGATTATTCATTTTAGATCTCTCTTATTTTCAAATATATATGTATCATTTTTGTCACTGTTTTCTATTTTTTTGTCCTTGTTCCTATTTTTGTGTTCCACATTCTTTTTTGCCTAATGTGCATCCCGCCCCCACCCCCTGATTTCCCAGGATGCTACTACAGCTGATCTATGCCGTTTTGCACTTATTATTATTATTATTATTAAGAAATTTCTATACCCGAAGTGGAGCTCAAGCTCACCATGATCCTGAGATTATGAGTCAGATGCTGGACCAACTGAGCCAGCCAGGTACCCCTGTTTTTGTTTTTATTTTATTTTTGAAAAAGATTTTACTTATTTATTTGACGGAGAGAGCCAGAGAGAGAGAGCACAATCAGGGGGAACAATCGGCAAAGGGAGAAGCAGACTCCCCACTGAGCCAGGAGCCTGATGTGGGACTCAATCCCAGGAACCTGAGATCATGACCTGAGCCAAACTCACATGCTTAACTAACTGAGCCACCCAAGTGCCCTGAGTTTTTCCTCTTTTCTTAGCACAACAGTTACCATTCTTCTCCTCCTCATCCTCCTCTTCCTCCTCCTCCTCCTCCTTCTTCTTCTTCTTCTTCTTCTTTTTTTAGAGGTTTTCCTAAGTTTGCAATATACACTTAGAACTGATAGAAGTCTACTTCTGAGTACACTACATTGCCTCACAGGTAGCTCAAGGACCTTGTAATTACAAACAATCTTAATTCTTCCCTTCTTTCTCTTATATCACTGCTGTCATTCACTCATTATATATACACATATATAAGCACATATACACTATATAGATAAGAATATATACATATAAGATTATGGATACATAAGAATATACAATCAAATATTAAAATATTTGAAATATTTAAAATTTAAATATTTCAAATATTGTTGGTATTTTGAACAAACTATTATTTGTTAGGTCTACTAAGAATAAGAAAAATAAAACTTTTTTATTTTACCTTCTTCCTTCTTCAATGTTCTTCCTTTCTTATGTAGACCCAAATTTCTGACCTACAATATTTTCCTTCTCTTGAAAGAACTTCTTGTAGTGTTTCTTTTAAGGCAGGACTACTGGTTTGTCTGAGAAAGTCATTATTTCTCCTTCACCTTAGAAGTATAATTTCACAGGGTACAAAATTTAGCTTGTGTGTGTGTGTGTGTGTGTGTGTGTGTGTGTGTGTGTATGTTTCTTTCAATACTTTAAATATTTCACTCTACTCTTTTCTTTCTTGCATGGTTTCTGAGGAGCTGTCAGATGTAATTATTTTCTTTGATCCTCTATTGGTAAGTTTCTTTTTTCCCCTTCTAACTTTTTTTAGGACTTTTTCATTGTCTTTGATTTTCTATAATTTAAATGTGATGTACCAAAGCCTAGTGGGGTGTTTGCCGCTTGTTTGTTTATTTGTTTTTTGTATTTATCATGCTTGATGTTCTCTGAGTTTCTTGGATCCATAGTTTGCTGTCTGATATTAATTTGGGGGAAATTTTCAGTCATTTTGGTTTCAAAATATTTTTTCTGTTCCTATCTTTATTCTCCTTCTGATATTCCCCTTACGTTTATTTTTTTTCTTTCTTTTTTTTTTTTAAGATTTTATTTATTGGGGCACCTGGGTGGCTCAGTGGGTTAAGCTGCTGCCTTTGGCTCAGGTCATGATCCCAGGTCCTGGGTTCGAGCCCCACATTGGGCTTTCTGCTCAGCGGGGAGCCTGCTTCCTCCTCTCTCTCTGCCTGCCTCTCTGCCTACTTGTGATCTCTCTCTGTCAAATAAATAAATAAAATCTTTAAAAAAAAAAGATTTTATTTATTTATTTGACAGACAGAGATCACAAGTAGGCAGAGAAGCAGGCAGAGAGAGAGGAGGAAGCAGGCTCCCTGCTGAGCAGAGAGCCCGGTGTAGGGCTCCACCCCAGGACCCTGGGATCATGACCTGAGCTGAAGGCAGAGGCTTTAACCCATGGCACCACCCAGGCACCCCTCCCCTTATATTTCTGTTACACTCTTTGTCATTGTCTCACAGTTCTTGGATACTGTTTTATTTGTCTTTTCTTGGATACTTATTTATTTGTCTTTTCTCTCTTTGCTTTTCATTTTTGGAGGTCTTTATAGAGATATCCTTAAGCTCAGTGAGGTTTTTTACTCAGCCTTTTCATCTGCTAATAAACCCATCAAAGGCATTCTTCAATTCTGTTAGGTGTTTTTGATCAGTAGCATTTTTTTTGTTAATTTGGGTTTTTTCATGGAATTTCCACCTTCTTGCCTACATCACCCATCATTTTGCATTCTACTAACTTTATCTATTAGAACCCTCTCCATTAAAAAAAAAAAAAAACCCTCTCCATATTAATCATAATTATTTGAATTTCTCAGTCTGAAATTCCAACAGTGCCACCATTGCTGAGTCTGGTTCTGGTAAGTGCTCTTCCTTTTTTCTTCTCAAACTGTGTTTTCTGTATTTTAGTATCTCTTGTAATTCTTCATTATAGTTAGACATGATGTACTAAGTAAAAGACACTGCTGTAAATCAGCCTTTATTAATGTGGTGGTAAGGTGCTGGGAGAGGAGAGACATTCCGTAGTCTCATGGTTAGGTCTCAATTGTATGGGCTAGTACTGTTGGACTGTGGACTTCACACATGCTCTTTGGGATGGCCAGAGTACGCCAAACTTTGTAATTTCCCTCAATCCACATGGAAGGCTTGAGCCAGCTGGAATTGCACATTTCCTTCCCCCAATTCAGTTAGACTTTGTTAAAACCCTAGCAGGTTAGGCTGTGGCTAAATAATTTCTACTGGTGGCAGATCTTGTTAAGAAGGACAGATTGCTCTGAGATATTTCAGAATGGTTCCTCTTCCCTTCCCCTGCCAGAAGCATTGGAGGATTTTTCTTTGATGTTTTCTGTGAGAACCTGGGAGAGTTCTAGAGGTACAACTCAAGAAAGTCTGGGGCTCCTCTGATGACTAAGTGTCCCTGGAGTTAGCTCTTAGAGTTTTCTACACGGAGCCTCTAGCAATTTTTCCATTACAGCGCAGGTTTCCCTACCATGGTACTAATTCCTGCATAGATTTCTAATAATATTAAAGTCAGCTGTGATTCACTGTATTTGCTTGTTGGTGTCTCCTGTTTGGGGGCAACGGTTTGCCCTGTGACCTCATTTCTTTAAAAAGGGTGCTGATTTTTCAGTTTTTTCAGCTTTTTACTCATTGTGCAGATGACTTTTTAAAATAACTTTTAACCGAAAAAAGGAAAACTTGGGGGTGCCTGGGCAGCTCAGTCGGCTAAATGTCTGACTCTTGACTTTGGCTCAGGTCATGATCTCAGGGTCTTGAGATCAAGCCCTGCATCAGGTTCTGCACTCAGCAGGGAGACTGCTTGAGATTCTCTCTCTCTCTCTCTCCCTCTGCCCTTCCCAACCATGCTGTCTTTTTTCTTCTCTCTGAAATAAATAAATAAATAAATAAATAAATAAAAAGGAAAGAAGGAGAGGGAGAGAAAAAGGAAGAAAGAAAAGAAAGAGAGGAAGAAAAGAAATATTTAACAGTTCCAAAGAGCACTGTATTTTAGAATAGTTACACAAAGGAACACTTAAAAGTTCTTGACAACAATTTAAGTGGAATTATTTTAAAAGGTGGCTGAATTAGCATTCACTATTATTTGTAATTATAAATTCTTTAGATGTGTAATTGTCCACTTCAGACCGCAAACTGCCCTAGGGGGTACTGGAATTTCTTATAAGCAGTCAGCACAAAGCAAATATGAAAGAAAATGTTGTTGTTTTTTTTTTAAATCTTCCTTTTAGTTTCATCTTCTGAAAAGGATGGGGTAATTTATGCAAGGCCAACTTATGCTCCAAAACACCAAAACTACCTGATAATTTCACATATTTGAAGATATCAGAGGTCTGCAGAAGCATTCAGAGAGAAAGAAACCTTTTGGAGGTGAGCTGGAGATCTACTCTTCTCCCTAGAAGCTTTAGCTGGTCTTGGAATGTATTATAGGTTAGAAACTGGAGCTTGCCCTGGGAAAGGTCTTCCTGGGGGACAAAGAAACCAGGACAGTTTTGGGGAGTTCCATATAATGGAAGTGCCAAAATCAGAGAACAAAACAACATAAAATACAGAGCCTTCCTCTTCCTGAAGACATTGTTAAGTTTTGAAGTTACAGGCCAGGGGAACAGAAAGGTTAAATCAAACATCTGTCAAAGAGAGAACAGAAATTTCCAAGACCTTTCAGGGTTTATAAGAAAAAAATATTCCAGGCTTTGCTAATTGAGTCTTCTAAAAATTTAAGGAAGAAATAATGCTAATGTTATTTTAAAAATCTCCCAGGTGGGGTGCCTGGGTGGCTCAGTGGGTTAAGCCTCTGCCTTCAGCTCAAGTCATGGTCTCAGGGTCCTGGGATCAAGCCCCACACTGAGCTCTCTGCTCAGTGGAGAAACTGCTTCCCCCTTTCTCTCTGCCTGCCTCTCTGCCTATTTGTGATCTCTCTCTCTCTCTCTCTCTGTCAAATAAATAAAATAAAATCTTTAAAAATAAATAAAAATAAAATAAAAATCTAGGTAATGGAAATAGAGGAAATACTTCCTAATGATTTTTATAAAGCCAGAAAAATATTTATGTCAAACACAGCAAGACTAATTACAAGAAACAAAAATTACAGAACTTCTCTAATGAATGTTGATTTTAAAAAAGTCCAAAAGAAAATATTAACAAATTAAACAATTTTTAAATTAAATTAACAAATTAACAATGACATACAAAATGTATGATATGTTGTATTCAAATAGTAAAATAAGATAGTTCTTTTTTTTTAAGTTTTGTTTTAATTCCAGGTAGTTAACATATAGTGTAACGTTAGTTTCAGGTGTACAATATGATGATTCAACAATTCCACACATTACTCAGTGCTCATCATGACACACACATTCCTTGATCAGCATCATCTGTTTTACCCAGAATAGTTCTTAATAGTAGAATGAATAAGGTATAGTCACAGATTGATAAGATGAGAGGTATATTGACACAGCGAGAATACTATGTATTGCAATGAGAATGTACTACAACCACACTTAATTAAAATGTTAATTTAAAAGAAACATCGTAAAAAAGTGTACACCATATTTATTGTCCATTTATGTAATGGACATACACAAAACTAATGTAATGATATGGGCCAGAATGTGGTTTACCTGAGGGAGGGTGTTAACTGCGTGGTGGTATGGGCATGTCTTCACAGAGGGAGTCAATGATCTGTTTCTTCACCTGAGAGTTGCTTTCAAAGTGTATTCCCATGTAAAAGTTTATCCAAGCTCTAGATTTAGGATTTGTGAATTTTTAAAGAGATTTTATTTATTTGTTTGTCAGAGATCGAGAGAGAACAAGCAGGGGGATTAGAGGGAAAGGGAGAAGCAGGCTTCCCGTTGAGCAAGGAGCCCAATGTGGGGACCCTGGGATCATGACCCAAGCCAAAGGCAGACACTCAACCGACCAAGCTATCCAGGAGTTCTGATTTGTGAATTGTTTTGTATGCATGTTGCATTTTAATAAAAAGTTTGCTTTTTCAAAATCCTCTTTTTACCCAGCCTCTTCTACCACCAGGAAACACCAAATATAACAGTGAAATACAGATTTTTTTTTAAGGTTCATTGTGAAGTTTCTCTTCTCAAATTCAGCATTAAAGATATTCCAAGATTAATTCTCTGCACCCCACTGATGTAAGTATGAGTTTGGCTCTGCCATCATGATTTAGCCATTTTAAAATTATTCCCCAAGGTCTATTCTCTTATCTTCTTCCAACTCCCTCAGAAAACTGTTAGTGACGTTGGACTCTAGACAATTACACAACCCTTTTATTGTCAGTTCTGGAATGAAGACTTTATGCATCACTAGCTGTGTGCCTGTGTAGTGAGGTAAAATTAATATCCTCTGTGTTGTTTAGTCTATATTCCATTGGCAAGTTGCCTAGAATGACTAAGGAAACTGCCTGAAAAGTTACCTCTTATTCCTCAAAAGAAAAAAAAAAAAGGCAAACTCTGGAATTACTTTTACTTTAAACAGAGGGAAAATTAATAAATGATTTTTAAAATAAACTGAAAGGAGAGAAAGGAGTTCCCATACTAGAAGATTTCTTACTACACAAAAGGAAAAGTACTTTATTCAGACGTAGTCGTAGTCAGGCCAAACTGTCACCATGCTCTGGTGTTTTACAAATTAAGAGATGATAGTCACAGGCCATGCTTGTGTTACCTCAAATCTTTTTTTTTAATTAAAAAAAATTTTTTTTAAAGATCTTATTTCCTTACTTGACAGAGAGAGAGAGAGACAGCGAGAGAGGGAACACAAGGAGAGGGAGTCGGAGAGGGAGAAGCAGGCTTCCCCTCCAGCTGGGAGCCCAATGCAGGGCTCGATCCCTGGACCCTGGGATCATAACCTGAGCTGAAGGCAGTCGCTTAATAACTGAGCCACCCAGGCACCCCAGAATCTTAACACAAAGTTATTTGTAGAGCTTGGGTTATGTTCCATGGTATCTCAGGTAATATTGATGACATTGATAATGTTATTTGACAGCTCTCTGAAAAGTCATGAATATACCTCCTAATTATGCTGAGTTTTGAAAGGACTTTGATCCTGCAAAATAGTTCATTGTAAATTCAGTTTAAGCATTATGTGTGTGTGTGTGTGCACTCAATTATTAAGTGTCAAGAATTAACATGTATGATTTATGTGCATAAATTGTGTTTGATCATTCCAGCAACTGAGAAGCAACAAATCCCTTTTCTGCTGATGTCCTATGTGATTTTCAAGGATCTAAATTTTCTTTTTTTTTTTTTTAAGATTTTATTTATTTATTTGAGAGAGAGAGAGAGAGAGAGTGAGGAGGAACAGAGGGTGAGGGACAAGCAGACTCCATGCTGATTGCCGAGCCTGATGTGGGAATCGATCCCAAAACGCAAGCCAAAATCAAGAGTTGGACACTCAATTGACTGAGCCATTCAGGCATCCCTAAATTTTAAGAGTTTTTTTTTTTTTTTAAATCCTGTATACAGGAAGGCTTTTCTTGATGTTTGGAAGGACATTGCACATGTTTTGTAGCTTTATATCATCTGACGGTTGGCTGCAGTTTTGCTCTTTGAAATTCCTACAGTCCTTTATCGAATAGATGCTTAGGACGGTTTGAAATGAAGTCATTGATGCAACAGGCTTCAAATCTTGGTGTGATCTGTGGTCCTAATGATATTATTAGGTAGTAGAGAAGTGTAACAGAGAGGTAAATACCTGATTTTTCATACTGGAGTTTAGTTTTGGAAACACCAGTGCTGGAATGATATATTTCACTTAGACAAAATCTGCACATCTCAGGCATTAAATGCTATAAACTCCCTGCTCCTCCAGGTAAGATGTTGGATATATCATGTAGGCCCTATAGAACCATAGCAATGACTTTTTGCCTTTTCTCTCTCAAGCTAACACTCCTGACTTTCTAGTTTGTCTTCCCATGTTTGTTGATGGCTTACTATTTTCTCAGTGCTGGAAGGAGCACTTTTTTCTGTGCTGATTTCCTTCTGGTTCTCCAGAAGGTTTTTGATCTCATGTCCAGAAGGTTCCTGATTGTTCTCTTCTTTCTCCAGAGACCACCCTGTTCACTGAAGGCACATTCTTGTCCTTCCCTCCATTTAGAAACACCTATTTAGCCCACTAGCCTCTTATCTTTTTGCACACTTCTCTTCCCTTGTGGCCTTTTTTGGGATGAACAGAGAAGGAATATTTGCTCTAAAATTTGCTCTGAGGCTACACTGCATTCATTCAAACTCCAGTCTTTAAGCTATAAACAACTGAGTAATTGTCTTTCTTTGCTTCTACACTTTCTCTGTCTTTCCCCTGGCTCCAAGGTGTGTTCCCAACCACTTACAGTTTAGTGCTGCCCAATCGGAATCAATTTTTGCTCAAACAAGCTCTTAAAATTTTTAATATGCTTCAGTATATCTTCTAACACATTGCTTGAGCCTTTTAATCTAACTATAAATGAAGAAACCCCCAGCTGAAATTTGCCAATGTATACACCAGAAATCTCCCATTTCCTTGAACAATTTTGAATTCAATTTTGTCTCCTTTCACTCAAACAGGGTTGCCTACTACACAAAGACCTACTGATAAAAACATAAAGCTCTCTTTGCTCGCTCTCACTATTTATTCTCAGTAACAGCCCATAACTAACCCATAACTGTGCCACTTCCCCATGCTTATCCCAGGTCTACCGTAAGAAGCCATTGCTCAGAAAAAGCGTTGATGATGGTGCAGGAAGGGAGGTATAGGGAGTTGCTGCTGAAAATAAAATATGTACATGTGATCAGTGCCTTAAAATCATACCATTGGGCGCCTGGGTGGCTCAATGGGTTAAGCCTCTGCCTTCGGCTCAGTTCATGATCCCAGGGTCCTGGGATCGAGCCCCGCATCAGGCTCTCTGCTCAACAGGGAGCCTGCTTTGCCCTCTCTCTCTGCCTGCCTCTCTGCCTACTTGTGATCTCTGTCTGTCAAATAAATAAATAAACTCTTTAAAAAAATAAAATAAAAACGCACCATCATCCATATTTGCTCTCTTCTGTCTCCTCCCAAGACATAGGTACTTCAGTAGGGTGTAAAGACTAGTAAGACACACTCAATAAGGAGTAACAGCAGCCAGCACCCTTGTAGTATGTGAATATTTTCCTAATGATGTCTGAGGAATAATGAAGTCAGAATATGAATAATAATAATAATAATAATGAAGCTGCCAGATATGTTCTTGAACATGAAATGAGAAAACAAAACAAAATAAACCAAAGCAGGGACTTACTTACTAGAACTAGAATTTGTGTTCTGAAGAAATAATAGGTTTTGGAAAATGAATAAAGAATGGTTTTCCAGAACACAGAGCTCCAAGTAGATTTGGCTGATTTTTTTTTTTTTCCCTCCTAGGATAATAGTTAGGTTCACATTCTTACTCCATAGCTTTAAAGCTGGATGACATCAGACATGTCTCCAGGCATCAATTCTACATAACTTGTAACATGTTTCCACAGAGTTAGCACAGGGCATTGTGCTTAGAAGGATGTAAATGAGTACATTTAGTAAATTAGTGTACATATTCTCATAAGTAAAAAAAAATATGTGAGTAAATCCTTAGGATAATTAATGTCTCCTGAAAAATGGTATCTCGCTTTCATTTTTTTCCGTGTGTCATAAGGTCTATTGTTTTGCAAGTAGGTTTTCCTAATCACAGGTATCCAAACTGCCAGGACAGTCTCTCACCCATTTTCCTAGTCTAATCTATTCTTACAACCCATATATCTATTCCAGAGATATTCTGGTTCAAAAACACAACTTGGGACACCTGAGTGGCTCAGTTGGTTAAGCAGCTGCTTTAGGCTCGGGTCATGATCCCAGGGTCCTGGGATCGAGTCCCGCATCAGGCTCCTTGTTTGGCAGGAAGCTTGCTTCTCTCGCTGCGTCTGCCTGCCTCTCTGCCTGCTTGTGTGTACTCTCTCTCTCTCTCTGGCAAATAAATGAAATCTTTAAAAACACACACACACACACACACACAACTTTATCATAAAGTTGATATATAGATGTCCACATTTTAACTCTATTATAATAATTTAAGAATAGTTATGCATGCATGTATTATAGTTGATAAAATATGGAATATTGCTGACTCTGACTGATTTCATTGCTGCGAAGCTTGACCACCCTTTTTTTATTGATATATCAAGAATCATATGGGGTGTCTGGCTGGCTCAGTTGATAGAGCATGTGACTCTTGATCTTGGGTCATGAGTTCAAGCCCCATGTTAGGCATGAAACATATTAAAAAATATATATGTACATATATATATATATATATATATATATACTGATAAAAACATGAAGCTCTCTTTGCTTTATAAATATATATATTTATATTTTTATATATATCATATATATGTTTTTGCTTTGTAAGTATATATATTTATATTTTATATATATCATATATATAGGTTTTTATCAGTATATATATCTATCACTATCTATCACTATGGCACTTTGATATCACATGCAAAAAAGAAAGCTATGTCAGCACTGGAGAGAGAAAAAGCATATAAAAAGTGATTTGTTAAGTTCTGATGAAGAAGAGCTTTAACAGAATATGACATAATACCAAATAGGATATATACACATTTTCTACATGACCCAAACCTCCCACTTTACTTTTCCACGCAGAAAATGATCAGTTCTACAATTTCCGTCTTCTCTTACATTTGTCTGCACTTTTCGTCTGTCATCCAGCCCCAATTTGCTAAAATACTAAAATTAAATATACTTTACATTTTGCCCAAAATATGCTTACTGTAAAGGTGACAGGAAAAAAGTCAAGATATTTTGAATACCAATTTAACTCAGGAGTTACATTTTAAAAGGATTAGAAAGGACTTTTTTTTAAGGTTGTTGAAGATGCTCAGATGTGTTCTGGTGTTGGTTTTGTCACTTAGTTTATTATATAACTTCAATCTTAATCTACTGCATTATTTAATGTTTAACACTAAACAAGTCCATTTGCCTTTTTGGCCCTCTGTTTTCCCATCTTATAGATGAGGCGTTCGTAAAATTTCCCTCTAGCCCTATCTCTCTGTGACCCTAAAGTTTAGGGGGAAAAAATGTATTCTTTAAAAATTGGTCATTTAAAAAAAAAAAAACAACAGATCATGCCCTTTGATCCTACTTAATCCTACTAATTTGAAAAATCAATCTAGCCTAAAGTAATAATCCAAATGAAAGCAAGAACTTACATGCACACAGATGTTTGCCATATTGCTTTTTATAAACCCCCAAAGTAAGGGTAGAGTAAATTTCTGAGGATAGCGGGATGGTTAATCAAATTAGTTACATCCTCAATGGGATATTTTGCAGCTGTAAATGATATTAGAGTAACTACATGAAAAAGTCTTATGATATACTATTAATTAGAAACAGCAGACTTTCAAATTATGTGTACACTATGGTTTCATTGATACAAAAATATGCACACATGTAGAAACTGGCTGGAAGGAAACAGAAAGATGATTCTATTTTGCTAGAATCCTGAAAATTATTTTTTGGTAGTCCAAATCTTCCATTATATTGTTTTCATATGAAAAACAGTACAAGGAGAAAAAAGCCTGGAGGTCGCAGGCGGGGCGGGGGGGGGGTGGTGCTTAGTTTTTCCCATTTCTTTCCTAAAGAGAGATATTGCCTCCTTTTTTGAGAGGGTATTATTTGCCCCTCCAAAATTATTTTAAAAGTTTTAAAAATTAGGTTATATTTAGTTAATAAAATTGTATAAGATTATGATGTACAAAGTTTCAGTTTGATATATTTATAATATTGCAGAATGTTTACCACCAAATCATTAGCTAACACCTTAATCACATCACATAATTATCATTTTTCTTCGTGGTGAGAACAATTAAGGTCTTATCCCTTACAAATGTTGAAGTTTGGATGGCTCAGTTGGTTAAGCAGCTGCCTTTGGCTGGGGTCATGATCCTGGAGTCCTGGGAGCAAATCCCATGTCAGGCTCCCTGCTCAGCGCGGAGTCTGCTTCTCCTTCTGACCCTCCGCCCATCATATTCTCTCTCTCATCATCTCTCTCTCTCAAATAAATAAATAAAATCTTCAAAAAAAAGAAAGAAATATTGAAGTTTATAATATAAAATTATTGACTATATTCCCTATGCTGTATGTGAGAGAATTTCAACCTAAAATAGAACTGGAGGGTATGAAATGAAGAATCAATCTCATGCATGCATCCTCATGGCTTTAAAGTTTTAAGACAAAGCTTGAAATCTGAGAGACTGATTTTCCATATATGCCTGATTTACCCAAGACCAAGACTTACCTCCTGACCAATGAGTATCTGACAAGAACCTCTCCCCTCCTCAAGCCAATAAACTTCCTGCTTGGACTTTGGCTGGACTTCCCCTCCTCACACTCCTTGCCCATAGATAGAATCCATCCCAAACTCTCAATGGACTTCCTATGGCTTGCTGCTGCATGAATTGCAATTCCTCTGCTATTCCAAAATTAACTCAATTTCTGGTCATTCAAGCTTGCCTCTGTTTCCTTCTTTATTTAGGTTGACATGTGCATCAGATCTTCAGAATTTATTTTATTTACTAGTTGTAAGTCTGTAGCCTTATGCATCTCCCCTGTGCCCTTCAAGGAACTTTCCTATGGCTTCCCAAAATGGCTACCCATTTTACATCCCCATCAACAGTGTAGAAGGGTTCTCTTTTTTCCACTTCCTCACCAACATCTGTTATCGCTTGTCTTTTTGATACTAGCCATCCTAACAGATGGGAGGTGGTATCTCATTGTTGCTTTGATTTGCATTTCCCTGATAATGAGTGATATTGAGCATCCTTTCATATACCTACTGGCCACTTGTATATCTTTTTTGGAAAAAATGTCTATTCAGGTCCTTTGCCTGTTTTTTAATTACATCATTTGCTTTTTTGCTATTAAGTGGTATGAGTTCTTTATACCTTTTTGACATTAACTTCTTATCAGATACATGTTTTGTGAATGTTTTCCTCATTCTGTAGGATGCATTTTCATTTTATTGATTATTTCTTTTGCTGTACAGAATCTGTTTAGATTAGTGTAGTCCCAGTGTTTATTTTAGTTTCTGTTCCTTGTGCTTTTGGTGTCTTATCTAAAGAAATCTTTGCCCAGACTCATGGCAAGGATCTTATCCCCTGTTTGTCTAAGAGTTTTTTATGGTTTCAGGTCTTACATTAAAGGCCTTGGACCATTTCAAGTTAATTTTTGTGAGTGGTGTAGGATAGGGGTTCGGTTTTATTCTTTCACATGTGGATCTCCAGTTTTCCCAACACCATTGATCAAACAGACTGTCCTATCCCCATTGTGTGGTCTTCTCACCCTTGTCAAAAATCAGTTGCATTACATATGTGTGAGTTTATGTCTGTGCTCTTGATTTTGTTCTGACTAGTTCATGAGTCTGTTTTTATGCGGGTACTGATACATATTGTAACATGATGGGTAACTGATGAAGGTCAGTACCATACATAATTGATAAACTGTATAATAAGAATGAACCTTGAAAATGTTACACTTGAAAATATGTCATTGCACAATGAAAATACTCATATTACCTAGAAAATATTACTACTTAAAAGGATACAGTTACAGGGTGCCTGGGTGGCTCAGTGGGTTAAGCCTCTGCCTTCGGCTCAGGTCATGGTCTCAGGGTCCTGGGATCAAGGCCCACATGGGCTCTCTGATCAGCAGGGAGCCTGCTCCCCCCCCCCCCGCCTCTCTGCCTACTTGTGATCTCTCTGTCAAATAAATAAATAAAATCTTAAAAAAAAAAAAAGGATACGGTTACAAAAGACCACATATCCTATGAATCTGTTTGTTTGAAATGTCCAGAGTGGGCAAACTATATATTTAAAAAGTAAATTAGTGACTACCTAGGAATGAGGGAAAGGAAGATTATGGGGGAGGAAGGATAGACCACTAACAGGTACAGTTTCTTTTAGAGGTGATGAAATGTTTTAAATTTATATTGTGGTAAATGCCACACAACCCTGTAAACATGCTAAAAACAATGAACTGAACACTTTAAAAGAACTCTTTATATAATATGTGGATTATATATCAATAAAGATGTCTTCAAATTTTATTTCTTTTTTTTTTTTTTTAGTAAGCTCTATGTCCCAATGTGGGCCTCGAAGTTGGAATCCTGTGATCAAAGAGTCGTACGCTCTACCCACTGAGCCAGCCAGGTTCCCCGCCCACAGTGTTTTAAGGATTTTATTTATTTATTAGACAGACAGAGATCGCAAGTAGGCAGAGAGGCAGGCAGAGAGAGAGGAGGAAGCAGGCTCCCTGCTGAACAGAGAGCCCGGTGTGAGGCTCGATCCCAGGACCCTGAGATCATGACCTGATCTGAAGGCAGAAGCCTTAACCCACTGAGCCCCCCAGGTGCCTCGTCCCCCAGGGTGTTTTAAAATTTAAATGTAACCCATCAAGTCATTCCCAAACTTGGATTCTACTAGATATGTTTTAAAGTGATGCAGCAATAATTTAAATGTCAATGTTATGACGTGTTAGATGTTACATGTTTTACAGCAAACTTAAGATGAAACTGTCTGGAAATTTAGAAATGTGTCAGTTTAGAAATTTGTGAGTGGGTAGTTTTTCCAACATGCTTTTGGAAGGTGTGCCAGCAAATTGCATGAATGCCACAGGATTAGAAGAAGGAAGTTCGGCTGAACGATTGATTACTGTAGTCATTCACGGGAGCAATTACTAGCACTTCCACGGAGGCAAGTGCAGTGGGAAAAGGAAGGCAAATATTTATTCCTTAATCCATAAACTCTTGAATGTACATCTTCAAGAAAAATGTGTTAAATAAACCTTGGAAAGGGCAACGGTGTCTGAAGCAGCTTCAAAGTATACGATTCATTATCCTACATGAAGTAATCACACAGGGAAAAAAATCTTTCATGTTTACAGCAGAAATAAAATATGTAGATTTTCCCAAAAATCCCCAACTTTCCCCTTCATCAGTGTGTTTGCCCCCTTTGCCTTAAGCAGTCCTTTTGCTTTGTCAAGAGGACTGTTTCAAGATGATTATTTTCTGTCAGGTGGGATGTAGATGAGAAGGGAGAGGGAAGTGACTACGTCATGACCCTACCTGGGTCATCTCTAGACTGAATGAGTCAGTCCTCAAAAAATGGAGAACCTGTAGGAAGACAATTTCTTTTGGCAGAGAGTGAGAGAGAGCCTTGTTACAAGCGCCACCTCTTCTGTGAGTGATGGTAAATGGAAGGCATTCCTGACTGCCTGGTGCTTACCTCTCCAACTGTGAGTCAGTGAGAAAGCTCTGTTCTTGAAGGGCCTTTGTTTAGGAAGAAAATTATCATAGGGAACAGGGGTGTGACCATTGCTTGCTTGCTTTCCTTCCTTCCTTCTTTCCTTCTTTTCCTTTCTTTCTTTTTCTTTTCTTTTTCACTCTTTCAGATTTTTTTTTTTTTAAATTTATTATTTGACAGAGAGAGAGCATGAGCTGGGTGAGGGAGAAGCAGACTCCCACTGAGCAGGGAGTCCCCTCTTGGGCTCGATTTTGGGAACCCAAAATCATGACCTGAGCCAAGAGCAGATGTTTAACAGACTGAGCCACCCAACCATTGCTTTCTTCATGTGTAAGTAGGTTTGGTCAATGTCTCCTTGTGGTGCTGAGGGACTGTCTGCTCATCGCGTGGTCATGGATAGTTTGGGATTTCACAGGGAAGATTTTGCATTTATTCCAGTTGCTCTTTTAGGCAAAATGTACAGTAAACCTTGGGAAGAATTCCTGTCCCCGCCTCCTAATCACTTGCTACGGGTTTCCCAAATCCCATCACTGAGAGCCATCCCTTTGTGTCCAAGAATAAGGCAACACCTCTCTGAGCTTCAGCTTCTCAGAAGTCTCTGGGTCCTAGTGACTCATTAAACCTCCCATCGTCATTAACACTTTATGATGCTAATCAACCTATCAATTACCGCCCACTGAGCTGAAAGTTCAACCCTGGGCCAGGCCTACAAAGAGTTTACAGTGTAATTGCATGGAAGGAAAGGCACAAAAAGCTCCCTATGATCCTATAAATTCTTTTATAAGAGAATCAAATACAAGGGGCAAACCATGAAAGCAACAAGACTACTGGGAGGCAAGTTTTATCAATGCTTCCCTCTCTCAGGAATTAGCAGTAATTGCCTCTCTTGGGATACATGCAGGATTTCTTCCACCTAAACAAAACAATAAAAACAAAAAAATTGTCCTGGGGTGGAGGCATCTGGGTGGCTCAGTAGGTTAAGTGACTGCCTTCCTTCGGCTCAGGTCATGATCCTAGAGCCTGAGGTCCAGCCCTGCATTGGGCTCCTTGCTCAGTGGGAAACCTGCTTCTCTCCCTCTGCTTATGATCTCTCTCTTTGTCGAATACATAAATATTTTTTAAAAATTGTCCTAGGACACTGAAATCTCCTCCAGTACCATTTTCCAGTGACTTCAGACACTAACTTCCTTGAAAATGTAGTCTTTAATTCCCTCCGCTTTTGCTTTTCCTCAAAATCATTCTGGTGGGACCATACAGTCGCCACCATGTCATCCAAATATCCAGTGATTGCCACAGCACTAAGTCTCACGGTCAGTGACATGCGTTTAGCTTATTTGACCTCTCAGAGGTCTCTGGCTGCTGATTACTCTCCTCTCCTTGAAATTTTTTCTTAATGTAGCTTCCCAGGAAACCACTTTTGTTTTCTTTTTTACTTTATTTTATTTTATTTTATTTTTTAAAGATTTTATTTATTTATTTGACAGAGAGAGATCACAAGTAGACAAAGAGGCAGGCGGAGAGGGAGAGAGGGAAGCAGGCTCCCCGCTGAGCAAAGAGCCCGATGCGGGACTCGATCCCAGGACCCTGAGATCATGACCTCAGCCGAAGGCAGCGGCTTAACCCACTGAGCCACCCAGGAGCCCTTTTGTTTTCATTTTTAACTCAGTGATGATTCTTGGTTTCTTTTTCTTTTTTTGACCATCCTTATCTTACAGACTGCTAACAGTTGAATTCGTTGCCTTACGCTGAATCCTGTGATTGCTTCTGTTCTCCCTGCATTAATTCCTGGAAGGTCTCATCTAGTTTTATGGCTTTAATCACAATTATTTGCTGACAACTCCCAAATTTATATGCCCAGCTGAAACTTAGTATGTTCAGGACCAAATGCTGGATCTTCTCCCCAAACCTGCCCTGAACCATCCTTTCAGCTGCTCAGACAAAATACTTGTAAGTCATACTTGGCTTCTGTTGTGCTCTCAGATCCATTTCCAATTTCCAATAGATCTGTACATCTTTCAACTTAAGAAATTCACCCAATCTAATAAATCTACTTTTTCTATCTTTTTTAAAGATTTTTATTTATTTATTTGACAGAGAGTGAGATCACAAGTAGGCAGAGAAGCAGGCAGAGAGAGAGTGGTGTTGTACCCAAGTTTTCATGTCTGAGGGACCACCAAGGAGCCAACACCAATGCAATCACATGAGGGTTTATTTAACAAGCTTAAGCTTGGGCCCAAGTATATCCGACACAGCGGAGTAGGGACTTAGACCCCGAGCTTAGTTAAGGCAGGGGTATTTATGGGTTCCTGTTACTAAAGCAAGGTGGGGATTCCCGTTACTACAGCAGGGTGAGGGTTCTTAGAACTAAAGTAAAATAAGGGAAAGTTCAGCCCTTGGACACAGGGGTCTGAGATGGCTGCAGGAGCTAAGATGGCTGTACTTATGCTAAGGCTAAACCTGAGGTAGGATGGCCTTAATTTTTCTCTGACTCCACAGTGGGGAAGCAGGCTCCCTGCTGAGCAGAGAGCCTGAAGTGGGGCTCGATCCCAGGACCCCAAAGTCATGACCTGAGTGGAAGGCAGAGGCTTAACCCACTAAGCCACCCACATGCCCCACTTTTTCTATCTTTCAATTTAACCCATAAATCTTTACAAGGAGGACTAAGTAAACAAGGTCTATTTCATTAAATAGATTTTTTTATTTTTTAAGATTTTATTTGACACACAGAGAGAAAGACAGCAAGAGAGGGAACACCAGGGGGGAGTGGGAGAGGGAGAAGATGCTGGGCTCGATCCCGGACCACTGGGATCATGACCTGAGCCAAAGTCAGACCATAATGACTGAGCCGCCCAGGTGCCCCTCATTAAGCAGATTAAAGTCTGGATATGTGGAAGATCAGAAAATGAAATAAGCGATCACATGCAGTGTGTTAAGTTTTATGTCAGGTATGTTAGCTATAATTAGGTTTGTGTTCCTTGAAGAATAAAGCAAATAGACCTTTTAAAAGATATAAATTTCTTTCATGTAAAATGAATGAATGAATGAATCCATCCATCCATCCATCCATCTTGGCAGGAGAATAGTCCAGGTTGGATAGAACACCTCTCCAAAGTTCTCAGAGAACTTACATGGTTTCCATCCTTCAGGGCCACTTCTGGTCCCGGATAGCTAGCTCTTGGGTACATGGCCAGCACATCTAAGTTCGAGGCTGGCTCAAGGAGGATGGTGAAGGGCTAAAAAGAGAATTTCTTCCAGCTGAGTCTGCATCCCTTAAGCAGCTTAGAAGTCCCACACAGTACTTCCACTCACATTGTATTGGCCAGAAATTAATTACTTTGCCATATCTATGACACTAGTCACATTCCACATCTAGCTGCAAAAGGAGGATGGGAAGTGGATTATTCTAATATGTGCATTGTTATCCCAAGTAACACTGGGGTTCCATTATTAAGAAGGTGGGACTGGATATTGATTGGTGGTAGGTATTCTTTGCCACAAAGACAGTCTGTTACAGGTGTTCAGATGAAGGGTCAGAAACTCACATTTAGGTCAGAGCAAGATTCCAAGATGAAGTGATTTCTCTACCATTCCCAGCTTGCCCTGATTTAGAATGACATTTGTACATTTCTGTCTTCCTATTTGTAACCTCCATAGGGGAGCTTTTAACACAGCAGATCCTCAATTATATTTTTGGTTAATTGAGATGAAGGTAAGAAGTTTTTGAAGAGGAAGAGGGTGAGGTGTGTCAGTTTTGCTAGAACTTTCACTATCTTTAATATTCACACACACACACACACACACACACAAATATCTCAGGCTTCATATCACAAAGGCAACTTACATAAACAATTCTTTGGAACATTTATATTCTGTAACCCTTAAAAGATCTTCTCACTTTATACTCATCTCATTGAGCAGACCTTCTCCACCTCCCCCAGCTCCCACTGTCACTCCGGCCCGGGAGGTCCAAACTTGGCCAAGAGCCTGACAAACAGGCCAACTTCAAAATCAGGCCAGATCATAGGCTTTATGTAGGTAAGGAGCAGTGACTCAAGGCTGCAGAAACCTTGACTTGCCATCCTATCATAGAACACAGCTCTTAGAATAGGTTCTTGGAATAGGTATGACTGAAAAACCAAGATTTGGGCATAGATCATTACCGTAACTGATTCCCACATGAATCACATTAGCGATTTCCGGATTTATGGGGTTATCTAGAGTTGAACATGACAACTGCTACCTTAAAGAGTCTAAAACCCAAACGAAGACAGATCCTGATGACCGGGGGGGGGGGGGGGGGGGGGGGGGGATTTAAAAGCAGCTGCTAACACATTTTCTCTTACTCTGTCTCATTTGTCTAAGCTGGTTTCAGATTACACACAGAAGGAACGCCTCTGTCAGATGACTGCTGATCTACCCAGAAACGAAACCTCAACTCTCACAGCTAGTTACCTTCCTGTTTGGTTTCACATTCTGTTACTAAGAAATGCATGTCTCCATACATGTTAATCATGGCAAAGCGGATGGAAACTTGGCTGCCATGTCTAGACACTGGGTGAGCCTGGTTCTGGCAGGAGACCTGGTCCAGTTTGAACCTAGATTATTTCTTGACCCTGAATTGCCTCTTCCGACTTTCCAATTCTGAGACAGCCTGATACAGACACGCTGCCCATTGTCTCAACTTCAACATCCGTGCATTATCGGTTAGGTGTGGAGGAGAGAAAGCAGACCACCCAGCGTCAGATTCTGCCCAGTAGATACGGAGAGTCATGTTGGAATGCAGATTTCCGAGGAGCCCTAAGATGTGCTCTTAAGTGCTCTTCTGCAGAGGAGCTCCTTAGAACTTTTTCTTATCTCTTAGGAAAAAGAGATAATTTTCTGTTATGTTTCCGGTTTTCACATGTGATGATTTGTGAAGAAGCTAGAAAGCCATGAGATCCAATTTACTGTTTAGGACAGTAGCACTGTCAAACAGGGCAAATTGATAAGCTCATGAAGTTAGGGAGATTAAAGATACCCAGGAACTTTCATCTCACTCCTGAGCCTGAGAAGCCCTTTAAGCAGAGTCTCAAGGAAGAAAGGAGAAAAACCACCCTTGCAAACAAGAAAATGCTCCTTGATTTAGCCAAGTCTCCAGAAATCTCAAAAATCCAGAACACCTGATGGGTTGAGATGTTTGGTCCTGTAGACAATGGAAGATGGGAAGCAAAGAGTGAAAATATAACAGAGCTGCCTCATACCTTAGACTTCAAATTCAATACTCTTGTGTTCGAGATGGCGAAGCCAAGACCTGGAGAGGTGAGGTCGGTGATTTCAAACCTAGTCCCAGGATAATGATGTGCTCACGAATCTAACACCTATCTTAGCATCTCAGTAAACTCAGTTGTTTATGGCCACCATCAGCAGAAGACAGACTGCATGCTAACTAATTTATTTGCTTTTGACTGGAATTACATCAGCTCAGTGTGGGCCACTGGTTTCCCATGCTAAAATCAAATAATAATTCTAATGAATTCAAGATGGCCTAATGGAAAGAGTCTGAATTTAATCCTGTCTCTATTAATCTGTAGTAAATTGAACAAGTTACTCCCTTTTTAAAAAAAAGATTTTATTTATTTATTTGGCAGAGACACAGTGAGAGAGGGAACAGAAGCAGGGGGAGTGGGAGAGGGAGAAGCAGGCTCCCCTCTGAGCAGAGGCCCCCCCCTCCCCCGCACCAGGATCATGACCTGAGCCCAAGACAGATACTTAACAACTGAGCCACCCAGGCACCCCTGAACAAGTTACTTAAACTCTGAGCCACAGCTTTTTCATCTACAAAACAGATAACTCTCACCTGCAGGGATAATAAAAAGATCTCAGATAATGTATGGAAAAGATCCAATATGGTGTTTGGCACTGTCTGTGCTCAATAAATGGCAATTATTATTATTGTTGTCATTAAATAATAGGAAGACAAATTCCCAAGTTGAAGGTGAGAGGCCAACTTATTGAATCATATCTCTACAAAGAGTCAAACGACTCGTTGCCAACTTTTGCCGAGAAACTTTTTTCTGTTTATTAAAAGCCTTAGCTTTTTCACCCAGCAGTTCATAGGAAACCTCCACTTAAGCCCCCGAATCCCGGGAGGGGGTGCCCCTCAAACCTTGTTGTCCTAAATTACGCCGTGTTCTTGGATATACTTCCATCCCACATACATTTGTTGTGTTCCGAATATTTCTGCGGTTGCCATGGTTTCTAATACTCATTTCTAATCTGCAGCAGAATGTCTGAACCAAGAGGTTACCATTTAAGGTAGGAAAGAGGCAGCAGGCAAAGGTCATGTCACACTTTTTATGTTATTCCATACAATGTGGTCTCAAATTACCGGTCCATCCTCCTGTTTTCCTTTTTTATAAAATGGGATCACTGTACCTATTTCACAAGTTGGCTGTAGGAATTACACGGACAAATGCATGTGGAAACATGTAGCTTGCAACGTATCTGTATGTTTATTCTTTATCCCCAGGCTGTCCCATTGTGAAGACGACAATCCTACCGGTCTGGTAGGCAAACCTGTCCTTGGCACAGACATCTTTTCCCCTTTCTTCTACTCTCCTCTCAAGTGGTTATGCCTCCCCTTCTTTTGAACTGCGGAATTATATGTAACTGTAGCAAGGAATAAGGGGCCTTTTATTTTTTTATTTATTTGACAGGCAGAGATCACAAGTAGGCAGAGAGGCAGGCAGAGAGAGAGGGAAGCAGGCTCCCTGCCGAGCAGAGCCCAGTGCGAGGCTCGATGCCAGGACCCTGGGATCACGACCCGAGCCGAAGGCAGAGGCCTCAACCCACTGAGCCACCCAGGCGCCCCTAAGGGGCCTTTTATAACTGGCTTTTTATTCCTGGCATTTTTGCTCCATCTAATTGAAGCTGTTGAAATCCTTTGATGAGCAAGAGGAGGTCCCAGAGAGCATGGACTGTGTCCCTTAGTCATTTACGTTTAACTCAAGAGCTGAGACAACGGTTCGGCATACAGTGGGCACTCCCGTCTGTGTTGGGAGTCAGCCTGTGGCTCTAGAAACTGAATTTGCAATCCTGAGCTTTTCTTGCTACCTTGGACTTGAGGCAAGTCACTTAACCTTTGTCTCTTTTGTTTCTTCACTTGGAAAGTGGAGATAACAGTAGCACTCTCCTTTGTGTTCTGTTGAGGATAACATGTAAAATGCCGGGGCACCTGGGTAGCTCAGTGGGTTAAAGCCTCTGCCTTTGGCTCGGGTCATGATCCCAGGCTCCTGGGATCGAGCCCCACATCGGGGCGCTCTGCTCAGCAGGGAGCCTGCTTCCCCCCACCCCCGTCTGCCTGCCTCTTTATGTGTTCAATACATTTTACCTCTTTATTGACAGTTATAATTAAATAACTATTAAAATAGTACATGAAGATCAAATAACTGGCAATCCACAGGTAATTTGGTATTATTTAACCTGCAGATCGAGCATTAGTTTGACTCTTTTATCGAAGGGCACCCTGGCCAAATGACATTCTTCTCTGTCCCCTCAGGGTGTCCTTCATGCTTCCATGACATTACCTTCATTCCATTTTGAATGCTTCTTCCTTTCCAGCTTTTAGACATTGTATCCTCTTTTCAGCATACGAACCTGCATGCAGAGACCTGCAGGATGTCTTTCCCCACCAGCTGCCTACCAGGTCCCTCGTATCCATTCTTTCCAAATGCAACAGGTCACGGGGCTCGCCATCCTCCATTACTCCCAGCAACCCACGCCCACCTCCCTCTCGGCACTGCAGGGACTTGCCGGATTGGCCTCAACGGCTTATCTCTATAAGACTGTGAACTTCTTGCCGACAGCGTTGACTTCATTTTTTATCTCCCAGAGTAGGGAACCTGGCAGGCCTCTGTCCCATTTGATGGGATCGCATTAGATTGAATTCCTTGGAACTGACTGCCGTTTGTGAAATCATTTGCCGCTGAAGCTTCGTAAGTCCTTGTGGATGGTTTACTCTAATTACCTCTTATGGGAACTAGATTGTCAGTTTGGCTTCTTGAGATGGGAAATTAAAACAACAAACAGGATCCAAGGGGGTGGGGCTGCCTTAAGGGTGATTAGAAAGGATCTGAAAGCCATACTGTGGAGACATGAAAATAAGAACCCACCCCACCTTATTCTCAGAGTTTTGTAGTTTCTAGACTTTTCTTTAGGGAGGAATCAGTCTGGTTCGTTGAGCACAAGGGTCAGTCTAACAAGAAGCGGACGGGAAACATGTGTGAATTCCCTAACTCTTTGGATGAGTTTAAATTGTGAAAGTGTCTTCTGGGAGAGCCCAGCCTTATCCATAGGTCTGGTTTTGAAAACAAGCGGGAGGATGAGAAAGCTGTATTGTTCACATGTGTTTGAGTTTATGTGAGCTTAAATGTTTTTTTTTTTTAAAGGATTTTATAAAGGAGATTTTAAGAACATAATCATTTTTTGTAAAAGAATACTTAAAAGGAAAATGCTTAATGATTAAAAGCTTAGGAAGGGGTGCCTGGCTGGTGCATTTGGAGGAGTATGCATTTCTTGATGTTGGGTTTTGGAGTTCAAGCTCCACGTTGGGTGTAGAGATTACTTTAATAATTAAAAAAAGCAGGGGGGTGGGCAGTGCCTGGGTGGCTCATTCAGTTAAGCATCTACCTTCAGCCCAGATCATGATCCCAGGGTCCTGGGATCGAGCTGCGCATCAGGTTCTTTGCTCTGGAGTGAGTCTGTTTCTCCCTCTCCCTTGGTCTCTCCACCTGCTTGTGCTCTCTCTCATGAATAAATAAATAAAATCTTTAAAAAAAAAATTTTTTTAATGAAAAAAAAAAAATAAGGGACACCTGGATGGCTCAGTCGGTTAGGCATCTGCCTTCAGTTCTGTTCAGGATATTAGGGTCCTGGGATCAAGCCCTACATAGGGCTCTCTGCTCAGCGGGGATCCCCTCTCTTTCCCATTCTGTGCTCTTTCTCACTCTCTGTCAAGTAAATAAATACACTCTTCTAAAAAAAAAAAAACCTCTGCCTTCAGCTCAGGTCATTGATCCAGAGTCCTGGGATCAAACCCCGCATTAGGCTCCCTGCTCAGTGGAGAGCCTCCTTCTCCCTCTCCCACTCCCCCTTCTTGTGTTCCCTCTCTCGCTGTATCTTTCTCTGTCAAATAAAAAATAAAATCTTTAAAAATAAAATAAAATTAAAATAATTAAAGATTAATGTGTTACTTGTTCTGTAAATATACAATTTAGGGTATCGTGTCTACCTATATTAATACATGCATCCTTATTACACATGTTGTTTGGCATTCACTAAGGATTGCCTCTTAAGGAACCCGAGGACTACGTTTTAGGTCTGTCACTAATTATGTGACCCAGAGTATGTTGCTTAATCTCTAGAATTTTGTTTCTTTAGCTATAAAATGCTAATTTGACTATGTAACTGTAAGGGCCTATTTAGTCAGAGCGGTCCCACCTCGGTTGAACAGCCATTTTGTTGTTTATGCAGTAAAACTTAAATTGACACTGCCCCCCCACAGGGGGGGTGGGGTGGGGTGGGGAACTTACTTAAAAGCAAGTCCGGGAAACCAGTCCCAGGTAACAAAGCCCAAATACAAGAGTGGGTCAGGTCAGGTGGAGACATCCAATCGATAAAGAGCACATACTGTCTCCCTAGCTACCAAGGAGTGTGGGCCCCTACCTTTTGGGCGCCAATTCTGACCAAGGTGATACGTTAGTTCAAATAGCTACTATGGGGTGAATTGTAATTCAATTGGCCACCCGTGTGTGACCTAGCATGACTGTGCAGCTTTTTCTGTGTGTTGCAATCTCATTGGTCACCTCCCAGGCTCAACCACATGGTCTTTGCTCTATAAAAGTTAGTCTGTGAGGCAGGGAGGGGTTGCCCTCTCTGTAAGGGGCGGCCCTGACGGGTCTGTTTGACGGTCAGTTTGATTCTTTTTTTTTTTTTTTTTTAAAGATTTTATTTATTTATTTGACAGAGAGAAATCACAAGTAGGCAGAGAAGCAGGCAGAGAGAGAGAGGAGGAAGCAGGCTCCCTGCTGAGCAGAAAGCCCGATGTGGGGCTCGAACCCAGGACCTGGGATCATGACCTGAGCCAAAAGCAGCGGCTTAACCCACTGAGCCACCCAGGCGCCCCGGTCAGTTTGATTCTTGATGCTTGGCGCGAAATAAAGCTTTGCTTGACCTTTGCTTTGTATCAGTCTCGCTCCTTTGACCATGGACCCATTATTGGGGGGCCCAACAGTAACTACAAAGTTCTTTTTCGGCTCCCAAATTCTGAGTTTGTAATTGTAACATCATGTAAATTAAAACATGCAGTTTTTGTTCTCCCCTTATTTCATTTAATTAATTATTTTTAAAGTAGCTCTAGGTCCAACATGGGGCTTGAACTCATGACCCTGAGATCAAAAGTCAGGTGCTCTACTGCCTGAGCCAGCCAGCCACCCCGACTTCTCTTTATTTCAAAAATTAGAAAAGCAGAGCTCAGAGAGTGTTAGCACTCTTCATGGTATTTAGGAAATAAAGGGTGCTGTTTCAAAGGATGGGTTCTTGGGATGGAATGCCTTGGTTTGACTATCACTTTCACTGCTTGCTGGCTCTGTGGTTTTAGGCAAGTTGTTGAAATGTTCGGTGCTTATCTGTAAAGTGGAAGATGATGATATCTATGAGACAAAGTTGATATAAAGATTTATTAGTTGGCATATGTAAAGTGCTAAGAGCAGTGCCCGACTCATCGGAAGTATTAAAGGTCAGTTCCCACCCTTACCCAACATCTCACACCAGTTAACAGAACAGGGGGTCTAAGAACCCAAGTCTCTGGCCACACAAACAGTGCATTTTATACGGTACCACGTGCTCTCTAACAGAGTGCTTGCATGAACTACCCACACAGGCACAGAGACTGAGCTCACTGTGTATTCTGTGCTGTGCTAAGCACCTTACTACATTTTCTCATTATTTCTCACAGCGATCTTATAAGGTGAGTGTTTTCAGTCAGCAGTACCTTTCCTGCAATTCCAAAATGAACTGAAAGCATTTCATTAATCACTGGGTCATTTGACATGAACTGCTTTAGAGGCAAAAATCTGACTTGAATTGACATAAAGCTATGAATAGGCTTTATTCTATTTAGTGTGAGCATGAGTATGATTCACTATAGAAATTTAATATTTTTTATAATGGTGTGCTTCTCAAATCCCCTGAGACTGTTAATATACATTAGGTTGTTAGATAATATATAGTGTTTGCACTGCATTACATTTTATTATTCAAAACTTCTAAATTGTATCTTTCAAGGATGATGGAAATATTTTATAACTGGATTGTGAGGACAGTTGTACAATTCTGTCAATTTCCTTAAAAAATCATTGACTTGGGTATGCCTGGCTGGCTCAGTTAGTGGAGCATGCAACTACTGGTCTCGGGGTTTTAAATTCGAGCACAATGTTGGGTGTAGAGATTACTTAAAAATAAAACCTGAAAAAAAATCATTGCATTGTGCACATAAAACAGCTCAATGTATATAATATATAAATCATACCTTCATAAAGCTATGTTCACAAGGCCATTACAAAAAGAAAAACATGTATCATTACTAGGAATAAGAAAGTTAATTAAGGAACACCTGTAATAGCTGACCTGGTGTTTGGGGTTTTAGACTGAAGCAGGATCTAGCTGCTAAAAAATACTTGAGTGCTATTTACACAGGATTTAAATCTGTAATGACATGTGAGTGAGTAGTGTAGCAGTGTTTGCAAAAGAGAAGGAAACCACACGCACATACACAAAATGAACTTGAGTAGTAAAAATAATTAATGAAAAGTTAATGAAATTGAAGAATAAGTCCAAATACAACCTCTTTTTATAAATTTTCTTGAATCACCACATTGCATCAGAATTCATTTTCTCCCTCTGAGCTTCCGGAGACTTTTCTGACTCTATAAGAAAACTTAATCATGCATTCTAGTCCATCTGCATTTGTTATACAGAATCCTAAGCCCCTAGACAGTGAGGATAGTTTCATCCATTTTTGTATTACTCATGGTGCATAAAAAATGCTTAACTAGGAGTCTAATGAATATCTGAATTATATTAAACCACTTCCTCAATAAAAGTTTATACATAAAGGGGTGCCTGAGTGGCTCAGGCAGTCATGATCTCGGTGTCCTGGGATCCTGCCCCTGTAGGGGTTTCCTGCTCAGCAGGGAGACTACTTCTCTCTCTCCCTCTCCCCTTGCTTGTGCTCTCTCTCCCTCTGTCGAATAAATAAAATATTTGTTAAAGAAGTTTATACATAAAAACTATATATTTTACTTCTAAATTCACAGCTGATCCTGAGTTTTGGTTAAAAGATTATAAGCCATTATCACCACATCAGTTTTACAAAAACAAAAGGTTGTTAATGTTAAGTTACTTGCCCAAGATGACACAGCTACATGGTGAGGCTGGTATTCCAATTTGTGTCTAGTAAACTTAGAAGCCAAACCTTCATCCACTTCTCTTGAAGAAATTTGTAACTGTGTGTACAAAGCTAACAAATAAGTAATCTCTTGATTAAAAAAAAAAAAAATCCCCTGGAATAAATCAGTCAATGTAATGGAGATCTAAAATTTTTCTAGGAGTTGAATATTTTCTTAATTTTTTTTGATTAGAACAGTGATCAACCTACTTTCTTCTCTTCAGAACCTAAAGACTCTATTAGAATACTCAAAACTACTGAGTCTGTATTCTTTTCTTTGTCTACTGTCTTCAAACTGTGTTAACCTCAACGGCCAGAATTAAAGAAGATAGTACAGAAAAAAAATTAGAAACATTTATCACCAATTGGGTTTTCTTTTTTTTATCCAACTCTTAAACAAATTATCTCCCCAAGCCCATCTTCGCCTCATACAACTGGGTCCCTTACCATGATGTGAGGCCACAGGATGAACTGTCAGATTTGAAAAGCAATAAATACAGGGCAGTCCAGTTTCCTGGGAAAGATCAAATGTTTTGAGTTTGACTTCCTCTCTATTCCTAAAAAACATTTCAGAAGGAAAATACTGATGGATTCCTCATTGGTCTTTTTCCTTTGTATGTTTTGTTAGATTTTTTTTGTTTAAGCCAAGCTGTGAAAAGTTGTTGTTCATTAATGAAACTCAGAAAGTAGTCAAGGCCCTTTGAAGTTTAAGACCGCATCTGTTCCACTGTCCAAAGAGAGTAGAGAAGTTAACATCTCCATCACATGGGTTTCAATGTAATTCAAGTTATTACCACCCAGAAGTTGCAGGTGCAAGGATATAGCTAGCTTTGTTTTATGAAGCATATCCGTGTGTGTGCATGTGTGTGTGCACACATGCATGCGTATGTGCACCCCTGTGCAACATAAGGACCACGTCTCACAAAAAGGACTATTTTAAAAGGTAAATCACAGATACATTCATATTAAGTTAAAATTGCTCTTTGGGTGGATTTTTCTCAGTTACCTGTCAAAGCCATTTACCATTCAGTCAAGAATGATCTAGGTCTCGTAGGACAAATCTAAATTTTCTAAGAGACAACTTCACTTTTTCAGTCCGGCTAATTTAAAGGGATACATTTAAAGTGGGAAATCAAATTTGAGCAGCAAATAGAGAATTTTTATCTCACATCTCCTTCCCAATCAAGATTTAAAGAGTTAAAGTATTAAAAAATTAAATAAATATTATATTTTAGTTTAACTTTGCATGTAAATGCACTTTAATTCGTCAGTCTTTTGATCTATAGATATGGCATTTTGGAGAAGAGAAGAAACATAAGTCAACTCATCTATACCATCTATCTTTTATGAGCCATAACAGTGATGCAACTTCTATAATTTCAGTTTTGGTTTCCATAGGCAGAGCAAGAAATCTAGAAACACTTGGAACATGATCTCAATGCAGAAACCTTGAAAATTTTTAGTAGCTTCTCATCAATACCTAATTTGATGACCATTATTTCAAATAATGTTAGTTTTTATAGATCAATTTATTACCCCTAACATACACAATGGTCTGTAACTTATGTATCATTTATTAAAGTAACCACAATCATAACTGCCAAAATAGGGTAAGCTTCTACTTCTACAAAGATAGAGTAGATAAACTTTTCTTTATTTCTCCTACGATGTACAACTAAAAACCACTGAAATTATATGGAAGACAAACAAAAGAAGACCTTGAAAAGTCTGTTTCTGGAAAATGGAGGGAATATAGACAGAAAAAAATAAAAAGAACAGAGCCTTAGCAACCTATGGGACTATCATGAAAGATCTAATATTTGTGAAGAGGAAATGTTTATGACAATTATAAAATGTGGAAGTTAAAGGGACACGAAGTGGAGGTAAAGCTTTTACATTTCACTCAGGCTGATAAAATTTCAAGACCAGTATTCTGTGATAAAATTACATATATATATATGTAATTATATATATATATATATATACATATATATATATATATATATATGTATATATATATATATATATTCTAGTATCTACAACAACCATATAAAGATATGAACCAGGGCACCTCAGTGGCTCAGTCAGTTAAGCGTCTGCTTTCAGCTCAGGTCATGATCCCCGGGTCCTGGGATCCAAGCCCCACATGGGGCTCCTTGCTCAGTGGGGTGTCAGCTTCTCCCTCTCCCTCTGACTGCCACCCCTCCTGCTTGCGCTCTCTCTCTCTCAAATAAATAAATAAAATCCTTTTAAAAAAGATATAAACTGAAAGAACTATAAATGAATCAAACTGGAATTTTAAAAAAATGTTTAAGCAATCCACAGGAAGGAAAGGAAAAAAGAAGTGAAAAATAGAACAGGAAGATAAAAAAATTTCAAATGGTAGACTTTTAACTCCAACATATCAATAATAACATTAAATGTAAATGGTTTATTTTATTTATTTATTTTTAAAGATTTTATTTATTTATTTGACAGAGAGAGATCACAAGCAGGCAGAGAGGCAGGTAGAGAGAGAGGAGGAAGCAGGCTCCCCGCTGAGCAGTGAGCCCGATGCGGGGCTCGATCCCAGGACCCTGAGATCATGACCCGAGCCGAAGGCGAGGCTTTAACAGACTGAGCCACCCAGGCACCCCTGTAAATGGTTTAAATACATCAATTATAAGATGTAAACAAGCAGAGTAGGTTAAAAAAACATGGTGCAAGTATAAGCACTGTATAAGAAACTTACTTCTAATATAATGATATGGGTAGGCTAAAATTAAATGGATGGAAAAAGATAAATCTTATAAATAGTAAAATAAAGCATGGGCACCTGGCTGGCTCAGTTGATGGAGCGTGCAACTCTGGATCTTGACATTGTCTATGAGCCCCACACTGGGTAGAGATTCCTTAAAAAAAACAAAAAACAACAACAAAAAAAAAACTTAAAAAAAATGGAAAGAAAGCAGAAATAGCTGTATAGATATCAACTAAAGTAGATTTCAAAGAAACAAAAATTACCATGTAGTAAGAGGTATATTATATAATGATAGGATCATAGAAGAAGAGAGGAAAAAATAAAACCAGACAAAATCAGAGAGGGAGACGAACCATAAGAGACTAATTCGGGTTGTTGGAGGGGAGATACATGGGGGGATGGGGTATCCTGGTGACGGACATTAAGGAGGGCATGTGATGTAATGAGCACTAGGTATTATATAAGACTGATGAATCACTGACATCTACCTCTGAAACCAATAGTACATTACATGTTAATTGAATGCAAATAAAAATAAATTTTTAATGATAATGATAAATAGATCAATCTACACAAAAAAAAAATAATTCTAAATGTGCATGCATCAAACAACAGAGCTTCAAAATCTGTGAAGGAAGAAATAATAGCATTGAAAGGAGAAACAGACAAATTCACACAGAAACTTCCAATACTGCTCTCTCAACAACTGGGAGAACCAGACAGAAAGTCAGAGAAATAGTATAATGGAACAACACCATCAGCCGGCACCATTCACACTCCATTCACCAAGAGTGGAACGTATTCGAGCGTCTACAAAAAGTATTGCTAGGTGGATAGTATCACGGGCCATTTAAAAGAAATGAAATCATACAGACTGTGTTTTTCTGCCACAGTAGAATCAAATTAGAAATTGATAACAGAAAGGAAAGAAAATCACCAAACATGTGGAAACTAAACCACATACTTTTAAATAAGCCATGGGTCAAAGAGAAACTTTCAAAGTAAATAAGAAAATATACCAAATGGAATGAAAATAAAAATACAGCACACCAAAGCATGTGGGGAGTAGTTAAAACAGTGTTGAGAGGGAAATTTATAGTTCTACATGACTGCTTTAGAAAAGAAGAAATATCTAAATAAGTATGAGAGAAAATCTTGAAAAAAATTCTTACATATTAACTTAGATTCATTTGTATGTTCTTAATCCCACCAGTTGCTAATTTATTTTACTACTGCTACTGATTTACAAATTTGTATGACTAAGAGACAAAAAGGATATTGTTAATTGCCACAATAAATAACAAATGAAAAATACAGGAAATATATAAGTAGCTACAATTTTACTACTAAATAGAATAGAGTAGCAACTGATACTAAATTGCTATTATGGCTTTCATTTGGTGTGTATTATCCATCATTTCTAAATTTCTATTAGTTTTCTTTCTTTTTTGGGTTGGCTTTTTTTTGTCACTGAAAATATGTCTGTTTCAGGAAAAAAGTGGTAGAGTTCTGTGTGTGCGTGCGTGTGTGTGTGTGTGAGAGAGAGAGAGAGATAGGCAAAATGGAAATCTTGCAAATGGAAATACACTTATGTGTATTATATTGCCATTTTAATTGGACTTTTAAAAATATAATTGGACTTATTTTTACCTCTGGTTTCATATGTTCTATTTGTCATACTTTTTTTTTAAAAGATTTTATTTATTTATTTGACAGAGAGAGAGATCACAAGTAGGCAGAGAGGCAGACAAAGAGAGAGAGAGGAGGAAGCAGGCTCCCCACTGAGGAGAGAGCCCGACGTGGGGTTCAATCCCAGGACCCTGAGATCATGACCTGAGCCGAAGGCAGAGGCTTTAACCCACTGAGCCACCCAGGCGCCCCTGTCATACAATTTTATTTGTGAAAATAAAAGACCCATTTTTATAACACTGACTTTTTAAAGAAGTTTTTACTGAATTCAGTTGATTTTTTTTAAGCAAACACTATGTCCACTATGAGGCTTGAACTCATGACTCCATGATCAAGAGCCACAAGCTCTAGTGGGCCAGCCAGGTGCCCCAGAAAAATGACATTTTAGATCTGTGCGCTTTGCGTGCTTCACCCTGGTGGCTATACATGGAATTCATCTATGATCGGAAGACCTGTTTGTAAGTACTGAGAACCTGAACAAAGGACTGGTAGGTGAGTTATAGAGGGGAGATTAGATCTGAGAAATGTCTAGAAGGGAAAAGTATGAAATGAAAATAACTTGAGTGTTCACTGATTGAGGGAAGTAGCAGACAAAAAGATGACTTTGTAAACTCTAGCTGGGAGGACGTACCAGACGGGATCACTGGAGTATACTTGCACCAAACATGCCATTCCTCTCCCTAGAGGTACTGTTCTTTGGGAGGCCCCCGCCCTGTGGGAGAATTATACTTTCCACCCATCGGATGTCAGTTTTGTCCATGTGACTTGTCTAGACCAGTGAATTATGAGCAGAAGCTTCCAGAATCCAGCCTCCTCGCCAGGCAGGAGTATTTCTCTCAGCCTAGACCCAAATTAAAAAGCCAAGAAGCAGAGCCTCAGTCAATCACTCAAATACAGAGAGAAATAAACCTTGGTTTTCACAAGTTTCTTGTGATTTGGGGTCGTGTTTTGTACTGTACTGTAACTTAGATTCAGGGGACTGATATATGCAAATGAGTTTCCTTATTATCCTGTCAGAGCCTGTCATTTCTATCAGCTGTAGGTACTGACACCACTTTTCTCCTAGACTCAAGACTTGCATGGACTACATTAAGTGAATAAAGTTTTAGAGTATTTGAAATGGGGACTGCCTAGTAAATTCTCCCTCTATGGTCAGTTTAGTTAAAGAACGTGGATACGTGTGTGGTTGGGGAGAAAAAAATCTATATATATCTGTACATATTTCTTTATATATTTTGTTTATATTGTTATACAAATTAATATATATTATTATATAATTATATTTATTTCAACTTGATATTATTTTTATAGCAATAGAAAACATTTTTGTGTTAGTCTCTACAAAGAATAGAAATATTTGTGAAAGTCAGAAGAAGCACGATTTATGCCAATTTGCTTAAACAATCATTTTTAAACCACAATCATTTTCCCCCACTGATCCTAATGTCACCATTTCCCCCAAAATAAAAACTTTTAGTCTTTTAGATTAGAGCCCCATATTTCAAAATATAAATAGGAGTATTTATAATATAATATAATTATATTTTATATATATTATATATATAAATATATATTTATAAAAATATATATTTTATATATATTATATATTATATATAATATATATAATATATTATAATATAAAATAAATATAGATGTATTTGGAGAGAGATAAAAGAACAAAGAACCTTTGAAGACTGATCTAATCTTACTTGGGTCAGTTACTGTGGATATTTGGGGATGATGAAAATTTCATCTATCAAAATAAAAATAAGCCAGTGACAGTTATTGTTAAAGAATAATAGTTTGTAGAAGATATCAGCATTAGACTTCCTTTCTTCTTTGCTCCTTCCCTCCTTTTATATAAATATGTATATTTTTAGGATCTAACACATACCAGGCAGTATGCTAGATGCTAGGGATTAGTCAAAGAATAGGGCAGAATCTGTCCCCGCCTAAAATGAATTACATGTTTTTACTTAAAAATTAGTTTGGGGCGGGGGTGCGCCTGGGTGGCTCAGTCGTTAAGTGTCTGCCTTCAGCTCAGGTCATGATCCAGAGTCCTGAGATGGAATCCCTCATCCTGCTCCCTGCTTGGCAGGAAGCCTGCTTCTCCCTCTCCCCCTCCCCCTTCTTGGGTTTCCTCTCTCTCGCTGCTTCTCTCTCTCTCTCTCTCTGTCAAATAAGTAAATAAAATCTAAAAAAAAACAAAAACAAAATCCAAAAAACAAAACTCCTAGTTGGGCAGCACACATTGCTTCCTCATCTGAACAAGTGACAAGATTTTCGACCAACTTGCAATCTTCACCCACTGAAAAAAGGAGTCGCCCTCAGGTGTAGCTGGTTATGTCAGAGGCCATCAAAGATACAGAAGGTTGTTCTCCAATTTGTGTTTCCCCACTGGCAAAAAGAGAGACCGCCTATACAGAAACAGTGATTCTAAGAAGCCAGTGCCTGTTCTTCATAAAGATACAATGGTGGAAAACCATTATTTAGTTAAAAGGCAAAGTGGTGTATTTGAGAAAACACTAGACTGGAGGGAAAACAGTGTTGGGCAAGTCAGGTCACCTTGGGCAAATCCTTTCTTCTATCTGAATTCAAGTTCTTCATCTGCAAAATAGAGGCAATGAGATCATCTTAATCTTTTCATAGCTTTGGTAGGAAAAGCAAATAATCACAGGTAATGGGGACACCTGGGTGGCTCAGGCAGCTGTGTGTCATGACTCCTGGTTTCAGCTCAGGTCGTGATCTCAGGTTCGTGAGACCGAACCCTGAGTGGGAGTCTGCTTCTCTCGCTCTCCTTACCCCTGACCCTACCCCCCACTTCCCCCTGGCTTGCGTGCTCTTCCCCACCACCCCAAATAAATAAATAAATCTTAAAAAAAAAACAAAAAACAGCCTACAGGTAATGAAGTGTATCACTGTAAAGGGACCTTGCTCCTTCGGTTTTAAGACTTACTATTTCCTTTCTTGTCTTTCATTCAATTTCTGTCTATGTAAACAAGTAGCATAAATCCAGATGGTTCTTCCCAGAACATCCAATTACAGTACTGTATTAGGTCAGTTACATAAATAGATATATTAAGTAACCAATCACAAATTACTAATGAATTTATTCATGTAGCCAATATTTATTTAATATCCATTATTTTTTAGGCTTTACATCAGGTGCTCCAAGAGATGCAAAAATGAATGGCACACTTGCTTTGACAGGATAGAAACTCTAGTTTTAAGAATTTATCCCAAGGGGATAATTGTACATGACTGGACCTGTTCAAAATGAAGAACATGTCTTATAATATATTTTATAATAGATAACAGAGCATAAATAAACAGTGAAGCAAGAGAGATTGGTTAAATCAAATTTAAAGTAATGCTAGCATAGAATAATAATTAGTCACTTAAATAGACTATGTAGATCTCTATCAATAGAAAAGAAAAGGTACAAAAGATCCCTGTTCCTCTCTGTATAACTTCTATACCTCAATCCATGATTCTACATGGAAAAAACTGGCAACATTTCCGGGTTTTTATTCTCTTTATGCCCTCTATTGTGGTGTGATTTATTTACAACAAATAAGCATAATTTCTAAAAAAAAAAAACAAAACAAAACCAAAAACAAAAGAAGCTCTTTTCAAAGAACTGAAAGAAAGTGAACAGTACTGGACTAGTCTGTAAGACTTCACAACCAAAACTAGTTGAAGCATACAACTAGAGACTTAGTAAGGGATGTCTGAAGGAGAGAATAGCTTGGAGCCTCCTAAGGGATAAGGAAGGATGAGTCCGCGTATCAAGCCGGGCAGAGATGGAAAAAGTACGCAGAAAGGACAAAGACAGTTAAGTTACCTCGAAGGGAACATACTCTAACTTGTTTACCAGGAGTCCACTGGTGTTAAAGATCAAAAAGACAATGAGTACATTTAAAGATCTAATCAGTTTTATTAAGTGATTCATGAAATGGGGCATCCCGCCAGCAAGCAGAGGGGAGTCCCGGGGAGGTGTACAGAATAGGAAAGAGGCCAGGGTAAGAAGTTAATAGGGAAAGAAAAGGATTGTTCCCCGCAAGCTCACATTCCCTTAGGGAGAAGGACAGGGGTCAAAAGAATGATGCAGGGATGCCTGATGCTGGGAACCTTGGATGCACTGGGGTGTGTAAGCTGGTATCCAATGCATGTGTTCAAGGCCACTGTCACCACCTAGTCTCCAGGACCTGACATTTACTGTCCACCTGCTTGTAGTCACTAACATTTATCCTACCTTTTTTCTTTTTTTTTATTTATTTTTTATTTTTTTAATTTATTATTATTATTTTTTATCCTACCTTTTTTCTTAAGATCTCCTTGACAACCTACCTCTGAACTCAGGCAAATGAAACCCCAACCCCCCCCCCCCCCCCCCCCCCCGCCTCAGGTGATGCTGACTGTCCTGACAAGACTTCCATCCACCCCCCACCCCCTTCTGAGCTACACCCGACTAGCACCTGAGCAGAAGGACCATGGAGTGACCTCTGGAATGACCCACCCTTACCTTTACTTCATTATAATACTAAAATCTCCACCCAAGGAGAAGCCTCAGCCTCATTTACGTAATAAAGAACGTAGGTATAGGCACATTTTCCTAAGGTGCAGGCGGGAACTTCTGCCACCTCTATCTGCAAGGACAAGGCTTCCCTATCTAAATACTCATCCTCCCCCTAAACAAAAGGAACCCATTCCTCCTCTCTTGGGAACCCTTGGCTTTGGAAGCCATTCTGCACTCTCCTTATTTACTGCAAATAGAAGTTTTCTTTGTACAATTCAACCCAGGGCAGTTTCTGACTCACTAAAGAATGAACTCGCATGGGTTCAGTTCCACATCACATGACAGAATGCAGCCTAGAGTGGGAAAAAAGAAGTCACCTTGACTTACAAATATTAGGCAGTCAGACGTTTGGCATGTAAGCCTGCCTTAGTACCCTCGTGCTGAGTCTTGCAAATGTTAGTGGCAAGACTTTACAATAGTCCAAAGCAGATAATCGAGACACTTTTGGGGAATGAACACTCAGCAACAATGATCATAGTAACTCAAACTGAGGAGTTAGACCAAATTAGACCAAACTGGCCAGAATTTCCAAGACAAACTATTTTGCTATACTTTTTTATTTTCTTCTGCTATACTTTCAACTCAGTATAGTCAAACAGCATAAATTTAGTTATTTGGAAGACGGCTGGTAAGCCATGTTTGAATTATTATATTTAGGAATATATTTTTTAATTTTATTTAGAAATTTAAATTTAATAAAGACGCAAAAAATAGCAAATGTATTCCTTTTCTTGCTCTAAAAACAGAAGCGTAAATATTTGTCTCAGTTAACCATTTATTTGTGGACACTCCTACCAAAGAAATTTACCAGAAGCTGGGGGATAAAAATCCTTGATTCAATCAGGCCTGAATCACTGACTCATTGTGTGTGTGACCTGGGGCAAGTCACTTGACCTCTCAGCACCACAGAACATTCCGCTGGAAACATAGATGTAAAGCAAGGGTGTGCTGAAAACCAGATGCTCCCTCTAAACCGGCTTCTTTTGGTAAATATGTCATGGGAGAAAAAACATTCAATTCTTTCACAGAAGTATTTTAAATTTGGCTTTCAATTCTTAAATATGGGGCTTCAGATAATGTAGGTGGATTTGGTTAATACTTGCCTAGCAAATGCCTTATGAACTGCATACTTCCTTCTGGCTCTCAGTCCCTTAAAAGGATTTTCTTCAGCAATTAAAAACCAAATCTGCAGCTTTGAAATCTTCAAGATTTGACTAGTTTTTAAATGTTTTGAATTCTGAGCAAATCTAGAAATAATACAGGAGCAGGAAGCCTACCAGGAAGGGTATCTCCATACCGATGAAGGGACAAATTCTTGGCTGCTTGTCTTTCCACTTAAAACTGTTTTCCGTGGGTGCCTGGGTGGCTCAGTGGGTTAAAGCCTCTGCCTTCGGCTCAGGTCATGTGATTCCAGGGTCCTGGGATCGAGTCCCACATCAGGCTCTCTGCTCAGCAGGGAGCCTGCTTCCTCCTCTCTCTCTCTCTCTGTCTGCCTCTCTGCTTACTTGTGATTTCTCTCTGTCAAATAAATAAATAAAATCTTAAAAAAAAAAAAAACCGTTTTCCCTGATACCAATAATCATGGTTAAAATTGCCTGCACATTGGGGTGCCTGGGTGGCTCAGTGGGTTAAGCCTCTGCCTCCGGCTCAGGTCATGATCTCAGGGTCCTTGGATCAAGCCCCGCATCAGGCTCTCTGCTCAGCAGGAAGTCTGCTTCTTCCTCTCTCTCTCTGCCTGCCTCTCTGCCTGCTTGTGATCTGTCTGTCAAATAAATAAATAAAATCTTTAAAAAAAAATTGCCTGCACACTTATCAGAGCTTAAGATGGGTAATTTTATTTACTGCCCACATGAACTTCTAAAGTCAAGTTTTACTACTATGCCTGTTTGACATAAAGAGAAACTGAGGCCTAGAGCGATTAAGCAGTTTGCCCTAGACTAGACAGTTTTGTTTTTTTTTTAAGATTTTATTTATTTATTTGAGAAAGAATGAGTGAGAGAGAGCATGAGAGAGGAGAAGGTCAGAGGGAGAAGCAGACTCCCCAAGGAGCTGGGAGCCCGATGCGGGACTTGATCCTGGAAGTCTGGGATCATGACCTGAGCCGAAGGCAGTCGCTCAACCAACTGAGCCACCCAGGTGCCCTAGACTAGACAGTTTTGCCCCAAACAGGTAGTTCGAGGTTAGAACTCTCCCTTTTATACTCGATAATTGCCTCGATTGTGGTAGAACTCACTGGATTCAGACACTAGTGGACAATGTATGGAGGATACAAACCTCTTGAAAGCCAAGATGCTGCGATTCAAAAAGAAATTCTTTGGAGTTCACAATTCAGTTGATTTCTGCAAGAGGCATTTTCACTCTTTTGTTATCCAAGGAGAGTTAGAGACAAAAATCCAAATCTTAAAGAGCTACGTGTACAAAGCCCAGGAAATGATCTCTCCACCTACCACATCTCTACAGCAGAAGCTTTCAAGCCTCAGAGGGTGCAAAGACTTTTTGCGATCACCTTCGCAGTTTTTCCAATTTGGCACGTTCCCTGCACTCGCTGCTATAGATTCGGTTGAAGGAGGCCTGGGATTTGGATATGGAATCTACAGATATTTTATTTTTTTTTAAAGATTTTATTTATTTATTTGTCAGAGAGAGAGAGTGAGCACAGGCAGACAGAGTGGTAGAGGGAGAAGCAGGCTCCCTGCGGAGCAAGGAGCCCGACGCGGGGCTCGATCCCAGGACCCTGGGATCATGACCAGAGCCGAAGGCAGCGGCTTAACCAACTGAGCCACCCAGGCATCCCTACAGATATTTTAAAAGCAGCCAGCTAACTGCCATGGAAGCCACCCTCTAACCACACGTGCAGAGAGTTTTTAAAATTTTTTGTCACCTCAGACTCTTGGAGACACCTGACTTTTCAAAACAAACAATAAGGCTACTTCCCAAATTGCTTAATTAGAAGCTTGACAAATTCGGTGCGAACAAACACCAGGTGTTAACTGCAGGAAGTGAGTCAGGACCCGAATCAAAGTGTGTGTCCTGATTCTTGGACTCAGGGTAATACGCAGATGGAACCGTGGCCTACTAAGTTCTCAAAACCGTAAGATCTAGGCTGAGTGCCGTAACTTTAAAACACTAGAGAGAAAATTCTGTGGGTGAAAACATTTGCATCATTCAGAAAAACGTAATTCTTTCAGGGTAGCGGCTCCGTGGCTTGGTTGTCGGATACCTACGGTAGGCAGGAAGTGACTAATGCCATGCATGGTGTCACACCTCTTAATGGTATGTTTAGGCCTGAGAGCAGCAGGACCAGCCCTCAGGTGCCATTGGGATGGTAATTCGGCTAATTGGGTCTTGGAGCTAACACCTCTCTTGGAGAAAGGTAGGAAGTCTCACTTCACTAAGTGGGTTCAGGGGTTTTCCTCCCAAAGATTCCAGCACCTCTACTGGAAGGCAGGCTTCTTACCAGGAAAGTCTGCAATCACTTTTGGGATGTTGTTGTTTTCCTAAAAATACAAAATCAGGTCTCAGTGCCTGAGGAAGGTTAGATGTGATGGATTCTTGAAAACCTTTTCATGTCTAGGTTCCTATTCCCTTTTGAAGGGCTTTCTCCCAAATGCCCAAGATTCCTTTAACTTGAGATTTCCTCTCCCGGCAATTTATGATTTAAAAAGAAAATTAGTGTGAATCATTAGAGAAAAGAAAGTTTGCTTAGTTTTTTTCCACCTTTGTCTTCTATTTCAACCTTTAAGTATAGGGTGTGGTTTACAATGAATTAGGAAAATGTATTTCCAAAGACTGAATAATACTTCCCTGGAAGAAGGGGATTTTCAGTTCCTCCGTGAACAGATTTTGGGGAAAGCAATCTAGGAACCCCTGAACTAGTATGAAAAATCTTAAGTGAATATTCACTTTTCTGGGAACAGAATCCCTTTTTATTACAAAAAAAGGGGTCCCCTCTACCTAGAAAATTTTAACAAATAGGAAGAAATAAATTAGTTTATAATAAATAAAAACAAAGAATAAGAAATAAATTAATTTCTTAAAATTGAGCATATCCTTTTTAAGATTTTTTTTTAAAGGCTGGGAAGTTTTTTAATCTTTTCAGGAATAAGTTGAAATCTCCAAGGCAGATAATTTAAATATTGCGATGATTTACTCGAATTCCACAATTAAGACTATTAGCAACTGCTTGTGGACACAGACATGGTAACATCTTTCCGTTAGTCATTCTGATTAAGACTACTAAAATATCGGGGCACTTGGATGGCTCAGAGGGTTAAGCCTCTGCCTTCGGTCCAGGTCATGATCTTGGGGTCCTGGGATTGGGCCCCCGCATCGGGCTCTCTGCTCAGAGGGGAGCCTGCTTCCCCCTCCCGCCTCTGTCTGCCTCTCTACCTACTTGCGATCTCTCTCTCTGTGTCAAATAAATAAAATCTTAAAAAAAAAAACAAAACCTACATCCTCTAAAAAAAAAAAAGGCTACTAAAATATCAAAGGACAATTAGACCACAGGTTTCCCCTTGTGTGGCACTTTCTGCTTTTATTGATTTGTCATGTAAATTATAAACCCCTGTTGACAGAAATAGTTGGCATTTACATCCAGGAGGTTAAATAGTTTTGTCCTTTTCTGTAACCCGAGTCAGAAAAATGCAAGTGATAAAAGTGTCCTTTAGGCTGTGGAAAAGAATTTGCTCCCCCTCTAATCTGAAATATAGGAGTCTGGCTGTAATTTTTAAAATTTAAATAGTCTAATAATATGAAAGTAAAGCTCCCCCATATTCAGTGATTTAAGGTGAAGTTCCAAAATATAAAGTTTTCTTTTCAATTAAAAAAAATGTATATGTAAACATATATTAAGTTAGAAGTTGTGTGCTCTACTGATAGAGACCGCCCGGAACCCCTCTTTCTTTTCTTTTTCCTCCCTCTCCCTCCCTTTTTCTTTTCTCTTCATTTCTTCCTTCCTCCCTCCCTTCCTCTCTCCCTTCCTTCCTTCCTTCCTTAATAAATCATCCAGATGGTTGCATTTAGGGGATTTTGTTGTCAATCAAATTGATAATCATTAATCTCAAGTGCTTTCGAGTAGCCACCTTTCAAAGTGTAGACTAAGTCATATAATATTTTATTTTTTATTTTTTAAAAGACGTTATTTATTTATTTGACAGAGATCACAAGTAGGCCGAGAGGCAGGCAGAGAGAGGGGGAAGCAGGCTCCCTGCTGAACAGAGAGCCCCATGTGGGGCTCCATTCCAGGACCCTGGGATCATGACTTGAGTCAAAGGCAGAGGCTTAACCCACTGTGCCACTCAGGCGCCCCAGTCATATAATATTTTAAAGCCAGTTTCCTCACCCATGGAAAGAAACGCTAGACGACAATTATAGTGTCTGATGAGATACATTTGTCCCTTTTCTTTCATTTGAGTAATCCCTAAAGCATACTTCTTTTTTTTTTTTAAAGATTTTATTTATTTATTTGAGAGAGAGACAGTGAGAGAGAGCATGAGCGAGAAGGTCAGAGGGAGAAGCAGACTCCCCATGGAGCTGGGAGCCCGATGCGGGACTCGATCCCGGGACTCCGGGATCATGACCTGAGCCGAAGGCAGTCGTCCAACCAACTGAGCCACCCAGGCGTCCCCTAAAGCATACTTCTAATAACAATTCAGTATCTAATCTGAAATCATCAACAATTGATAATTTACTACTCTGATACGGTGAGATAGTCAAAAGCTATAATTATAATAAATAAATTATCCTCTTCTATATCTATCATCAATAAATATTTTGATCTCTTCCAACGTGTTCACTCTAAAACCTTGATTCCATATCTCTCTCTATTCACATCTTCAAATTTAGTCATTAGCACAGATAGCCATACCTTCTTCGAAATGTGGTCTGAATTAATACTAGAGCTTCAAGAGTTTAGCCTGGAATTAACACTAAAAGTAAGAACTCCAATTTCTACGCGATTACTGGAAACTCCTTCACATAATCCAAACAGGGATCTAGAAAACAAAATTTCAGGTCAATCTCCTTCCATCTTTGTATAACTCAGACTCACAGAGTTCTATTTCTTGTAAAGCTGAAAAAATGTTGTGTTTTAATCCCCACAGGGGTACAGTCTTAGGGTTTAGAGAAATGCTACATCTCACATGTACATGAAATAATGAAATATATCAACATTTGGAAAATGTGCATAACTCAGTGAACTGGTATTTTCCAAAGAATCAATTCAGGATATAAACTCATGAGTGGTTGTAAAGATGCATTTAAGGTTTAAGATAAACCAAGAGGGCGCCTGGGTGGCTCAGTGGTTAAGGCCTCTGCCTTCGGCTCGGGTCATGGTCCCAGGGTCCTGGGATCGAGCCTCACATTGGGCTCTCTGCTCAGCAGGGAGCCTGCCTCCCTCTCTCTCTCTGCCTGCCTCTCTGCCTGCTTGTGATCTGTCTGTCAAATAAATAAAAATCTTAAAAAAAAAAAAAAAACAAGAGATTTTAATGTAACAGAGTACATACAGTTCATTCCTGTTGTTTTAGATACAACACTGCAACTCGCCTTTATAAAATTACTGTGTTGGAGCAACTGGCTGGCTCAGTGACTCTCAGAATCATGAGTTTGAGCCCCATATTGAAGGTAGAGTTTACTTTAAAAAAAATTAGTTTGTCGGGACGCCTGGGTGGCTCAGTTGGTTAAGCAGCTGCCTTCAGCTCAGGTCATGATCCCGGGGTCCTGGGATCGAGCCCTGCATCGGGCTCTCTGCTCAGCGGGGAGCCTGCTTCCTCCTCTCTCTGCCTGCCTCTCTGCCTGCTTGTGATCTCTGTCTGTCAAATAAATAAAATAAATAAAATAATAAAAAGACTAGGAAGAAAAATAAATAAATAAATAAATAAAGAGACTAGGAAGATACTTCTCCATTTTCCCATTACATATCTGTTTGAAGCCAGAACTTTTTTTTTTTATACTTCAGTCAAAAACAACTGGATGATAAAGAAAATGTGAGAATCCTACTGTCTTCTATTAAGCCAGCTAGTAGAGATTTGCAAAAATGGAAAACAATGTTACATTTCACACAAGTGTTACTGACAGGCTATTGTGTTTGTTATTGTTTTAAATGAACTAATAAATGTTGTTAAACTTTTCAGTCAGCTTTTATTTCTAACGTAAATATTGATGGCGATAACCCATACAAAGTTTTGTGAAGCCCTCAGTAATTTTTAGGAATGTAGAGGCCCTTGACACCAACAAGTTTGAGAACCACTTAGAATATACAGAATCGTGAAGGTACTAAAACCTTTTTCTGGAAGCTGCCTCTCAGATGATGAGCACTTCCTTTGTGATGCGGGAGGGAGGAGATCTGCAACACTTTACTGCTACCTTATGTTAACTGAAGTAAAACTCTTACCTCTGAAGCTCTTTGCCACATTGTCTTGTAGAGCTGAAAACGTTGGATGAGGTAGGAGTTAGGATGTCAAAACCTGAAACATCTGTCATCTTCTGATCCATCCAAGTGGCTCATGTTTAAAATAGAAATTAAAATTTAGATTATCAAATGTTATTCAATCGGTTGGTGTCATAGCTTATTTGTGAAACTCGGTCTCATGTCCCCTAACCTTTTGCTTGCAAATCAGTATTGGATGGCTGGTGGCCGTAATTCAGGCCTGGGACTCAGAAAGGCTTTCTGGTTAAATGTGAAGGTTTGGGTATATGCACAGGCACACAGAATAGTTTAATCCAAGAGAGTCACAGAGGGGACAGTGGAAAGCTGAAGTCGGTCAAATAAATGAACATGGGACAAAACCTCAGTGAATGCTTATCAAGAAAATATAAAGAATAGAAAGCCAAGAGAAGGGTACTAATGTTTTTTGAATACACACAATGGTTGTATGAGAAACCACTGGGTTACATGAGGAACCAACGGCTCACACTACCTCAGAGTAGATGTTGGGCTCTATGCTAATCTCCTACAAGTATTGAACAAACTATATCATCATAACTGTGTAAAGCAGGTATTTTCTTCTTCATCTATCAACTAGGAAATACAGGTCTTGAGGGTGAGTACACTTCCAGGATCACACAAACGGATTCCACATCATCACACAATGCCATGTCAAAGGTAGGGTTTGAATTTCAGGTGTCTCTTATCCTGGATCCTCTCTAAGAAAATCATATATAAATGTAAGTAAGTACATATATATTTAAAATATATGTAAATAAAATATATAAACATTTATATGTAAGTTTATATATATATAATATATGTATATATAATATACATACATATATATGTATGTATGTATATATAGTATCTACCTTCAAGAACTTTCGGGGCGCCTGGGTGGCTCAGTGGATTAAGCCGCTGCCTTCGGCTCAGGTCATGATCTCGGAGTCCTGGGATCGAGCCCCGCATCGGGCTCTCTGCTCTCTCGGGGAGCCTGCTTCCTCCTCTCTCTCTGCCTGCCTCTCTGCCTGCTTGTGATCTCTCTGTCAAAAAAAAAAAAAAAAAAAAAAAAAAAAAAAAAAAAAAAAGAACTTTCATGTCTGGCTTTAAATTACACTAGCCTCTTCCCTGTTCTCTTGAGGTGGGGGAGCTGATAGAAATCCATGGATGTGTAATGAGCTTTTATAGTCATCCATAGGCAACATTCTACTTTTTTTTTTTTAAACATTTTACTTTTTCTTTATGGGCCATGAATTACAAGTACAAGGGGACAAACAGCAAATGTGTTTCTGTTTAATAAAGAAACCCCGTTTCACTAAATGTTCTCATTGCTGGAACTGTTAGCACAGGGACAGCTAAATGCTACTAAGCAAGAATCCGCAATCCTGCATTACACATAATACCATGGAAATTCAGAGCCAAGGTTAAGTGTTCCTGTGAAGTCCCACAGCTAGACACCTGACACCCACGATTTTCACCCTACCCCTAAATAAGCTTAATCTATAGTATATGTAAGAGTGCATAAGATGGATAATATATTTTAAATTACAACTTAGCATTTAAAAGCTATCATCCAGGGGCGCCTGGGTGGCTCAGTGGGTTAAGCCGCTGCCTTCGGCTCAGGTCATGATCTCAGAGTCCTGGGATCGAGCCCCGCTTCGGGCTCTCTGCTCAGCAGGGAGCCTGCTTCCTCCTCTCTCTGCCTGCCTCTCTGCCTGCTTGTAATCTCTCTGTCAAATAAATAAATAAAATCTTAAAAAAAAAAAAAAGCTATCATCCAACTAAAATTCAAGAAAGAGGAGTCTAAGTGGGATGAAATTGAGCTCTGAAGCTTAAGCCAGTTCCTCAGGAGCTGAATCACACCTAAGGCAGTGTTCAAACAAAGGCTGAAGCCTTGAGGGTGTGTAGGGGAAAATTAGTAAGTGGGTTTCTCCAGAGCGGTGTGAAGTCATCAGGCCAGGGTAATGCTTCCCAGTGGGGGGTGAGGGGGGAGGTGTTGGCGGAAATGCGTGGTACTTTGCAGGTCTGCCCCTGGGGACTGGGTTGGCTGCCTACCTGGTATTGCCATAAAATTCTTGACCTCCAAGCACATCCCCTAACACCACACCCTGCGCGACTCCTTGAAAAGCATCGTTTCAAATTTCACTCGACTTTTCTGTTTTGACTTGTTCATTATTATCCAAAATATGTGATAAGGAGCAAAACCCCACTTTTCAAGGCCTAGCCGAGTTCCAAAGAAGTCCACACTTCAGAGAAACCTTGGAAGAGAAGGGAAAAAGAAAGAAAGAAAGAAAGAAAGAAAGAAAGAAAGAAAGAAAGAAAGAAAGAAAGAAAGAAAGAAAGAAAGAAAGAAAGAAAGAAAAGGGAAAGAAAGAAAGGGAAGAAAGAAAGAGAAAGAAGGTAAAGAAAGAAAGGGGAGAAAGAAAGAAAAGGAGAGAAAGAAGGGAAAGGAAAGAAAGAGAAAGAAGGGAAGGAAGGAAGGGAAGGAAGGAAGGAAGGAAGGAAGGAAGGAAGGAAGGAAGGAAGGAATCTCTTGTTCCCCTGTAATAATTCCAGCGGAGCCGTCTATGGCCAAAGCGGTGCCTGTGTAAACTCATTCCCATTTTTTCCTAAACAGTGCCACCTACTGTCCATTTTAAGTCATCAGGAGACGTGTTGGCGAGGACCAAACAAATAAAGGGGAGATTAACCGGGAAAAGTAACTCTTCCCAGCTTTAGGGCATTGGGAAAAAAAAAAAAAAAAAAGATTGAGAAAAGAGCGCCTGGGAGCAAATGGAAGCATTCTGACTCGTCAGCTTCTTAGAAGGCTCACAAGAAGCAAAAGCCATTCATTCAAGCCATTCTCTTGGAAATGGCTTTTTTCTCATGGCGCTGCCTCCGAGTTCTCCAGAGCACGGTTTTTATTTTATGCTTTGTTTATAATGCATGCTGCTTGCGTATTTTTACATGAGGGGTTCAAGTTAGGAAAAAAAAATATGATCATGTTTTCACTTTTTCCGTTACCCAATACGAAAACGTCTGTGTAAGGAAGCTCTGACACTTGACATATGCTCAGAAACTTCTGAGCTCCCGGGAAGAAAGGGTTAACACGCGGTAGACCTGTAGCTGATTTTACTTAGAGTCGCAGGCGGCTTTCGAATTTCCAGGTGTGTGTACACACACACACAGACACACACACACACCTCCCAGATATCTCTCCCCTTGGCTGTTCCTTAGCCTAAGGGCACCATTTGGCCTTAAAGTGGATTAGCGGAACAGTGTGGGGAGTTATTTCGCGAAGAGGGAATCCTTGTAACTCACCCTGGAGTTCTGGGATGTCCGCAAAGGCGACCTCCCCGCTCCACCGCTGGAGGGAAGGAAGGAATCAGGTGGTGACCAGCATCTGTGCAGTGAATTTCTCTGCACACGTTAGCAATCAAGTTAATTGAATTCATTGGAGTTTAGAACCGGCCTCTAGCTCAGAGAGGGCTTTGAATGGCCAATTTCTCGTTCTTCCTCTCCCCCTCCCCGCCTCCCGCCCGCCCGCCCGCCCGCGCTCCCAGTTCCCTCCCCTCCGGGTTCCCCAGTCCGCACCTCCCTTCTCCACTCCCCTCACCCCCCACTCCCTCCTCCGCCCTATTAAAACACCCACCAGCTCACTTGTTAAGACCCCCTTAAGTTGGAGGAGGCAGAAAGGCAACAACAGCGAGGAAGGAGAAGTCAAGACGTCTGGAAAGAATTACCCAGTCCTGGCTTCCAGCAGCCCATTGAACCAGGGACTTGAACCAGCCCCAGCCAAAGACTTTCTCCTGATTCTGCGCTTCCTGGGTTCTTCTGAGTCGTCACCGGGCTTTTCTTGATCCGAATAAGAAAAGAGACTTTCCGATATCAGGGGAGGGGGAACTGAAGCAAAAAATAAAATAAAATAAAATAAAGTTAACTTATTTTTAAAGCACAATTTTTTTTTTTTAAGAATTAGACTGAAGTGCAACGGAGAAATTAAACAGAATAGTAGTGATATTTCCTTTTAAAGTGGGGGAGAACCAAACATTTAAGACTCCCCCATCTTTTTAAATGTTGTTTTTAAATTTTTTATTTTTTTTGGCCGGTCGTCTCAAATTCATCTGATCTCTTATTACCTCAATTTTGGAAACTGCCCGCCACCAACCCTCCGGGACCACACAGACAGGCTGAGGACAACTTTATGACCAAGAGCTGAACAAGGTACGTTACACTGGCGCGATATGGTGAACCAGGAGGGCCCCCCGAATAGGCCAGGGAGAGGGAAGAAATTATCCAAGTAAGTGTTAGAAAATTGTAAAGCTGGTTTTCGACAGATAGGTTTGAGGTCTGCCAATTTCCAACAGACTGAAAATCAGGGGCTACTTCAGATCACTGTCAGGCCTGGCAATGTATTCCTGCCCTTTCTCATCCCTGCGGCGCTCGCCAGAAATCCGCTGCCTTTCTGGGAACACAGGTAACCTCTCTGCCTGGGAAAAGACTGCGTGTCCCGGGATGTACTTTTCCACTCCTCATCTTCCGGAGCCGCAGAGGGGCTCCCAAGTTGGGAAACAGGAATTTCCACTGGGCAAGGAAAATGCATTCCGCACAGCACCCCTACTCCCCCCAACCCTTTGCCCCTATCCTTTCCATCCCTTCCCTTCCCCACCCCACCCCCCCTCCCCACACTGTACGTGGGGAGGAAAACCCTGCAACAGCCCAGAGCCTTTTACTTTCAAGTGGGAAACCCGCTTCTTACTTGGAAAGCAAAGGGTTAAAGCGATCCGGGCTCCCCGCTCCGGAGAGCCGGGACCCCCGAGAAGGAGGGTCCTTTGCCACCTCCTCGCGGCTACCGGCCTCGCTCGGCCACTCCCACTTTCCCGGGCTTCCCTTCCTTTGCTCTCCTCCGACCCCAGGAAAGTGTCAGGCTGGGTCTGCCCCGGCTCTGCTCGGCTCCGGAAGTCTTACTCGGGCCGGGGGTCCCTGACGCGGGCGGTGGCACTCAGGGACACCAGAGGGAGGAGGGCGCGCGTCCCTCTTCCCGCCGCTGCCCGGGAGCAGGGCGTGCGTGGGGACCGGGCGCTGCAGCGCACGCAGCTGCAGCGTCCCGGGAGCCAACTCCGACGTGGCACCGAGCACGCTGGCGCTTCTTTCCGCAGCTGCAGCGCGGGGCAGGGAGGGTGGGGGGCCTGGGGGTGCCGTCCCTAGCGCCCGGCCGGGGGGTGGGAGCCGGGGGCCCGCGGTAGCCGGGGCGAAGTGGGAGGCGAGCCAGAGGTTGGGTCGGGATGGATAATCAACACCTTGGGCGGAATTCGTCACGCCGGTTCCCGCCCAGCGTGAGCGAGGGCTCCGAAGTGGGTCCCTGCGAGCGGGAGGGCGGGTCTGAAAGGAGGGTCTGTGTGCGGGCGGGATGGGCAGGCGACCGAGCCTCTTCCCTCCGGCCAGGGAGACTCACTCAGCTGAGGGGAAGCGGCGCTGAAAGAATAATTAAGGCTGGAAAGAGGGGCTGGGAGCGGAGAGGCGGTGCCTGGGGAGGAGGGTTTACGAGACCCGGGTCCTGTTACACCGGCTTAGGTGCCAGCGCCTCTCCTGCATCCCCCACCACCACCCCCCCCAACCGCTCTCGTGGTGTACTTGGACTCAGCAGCCCTGCGCGCCTCCGGGTGCGCGAGCAGCTACAGCCGTGCGCCCCGAAGGTGCGTGTCGGAGTCCTGGCGGCTCCTCCCTGGCCGCTTCCCCCCGCCTGGGGACCGTTGCAGCCGGGCGTCTCCTGAGCAGCTGCCCAGAACCGCTGCACTCCAACCCACGTGGCTGGCCTGGGATTGCCTTTGACGTCACACCCTGGGGGGAGGTGTGACGCAATAGATCGGGAAGCTCTGATTGGCTACAAAGGGCTTCCCCGACCTGGCAGCCTGAGTATATATAGACTTTCGGCTCAGGGTTAGGAGTAGAGAGAATGGTATTGGGAGTTGGACTCTGCTGGGGAAGTGAGGGTGACGATTAAGAGGGGGGTAGATTTCACTGCCTTTTGTAGATTTCAAGCATTTCTCCTCGCAGATTTTTCATTGCAGTGAAGGAGTAGGATAATGTATTTTGGGAAAGCGTTAAAGGGGATTGTGATTTTTTTAGAAAGGTAATTTTAACTTTTTAAAAGGTCAGCACGTAATCAGACACATTCAATGATGAAAGGCTTAAAATTAAAAGGTGTATTTATATAGATTTGGTTAGGACAAATATTTATGCCCGGTAAACTGTTGTAGATACGGATTTAAGTTTTGAGACTAGGATTGAAAAGAATACTTAAGTTCTAAACATTTTCTTTTCATTCCAGTGTGTGCAAATTGACTCATTCATTATATTTTCGCTGCGTTTTTCTAGATGCTAAATAAGATTACTCAAACTACTGAGGTACTGCCTTTTTACGTTTATTTTTATTTTTATTATTTACTATTGATTGATTGGTACTGCATTTATAATACCCATCATGCTCATTGCAGGTCTTTTTACTCCTTGGCTATTTTACATTTTCAATAAAAGGTTAACTCTTTAAAGTTGCCTATTATAGATTTTATATTATGTCATGTGTAAGTTTGCAGTTTTGGAACAAGTATTCAGAATTCTAGGTCAACATTTTTCAATGATAGCATTGGAATTAGAATATCAACACTCCTACTCACTTTTTCTTATGTATTTCCTGAGGTGGGAGAGTAGGAAAATGTCTTGTAGATAATATTGGCCAATGTATTACCCGGTAATGTACCTAGAGCCAAATCTTTACCAGAGAAAGATCTGCATCTTTGATAAATTAAGGTCTTAAATTGGTGATTAGTCTCGAATTTGAATGTCACTCTCCAAAGCAAAGGAAGTAGCTGCCATCCTGGAACACAGGAATTGAGCAATAAATGAATAAGAAACTTCCTAGAAAGTAAGTCAGATTGAAACTAACTGTTCTTGTTAGGTTTATAGAAGAGCCTCATAGTTTAAACACTTTTTTTTTTAAAGATTTTATTTATTTATCTGACAGACAGAGATTACAAGTAGGCAGAGAGGCAGGCAGAGAGAGAGGAGGAAGCAGGCTCCCCGCTGAACAGAGAGCCCGTTGCGGGGCTCGATGCCAGGACCCCGGGATCACGACCCGAGCGGAAGACAGGAGGCTTCAACCCACTGAGCCACCCAGGCGTCCCTCGTAAACACTTTTATACATGGTTTCCGTACCAGCTTTCTGTTAAACCTTTTTTTTTTTTTTTTTAAGAGCTGACATTGAGAGAGAGAGAGAGAGAGAGCGAGAGCGCGCCCGCGCTCGCATGAGCTGGGGTGGGGGAGGGGTAGAGGGACAGAGAGAAGCAGACTCCCCTCTGAGCCGAGAACCTCAAGTGGGAATCGGTCACAGGACCCTAAGATCATGACCTGAGCCGAAGGCAGACATTTAACCAACTGAGAGACCGAGGTGCCCCTGAGACAATTTTCTTTCTTGAAATTTTAGGCACAGACTGCTCACGGATTTATTTATTATCTATTATTAGAACTATGGGGAAAGCCCTTATGGATAATGTATAGGTCCCCTTTGGCCAAGTTATAGTACAGTGTTACATTTTTTTAATTGAAGTGTGGTTCACACACAATGTTACATTAGTCTCAGGTGTATAACACAGTGATAGAAGTGATAGAACAAGTTTGTTCTTCATGCCATGCTCTCCACCAGTATAACTACCCAACCCCCCCCCACCATCGGACAGTACTACAGTACCATGGACCGTTTTCCCTATGCTGTGCCTTTTACCACTTGACTTACTTACACAATTACATTTTTTTCAATCTAAGAACAAGTGGTTTGTTGAATTATTAGCTTCTTGACTTTTGCGTAATGTGGGAGTGCTGAGTTAATGTAATTGGAGAACAGAACATAAACTCCACTGTCCCTTTCTGGGTTGTTTTTTTTTTTTTTTTTTTTTTTTTAAATTCAAATTCACTCAGGTTGTGTCCCACTAAGAGGCTGCAAGGACCAAGCCAGTGGCAGCTGGTATGACAGCTGAATGGGGAGACAGCTCCCTGCAGAAAAGTCATTGCCACCCTAACTTGGTTTTAATCCTTTCCTCTCTAGGAGCAATCTGCATAGAATAAGTATCACCCCGGTGCATAGACCTTAAATTATTCAAGTATATCTTGAATGTCATCAGTGTATACAGATGTGTAGGGTGTGTGTGTGTGTGTGTATGTATGTGTGTGTGTGTATATATATATATGGTCTTTTCTACAATGTCTTTCCAAGATACTCTCAAGGTGGGACTTGAACTCATGACCCGGAGATCAAGAGTTGCATGCTCTTCTGGCAGAGCCAGCTAGGTGCCCCTCACAATCTAGGAAGATGTTACTGATACAGGACTCAACATTAAATATAATGAGGTTACACTCTTAAATATATATTTTTTAAGATTTATTTATTCAGGGGAGAGAGTGAGCACGAGTGAGCAGGAGCACAAGCTGTGGGGAGGGGCAGAGGGGAGCGGAGAAGCAGGCTTCCCACCAAGTAAGGAGCCAGATGTGGGCTCAATACCAGGACCCCAGGATCATGACCTGACCTGAAGGCAGACAGATACTTAACTGCCTGAGCCACCCAGGTGCCCATCTTAAATATTTTTTTTAACTTAAATAATAAAATAGAAAAGAATGCCTCTTAAATGCATAACTTTTACTGCAAAGTTCTAAAAAACAAATAAGATGCAGTTTGCATTTTAATGGAATTTGTCATACAAAAAATACACTCAGAGAAGTCTTTATAAATAACCATAGTGTAAGGCAAAATATAATGGGGACCATAAAAAAGTAAAATAATAGCTGCTATATATCACGTCTAATATGTATCAGGCACTGAATTAGATACTTGATATACATTATGTCTAATCCCAACCCCCCATAAAGAAGATTCTGTAGTTAAAGGAACCTTGCCTCAGAATGATGAAGCAACTCAGTCAAAGTCACAGTGTTTAGAGAGGAGTGTGAATGTAATTGAACCCACCAATTCTTGGGTTCCTGGGTGGCTCCGTTGGCTAAGTGGCTGCCTTCGGCTCAGGTCACGAACCCAGAGTTCGGGTATCGAGTCCTGCATTGGGCTCCCAGCTCCATGGGGAATCTGCTTCTCCCTCTGACCTTCTCCCCTCTCATGCACTCTCTCACACACTCTCAAGTAAATAAAATCTTTAAACAAAAAAATCCAATACTTCTCGAATATAAGGCCCCTGAACGGGTCTATGCTGCAGCCAGACTAGTCGAATTTTATGGGGGCCAGCGTTGAGGAGAAACCACATCTGAGAGAAATGAGAAAAGATTTCTCTAGGATTCTTGGCCTTTGTGGTGCCTGTGGCTTCTTGGGGCTCTGACCCGTGAAGATCGTGCCCAAGAGCCAATGGAGGAGGAACACAGAGAACGAAGATTCCATGCCACGTCTTTCTGCAAACTTTCCCCTTTGCCATGCTGAATTTCAGGATGAAGTTTATGATGGTGAAGTTTAGGAACCAATAGGGCAGTTGGGAGAACTGGCATCCTGGGAGTGATCGATTAGTACTGATGGTACAAATGGAGAGAAATCTGAAACCCGGAGCTCTGGATCCAGACACAGCTGGAGTGACAAGGCCTTGGGGAGGCCCGTTGCCTAAACTTGCAAGCTTGGCTCCAGGGTCTCTCTCGGATCAATGCAGTGGGACTGGAGAGACAAAGGCCAACTTCAAAGCCAGAGAGGGAGAGGAGGTCAGAAGGGGACAAGATGAGGGTCATGTGCTCTAATATGTCCCAGAGGGGAATGTGCTGTAATGTGAAGTCTGTTGAGAGGCTCTATTTGGGCACTTTTTCCTCGGATTTCTGGTTGAGGACAGTGGCAGAGGCAGTACAGGAGAGATGCGGGTGGATGCAAACAAATCATTGAAGTTTTCTTGGACTTTAACCCAGTGATTGCCAAACTTTGTTGCAATTAGAATCACTTAAAGAGATTTGAAAATTACTGATGCCCTTTTAGCACTCCATACCAATGAACACAGGATGTTGTGGAAGACGCGCATGGGTAGTTTTTACAGACCGCCCCCCCCCCCCCCCCCCCCCCCCCCGCCAAGTAATGTGGATGTACAGGAAAATTTGGGAACTCCTGTTTTTTCTTTGCTCACCATGCCTTCCTAACCCACCCTTAGCAGGCAAATGGCTAAAAGCAGAGTATGTCTTACATGACAAAGAAGCAGGTTTCCATGCTCCTCGCTAGGATCTCCCACCTAAGTTAATATTCTTAATTCTAATCGTTCTATCTATGACTGCAGGCCTGGCCACCCCCACCCCCTGCAGTACAACAAGTTAAGGGTTAAGAAAACCTGTGTTCCAGAGCCAGTTCGGCTGTTTGTGAGATATGATTTTGAGCAGTGCATTCGCTAAAGAAATATTCTTTACGGATCTCCTTTTGGGCTCTCTATGTGTAGATATTGGCTACAAATTAAAAAGACAGCAATCTAGTCTTCTGTGGGTTTTGGAATATGATGAGGAAGAGGGACAGGTGTACTTTATGATTTAAGTTACTCTTTCTTTACATTAGGACATTAAAGCTATTAGTATCCCACAGAAGCTGGGATGGATATATATATATGCATATGTAAAAATATATATTCCTTGACTGCTTACAGCAAGCCCACAAAAAGTTACATTCCTATTTTGCAGAGAAGAAATAAAGCGCAGGGAGTAGACAGATACCAAAAGGAATTTACTCTCTGTACTCCTCCCAGGTGAAGAGCACGTCCCCTTTGCAACATAACGTTCATCCACCTAGACACTCTGCTGTGGGCGGTTGTGATAGGAAAATAAAGTTTCAACCCTGTCCCCCAAATCTGAAGTTCAGGGATATTGATTGTCTAAGGGCACATGGCTCATTCACAGGAACCCTCAGGTGGTCAGAGAGCTAATATGAGGCAAAACCTGGGCTTCAGTCCATTTCTTCCCAGTCCAGCTGTGCTCACTATGCCATGCTTATCCTTTATTAACTAACAGTGGATCAGAGGGAAGGAGAGTCAGGCTGATGGGGTAGTTAGCGGAAGGACAACAAGTGGCAGAGGGCTAACCTCGCTGAGCTCTGTTGGTCTTTTTTTTTTTTTTTTATGTGCTTAAATGTGTTCTCTTTTTTAATTTAAAAATCTGTTTGTGAAGTCAACATGATTATTTCCCTTTTATCTTACATGGAGTAACTGACGATGTCAGGTATTACGTAACTGGTTCAGTGTGTACCATGCCATTAAAAGGAAGAGCCCTGAATCTGGCCCAGTTCAGTCTGGTTCCAGAGACGTGTAGGCATGTGTGCAACACACAAGTATACACACACACACACACATACACACACATCATTAGAACCAAACACAAAACAGTGTATGGATCAATGGACAGTAAGTAGTGTAAGAGTACCAGTATGCCCCGTGCCCCAGACTTGACCCCTGAATTCATAAGTTCTTCAGACTGTAACTCACAATTTCTGGAAATGCTTTCAGAAGGCCATTTGCCCTTTTCTAACTTTATTATCATTAAGGGCTTCTACAGCTGGTCTGGCACTCCCTAAAACCATTACATTTAGATAGCTGGGCAAAAAATCATTCAAAAGTAAAGAAAAAAAAATCCTGCCAGATGAGGGGTATCCTTAAGGGTTCAACATGTACCCATCGCCCCTGCAGCAAAGATAGGAGAGGGACCTGTTCTTATTCTGCATTGACCGTCTGACTCCAAAAGGACTTACTCATTTACTCAGCATGCCTACTACATGGTGGACCCTATTTTGGGTACAAGAACACATAGTTGACAGATCATCAAGGCCCTGTAGCCATAGAGTGTACACAGGGCTCGTTAGAAAATCAAGTAGAATCTGGGGAGTGGAACAGGGAGTAAAGAGAGAGGAATCATTTTAGAAGGAAGTGGTAAGCTAAGACCTCTGGGAAGAGGAATCCCTTGGCGCTTATCTCTAGCCTTTCCCAGATGCTGACGAATCATTTGAACTCAATTCCTCTTCTCCCACGTTCCCCACATAAGGACCCCTTTGTGAAGCTATGGGAACACAGTTCGTGCCACGGCGCTAGTGCTGTGGGAGCAGCTGTCATTCTAGCTCATCCCATGTTACTTCTGGTTAATAACAGGTCAAGGGGGACAAAGGTTCTGATACCCAATGACCTGTGGAGTCCAGCTCGGGGTACGCGAGCTAACAGCAAAGCTGCTCTCTGTTCTACAGATGGAACAGTGAATGCAAGAGTGTCTTTCATGGGAAAGCAGGATTTGGGCTGCAGACATGAATGGATGCGACCACCAGCTTTCTTTGGGATAACGAATTTCTATGTCACTTTTGGCTGCATCCACATAGAAGAGTATAGGAGCCCAGAAATCCTTCTGGAGTGTTGGTTGATCTTGTATCTGTACCTGTCAGTTCCCCATTTTCCATAACAGCAGGAAAAGAGGTTCATTGCTAAAGGTTCATTGCTAGAGGTTCATTGCTAAAATTTCTTTTCACAGCATGTTGTATTAGCCAGGGACAAAGGGATGGTGCCTGTTGCATCATGGTGAGTCAAATCTATTCAGCAAATATTTATGGAGAATACTTGAATCTGGCATTAATGCTACCCTGTGGATCCTACCCCTGGTTTTGGGACTATGGACAAGTTACTTCTGTACTGGAGAGTCCTAGGTTTCCTCGTCCTTTGTAGATGTTATTTGTAACATGAGATTAAGAATACATTTACCATTTAAAACTGTTAAGATTAAATAGGATCATGCTACTCAACAAAACAGACAAGACTTGTCCTGGTGCCTGGAACAGAGTGAATGGGGAATGTTAGCTGGTAGAACAATGATGCCAATGACAATATTGATGGGTAAAGTTGTAACCATTCACTCAGCAAATATTTACTAAATACCACCCATAAGCCAGGCAATGTTCTAATGCCCTTGGGGCACATTAGTGAAAATAGATTAAAAAAAAAAAATCTGTTGACTTTGCGGAACTTACCTTATGGTACATCAAGATATTCGTTAACACTTGGCTTAGTTTAAGAATTTACTGTGAAGACTAGTATTCAGTGAATTAACTGGTATCAGGTCTAATAGCAGCCTAAAAATCAATTAAAGTCTGATTTGGGCAAAAAAAAAAAAATCCAAGTTTTATGTTTTAAATGCTTACAGAAGGTGATTTCTAGGTCCTTTTTCCATGTAGCAATAAACTCTTAACGATTCAGGATGGAACTAACTATATTTTCCAATTTAACAATAAAGCCGTATGTCTGACAAGGAGACTTTGCTTATGAAACAGAGTATCTGAATTGAGGATTGTCTCAGACTCAAAGTCTCACACATATGGTGCCCATATCTATGAAGTTGCCCTGGGGGGCGGCGGGGTGGGGGGGACTAGAAAGCAACACACACTGTGTGTCCCTTCTGGAGATCAATGCATCTCCGTAAAGCTGGCTCTGAAATGTGCCTTGTGCCCTCTGGCCCGGACCGACATGCTGCGTGTGTCCTAACGGGCAGCAGTACAATATGTTGCAGAAATAGAAAGGTTCGATTTTTAACTGTGTTGCTGCGGTTTACTAGCAACTTTTCCCAGGCTTCAAAGGGACATTCTGGAGACTTCCTCTGATGTAAGAGGGTGTTCCCACTTCAGCTGTGGCCAGCAGATGCTCTGCAAACGCTCTTTGTCTGCATGTGCTGATAAAAGCAAGGAAACTGTGAATAATGGAAAAGAATGGCAGGCAGTTCTTCTGCTGGCTCTGGCGATGTTAAACACAAGCGAAACACACACTTCAGCTTCTCCCTGGCAGAGCGCAGTAGTCCCCTTGAAATTTTTCACTCTTGTGAGAATGACTCACATCTTGGAAATGACAAGTTCCAAGTCTGGGGCTCCGCGCACCTTTAGGCATTGGTTAAGGTGCCCGGTGGGAGTTTTCAGCATCCTGTCAGCTGTTTTAATTAACGAGGGATGCTGTGCTCTCTGGCCTTCCACTGGGAACTCACGTTTCGCTGCTCCCCAGCTCCGAGAATTTTCCGTTGTGTTCCGATTACCTTTATCAGCCTCTGATGTCCTGCATTAAGTGCAGGAAGGGGAACACGCATCTGTGTGTGTTGTTTTTAGCTTTCTTGTTAGCCAATACTTGGAACTGTCATGCTTTGGGTTTTTAAAAACCCTTTCATAAGGATTTGGCTCCTCACTGCAGCTCTGTGAAGGGGTCCTGACAAATACTATTATCTCCTCTTAACAAAAGAAAATCATGTCCACAAGCTAGCATCCTGGTCTCCAGGCTGCTTTGCATTACCTGGGTTGTATTAGTTAGAGTGAAGTGAACTCAAAATTCGTAGTGGGTAAGCAAAAAAAACCAAAACTCAGCAATTAATTCTTGCTAACAGAGCATCCAAGGCAGGTCTTCCTGATTGGTGGCTGGCTCCCTTCCATGTGGCAGTTCAAAAACCAAGATTCCGGGCACCTGGGTGGCTCAGTTGGTTGGGCGACTGCCTTCAGCTCAGGTCATGATCCTGGAGTCCCGGGATCGAGTCCCGCATTAGGCTCCCAGCTCCGTGGGGAGTCTGCTTCTCCCTCTGACCTTCTCCTCATTCATGCTCTCTCTCACTGTCTCTCTCTTCTCTCAAATAAATAAATAAAATGTTTTTTAAAAAAAACTAAAAACAAACAAACAAACAAACAAACAAAAAAAAACAAGATTCCTTGATCTTTGGGCTCTGCAAACCCCGGGGACCTTGTCGGTATGCGCATCGAGCCTGTGGAAGGAAAAGAGAGATGGCAGGAGACCCTCCTTCAAGTCCCTATCGGAAGTGGCCCATGTCAGGGTTCTAAAAGCTGGAAGACCAGAGCCAGCCACCCCAAGCCATCTTGTGCTTAGGAGGGGAAACACGGTTGATGGAGAAGTCACACAAAGTTTCCCCAAAGCACAATGTGTTTCCACTCAAGACCACCTCAGTGTGTAACGACAGGCACTGGACTATGAATGATGCCTCTTGGATCTGGGAGACGTGTTGGCCACACACCGGGTAACAACCAACATCATACCAGGTGCTGGGTAGGCATTCAATTTTAAGTCAACGTGGAGTGGGAAAACAGAAAGAGACTTTGCAGAGATCATCGCTTAAGTTTCCACTTAAAATAGATTTATTTAGTTTTCAAAAGCTGGTTGAATTCAAGAAAAAGGTCAAGTATTAATTATATATAGATATGACAAAAACCCCAAAGTCAGAGTGAATGATTGAAGATGGGGACACCATGTTTATAGACACCAGTGACATCCTTCATTATAGTTCATTATTGGAAGAGGAAGACATAAACTCCGGGGTGGGGGATTGTTATCATGGCTTTTTGTAAGAAATATATATTTGGTTTTCATCTTATTCCTGGCACAGAGCTTCTAAAACCCTTGTGGGTTTTTTTTTTTTTTTTTTTTTTTTTTGTTTTAAGATTTTATTTATTTATTTATTTGACAGAGAGAGAGAGAGAGATCACAAATAGCAGGGAGAAGCAGGCTCCCTGCTGAGCAGAGAGCCCGATGCGGGGCTCGATTCCAGGACCCTGAGATCATGACCTGAGCCGAAGGCAGAGGCTTTAACCCAATGAGCCACCCAGGTGCCCCAAACCCTTGGTATTTTGAAGTGAGACAATAGAGGTGTCTTTTATTATGTTAATGGGGTGACTTTTAGACAGTCTAAGTAAGGGTGAGGACTGGTTGCTGGTGGAGCCAACCATTTCATTAGAGGATTGGAGCATCTAGTCCCACCCCCCAGACCTCTGGGGAGTCTAGAAGGGCTGGAGATTGAGTTCAAATTGCCAATGGCCAATGATTTAATCAGATACCCCAGTGTAATGAAGCCTCCATAAACACGCAGAAGGGGAGAGTTGAGAGGGCTTCTGGGCTGGTGAACACAATGAGATTTGGGGGGAGTGGTGCTCTTGGAGAGGCATGGAAGCTCCGTGCCCTTCCTTCAGACCTTTTTTGCTGGCTGCTGCTCCTCGTAAAATAAACCAGGAATTTAGTGAGTAAACTGGTTTCCTGAGTTCTCTGTGAGCCGCTCTGGCAAACTAATCAAAACCAAGGTAGGTGGGTCTTGGGAACCTCTGATTTAGATAGAACTGGTAGATCAGAAGTACAGGTCACCCCCTGGGTTTGGGACTGGTTTCTGAAGTTGTGGAGATGGGGGCAGTCCTGTGGGACTGAACCCTTAACCTGAGGAGTCTGATGCTGTTGGGGGGATTGTGTCAGAATTGAGTTAAATGGTGGGACAACCACTGTTGCTGGAGAATTGTTTGTTGGGTGTGTGGGAAACCTCCTTCCCATCACACACCAGAGTTGGGTCCAAGAACCCCAGAAGAGAAACAAAATAACAAAAGTCTGCCAGGTAACTCTTCTATGTTCAGCTTTGGAGATACTCAAGGAAATTAAAAAAAAAAAATGTCCTCCTATACTCTGGTTGTTCAAAGCCTTATTAGGAGATAATACAAACTCTAGAGAGGAGTATGCAACCGGCTACCATTAAAAGCTGAAATGTGTTTCAGGTCTAATATATTACAGTGTGTTGCTGTTTGTTCCTTAATTTATGAATGGTTTCTATAAACACTTACTGTGTGCTGACTGTGTTACAGTAAGATTTCTGATCCTCAGGATTTCTTGTGCTGGTGGTTGGAGGAAACAGACTTCTGAACAAAGGAGTACAAATCAGAATTACAGGGGCTTGAGAGATGTATGTGCTGGGTCCCTAGGCTTAAAGAACTTTTAATGTCAGCAGAGATTTGGAGTCTAAATTCCCTCATGTAATGGATTAAAAAACCTGAGGCTCAGAGAGGTAAAGTGACTTAAGGTCACACACAGCTAATTGTTGGAAGAATTAGTACTAGAATCCAGATCTTCAAACGCGGATGGCTGCATGGAGAGGGTGTGAGCTGAGGGATTTGCATTGGAGAGGAGATGAAATTTAGGAAAATCTCCAATGCATTTTTCACTGGTCAGTATTGGGGGGTAGAGGGCCCTGTGGTATAGGAAGAAAGAATGCCTTGCTCTCTAGAACAATTAGGTTCTACACCTAGCTGTGGCCTCCTACATAGAGTGTATCCTTAGGTAAGTGATCCAAAATGCTAAAAATAATACTTCCACATATGTTTTTGACATGTATGGTTTCCAGTAGCACCTCGCCACCATCATCTCAATTGATTCTTGAAACAGCCCTCTGGGGTCTATCAGAAGGGCATCCTTACCCTATTTTGCAGATGAGAAGACTGAGGCATAGAAAGTCACGCAGCTAGTTAAGTGAGAAAGTGAGCTTGGAGCTCTCAGGTGCTTCTAGCCCAATACTCCCCATGATGCCATGTTTATAACAAGTAGGGGACAAGAGTGGTTAACCAGGGTGCCTGGGTGGCTCAGTGGGTTAAGCCGCTGCCTTCGGCTCAGGTCATGATCTCGGGGTCCTGGGATCGAGTTCCGCATCGGGCTCTCTGCTCAGCAGGGAGCCTGCTTCCCTCTCTCTCTCTCTCTGCCTGCCTCTCCGTCTACTTGTGATCTCTCTCTGTCAAAAAAAAAAAAAAAAAAAAAAGAGTGGTTAACCAGCAGTATCATTTGATTTTCTTCCAGATGCATTGTGAGAGGTTTCTGTGTATCCTGAGAATAATTGGAACCACGCTTTTCGGAGTGTCTCTCCTCCTCGGAATCACCGCTGCTTATATCGTGGGCTACCAATTTATCCAAACAGATAATTACTATTTCTCTTTTGGACTGTACGGTGCCTTTTTAGCGTCCCACCTCATCATCCAAAGCCTGTTTGCCTTTTTGGAGCACCGAAAAATGAAAAAATCCCTAGAAACACCCATTAAATTGAATAAAAGTGTTGCTCTTTGCATCGCTGCGTATCAAGAAGATCCAGACTACTTACGAAAATGTTTGCAATCGGTGAAGAGGCTGACCTACCCAGGGATTAAAGTTGTCATGGTCATAGACGGGAACTCGGAAGACGACCTCTATATGATGGACATCTTTAGTGAAGTCATGGGCAGGGACAAATCAGCCACCTACATCTGGAAGAACAACTTCCACGAGAAAGGTCCTGGTGAGACGGAGGAGTCACATAAAGAAAGCTCGCAACATGTCACCCAGTTGGTCCTGTCCAACAAAAGTATTTGCATCATGCAAAAATGGGGTGGAAAAAGAGAAGTCATGTACACGGCCTTCAGAGCGCTGGGACGCAGTGTGGATTATGTACAGGTGGGTTTCCGAATTCCTGCCAGGGCAAACATACATTTAAATAAAGCAGCTTTTGTATCTCTCCAGGCATGTGCTATATAGCCCATCCTTGTCTCTCTGAACACAGTACTCCTTTCAGTTCATTTGAAAACAGCCTGACTGTTGAAAGCACAGTTTGAAAGAGAGGGAAAAAAAAAAAAAATCTTGGGTAACTGTTAAGACTATCTATGAAAATGCTTAACTTACGCAGTGTTATGGGTTGGAAATCAAGATTATTTTGAACAGGAGACCCTTCCTTCCTTCTCCCTCCCTCCCTCACCTTCTCTGCCCCCTCAGTTGTGCCAAGTCAAATCCAACGTCATTTTCCACAGTCTTAAAATCTCCAGCCTGGTAAGAAAATAGTGTCTGCCAAGCAGAAGGGTCTTGAGAAAATCTGCAGGCTTGAGAGATGGCTATAAAAACGTTTTTCACAGAGACCGGGCAAAATGGGGTTGGTGAGAACGATTTTGATTTAAAAGGGTAAAGAATTCAAAACTGAGAGACAGAAAGAAAAGGAAAAGAAAAAAGAGAAAAACAAACAGACCCAAAAAAAAAAAAAACCCTTCCCAGAGCAAAACCAAAGTAATGTTTATTTCACTCCCCAAACAGCATTACCTCACTCACTGCACTTGACCTTTGAAAGCATTTGTGATGGTGTTTGCTCTCATGAAAATGAGACAGGCTGTGTCTGTCATTAATTCCCTGACTGCTCGCCCTTGGGTTTCTCCCCTCTTGGTTCTCACTGAAGCTTTCTTTAGAATGTTGGTAGGGTCCTTGTGAATTTGCTGGTTGCAACTGTCTTGCAGATACTTTCGTTAGGTTTTTGGCACGATGATATGGAAAAGGGAGACCTATCTCTGACTTAAGAAAATTCGTTGGGATACCCTCCTAGTCCTCTAATAGGTGAAATTCTACTTTTCAGAAGAACTGTCATATACTTTAGGGGACTTGATTGCCACAAAGTCATGGGCAGTGGCATGACAGGCTCTGTGTCATGGGTTGGGAATGGACACTGCCTTCAGAATCGGTTGATGCTAGCTGGACGACCTCGAATGGGACCATCTCCCTAAGCCTCAGTTTCCTGCATAGAATAAACCAATCTCATAAGGGGTTTGGGATTACCATGGGGTAAATTTTGGTTAATAGCTGAAGAGTTTTGAGGCACTTTTTTTTTTTTTTTTTTTTTTTTTAGTTCACACTAGTCTGCATATTACTATCTTCTGGGGAGTTGATATATAGTTTCATTCTCTAGTTTCTCCTAATCTCCTAATTTCTGGAATGGTCACAGTTGAGGTACTTTTTAGTTAACTCAGGACATTTTTATGTATTTTCATAATGCAACTTCAGGCCCAGATAGGGGAGGCAATTATCCTTTTATTTACTTATTTTAATAAATATTTTTTAAGGTTTTATTTATTTATTTGATGCAGAGAGAGAAAGCACACAAGTAGGGGGAGCAGCAGGCAGAGATAGAGGGAGAAGGAGGGGAGCCAGACATGGGACCCTGGGAGCATGACCCGAGCTGAAGGCAGATGCTTAACTGCCTTGAGCCAGCCAGGGCCCCTAAAATGACCCTTTTAAAGGAAGTGATGGGATGGCTGGGGAATTTATAGAGGGTTTGAAGACTGAAGCTCTGGGCCCAAAATGAGGAAGCATGTTTTGATATTTTGCCTTTAATTCTAGTTAAAACCATTGCTATGTTTGTCATTTCTAATCAAGAGGTCATTGTGAGCGCTTTCATTCTTTCTTTCTTTTTTAAGCCTGTTCTTCCCAAATCTTCTCCCTTCATTCTTGTTTTGAATTTTGTTTGTATCCTTGACAACTTGACACTGTGCCTGACCAGGACAAAATAACACAAACTGTGAAATGTTAGAGTAGGCTTCTTGCTAGAGCCCTAATCAGGTTCGAGAACTTTCCTTCCATCAAGCTGAGGCCTCCAGAGAGGCTGACCCAAGCAGCAGCTGTTCCCTGGGCCCTGAATCCTGCTGGAATTCTCAGCCCATTCTACGCTCTCAAACAAGGGTAGAAAACCTTTCGGCATTCTGAATCCAGGTGATTCCATGCTGTCATCCCTCATCCCATCCCCCGATATTTAACCGTGTGTGTCCTATAAAAATGGAAATGTCCTATGGTTCAAACCTGTGCATTCTCACCATCCATTCTGAGTGACCCAGGGTCCAAGCGTTGCAAAGCAGAAGCCACAGAAAGACAAAGGAGAGGGGGTTAAAGGAGGTTGGCTACTAAGCATTTAAGTGACTGAATGGGAAGAGCAGGTTAGCTACAGAAAGAAGTGAAGTTCAGGTGCTCACACAAGAGAAGACAGGGTTGGGGCGGGTGTAGGACCATCGGCTCACAGGCTTGCTAACTTGGCTGAAGACACTGCTTAGCTGTGCAGACACAGCCAAGGCGATTGGTCTCCTCTGGTTGCAGCTGGGTCTTGGGCACTGGTTAGCTCTCTTTCCACTTGACCTTGAGTAGTTGTCCTGCTTATTCTCATGACCTATTATTTCATGCCTTCACCGCCCTTCCAGCACCGACCCAAACTTCCTCCCTAGCTATTAACACATAGCCCTGCCTCCGACAAGAGAAAATCAAAGGTACTGCTTCTAAATGCTGTCAAGGTCGTCTTTTCTCTTCCTCCTTTACAGTGGCAAAGGTTCCCAACTTCACCTCTTGTCTCAAGGTGAACCTTTCTGCATATTCGCCTGGGCACTCTGGGGCAGCTCCCTCTAATCTCTACCACTGCAAGGCTCTACTGCCTGTCCCTCTACCTGTCTCAGCTCTCCTGTCTGGTCTTCTCCGCCTTAAGCTTTTCAAATGATTAACACCGACCTAGAATACAGAGAAGTTTTAGCCGGGAGAAAGCCAGTGTGGTAGCAAATTCACCTAGGATGCTAGTGGCTGCTTTCAGAGATAAAGAATACAGGAAAACATAAATAATGAAGTGAGAAAAGAAGGAAATGAGAAATAAAAGAGGAGAATGGGGAAGATTTTCTGAATTTCGAATCAAAGTGTTTTCTGGAAAGAACTTTTTTTTTTTTCCCCCAAAGAGAGACAGATCTGTCTCGTATGGCTTAAGTAAGGTAGGGCAAAGTCTGTCTTACTTTTGCAAAATAGTACTTCTACTAGCTTTTTTATTTACTATAGTAACACATGGTGGTGTGTTTAAAAATATGGAAAAGCGCAATGAACAAAGTTAATATCCTCCGCAGCAAATACTTGACCTATAGAGTCTCAAATTTGATACTTGACAGCCTATACCTTTCTGATTTTCCCCTATTTTGAAATAGTTTTCAGATTATATTGTAGTTCCTTTTTTTATTTGTTTGTTTATTACTTCTTAACAATGTCAGAAGACTTTTTAGGTGTACTTTGATACCTAGATTATGTAATTTCTTTATTCTTCTGCCTTTTTACTGAACATGGATATTCCAACATAAGTGGCCACTGGTAACCATGTGACCAAGGTGTAACTATCATTATCCCCTGATGTGTGTATTAGGGATTGTCCAGGCACAAAATAACATACTAAGCATAAACATTTTCTACCGGGGAAGATTAGAGGAGACAATTTTATGATTAATTTACTTTTTTTTTTTTAAAGATTTTATGTATTTATTTGACAGAGAGAGAGATACCACAAGTATGGGTGGGGGAGCAGGCTCCCCGCTGAGCAGAGAGCCAGATGTGTGGCTCGATCCCAGGACCCTGAGACCATGACCCAAGCAGAAGGCAGAAAGAGGCTTAACTCACTGAACCACCCAGGCGCCCTGATTAATTACTCTTGATGCTATCCTAGGTATCCATGATCCTTTAGCAGGAGAAAAGTTAAGACTAAATTATTCATAATTGTAGATCTGACCTCCATTATTCATGGAATCTGTATTTGTAAATGACCCCACTCACTAAAATGTAAGCCTCAAATCAGCACTTGCAGTGCCGTGGGGATCATTTGCAGACGTGGAGAACAGCGTACAGTTTGAGTCACCTGACGTGCGTGTTCCCGACTGAGGTCAGAGAAGACCGTGCTCTCAACTGTCCTGTACATGGTACAGCACAGCGTAAACAAGGAGCTTCATAATCTGCCTCGTATCATGTTTCTCACATTGTTGTGCCTTCTGTGGGCGATACAGCTGTTTAAAGTGCCCCCCAAATGTAGTGCTGAGTGCTGGCTAGTGGGACTGCCTCACGGAGGAGCTGGATTTGTTGGGGGGCTTTGTTCAGAGGTCAGTAAAGTGCTGTCGGCCCTGAATTCAATGTTAATGACTCAAATTCACATTTTAAGATGTATTTAAACAGAAATGCAAATAAAACAGGATTCGGTATTGATCCATAGACAAAAATTTGCAACCAGAGGCTCAGAGGAACTGAACCCATATTTGTGCCAGAGGCAATTGTTTTGGTGTTACTCTAAGTTGGTGTTCGTGGAAACTTCGTGGGACGTAACTGTCCAGGATTGTGAGAATCACCCGATGTCATATTTCCTTGGTTCCTGTTCTCTATGGGAAACCTAAGGAATTCAAATACTCCGAGGGCCAATGTTGAGAATGTTGTGTTTTCCTGTATTGTTCATACTAGAGGGTGAGATTAGAGTATGTTGAAACAGGAATGGGGCAATCTGAATTCTAGACTTGACTCTTGTTGTCTTGCTATGGTAGAACAAATGATCTTCGAGATACATCCCGAGCTCAAAGCTCTAGCTCAGTATAGTTGGTTCTTCTTCTTTTTCTTCTTTAAAGATTTTTAAAATTTATTTGACCGAGACCGTTCACAAGTAGGCAGGCAGGGGTAGGGGAGGGGGGAAGCAGGCTCCCTGCTGTGCAGAGAGCCTGATGGGAGACTCAATCCCAGGACCCTGAGATCATGACCTGAGCTGAAGGCAGAGGCTTTAACCCACTGAGCAACCCAGGTACCCCCTTCTTCTTCTTCTTCTTTTTTTTAAATTTTCCAGGATAATTTAAATTCCTCTGACCTTGTAATTTCTTTCTGGCAATACACCTAGACTTTGCATGAGTATAGTCAAAAAACAAAGCCAAAAAACAGGGGGAGGGGGTTACCAGAATTTGCTTTTCATTTAGCAGTTACTGTCCTGTTTTGCACTTTCATTTTTATTTTGTCATTTTTATTGTATTCTCTCTTTTTTAAAGATTTTATTTTTGAGTAATCCCTGTACCCACCATGGGGCTCAAACTCAACAACCCTGAGATCAAGATTCGCACACTCTACTGGCTGAGCCAGCCAGCTTCCCCTCACTTTCATTTTTAATCTGCCCTTTGCCCCAAATTTGGATTCTTGAATGTAAGCCCTGTGTTAAGTGGCACCATAATGGGATTTCCTGACTCCCTTCTTTAGAATGAGAATTCCAGCCATTTGGAATAAGGGTGTTTTAATGGCTTAAGCCTTAGAGGTGATAACATTTGGTTTCCCATGTTCCCATGTTCCCAGCTGGCTTGTCACCTTTTTTTTTTTTTTTTTTTGCACCTTCTGTGACTTTTTTCACTCGTGTAAGCCTTCCTAAAAAGAGAATGACCAATGACTCCTTTTTTAACCTTCATGTTCTGAAGAGATTCTAGGTTGACCAAAGTCAGTAATTATTTTACAATAGTTTGGATAATTCATTCTACCAAGAAAGGCATATATCTTCCTTTTTTTTTTTTTTTTTTTTTTAAGCAACAGAGAAGGGCCAAATTGCTTAGAGGTCTATGATTGTCTCAGATACTCATGATGGTCTTAGATATTCATTGACTAGATTTGACCCCTTGCCATAATCTCAATTGATGGTAAGAAAAGGTGGTCTTCCTTATCCTTCTCCCTCTCACAAAAGATTATCTTTCTTTATTTTATTTATTGTATTTTTTATTTAATTTATTTATTTATTTATTTATTTAACAGAGAGATCACAAGTAGGCAGAGAGGCAGGCAGAGAGAAAGGGGGAAGCAAGCTCCCTGCTGAGCAGAGAGCCCAATGTGGGGCTCGATCCCAGGACCCTGAGATCATGACCTGAGCCAAAGACAGAGGCTTAACCCACTGAGCCACCCAGGCACCCCTTATCTTTTTTTCTTTGAGGGTATTTTTTTTTTCTGGAATGGTTTTACTAATGAATTTCAAAGTGTCTTTTTAGTTCTAAAATTTTTAGATTTTATGATTTTGTATTTGCCACTTTAATCTGAGGCTAGTAAATTTAGCTATAGCTTACTTGTAAATTCCATTTATCCAGAATCCAAATAAATAGAAAATCAAGACTTTTTAAAAGTTAAAAGTATCATGCAATATTGATAAGGTCCTAGAAGTTTGTTATAATAAAATTAATTACCATATACTATGAACTTCTGAATAACCTTTTTGGTTATATGAGAAATTTTAAATTGTGTGCAATATTCTGTTTTTTGTGAAGGTTATTTTCCATTATTATTTTTTAGTTCCCCAATCTCCTGCATGTCTGTGGTATCAATCAAATTATGTACTCTTTTTTGGCAGATAAAATTGAGTTCTCAAGTCCATTTTTAAAAAATAAAAAAAATTTTCTTTTAAAGATTTTATTTATTTATTTGACAGAGAGAGAGATCACAAGTAGGCAGAGAGGCAGGGAGAGAGAGAGGGAGAAGCAGGCTCCCTGCTGGGCAGAGAGCCCAATGCGGGACTTGATCCCAGGACCCTGAGATCATGACCTGAGCCGAAGGCAGAGGCTTAACCCACTGAGACACCCAGGCGCCCCTTAAAAAATAAAATTCTGTCCCATACATTTAGATACTTACAAAACCGAAGAGTATTTTCCTCTTTTAAATTGTATCACATTCAGCAGGTTCAACGTCAATGAGGCATGAAGTCAAGATGCAACAAACACTTTTATAAGTTTTAATGGGCCCAGGGTCTATCCTTTGGGAAAAGATGAACTTCCACACATTACACCCCAAGGGTACATTCAAGGTTATGAATGAATACTAATCAGCTGCAAACTGCTCTTTAATTTTTTTTTTAAATTTCTTTTCTCTAGTGAGTGACCCAATTTTTTATATTGCCTGCCCAGGATTCAGTTTTCTTAACTTCAGCTTATTGGGTATTGGAGTAGGCATCAGTTTCCTTTCTCCCTGAGCCTTCACATACCCACAGTAAGGGTATGAAAGCCCCTTCTCATTGGATGAGTGTCCTTAGCTGGGTCCTCTGTTTTTGGTTTGTCACTTCTGGTTTAGGTATCACTTTATGTCTTCCTTTTATTGAGCATTTACTACGACCTAGCCATTATTCAGTGTTTTACATGCATTATCGAATTAACTTACCAACACAACAAACTTCAGGTGGATGTGATGATCCGTATTTTTCATCTGAGTGGTGAAGGCTTAGAAAGGTGAGGTGAGGGCACCACGGTCAAGAAACTAGTCCATGTTTATATAAACTTCATGAGTGGTGGATTGAGACCGATCTGTTTGGTTCCAGTATTTGCATGGTGCTTTCTCTTCTACAGTAGTGTGTTTCTTCTGGTACTACACTGGTAAGAGTTCAAGGAGGGCACCATCTTGTGTTTGCTAGTAAATAACTAGTAAATAAATAAAATCACTAAAAAATAGTGATTTTTGGTGGTGGTTCTGGCCTATCCCTTTTCGCTAGAGAAATGCCCTGATGGAAAGGAGGGGGGAAGGAGGGAGACTCTATTTACTTCATGTAAAGCTGTGTCAGGAAAGCTGGTAGCGGGGTCGTGACCAAGAGTAAATTCCACACACTACAGAAAAAAAATAGTTTCCCTGGGTCAAGGTTAAGATGAAGGGTCAAGCCTTGCAAGTAGGCAAAGGATAAAGGCAGTAGCAACAGAAGGGGACCTGATTTATTTTCAACCTGTTAACTCATTGAATGAAGGCAGCCAGAGTAATTAAGATTTTCTCTTAATCTGTGTAGCTCTCAATGCCCTTTGAAGTGGTATGGGGGTGGAGGCGGGGGTGGGGAGATCCACCAGGCCGTCTGAAAGGAAACACGTAAAAAAAAAGTGAAACATTTAAAAAAGTGAAACACAGAGACTTAACATTTTGTTTTAGTCTTGGGTCTTAGAATTTGAACAGCATTTGGTAGAACAGGTAACAATATTTCTAAAGGAGAGTTTGTTAGATTAAATTTACAGTGAGATAAGTTGGAATGAATTTATAGTCTAATCACGTATGTAATAGACTATAAACTAATAGTTTGTAACTGAATTACAGACAGTTGCAGACACATTGAATTTGTTCACTGAGGTAAGAGATCCTCGATATGTAATCAATTCCTATGGTCATTCTAGAGATGCTCTGCTGAACCGTCCATTGGTGGTAAGGATTGTCATGATCCCTTAGGTTATGGGTTTACTTAGCACAAAAATGTAAAGATTATTACCTCCTGCTAATGGTGTACTTTTCTAAGGTCCTTTTCAGTTTACAAGGGACTTGATATGCAGAATCTCACTCCAGTACCATTCAGATGGTAAATGACTTGTTAAAGTTCTCAGAAGTTGCGAGATACAGGCCCCAAGACTTCTTGACTCTGAAGGCATTTGTCCTTACAATGGGCAAATCTTGGCCAAAGGAAAAAAATCTACTTTACCTAATGTTTTACACCTTTTATGCCTTTCCTGTTCCTTACAACACATAAAGATGGAGGCAATGTTTTTAAAAAAATCCACTAGAATTAAAATTGGGTTTAGAACATACTTAATCTAAACTTTTTTTTTTTTTTAATTTTATGAAAGAGAACCCTCCCCCTGCAACCAATTATTTTAGTCCCAGGGTTGGCAAACGTTGCTTGTAAAAGGCCTGATAGGAACTATTAGACTTGGCGGGCCATATGGTCTCTATTACAACTATTCCACTTTGCTGTTTTCGTGTGAAGGCAGGCATAGATGCTGTGACAGTGAATGGGTATGCTTGAGATCCAGTACAACTGTACTTACGGATCCTGAAATTTGAATTTCACATAATTTCTATGTCCCACAAATAGTACTTTAAAACATTTTTTCCAGTTATTTTAAAAGGTAGAAACCACTATGACTCCACAGATCATATCATAACAGGTGTCAGGCTGGACTTGGCCTGAAGACCTAAGTTTGTCAAGCCCTGTTTTAGACCGGGAGGGGGGTGGGGAGTGGGGAGTGGAAGTGGTGGGAGCCGTGTCGGGGGTGGGGGGAAGGGAGGCTGCCACCTCTTGACTGTGAAAGGGCAGGAGGAAGGAGGAAGAGAGCAGTGTTAGGCACTTCAGTTGATGATTCTGTGACTGAGACTGAGGTGGCTGGTTCCTTCCAGAAGTGTCTTTGTCTTGACATTTTCCACTCATTTTAGTGAGATTTTGCTGACTTCACTTCATTTCCATATCTCCTAGTGAGAAATCTTATGACTTGTGATCACGTGGCTTTAAACCAATGACAGGGAGACTCAAGTATGCACAGAGAGACGTTTCGATTTGTTCTCTAATTGTTTCCTGTGGGCAAATCACGCCCTGTAGTTTGTGTCCCCAGGTGAGGTCAAGCTCTATGTCAGCTGGTGTATGTCCCTCACAGTCTAGCCTAGAGCTAAATGGCCGACATTTATGAAATTACATACTTGTTATAATTGGTGGGAAGGCAACTAGAAATCCTGTTCCCACTATACAGATACTCAGAAGGGGCTCAAGTCACACTCTGTAGAGAGTAATGAATACATACTAGTAGGTCCGTGAACATACATGCTGACTGTCCCAGGTGATGGCTTTCCAGCTGGCATTCTGTCACCAAAGAGCATCCAGAAACCCAGATTTTGAACTTCTTATTTCTCTTTTTCTTCTTCTTCTTCTTCTTTTTTTTTTTTTTAATATGGAATGCTTCACAGCTTTGGATGTCGCCCATACCCAGGGGCCACATGTGTCTTCTCTCTATGGTTCCCAGTTGGAAGCCAGTCACAGAAACTGAGTTTCTCTAAAGCACTTTCATTCGGCTGATGCATATCCCTGCCCAGGAGACTTGTGGGAGATTTCCCTTCTGACACAGCTCAACCCACCACGAGAACAGTCTCTCTCAGAGAGCTGCTGGCGCTTTGCTGTTGGAAACTGGCAAGGACAGGACCCATTTAAATATTCAGAACCTCAGAAGTTTGGTTCACGGGTAGTCATTTCAAAGGAGCAGTTCCCTTGGCTTGCCTGTGCTCACAAGGCGGAGTTACTTGAACATTAATTCTAGATTGCCCCCTTCCTGTTGTTTTTATGCTTATTTTAGCTTTCCGGTTTTACCTTTCCCAGCCTGAGTCAATAGAGGTGGGTGTGGCCATAGACTCAGGATCCTGGATGCTGAAGGTGGTTTGAACTCTTGCCTTCGCAGCTTCTACCCTCATGAAGGGCTGGACAAGCTTGCCGCCATCCATTTACAAACCTGTGAATAGACAAGGCACGCGAGAGGCAAAAAGTCACTTCTGGAGAAATTTGTTTAGTCTTGAGGCTAGTGTACCAACCCAAGCATTAGTAAAATCCTATTTTCTACAGTGAAAAACTAATGCCTTGCTGTTGCCTAAGTGAGATCATGCCGGACCAAAATAGAATGCTGAAAAATGAAGCAACATAAACGGTTTTTATTTAGAAAATAAATGGTTCTAAACCAGTAAAATAAAATAAAAAATTCAGATGTTAACCCTAAAATTACTATGATTAGTTAAATCCAGAGAGTTTATAAGGTTATAACCGAATACCCTGTATATATACCTTTAATTTACAAGTTCCAATAATGCGTTTAAATTGCTGCTTTCACCAACATTATATTCATTAATATATATTAATATTTTTTGCAGAAAAATGTAGCTGTTAGTAAAATGGAGACAGACACAGTTTTAAAAATGTTGAACTTCGGGGCGCCTTGGTGGCTCAGTGAGTTAAAGCCTCTGCCTTCGGCTCAGGTCATGATCTCAGGGTCCTGGGATCCAGCTCTGCATAGGGCTCTCTGCTCAACAGGGAGCCTGCTTCCTCCAACCTGCCTCTAAGCCTACTTCTGATCTCTGTCTGTAAAAAAAAAAAAAAAAGTTGAACTTCCAGGGCGCCTGGGTGACTCAGTTGTTAGGCACTGCCTTCAGGCTGGGGTCGTGATCAAACCCCCCATCAGCCCCGCATTGGGCTCCCTGCTCAGCGGGATGCCTGCTTCTCCCTTTTTCACTCCCCCTGCTTGGGTTCCCTCTTTCACTGTCTCTTTCTTTGTCAGATGAAGAAATAAAATCTTTAAAAATAAAATGTTGAAATTCCATAGCTATTTATGTGAGAGACTCATACTATATATGGGCGGGGGGAGAGGCCCCTTAAACTCAGTTTATGCTTCTTAGTTTTTTTTTTAAACTGGTATATCAAATCCCTATTATTTTAATGAAGTAGTATGGAGAACTGTAAAAATAATTACTTTTGATACAAATAAATAGATTAATTTTTTTTCTTAAGATTTTATTTATTTATTTGACAGAGAGAGAGAGAGATGGCAGGCAGAGGGAGAGGGGGAAGCAGGCTCCCTGCTGAGCAGAGAGCCATCCCAGGACCCTGAGATCATGACCTGAGCTGAAGGCAGAAGCTTAACCCACTGAGCCACCCAGGCGCCCCATAGACTAAATCTTGATTAAGTCCATACAGTGTAGTCAGAGTTGATGGCAAAATAATGGGAATTGCTGATAACTCTCCAGTCCCTATCAGTTATGTTGTCATTTGGATGGGGATATGAATGAAAGTGGTTCATTATAGGTCAACTCTGATCAATTTTTATCTACTAGGCTTTGCTGCAGTGTCCAGAAAAGGATACTGTGTCTTATTGGTATTAATCAGGGATAGAGAGCTGGGAGCATTTCCCTACTTCTGATTTTCTTTGATCATGTGTTAGAAGGTCTGGTCACAGGTGTAACCCACCTGGCAGTAGTAGCCTTTCTCAGAGGCCTGACTCCTTCCTCCCCAAATGATTTCATCTGATTAGTGAGTATAGGAGAAGGGTTTGCTGGTTCCTCCTTTCCCGTTTCTTCTGGGAGTGGGCTACCACTAAGAAGCTGGCATCTTCCATCCTTTTAGAAGGGAATGCAGGTTATCTGACCCCACTTAGATGTTACTTGGACTTGATAGGTCTGTCTAATACAGTAAAGTCTAATTATGAAGCGTGCTATTCCACAGGTAATTAGATCTGTTCTCTCTATTCTCTTTAGGATTATACAGGTAATATTTTGGTCTCTCATCTCCCTCATTTTCTGTCTCATTTTCCAGTAGGCTCAGAAATCAGGCTGGAAAGAAAAGTATTTATAACCCTGCCCCCTTGGGCCTCCAACAGAAGGGGCTCTCAGAGGTTCATTGGTGGAGGCTAATCCCAATAATTTTCTTGAAGCTGTAGTTTGGTTTCATTTCAGAATTACTTTTTTGAACCCATAGAAAGATTGTTTTTAAGAACAATTATTAGCATTTGTAGAATGACTTATGATAATTTACATTATGTACAAAGGGCTAGATGAATACTTAATGTTTTAGAATAAGAAGGTGGTCTGCAGATCACGCTAGTTCCCTTCCTGATGCTGTATCAGTGGCTAAGTCCAGCTCTTACGGACATCTTGCTTCAAAAGTATACAACCAGACGTAAGAGAATTGCTTTCCTGTCTTTTAGTCACCATATTAAAATAGGGAGGGAAATTATTGTTAAACATGCTCCCTTTCGATAGTCTTCAAAGGATTTTCTGACCATCATTCAGACCTGAGGGATAAGTTACATAAAGGGCTTGTCTAAGACAATAGCAACAACAATAAAAAAAGACCTCTGGTGACCAACCTAAGTTGTTTACCAAGTTCTGGAAAACTGGGATGTTACCTGGGACCTAAGACTTTTCATTGCCAAGATGAGGAACAGCCGTGGTAAACCAAGACAAGCTGCTTAGCCTGCAGGACACGCCTAGCACTGCCGCTGTTCCTTCCAGCTGTGCCATTTCCTTCAGTACTGAGCGTGCTGTTTGTATTGGTCATGACAAAACAAACTGTCATCCTTGCGGTACTTGCTTATTGAGGCCCTGTGACAGTCAAGCTGAAGGCCTACTCTGTGTGCCCAGTTTGACGGTAGTGACCACACTCATAATTCTTCCTCCTCTTTAACTCATTTCTGCTTTCTTCTTTGCAGGTCTGTGATTCCGACACCATGCTTGACCCTGCCTCCTCTGTGGAGATGGTGAAAGTTTTAGAAGAAGACCCCATGGTTGGAGGTGTCGGGGGAGATGTCCAGGTGCATATGGCTTCACTTCCTTCTCACCTCCCTTTTAGATCAACTCTTACACACTGATTCTTTGCATGTATATTCACTACACACCAGATGTTGCTTTGGTGATAGAGACACATGAGTATGTGCCTTGGACCCACTTTATTGCCTCTTTTCTTTTCTTTTTAAAAAAAGATTTTATTTATTTGACAGAGATCACAGGTAGGCAGAAAGGCAGGCAGAGAGAGAGAGGGGGAAACAGGCTCCCTGCTGAGCAGAGAGCCTGATGTAAGGCTTGATCCCAGGACCCTGAGATCATGACCTGAGCTGAAGGCAGAGTCTTAACCCACTGAGCCACCCAGGTGCCCTGTCTCTCTTCTTTTCTACATTGAAAAAAAAAAAAAAGGATTTTTTTTTTTTTTTTTTTTTAAACCCTGGAATGTAACCCTTGTTAGGTATGGCTGATAGGTTATATAAGTTACATATAATTAATTTAAATGTGTAATGATCTCCATATCTTCTCGAACCATAACTTAATGTTCTGGTAAAATCTGATGTTGGGGGCACCTGGGTGGCTCAGTGGGTTAAAGCCTCTGCCTTCTGCTCAGGTCATGATCCCTGGGTCCTGGGATCAAGCCCGCCTCTCGCTCTCTGCTCAGCAGGGAGCCTGTTTCCCCCACTCTCTCTGCCTGCCTCTCTGCCTACTTGTGATCTCTGCCTGTCAAATAAATAAAATCTTAAAAAAAAATCTGATGTTGGAGGTCATTTAGTTGTGAAGGTAAAAAAATGGAAGTGCTGAGGATGGATTCTATATTTATACCTATGTATTTAAAAGATGATTAATATATGGTTGATTAAAAATTCAAGTTGGAACACAAAAGAAGAAAAGAGAAATAGCAACTTAGATTTATAATGGTAAGAAAGGCAAAGGAACAAATAATTAAGTGGGTTTTCTGATTATGACTTATTTCCCACTTATAATTATTTATTTCCCATTATTTGCTAAAAATGGAGAAACAATGAAGTCAATATTAATGAAGGCAACTTGGAATCTGTGGGATGGGAAATGCACATATATGTGAATATGTGATCACATGTGAAGATTAAAATGAGTGCTTTGCCAATGCGTGATCAAATTTTAGCAAAAGGTGAGAAGCCCATGGAAACTTAACTTTAAAAATTAGGTATTGTGGGGGCGCCTGGGTGGCTCAGTGGGTTAAGCCGCTGCCTTCGGCTCAGGTCATGATCTCAGGGTCCTGGGATCGAGCCCCGCATCGGGCTCTCTGCTCAGCAGGGAGCCTGCTTCCTCCTCTCTCTCTGCCTGCCTCTTTGCCTGCTTGTGATCTCTCTCTGTCAAATAAATAAATAAAATCTTAAAAAAAAAAATTAGGTATTGTGTTGCTATGTAACCCATTTTATACGTGCATGGAGATAATGAAGGCAAAGACAATGCCTGGAATAGACAAACAGCCTGGTGTAAAAAGAGGAAACATGCAAAATCCAGATGAGAACCGTGCAAAATTGAGATGGAGGAAAGAATTTAGAAATACTGCCAAGAAAAAGCTGATAACTTTCAATAGCCTTTACATAGAGCATTATTTCAGGACTTAAGTTTTGGGGAGAGGCCAGAACAAACAGTTTAATCACTGGCATTGCATAAAGGAGGGCAAGAAGGAGAAAGAAAATTAATGGAATTGAATGAGTTGGAAATTAACCAGAACAGGAGAGAATAGGGCTTAAAAACCTTCAAATCTTAGATGGTAGGAAAGAGTGGGAAAATTTAGGATCTGAGAACTAGAGCCTAAAAACACGCTCAATATCACAGCATAACAAGAACAACAACAACAAAAGCCCTGGGCAAAAAAGAGGACAGGGTCATGTAGAAGAAAAACGGTTGCTCATCCAGGAGTCCCAACACAGGCACACAATTTATCAGATTAATCCAGTAACACAGAATCAGAGAAAATAAAGAACAATCATGTCAAAAATAAGAAGGATGCTAATACCCGGAGGATCAAACAACAAACCTCACTTTAGGTAGTAATTTCGTGATGATGCGGATTTTGTTGGTATTTTAGTGGGGGCCTATGTTTTACTTATTTGTTTTCTTTTTTTTTTTTTTTCCTTCTTGCAGATTTTAAACAAGTACGATTCCTGGATCTCTTTCCTCAGCAGTGTGAGATACTGGATGGCTTTTAATATAGAAAGGGCCTGCCAGTCTTATTTTGGGTGTGTCCAGTGCATTAGTGGACCTCTGGGGATGTACAGAAACTCCTTACTGCATGAATTTGTGGAAGACTGGTACAATCAGGAATTTATGGGCAGCCAGTGTAGTTTTGGTGATGACCGGCATTTAACGAACCGAGTGCTGAGCCTGGGCTATGCAACAAAATACACAGCTCGATCCAAGTGCCTTACGGAGACACCGATAGAGTATCTTAGATGGTTAAACCAGCAGACCCGTTGGAGCAAGTCATACTTCCGAGAGTGGCTGTACAACGCGATGTGGTTTCATAAACATCACTTGTGGATGACCTACGAGGCCGTGATCACTGGATTCTTCCCTTTCTTTCTCATTGCGACAGTCATCCAGCTCTTCTACCGGGGTAAAATTTGGAACATCCTCCTCTTCTTGTTAACTGTCCAGTTAGTAGGTCTCATAAAGTCGTCCTTTGCCAGCTGCCTTAGAGGAAATATTGTCATGGTCTTCATGTCCCTCTACTCAGTGTTATACATGTCAAGTTTACTTCCTGCCAAGATGTTTGCAATCGCAACGATAAACAAAGCTGGGTGGGGCACGTCTGGAAGGAAGACCATTGTTGTCAATTTCATAGGACTCATTCCAGTATCGGTGTGGTTTACAATCCTCCTGGGTGGTGTGATTTTCACCATTTATAAGGAATCTAAAAAGCCATTCTCAGAATCCAAGCAGACAGTTCTCATTGTTGGAACGTTGCTCTATGCATGCTATTGGGTCATGCTTTTGACGCTTTATGTGGTTCTCATCAATAAATGTGGCAGGAGGAAGAAGGGACAACAGTATGACATGGTGCTCGATGTATGATCTTACGTTGTTTGACGTTTGCAGTCACACACGCAGACACACACAAAACCTTAGTTCCTCTCGGGACTGTACAGTATTGTGGCATCCAATAATGCCACCAAAGGAGACACATCACTGCTGCTGGGACTTGAACCAAGACATGTCTCTGTGGGTTTATTTTGATTCAGCCAAAGTAAAACGACATCAATGAGAAGAAACTCAGATTTAACCTGTTATTTCTATGAAAATGGGAAGCATTCTTTGTTTATGCACTTTTTCCTTATGTACATCTGCCTAACAGTGTTTGCCCTATATACCTCACTAGCCATGCTTTATGTGGGTTATCATGGAAGAAAAGGATTTTGGAAACTCAAGGAAAAGTTCTTTCAACATATACAACCTAACTTATGGACTGTGTCGATAGCTAATTTTTTTTTTTTTTAAGAAAGGATTTTCTGTTTAACTCTACCAAATGAAATGCCAAAGGAAATTTCAAAGGCCGTTGGCTGTGCTGTATTTTTATATAATTGTACTGTGTTTTAAAATTTTGTATGCCGATTTTTAAAACAAATTTTGCATATTCTATATTTTACTTCTCTGCCAAAATACACCTGTTCTTTTTTATTATTATTAAAATAGGTTCTGAAAAATTCATACTTTAAAAAAAAAAAAAACCTACCCAAAATGTGAAGCGTGGTTGACTGATGTTGTTCATGATAGAAAGAATAAAATGTTTCTCTCTCTCTCTACCTTTTAACTTGGAATAGTTTATTTCTGTGAAAAATATTTAAACTTTCAATATTTTAACTTTTTTTTTTCATTTCTTTTAGAAAAGGCCTTCACACTTTGGGAGTAGAAATACATACTTAGGTGCACACACACAAAAGGAAATCATTGAAAATCAAGGCCAAAGGGGGTAGAAAAGTGCAATTTTTCATAAGATTTTTTTAAAAAGGGGGAGTAATGCTAGTCCTTGAAAGAAAACACTGGGCAAATATGGAGCTTCTGGCGGTGTTTTCTCAGGCTGAGTAAAAGGGAAAGTGGAAGAAATTACCTGTGTTATTTGGACAACTACAATGCAGTTCATCGTTTGTTCTGTGGCCTGAATTCACCAGATCCCTGTCAACAAACTGAACATAATTGACCTGTCTCTCTTTCAGCTTGCCAGTTCACTTTCCATGTTACTAGGACTTTTACACGGGTGAGTTGGCTACAATTGATAAGTGTAAAAGCTTACAGATTACAAAATTGGCGCATTAAACTCATCTTCTCCTTCCCAGGGAGGGTATTTTTTCCTGAATTCATACAGATAATCGATCCATTTGTCCTGTTACTGGCCTCCATAGATAGGTTTACGTAATCAAAATAATACCCAGGTTTAAGAAGTGTATCAAGAATTGGCACATGAAAAAATGGATGAACCAGGTTCCCTTAACCTGGCTAATTCACTACTCCAAGGGCCTCAGTTATCTGGTTTGACTTTTCGATGTGACCCATCTTGCCTTGTAGCTGGTGCTGTGTAGACCTGTGTTAGAAACAAACACATGAGTCGTTGCGTAAAAAATGTTGTGATGAAGTGGAGTGTGAATGTGGAGACGTGTTCAACCACCTGCTTCTGCCACTTGCTTCCATGTGCTTCCTCTCCATGCAGACGCCCTGTTTCATCTATTCTGCCTAAGAAAAAGCTGCACATTCTACCTTTGGACTTCAAAAAGGTACATAACCATTCTGCAACTCAGACTCACGGATGGGAGAGTTTGTGGGAAACAGAGCACAGCATGCCAATAAATGAAACTAAAACTTGAGTTTGCCTTTTTAACTATTTATGTTCTAAGTTAAGCTTTGATAACTTTCAAATGTCAAATTCTCTCATTCTTTTAAGAGATTGAATTAATTGCCTGTATTTATTTTAGCAATTATTCAATGTATTTCCAGTATAGGATGTATAGTATAATTGATTTTTTTTGTAAATAAAATATTTTTGATAAGAGCATTGCCTTTTTTTCTAAGGGAAGGGGGCATTTCAAACAAAACAAAAGCTTTGTTTTCCTGATTTGTAGTAGAATAGATTTTCAAGAATGGGGTATGCAGAAAACAAACATGCCTGGTCAAAGATAATAAAAGTCACTTATATTACTAATCATGAAGCAGAAATCCCCTAAATTGGTGTGGTTTGGAAATCTGGAAAACAGATACAGAGAAAGATTCAATTCATATAAACTTTGCCTTTAATCTTAACCTTCTACTTCTCTTGGAAACAGCTCAAATTTAGACAAACTTTTATTACAGTAATTTATCAGAGTGTTTGGGGGGGATACATTTCCAGAAAAGTCACTTGATTAAGTTTGTTTAATTATAAATAATAGCAATATCTTAAAGTAACTTCAAAACTAATAGAGAGCAATAATTAAATGAATTTGGGCATTTCCAAACAATGGAACATTACTACCCATTAAAATATCCTCAAGATATGAGAAATTGAGCAAATGTTACATTAAAAATATATAACCATTTTGTACAGTAACATCCTGATTTTGTAAAAATACAAATGTTTAAATGTGGTTATCTCTATTTTTAGGAATATCACCGATTTCTATGCTTATACATTTTTGTATTTTCCAAATGCCATGATCCTGTATTATTTTGATAATCAGAAAAAGGACAATAAGTATTGCTTTTTTTTTTTTTAAGTGGATTGGGACATCTAATAGCGTTTCCTGTTTTGAGAAGCTTTCATGGTAATCCAATTTGCCACTCATCCCTCAAATTCATCTTATTTCCCAATTTCTTTTATTAATTTGTTTCCTAAGGCTCCCTTGTTACTTGGGTACAGTTAAATTATCTGTCTATAAACATAAATTATATACATATATACAAGAGTATATAAATTATATATATAAACAGTATATGTATAAACAGTTTATGAATATACATACAGTAGCCACTGAATATTATTGCCATCTAGTGATGGCTCTAATCCCAGTTGACTGATAAAGTCACTCGGTGCTTTTTAAAAGGTTGGCTAACTTCATAGAAAGGGCTAGTGCGTGTGTGCTCTAGGCTTTCCTGGCCATGTGGTCAGTCATGGGACTACTCACTCTGCTCCTGCAGCACAAAAAGTGTCCACAGGCATTATACGAACGAATGCCTGTGCCCATGTTCCAATAACCCTTTACAGACATCGAAATTTGAATTTGTAATTTTTATGCATTATGAAATCTTTCATATTTTTTAGTCATTTAAGTATTTTAAAACCATACCAAGTTTATCTGCGTTACTCAGACAGGCAATGAGCCAGGTTTGGCCATGGTTTAATGGCCCTTGTTCTTTAGGAATCTGCTGATTTATTTGTACCATTAAATACCATTGTACCCTTGTACATTGTACCATTAAATACTCAAACCAACACCTAGTTTTTGCGCACCTACCAGGTGTCAGGGACTGCCAGGAGCACAGTGTATAGACCGGCTGTTTTAGTTCTATCAGTCTGAGGAAGGGGTTCCACTATGATTGCTGTTTACGGGTGAGGAATCACAGGCTTAAAGATTGAGTTGGTACCTTGAGCTCAAACAGCTAGTAAATCGTGATGGTGGAACTTAGGGGGAGGCGATCTGATGTCAGACTTAACCCTTTGAATAGGTGATTACTCAGTGCGCAATCCATGGTCCAGCAACACCAGCATCTCCTGGGCATTTGTTAGAAATGCAAAGGCATGACCCCACTCCAGACCCACCGAATCAAAATCCCAGGCCAGCCCCCAGAACTTGTTTAATGAAATCCCTCGGATGATTTCCTCACCCTGAATCTGAGAAGTGTTGCTCTAATCTAGTATCTTCTGTTTTCCTCAGACGAAGCATCATCTCTGTGACAACTGTCATTCAAATATTAGCATTTTCCTTTTGAGCTATTCAAATATGGATGTTGACAGACACCTGGTTTTAAGGAAGCTTACTGAACACCTGTCTTGAGCAAGAAATCAAAAGGTGGACTCAAAGAGCTTATAACTGAGTAAGAGGGATATGATAATTACACAAACATTCAGTGCAAAATGGAATAATAAAGGTGTGAAGAATGGCATGGGGATATATAAGGAAGGAATGGAGTGGACAATTAGCTCTGTTAAGATAGCCTTCAAGGTGGTGTGGTGTGGGGGTGATTCTTTAAGGAGGTACAGATTTTATGGGGACTTTTCAGATGAAAAGAATATGGGTAAAGTAATAAAGGTATGATTTTGGTATATGTTCTTTTCACAGAATTAACAAGTTTAATTAAGGTGGGGTTGGTATTTAACCAAGAGGGCAAACTAAGCTATAGAAAGTACATTTGAGGGACACCTGGATGGCTCAGTTGGTAGAGCATGTGACTCTTGATCTCGGCATTGTGAGTTTGAGCCCCACATTGGGCATAGAGATTGCTTAAAAATAAAATCTTTAAAAAAAAAAATACAATTGAAGGGTATCTCCCATAATCCAACTGGGAGAAGTACTAGAATGAGATGTTTCAATTTGATAGGGCACAGGGTATGTAGATAATTTTGAACGGGGTGCTAAAAATACCACAAACCAAACTACATGATGGAGGTTTGGATTTGAGTGTCCCACATAAACGAATAGGAGATTTCGTTCAAGTTTGCTCTTCCAGGCGCTTGACTGCTTTCATCCCATTCCCTCCAGCTCTCCCTCCAGTTGCTCAATCACCATCTTCAGCTTCTTTTATATACCCTGTAACCAGCTGGTCGCAACAACTGTTTAATTTCCTGCTTGCCATGACACTCAAATTCCTCTCTCACCCAAGTTAAGACAATCTCCATCTCTTACCTGAATGGTGAAGATACCTCCTAACTACCTCTTTTCCTCATTTCTGTTCCATCCAACGGATTCTTTACATTTCTGTTACAATTCTCCTTCTAAGACCTTACTCTGAATACAAAGGTTTAATTTCATCTCATTGTCAACAAGAGAAAACCATTCAATCTCTTCAAGAAACTTCAAGCTTAATGATTGATCTGTTTCTACCCTTTCTTGGCAGGCCTTAATCCTACTCTTTTTTGCAGTCCTACTAAAGTAGATTGCTTTGCCCCCCCTTGCACACATTTGCCTTTTACCTTAGTCAGCTTTCTTTCCTGCAGAAATTCTCAGAAACCTCACATGCTGATGATGTTTTACGAGTCTGCAAGGAAGGCCCATCACATACAGAAATTTCTACACTTAGACAACTAGGGTGTCCGTTCTACAGGGAAGTGAGGTCACATCTGGATTAACACTGTTATCCTGCAGAATTTGTATAGGTAACACTAGTGTATAATTCCTGACACCGCAGGTTGGAATTGTTTCCACTCAAATCTAGGAAAAACATGCAACGTTTAAGCTCCTTATTTCTTGAGTAATCAGCTCCAGGTGTGGAGACCACAGGAGTGAAGGGGGGAGGAGCCTTCAGTTTCCTTCCGCTGGGCCTTTGAGCCACAGAGACAGGCTCCTCTCAAGGATCTCAGTTTGCCCATTTGCTATCACAAAGCTCTCCCCACTGGCTTCAACAAACCTAGGTGACTTGTTTTAGCTCTGCGGTTCAGGGCAACCGGGAGTTCAATCCTGGTATGTTGGGGAAATGTGCAAAGACTAGGTGAACCTAACCTTTGAAACAACTTGGCATCGTATAGGGCACTAACTCAGAAGAAGCACATCTGTTTCACAAATTGAAGAAAAAGTCGCCTTTTATATTGGGTTGAGTTGGGTTGTCGAGTTGAAAAATCGAATGCAATAATTTTTTAACTAGATCAGGTGAGGATCGCAATTGTACACATTCACTCAGAAAGAAGGGAGGTGGGAGCGTGTCATGTAAGGACACATCCCACTTTTCTAGACAACATGTGGTATGTCTCTTCCAGTAAAACCCAAAGAACACTGACGAGAGTTTAAAGGAAATAAAAATCTGGGAAGAAGGATTGCTGGGATCAAAGTTGAAGGGCTGTTTAAATGAAACTATCAGTATCATCAGTGCACAAAGGAACTTTGAAGTTCACAGGAGTCCAACTCAGCTGCCTCAAATCCTTGCTGGAATGAGTCAAGACCTAAGGAAAGAAAGGGAGAGCGAAGGCTCCTTATCTCAAAGGAATCAACTGCAAACCAGTTGATTTTAGCACAGAGCTCAAGGTTGCACAGCTGGCTACAAACCCTGAGGATAGCATCTGAGTCTCTTTTATCCAGATGTTTTGGCCTGCTTTATAATGCAGAAAACCTCAAATTAGCAATTTCTGGGCAGCTACTCTCTTAAATCTGACAGATTGAGGCTATGCTTAAATCCATTCCCCGCAAAAAGAGTTGTAAATTATAAGCTTTTCAGCTTTATGGGTCTTTGATATTTAGACTTTAAATAAAAAACCACCCCGGGCTGTCTACAACAATACCTGAAATTTTCAGTACCATGAAGAAATCTCATAACCTATCAAAAATGGATCTTCTAAGTTCTTGCCCTCAAATAAATCATTGCCATCCTACCCACTTTGGAAGTGCACAAGGCCAGAACAAGTTTGGAGGTCTCATTTATTTTATAGCTGGGCTTTGGTTGGAGATTGACTTAAACTGGGAATTACCCCACTTCTTTGAGCCTTATTTTCCTCGTCTGAATAATAATGGAGATGCCACATCTCAAAGTTACTGTGCAATCAAGGTAGCCTATGCAATGTCCCTATGAAAGATATTTGCCACATAATAGAAGTTTAATAAAATTTTATTTTCATTTCCCCCTTCTTCCTAAGCAACTAACCTCATTTATGTTCCTTTCTGCTTCTCCTTCTCCTTCATCTTCGTCTTCGTCTTTGTTTTCGTCTTCATCTTTGTCTTCTTTCATTTGTTCCTTCTTTCTTAAAATTTCTTTCCATAGCAATTTCTGGATCAAGGGCTGAGACATTTAACTCAAATACCAAGGAATTTTACTTCTTAGAAATGCATTTTATCCTAACTTCTTCCCCCTGCCCCAGGTTCATAATGTATTGTACAAATTACTATCACATGATGAGCTATCATTAGCTTCTCTAGGCCTGGGGAACTCAACAGCTGTAGTAAGGTATAAAACCCATTTATGCTGCTTTCACAGGTAATGTGTTTTTAGACCTTAACGTTAAGTCTGAGACCATCACAGCAATGCCCCCATATGTGTCTAGTACACAATTCATTCTACTTATGAAAGTATGAGAGTTAAGTTTTTTCGGATACCAGTGAAATGGAAGGGGACAGCAGTTTCTGAACCTGCCATGATTTCAGTCTTGCAAAAGGCACCAATGCCACCAGTTGTGTCCTTCAACGTACCTCAAAAATGCATTTTATTTTATTTATTTTAAATTTTTTAAAAGATTTTATTTATTTATTTGATAGAGAAAGATCACAAGTAGGCAGAGAGGCAGGCAGAGAGAGAGGAGGAAGCAGGCTCCCTGCTGAGCAGAGAGCCCAATGCGGGACTCCATCCCAGGACCCTGAGATCATGACCTGAGCTGAAGGCAGAGGCTTTAACCCACTGAGCCACCCAGGTGCCCTCAAAAATGCATTTTAAATCACCCTTTTGGTGGCTTCTAATACATCCCGAAGATTTTTTTTTTTTCCTAGGAATACGGGGCCTTCTTTTCCTTTAGATACAAAGCAGGTGAACTGTTATAATTTTCTAGTATGTTCTGACTTCGAGAAGAGCACTTAACTCAATACAATTTTGTGTCTGATAAATTAAATGTTCTGTAATGCCTAAAACATGGTGGGGGGGGCAGTGGGAGCATGGAGTTGGCATCTGATGGGTTTGAGTCCTGGCTCTACTATGTTTTGGTTGACTCTTAGCAAAAACCCCAATTTCTTCATTTGTCAAAGTCTAAGAACTCCCCTGCTACAAAGCTCATAGGGCTGCTGACAGGCTCAATAAAAATAAAAGAAGGGAAAGGCCATTGGAAATTCAGAAAAATCCTTCAGATTTGAGTTCCTGTTATGAGTTCTGAGCATTAGGAGACATTCATATATGTACTATGGCACAAGTCAGATTGGGGCCCCAAGTCCTCATGGGTACTTATTGCGACCACCCAGCCACATTGCCTACCATCTTGTCCCTAGTTTCACAGACATCCGTCTTTCCCTCCACTCTTGCTCCTCTTCATTTTTCCATGGAATAGTCAGTGTGAGATCATGTCATTCACCTGTGTAGAAGCCTTCAAGTGTCTTCTTCTCTTGGGATACCATGCTCCACAGGGTTCCTCATGATTTGCCTTCTGTTTTCATGACCTCTGTGAAACTCCTATCTTTCTTCCTTATTACACTACACACTGGCACTCTTTCTGCTCCTCAGCCAAGACAAGCTTGTTTCTACTTCAGGATCACTACCTGTTGCTATTTATTTGCTATGTAGTTCACTTCCTCAGAGAGACCTTATCTCTAATAACCATGTTCCCTAAAGAGACATCCCCATTCCCAGGCACTTTCCAACACAGTATCCTGTGATTTTTCTCAACACATCTATCATTAATGGAAACAACAATACATATTTATGTTTACTTGGTTGTTGTCTCTCTCGGGACCTGGAGTATCAATAAAACCCAGAGAGCAGGGGGAATAGTCTAGATTTCAGAGCCTAGAGCAGTGCTCGATAGATAGAATGTGCCCAACAAACATTACAGAATGCATGCAGGTCCAAAATAATGGGGCTAAAGGTTCAACTTTTGTAAATCTTGTACCTGCCTACCCAAAATCAAATTTTGAAAAAGGATTTCCCTCTTCTCTGCTATTCATTTCCACAAATCAAGAACTTACTCAAGTGAGACCCAAGGAAATACTTAAAACTGTGTGACTTGGTTATATATAGACTGTGGATCCAAAACTGTTTTTATCCATGTTTTAATAAATATTGCATGAAAGTGTGTTTAAGCACACAAATCAGGGTTTTAAATTTTTTACTGTCTTTGATGGCTGGCAACATTTTTTTTTTTCGTCTGGGTAAATGGAGAAGATAATTTTAGAAAGGGAAATACACTAATTCTGTGTGCATTGATGACCACAGCTATCTCTTGCCTAATTTTCAGCTCCACCCAGGGAAAGTCCCACCCACCATTGCCAAGAACCTAGGCATTGCATGGCAATTTGGAACCAGTAATAATTTTCCACAAGTATATTTTTAGCAAAAGAAACAGCTAGAGATTAGAGAGTGTAAAGAGGGCTAAAAGCTTCCATTGACCTTCTGGGACCTTGACTGAGGCTGCTTATGTTGCTGTGACCCCCATTAGATGACCACTTTCCAAACAGTTCAGAACATTACTTCTGGGCATATAGAGCTGATATCTCACTGCATGGACAGACGCCCAGGCTGGACAAGATCCAGTTAAGAAAGCATCTCCGTTGGAATGATACTATCTGGCAAGGGACAAATCCAATGATGCCATAGGTATTATCTGTCTTTCCTTTCTATGCCTGACTCATTTCCTTCATAGACCAGATAATGGGCAGTCTACAGAAATATAACTGGGTGAGAATTCATATATAAACACTGAAATATTTTTTCAGAGTTGATCTAGTCCAGCTGAACTTCTGGAGTCAGATGGATATGGGCCCCAGCTATAACCTCATTCTCTTTCTACTATCATGAATGAGAACATATGGACCAGTTGTTTTGTTTGTTTTGTTTTTACTCTAAATCCACTGATAAAATCTTTTCATTTTTTTCCTGTTGAAACTAAGTTGACAGGTGTGAATGGTACAGTTGGATGAAGACTTAGGTTTGCAGTAAAAATAGTGGATAATCACTTTAATCATAGATAATTACTTTAATTCAACTGATCCCTATCCAAGACTAGTTCACCAGTCCTGATTAGTTCCCTCAACCTATTACGTCATCCCGTAAGATCCACGTGAAGTAACAACCTCCTCTGTGAAGATTTTGGGTAGTGACGAAACAAGAGTCAGTGACTCCATCTTTTGTCTCCATATGGCACTTGTATTTTCCAGTAATAATGCCCTTAATATACTATATTTAGTTATTTAAAAGTTTCTCTCTTCTTCTGTCTAACAGACTGTGATATGCACAAGGAGGAGGGCTATGTCTTACTCATCTTTGCAAACATATCTTGCCAACATGAAATGCTTATCAACTGAAGACTTTGTATTTGCTGATGAAGTAATAATTGATCAAGTGAGTGAATAAAAGTAATTTATCTTAGTTTAGCAAAAAATACAGAACTCTTAAGTCAATGACAAGTAAATTTTGGTTGAGTGCTTACCAAATGACAGTTTTGAATATATGATTTCATTAACACTAAACAAGCCTATAAATTAAATATTAATACCCTTTCATTTTTTAGTAAGGAAGATGTCAAGAAACAGGGTTGAGGGAGCGAGTGCCGACTTCAAGATCTAACAAGGAGAAAAGTGTCTCACTTAAAAAGAATTTGTTCACTATGTGGCCAAACTTGTATTTTATTGAACTTAATTGATAGAAATCAAGATAACTGGCATCGGGGCGCCTGGGTGGCTCAGTGGGTTAAGCCGCTGCCTTCGGCTCAGGTCATGATCTCAGGGTCCTGGGATCGAGCCCCGCATCGGGCTCTCTGCTCTGCAGGGAGCCTGCTTCCTCCTCTCTCTCTACCTGCCTCTCTGCCTGCTTGTGATCTCTCTCTGTCAAATAAATAAATAAAATCTTAAAAAAAAAAAAAAGATAACTGGCATCAACAGAGATATCCCTCAGAATAATGACATTTGCTGTTCAACTTTTTCATCTTCCATAATAACCCTATTGTATAGATGAAGAATTTGGGACTCAGCAGTATAAAAAACTTTTTAAAAGTCTATAATGAGGCAGAATTAATTTTAAAAAGATTTGCTTCCTTCATGTTTGATGCTCTCTCCAATTTCTCATAACCTCCTTACATTGTTTCCCCCCCTATAAATTCTAATAACATTACATCAAGTCATATCTCAATAAACACATTTTTGGAGGGTGTTAAAATAACGGAGTCCATTTATGTTACACCAATTACCAAAAGAAAAAAGGATATCTGTTTATCTAACAATACGGAGCTTAGAGAATCTAAAAGAATTTAAAATTGGAATGGTTAAAAACACTGGATTGGGCTAAAGGCATGAATTAGAATCCTGCTCTGCCATTCATAAGATGGGTAACCCTGGATAGGTTATACAGATTCAATGAGGCTATGTTTTCTCAGTTTTTTTTTTTTTTAAGATTTTATTTATTTGTTTGACAGAGAGAGAGAGAGAGAGAGAAAGCGCAAGAGTGAGCACAGGTAGGCAGAGGGAGAATCAGGCTCTGCATGAGCAGACAGCCCGATATGGGGCTCAATCCCAGAACCCTGGGATCATGACCTGAGCCGAAGGCAGTCACTTAACTGACTGAGCCACCCAGGTGCCCCTGTTTTCTCAGTTTTAACTAATCCTTCTCTTGAATGCAATAGAACATGACTGGCTAATCAGAGGAGAGAAAGAATGTACTGGAGTTTCTAATGAGGAAAGACCAGAGAGTCAAGTAAAGAAGAGGGTAGGCACATAGTAGTTCTAGATAACTAAAGGAGAATTCTCTTCCTGATTCCTACTCTTTCCCATGCCCACCTCCCACATGGAGTGAGCTTCAGCCCAGGTTCTGTCTTTGTTTAAATTCTCACAAGGGAGATTCTGATTGGTCCACAAGTCTATTCTGATACGTCCTATGACTACCCTTTGGCTAAGGTTGGACAGAACTCAACAGCCATTGCCATTAATTCTATACACAGTAAAAAGGAGGTCATTCTCCAAAAGGTAACAGAAATCCTCTTACCCAAAAAACCCATGAGTCTGGCAAACAACAGACATCTATGCAACTCCTTCATGGGGTTATTCTGAAGATGGCAATGGAAGGACCGGAACTCAAAGGAGGGGAAGAGAAAGGCAGATACCTTTGGTCTTCGAGTCACAGACTGCTTGATTAACGCCAGTATTAATGATTGGGGTTTCACGATTTTAGAATCAATTTTCGATACTTAAAATTTTAAAAAGTCCTATGTAATTGATCATTAGTTGGGGAATCAGGAATTGTAAGAACTTGGCCTTGCCTGCTATGTTTCTATATTTATAATACTTCCTCTGTGAGGTTAAGGAAGCTGCGTTGTAGAAGGGGGATACTAAAAAATGAATCGGAAATGTAATTACAGGTCAAAAGAAACATCGGACATAGTCAAGCCCATCTTCCTCAGAGAGAAAAGCTGAAGCTCACAAGAGAACAAGAGAAAAGGGGCTTGTGAAGTGGGTTTTGAAGTCAGAGGTCTTTATCAGTTATATGGAGAACTAGGAACAAAGGCCAAATGAATGAATGAGGTAACCTATAAAATCCCTTTTGCATACTGAGATTCTTGAAGTCAATGTGTGCCTGGCTGTTCTGTGGGTCTGAGTCATGATTTGTACATTCTGAAGATGAGCTCTGTGTCAGGTGTCAGAACTCTAGAAGCGGTGGTCGAACATTAACACCACACCAGTTCCCAGAATGAAAATCCAAACAGTCTGGTCTACGAGCTGGGGAAAAGGAAGTCCAGGAGAGAGATGGGGATGTGGTCTGAGGAAAGGACTAACGCTTTCTGACTTACGTTCTGCAGATGGGGGATTCATTTATTCAGAGCTCACTGCTTCGACAAAGAGGTTACTTAAAGATGCCTCGCTCTCTGTCTTCATTTTTGGAAAGAAAAAAAAAATTAAAATAAATAAATAAATAAATAAAGGATCCATATGCCCTGCATACAGCTTTTTGGAAGTTAGCAGAGAACATGGCATTCTGGAACACATAGGTACCCTGAGCTCCCTGTAACAAAGAGGAAGGTCCCTGGCAACCAGCCCCCGTGACAAAACTTGTGCTCAAACTTTAGGGTCCCCTAGGGTTGGCGATGGTGGTTTTCATTTAGGTCTGGTTGGGCCCTCCAAGTAGAAGATTTCAAGATTGATTCTGATTCAACTCTGTCATGTAGTACTTGTGGTGCCAGATTTGAGAAGGAGGGGAAAAAAAAAAAAAAAAAGCAAAACAAAAAACACTCTCCAAGCTCCAGAGAAGTTTGGCTCAAGACTGCCTATAATCAAAAAATAGCAAAAAGGAAAAGACTTGTGTGTTTGTTCTTATAAAATATGGAGCCAGTGCTTTTAGTATCATCAGACTTCAGTGTCCGACCTCTATCACAGCTGCAGCTAAATGCATGTGAGAAAGAACTGGAAGGTGAGTGCCTGGGATGGGATCCTTGTGCCTAGGGCATTTCCTTGCCTGACAAATCTGTGGATTTCAACAGCCCTGCTAATTACAGGGCCGGGCAGCCCAAGCCTTGGCTCCGATAGAGAGACTGGGTTCCACATTCAGTGTAGTAACTTAAGCCACCCTGGGTGTCCCAACTTCTGCTCTCAATCTACCCTCAGAACAGGCTGTCCTCGGGCTTCGTCTACGGAACCCAAGAGGAAAGGGAAGGCAAAGAGGAATTTTTGTGTGCATGCCTCTTGAAACTGCAGCTGAGTTCAGCCTTCAAAAGGCCAATGAGAGTTTCCCATATCCCTGCTCCTGACCTTTCCCGCAATTCAATCTCTAGGATTTGAAGGGTTTTAAACCAGTGTGTCTCCACCCTGTTTGGAGGGTGTCATGGGAATCTCCAAACAGAGCCACATTTCACTTTTACTCCAGCCTGTGGGAATGCGGTGTGAGCCTCGATCAGCTGTGCCAGTCCCCAGCCCTTAGGTTTGCATGGCACCGTGCCAGCTCTCTGATGGCCAATGGCTTTTCATGATTAAACTCAATTTAGCTGCGGAGCATTGAGGTTTTGAATGCGAGCGGCCGAATCGCATTGCCCGTGGTCAGATTTCAGTGCCACTATTTAAAAATGGCATCAGCTCTGTCTAGTGGGTTAAACTCAGAGTCTGTTCCTCCATCTAAAAGAGAGAGATGAGAATAGCAAGCATTGGCTGAATTCTTACCCTGTGAAATATGTTCAAAGCACGATATGCTTCCAACTTATGTCATCTTCATAATATTCCTACAATGCAGGTGCTCTTATCATCATTGTCACCCCTGGTTTATTGAGAATAACAGGGCACTGAGTGATTAAATAGGGCTCCCTGGGAGGCAGGCTTACACACAGCAGACAGGGCTTTAAACCTAGCAAGTTCAGCTCTGGTGACACAGTGCCTACTTGCTATGCTGCATTGTTTCTCCAACTTTGCTGGAAAGGACCAGAACCTAAGTCAAAGGGTTCAGGTGATACGAAATGAGCCCTGTATAAACAGGTTGTAGTGCAGTGTCTGGACCATAGTAGACACTTCATAAACGCTAATGATTATTGATAATGATGACGGTAGCATGACGGTTATGGGAATGTGACGATGCTAACAATGGCGAAGTTTGAGAAAATGTATATCGTTCCTCCTCAACCACGTGTCATCTTCTTGAGGACAGGAATCCAGGACAGTAGAGTTTCTTATTCCCTTGAACGGGTGGAAAGGGAATGAAGCTCCCACCTCTTTAGAAAGAAAGCCCTACTGTCTTAAAATAAAATCCACCCCCTTCCCCCCAAAAAAGGACTCCCACTGTCCCTGGGTTACTCCAAAAGGATGGGAAAGATGAAAGAAAGGAAAAGAGTCAAAGCAAGAATTTCTCTGCCCTCCTTCCGCAAATCAGGCTCTCCCCTAGGTGACTGCCACCACAGATTTGTTGGGTGGATCTTATTTTACAATTTCACCAATTAAGACATTTGGGCATGAAAGAGGTTATGAATCTGCTGCGAAACCTCACCCACACCCATGAACTCTGGGCCACAGTTTCATCCTTGACCACAGTGCCATGCTGCTGTAGCTCACATCAGTCACTATAGGTAGAAACTAACTGAAATAAACCTTACAGCATTCCCAAGGCAAGCAACATCCCTGACTTCACAGCGTTCTCTCACGTGACAAATGTTTATGCAGCATCTTGTTGATGTAAAGTCTATGCTGCCTGATGGCTTCTGCCAGCCCTGCCATGGGCCATTCAGAACGTGTCTGGTCAGTGGAAAGCAGGGCTCCAGAGCCATTAAAGCAGGAGGCAGCTGTCCAGAAAGATATTAAACAAGGACACAGACTCATAATTCCCGACAGTTGGGAATCTGTTGTTTTAAATACCCTTCAGTTCCTCTTTAGTTCTCTGTAGGCAAAAATAGCTCAGTTGCCAAGAAACCTATGTGTGGTGGTAACTTCGCACTAAACAGATGTATAAATCCATTGTTAAATGAAATTCTGAAAGATTGCTCTTTAAAGCTTTAACTTATGTTTGTGCAATATAAGATGGATTCATCATTAACATCCTAAAAATATGTTTTCATGATTAAATAATGTGAATTAGGACAAGAACTTACTGATCACAGAAAGCTAGAGACTAAATACTATCGACCTTATCTCAGAGACTGGGTAGTCCAATGTAGGTTGAGAAAATTGTTTCTTGGGGCACCTGGGTGGCTCAGTCAGTTAAGTGTCTGCCTTGGGCTCAGGTCGTGATCCTGGGATCCTGGGATTGAGCCCTGCATGGGACTCCCTGCTGAGGGGGCACCCTGCTTCTCCCTATCCCTTTGAATTCCCCCAACTTGTGCTCTCTCTCTAAGAAATAAATAAAATCTTAAAAAAAAAAAAAGGTAAAAGGAAATTGTTCCTGAGGCAAAGCTGTCATATTTCTAAGTTAGCTAAACCCAAGGCACACATTTTATGGAAATAATTGATTTTTAGAATCAGTTTTCTTATGGGTTGAATTCTGTCCCCCCAAAGCTATAGTGAACTCTTAACCCCCAGTACTCCTGAATATGAGGTTATTTGAAAATAGGACCATTGTAGATGTAACGAAATTAAGATAACGTCATTCTGGAGTAGAGTGAGTCCTTGGTTCAGTAGAACTGGTGGACTTATAAGAAGAGAAGAGGGACACAGGGAGAAGACGGCCATGTGACAACAGAGGCAGAGATTACAGGCTACAAACCAAAAAGCTACTAAGTAGGGTCAGCAACCATGAGAAGCTAGAAGGAGGCAAGAAGCATTCTTTCCCCCTGCCATTAGAGAGAGCATGGTCTTGTCATCAACTTGATTTCAGACTTCTAGCCTTCAGAACTGAGAGAGAATACATTTCTCTTGTTCTAAGGGGCTCAGCTTGTGCTCCTTTGTTAGAGCAGCCTTAGGAAAAGAATACATAGGTCATTCTAAGAATAAAGATGAACTTGATTTAAGAAAGAAGAAAAGTCTTCCCTGGGCTAGATATTATGCAGGATTTTATTAGTCGTATTGATTTTCCCTGATTTATTTACCTTGCATCCACAGTGTTTAACAAGAATTCAGTGAATGAATGAAGGAATGCATGCATTTTTAAAAAGATTTATTTATTTTTTTTTGAGAGAGAGTGAGGAATAGAATCTCAAGCAGACTGCCTCCTGAGTGGGGAGGCCAATGTAGGGCTCAATCTCATGACCCTGAGATCATGACTTGAGCAGAAAACTAAGAGTCAGATGTACATCAGACTGAAACACCCAGGCGCCCCATGAATGTATTTACTTAAGGTGATGTCTTTGTCTGGATGTCCTCGCCCCCTGACTTCTCCACTTCCTCTACCTGGAAGACTTTTCCTCATCCTTCCTATAATACTTTATAACTTTTTGAAGACATCACTTTGTTTTCTAGATAGGAGAGACTGTGTTATCAACCTTCAAATCATCCAAAATGCTGAACAGTACTTTGTAGAAAACAAATGCTCAATTCCTTAGTAAATATCCATTAGATTGAATTAAGTTAGTTAAATTTTCACTATTACCCCCATGTTCTCTCTCTTTTTTTTAAAAGATTTTATTTATTTATTTGACAGAGAGAGATCACAGTAGACAGAGGCAGGCAGAGAGAGAGAGAGGGAAGCAGGCTCCCTGCTGAGCAGAGAGCCCGATGCGGGACTCGATCTCAGGACCCTGAGATCATGACCTGAGCCGAAGGCAGTGGCTTAACCCACTGAGCCACCCAGGCACCCTCCCCCATGTTCTCTTTTTCAATCAAGTCTGTCCCAAGTTCTGCTTCATAATTTACCTGATTACTGTCCCTTTGTCCCATACTTCAAAGACTAAGATGTTAGAACAGCTGTTCCAGTCCCTTTAGGGAACCAGTGAACAGCTGGTAACAATTTTCCATACTTACTTCATAATTTTCTTGCTGAAACTATAAAAAGAAATATCAAACATCTTGATAGTTTACCACTACATATCCTAGTATGTATTTCTAAACCCTAGTATGTATTTCTAAAAGGTAAGAACATTTTTTTGTTTAATGACAAGATTATTATTATACCCAATACAACTTACTATAATTGTATCAATATTATCTAATACCATCCTACTTCATGTTCAGCTTTCCCGAATTATCTCAAAATGTATTTCATCGTTGTTCTATTCAAACTATGATCTATTCAATTTCCATTCATTGCATTTGACTGTTTGGTCTTTTAAATAAATTTCAATTAAGACAATTGCCCTGCTGCCTGCCTTCCTTTATATAACATGATGTCAGATCTAGATGATAGGTTTACAGAGTTTATATTTCTGTTCATCTGTATGTTCAAAGTTCATGCATAGTAAAAAGTTTAAAAAATAATCAAGTTCAAATGGATCATAGATTTAAATGTAAAATATAAAACTCTAAAGCTTTTATAAAATGACATAGGAAAAAAAGTCTTTGGGACCTAAGGCTTGATAAAGAGTTTTTTAGGTATGACACTAAAAATCACCATTCTTAAAAAGAAAATTGGTAAATTGGGTTTCATCAAAAGTAAAAATTTTGCTTTGAGAAATGCCCTATTAAGAGAATGACAAGACAAACTACAGAGAGGGAGAAATTATTTGTGAATTTCATATCTGACAAAGGACTAGTATTTAGCATATATAAAGAATATGCAATACTCAACAGTAAGAAAGCAAACAATCCATGTAGGAAATGGGTGAAAAACATGAATAGAAAAAGATATATTTCATCAAAAATGATATTCATATAACAAATAAGCACATAAAAATTTGTTCAGTATCACTTTCCATTAAGGACATTAAAGCCATTATGAGATACCACTACACACGCTTAAGAACTACAATCAAATAGTGACAATACCAAATGTTCATGAGGCTGCACAGAAACTGGATATCACACACAGTTGTTGAGAACATAAAATTGCAGAGTTACTTTGGAAAATCATTTGGCAGTTTCCTAAAAATTAACAACTAAAACTAAATATATACTTGTTATACAATCAAACAATCATACTCTTGGACATTTGTTTCAAAGAAATGAAAAATTATGTCCACGTGAAAACTGGTACATGAATGTTCATAGCATCTTTATTCATAATAGCCTCAAACTGGAAACAACACAAATGTCCTTCAATGGGTAAATGAACAAAAAACTGGTATGTTCACGCTAAGTCGTATTATTCAGCATTGAAAGAATAATCAATTGATATACATATCAACCTGGAACGATCTAAGGAATTATGCTGAGAGAAAGAAGCACATATGAAAGGTCATATGCTATGTTATTACATTTATATAACATTCCTTAAATGGTAAAATTATAGCAACAGAGACAAAAGTGGTGATTGACAAGTATATGGGATGGCAAGAGGGTATAACTTGAGAAGATCTTTGTGGTAGTGATGGTTACATGTCTCTACACATGTGATAAATATGAGATAGAACTAACTACACACATTGTACCAAAATCAACTTCCTGGTAATCATATTTCTCTATAGTTATCTAAAATATAAATATTGGGAAAACTGGGCTAAGGGTTAATGGGACTTGCCTGTACTATTCTTGCAACTTCCTGAGAATTTATACTTATTTTCAAACAAAAAGTTCAAATTAATCCAAAACTAATGGGTTGCATTCCAGGCAATTACTGGACTCCATGCGTCATCATCCCATCTTCTTACTCTTGATTCAGTGCCTCTTTTTCCTGAACTTTACCTTTCCATCTGGCTTATATCTTGGGTTCCCTTCTCTGTATCATTTAACACGTGATGATATCCATGCCAAATCATAGTGACGCCATGCTTCTCAAATCAGAACTACATAGGAGGCTTGCTAAAACACAGATTCCAGGACCCAGCCCCAAATATTCTGATTCAGGAAGTCTGGGAGATGCCGATAAGTGGCATTTCTAATATAGTCTCAGGTGATGCTGATGGGGACTGCACTTGGTACTCCTGGCACAATGTTTTGTATAAGACTGATAGTCAAGACCCCTGGAACCTAATCTCTAACCTATAGATGTTCATCAACACAATGTCTCTGAACCTTGGTTTTTGAAAATGTTAGGTACTCAGCTTATGGGCTTATTGTGAAAGAGATGAAGTATATCCAGCTACTGAAATAGAGGATGTGAGGGCTAGGGTCACAGAGGTAGCCAGGGGCACTCAGGTTTGAAGAGTCAGATCTCTTAACTCTCCACTTGAGTTCCTTTCCACTATATCAGGTGATCACTTCTGTAACTCAGTTAGGAATCCTGATCTTATACATCTGACCCTTCCTTTTACTCAGTGCCCACTTCACCTCACTCAGTAAAACCTAGTTCAGGTACTATTTATTGATTCAGCTCTACTTTGGGGTATAATTCTGCCACAATACCCCACAGTGGGAAGCATAAATCTAGGGAAATTTCTAGGTGTATATTGCCAAGCATAGTATGACTTTATAGCACTACATGCTGTTTTAAAAAGCAGTTCCCTAGTTGAAACTTTTGTAGTGGAACCATAAATTGGGGGATCTGAGTTTTCTAGGTCTGGATCTGCCATTAAAGTTCTCTGACCCTGGGCAAGACACAGCTCCTCCTTTTTCTCCAACTTTCTCCTCTGTAGCATAGACATTTTTTAAAAAAGATTTTATTTTGAGAGAGAGAGCACAAGCTGGGGGAGTGGCAGAGGGAGATGGAGAAGCCAGCTCCCCACTGAGCACGGAGCCTGATGCAGGACTCCATCCCAGGACCCTGAGATGATGACCTGAGACAAAGGCAGACACTTAAATGACTGAGCCACCCAGGCGCCCCACGATTTTTTTTTTTTAAATTTCTCCAGTCTTTTCCTTACCTTGTTAATTAATAGCTGTAGTGAGGATCGGGGGTAAAGCATGGATTTGGAATCTGATTCAGATTCAGTCTAGTTCTGTCAATGATCGACAATGCTAACTTGTCCAACTGACATAATTTTTATAGACTTTTGTTCCCTTTTCTACAAAATGAATATAATAATACATCCCTAATTTAGTTATCATTATGAAACATTATAATGTGTATACAAAACCCACAGTCATAAAGTAAAGTAACAATCGCTGATCCTTCTATATTTTGTCTTCTTTTTTTTTCTTTCCCTCTCTCTCATCCTCTGTTCTGTCTTACATCTTCACTCACAGAATTCTCTTTTCCAAATATGACCTTGATATACATTTTCTGGATACTAAGAAAATAAGGCCCTATTCATCAACCCAACAAATATTTAACTAGTACCTAACATATAGCTGGCAAATTCTTGGAATCATGGGGAGTAGTCCTAAAAGGATTATTCCTATTTTCCCCAGTCCAAACTGCTTTGGACTACCTTGATTCTTGAAGGTATTGCTGTATTCTCCATCTTCTTTATATACGGTAGCAGCATAACAATTTCTTGGCATCTAAGAAGTGAAGTCAACCCCAAATCAGGAAATCCATTGAGTTTTCAGTGCAATTTTATATTCCTCATTCATTTTGCCCCCTTAAAAGCCAAGCTTATGAGTATTTCATCAAGGGTTTTAGCTCCATTGTACAATTGAGACAACTCAAGCAGTGATTAGGTCTCAATCTTGAGCTCTATGTGATTTTTTTTTTTTTGGCCAAATTAGTTCATTTCTATTGCAGAGACTGGCTAGTTATTCACCAAAACCACTTCCTCTTCTTCCTGTATACACAGAAAGACAACACTCTCCACTCTGCCTTGCAGTTTGGTGTGATTGAATATTTGAGTTTCGGTCAATGGAATGTGAGTGTTAATATGTTGAGTATCACTTCTGGATCTGGTCTAAAAAGCTCTCAGTAAGCTTTCCCATGCATGATACATTTCTGTTTGTTAACAGCAACTAACATTGCCTTAACTTACACTCATTTCCTGTCACTCCAATGCCTCTGTTTCTCCTTTTCCCCATTCTGTACCTCTGCCTCCCTTCCTCATAATGTGTTCCTTTCCTAAAATGCACTGATTTTTCTATCTATCCTTTTAGGCTCACATCATGTGAGCACTATGTCATGTGAGCTGTAGATATGTTCCCCCAAATCCTTTCAAGCATTCTATCTCTAAATACTTGTAGCATGAACAATCAGTATTATGCTGATTTTTGCTACTTGATTAAATTGGAGAATATTGGTCATGTATATTGGGTTTCACTCAAATCAGATTGTCTTAGATCGTCATATACTCATGATACACCAGGAGGTATTGAATATACAGTAAGAACTTAAGAAATTTCTGCTGATTAATTGAAAGTTACTGGTTTGATAAGAAAATTGAAAATACCTGACCATTTCCTGGCTATTTATTAATTTTCAATGATTTCTTGAATGTCTATTATGACTTTGGCATTGCTGTAGAAACCAAGACCAGGGCACCTGGGTGGCTCAGTGGTTAAGCCTCTGCCTTCAGCTCAGGTCATGATCTCAGGGTTCTGGGATCGAGTCCCACATCGGGCTCTCTGCTCTGCAGGGAGCCTGCTTCCTCCTCTCTCTCTCTCTCTGCCTGCCTCTCCTCCCACTTGTGATCTCTCTCTGTCAAATAAATAAAAAATCTTAAAAAAAAAAAAAAAAAGAATATCTTTATAAAAAAAAAAAAAAAAAAAGAAACCAAGACCAAAGTAAGCATACTACCTCATTTATCTACCCTTCAGAGTGAGTGTCTTTTCATTTTTTCCACCCTAGACCCTCCCTCTTGGAGTTGGCTGCTATCTATGCATTGGCAAGGGATATCTATATGGCTTATTGAACAGACTAAGCCTTAAATCCAGACACTTTGATGGTCATACCCTGGCTCGCTCCTTTATTTTTTTCAGTGAAAACAAGGATAATATCCTTATCCTCCGTGTACCTCTAGCTCTGTCGCCATAAAACAAAGAGAGTCATGTGTAACATACAAGGTTGTCATGACAGTGAAATAAATAGCATGTTTAAAGAAAGGGTTTAAACCTGAATAAATATAGCAGTTGCTCAGATAAGGTGAGTTCCCCCTTAGCATGGCCCATTCATTTCGAAAGAAGGCATCTTTCCCGGGGGACACGCAGACATTTAGAATCACATTTGATTTGGAGTAGGTGACCAGCTTAGAGGGCCTAGAGTACCTCTCTGCCTTGTGTTTAAGAATTCCCCAAAGGCGGGGGGGTGCCTGGGTGGCTCAGTGGGTTAAGCCTCTGCCTTCAGCTCAGGTCATGATCTCAGGGACCTGGGATCAAGCCCCGCATCGGGCTCTCTGCTCAGCAGGGAGCCTGCTTCCCTCTCTCTCTCTGCCCGACTCTCTGCCTACTTGTGATCTCTCTCTGTCAAATAAATAGATTAAAAAAAAAAATTCCCCAGGAGTTCTTAGCTAGGACCTTTACAGGGAAAATACAGGGACAGAGAATTTGTATCATCTTTATATTCAGGGGGAGGACAGATGAAAATGTTGATTTATTAGACATGTGAGGTTGGGGGACACTGACATTCTTCCTAATTTCTTGCTTCTTTTTCTGACTTACTTAGACTTTCAAGCTTACAGGGCAAATGAATAGCAGTTTAAGCTTGTTTCATCTCTATGTCGTGACGATTATGCCGTGTGTGAAATGTGCATCCTTGCAAATGAGATGTTTTAGGGGAATATGAGAACCTAGCACTCAGGCTCTGAGAAGCGACCCACCAGGCCAGGATGGGGGAGATGTGGTTAAACAGCTGCACGTGTGAGAGGGATTAGCGATCTCAGTTGACTGCCAGCCCAACATGAGTCACCAGTGTGTTGAGGCTGCCAAGAGGATAATTTGATCTGGGACTGAATTAACAGGGCTGCAGTGTCCAGACCAAAGGGAGTGATCCTCCTGCTGTCTCGGCATGAAGCAGACCACACCTAATGTGCTGCAGCTCTTATTTACCCCAAATACCCACTCTTTTTTTTTTTTTTAAGATTTTATTTATTTATTAGACAAGCAGAGATCACAAGTAAGCAGAGAGGCAGGCAGAGAAAGAGGAGGAAGCAGGCTCTCCACTGAGCAGAGAGCCTGATGCGGGGCTTGATCCCAGGACCCTGAGATCATGACCTGAGCCGAAGGCAGAGGCTTTAACCCACTGAGCCCCCAGGCACCTTCCAAATACCCACTCTTTATAGTGCTCTGTACCAAGAGGAGTTTATTGTATCATGACAATGGATCGTCTAATAATCATGTTAAGAAATGTATTCCTTTACCTTATCTCTACTCGAGAACTTACCATGCAAATTGTGTTATTTTATAGGTAGGCGTTTGCACCATTGAGGGCTAAGAACACGTCTTTCTCTTTTGTCTATCTTGTAGTATAAATGAGATGGAAAATTTTGGGTTCTTTTTTACAAAAATGGATCAGCTTCTAGAAGCAGTGTCTGCTGTAGGGGGCTTGGATGTTGTAGTCAAACTGCTCTGGATTTAAATCCTGTTTCAACCAGGAGGAACAAGAGAAATTATGTGATTGCTCCTCTAATATCCAGTTCTATATTTTGGAGTTAGTTAGAGTGTTTTTCTTCATACTCCTGTGTTCCCGCAACCCTTGTTGCATACTTGTGTACTAGACACGAGCCTATAGACTTATATCATCCTTATCTTCCTTTTGTATAAAGCAATAAAGCATTGAATCTGGGGATCTATGTCTCCATAATAAAGACATTTGGGAAGTTAATTAGGTAGGGAATGGGGCAGAAATGGGAATCTGGTAAGATGACATGCTGGGGATTTTAGGCAGAATGATAAAGAATCAGGTACTAGACATTAGACACAATCCCATTTCAAGTTACCAGAGTTAAAGCAGGTGACTTCATGACTGGGAATGGGGTCAAAATAAAAACTATCAAACTACCCCCCCTTACCCTCCCTCTTCACCTCACCTATTAATCAGGACATAAGATTGAACTAACAGCAAATGAGCATTGAGAGAAGCCAAGGGTAATTCACGCAGAGATTTGCTGGCATGTCTGGGTACATCTCTCCTTCTTTCAAAATTAATTAAAATGAAGCAAAGCAAAAAAACAAAAAAAAAGTTTGAACATGAGAAATAATATAGAAAGGGGAGATGCATATTATTCTGAAGACTCAAAAGAAGGATCCGTGTCTAAAATATATTTTATGTAGGAAGCCAAGAAAATTTAAAACAAAATCTTGGAAAAGAATGTAACAGATTCTTTATGAAATAGAGAATAATAAAATTTAGCATTTTGAAGTAGAGTGCTTTGTAACAAATACAAATAAAAAGGAATGAATTACCGATAATATTGATACTATGGATGAAACTTAAAAGCAATAAACTGAGCCAAAGAAGACAGAAAGAAAGGGCCACACATTCTATAGGATTCCATTTATATGAAATTCTGGAAAAGGTGAAATCAATCTAGAGCAACAGAAAGCAAACCAGTGGTTTCTAGGGCTGGGGTAGAGAAGAACTGCCTGCAAAAGGATGCTGAGAAAAATTTTGTGAAGATGGAATGAATCTCTGCCTTAATTAGGGTGGTGATTACATAAATTTATGCATTGGCCAAAGCTCACCAATCTGTACATTTCTGATGGGTGCATTTTGTGTGTATGTGTGTTTTTAAATTATATATTTTCTATGTTACAACATATTCTAAATACAACTGAAATGTAGATGCAAATGAAAAGTAATGGTGGGAAATATTTATTCAAACTAACATAGATAAAGAATATCTTTGCTATATTGGAAAAAATACCTACATTATTATAGAAAATAGCTAAAATACCTGAAGAAGTAATTCATAGACGTGCATACGGCTAGTACACTTTTGAATATATTTGCCACCATTATCAATCAAACAATGCAAATAAAACCAATAATTCTCTCATTTTCTTTTTTAATCCTTTCATCTGTTTCACTCATCTTCCCATCCATGTTGCAAACGACAAGATCTCATTCTTTTTTATGGCTGAGTAATATTCCATTATGTGTGTGTGTGTGTGTGTGTGTGTGTGTGTGTGTGTGTGTGTGTGTGATATTCTATATATATGAGTAATATATGAATAATATTCCATTATATATGTATGTATACACAAATACCACTTCTTTACCCACTCACCTACTGATGGATGCTTGGGCTGCTTTCCTATCTTGGCTACTGCAAATGATGCTGCAATAAGGTTATTGCATGTGTTTTCTATGCATATAGAAATATGCATATAAGGGTACATATAATTTTCTAATTTTCAACTATCAGCTTTGAAAAAATTAAAAAATACTTAATAATCTGAAAAGTGTGACCAGCATATCGTGCTAGGAGAATCTTTGGGCTTTTTCTTAAGGCAGTCTGGAAAAAACCAATATTCCTCAAGTGTCTGAAGAGAAACACTCGACCTTGACCCTGGTCATTGTATTTCTCACAATAGTGTGTTGAGGAAATGTTGAAATTTTGATGAGCGCATGCATCACGGTATTCTGTATAATAGGAAAGATGGGAAGAATCGATATTGACTAAGAGGGAAATGATGGAAGTACAATAACCTATTGGACATAACTTACACCATTTATAAGCACGTGATAACCCAGAGGGCAATGTAAAATTGTCATAGCTTCTATGATTGTCCTATAAGGACAGTGAGGATATACGTAAGCAGCATAAAAACACGTAGGATGATTGACATCTTATTTTCTTTTTTTTTTTTTTAAAGATTTTATTTATTTATTTGACAGAAAGAGATCACAAGTAGACGGAGAGGCAGGCAGAGAGAGAGAGAGGGAAGCAGGCTCCCTGCTGAGCTGAGAGCCCGATGCGGGACTCGATCCCAGGACCCTGAGATCATGACCTGAGCCGAAGGCAGCGGCTTAACCCACTGAGCCACCCAGGCGCCCCGACATCTTATTTTCTTTATCTAGTTTTTTTATTTTCCAAAATGCCCTCAATTAGATCTCTTGAGCAGCATTCCCAGATAGGACACGATGTCTAGGGCTAGGGAGGCAGTGTGACATCAGGGATGTGAGAACATAGCAGCTGCTTGTGGCACAGACTTAGCACGGCAGCAAGAGAAATAGGCATGAAAAGCCTAGCAATAGGGCCCTTAGGTGGCTCAGTTGGTTAGGCATCTGCCTTTGGCTCAGGTCCTGATCTCAGGATCCTGGGATGGAGCCCCGCATCAGGCTCCTTGCTCAGCAGAGAGTCTGTTTCTCCCTCTCCCTCTGTGATCTCTCTCACTTTTGATCACTCTCAAAGAAATAAAAAAAATTTTTTTTAATAAAGCTGTGGTAGATTTACTCTGTAGGTCAATTTATGATACTTATGTTTTTAGGGTTTCCTTCCATTTTTTACACTTTAACCTTTACTATAATTTTTTTGGAAATGTCTTCCATCATTTATGTCCCAAACTTACCAGTATGTACATCCTCATATATTCTGCCAAAGATAAATTTGGTACTAAAAAAAACCCCAACAAAAATAAAATTTGTAAAACAGTCCGTCCTTCTGTGTTAGGTGCTTTAGAAGAAATAAATATTATCTCTAATGACATTTTGGCCCACCTGGGGGAAAAAAAGACATATAAGAAAAAGAGGGGGGGGCGCTTGGGTGGCTCAGTGGGTTAAGCCTCTGCCTTCGGCTCGGGTCATGATCTCAGGGTCCTCGGATCAAGCCCCACATCAGGCTCTCCGCTTGGTGGGGAGCCTGCTTCCCTCTCTCCCTCTGCCTGCCTCTCTGCCTACTTGTGATCACTCTCTGTGTCAAATAAATAAATAAAATCTTAAAAAAAAAAAAGAAAAAGAGGGAACACCTATTAAAAAATAACATGTGTTGGTCTGATTCTGGGCCTTTAATTCTGTTGTTTCTTTGGTCTACCAATCATTGCACAAATAGTACTCTGTTTATTTATTTTTTTGTATCTCTAAATTTTCTACTGGTATATATTCATGCAATTGATCTCATGCCCAACAATATCTCTCAACTCTCAGGAGTTATTATTTTATAGTTTACTTTGGGTTTTCAGTAATGATATTATATGTGATAATTGGAACTTTATATCTTTCTAATTCATATAATTTTATTTATTTTTACTCTTTTGTTGAGCTGGCTAACACCTGCACCACGAGGTTACATAAAAAGTAATAGCATGCTTCTAGTAGTTCACCATTAAATGAAACATTTGCTGTAAAATTTGCTACTTTAAAAAGAAACATCCAGAAATCAGTGATGCAGCCAGAAAGCACTGAGAGCTCTACCAGGGGAAGCTGAAGATGGATTCGTGATGGGGGCACGTTTGGTTTCCTGGAAGCAAAGTCAGGCTGAGCAGGCAGTGATGGGGTTGATTAACCAGGCAGGCCAGCAAAGCCTAATGGATAAAGTTATGAAGATAAAGTAGGACCCAGGTCTGTGTGGGTCCCTACCACCCCGAGTCAGAGTGTCCCTCTTTCCAGGGAAAAATCTGGAGACAAATGCTAAGATCAAGCCCTTACATTTCACAAAGAAATCTCAAAATAGCATCTCATTTTACATTATGACTAAAAAATAGCAAGGAGACGTGGACAATGGCTAAAAGAAGAGATCCACTTGGAAGGTCAAGGACAACCCTGTCTGAGAGCTAAGATTTATTCAGGATTTACCGTGTGCCAGGCACCCTCCTGAGAATATTGCATGTACTGACTCATTTTACCTTTGCAACAATTTCATCTGTCTACTCTCGTTATTCCTAGTGTAGGGATGAGAAGGCTGAAGCCCAGATTTCCCAGCTTTTACATATCAGATCTGAGATTGTGCCTCCCCTCTGCCCCGGGGGTTGGCACACCTGCAGAGGCGAGAGGAGAAACCACTGAATCTCCAGAATGTTCCCTAAGAGCCTCCATCCAGGTCCAGGTCACATTTAACTACTATTTATATTATATTATATTATATTATATTATATTATATTATATTATATTATTATTTTATTTTATTTTATTTTATTTTATTTTCTCTATCTATCTGTTTATATTTATCCATCCATCCATCCATCCAGGTCCAGGTTGGATTTAACTATTATTTATTTATTTGAAACAGAGAGACAGTCGGGGAGAGCAATGGGGGAGGGAGAGAGAGAGAGAGCGTCTTAAAATACTCTGCCTAGTGCAGAGCCCAATGCCAGGTTCCATTTCATCACAGATGTCCTGGCCTGAGCCAAAATCAAGAGTCAAACACTTTACCCACTGAGCCACCCTTAAACTACTATTTTATTTTTTAAAAGATTTTATTTATATATTTGACAGGGAGAGAGAGAGAGAGAGAGAGATCACAAGCAGGCAGAGAGGCAGGCAGAGAGAGAGAAGGAAGCAGGCTCCCGGCTGAGCAGAGAGCCCGACGTGGGGCTCGATCCCAGGACCCTGAGATCATGACCCGAGCCGAAGGCAGAGGCTTAACCTGAAGGCAGAGGCTTGAGCCACCCAAGCGCCCCTAAACTACTATTTTAAAGGGAGGTGATATTCAGCCCAAAGGAGGATTGCTTCAGGCAATAGGGAGGAAATGATGTCTTCCCTGTGGTTGGAAAAACCCCGAGACGTGGGACCATGGACAAAGCAAGGAGGAAAAACATGTATTTCTCGGGAAGGAGTATCTGACTCTAGGTTGGCTGGATCCAAAAAAACCTGAAGTTGGGAAAATTCTCAATTATTTTTTAGGTGTGATTTGCATGATTTAATTTTTATACCTTTGTTCAGCTTTTCATAAAAAATTTATAAATGGTTGCATGGGAGTCATGGAGACAGAGTGTTTTTGTGTCCTTGGTGTTCTTTTGTGTACTCTAAATAGTACAATGACAATATATTGTTCTTGTAATGAGAAATAAATAAATACTAAAAATAAGCAAGTTTAACTATGTGAAGCAAATAATAAAAATTATGCATAGAGCTGAGTGAAATAAGTCAAGCAGAGAGAGTCAATTATCACATGGTTTCACTTATTTGTGGAGCATAACAAATAGCATGGAGGACAAGGGGAGATGGAGAGGAGAAGGGAGTTGAGGGAAATTGGAAGGGGAGGTGAACCATGAGAGACTATGGACTCTGAAAAACAATCTGAGAATTTTGAAGGGGTGGGGGGTGGGAGGTTGGGGGCACCAGGTGGTGGGTATTGTAGAGGGCACGGATTGCATGGAGCACTGGGTGTGGTGCAAAAATAATGAATACTGTTATGCTGAAAAAATAAAAAATTTTTAAAAAAATTATGCATAGAAAAAAGTGTAAAAAAATGTATTTAAAATTTTTTTTCCATTTTTCCATATCATCTGTTTTCTTCTATAGCTAGTATTTGTTACATTTACAATAGGAAAAAAGGTAAACTTTTTTGGCACATCAAATATTTTTATTTAAGCTTCAGGTGAGTTACTATTTTCAAAATGTGCCCTCTGCCCCATGTAGATAGGGACTTCCTTCACCAGGCATAGAGAAGGCAGGGGATAGGTGAGATGAACACATTTTAGTCTGATCTATCAAGATATCTTTTGAACCTAGTCAATATTAGCTGGTTTTACTAACACATGGAATTTTTCAGACTGTTAGCGCATGTATGTGCACACAGACACATGCATGGGCTTTATTGAAAGATCACATTTTGCTTCTAGATTAATCAGTGAGTAAAATAGGAGAATGCCTATGTTTATTGCCTTTTTACATCATAATTAGATTTTTTTCTCAACATTGGTTATAATAAATATTTTCAAAAGGATTGAAAAGTTGAGTTTTTACAGGGAATATCTGTTAACCTACCACTTAGGGTCAATAATCAGCATTGTGCTCTTTTTGCACACCTGTCACACACCCGTACACCCGTCCGTGTCTATTCATCCATCTTGGTGTATTTCAAGATTAGTTGCATGCAGATAGCAGTGGATCCCCCCCATATACTTCGGCAGGCATATCAACATAACTAACGTTTATGTTTTGTGTGTCTTTCCTTAAAGATGAGACTTTATTATTATTATTATTATTTTTGGAGAAATTTGAGGCTCACAGCAAAACTGAAGGAAAGGTAAAGATGTTCCAAATACCTCCTGCCCCTGACACATGGGCAGCCTTCCTCCTACATCCCCTGTCAGAGTGATACATTGTTGCCAGCCATGAACCTACACTGACATATCATTATCAGCCCAAGTCTGTAGTTCATCATACAATTCCCTCTTCCTGTTGCACCTTCTGTGGGTTTGAATACATGTGTGAGAACATGTATCCATCATTATGGAATCATGCAGAGTAGTTTCACTGACCCCCCAAATCCTCTGTTCTCTGCCTCTCTGCCTATTTATTCCTCTCCTTCCTAACCCTGGCAACCACTAATCTTTTTACCATCTCCTTAGTTTTGCCTTTTCCATAATGTTCTATAATTGAAATCACCCAATGTGTAAAGATTTTCAATGGCTTCTTTTACCTAGTAACTTTCAATTAAGTTTCCTTCGAGTCTTTCCCTGTCCTGGTAGCTCATTTTTTCAGGGCTGCATAATATTCCATTGTCCACATGTACCACAGTTTATTTATCCATCACCTACTAAAGGATACATTGTTTGCATCCAGGTTTTGGCAATTATGAATAAAGCTGCTATAAACATCCATGTGCAGGCTTTTCTACAGACCTAAGTTTTGAACTCCTTTGGGTAAATACCAAGGAATCTGATTGCTGGATTATATGATAAGAGTATATTTGGATTTGTAAGAAACCTCCAAAATGTCTTTCAAAGTGACTGTACCATTCCATATTTCCATCAACAATGAATGAGGGTTCATGTTGTTCCACGTCTTTGCCAGCATTTGACACCTCATTATCACCCCAAGTCTGTCGTTCAAAATATCGTTTGCTTTGCATGTTGTACATTCTATGGGTTGGTTAAATGTAGGAGAACATACATCCGTCGTTACAGCATCGGGCGGAGTACTTTCACTGCCTTAAAAATTCTCTGTGTTCTGCCTTTTTATTATTCTCCTCCAACCTTGACAACCACTAATCTTTTTACTGTCAATTTACTTTGGTGTTGTCAGTGCTCCAGATGCTGGTCATTCTAAAAGCTGAATTTTTTTTTTAAGGTCATGCATTCCTGCCAAAACATAGACTTTTTAAAAAAGATTTTGTTTATTCATTTGAGAGAGAGAATGAGAGAGAGAGAGAGCATGAGAGGGGAGAGGATCAGAGGGAGAAGCAGACTCCCCACTGAGCAGTGAGCCTGATGCGGGACTCGATCCTGAGACTCCAGGACCATGACCTGAGCCAAAGGCAGTCACTTAACCAACTGAGCCACCCAGGCACCATCACTGAAACATATATTTAAAAATTAGGGGGGAAAAACCATTCTCTGGCCCTATATTCCAATTTCAGACTCATTAAATATTATAATTGTAAATAATTTTTGCTCCCTAGTTTTAATGGACATCTGTATACCTGAATGTATAGTAAGTCTTTGCCCTTATTCATGAATTTCAGGCAGAGCTCTCATGGCCATGGATGACTTTCTACACGGAGGGGTGAGGGATGCAAGGAGAGACCGACTACAAATGCAGGTCCCACACCTCTGAGACATCCAGAATGTTCCCTACCTCTTACTGTAACTGCCACGTAACTTTCCTCCCTGACCCCCGAGTCAGGTCATTATCAGAAATGTATTGGGGTGCCTGGATGGCTCAGTTGGTTAAGTGTCTGCCTCTAGGTTTCCGCTCCGGGCTTGATCTTGCATTTGTGGGATCCAGCTCCCTGTTGGGCTCTGTGCTCAGCACGAAGTATGCTTCTGATTCTATCTCCCTCTGCCTCCCACTTACTCTCTCTTTCAAATACACTCTTAAAAAAATGTGTTGAGTTGTATTGAGCTATTTGGGGAAAAACCCAAGTGATTAGAAGGCATAGGGGTTTCCAGCCAACTGGGGAAAATAATACACAGAATATTTTTTTGGAAAAAAAAAGGATTTTTAAGCAGGGTCAAAGCACAGACAAGGTTTCAGGAGTAAGGTGGAAAACTGTGGGCCAAGACTCAGGGAATTTTTCATGGGGCAAAATATAATCTTGAGGAAAATGTAGAGCTTGGATGATGGAAAGGGACAGGTACTTTGGACAACGGCTACAATGTAAGCAATGATGCTACTTATGGGAAAGCAGGTATACCTTGTGGTTGGAGTGGATTTTTTTTTTTTTTTTTTTTTTTTTTTGGAGATATCATAGATGCTAAGCTCTCATTAAGCTTTTTCCCATCAGGAATTCTTGGGTTACCACCATTCTCGTATCTCCCTGGCCCTCTGATCAATCTCACAATTGCTTTATGGTTTGCCCGAGGTTGCATCATTTCTGTTGTTACCCTCCGATCGCCTCTGGGCACAGCTCATGCTATTTGATTTGGCACCAGTTTATTTCATTGAGTAACACAGTAGACATTTATAGCTCTAGAGAAATCATTGTACAATGTGATTATTGTTGTTCGTGTTGCCTTGGTTTTTTTTTTTTTTTCCCTCTCCCTCTGAGAATGTTAGGTCTCCTGGATCAAAGACCTTCAGGTTGATGAAATTGCATGGACCTGGAATTCAGAAGACCTGGGTGCTTACCTTATTTCTGGTACTACTGTATTGGAGACCTTGGCCGAAACATTTAATTTCTTCCCAAGGTTGTACCATGAAAGTGATCTCAAAGGGCCTTCTATGAAATAGAGCCAAGCACAGGACTGAAATGTCAGCATGAAAGACATGTTGGGAGTGAAGATGGGGAGACATGAGATTTTTTGCAGCTTTTAAGAGTTGTCTTAAAAAGAATAACTTTTCCTTATTGGGGGATGTGGCAGGAAATAGATTCCTGAGGATGACCGAAGTCCAGAGAGCAGTCCCTTGCAAGAGTCCTGAATATGTGTGTGTGTGTGTGTGTGTGTGTGTGTGTGTGAATGAGTGTGTGAGTCCTGGCAATGGAGGAGCTTGAGATCAGGATGCCGCACTTAAGAAAAGACATCGAGTATGTTTTTCCTGGGCTAGTCTTCGGGAGAAAGAAACAGATAACATAAAAGCACAAACAAACAGAACCACCACCATAACAAGTGTGACATAAGACAACCAGCAGAGATTTGGCAAAGAAAAAAATTAAAAAAGCAGATACCCAATACCTGCACAATACCCTTCCATGGCCACGGCAAGAATCTTGAATAATGAGAACCAGTATTGGAAATGAAAGCTACAGGGATCTGAAAAAAAGGCCATTGGTATTAATTAGTTAACATCAATGGAGCGTTTAAATGCCAGGCAATTTGCTCCATCTTGAGGCTATCCCCATTAAAAAAGATACTGACTTTTTGAAGCCCCCCTTCCCCCAATGGCTTTTGGCCCTAAAATTCTATGAGAACAGAGACCTTCCCTTAGAATTGTGTTTTTGGATCAAGGTTCCTCAACTAGTAAGGGAAATACAAAGTGGCACTACCTGAAGCCCTTCCTCCAGAGAATCCAAGCTGGCTATTTCCCTAGTGGTGGGGAGACTCCGAGGCTGGCCCTGGTGCTGGAAGTGTTAGTCATGGAAAAGTCAGTGTGCTCAAGCCTTCGGGCCTTGGGAGGCTTTTGTGAGGCGGTTACCATCTGCTCGTGGAAAAAAGTGGAGGCCACTCAGTCATTCTCCATCCCACATGAAAACTGAGGATAGCGCTTTCTTGACAGGGTAGTTCTTTTTTTCTTTCTTTCTTTCTTTCTTTCTTTCTTTCTTTTTTCTTAAAGATTTTATTTATTTATTGGAGAGAGAGAGACAGTGAGAGAGAGCATAAGAGGGGAGAAGGTCAGAGAGAGAAGCAGACTTCTTGTGGAGCTGGGAGCCTGATGCAGGACTCGATTCCAGGACTCCGGGATCATAACCTGAGCCGAAGGGAGATGCTTAGCGACTGAGACACCCAGATGCCCTAGCAGGACACTTCTTAAAATCAAAACAAACAAACAAACAAACAACAAAAAACAGGGCAGTTCTTGTGACCATTAAGGGTGAATGTAGCACAACATGACTTTGGGGGTTTTTTTTGTTTTGTTTTTACATTCCTTTTTCTTTTTCATTGCTCTTTTAAAAGCAACTTGAGTTCTAACTTTGAATACAGTCTTCTTTTCTTTCTTATCACACAGATGTATTTTATGGTTTAAAGGCAAAGTGTGCTGACCAAAAAAAAAAAAAAAAAAAAAAAAAATCTCACCCATGAAAAGCAGTTAAAGCTTCTTTGTGTATGTGTATATACAGCGACAAAGAAGCTTCCAGAGGGTGAGGGCTCTGTAAAAGACCTGGGACAATAACGTACCTTGGGTTTAAAATAATCCCCTATGGCATGGTGTATCTTGCTGCTTCCCATAGAAATAGCTCACACCAGCTGTTTCTTTCCACTCCCATCAGCCCTAAATGAGTAAATATGAGACAAATGGCTGTTTAGTCATCTTGTTGGCATCTAAATTCTACATTGGTCTCCCTCAGTTAGAAAAATATTTGGTGTATCCTGGTTCAACCTGCTGCACTCATATTTACAGTCAGAAAACACAGTCCTCTTTCTTAAAATATCCTGAAGTGAGTAATGCAAAAAGGCCAGGAATATCACGGGCCAAGGGTTAACACAAACTCCAGCTTTTGTCCGCTGTGCCCTGAGTTTTCTGCCTTGGCAGCTCTGAACCCTCTCAAGCAGCAGCGTTCTTCTTAACAACTCCTACCTGCCAACAAAATCACAGCCTACGGTTGTGTATGTTTCATTTCCCAGACACACTGCAGAAGCTGGGCTTAACCTGTGGGGGTGGGAGGCTTTGCTTCGTGGAGGGGGGGAGACCATTCCAGACTCTTCACCTCAGACCTCCGCTTTGAAGTTGACAGGCTGTCCAGAATAAAGTGCATGGCATTTACAGTCTTCCCCCGACAGTTGCTGCCTCTGATAAAATAAATAAACCTCATATGGACACACTTTCGTCCTTATCTTCTGCCAGCAGTGGCTGGTTGGTGTGGGGCTCCCATTTGTGGCCGCACGAGGCTGTGGAAGGCGGTGTCGCCTGGACGGCCACAGGGGATGGCTGTTTACGGTGTGATGGAAGACAGGATAGGATCGTTAAAATAAACTCTCTGATTTCCTTCCACTTCCTGTCTTTATCTAATGAGGCTAACGCGCTTCCATACAAAGGTCTGCCTGCTGGCCGCTCTGTCTGGTTGACAATTCAATTCTTTGCTCTAACACAAATAATTAGAGTGCGGTGAGGCCTCTCTTCCTTTAAACCCTCTTTGCTGGACTCTACCAATTCACAGGAGGAATGGAAATGGCCCCTCCTTTCCCGAGGCTGTGAAATTGATTTAGGGACCTGGGCCTTACCTGAGCTTGGAAATGACTTTGAATTTTTAAAAAATAAATGTATAAATTCCAGGGATAACTTTAAATCTAATGAGTCTGAAATATTTTATGACAAATATTATAATGAAAATAAAACAGAGAAGTTTTTTTCAAGCAGAGAAGTACGACGCCTCCTTCCCCGAAATCCAACCTGTGAGCCACACTTAGTCTATGACAGGTTAAGTGTATGTGTTCTCGAGTCTATATGTGTGTGTTTAACTGTGCACCTGCTTGTGTGTGTGTGTGTGTGTGTGTGTGTGAGAGAGATGACCGCTGGCTTGCTTAGAGGCAGCTGGATAAGAGGAGAGGGATACTTCTAAGATTTCTTTGAGAGGAATTTTAAGGAATCTGCTGGCTGCTAGAAGTCTTCACTTATTAGGACCATGACCAGGCCCAGGAATGTTATAAGTTTTGCTAATTTCTTCTATTGTTTTATTTTTATTTTTTTTTTAAAAATTTATTTATTTATTTGTCAGAGAGAGCGCGAGAGGACAAGCATGGGGAGCAGAAGGTGGAGTGAGAACCAGGTTCCCCACTGAGCAAGGACCCTGGGATCAAGACCTGAGCTGAAAGCAGGCACTTGGCCAACAGAGCCACCCAGGTGTCCCTGTTCTACTGTTTTAAAGAAGTCTTTTTTCTTCTGTCCCTGACATCTGCAATTTTTCCAATTTATTTGTTTGTTTGCTTATTGAGGTGTATTTAACAAATAAAATGATATATATTTAAGGTGATGTATATGGTGATGATTTGATATACATATAACATTGTGAAATGTGTGTTTCAATCTGACATCTGGTCTAATGCTTTCCAATTACCAGGATCCATGGCAAGCCTTGTGTCCTTGGGCACAGCCTCTGGTGTGACTGCTTTCTTGTCCCATGGAACTGAGACTAGTTCTAGAAAATAGTTGTTCTTTCCTCTGGTCTCAGGACTAGATAACCTGATCTGACGTCAGACGCTTAGCCAACTGAGCCACCCAGGCAGCCCAGGATTATGTAGAGATTCGGGTTTCAGTGAACAGTTACTTGTAGAAAATTAATCCATTTGAATATGGAAAATCAAAGAATAGTGATGATTTGTGGACTTCACAGGCTAATGTTCAACAGATATTTATTGAGCACTTTCTATGTACCTACCATTGTATTAATATATGCATAATCTACCTTATATATGTAATATACGAGTATTAAATATAATGTATTTATTACATATAGTTATATATTCCATATTCCATATTCTGTATATACGCATATGTAAACACTTCATTATGTTCTTGCTAAACCGCATGAAACAATTGGAAAATAAAAGGGTTGAAACAGAGCATCAGCTTCTGCCTTCCTTGCTCTGTTGACTAATCATCAGCAACACTTTGTACAGCAGTAAGTGTAAATCAAAATGAGTTTTGCTGGTTTAATCAATTTCTAAATTGCCTGGTCTCTGAGAGCCCATCAAGGAATTGCTGGCCGGCATCCATGAAGGTGAGTGTCTACCCCAAGCCCCTCTCCTAGACACATGCGCACACACACACACACACTCTTTCCCTTTTTCCTATTTCCACAGGGGACTTCAGCTGTCTCGGAGATCGTCCAATCAGCCATGTCTCAGTCCAGCTGCCTGGCTCTCACCAGTGCCATTCCCTATAGAGCTCAATGCTGTTCCAGGCTACCCCCACTCTCCCGTGATCTTGCTATGAGTGCGATGACAACTGGAATCCCTACTAGCACGTGTAGAAAAACCTTTTTCTTCTAGATGTATTCTGCCCTTCCCATATACCTCCCTTGATAGTGACAGCCTATCTAAGGAAGGCTAAGATCACCATCCTCACCAGGAAAGCATACTTTGGACAGCTGGCCACACCTTTTGTTGATTTTTATAGTTTTCCATTATGACTTACTCTAGCATCTTGTTTATTCTCAACAGCCCTTTTCCTGAGAACCTTGCTTGCTCTGACCTAAGCCTCGGAGAGTTCAGAGCATAATTGTTAGAGGAGCTTAGAGAAAGCAGTGATGGTGAGGAAAAGGTGCTGGGGAGATGTGAGAATTGAGTTGAGCCCTGAAAAATGAGTGGGATTTGTTCTATTCTTCTAATTCCTCAAGTTTTCTAAAAACTGTAACAATTACAGAATTACCTAGCCCTATAGAAAGTTGGAGCTAAAGGAATCTCTATGGTCCAGATGTAAATTATCCCCCATGTCATTGGACAAGATTTTAAAAATTATCTAGGTGAGAATAAATCTGTGAAAGTAGAACCTCCCAGTGCTGGGTGTGGTGAGCTCTTGGAACATGACCCAGAGCAGAGCTGCCATGGGGTACAACGAAGGTGCCATTGTCAAATGCCGAAGCACATAGAGCCACCTGGAGTTGGACCATGCCCTGCCTGCCTGACCAGATGTGGAGGTACTCCTTCGGGAACATCTGGTCTGTCTCAAGTTTCTGACAAGGAAGTCAGCCTGTGTATCAGAGAATCCCAGCTTCTGCTGGGCAATGAACAGCTCCAAAACTGTGACGTATGTACACTGGTTAATTTCACTTCAGTTGCCCTCCACCCTTGATGTGTCTTCCTTCCTAACCCTTTAGCTTCAACCCTGCCCCACACATCCCAGCTGGTACCTCTCTAGCGACCACCTAAGACATATATATTCTTTTTTTTTTTAAGATTTTATTTATTTATTTGAGAGAGAGCTAGAGTATGAGCAGAGGTAGGGGTATAGGGAGAAGCAGACTCCCCACTGAGCGGGGACCCCCCACACACACACCGCCCCCGGCAACATGGGGGTGTTCGATTCCAGGACCCGAGGATCATGACTTGAGCCAAAGGCAGAGGTTTAACTGACTAAGCCACCCAGGTGCCCCTGGACACATAATATTCTTTTTTTTTTTTTTTTTTTTTTTTTTTTTTTTTTTTTTTTTAAGATTTTATTTATTTACAGAGTCACATCAAGAGAGGGAACACAAGCAGGGGGAGTGGGAGAGGCAGAAGCAGGCTTCCTGCAGAGCAGGGAGCCCTACGTGGGGCTCGATCCCAGGACCCCGGGATCATGACCTGAGCCAAAGGCAGACACTTAACCACTGAGCCACCCAGGCACTCCTACTGGAGGCATTCTTGACAGTTTCCGTCACTAATGCTCTGGTTGGAGATCCAGATTCTGAGACCTTTTGCAGAGCAGGTACATGCCAAGCATCAGAGTTCCATCTGTTCTGTCATTAATATTGCCAAGGCATTAATATTGCCATCATACATTTAAGCAAGTTATAGCTCTCAGAGGCAACATAAGATGACCCCTTCCAGGTTGCACACTGATCAACAATTGTTGCAATTAATGTCCTTCTTGTTCCAAAGGAAAAATATACACACACACACACACACACACACACACAGACTGAAGTCAAAACAAGGGTAGATAAAAGGATATGAACAATGCCACAGGATACTCTGTAAGAAATACAACAAAGTTTTGTTTTTTTTTTTTTTTTTTTTAATTTTTTTTTTTTCAGCATAACAGTATTCATTATTTTTGCACCACACCCAGTGCTCCATGCAATCCGTGCCCTCTACAATACCCACCACCTGGTGCCCCCAACCTCCCACCCCCCACCCCTTCAAAATTCTCAGATCGTTTTTCAGAGTCGATAGTCTCTCATGGTTTACCTCCCCTTCCAATTTCCCTCAACTCCCTTCTCCTCTCCATCTCCTCTTGTCCTCCATGCTATTTGTTATGCTCCACAAATAAGTGAAACCATATGATAATTGACTCTCTCTGCTTGACTTATTTCACTCAGCATAATCTCTTCCAGTCCCGTCCATGTTGCTACAAAACTTGGGGATTCATCCTTTCTTTCTTTCTTTCTTTCTTTCTTTTTTTTTTTTTTTTTTTTACAGCTTTATAAACATATATTTTTATCCCCAGGGGTACAGGTCTGCGAATCGCCAGGTTTACACACTTCACAACACTCACCATAGCACATACCCTCCCCGATATCCATAACCCCACCCCCTCTCCCAACCCCCTCCCCCCATCAACCCTCAGTTTGTTTTGTGAGATTAAGAGTCACTTATGGTTTGTCTCCCTCCCAATCCCATCTTGTTTCATTTACTCTTCTCCTACCCCCTCGACCCCCCATGTTGCATCTCCTCTCCCTCATATCAGGGAGATCATATGATAGTTGTCTTTCTCCGATTGACTTATTTCGCTAAGCATGATACCCTCTAGTTCCATCCACGTCGTTGCAAATGGCAAGATTTCATTTCTTTTGATGGCTGCATAGTATTCCATTGTGTATATATACCACATCTTCTTTATCCATTCGTCTGTAGATGGACATCTAGGTTCCTTCCATAGTTTGGCTATTGTAGACATTGCTGCTATAAACATTCGGGTGCACGTGCCCCTTCGGATCACTACGTTTGTATCTTTAGGGTAAATACCCAGCAGTGCAATTGCTGGGTCATAGGGTAGTTCTATTTTCAACATTTTGAGGAACCTCCATGCTGTTTTCCAGAGTGGTTGCACCAGCTTGCATTCCCACCAACAGTGTAGGAGGGTTCCCCTTTCTCCGCATCCTCGCCAGCATCTGTCATTTCCTGACTTGTTAATTTTAGCCATTCTGACTGGTGTGAGGTGATATCTCATGGTGGTTTTGATTTGTATTTCCCTGATGCCGAGTGATATGGAGCACTTTTTCATGTGTCTGTTGGCCATCTGGATGTCTTCTTTGCAGAAATGTCTGTTCATGTCCTCTGCCCATTTCTTGATTGGATTATTTGTTCTTTGGGTGTTGAGTTTGCTAAGTTCTTTATAGATTTTAGACACTAGCCCTTTATCTGATATGTCATTTGCAAATATCTTCTCCCATTCTGTCAGTTGTCTTTTGGTTTTGTTCACTGTTTCCTTTGCTGTGCAAAAGCTTTTGATCTTGATAAAATCCCAAAAGTTCATTTTTGCCCTTGCTTCCCTTGCCTTTGGTGATGTTCCTAGGAAGATGTTGCTGCGGCTGACGTCGAAGAGGTTGCTGCCTGTGTTTTCCTCGAGAATTTTGATGGATTCCTTTCTCACATTGAGATCCTTCATCCATTTTGAGTCTATTTTCGTGTGTGGTGTAAGGAAATGATCCAATTTCATTTTTCTGCATGTGGCTGTCCAATTTTCCCAACACCATTTATTGAAGAGGCTGTCTTTGTTCCATTGGACATTCTTTCCTGCTTTGTCGAAGATGAGTTGACCATAGAGTTGAGGGTCCATTTCTGGGCTCTCTATTCTGTTCCATTGATCTATGTGTCTGTTTTTGTGCCAGTACCATGCTGTCTTGATGATGACAGCTTTGTAATAGAGCTTGAAGTCCGGAATTGTGATGCCACCAACTTTGGCTTTCTTTTTCAATATTCCTTTGGCTATTCGGGGTCTTTTCTGGTTCCATATAAATTTTAGGATTATTTGTTCCATTTCTTTGAAAAAAATGGATGGTATTTTGATAGGAATTGCATTAAATGTGTAGATTGCTTTAGGTAGCATAGACATTTTCACAATATTTATTCTTCCAATCCAGGAGCATGGAACATTTTTCCATTTCTTTGTGTCTTCCTCAATTTCTTTCATGAGTACTTTATAGTTTTCTGAGTATAGATTCTTAGTCTCTTTGGTTAGGTTTATTCCTAGGTATCTTATAGTTTTGGGTGCAATTGTAAATGGGATGGACTCCTTAATTTCTCTTTCTTCTGTCTTGTTGTTGGTGTAGAGAAATGCAACTGATTTCTGTGCATTGATTTTATATCCTGACACTTTACTGAATTCCTGTACAAGTTCTAGCAATTTTGGAGTGGAGTCTTTTGGGTTTTCCACATAGAGTATCATATCATCTGCGAAGAGTGATAGTTTGACTTCTTCTTTGCCGATTTGGATGCCTTTAATTTCCTTTTGTTGTCTGATTGCTGAGGCTAGGACTTCTAGTACTATGTTGAATAGCAGTGGTGATAACGGACATCCCTGCCGTGTTCCTGACCTTAGCGGAAAAGCTTTCAGTTTTTCTCCATTGAGAATGATATTTGCAGTGGGTTTTTCATAGATGGCTTTGATAATATTGAGGTATGTGCCGTCTATCCCTACACTTTGAAGAGTTTTGATCAGGAAGGGATGCTGTACTTTGTCAAATGCTTTTTCAGCATCTATGGAGAGTATCATATGGTTCTTGTTCTTTCTTTTATTAATGTGTTGTATCACATTGATTGATTTGCGGATGTTGAACCAGCCTTGCAGCCCTGGAATAAATCCCACTTGGTCGTGGTGAATAATCCTTTTAACGTACTGTTGAATCCTATTGGCTAGTATTTTGGCGAGAATTTTTGCATCTGTGTTCATCAAGGATATTGGTCTGTAGTTCTCTTTTTTGTTGGGATCCTTGTCTGGTTTTGGGATCAAGGTGATGCTGGCCTCATAAAATGAGTTTGGAAGTTTTCCTTCTATTGCTATTTTTTGGAACAGTTTCAGGAGAATAGGAATTAGTTCTTCTTTAAATGTTTGGTAGAATTCCCCCGGGAAGCCGTCTGGCCCTGGGCTTTTGTTTGTTTGGAGATTTTTGATGACTGTTTCAATCTCCTTACTGGTTATGGGTCTGTTCAGGCTTTCTATTTCTTCCTGGTTCAGTTGTGGTAGTTTATATGTCTCTAGGAATGCATCCATTTCTTCCAGATTGTCAAATTTGTTGGCGTAGAGTTGCTCATAGTATGTTCTTATAATTGTCTGTATTTCTTTGGTGTTCGTTGTGATCTCTCCTCTTTCATTCATGATTTTATTTATTTGGGTCCTCTCTCTTTTCTTTTTGATAAGTCTGGCCAGGGGTTTATCAATCTTATTAATTCTTTCAAAGAACCAGCTCCTAGTTTCGTTGATTTGTTCTATTGTTTTTTTGGTTTCTATTTCATTGATTTCTGCTCTGATCTTTATGATTTCTCTTCTCCTGCTGGGTTTAGGGTTTCTTTCTTGTTCTTTCTCCAGCTCCTTTAGGTGTAGGGTTAGGTTGTGTACCTGAGACCTTTCTTGTTTCTTGAGAAAGGCTTGTACCGCTATATATTTTCCTCTCAGGACTGCCTTTGTTGTGTCCCACAGATTCTGAACTGTTGTGTTTTCATTATCATTTGTTTCCATAATTTTTTTCAATTCTTCTTTGATTTCCTGGTTGACCCATTCATTCTTTAGAAGGATGCTGTTTAGTCTCCATGGATTTGGGTTCTTTCCAAATTTCCTCTTGTTATTGAGTTCTAGCTTTAGAGCATTGTGGTCTGAAAATATGCAGGGAATGATCCCAATCTTTTGATACCGGTTGAGACTTGATTTAGGACCAAGAATGTGATCTATTCTGGAGAACGTTCCATGTGCACTAGAGAAGAATGTGTATTCTGTTGCTTTGGGATGAAATGTTCTGAATATATCTGTGATGTCCATCTGGTCCAGTGTGTCATTTAAGGCCTTGATTTCCTTGTTGATCTTTTGCTTGGATGATCTGTCCATTTCAGTGAGGGGAGTGTTAAAATCCCCTACTATGATTGTATTCTTGTCGATGTGTTTCTTTGATTTTGTTATTAATTGGTTTATATAGTTGGCTGCTCCCACGTTAGGGGCATAGATATTTAAAATTGTTACATCTTCTTGTTGGACAGTTCCTTTGAGTATGATATAGTGTCCTTCCTCATCTCTTATTATAGTCTTTGGCTTAAAATCTAATTGATCTGATATAAGGATTGCCACTCCTGCTTTCTTCTGATGTCCATTAGCATGGTAAATTCTTTTCCACCCCCTCACTTTAAACCTGGAGGTGTCTTCGGGTGTAAGATGAGTTTCTTGTAGGCAACATATAGATGGTTTTTGTTTTTTTATCCATTCTGATACCCTGTGTCTTTTGATTGGGGCATTTAGCCCATTAACATTCAGGGTAAGTATTGAGAGATATGAATTTAGTGCCATTGTATTGCCTGTAAGGTGACTGTTATTGTATATTGTCTCTGTTTCTTTCTGATCTACTACTTTGAGGGTCTCTCTTTGCTTAGAGGACCCCTTTCAATATTTCCTGTAGAGCTGGTTTGGTATTTGCAAATTCTTTCAGTTTTTGTTTGTCCTGGAAGCTTTTAATCTCTCCGTCTATTTTCAATGATAGCCTAGCTGGATATAGTATTCTTGGCTGCATGTTTTTCTCATTTAGTACTCTGAATATATCATGCCAGCTCTTTCTGGCCTGCCAGGTCTCTGTGGATAAGTCTGCTGCCAATCTAATATTTTTACCATTGTACGTTACAGAGTTCTTTTCCCGGGCTGCTTTCAGGATCTTTTCTTTGTCACTAAGACTTGTCAATTTTACTATTAGGTGACGGGGTGTAGACCTATTCTTATTGATTTTGAGGGGGGTTCTCTGAACCTCCTGGATTTTGATGCTTGTTCCCTTTGCCATATTGGGGAAATTCTCTCTAATAATTCTCTCCAATATACCTTCTGCTCCCCTCTCTGTTTCCTCTTCTTCTGGAATCCCAATTATTCTAATGTTGTTTCGTCTTATGGTGTCACTTATCTCTCGAATTCTCCCCTCGTGGTCCAGTAGCTGTTTGTCCCTCTTTTGCTCAGCTTCTTTATTCTCTGTCATTTGGTCTTCTATATCGCTAATTCTTTCTTCTGCCTCATTTATCCTAGCAGTGAGAGCCTCCATTTTTGATTGCACCTCATTAATAGCTTTTTTGATTTCAACTTGGTTAGATTTTAGTTCTTTTATTTCTCCAGAAAGGGCTTTTATATCTCCCGAGAGGGTTGCTTTAATATCTTCCAAGCCTTTTTCAAGCCCGGCTAGAACCTTGAGAATCATCATTCTGAACTCTATATCTGACATATTACCAATGTCTGTATTGATTAGGTCCCTAGCCTTTGGTACTGCCTCTTGTTCTTTTTTTTGTTGTGAATTTTTCCGCCTTGTCATTTTGTCCAGATAAGAGTTTATGAAGGAGCAAGTAAAATACTAAAAGGGTGGCAACAACCCCAGGAAAATATGCTTTAGCCAAATCAGAAGAGATCCTGAATTGTGAGGGGGGAGAAAGGGGATAAAAAGGGGCTCAGAAAGAAAGAAAAAAAAAAACTATTAAAAAAAAGAAAGCCGATAAAGAAATAAATATAAAAAAAGGAAAAAATATATATATATTAGATAAACTATTTAAAAAACGTTAAAAAAAAGAAAATGGTAAAAGTTAAAAAAAATTTAGCAGAAGAAGAGAAAAAGAAAAAAAAATTGAAAAAGAAAAAAAAATTAAATTAACTGCAAGGCTAAAAAATCATGGGGAGAAAGCCATGAGTTCCGTGCTTTGCTTTCTTCTCCTCTGGAATTCCACCGTTCTCCTTGGTAGGTGAACTTGGTCCTGGCTGGGTTTCCCGTAGATCTTCTGGGGGAGGGGCCCGTTGTAGTGATCCTCAAGCGTCTTTGCCCCAGGCGGAGTTGCACCGCCCTTACCCGGGGCCGCGCTGAGTCATCCGCTCGGGTTCGCTTTCGGGAGCTTTTGTTCCCTGAGCGCTTTCCGTAGAGTCCGGAGGACGGGAATAAAGATGGCGGCCTCCCGGTCTCCGGCCCGGAGGAGCCGAGAGCCCGGGGCCCCACTCCTCAGTGCGCCCTCAGAGAACAGTGCCAAATGACTCCCGTCACCCTGGCCTCCGGGCGCGCTCCGAGCTGACCGAGCCTGCGACCGGTTCAAGGCAACCCTGAGCTGAGAGTCACTCCTCGGCTCTGTCTCTGTAGCCGGCTTCCCCGTTCTAATACCGGTAAGCTCTGCGACACTCAGACACCCCCGATCCTTCTGCGACCCTGCGGGACCTGAGGCCGTGCTGACCCCGCCTGGGCTTCACCCCAGTTAAGCCTCTGGAGCGATGTCCCTCAGCAGAACAGACTTTTAAAAGTCCTGATTTTGCTCCGTTGCTCCGCCGCTCGCCGGGAGCCGGCCCCTCCCCCCGCGGTCTATCTTCCCGTCGCTTTGGATTCACTTCTCCGCCAGTCCTACCTTGCAGAAAGTGGTTGATTTTCTGTTTCTGGAATTGCTGTTCTTCTTCTCTTCAATCTCCCATTGGATTTGTTGGTGTTTGCAATCTTTAGATAAGCTATTTAGCTGATCTCCCGCTACCCGAAGTAGTCTCAGCCTGCTACTTCTCCGCCATCTTGACTCCTCCCCCTGGACACATAATATTCTTATTTCCACATGTTTTGAATCTCCATATTCATCTTTAGTATTCTCTCTAAATATTCTTGGTCATGCAGAGATTTTTGTTTTTTGTTCAACATTGTCATCCCAACACCTAGAAGCCAGTGCGAGAGACTACATGTTAAATAGATATCTAGTGAATAAATAAAGGATGTTAGATTCCTTTCTCTCTGCTTCTCCAGCTTCCCAACTAGAGATAAACATGACAATGGTGGACTTGGTTGTATTTTCTATAAACTCCTGGAATGAAGATTATTTTTTTATCTCCACTTTAACAAGAATGCCTACATTTGTAGTTTCTGTTAACTGTTCCACTTTCTGAAGCAGAGCCTCTGGGCGTAAGATCCTGAAAGCTGAATATTTGAATACATTTAGCAACTATTTTAGGTGAATTGTATGTAACAATTTATTAAAATTTTGTAATAACTGACTAGAAAGATGGAAGACAACAAAAACTGGATTCAAAGCACAGTAATTAACACAGAATCCACGGTAAACCTTGTATTTAAACCATAAAATACATTGAAAAAATGGGGATGTGTCTTTATATTGTAGTAGAATTTACTTTAACTTATCCATAGTATTACAAGGAAGATAAATACATTAAAACATGAACACTTGAAAAAGATTAAAAAGGTCATAGCTCTTCAAGATGCAAATAGTGTGTTATCAAAATTCAGGACCAAAGCATTTCCTATCTGAGGAAGAATGATTGTAGTGTTCAGGAGAGGGTGGGAAATGCCTTAGAGAACCTAAGTTTTCCTCTTTTAATTCTCAGAGCTTATGATCCTTCAAGTTAAAAAAAAAATTCCATTAAAGGAAGATCGGATTTGGGGGCACCTGGGTAGCTCAGTCAGGTAAGTATCTGACTTGATTTGGGCTCAGGTCATGATCTCAGGGTTGTAAGACTGAGTCCTGTATCAGGTTCTTTGCTCAGCAGGGAGTCTGCTTGAGATTCTCCCTCTCCCTCTCCCCCTCTCCCCCCTCCTCCTCTCCCCCTACCCCTCCAACCTGGCTGTGCAACGTGCTTGCTCTCTAAAATAATATAAATGGATCTTAAAAAAGAGAGAGAGAAAGAAAACAAGAAAGATTGGATTTGAAACCAAAGTGAATATAACTTCCTAATTTTTGAAAAAAGCCCATATCATTTTAGGAACATGTTCACTTATGTTGCTTGTGTGATGTTTTTTAACCTCCTCTTCCAATTAGGATAATTTCCAATATCAGTCAAGACTGATCCATTTTGAATGTGAAATCAGAACATCATGGCCTCGTATACTACAGCGGCTTCCAAATGATTCATTTGAACTGGAATGGGCGGCATGCTTATAGATGTCATCACAACTCATTTGTAACATTGGCTCATTTCTGTTGTGTAAATACACCCACTGTGGCGTCCTCCAAGCTACCAAAGTGACTTCACTGAACACAGAGGTGGGAAGAGGTGCCCAGCAGTACATCATTATGGGCTGTATTTACCATACACACCTGATAATGTCAGTAACGTCAGAGCACAGATGATAGTAAAATGTAGTAAACTGACTAGAAAGTGAGGCATTTTGAGCATACTGACTTTTTATTTATTTATTTTTTATTATTTTTAAAGATTTTATTTATTTGACAGACAGAGATCACAAGTAGGCACAGAGGCAGGCAGAGAGAGAGGAAGGGAAGCAGGCCCCCTGCTGAGCAGAGAGCCCGATGCAGGGCTCCATCCCAGGACCCCGGGATCATGACCTGAGCCGAAGGCAGAGGCATTAACCCACTGAGCCACCTAGGCACCCTGAGCATATTAAATTTTTAATATGATTTTTAAAATTGTAAGTTTATAGAATTTAAATTTCAGTAACTGTCATGTTAAACAACAGTTTTGCAGAAGTCCTGAAAATTGATTGGTTGGCTCTTGTGACTTAGGACAAGACAGCTAAACACACCAGTAAGAAACTCTTCAAAGGTTTCTTCTTAAGAGGTTGTCAAGGACAGGGTCCAAGTGACTCACACAGACCGATTGTTCTATATTCCAAAGCAAGTCATTTTTTTGTTTAACAGCTGTAGATTACTATTAATGCTATGACAATAATGAACAAAAATTTAAAGATTCTTTGTCAGTCAGAAGTGTTGGCAGGGGTTCTATGTGGCCACAGATGATGTTTTTAATAAACATAAAAAGAAACAAAATTGTTTATTTTCCCAAATTTTAGTTAACTGGTAGCATTCACATGAATGTTCTGCCTTCATGCTGATTTATTTATTTTTATTTTTTTTAATAAGATTATTTATTTATTTATTTGACAGAGAGAAATCACAAGTAGGCAGAGAGGCAGGCAGAGAGAGAGGAGGAAGCAGGCTCCCCGCTGAGCAGAAAGCCCGATGTGGGGCTCGAACCCAGGACCTGGGATCATGACCTGAGCCAAAGGCAGTGGCTCAACCCACTGAGCCACCCAGGCGCCCCTTCATGCTGATTTAGACAGGCTTAAGTACAAACAGAATATGTGGAGAAAATGAGAACTCTTTCTTGGGAAACTGTTAAAACTTGATGCATTCTTTGTCTGTGGTAAAGTCATGATAAAAAATTTCCTTCTGTGACTGCTTGGAGGCCTCTGGGACATGTGTCCTTAGCTCTTTTCCTTATTCCCAAGTTCTCCCTGGGCTACTTTCCAAATAAATTAGCGAGGAGATTCCCTCTGCTCAGAAGGGAAAGGGGAAAAACAGGGACACTACGCTTGTCTGGGAAATCATTTCAACCCAACAGGTAGAGGAGTTCAGATTTCATCTACCCCAGACCGGCTTACCCAGTTCGCCCATACTGGCCAACACTAGGTTGAATCTCCGATTTCTCAAATACACCCTGTCTCAGTCAGTCTGGGCTGCAGGAACAGAATGCCATGGACCCGGTGGCTTAGGAACACCAGGGATGTATTTCTCACAGTTCTAAGGGCGAGGGAGTCCAAGAGGAAGGTGTCAGCTGACTCAGGATCTGGTGAGAGAGCCTGCTTCCCGGCTCACAATCGGCTGTGTTCTTCCCCGGTCCTCCCGAGGCAGGAGGGATTGGGGGTGAGTCAGGAGAACTCTCTGGGGCCTCCCCTGTAAAAGCCCTAATCCCATTCTTGAGGACTCCACCTTTAGGATTTCATTACCTCCCATGAGCTCCACCTCCTAATACAATCCCATCTGGGGTGAGGATTTCTTTTTTCTTTCTCTCTCTCTCTCCCTTTTTTTAAAAAAAAGATTATTTATTTACTTATTCGACAGACAGAGATCACAAGTAGGCAGAAAGGCTGGCAGAGAGAGAGAGAGAGAGAGAGGAGGAAGCAGGCTCCCTGCTGAGCAGAGAGCCATGCGGGGCTCGATCCCAGGACTCTGAGATCATGAGCTGAGCTGAAGGCAGAGGCTTAACCCACTGAGCCACCCAGGCGTCCCAAGGTGGGGGGGAGTGGTTAGGATTTCAGCATATGAATGGGGTGTGGGGGTGGGGGGCAGAGGACACAAACATTCAATCCAGAGTATACCGATGCTTGTTGTTTCCATAGAGCTGTAGACACTAGAAATAATTAAATGCTTATTTTAAAAGACATAAATGCTGTACATATTGGTAAGATAAGTTAGAAATAAGTTAGCAATAACACACACGAATAACCACAGAAGGGTCTGATATTAACTACCATCCAAGTCCGGTTCTGGTATTGGAGCACGGTCTGTTAGCTAATGGTTTTAGCAGGCATTTGTGATCAGTGCTCTATTAACTTTCTTCCATGGCTGTTGACAAATGACCACAAACTCAATGGCTTGAACAGGAAAAAAATTATCGGATGGTTGTTAGGTTAAAAGTCCAACAAATCTCGCTGGATTAAAACCCAGGTGTCACCAGGGCTTCATTCTTTTCTGGAGGCTCCAGGGGAGCATTTTTTGCCTTGCCTTTTCCAGCTGCTAGCGGCCACCCACATTCCTTGGCTCATAACCCTCTTCCTCCATCTTCAAAGCCACGATATTGCATCTCTCACCACCCTCTTTCCATGTCCTGTCGTCCTCTGAATGACTCTCTTAAAGTTGCTCACAATTACATTGGTCCCACCTGGATAATACCAGACACGCTCCCTAACGTTAGATCATTAGTAACCAAAATTTCCTCTGCAATCTTAATTCCCCTTTTCCATTCAAGCTCAGATGTTCGAAGGTTCTGGAGATTAAGATGGACATCTTTGGAGGAAGATTATTCTGCCTACCACAACTTGGCAGATCCAAATCACCTGAAAAGTTCATTAAAACACAGATTCTGTGGGACGCCTGGGTGGCTCAGTGGGTTAAGCATCTGCCTCTGGCTCCCTCTGCCTGAAGCTCCTCCTGTTTGTGCTCTCTCTCTGGCAAATAAAAAAATTTTTTTTAAAAAGATTTTTATTTAGTTATTTGATGGACAGAGATCACAAGTAGGCAGAGAGGCAGGCAGAGAGAGAGAGAGGGGGAAGCAGTCTCCCCACTTAGCAGAGAGCCCGACGCGGGGCTCGATCCCTGGACCCCGGGATGGTGACCCGAGCTAAAGGCAGAGGCTTCAACCCTCTGAGCCACCCAGGCGCCCCAAATAAATAAAATCTTAAAAAAAATAAAACACAGATATTGGGGCCCTACCCTCAGCATTTCTGAGGTACAGGTATGGGGTGGATGGCCAGAATTTGTCTTTGAACAGCTTCCGAGATGCTGGTGATGTCTCTGCTCAGGGAATGACACTTCAAAAATCACTGTTTTAGATCCATTATTTCATTAGGAGCTTGTAAAATGGTAATAATTAAATGCTGTTCACATTAATAAGTGTATTTGAAGTGAATTTCTGTTTTCAAAGGAGTTCCTAGATTCAGTACAGGACCCCCAGTTCAGTTTGAATTTTAGATACATAAGGAGTAATTTTTAAGTATATGTATGCCTTATGCAATATTTAGTACATACTTATATCAAAAAGTTATTCCTTGGGTTTATCTGAAATTTAAATTGAACTGAACCACCTGAATTTTTACTGGATAAATTGGGCAACACTAGTTTTCATCTAGAAATGTCAGTGAATATTTGATTGAAAGACAAGAATTTAGAGATACATTTCCCTGATCTCTTTTGCCCCCAGGTGAGCTGGGTTCTCTACTAATCACTTGCAATGAAATTATAAATCCATTTTTATAATGGAAATTATAAATCCTTTTATTCCTCCTGAAGAGGGACTGAGTACCCAAAAGGAGATACTTTTGACATAGTTATCCAGAGAACTTAGCCAGAAATGTCATGAAAGGTTTCTTTTCATATACTTTCTCCAGATTCTTTATCAGGATTTTTCAGTTACTTTTTTAGCAAGCATCTATGTGATTATCCCAAAGGTGGTAGCGATGTAATTTATGGACGTTCACTAACAAATATGGGCCAAGGAGATGTGTTCCTTTCAAGGAGATAAACAAGGAAATATACTACACAAGCCAGTCCCCATTGCATGCTTCCCTGACTCCTCCTTATTAATTAAGACAAGATGAGTTGGATCATTTATTTCTTGCAGCAAAAAGCTTTCCAGCTCTCACAGAGGAGAGAAAGACCAGAAGGAAAAGATTGCTTCTTCTGTCTACTTCCCGCAATCTGATTTTATCCTACATTTAAGAAAATCACCATCTGTAGGTGAGACAGCTATATCAGCCAGAAATTCCCCAACCTTCTCCATTCACGGTGTCTTTGGTATCTCAGCAATTTTTTTTTCACAGCACCCCTGGACCAAAAGAAACACCTGAAATTTCCTTTAATTAACAAGCTATGTCCAAGCAACCTTATGAGTATTTGTGTCTTAATTTATAAGCCTTTTGGAAACACACACACACACACACATACAGAAAGAAAAAGCAATATTTTTATTTCATTCTTAAATAGCCACAATTCCTTACTGATGAGATGCGGACACTTGTCAGGCACAACTTTTCAAAACTGGAAATCAGGTTGGACCTCATCACCCTCATTTCCTGTTGCATGCTGACAATTTCTTTTTTTTTTTTTTTTTTTTTTTGCTCAGTGTTCATCACAGCAACCGTAAGAAAGCCAGCATTGTAACTTCATGAGACATTGAAAAAAATGCAGTGTCACCTAACAGAATTGTGAATTACCTGAAGCTAGACGTTCCTGCAGTGTCTGATAGAGAGTGCAGCTCTGTATTCCCCTTAAAAATCTAAAATATCCTGCAGCGGTCCCCTACATTTGTGGAGGCATCTCAGGACACCCCACTGTGCACGTTAGAAACCGTGCATCTAAATAAGGGTTACCATCAAACAGCACAAAGCTAGATGAGATTCACATTGTTTTGTTTTCTGCAACTCAGTACGTCCAGGCCCCCTATAAGCTACTTACCAGCTCTACAGTCTCACGTTTCATATTTGTAATAGGAGAAAAATAACACAATATGCCACATGTTCTTCTAGTATACAATAAATGCTCCTCGCATAACATAGACACTTGTCTAATCATTACGCTGTACACCTGAAGCCAATGTAGCCTGGTGGGTCAATTATACTTTAATAAAAAAAACTAAAAAGAATTAAAAACAAGTTTAAAAATCCTCAAATGTTAGCAAGTTTGGTTAATTAGTTGTAATGGCAGAACAACTGTAGGAAGTGTGTAAGAGAGACTGTCTCTGAGGTAATATGGAGAAATTATCAAAGTTGTGATGCCTGACTTGAAATTCAAAGGATAAAAAAAAATCATTGAAGTGGATACATTTTGGAAGGAGGTAGAAAGCGGAGATGATGTATTGAAGTAGCTGGAGGGTGAAGAATGGGCTGTGCAGAGAGAGGGGGAGGCACCATCTTGGTTACAATGTTTCACGTAGCAATAAGGCTGTGGCCCCTGAGATTGTGTTTTTCCCTTTTTGAAGGGTTTTAGCTCTTTGATGGAAATCAAAAAAGACCAAAATGGCCTTTTACCATCGAAGATCTTTAGCAGAATACCTGGGTGGGGACTTTACCTTAATCATTAAAATGACAAAAAAGGGGGCACTTGGGTGGCTCAGTGGGTTAAGCCTCTGCCTTCAGCTCGGGTCATGATCCCAGGATCCTGGGATCGAGCCCCGCATCAGGCTCTCTGCTCGGCGGGGAGCCTGCTTCCCCTTCTCTCTCCGCCTGTCTCTCTGCCTACTTGTGATCTCTGTCTGTCAAATAAATAAGTAAAATCTTAAAAAAAAAAATAAAATAAAATGACCAAAAAAGGTTCACATAAGTAAATATTCATGGTCTAAAATTCAAATAATTCAATTTCTTTTCTTCTTTTTTTTTTTTTTTTAAGATTTTATTTATTTGAGAGGGAGAGAGGAAGATAGAGAGTGAGCAAGCGTGCAAGGGCAGGAGGAGGGAGAAGCAAATTCCTTGCCGAGCAGAGAACCTGACAGGGGACTCGATCCCAAGATGCTGGGTAAGGGCAGAATCTTAACAGACTGAGCCACCCAGGTGTCCCCAAATAATTCAATTTCTAACACTATGATATCACAGGGCTACTAAAATAACAATTGGATTTTAATTCTTTTTCTCCTAGATTTTATCTGTACAGTACACCACTCTAATGGCTGCATGATGGCGTTTCTATCAGATAGCAAAGTGACATTTCCACTGGTCATGTGGAAAGTCATTTGAGTCTATGAAATAGAATTGTGTATTTTTAAAAGATTTTATTTATTTATTTGTCTGAGAGAGAGAGCACAAGCAGGGGCAGCGGCAGGCAGAGGGACAAGCAGACTCCCCGCTGAGCAGGGAGAACGAGGCTGAACTCAATCCCAGGACCCTGGGATCATGACCTGAGCTGAAAGCAGATGCTTAACCCACTGAGCCACCCGGGCACCCCAAAACAGAATTAATATTAGTATTACAAACGCCAGCATTCTGAGAGCATGCAGTCTTCATAGTAACTCTTTGCAGCTAAAGTCACAGGGTGGTCATTGTCACGTCAAGTCACTTCCCGAATGGAAAGCAGCAATCGCTTCTCATCAGTCTTAAAATAAAATCCAAAGTATTTTTCATAGCCTAAGGGGTCCTTCATCTCACACTCATGTTTACATCTGCAGTTTCATTTCTTATTTCTGTCTGTCATTCCCACTCCCTTCCGGCCACAGGGGCCCTCTCGCCGGTTCACACACAACAAAGGGCTCATTTTCTTGAGGACGCCTGCATGGGCTGCTGCTCCTACCTTGAGGTTCTTTGCCCTGATGCAGGGAGTATGCACAGAAAGGATCCCTATTCAAAGGACTGTCTTGACCACACTATCTAAAATACCTTGCCCTCCTCCCATCACATGGTCCCTGCCTGCTTTATTATTTTTCTTTATAGCACTTCACAATATATGAATTATTACATATCTCTTTATTTATTATGTCCCTCACTGGAATGTAAACTTGACAATGGCAGAGAATCTGTCTTGTTCATTCTGTATTCCAGACTCCTAGAACACTACCTGACATGTACTCGGCACAACATAAGTATTCGTAGCTCTGAACTCTGACTCCTTTTAGAGTCTCTATCATGGTAATTCAAAGCGGCACTTAACTTTGCATTATTTATTTATTATTGTCCTTCATAAGGAAATCCTTCACACGAGGCTGGAAGTTCATGAAGAGAAGAGGACCCCAATAGATAATGAAATGTATTTAGGGCCCAAAGTGTTTACTTGTTGGCTTGATTTTGGAGATTTTTAAGATATGAAAATGTTGTGGTGTGCCTGGGTGGCTCAGTCAGTAAAGGTCTGCCTTGGGCTCAGGTCATGATCTCAGGGTCCTGGGATCTAGCGGGAAATATGCTTTTCTCTCTCCCTCTGCCGCTCCTTCTCAACATACACCCACATACACAAAGCATACACACTATACATATATATAAAATATACAAGCAGACTCCCCACTGAGCAATGAGCCCGATGCAGGACTCTACCCTGAGACTCTGGGATCATGACCTGAGCTGAAGACAGTCTCTTACACAACTGAGTCACCCAGGTGCCCCTATGTTCTGTTAAATTATGAGGTCCCTCTGGACCAGGAGGTCCTTGAGTGGAAACCCTGTTACATTTCTTTGTACTCCTAGCTCTTAGCACAGTGTATGGGGTGTAACAGTGTGTCTTCATCTATGTCCTGACTCAGTGAATATGCATATATGATCTCAATCAGGGATTGCTATACAAGAGCCAGATGTTCGAGATGTGTTGTGTCTATGCTCTAGGACACTGAAGTGACAAGCTACTGTGATCAACGTGTTCCCATCTTGGCCAAAGCGATGAAATTAATGTGCCAATAAGAGATAACTTTGGACTGTTAACATGCTTGATTAAAAGACACAAACTACTTTCTGTATAGCAGATACTCGCCTGGTTTTGAATGGAGAAACTGAGGTTCAGAATGTTAGCTTCTGAAAACACTATGGAGGGACATAAAGGAAGAATCCGTGCTGTATGTTACAATCTTGCATACCTGAAAATTCTTTGTTAAAAGAGTAGATCTTAAGCATTCTCACTGTAAACAAACAAACAAACAAACAACCAATGGGGCTGGTGGGGGGGTTATGTGAGGTGATGAGTATGTTAATTAACTTAATTTCATAATTGACCATTGCAGTTAATTAACATTCACAGTCTCTTATAGTGTTACACAATCAAATGTATAACACAACCAGATGTATGATTTGCTTTAGGATTTATTCATAAATATGTAAGAAACTCAGAGCCCACAAGCATATTTCTGCCAAAGACTTTTTATTTTAACTTTTTTTTTTTTTGAAAGAGAGAGAGAGTGCACAGGTTGGGTGTGAAGGGGCAGGGATGGACAAGCAAGGGGAGGGGGAGAGAGAGAATCTGAAGCAGGCTCCATGCTCAGCATGGACCCCCACGTGGGACTCATCTTATGACCCTGAGATCATGACCTGAGCTGAAGTCAAAGGCCAGACGTTTAACTGACTGATCCACCCAGGCACCCCAACTTTCTTTTTTTATTCATAAAATAAAGGAAGTCTTATGTGATGGACTTACATAGTAAGTACAGAACAACACACTCAAGTCTGAATTCAAATTCTGACTCTGTTCTTTAAAATATGTAACCTTGAGCAACATACTTAGCCTCTTAGGACCTTAATTTTTTTCCTCTATAAAATGGAGATGGGTTTTCTATTTTGTTCCATTGATCTCTGTGTCCATCCGTCTGCCTTTACCACAATGGTCTTGATTACTGATTAACATCAAGTAGCTGTGGCCCCTTCCTAATTCATTCTTTTTTTTCCAAAACTGTTTAAGCTATTTTTGTCTTTGTGCTTTTCCATATGAATTTTAGATTAATCTTTCTGTGTCTACCAATAACCTTGCCAGATTTTAATAAAAATTGGCATGAAACCTACAGATCGAGTTCAGAAGTGACATCTTTACTGGGATGGAACTTCAGTCAACGAACCTGGTATGGCTCTTCATGCATTTAATCTTTTAAAAATATTTCTTTCATTAACATTTTGTATTTTTCAGATATTGCAAATGTTTTGTTAACTTTATACCTCAATATCTTAACTTCCTTAGAGAAATTGCAAATGATATTGTGTTTTTAATATGTACATCCATGGGTTTGCTGTTATGATTAATTTTTGCATTGATCTTATATCCTATAACCTTACTGAACTCACTTAGTTATAGGAATGTTTGGGGGGTTTTAGGAGGATAGGATTTTCTACATACATAATTATGTCCTCTGCAAAAAGCACAGTTTTATTTCTTGCTTTCTAATTTGTATGCTCTTATTTCTCTCTTTATTGCTTTATTGTGATGGCTACTTTTCCATTACTATGTTGATTAAGGGTAATGAGAATAGATATTCTTGTCTATCACGACAGTGTAACATCTTTTTTTTTTAAGATTTTAAAAAATTTTTTATTCATTTGTATTTCTCTCAACAGAAATAATCAGCATTCTAGAAGCTTCCATTAGAGTTACTCTTCCAAGGGAAACCACTCCCCTAACCTCCAGCACTATAGATCATTTCACTTTGTTTTTGAACTTTATGTAAGTGAAATAATGGGTATATACGTTCCTGTGTTAGGCTTCTTTCTTTCTATATTGCTTTTTAAAAATATTTTGTTTTAAAGAAATCTCTACACCCAATGTGGGGCTCGAACTCACACCCCCAAGATGAAGAGTCATGGGCTTTACTGATAGCGCCAGCAAGGTGCCCTTTTCCACATTATTTTGTGAGCTTTTCTATATTGTTACACTTAGTTGTAATTTGTTTATTTTCACACTGTCTTCTATTATCCAATTGTGTAATTATACCCAATCTTATTTACTCTGCTGGTGAAGACATTTGAATAGTTCAAATTTGGGACTATTATAAATAGTGCTATTATTACCATTATTGTATGAATCTCTTAGTGAACATACACTTGCATTTCAGTTGGGTCTACATATCCAGGGATGGAGTATTTTCATAGATGAATTCTAGTAGACAAATATATATTTGCCTTTTGGTGAGGATGGTGCAGGGGCGGGGGTGGTCTATATACCTTTTAGTGGAATTACTTGTATGTTTATTGTCAACTTGAGTAAATGCAACCAAACAACTTTCCCATGTGGTTTCACTAATTTGCACGCCAGCCAGCGGCGTATGAGCGTTTCCTTCTCCACATTTGCTGTGTGCTGATTTTTCAATTTTTTAGCTGATGTGGAGTGCAGTGTTTTTGCTATATGTCCTAAAGGACACACCCTCCTCTGCCTGAGTTTTCCTGTATATTAAAGGGGGGCTATTTAGAGCCCTTTATCTTTGAGAAATCAATGAAACAATCCGTGCAAATTTGAACATGCACCACAGACTACGCTCTCACAAATCTTGTATTCCAATCATCATCAACACCAGCGTACCACCGCCATCATTGCTATCTGGAAGGATTCTTAAGCATTAGTTAAAGAGAGAGAAAGCAGTTTTCGAGACAAAGGGACCATCTTATGCAAAGGCAGAAAGGCAGAAAGCCTTCTATGTTGGAAGAACCCTGAAAAGTTTCCTCTTTCACTCCGTGGATGTTTGTTCAGGGTGAGAGACAGAAATGTGTGACTAGCCCCTAACTCAATTGTTCTGTTTCAAAAAGAGGGTTATTAAGTGCCCATTTCATTGAGTAGATTACGCATCCCAAATGAGAAGCAAATAGTCAGTTATTTAAAACAGTATGTGTCATGGGCGTCTCTTCCATAAGAATGAAGTCAGAACAGAGCCTGCACTGTGCCGGGGACAGAACTTGCTTTCTGTCTGACTGGCTGGGGCTTTTTCTTACTTTCCTGTTCAGATAAATGCGCATTATTGGGAAATCCACGGAAAGCCCCTTTCTTTGTAGGTTAGAATGTTTCCATGTCCCCTAGCAGAGAGTGTATCCGTGGCTGCTTCTGATGGAATGCAGAGTCATATTCTTGTCTCCCTGGATTTCTCCTCTCAGCAGCGTGCCAGGAGGCCAGCAGCAACCAGAGGCTTCCCAGACCCAAGCCGAATTAGGTCCAGCTGTGCCGAGCCGCCGAGCAGCCAGCCTCACCGGCCCCTGCAGCACTTTCCCCGAGTCGAAGTTAGGGGAGCTTTCCATTTTGAAATGTGCTCGTTTGCTTTATGCCTTGGCACTGCGCTTTGAAGGCCAACGGACTCTCGAGCTCACTTCCTCTGCTTCCCTTTTTGGGGTTGGAAACTAGAGTCGCTGTTCTGTGAGCATTAAGAATGAATGGTGACTTTGGCTGGGAGAGCGTCATGTGGGAAGTTTGGGGGCCAATGTTAGAGCAAAACATCTGCACAGATTCTGGCTTTCAGGATGTTGTGACCGATCATATGGCCTCATACCAACTGGTCGCCTCTTATTTCTGAGCACAGTGTGACCCAGCTGTTTAAGGGCATTTCCACAGTGGCCAGAAAGAGATCCCCATCTGCAGGTAGGTAGGAAAATAAGGATGACATTGGGGAAGGGACTTCTCTTTTCACTAGGCTAGGACCCTGGTGTCCCCAGTGTGGCCATGAAGAGAGAGAGAGAGAGAACATTATGGTGAACTGGCCGAGTCCAAGGGATGGGGTCCAAGCACAGCTCTCCATGCCAGCCACCTGCATGGCCTTGGGCAAATCACCCTCGGTCTGCTTTTCATCTGCAAACAGGGACAGCTCCGGCTTCACAGGGTTGATGTCAGGGCCTTTGGTGGGATAATACAAGAAAGGCTCACAGCCGTGGCTGACACAGAGTTCAAGTTCAATAACCAGTACTTGTTAATTTTATGTTTTTGTCCCCACCCTTTCCCCTCTGTCTGGCCAACTCTTTTTCGCTTTGGCCATCGCTGTTTCTTTCCTACCTTTCTCATCTGCAGCCATCTGCTCGCCTCTTGACTTGCCAAGCTGACAGTTCTGCTCTTGCCCTCTGAGTGAACAACTAACTACCGAACCATCAATTCTCCAGTCGAGTGTGACCTTTTCCTTCAAGTTTTCCTCTTCTTTCTTCTTCTTCTTCTTCTTCTTCTTCTTCTTCTTCTTCTTCTTCTTCTTCTTCTTCTTCTTCTTCTTCTTCCTTTTTTTAAAAAAATATTTTATTTATTTGAGAGAGAGACAGTGAGAGAGAACATGAACGAGGAGAAGGTCAGAGGGAGAAGCAGACTTTCCGTGGAGCAGGGAGCCTGATGTGGGACTCAATCCCGGGACTCCAGGATCATGACCAGAGCTGAAGGCCACCCAGGCACTCTTCTTTCTTCTTTCACTGTAATACTTCCTTCTCTGTCACTAGATATGATTCGTGAAGGTCTGTTGGATTGTTAAGTGGATGTGGCCCACGGTACGGATGGATACATCAGGCTTCTACTGACTTGTTTCCTTAGTGTTTCTCAGCAGAAATACAGAGCTTGCGACAGCATGGAAAATGGTAATAAAGTTACTTTTCATAGCTTGGTTGCCATATGCTACTGGTCTTCCATAGCTAATACCCCTGGGAGGTTTTCCAAGGCCCATTCACCCCGCCCCCAGGTTCACCTGAAAAAAAACAGCTCATGTTCAACGAAGCTGCCAGTGTCCAAGTAAATCAATTAAGAGGCATTTGCATGTATGTAAAAAAGAAACTATCTCATAAATATTGATTTCCCCACAAGAATGGCTTTTCTGTTAAAGGCTGGGATTTCCTTTTAAAAGTCGGATCCCCTAGAAACAGCTAAGAACTTAGGTTCACCCTTAGCAATGCAGCCTTCATTGTATTGACCTTGTCATATTTTTCAGGCAGAGGGTTCGGATTCCCAGGACCTTCAACCATACCACGTGGCTACCAAGTGGGACCCGTATCACCATGTTGCAAAGACAGAGAAACAAACCTGAGTTTGGACTTTCAGTGCTCTTTTCATCATTCTGCCTGGGGTTACAGTTGATTATAAGCTTGCCTTATTGCCATCTTCTAGATGCTGTGGTTGCTGAAGAGAGAGGTTCTCTGTCCTGCTCTGATCACTTGTGCTTAGCAGTTGTGTGGCATAGAGAAGAAAAGAAATGTTCTTTGAAATGAATGAATGAATGAATGAATGATGCCTGGAATGTGTTTATCAAGCTAGACTCCAATGTCCCTCCGCTATACTACGTGATAAGGTTACTAACTTACCCTGGTTTTCCCCACCCTTTCATGGTTTTAGCACTAAAAACTCCGTGTCCTGAGAACTCCCTTCCTCTCAGTCCTGGACGAAACAAGATAGCCTGTCACCCTAGTTTCTAAGTATTTTGCTGGTATAAACTTACACTCTAAATGCTATCAGGGACTGTTGGATTGTGGCAACAAGAGGTAACCGGGCTCAGGAAAACTGGAAACCAGCCAGGAGGCATTCAGATATGAACACAACCCATCGGGAAGCTGAATTAGCTTGATAGTCAGCACTGTAGCCTATGAATGCTTGGCCAAAGTTAACAGAAAGGGCAGGGATAATTCCATTTTATTGTCAACTATGATTGTTTTAACAGAAGTCAAAACCATTAATTTTGAGATTACTAAGAATTTGTTTAACAAATTCTAGGCTTCGATTTTCTTATCTATGAAATTAATATTTAAAAAGTTATCAGGGCGCCTGGGTGGCTCGGCCGGTTAAGCATCTGCCTTTGGTTCAGGTCATGATCCCAGGGTCCTGAGATGAGTCTCGCGTCCGGCTCCTTGCTCAGCTCTACCCCTTCCACTGCTCATGCACTCAAATAAATAAATAAAATCTTTATATATATATAAAAAAAGTTATCTACTGGAAACACAGTATTGTGGGAATTAAATTAGACCTAAAACATAGAATGTGAGTAGTTTTTCTATTAAATAATAATATATGTCACAGAAGTTGCTGGGAATGTGAAACCGGTTTTACCTCTAATTGTATAACCTGGAGAAATTCATTTAATATCTCTGGGTCTCAGGTGTGTCAACTCTATTATAAGCAGGCTTGACAGCAAATTCCTAAGGTGTATTATATTATTAGGATTTGATTACCTGGGGAATGCTTTTTGGAAAGAAATTTGGTGCTAGGGATTAAGAGCTCTGGTTTAGTAATTGTGGAGACCTAGACTCCAATCCTAGCCCTGTCATCTGATAGATGTGTAACCTCGAGCAAGTTCTTTAACCTCTGCATGGCCAAATTTTCTTATCTATAAAATGGGTACTTTAATTGTGCCCACCTCATGTGGTTGTTGACATCAAGAGGGCCAAATAAAATAATCTATTTAAAGAAAAATGCAAATAAATATTAGTAATGAAATTAATAAAGAAAATGCAAGTAAATACTACTTTATTGCTATTATTAAAAGTGCTGGGCCCCCTGGGTGGCTCAGTTGGTTAAGCAGCTGCCTTTGGCTCAGGTCATGATCCCAGAGTATTGGAATCGAGTCCCGAATCCTGCTCCTTGCTCAGCAAGGAGCCTGCTTCTCCCTCTGTCCCTAACACCTGCTTGTGCTTTCTCTCTCTCTCAAATAAATAAAATCTTAAAAAAAAGTGTATGTTTAATATACACAAATGATCAAACTCTATGGAAATGACACTTTCTATTTTGAAAACAGAAGCCTTATCAATTTGAATTCTTTTCCTCTCAACTTCCTACAGGTTAATCCTTCCAACTACAGGGTTCTCAGTACTCCTGGAAGGTATACACAGCCACCTGGTTCCAGGAGTACAATTACCCCTAAACCTGTTCCATTCTGGAGCCTCAGTGCTCCTGTGGTTACAGAAGGTCATGCTCAGAGGATAACATTAGCTCCATTTCTCCTGGTCAGTCTGCTCTCTTCCATGTACCATGGCAAAAAGGAAAAAAAAAAAATGACTTCCATGACTGACCTCCACCTGATTCCCTTCCAGGTCCCTTTCTTTCTTGACTTAGAAGCCAGGACATGCCACTCCATTTTGAATCAAAATCTTACACATTAATAGCATGCTGGTAATGGAACTAACAGGCATTCTGGTTCCTTACCTATGGAACCGATTCAAAACTAAAAAAAAAAAAAAAAAAAATTTTATTTATTTATTTGACAGAGAGAGACATAGAAAGAGAGGGAGCACAAATAGGGGGAGTGGGAGAGGGAGAAGCAGGCTTCCTGCTGAACAGGGAGCCGGAGGTGGGGCTCGATCTGAGGACGCTAGGATCATGACCTGAACCAAAGGCAGATGCTTAACAACTGAGCCACCTAGGTGCCCCCTGATCCTAATTTTAAAATGTATTTCCCTTTGTACAGAGCTGATATTTGAACATTACACTGAAACTTGAATTTAACTTAGCATTTAATACACCATAAAGAGCAGTGTGTGTGTGTGTGTGTGTGTGTGTGTGTGTGTGTGTGTGTGTACACGTATACTCTTATACAATAGTGTATATTAGGTATTTTCTACAGGTCCACTTTGAGATAGCATTTTAAGGTTTTTTTCCCTTTTTTTTTTTCTTGTTTTTTAAAAGTACTTAAGTGTTTCCAGCAGGGAGAGATTTCAAAATTTTAGATAACCTTCAAATGCAGTTCACTAATGGATCAAATTTGTCTTTGCCCTCTGAGGGAGTTTGTGCCTTGTGTCATGGACAGAGCAACAACAAATTAAGCTATTTTCATTACTGGGGCCTAATGATGCAGGAACAGAGATGAACTTCCTATGCAAATGTCTTCATGCTTGCGAAAACCAAACGACACTGAATGGATCAAAGTTCCTCAGGACCTGAAGAAAGACAGCAAGCGGGAGACAGCACCATCACAGGATAGATGCTGGCTGGGAGCTGCGGGCTCCAAGTGGGTGTTTCATAGCAATTGTCACCCCCAGGCACATTGCAAGTGTCGTTTCAGGTCACACTTACCCATCAAAACCTTGCACTGGAATGACAGTTGGTGGTATTCGTATTAATTGGAATTATATTGATTTTTTGTTTTTATTCTCATTTGATTTGTAAACTAATTTTGGGTTTGCAATCATAAAGGAACTGAAGCATAGAAATTACATATCTAGTTTTAAATTTGTATACATATATTTATATGTACATATACATATACATATACATATATTTTAAAGATTTTATCTATTTATTTGACAGACAGAGATCACAAGTAGGCAGAGAGGCAGGCAGAGAGAGGAAGGGAAGCAGGCTCCCCGCCAAGCAGAGAGCCCAATGTGGGGCTTGATCCCAGGACCCTGAAATCATGACCTGAGCCAAAGGCAGAGGCTTAACCCACTGAGCCACCCAGATGCCCCTATATTTGTATATATTTATAAAACAGAGTAATTTAAATCAATTTGGGGGTTCAGAATACTTTTTTTTCCCTATGTCTCGTGATACCAGTCATGACTTAAGTTTGAGTAACACTGGGTCAAGTGTCACTGGCAGGGCTAACGAGGAAGATGTTTGCAGATGAACATAAAACAGAGCAGTGATTAAGGGCAAGGGCTCAGGTATCAGTCCTACATGAATTTCTGTTCCACTTCCATACTGAATAAATTGCAGGACTTTACTTTTCTGCACCTTTGTTTTCCCAAATAAAAATGAGAATGACAGCAGTAATTAACTCATAGAGTTGCTATGATGATTCATTGAGCTAAGCCTTAGAAAGCCCATCATCCTTTCTGGAGCAGTCCTGGGACTGAGGGAAGGAAGAATGTGGACTCTGGAGGGAGACTGCCTGGCCTCGGATCACCTCAGTGCCACTTGCTGGCTGTATGTACCTCAGTTTTCTCATCCACAAAATGGGGATAATAATAGTGTCGGCCTCATAGGATTGCTATGAGAAAAATTGAGTTAAGTAATACAAAGCACACGGGGTGTGGCGGCAGTAAACTATCAATGTTTCTTTCCTATTACTATCAGTGCTTTGATACAGAGATTTCAATGATGTTCAGCCGATTTTAAGGCCGGCTTTATCTTCGTTTTGGGACCAGACCCAAATCCATTCCACTTGGAGGGAATATGACTATGGTCTTATGAAATGACCATCCAGGCTGGGACATAAGCCATTAAAAGGAATCAAGGCTGAATTAGCAGGCAATGGAAATACTGATAGAGTTGGCAAGTTTGAGGTGGGGGGACGATCCACAGATGCTGAAAAGACAAAAGCTGGGGCTCAAGGCTGAGATAGCAAATATATTTCGGAATGGAAAAGGGTGTTTCAAGCATGAGTTCTGGAGTTGTCCATAGTGGAGTGTCCTAGAAGATAAGTCACCTCAAGAAAAGAGAATCAAAAAAGTCAGGTTTTAAGGAGATTAGCTCCCCGTCTCTGCCCTTCTGATGGTACCACTTAGTTCATGGAGAGATGTGTTTTTCGAGAGTAAGAGTCTTAGAAGTAACAATTGCAAAGTATTATTTTACAGAGAACTTTGAAAGCCCCAGGCCAGGCTTTGGTCTCCACATAGAAAAGAACCAGTTGCTGAAAGCAAGAGCAACATGCACTTTGGAACTTTGGGGACTACGGGGGAAGATGAGGATGCCTACGTCTGAAGGCAAAGGCAACAGACCTGTTAGATAGGGACCAGAGTAAAAGGGAAAGGATAAATTCCGCATCCTACCTGATTGAATTTACTCTTGAGTATAGATTTTCTGGGGCCTGCCCTTTGGCATGGCGAAGGATTCTGAAGATCAAGTCATGGGGCTTCTAATCCTAGTAACTGGACAAGAGGAGGTGAGTGAGTGAATGAAGGAATGGGTGGGTTTGGTTTGAGAGAGAACATTACAGCTCTTTGTGGTCCTTCTAAGTGAACAAAGAAGTGCAGGCTTTCCAGTAAGTCCTGTGAGGAGAACAGGTTTTTTATTTTTTGAGCCATTTAAAGGCTCTTTTAGTGATTTCTGACCCTTCAGACCCTGCAGAGACAGTGATGGGTGAAGAATTATTCCTCTACGTTTTCTAAGCGGACCGTGGACTCAATGACCACATTTGGTTTCTCGGGGGCTTACAAGAAGCTTATCAAAGCTCTGGGTTAATCTTTGTTCTATTCCTTCTCCTGGACCCTGTCTCCTGGGAAAAAAAAGACCATAAAAAAAAATAGCAAGGTTCTGAAAACCACACAATTAACATAAAATTAACAGAATTATATTAAATGCAAAGTTGACTTGAGAATAAATGTTTCTTTTCATCAAACTAGGTAGTTAGTTGTGCCTTGAGTTTAGAGTCAAAACAGTATTGCACTTGAGTTAATTCCTTTCCTTCTAGGATTATTTTTTTTAAATATTTTATTTATTTATTTGAGAGAGAGAACGAGAGAGAGAGAGAGAGAGAGAGCATGTGTGGAGAAAGGTCAGCGGGAGAAGCAGACTCCCCACCAAGCAGGGAGCCTGATGTGGGACTCGATCCCGGGACTCCAGGATCATGACCTGGGCTGAAGGCAGTCGCTTAACCAACTGAGCTACCCAGGCACCCCTCCTTCTAGGATTATTAAAAGTTAATCAAGACGTGAGTCCCCAAAAGATTTCAACTGAGTTAATGCCTATAAGTTCAAAGAATGGACATTAAGAACAAAAAATATGGTTTACTGGTATATCCACTTCCATGAACTGCAGCCTCCTCTTACTGAGGGCCTGCTGTGCTCTGGGTATTGCTCACCAGCTCACTGGCTATTTATAGGAACCCTGAGACCTGTGCCTTCTTAGTCCCCTTTGACATCGAGGGGACTGAGGCTAGGAGAGTTTTACTGAATGAATATTTATCAAGCAGCCATGTTTGTCACTGATCTGTCACTGTGGATAGAGTTCTGAAAAAGACAGAGGTGGTCTTTGCCTCCCTGGAGCTTTTAGACTAAGAGTCGAGAAGTAATGTCTCCAGTGACACACAATCCAACCAGGGTCTGAACCAGGAACCTGAATGTCAAGATCTGGGTTCTTTTCTGCTACCAAAGAAAAAATTTACCCGAGACTGACAGAGATCCTAAGGGGGACCTTGACTTCGTTTCACCACTATTTTCACTTTTTTCTCTCTTTCCCAGAATGTTTGTTTCAGTATTATGGAGGGAGGGAGTTTTCCAGATGATTTCCTCCCCCTCCTCCTGGCAAGTTGCTGCCATGAGTCACCAGCAAATCTCTGAGGAGTGACTGCCAATGGAGGACGGTTCCACCCCTTCATTGCTGATTGACAGATTTCCTTTAGTCCCTGGAGACCAGCAAAGGGGAACAATGCGGTGGGCCAAATGTCCAGAACATTCTGAAACCATTTCCTTCATGTAGACTCTGGTTAAGCCTGAGAAAGAGGCGGGAATATTTTGTAGAGACACGCTTCATACAGCTCCTTGGAGAGGAGAGAAAACTGGTCAGCCGTCCAGAAGCGGTGGGTCCATAAATTGGTGGTTAAAAATCCAGGCTAGGGGCGCCTGGGTGGCTCAGAGGGTTAAAGCATGTGCCTTCGGCTCAGGTCATTATCCCAGGGTCCTGGGATCGAGCCCCATGCCAGGCTCTCTGCCCAACGGGGAGCCTGCTTCCCCCTTTTCTCTCTCTGCCTACTTGTGACCTCTGCCTGTCAAATAAACAACAAATAAATAAATAAATAAAATCTTTAGAAGTCCAGGCTAAAAAGGCACCTTCCCCAAATAACAACAAAAGCACTAACAAGATTTATTCATCTAGAGCTTTCTCTATGTGTAAGACTCTTCCACATCCTCTGTGTAATTTAATCTTTCAAACAACTCTTTGAGGTGAGCAGATCAGTTTTCATTAGCTCCCTTACAAAGCACTAGCCTCGAGCCAGAAAGACCTACCATTTCCCCCAAGATTACAGAAATTAGAAAAAAAAGAAGGATTTCTCAAGCCGAAATCTACTTGCTCTAAGACGGTTGTCTTTTCTCTCTCTAGGGCAGTGGTTTTCAAAATGTGGTCCCTGGACCAGAAGTAGGGAGGATTACTAGGGAGTGTGTTAAACATGCAAATACTCCAACTGGTCTCAGGCCCATTGCATCAGAAATTCTGAAGGTGTGTCCAGCAATCTGCATTTTAACAAGCTGTACAGGTGCTTAGATGTCCTCCAGAGTCTGAGAACTAGTGTTCTGACCCCTGATTCCCAAAGGAGGATAGAGATTGGACTCACCACAGGCTCACACTTGGAAGGTCTGAGATGAACATTGGATTTGCGGATTATACCTGACTTGCTTGTCACAGAACCTAAATAAACACCTATAAATTAATATTTCACATAAAAAAATAAGGGATAAAGTAGCTGATCCCTGAAGGATTCGGAACGAAGCGGCAGCATTGCTGAATATAGAAATAACCAGTAGATCCAGTTTCAAGTTCAAAATCTGACCTTTAGTTTAGAGTCACTTGGAGTGTGTTGCTGAGCTCTGGGGTCACATTAGGAAGCGGATCTGTGATTAATTAGCAGTATCTGCCCAGGCAGGGAAGTGGGGCCCACACGTTTCTCACACTTACTTTAAGAAAAGAGATTAGTTGTGATATTTTTAGTCTCAGCTGTACCCTTACTTTTCTGGGTGACCAGGGGCAAATCAACAGTAATAAACCCTGTCCCACTTTGTACTTGTAGATGCATCTTTTTTTTTTTAATTTTTTAAAAAAGATTTTATTTATTTATTTGACGGAGGGAGAGATTACAAGTAGGCAGAGAGGCAGGCAGAGAGAGAGGAAGGGAAGCAGACTCCCTGCTGAGCAGAGAGCCCAATGTGGGGCTCGATCCCAGGACCCTGAGATCACGACTTGAGCCGAAGGCAGAGGCTTTAACCCACTGAGCCACCCAGGCGCCCCGTATATGCATCTTTTGACGTCACCCATCCAAGAGCTTTGTGAGGGGACAGAACAAGATTTACAACTTCCATTTAATAGATGGGGAAAATGGAGATAGAGAATCAGAGAGTTGCCCCAGGTCTGCTCACGAGTTTGCAGATGTAAAATTCAAACGCTGTTTGGTGTTTTGAGTTCTCTCTATCAACTTGATGCACTCTTTCGACCATTTGGGTTTCCAAGTCCTTATTTGCAACATGGGATTTCAAATACTTTGCCTATATATTTGAGAGTAAGGTACTCATTTAAATATTCTGAAAATTAGACCTGTTTATGAAATGTGCCTAAAATAAATATGATCTCAAATACTCTCAGAGTTTAGCATTTTCTATACCAGGCATATGAGGCTTGGAGGCAGAGATACCAAAGCAAAGTGAGTATTTTGAGTAGATTCAAGCAGTGGTTCTCAAAGAGGTGACTGTTGCCTCTGGTGAGACATTTGGAACTGTCTGGAGACATTTTTGGCTGTCACGGCTCTGGTGGAGGTACTCTTACATCCAAGGATGCTATAAACATTTTACCATACACAGGACAGTCCCCGCAACAAAGAATTATCTGGCTCAAGATGTCGATAGTGTAGAGGTTGAGAAGCCTGGATTCTGAGAAACACTCTGTTCAACCAGAGTTTTATTGTCATCAAAGAGAGAAAGTCCATGCTTTCTCCATGAGCAGGGCAAGATTTTCATGTTCGGTTGCCCCTCCCCCAACACGGTTTTCCCTATTCCCCATCAATAAAATGGGGACTTTGCATGCTAAGACTCCAACTCTATCCCTTGCTACCTGTGTAACTTGTGTCTTTGCTTGTTGGTCAAATAGGGGTGTTCAAATCTACCTCAGAAATCTCAAGTGAAGATTAAATGAGGTGTGTATAAAACACTTAAATGAGTCTCTGGATTACACTTAAGAACTTAATAAATATTAATAAACTGGTTTTGTTTTTGTTGTTGTTGTTGGTTTTTTGTTTGTTTGTTTTGTTTTTGTTTTTGTTTTTGTTTGAGGCAGACAGTGCTCAAGAGCAAGCCTGAGTAGGGGAAGCAGAGGGAAAGAGATAATCTTAAGAGAATCTTAAGCCCTGAGGCACGGGGCTCTATCTTAGGACCCCGAGCCGAAATCAGGAGTTGGATCCTTAACTAACTGAGCCACCCAGGAACCCCCAATAAACTTTTTTTTTTTTAAAGAAGTTTTGGCATACAGTGCTATCCCCACAACAACCCCCCCACCCCCACCCTGCCGTGCTCATCAGGTCTTCTCTCCATGAACAGGAGAGTTGATTATTTAAATTTAACTTATGAAAAGCTCAATATTAATTAAAAAAATCTAGTGTCTATTAGCACTTAACAATTCATTACATTCAGTAACTATGATGAGTGCTACATTTAACAAAACAGTTATATCTTAAAATTCCATTTACTTAAAAAGAAAGTCTACAGACAAGGCGTACTTTCATGATTATCCACATCCTTAGTTCTCTTTCCTGTAAGAAAAGAACTGATAGATCTGCATGTGGCATTAATAAGAAGGGAGAGAGAAAAGGAGTGCCCTTTCATCATCAGGAACAAATAAGACTCTTTCCTTTTACAATTGCCTCCCACTTCCAAAACTTGGAAGCACTGGAGGGACAAGGTATAATTGCCCTATTTAACTACACTATGAAATCCGAAATCTGCTGTTCTCCCCTCTTCTTTCCTCTCTCCTGGTATGTCTCCAGTGGTGTGGCTGTGAGGTCAATGAGCTGTTCTCCTCGCAGACTCAAGGCTTGAGTGGAGCTCTGGGGGTGGAGTTCTACTCTGACTTTGGGTAACAGCTGATGAAATGTGACTTTTTAAAATAGGGATTTGTGTAAATACACATTTACCATTATCTGACTTGAACATGAAATTTTCCTTGGTTTTGATAGCATTTCATTATTCTAGCTACTGACATCTGCTAAAAACATGTTTCCAGAGTGTATTAGTGTTGATCGGTTGATGCCAAGAATTTCTTTTTTTTTTTTTTTAAAGATTTTATTTATTTATTCGACAGACAGAGATCACAAGTAGGCAGAGAGGAAGGCAGAGAGAGAGAGAGAGGGAAGCAGGCTTCCTGCTGAGCAGAGAGCCCAATATGGGACTCGATCCCGGGACTCTGGGATCATGACCCGAGCCGAAGGCAGAGGCTTTAACCCACTGAGCCACCCAGGCGCTCCAGATGCCAAGAATTTCTTAAACTGTGTTTTGGCACATTCTCTTATGACCGTAATCTTCTATCTACCCTCTCTACCCATGAAAGAAGAAAGTTTGCCTCATATCTGTTTACTGACACAGAATGTTTTGAATATATGTTAGAAAATATTAAGCTCTGGATAGGGATTAAATGGAATGATGTGAAGAGAGAGGAGCCAGTCACTTGGGAAGAACTTGATGAGATAGTCATTGTGAACCCTATTTTACAGATGAGCAAACTGAGGCCACAATAAGATCAGAAGACGGGCAACATCGCATAGTGGCAAAGTCACACACAAAACTGAGGTCTCTTCTAATAAAAGAATTGGTCTCATTCCCAGGCACTGCTGGTATCATGGTGATGGGTGACTTTTGTGCATAAGTTCACCGTCAATCTGATGCAGACATCCACACCCTTACAGTTGACTCCCTAAGGCAGAGAAATGTGCCATCAAAATCACAAATGTGGGTGTCTGTTAGTCTAGGAGCCAGGGAACACGGCTATTTGTGTAAACTGCAGAAACCGTGTAGGAAAGTCACCGACTCTGTCACTTTGGACACTGGAATTAGAGATGGAACATACAGAAAGCATTAGGACAGTCTCCCAGTTTTGTATGTGCATACTCATGTGCACACACGTATGTGCACAAACGTCTGTGTCAGGGTTCACTCAGGATCGCTTTATGAGGCTTTCTCATGTAGAAGGGATGAGCGGGAATGGAGTTAGTCATTTCCTCGCCGACAAAGAGAGATTTATGGTCTTTGGTTCTTTCTCAGATTTTGGTGTCTGAATGTTCCTCGGAATTTTGTGTGTGGGAGACGGCAGTAAGGGTAGGAAAGATCACATTTAATCGATTTTTAAAAAGGGAGAAAAAAATTCTCTCTCTCTTCCTCTCCCTTTTTAAAGCTCCTTCACGTTTTGCTGAGTTCCTTTTCCCATAACTTTGGGTGGAGATCAAACTGCCAAATTCCAGTGACCGGGATCAGAGGACCGTCCCTGTCTCTGAGCTGCCCAAACATCTGGCTAATTGCATAAAACATGCTCACACTTAACCATAAAGCTTCCTCAGAAAGCCTCATGATGAGAAAACTTGCATCTAACATGAGGACGCTTACTTTCCAGGAAACCCATGGGTCAGCTTCAAATTAGGTACTAGGACCGCGTTGCATTGTCACATCTACCATGGAAAAGAGAGAGCAGCTCTGGCTCTCTGCTCTTTACTGACCTTTGTCTGAAGACAGTGATTCTTGATTATTCAAAATCTTGCTTCCCTACTCACAGCAACAGCTGAAATGGAATATGTAGCGAATTCATCCAGACTATCTAGATGATTGATCTGGCAGGGGACTCTACATAGGTCAGAAGGCAGCATGAAGAAACACTTTCAACCCATACCCATTCTCACCTCTGTTTAAATTTATTGAGCATTATCACCTCCAAGCACTTGGCAAGTATTACCTCAATATAACCACCATATAAATAGATAGTATTATTACCCCCCCCATCGTATGCACCAGGAAACTGAGACTCAAAGCAGGTAAATGACTATGGTGACATATTACTACTGATCCTATAACAGAGCAGGTCCCTCTGATGTCTTAATCTGAAATGTTCAAAACATGGGATCAAATGAATCAACACTAAGGTATATTTAAAAAAAAAAAGATGTTGGGTTTTATAATGAAGATACTTCTTACTCTAAATTGTTATTTGATTCATGTGCTTTTGTATTTTATGAATTTCTCTTTAATTACATCGCCCCTCGATGACAGTGTTTGTTCAAACTAATCACCATCCCATCACTGAGACTCGGACACTTAGCTTCTACCTTCCTCTGTGCTACCAAACTCTCTCTGTATTGCTGGTACCACCATTCTGACGGATTCCCATGCTGGAAATCCTTGATTCTTCCTTTTCTTGGATCACCTTTATGCAACTAATCACCAGCTCCCAATTCCCCGATTTCCACCAGCTCCATTTAGTCTCCTCTGCTTCCACCACCCAGGCACAACTCCTGATATCTTGTAGCTGAGGTGCTGTACCTCTACTTCTGGCACCTTTGAAGTCAATCTCCCTTCCGATTTATCTGTCTTCTTTTGGCGTGGCATGCTTCTAAACGTAAAATGTCAAGTGATTCCTGAAAGTGTTTCGTTGACTGTAAAAGACAAAGTAAGCGCTATCTATATTCTTGTGCACTATGTGCTTGCTTGCTTTTCGGCTTCCTCGGCTCAAATACCTCTAAAGGTTTCCTGAACCTTCCAGACCTACACTGATTTATTTTATTTTATTTTTTTAAATAGCACTTATTAGACTTTTGTTAACATACAGAAAATACTCAGAAGACCCAAACATATCCCATAATTTTACTGCCTAGCTAGCATTTATTGCTTTCATGTAAATAAAAGCAACACGTAATCATAGATAAATGTTTTAGGAAGCTACAATATGGTAGGCACCATATTAAGTGCTTTAGACGCATTTGCTCGTAATCCTTTTAACAAGCCTGGGGATGAAGTACTATTAGCCCCATTTTACAGTTGGGGAAACTGTGGCACAGGCAGGTGATGAACTGGCCTATTCATGTCACAATCCAAACTCTGGTAGCAGACGCTGCACTTTCAAAACCGTACTACATAGGCATATAGCTAGAAACTTCTAAGTAAATAGAAAAAGTATAAGGCAGAAAGGAAACACAGTCTTCTTCCCCAGAGTGCCTCTGCTCAAGGGAGATTTCTATTAATAGCTTCATATATATATGACTCTGGGGGAAAAAGTCATGCCCATTCTAATTTGTAAATAAACTCTACTTGTTACACAAAATGGATCATGGTATATACTTCCCTGTGCATCTTAACTTTTCTGTGCAACAATGTATCTTATGAATATTTTTATTATGTTATTTGTTTTAATAGCCAAAGAGTATTCTTTTGTGTGTTCATACCAAAATTGATTAAAGCAGCCCTCCAGCAATGTGTTTATTGGACTTTCCAAATTTTCCTATTATAAGCAACTTTATAGTGAACGTCTTTCAATAGAGAGGCAATCATCCTGGCAGATGGGTAGCATAAATTTAAGACAGTGGGATGATTGGTTCAAATACTATACATTTTAGATAGATATTGACAAATTGCCCTCCAAAAAGATTGTAGCTATTTATACTCCCCAAAATAACATAAAAGAAAGTCTTCCATATTCCCATACGCTTGTTAGCACTAGATTTTCCCAGAGGTCCATTTTCTCCCAGTTGGGCAGGTTAAAATACCACTGACTTTAAAAATTTTTCATAATCTGATGCCAGTAAACCCTTATCCTTTCTCTCTCTCCACTGGCTCCAATAAGACTTCATTTATTGGATTCTTGGGATGGTTCTAGTGATAGGCCGAGTAGCAGCCCCCAAAGATATGTAAGTCCTCATCCCTGGATCCTATGAATATTACCTTATATGGAAAAAGAGATTGCGCTGGTGTGATTGAGTGAAGCCTTTTGAGGTGGAGAGATTATCCTGGATTATCCTAGGGTGCCCTAAATGCAGTCACCAGGGTCCTTATGTGAGAGAAGCAGAGGGAGATTTGAGTACAGGAGTGCGAGAGATGATATTGGAGGCAAGAAGCTAGAGTGATGGGTCAGGAATTCATGAGGAATTCAGGGAGCTTCTAGAAGCTGGACCGAGCAAGGAAGTTGATTCTCCCCTAGAACCTTCAAAAAAAAGCCTGCCCTGTCGTTGTCTTAACTTTGGTCTGTTGAAACGGATTTTGGAATTCTTGCCTCTAGAACTAAAATAGATGAAATTTGCATTGGTTTAAGCCACCACATTTGTGGTAATTTGTTACAGCAACCGTAAAACTCTAAGAAAGTTCCTCTTTCTCTCTGAGTCTATTAAAAACCCAGGGAGTTTAAGTGTTACACCTTTCTCAGAGTCTTTACTAAATCGAGTAATGGAATCCCAGAAAGTAAGAATGTAAATTGATTTATGGAAGCTCAAACCGTTATATTTTATAGACATGAAATGGAGCCCACCCTTAGGTATGTGACTTGTTCCTGCCCAGTCCAGACTGGGACTTGGTCTCCTGACTCCCAGCACCAAGGCATTTCTACTACACTTTTCTGGTTCCAAAATCATCGCTCCCCTCATTTCTATTTCCTAAAATTTAATGCCAAAATATGATAGATTCTGCACAAACATAGGAGTTGGGGAAGTAAAATCCTCCAAAAGAGGATTATTTAGACATTCTACCTCTTTTTTTAAAGATTTTATTTATTTCTTTATTTATTTGAGAGAGACAGAGAGCACTAGGAGAGGAGAGAGGGAGAAGAAGGCTCCCTACCTGTTGAGCAGAGAGCTTGACTTGGGGTTCGATCCCAGGACCCTGGGATCGTTACCTGAGCCGAAGGCAGACCCTTAACCTAGGGAACCACCCAGGTCCCCCAGAATGTCACCTTTTATGAGAATAATAGTATGAAGTCTCATGTCAGCATAAACCTGTAATATAATTTGGATATTTATAGGTTCATTAAAATAAGGCAAAGACAAAATCAAAACACAATTTTCTATGTTCTCTTGACGTCTCTCTTGACTTTAGACAGATATTGATTGATGAATCTCCATAACTATTTTTTATTTTAATTCCACTGTAGAGAATCTATATCCACTAACTATTTTTATTGTCTCAGATTTTTCTGGACAATCTTCCCTCACCCTTCTCAGTTCCCTAAACTATCACACTTTTTTTGTTATTAAAACCATTTTTACAAGATACAGATGTGTAATTAAAATACTCATTTTTTAACAATCTCTTCTTAAGGGCAGATTTACTCGGGAAAACCAATGAAAATTTAACCTTTATTGAGCTTGCTGTTTGATGGGTCTGAGGCCACATATGAAAACACATAAACATATAGACACATAAGAACACATGAAAACATTATTGGATGGTCTTGACCCTCATTTCAAGGTTGCCTCGTGAGATGGTAGTAAGTGGAACCATGCAACAATATGCCAGTACAGTAAATTCATAGCCTAAACAGTCAAAAATAAAATTCACAGTTAACATCTACTGAGAAATTACTCTTTGTTAAGCATTTGCCATGTTGCTTAACCGTAACAGCAGTTATATATGGTATTTTCAGCAATTATATTCTTCATATATAAAAACTGCCTGTTAAGTGGGTTGGAACTCTGATGCAACACCACTCTGCTTAGATAGTGCCTGGATCCGTATCACACCCAGGATACATTGACTTCATAGCTGACACTCCCAGTTAGCGTGCACATTATTTCTCAACACAAAATTAGGTTGTGCTGGTCCTACAGTTTGGCGATGTCAAGTCTGAAGGCCAAGACTCCCTTCCGAGTCACACTACAGAACAAATACTTCCAAAGATTTTGTTTGGAAGCTTCTTTCTCCGACATCTTACGCTGACACTCCCCCTCTGATTGACACATTGTGTTTTTGTTCTGCGAAGATCACTGATCTAATTTGAATCATTAATAATCAACAACTCTTGTAGCTTCTAAATAAGTTTTTTCCTTGTATGCTGCTGAAACATCTGATCTCAGCAATTAGATGTTCATTTCATGGTTTTATGCTGTCTTGGCAATATCTTCCTTTTACCCCACAAAGTCGTTACATTGATCATCTTCTATTTTATAGTGATTATACCATGATAGAAGAAGTGATCCATTCTGAGAGTTCCACAAAACAGCATATGTAGAAATTGTTACTGTTCCCCAATGCAGAATGGAATGCTGCTCTTTTCATATGCTCACTTTTTCTTTTCTTTTCTTTTTTTTTAAGATTTTATTTATTTATTTGACAGAGAGGGATCACAAGTAGGCAGAGAGAGAGGAAGGGAAGCAGGCTCTCTGCTCAGCAGGGACTGAGTCCCGACATGGGACTCAATCCCAGGACCCTGAGATCATGACCTGACCTGAAGGCAGCGGCTTAACCCACTGAGCCACCCAGGCGCCCTCATATGTTTACTTTCTACCTCTAGATCTTCTTTGGTGAAGTGTCTGCCTGTTCAGTTCTTTTTCCCATTAAAAAAAAAAAAGAAACTTTTAATTGAAATATAGCTGACATATAGCATTGTATTAGTTTCAGCTATACAACATAATATTTTGACAATTACTATTGATTTTATTGATCTTTTCAAAGAACTGACTTTTCCTTCAGTTGTTTTCTTTATTGATTTCCTGTTTACAATTTTCACTGATTTTGTCCTAATTTTTATTATGTCTTTTCATTTGTCTCTGTTATTTTGGATTTAACCTGCTCTTCTTTTTCTAGTTACACAAGCTGGAAGTTTAAATTGTTGAATTTAGATCTTCTTTTTAAATATATGTATTCAATGCTAAAAATTTCCCTCCAAGCTCTGCTCTCTGCATCACACAGATTTGGTTAAGTTGTATTTTCATTTGTCTTTGGTTCAAGATAAATTTAAATTTCTCTTGAGAGTTCTTCTTTGACTCTAGTATTCTCTAGAAGCGTGTTGTGTAATAACCATGTATTTTATATTGATTTCTTTTGTATTCATTATTTATATTTTATTTTATATTTAATATTTTATTAATTTATTTCAGAGACAGAGAGTACATGAGACAGAGCACGGTAGGGGGGCAAAGGGAGAGAGAGAGAGAGAGAGAGAGAAGCAGACTCCCTGCTGAGGTGGGAGTAAGGAAAGGGGGAATGAGAAGCATGCTAGAGTTCTGCGATTAGGTTTCAGTTTTTTGGTGAGCCCGTGTCCCTGGGCTGTAAATATCACAAATACCTAATAATCTTTCTCTCCTTTCTTAGGTGACACAGAATGTCTAGAGGGGTTAAAGTTTGCCCTGTCCTTTCTCTTTGGTCAGTTAGGCTCTGATAAGTCCCTATAGGTTAGTCGCTGGTAAAATATTCATAGGTAGCAATTTTAAGTAGGGTGGTTATAGTAGAGCTCACAAAGATCAGCCAGGATTTGAAGGGCGCAAAGAATTAGCATGAAGATATATGAAGGAAGAGTGTTTAAGCCCGAAGAAATAGGCCCTACATGACAGCCCTTTGGAAGGGGGCACTCTTGAAATGTTCAACCTAGCAAGTAAGCTGGTGCAGCTGAATGAGGAGAGTGAACAAGGGAGATTGCTGGAAGACGTGAAGGAGGAAAGTCGCATGGCCAAACGATGTCGGGTCCTGTAGGCTATATAGGAGTTTCAGCTTTTACTCTGGGTCAAATGGGGCATGATTAAATACAGTACTGAACAGCTGGGTTATGGAAGAGTATTGATCCAGTGGGATTCTGGGTAGAGGACAAACCTTAGGAGAGCAAGGACTGAGGCTGAGAGAATGGTTGTGAGGTCACTGCCACCATCCAGAAGGCACCCAGAGGCAGGAGTCCGCACCAGCATGTTGGAGATGGGAATAGTGAGAAGTGAGCAGATTTCAGGGTTTCATTTGGAACAACAACCAACGGATGAGTCAAGAAAATGAATCAGATGACTCCAAGTTTTTCAGGAAAAGCGACTGAGCAGATGGGCTTACCATGGACTGACGTGGGCATCATTCAGGAGAAGCCAATGTGAGGATGGGGGAAAGAAAGAGATTCCAGAATGAGGCATGGGATGAGCTATTGAATGTAATACTGAGTTCTCAGTCACCAAGGACTTGGACTATTTTATATCAAAGGGTAGAGATAGTAGGGACACAAAGGCAGAGAAGCAGGGGCGCTTGGGTGGCTCAGTGGGTTAAAACCTCAGCCTTCGGCTCGGGTCCTGATCCCAGAGTCCTGGGATCAAGCCGGGCATCAGGCTCTCTGCTCAGCAGGGAGCCTGCCTCCCTCCCTCTCTCTCTCTCTGCCTGCCTCTCTGCCTACTTGTGGTCTCTGCCTGTCAAATAAATAAATAAAATCTTTAAAAAAAAATGCAGAGAACCAATAAGAAGGGAGACAGCCAGACAAATGAGGGAACAAGAAATTAGTAGCTAGCCAATTACTTGTTTAGGTTTTTGTTAGACAAATTGTTAGACAGTTTGTAAGTATAGCAGATAAATGAACCAGAAACTGGGAAACTATGTGGCTCTAGCCCTTCGTTTGGAATTCTTTGATAGTTGATTTTTTTTTAGTCTGAGAATCACATTATAATACCAACATACATCATAGATCTTGCTCCATGACATTAACAAGATAGTTTTATGATTTTAGGGTCAGTTGATTGCCAAAAAAATATACTAATGGGGAGCTGCTATGCAGTCAATCCTTTTCAAATAAATTTGTGTTCATTTAACTGTGTCTATCTGTACAAAAAATGCATTTTACATGTCAGATCCTTCTACCAGTTTAATCATATAATGTTTGATGCACAGGTAGATTCATCAACCCCTGCAATATATCTATTAGCACTTCAGTGTTTTTAATATACAATCCACCAACTGGTATTTATAAGTGAATACTTGTCCAAAAAGAGGTCTCAAAACGAAAGGTGTTCCAGAGGAAATTGATTAAGAATTAGCCAAAGCAAACAGTCATTCTATACAGCTAACAAAAATCAACAGCTATAAGGAAAATGTGTTCAGCTAGATAAGTTTTAGCAGTCTCATTCTATCTTCAAAAGACAAGTTGCCGCCTACTTTGGCTGAAAGATTTATTTGCCATTGTGAAATACAATGTCTGAGCAGAAGCCCTGCAGGCCAAGCCTTGGCTGGGATTCTAGGATCCCTCACTATGCCCTGGAAAAGCAAGGGAAAATTATAAAGAGCATGGTGACATGGCCAGATAGGTTATTTGACCATATGCTGATTCCATTGCTCCTCAAGAAGACTAGTCTCTTCTAAAAAAATCCACTGGGTTTTTATCCTCCACATGTGATATAGTAAGTCCTACCTCCATGCTCCTTCTTTCATATCCTTTGAGCTTTGTGTTTACCTCCTTCAGAAAGCCCTGTCAATTTACCTCTTCCTATTCTTAATATTCGATGCTTTCTCATTACATTTTTCTCATTACATTACATTTTTCTAAACTGTAGTAGTCAAGAGATTTAAAAAAAAATGAATAGAACATTTAATGTTCAAAAAATATCACTCTGCAGCATAGTGACTTAAGACTGGAGAGAGTTAAGACGTAGGTAAAGAGAGCAGTTTTGGGATAATGGCTATGTTTCAGGGGATGATTCATGTCTGAGCTGAAGCCATCATTAGGGAAAGAGGTAAGGAAATGTTAAGAAGCATTTATCCTCTGGGCACCTGGGTGGCTCAGTGGGTTAAGGCTTTGCCTTCGGCTCAGATCATGACCTCGGGGCCCTGGGATCAAGCCCCGCATTGGGCTCTCTGTTCAGTAGGGAGCCTGTCCCCTCCTCCCTGCTGCCTACTTGTGATCTCTGTCAAATAAATAAATAAAATCATTAAAAAAAGAAGCATTTATCCTCCAACGGACGTTAAGAGTAAGACTGAGAGTTATTTAAAATGACCCCTATTTTGAGTGAATGAATAAATGGTTATATCACTGAGCAAAGTAGGGAGCTCAGGAGATGATACACACATTATAAGAAAGATACTAAGTTCACATTGGGGTAAATACTTTAAAAATATGTGTTGAGTGGGACCCTGGGTGGCTCAGTCAGTTAAGCATCTGCCTCTGGCTCAGGTCATGATCCTGGAGTCCTGGGATAGAGCCCCATGTTGGGCTCCCTGCTCAGCAGGAGAATCAGCACCTCCCTCTCCCTCTGCCCCTCCCCTCACTCATGTTCTCTCTCTCTCTCTTTCTCATTCACTCTCTCTCCAAATAAATAAATAAAATCTTAAAAAAATAAAAATATGTCTTGAGTGCCTAACTATATGTCAGACTCTCACTTAAACAACAAATATGTGTTCCATAAGAGTAGGAGTCTGGAGACACATAAAATAAACTCCTAATACATACAGAAACAGGATCATGTTCTACAGTGAAAGGCCAATGGTGATCCTATCCATGTGGAAATGTTCAGTGAGCATGCATCTGCCTGGGCCGCCAGGGAATCAGGAGTGAGGCTTTGGCCAGAGTTCCATGTCTATGAGTCAGCGTCAGTTCGTAAGTGGTCATGATTGGAGTGATTGAAAATTCCCAGGAAAAAAGCAAGCACAGAGTTTTGGGGAGTAGCAACATGGAAACAGGAGATCATAATCAACTATTGAAATGCCAGCATTGATGGTCAGGTACAAGGTGCTCTGGGGACAATGAGAAAAAAAGTTATTGACTTGAAACTTCATAGGTGAGTGAAGGCTTCATCACAGAAGAGATGTTCGCACAGTTGAGTGGACATTTGCTGGGCACTTAAGAAGGTAAAGAATATTCAAGGCAGCAGCATCCAGAGGAGGGAGAGGACATCATGGGGAGAGAGGAGTGGCGAGGAAAGACTGGAAGGGACTTGGGGACTGTGAGAAGATGTGGGAGTGAAAATGTGGCTGGAAATGGAGCAGAAATCACAGGAGACCCAACTAGAGCCAAGACAGACCCAAATCTACAAGACTTTCTGTGGTTGGATATCCATCACTTAAGGGCTGTGGTTCGTCCTTTGTGCTCATGAGACTTTGTGTTTGTTATGTGACATTTTGTGTCTCTTTCTTTCTTTCTTCTTAATCTTGCCTTTCTGGTGATCTTCATGGCTCCTTGAGCGCAGAGATCTTTGCTTCCTTTTCTAGATTTCATTCTCTTTTCCCTCGTGCCTTACATCATCTTCTTCCTTAGTTTGATTTCAGAGGCTGCTTTCAAAAAATTATTTAAAGAAATATTATTTCTCAGATTTGAAAAGACTCAGAGGCTTGGTGTTCTTGGAACAAATGACCAAAGATGAGTAGATGATTTTTTTTGTAGGATTTTGGGTGCAATTCCTTTAGACAAAGAACACTTTTGTGTGGCTGAGCAGTCCAACAGGAAAACTGAGGGTGAGAGAGAAGCTTGAGCATTCTTCTTAGGATGAGGGAATGAGTAAACGTAGAGATATGATGAAGGCCATGACATTTGAGGGTTGAATCTGGCTAACGATCTGATCCAGGATTGTGTGTGAGTGTGCGTTGTCATGTGTGGACCCGGGGGAACTGTACGCATGTGTGTTTCTGTATGAGACTGACATGTCCAGGGGGTGATACAGAGGGAAACACCACCTCCAAAGAATCAGAGTTCACAGTTTTCACATTGAAACCTCTAATCGCTAATAAAAAACAAGGCTGGGAGAGGCTGATAAGTTTTACCTCATAAAGCAATTACCATAACTCTGGCTCAGATGGTTTAGAAATAATTTAAAACACAGCCGTGACCCTGGAATTGTTAGTCTTACAAAGAGATCCTCAGGCTTTACCAGCATCAATAGAAGCTGCAATTTCTTAATAATGTTCTACTTTGGATCTTTATCAGGCCCTTCCCCCACCCCCCCCATGCCTTGCCATTTCCTCATGCACGGAAAAGGAGACGTTGGTAAATTTTCACAATCTGGGGAGTTTTGTGCCAATGACATTTCAACCTCCCCACCACCCTGCTAAACAAACAGAATATGTCACCGCTGCAGAGTGGCTGAATGTCCCCTCCCAATTGTCTACTCTTTTCTTTCTTTTTTTTTTCCCCTCATACATACTTGTCTTAAATTTGCATTATTCAAGAAACTCTCTAGCTCAACACTTTACAGAGAAAAAACACAGAGACCCAGACAGATGAAAGGAATTACTCAAGGTCACAAGAGCCACTTTGGGGCAGAACTGGCAGCCTCACTCCTTCTTCAGCACAAGCCGGAGTTAAGGGCTGTGTACGACATTTCTCGCAAATAAGACTCGTTTGCAGGACTTTCTGATGATACTGTCTTCTCTTTCAGAGCCCCCTGTGTTTTCATGCTTCCTCTTTTTTTCTCCCCATTTAAGATCATAGTGCCAATACTTCTATTTATTAGGGGAACCCAGATAAGGAAGATTCAGGGTGGGTGGGCGAATGGGTAGGTAGTTATGGTAGAGGATTGAGAAGAGGAAACAGACTTGAACATGTCAACTTTCCCACCTGTAAGTTATTATTACAGAGGAGAAAAATCTCCTCCAAGGCAGAGAATGGCCGGGGAATGGGGGAGGGAAGAGAAGGGGAAGAGGTGTCAGATTATCAGAGAATTCAATTTCCTTCTCCCGGAAAAGTGTGCCCTTGGAAAATGTGAGTAGTGTTATGCATAACTAATGAATCATTGAACACTACATCAAAAACGAATGATGTGCTATACAGTGGCTAACTGAGCATACTAAAAAAAGAAGGAGGAGGAGAAGGAGAAGGAAATGTGAGTACTTAGTAGGGCACTCACAGAATCGTTTCTCCCTTTCCTCTGGCATAGGATGAGCCAAAGACAGATCCATGCAAGTGTACTGGACAGGCTTGTCTTCTGTTGGCCCAGCCAACTCCCTCTGGATTTCCCCCCTTGTGCAACTTGAGAAAAGATGGCAAATGCGTTTCCCTAAATGCCAATGAGAAGCAATGTGCACAGTGTCTCTCCTATGTTAAAATTATCCACTCTCTGCCATAGAGAGGGAGGTGAAAATATCCTAGGAATTGGTGGTAGCCTGGAAGAGAATGACAGATCTTCTGGGACCTCTTCCTTACTATGGAGAAGGGGCAAAAATCTCTGTCCCATGCTATTATAATTCTACCTTTGCAACCTTACAACATGATTGCGGAGGCCGTTGCCTTAGGATGGAGTTCTCCACAGAATGAGAAGATCTTCTGTTCCCATCTTCCTTCTGAGGCCTCCCCAGGTCATCACTCTCCTGCAATATTATCCTGCTGAATGTAGCATATTTCAAATACCTCCAGTGACAGGAAATTCACTCCATACTGAAGCAGTTCACAACACTTAGTGACATTTTTGACTGTTAAATGTTCTTCTTTAGGGTCAGCCAAAATCCTCTCTGTGGTTTCTACTCTGTCGCTTGTTCTTCGTGGAAAGATTTCCTTTCTGGAATTTGGAGCCCCGGTGTTTAGGAATGAGGAAAAGAGAAGATCTGCTAGGAGGTCTATTTTCCTTATTGTAAATACACCCTCAAACAATAGTAAAAACGAGAATAGCCTTTAAGTTCCTCTGAGAACAGTATTTAACTTTCTCAGTATTTTAATAATGCCATTTGAAGGCCATATATGAGAAAGCTCATTCATAAATGAATTTTTTTAAAAATTCTAATCTTCCAGAGTTTTCCTGAATGTTGAACATCCAGTGTGCGGATTCTCACCTAAATTTCCAAAAGGAGAATGAAGATCCTTCCTCCTCGATGACATATTCTTTTCTCCTCCCCTTGTGCCTACCATCCATCCCAGTAAAGACAAATAGTCCTAGAAATTTCGGGGTTATGAAGATGATGTCAAAAAGGCTGTATTCTGTCTTTGCATAGCTCTACAGGCCGTTTGCACCAAATATGTAATACAGCTATTTTTAATTTTTTAAAAACAGATTTATTGATGTATAAATGACATACAATAATTTGAGCAAAGGCAATGTGTGTAATCTGATACATGTTGACATGTCTGCGTCCACTGTGAAGATGGTTTCTCCTGTCACTTTGCAGTCCCCTCTTCCTGATCACCTCTAACCCCAGCAACACCTGCCTTTCATCACTATATATTCGTTTTCATTTTCTAGAATTCTATATGAATGGAATCATTATAGGCACTCTTTTTGGGGTGGGGGATCTGACTTCATTGTCTCAGCATGAATATTTGATTCATCCACGTTGTCCCTTTTTTTTTTTTTCACGTTGTCCCTTCTACCCACAATTTATTCCTTTTTATTGCTAATTACTATCTTATTGCATGGGTATACCATTCACCTATTCTTGGACATTCGGGTTGTTTATACCTTGGGATTATTATAAATAAAGCCACTATGAATATTTGGGTACCATCTTTGTATGGACATGTATCTTTATTTCTTTCTGGCAAATATCGAAGAGTGCAATGCCTAAGTAATAGAGCCTCACTCAGTAATATAGTCTCATTCAGTTTCTGAGTATTCAGTGAAACTAAATCACACAAACAAATTTAGTGGTAACCTCACATTGCATCAGTGCTTACAAGTTAAGGGGCATCGAATTGAGAATTGTTGAATAAAGGGGCACCTGGTTGGCTCACGCTGTTAAACATTTGCCTTCCCCTCAGGTCACGACCTTGAGTTCATGGAGCCCCTGCGTCCCCTGGGCTCCCTTCTCAACGGCAGTCTCCTTCTCCCTCTCCCTCTGCCCCTCCTCCCATCATGTGTGCTCTTTCTGTCTCCCTCTCAAATAAAATCTTTAAAAAAAATGTTGAATAAATAAATTGATTGCCCCCAAAATTCCTTTTGGGAATTTTTTGCATCTGATCTTCTTATTCCGAACAAAAACTCACTAAAATATGCATGACTGTCTACAAAGGAGATTCAAAGAAGTTAAGATATTTACTTTCATCACTCATAAATTGCAAAAGTTAGATTCAAGAACATTTTAAAAACTATTTTTATTAACATATAGTGTATTGTTTGCCCCAGGGGTACAGGTCTGTGAATCATCAGGATTACACATTTCACAGCACTCACCATAGCACATACTCTCCCCAATGTCCATCCCCAGCAACCCTCAGTTTGTTTTGTGAGATTAAGAGTCTCTTATGGCTTGTCTCCCTCCAGATTCAAGAGCATTTTAATGTGTCTCTAGAACCTGTACCTCTTTCTCTGTCTGGCTCAGTCTCTCTCTGTCTCTCCCTCCCCCTCCCCCCTCTTTCCCTCTCAGCAGGGCCTTTATGCTTCAGTGAGGTTTATGGAGGAGGTGCGATTTTAGTCAGCCTTTGATAAGTGGGTGATATTTGAAAAAGAGCAAAGAAGAAATGCCAAACACGTGGAAAGAGGAAATCACGAGTTGTGTTTGAGAGACTATAAAGACACTAGCCTGAAAAGGGGGGAGATTTATGCAAGGAAGTAGTCCACATTAAGGGTGGGAGCAAGGTCCCAGCTCTAGGAGTCTCCATTTTTTTCGTCTGAAAAGGAGAGAAGGCTACGGGTTTCTGAGGAAGGGCGGGAAGATGAGGAACTGAAGGAATCAGGTTGTGGTCTGGATCCACAGAGGCAGGGCGACTAGCTAAGTATCCGTGGACACATCCCAGTGCCGTGGGAGTGAGAGTTTGAAAGTGAGGTTGGCGAAGAAAATGGAAAGGAAGGTGCTGGGGTGAAAACACTCAGAGAAGAAATGGCCCACATGTTGTAACTAATTGAGTATAATTAGTTCTATAATTTTCCTCTCGTCACTTGCTCCTGTCTTGTGGGGGATAGGCTCTGCTCAGTCTCAGAGTTGACCAGGAGAAGCCAATCAGTATCATTTTCTCAGTGAAGTCACTAGAAAGGATTGGTTTCCTTGTCTTCATGGGCAGGTCATTATCGTTAGCATAAATGGCAGCTGTGTGGTTTTCTTTGGGTCATCCAGAGATAGAAATAAAGGGTGGTTGAGCCATGAAACTGAGGGTCACTTACCTCAGACCATTCCCCGTAAGGGGCTGCTTCAAAAAAAAAAAAAAAAATTCTCCTCGTAGAGTGATACACTGACATTTTCTTCTTTGCTCTCAAAAGCACTGCTCACCAAATTTCAGTTATTTGAGGGCCCTGCTTGTTCAGTAGCGGTTATTTCAGGTTTAGCGATGGGAGGTTCCTGTTCAAAATGTATGGTTCCCATTTAACTTTGTTAGATTTGGGATGAAAAGGGGACTTCAGAAAACATTGGTGCATAAACAATGGGAACTCAACCTTCAAGGAAAAGAATATGAAACTGGAAGGGCTGTCAAGCTGTGAAAGTCTTAAGAAGAATCTCTGGATAATGGTTTATAATATTATCTTTCCCCAAGGAGCCAAGAAATGGAAAAGATATTAGTTTTTCTATGAGGAGCTTTTAGCAAAGCACCATAAATGTACTTCGTTAAAAACATCTTGGTGCCTCAAACCTGCAGGCTGGATTATGTAATACATATGTCAAGGGGCTAATGGGGCCTTATGTGGGGGTGATCCCTGGGAGGCCCCAAGAGAAAGGTAATTATGGAAACAGACTTTCCTGCTTCTTCACATGGGCCTTAGAAATTCAGTGTAAGAGCCATTCAGCTGCCATGATGTTCATTTCCATCTGCTACTCTGTTCCCTCCTCTACCCTCATTCCCCTTTGAACGAAGGGAGACATCCCCTCTATCAGCATGGAATTCTGCAGTCATAGGAGTATTTGGTTTCCACGTCCCAGTATGATCTCTGAGGCTGTAGCTCCGGGTCTGTGCCACAGAAAGTGGGTATGGTCTGAGGGGAGAGGTGTGGGCAGAATAATTCTTGGGTTCCTTCCAGGTCAGAGACCATGAGTTAAATGCTGTTACGCTATCCATCTCTTTATTTTCACAACGGCCCAAGGAAAAAGGGACCATGTAACTTGTCGAAGCTCCCCCAGTTAGGAAGCAGAAAAATTGAAATTTGAATTGAGCTGATTGGTTTCCCTGTAGCAGAAGTGTCTGGTGCCCGTCTACAACTCCTCCTTCTTGGGGGGCAAGCCAGCTATCCCTGCCCGAGAGCTTTCAGTGGCAGCCCCAAGGTAGGCTAGGAGTCCCAGAGAACATCCCCTGCTACACACACACACACACACACACATGCACACACACACCTGGCAGGCAGCCAACGATGGATCACGGCAAGCAGTATATAAATCAAATACTCCGACGCCAATATCTTCTGGGTGGGAAAACTCTGAGACTCATACATTATCGACACTTGGAGGTCTCCAGCGGGACAAAGCTCCGGCGCCATGCGCTGGAAACTGCCTTCCTAATGCTCACTCTGTCTTCCCTGTCTACTTTCCCACCCCGCTCTTGAGTGTATCTTGCAATCCCCTCCCATGTAAATTGCTTGATGGGGACTCAAGCAATTTCCGGGGAAACACCTTTCCTTCCTGGGGAAACCCAAACTAGGGAACACTTCAAAGCCAAACTTATTCTCAGAGGCTTGTGGAAGGTAACTCATTAGACATGTTCTTAAGCGCTGGCTCTCACTGTCCTTTCTCCCTGTTTTTGTGTCCTTCTGGACCCCTCTGTCTCCATCCTTCAGGTGACCATGGGATTCCGGCTTGCCTGCTGCCTCCTCCTTCCTCACCTCTGTACTACACGAACAAAACCCCAATTTTTCTCAGTGAGGTAGTGGGGAGAGTCTAATCCTATCAAAGCAAGTCAACCTAGGTCATGAGCGGTTGATAGCTTTTCACTCTGTCAAATAAATTTGCATTTTTTAAAGGACTACACGTTCATATTATTTATTTATTTTTAGAGAGAGAGAGGGGGAGAGTATATGTGGAAGGAGGAGGAGGAGGGAGAGGAAGAAGGAAAGAATCCTAAGCCCACTCTGCACTGAGCACTGAGCTGTGAGCCCAGCATGGGACTGGATCTCACCACCCATGACCCGAACAGAAACCAAGAGTTAGATGCTTTAGGTGCCCCTGAACTTGCATTTTAAAATAACTTGTCTTTTATCCAAAAGAATTTCTAATGAGTTCCGGATCAGGGGTTTAAGGGAAATGACAACTTTCAGGTTTTGTGATACAAAACAGTTAAGGAAACTGAGGAAGAAAGCAGGAATTCTTGAAAAAACTAGGTAAGACATTACCTGTGACAGGATAGGAGCTGGGTTTTGCAAGACAAATGGGACTGTATCAGGTTGCAAAGAGAAGGCAGGAATTCGATTCTTTTTAACTTTTACTCTTGAAATAATTTTCAATTCACCTAAGCGTTTCAAAGATAGTACAGAGAGTTCCCGTATACCTCTTGCCCAGCTTCTACTTTTCTTCTCCTGAAGAAAAATCTTCTTTTTCACAGTACATTTATCAACATGGATCTTACCACTTACAACTACCTAGATAGAACTAGAGGGGATTATGCTGAGCAAAATAAGTCAATCAGAGAAAGACAATTATCGCACGATTTCACTCGTATGTGGAATTTAAGAAACAGAACAGATGAGCATAGGGGAAGGGAAGGAAAAATAAAATAAGATGAAATCAGAGAGGGAGACAAACCATAAAAGACTCTTAACCATTGGCAACAAACTGGGGGTTGCTGGAGGGGGGCTGGTTGGGGGATGTGGTCATTGGGTGGTGGGCATTAAGGTGGCACATGATGGCATGAGCACTGGGTGTGACATGTGAGTGGTGAATCGTTAAACTCTATCTCTGAAACTAATAATACACAATAAGTTAATTAATTAATTTTAAATTAAAAAAAATCCCCTGAAACTGCATATAAAATGTTTAAAAAAAAAAAAAAAAAAAGATGGGCCGGCCGGGCAGAAGATGGAATAATGTCACCCAGTTTGCTACCTCTATGACCTGGCATAAGGCCACTCTTGTCGAGAGTCAAATAGTCCGGACTAGTGGGGTGCCTGGGTGGCTCAGTGGCTTAAGCCTCTGCCTTTAGCTCAGGTCATGATCTCAGGGTCCTGGGATCGAGCCCCGCATCAGGCTCTCTGCTCAGCAGGGAACCTGCTTCCCCCTCTCTCTCTCTGCTTGCTTCCCTGCCTACTTGTGATCTCTGTCTGTCAAATAAGTAAATAAAATCTTTAAAAAAAATAAAAATTAAAATTAAAAAAAAAAATAAGTCCGGACTAGCACAAACCTCTGGAAGAAAGATTGTTGAACGTGGGGAAGAGCTCTGCTCTCGGTTGCAACGTTGGAGGACGTTTTTCCCAGGCCAGTGGAGCCCTCAGACCAGATGACTTTCAATCATGAAGAGATTTCTTTCACCATTGGTCACGTATCTCCTTTTCCCCTCATGCTCTTTTGCCTTTATTAATTTTGGCCCAGAACTTTCCTTCTTGAGGTGAATAAAAACCAAGGAATTGCTGCTCCCCACCTGGAATGCTGGACCGTAACTACGTCCTGGAGGAGAATGGCGCATTTCCAAGATGACCATCGGCAGCCAAGGCATTGTAAGGCTTTGTACCATGGGAGAATGTAAATCATACTTCACACCTGGCCCTGCGTGTTTATTAGCAGTCATTTGCAAAGGACTCTGCTTACCCTTGTCTTCTGTAGTTAATAGCATTTTCCTTCCTGGAACAAATTTCCTCTAACGCTGTGACAGCTTTGTTTATGAATGCAGCTCAGGGACAAAGCCTCATCCAAGGAACTAATGCTGAGAAGTCTTATTAGCACACAATGCTAAATGAACTTAGAGACCCTTCACCCTTACCCCCAAAGAGCACTTGTTAGAGGCTACAGGGAGTCTATAGAACTGGAAAGCAGGCACTATCTTAGCAGGGGTAAATGGATGACATCAGTTTTTGTGCCTGAGGCTACTTCTTCCTCTTTTCCATTTTTTTCCCTCTCCAGTCCATGATAGATACGTAACCCGAGGCTGACAGAGCAATAGGAGAGGTAGATTCTTGCTGAGGATTATAAAGTTTGTGTGTGTGAGGGGAGGTATGTATGTGCTGGAGAACAGTGGTGGTGAGCAGGAGTGGACCCTCTTGAGAATTAGCCCTTAGAACTAATCCAGGCAAATCTCTTTGTTGAGAAAAGAGGAAACTGAGGTCCTAAGTGTGCCCTGACTTATACTAGGGCAACCACTCATCAGGAGCAGAGTTAGAACTAAAATCAGGGCCTTTCATCCGCTGAACCAATTACTCCTTCTGGGAATTGTGCTATGATAGTATTTAAGAGGTCAAGTCTACTTCAAGCTCAGTCTAGGGAGATTAAAAAAAAAAAAAATGGTGTGTGTGTGTGTGTGTGTGTGTGTGTGTGTGCCTGGGCGGCTCAGTTGGTTAAGCTTCTGCCTTAGTGCCTTAGGTTCAGGTCATGATCCCAAGGTCCTGGGATGGAGCCCCATGTCTAGCTCCCTGCTCAGCGGGGAGTCTGCTTCTCCTTCTCCCTCTGCAGCTCCCCCTGTGTGTGCTCTCTCTCTCCCTCCCTCTCTTTCTCCCTCTCAAGTAAATAAATAAAATCTTTTAAAAAAGTCTGGCACTTACCAGAATCTGGTAGATGAGCATGGCAAGAGGGTGGACATTCTCAATGGTATCAGTACCTCACTCTGAGGCATGTGTTAGTATCCCTACACAGCAGAAAGTTTTTCCCAGGTTATATTAAATTACTATGACCAGGTCTTATAAATCAAAGCACAGTGCTTATATCACCAAAATATTGCCTCTGTAACGGACCTAGAAGCTCTACTAGGGAAATAAGATGTCTGTTGGGTCACTGTTGTTTCTATAATATCAAAAATTATTATTGTGGTCATAGCATTATCTTTTGCAGATCACATCACAGTGCCACTTCTACATGGTTTGTGTGCTTATGTAACCAATGTCTAACTCCCTCAGTGCATAGTAAATATCTGGAGTCCACGGATTAAATTTGTTTCTCTTCATTGTATTTCCTAGTGTACTTTATCCATTTTTTTTGTTTTGTTTCGTTTTAGATTTTATTTATTTATTTGTCAGAGAGAGAGAGCACAGACAGGCAGGGGCAGAGGGAGAAGCAGGCTCCCAGCCGAGCAAGGAGCTGGATGCAGGACTCGATCCCAGGACGCTGGGATCATGACCCGAGCCGAAGGCAGCCGCTCAACCGACTGAGCCACCCAGGCATCCCATGTACTTGATCCCTTGTATGCACACAATGTAATTTGGTGAGATGAATATGGAATAGGGTGTTAAAAAGAACATCAAATTTCAAGACAGAAAGTCTGTATTTTAAATCTAGAACAGTACTTTTAGGTCCTTGTGTCAATCAATTAGCACTTCAACATTCAACTTTTTCATCTCTAAAATCTCAGTAGCAGCAGCCAGTCAACAAATAGTTTCCAGCTCCAACTTCTATGGGCCAGATCCTATGCTAGGAGCTGGAGACAGTGCTATAGAAGGACAGAAATTGCTCTTGGCCTCAAGGAATTTGGCTTTCCTGGTTATTTTGCATGATGACTGTGAAAATCAAATGATACCACTCATTCATTTGAGAAATATTTCTTGAGTATCCACCATGTTCTTGGCATTGTTCTAAGTGCTGCGTAGACAGTAAAGAACACAACCAAGTCCTTGGTCTCATAGGACTTATATTTTAATGGGAGAGGCAAGCATGTATTTCAAAGTAAAAATAAATTAGGAAGTGGCCAAGGGTATTCTTGAGTCATTGTGGCCAAGACTGTCTGGGAGCTGGAATTTGTCTGAAACCTTTGGAAACCAAGAGCTTTTATATTTCTTTAAATCTGGACATAGGTGAGTTTTATCAATCTGTATGGTGAGTAAAAGAGAGAAGAATATGTGTGCATGTGTTTGGGTCTCATCTGGATAGTGTCTTTTGGTCTTGTCTGAATAACGAGAGCAGATCTTTAGCAGTGGGTGATTTTGCCTGTGCATTATCAAGCTTTCTGGAAATTCAGTCTTTTGTTACTGGGGCTCTGACTTTTATCGGACTTCTATATATATCTTAAGTCTATGGAAAAATCACATGAGATAAGAAAGGCCCAGTGCCAGAATTACCAAACAATTCCCTATCTTTCATATCATTCTGCAATAGTGTCTGTGTATCCTGTCTATTCAAAGGTTTCTTGGCATCCCTAATTATCAAATATTTTTGTTCTCACTAGCTCCATAGTAGATTTGTCTTAATATTCTCACTTTTGACTTAAGAAGTACATCAATATATAACACTGTCAATTATACTTCAAAAATAAATAATAATAAAGTAAATCAATAAATAAAACCTTGTAATTGAAACACATTTGGTTGATGAGCAAGTTTTTTGTTTGTACTGAGATAATTCAAACAAAAGTTCTTAATAACCAGTTATAGACTAAGAGGGTTGGTTTCTTCTATATCTTTTTAGAGTAAGAAGTGGTGTCTCTTCTTCAAGTAAAAAAAATTTTTTTTCTTAAACTTGTTCATGAGACTTTTGTGTGGGCTCTCCATTTGGCAAGACAAATAGTCCTGTCCAGAAAGGGCAATGTGAAATTAAACTAACCATATAAATATGTGAAACACCCTTCAAGAAATCCAATAATACAATTCTATCCCTAAGGAATTAGAGGCAGACAAATGGAGTCATATAAACAGCCTTGGAAGATGAGTAAAGGAGAGATTTTCATTCCTACCCTTGGTGACAATGCTCAACTTAAATCAAAATTGTGTCAAAATATTCTAGAAAAGCTATATTCTAAGACACTTTACTTATTTATTTATTTAGGGAGAGACAGAGCACAAATCGGGCGAAGGAGAGGGAGAGAGAGAGAGAATCCTCAAGGAGACCCTCTGCTGAGTGTAGAGCCTGACATGGGGCTTGATCCCAGGACTCCAAAATTGTGATCTGAGTCAAATCAAGAGTAAGACACTTAGTCAACTGAGCTACCCCAGTGCCCCCAAAAGGCACATTATTTCCTGACTTGTGTTATGTACATTAGCTCTTTAGTGAGAATATTTATTTAACCAAATTTTGACTGTTAAGCCAAATGAAGGAAGATCTCAATGAATTCATAGAAGATGCTTCCCACAAACAAGCAGGCAAACTATTTTCCAATTCTAGTTTAAAGGAGTTAATGTTCATCATTTAAGGTAGTACTAAAACAATTCTAGCATTAAAATTAGTTTGTTCATCTTTTGCTAAGTGACTGGACAATGTCTGTGAATAGAATCACCAGATTCTAAGGTGAACTGCAAGTCTTTAAAATTGAAACACAACTGTAGGATAACGAAGCCTGTTGAAACATATCCCCCAGTCCCATTCATCATCAATAGAGAGCTCTTCCTATGGATTTCTAAATCCACATTAACATGACCATTTAAGCTCAAGACTAACTTGGTATCTAATATGCTCCTTTTCTTTTTTTGAAGAATAAGTTATTTCCAAAAAGATATTTGAAATTAATAAGGCTCTATGTGCTTGAGTTGGGTTCTATTTGACTTGTCTTGATAATTTTTCCAAAAGATTTTTAGCTTGATCATCTTTACTGCACTAAAAGATAACTGATTCACCATTTGTGCAGAAATGGGGGAGAGGAGATCAAGCATAATTTCTGTTGGTCTTTAATATGTTTTTTCCAGAAGGCATTTGTGAGAAAAAGACTATAAACTCTTTAGACTCCAGTATATCACTCAAAGAGGAGACCTTTCCTCTTACTACCATGGTTTCTCTGCTCTAGTCATTTATATGGATAGACAGAGTGGTAGCAAAATTGAAGGTCAAAATAATTTCAGTAAGATCTTACTACATTTCACCAAAAATATCCAATTTAAAAGTAGGTTTTGGGGGCACCTGGGTGGCTCAGAGGGTCAAGCCTCTGCTTCAGCTCAGGTCATGGTCTCAGGGTCCTGGGATCGAGCCCCGCATCAGGCTCTCTGCTCAGTGGGGAGCCTGCTTCCCTCTCTCTCTGCCTACTTGTGATCTCTCTCTCTGTGTCAAATAAGTAAATAAAATCTTAAAATAAACAAAAAATATAAATAAATAAATAAAATTTAAAAAGTAGGTTTTGTGGGGGCCCTGGCTGGCTCAGCCAGAGGAATATGTGACTCTTTATCCTGGGGTTGTGAGTTCCAGCCCCATGGAAGGTATAGAGATTACTTAAATAAATAAAACTTCAAAAAAGAAACAAAACTAGGATTTTACTAATTATTTATATAAAGTAGTGTAAGCTAATCTCAGTTAACATGTCAATTAATTAATTATTCTTATTCTTATTCTTTTCTTTTTTAAGCAGGCTCTCTGCAGAGCAGAGAGCCCGACGTGGGGCTCCATCCCAGGACCCTGGGATCATGACCCAAGCCAAAGGCAGAGGCTTTAACCCACTGAGCCACCAAGGCACCCCTCAATTAATTAATTAAATCAGTCAACATAAGCTAGGTACTGAAAATACATGGAGAGAAATGACATTATCCTTGGCTTTGTGTAAGTACACACAGATATGTTATGACATTGGTAAGAACAAAGCGAAATTTTGGGAATAGCATAAGTGAGAAGGAAAACAACAGAATTCTGTATATGTGTTGCCAAAGCCAGCAGGGAAAACAACAGAATTCTAAAGAAGTGTTATTTGAAAAAACTAATCATAGGGTCATCCTTAGTTGGAGGTTTTAAGGAAGTTCCTCTAGGTTTATCCCACTTGTGGCCACTTACATACACATACAATGGTGAAGAGTCTGGGCTAGATCTCAGAAATCCTGGACAATGGCCCTGGCTCCACTGGCAACTGGCTCTTTGCCCTTGGGAAAAATTCTTTACTCTGCTTTACCACCTTTGTGAGTTGCTGTGGAGGTCAAGTGAGAAAACCTGAAGGCACAGTCCTTCCCATTCTTTTCTTCACTTCAGTCTTGACTTCCTTCTTCACCATGGATGTGGTTCTTATGCGGGCTCCTTCACTGTGTGTCAGAGGAAGAGTGGGCTGTACTATGCTTCTACTCCTTCTCCCAGATCCCCAGGGGCACAATGAGCACCCTGAACGTTCACCTCAGATCTGGTGCTTGTTTCATGATGCATTCCACTGCCAGACAGTAAGCTCAGTCAGGGAACGAAGCATGCCTGGTGCCTGATCCTCATAGGGTGTGTTCACCGCTTAACTGAATGGACACATGGGATGAACAGCAGAAGACGTTTTAGGGACAATCACCCTTGGACACTGTTCCCCCAGAGAAGTGGAACACTGTAGCAGGAGAGTGACTCTCATTCTTGTGTGAGTCACTTTATGTTCAAATGGCTGATTGAGGCTGGGGAAAGTGTGAAGGTCTGGGAGAGAAAGAGGGAAACGACGGATTTTCTGTACCTGGCAGAGCATTCGTAATTGCGTGCAACATTTACAATAACCCAAGAGCTAGGCATTGGCTCACTTTTATGGCTGAGAAGTTTTAGGCTCCGAGAAGTTAAGTTAATTTGCACGAACACATGACAGTGACCTGTGAGATTTGAGAGCAGGGTTGTGCCTGGTGTCTTTCCCGAACTATGTTAACTGGGAGATTAAAAAATATAAACTGATATTTAATGCAGTATTATTTATCACTTTTTTCCTGGCCAAAGGGGAACCATAATGCATGCTGATTACATTTCAGCAGATATGGTTGGTTGCCTCCCTAAAGTAATTTATTATGTTTTTTTTTCCCCCTCCCCTGTCTCTTCTCTTTCTCTGTCTGATAATACTGTTAGCTGGGATAATTAATTAGCTCTGATAGCAAATCAAGAGTGTATTAAACGTTGTGAGAATTTCTACAGAAAATAAATCCACTTAACTTTGTTTCTTGTGATTTCCAAACTAATTAGACCACAGAATTTGCTTTAATGAAGAATTTACTAATATTTCAGAAGACACTCGTCCTTCCTAGACAGTTGTTTTTTCAGACATTGATCAACACCATGCTTGATTAATGACAACGAAATTGTCTTTTTAGTTTAAATATCAAAACCTGAATTGTTTTCACATAGCATTACATACCAAAAAACCCTTTGCTCGTAGTGAATAATTTTGACCCTGGCCAACAAATAGAGCAAAGGTAGATAGGCATGACGTGTCAAGTGTTTATTTTATTTTATTTTTTTTTAAAGATTTTATTTATTTATTTGACAGAGAGAGATCACAAGTAGACGGAGAGGCAGGCAGAGAGAGAGAGAGAGGGAAGCAGGCTTCTTGCTGAGCAGAGAGCCCGATGTGGGACTCGATCCCAGGACCCTGAGATCATGACCTGAGCCGAAGGCAGCGGCTTAACCCACTGAGCCACCCAGGCGCCCCTCAAGTGTTTATTTTTATTCCTCTTCCAACCTCTATTTCCTCTGGAGAACATAAGTGGAGAAACTGGTTAGAAGAGGGACCAAAAAACTCTCCTGGACCCTTTGTCATGTTATGGAGCCTCTGACTTCTCTCAGTTCACCCACCATCCCTCTTCTTTGTCATGAAGGACTTATCATGTCTAAGGGGCTTTCTAGTCAATTCTTCAGGCAGGTGAGCAAATGTCAGGGGGATGCCAATAGCTGGTGGGGGAAAATGGTCTGTAAGGCTTCTCCCTGCGGGTGGCTTACTAAAAGTTTTATCCACCCAACTGGGGGAGTTGCTTCATGTGAACCAATAGTCAGAAACCTTGATTATTGTTCCCAGGGTAGGACGTCTCCCTCACCGTTTCTATCTTCTGGACTCCTTACTTTGAAGGTGAGGTGGCTCATATTATTACAGATTGTTTTCCTTTGGGCACCAGCCTAGCCTAATCTCTACTTAACAAGTTTAACTAGTGTACTTTTATTTATAGTCACCAGCTAAGCAAATAACTTTCCATATTATCATTTTCATACATACCAGTTCATACTCCTAAGCAATATTTCTAGGGCATCCATTCCTGAACTGGAAGTGGAATCATTGCAAAGCCTTATGGGTAAGAAAAATGGAGTGGGGGTTGGGAGGGGTCTCTGTGAGTTAAGGTTAGTCCCAGAGTTGAAGGTCCACAACCACAAGAATCTCTAAGATATAAACAGAAGATGGTTATCATTTTATTTAGCTAAAGTGCAGCCCAAAGGGGACATTGTAGACTGTAAACAGATTTTATTCAATAAATGATGCTTAGAAAATTGGACAGCTATGTGTAGAAGAATGAAACTCAACAATTCTCTTACACCATACACAAAGATAAACTCGAAATGGATAAAATACCTCAACGTGAGGCAGGAATCTATAAACAGATTTTTTTTTTTTGTAAACAGATTTTAATAGTAAAAAAAAAAATGTTCCCAGTACTCCATCCAAACACTTGTTTTCCAGCACGTTCTCTCCTCACAGCCATAACAAAAAAAAATTCTAGACCTTATGATCTATGAATTAATCAGGGTTTAAAGCTACCCATTGGAATTGCAATCTTAAACTTATTGTAAGTCAGCTGCTTAAATGGGTGAACAATTTGAAACTTAGATGAATGACTGTTTTCAATCAGGCAGACTCCTCTATATTCATTTGTATCATGTAACCAAAGCCATTTAATTATGAAAAAGAATATTTTATAGTCCAGTTTTATCATTGTAGATACTCCACTTATTATCACACTTCTACCTTAGTGAGGTAGAGCCCAAGAGAGAAATAGTCACTAAGCAAAATGGCATGTTTCTTTATGAACAAGAAACTAGCAAATATTTTTTCAGTATCACTCTTTCTTTTCTACAGAGCAATAGTGGGAAAGTTATAGTTCCTTTTTTATTTTTTGGAATGGAATTTATATGTGATGAATCAGCCTATTACTAAAGTTTCGTAGAAGTTTTGGATGGAATGCAGGGAAATTCTGATAGGATATGATTTTTTTAACTTACCAGTAGTGTCACTTTACTTTTCTGGCAAACTTAACCTCATTTATATAGAGACATGCCAAATGCTACTCTTTTATGGGACTTAAGACAGTTACATCAATGCCTCAATGACAATAACACCCTTTGCACCCGCTTCATTGTATTTTTTTTTTAAAATTTCTTCCAGTTATATTCAAACTACTCTTACAGATAGCTTGCTTCTTGGGCACTCTTCTACAAAGAGCCCCAAACACAATCTTTTGAAAATCTCCTTTTTAAAAAATCTTTTGAAAATTATAAGTACATTTTTTTCAATAATGGGGATAGCTGGGATGTTTTACAGTATTTTTATGATTGATAACACCTCAAGTTCAGAAGTTTATCATACCTTATTTGTGATGACTTCTTTATGGAAAATATTTTGCTGAGCTGAGAATATCCCAAGCGAAGCAGAAAAATAAACCCATCAAATACCCTGTCACTGAAAAGATGATAACAGATGTTTCTCATCCCTGGATAGCGCTGGGGAGGCAAACTCAAGGGTTTCCCATGTTTCCCAGATGCTGTGTGATATGTCTGGGTTCCCAGGATTCATCCAAATGAGGACACATTGAGATTAGCAAATAGGAATTCCCCAGCTGAGAGATGCAGTGTAGGAGAATAAGGCTAATCAGGGAAAAGGGGATTCTAGGATATCCACAGGATGTTTTGTGTTTGAATTTAGGTCACTCTTTCTACATTTTCAGAGTGGCCAGTAAAGGAGCCAGCAGAATTCCATCAGCTGCTCTTAATTTTCCCTTTTCCTTTAAAACTTTCCTTATAATTTTAGAAATGATTAAAAAAAGGGCTAAAAATATCTCAGAGAACAAAGGGTGATATCCCAAATTAAGGGGCTGAATTACTCAGAATTCTTAGTCTTTCTTACCAGTGTTACATCTCCACTCAATCCCTATAAATATTATATCTGTATACAAGCAAATTGTAAACATAAACACAAAAAATATTGGCCTTTCAGCCCTTCACCATGCTTATGTTGGTGTGTGAGTCCTTGGGTGAATGTCCCCATATGTATGAAGAGATGACATTATTGAGTCTTATTATGTAGGTTTGTGTTCTAAATGCTACATATGCATTAAACCATTCAACCCTCATAAGAGTTCTATTAGATAGACATTATTAATTTTTCCATCACACAAATGAAGAATTTAGGCTATAGAGGTTAAGCTACTTACCCACTCACACAGCTAATACATGGTGACATCAAGTTTGAAACCAAGCAGTCTAATCTCAGGGGCCAAGCTCTGGACCTCTATGTTCTCCTGCCTGATTCTGGATTGACAACACATCTTCACAGATTATGTTTTCTGTGACATTGAATCAAAATAGAAATACATTACTCGCAAGTACAAGAAGCCAAGAATGGCTTTCCCAAGACCTAGATTCTCTCTGCCACAGGTGAATTCAGTTGTCTTAACCAAATAGCAAATACTCTTCTTTTTTTTTTAATTTTTATTTTTTTAAAGATTTTATTTATTTATTTGACAGAGAGATCACAAGCAGGCAGAGAGGCAGGCAGAGAGAGAGAGGAGGAAGCAGGCTCCCCGCTGAGCAGAGAGCCGGATGCGGGGCTCGATCCCAGGACTCTGAGATCATGACCCGAGCCGAAGGCAGTGGCTTAACCCACTGAGCCACCCAGGCGCCCCGAAAATACTCTTCTAAACCCTGGATTCATCATCTGTGAAACTGGAGTGGGAGAAGGAGACTGGAAAGATATGTAAATTTCTCTAAATCTCTGATTCTAAGATTATTGGATCACATATTGTGGAACACCTAGATAACTTATATGATGATGGTTAACCATAAATATTCTAATTACTACATAGAAACCACAGCTGTAAGTTACCAATGCAACACAGGAATGGTAGATAGAAGACTGGTTGTCATGTTTTGTTCAGCCTTTTACATCACCATCTATGCAAAGTTAAAAAAAAAATGAGTATTAAAACCCATTACATCATTCTCCAAGGAAATTTGTATCATTGATGTAATCTAAAAAGAACTCTCTCAAACACAAAGTTGTCATAGAGATTACATCCTCCAAACAACCACTTCTCAGCTACTGCTGTCAGGAGCTGTGATTTTGGATTTATCTCATTTGAGGGTCTTAGTCAAAGGCCAAAGAACAACTGAGAAATATTCTCTCATGGAAGTACTTAGAATTGCCTTCCTTGGAGCACTTTACAATCAGGTCTGTAAAAATCTGCTTCTCTGTTAATTATAGTGCATGTGATAAATTATAATTTTTCTATTCAGTGACCCCCACCTGAAGTTGAAGTGGTTCGAAGCAAAACCACAATAGCACCATGAAATTATGGATGTGGTTATACTGACTCACAGTCAAAATAATTCATAAAACCCACATATGCAAAAAGGAACTTTTCTTACTTGAGCTCATGAGCCCCATTTCTGGTCCTTCACAGAATAACGGATACAACTTTTTTAAATGTATTAGTTCAATCCAGAGCTTTTTGTAGAAATTCAAGATTGCTTCCTCAGATTCAGTCCAGTTCAAAGCTTTCCCTTAGCTATTCCTTTTTTTCTACTTGACCTCAATCCTAAATTCTCAAGAATAAAGCAGAGGGGAAGAGAAGGGGATCTCTTGGGCAAGTAGGGGACAATTTCCTCATGGGAGGCCATACACGGATGGTCACGGATGACCTTCAGTATGAAGGTGGGATTTAATTTCTACTCTTGTGCACTTTATGCTATGGATGAGAATACTCATCCCATTGCTTTGCCTGGCTACATTGAGAGGCTATTTCGGTTTTGACAGAGTATTCTCAACCCTGTTGATTCTCCTCAGACTTTTTACCTATGAAACCAACTGACAATACTCTCCTCACCTCTTCTGCTCTTGTACCAGGGTCTGTGACCCAAGATTTACTGTCAACAGATACACGCTTACCTTGTTGTCAAGCTGGTACTCTGAATCTCCTCTATTCACTTGGTGGGTTGTGGGTACTGGAGCTGTTACTAGATAGACCATGCTACCTTCTTTTCTTCTTCTTCTTCTTTTTTTTTTTTTACCCTCTCTCATGTCCTAGAGTCCCAGGACACATCTGCTGAGCTCTCTTTCATCATACTCAATCTATGGAGAAAAATCTTAGCCTCTTCTACCTTGTGGGTCCTTCCAACCTGAAGAGGACATCAGTTAGGTGCTCCTCAACTGCCTTCCTACCTGAGAATTTCATCTTCCAAAAATCTCCTTTCTTTACAAATAAAGTGTTCTTCCTCTAACTCAGAGTCATATATACTTCATCTGGGGCAGGAAGGGACAAGAAGTGATGGGATGGGGGGAGGAGGAACGTGTAGAGCCAGCTCTCCCGGTTTGTCATGTCATCTTTATTTTTTTTGCAAGGAATCCATCAAATTCAGGATAACAGAAAAAGAAAACACTATTTGGTGCTTGACATTATCAGACTGCACACCACAGACTGCTGTATGGGAAAGATTCTTCCACACCTCTGATGTTTCCTGCCACTTGGAGAAAGCTCTCCTAGTGTAACATTCCTGATCTCTTCTTGACTTTTTATCTACTGCTCTGTAGGAGAGGAGGAGAGATTCCTTACTGGTAAGTTAAGGAAAAGTGAAGTGGGCATACTCAGCTCACTTCCCACTTTTTCTTTTCCTTGGGGGTATCCTGCCTATAGAGAACAAGGGTTCCTTTTTGTTCTCTGCCTGCTCCCAGAGAGGAAGTTATGGTTTTCCAGAATGTTCTGTATCTGGATGAGGATGCCTGCCCTCATTCTGGGCTCAGTATTGGTAAGTCCACTTTCCCAGATATAGTAACGGCCTCCTGTATCAGTTTTACCAGTAATAAAGGCCATCTTTGCCATCCCATTGTCTTATTCTTATTTGTTATTCCCTTTAGACCTTGGTCAGTGAAGAGATTTATTACTGGCTCTAATTTTAACAAATATTTAACAAATATTTCATATACCATCCTTACACTCTCTTAACGTTCTTCTCCCTAGTTCTGCCCCCAACCCCGTTCCAAATCTGACCAAGAGTGTGAGAATTTCGGGTCAAATTCTGGCTGTGCCACATACAAATAGTGTAACCCCAGCCAACTTACTCGCTCTCAGCACCCAGACTGCTTTTTCTAAAGACTATTTATAGCTAGATAGATTTCGAAGGGCATCCAATTCAGGAGCTTTTGTTTCTTTACAGAGGTATTTCCTCATTTTTTTTTTTAAAGACTGGGATGTGGATTTATAATGTTCCAACATCACATATCTCAGCCAGAAACCAGGAAGAGAAAAAAAAATGAGTAAGTTGTCTGAGGACTCTATCCAAATTCTTCCTGCACTTTGGAAACCTAAATATTCTTCCTCCTTCTCAGTGTGAGGCAGAGACTGTGAGGACAGAAGAGGTTTTATACAAAAAATACAGCTAGAGAATCTGGGTCACCATGAACGACGGGGCCGTGTATGTGTGCTGAGCAATGCTGTACCCTGATTTATGCAGTGGGGGGAGGGGATCCATGTCTCTTTCCTAATAGACAAAGACAAACTAATCACTAGGACAGAGACCAAAAAAAAAAAAAAAAAAAAAAAAAAAAGTGGTCAGAATGTTCTGAATAAAAGGAAACTTGGAAGAGACAAGGAAAATTTGTTATTGAGAAATTCTCTATAAGAATAACTTTAGATAAATCATCTGATTCTGTATTAGCTACCTAACTTCCTTAGGATAAATGATTCAAATAGCCTCAAGAGTCCCTTATCAGCCAGACTAGTCTGGACAATGAATTATCTGGGCAGCAGTTTCGTTTCCTCTTTAGGGAAGTACAAGAACTGAATTAGCCTACTCTACTTTTGTGTTTTATTTTGATATGAGTAACCTGAGTTTAAAAGTTTAACTAGAAATTAAAAAAAAATAGGGGTGCATGGGTGGCTCAGTGGGTTAAACCCTCTGCCTTTGGCTCAGGTCATGATCCCAGGATCCTGGGATCAAGCCCCACATCGGGCTCTCTGCTCAGCGGGGAGCCTGCTTCCCTTCCTCTCTCTCTGCCTGCCTCTCTGCCTACTTGTGATCTCTGTCAAATAAATAAATAAAAAATCTTAGAAAAAAAAAGAAAATTAAAAAAATAGAAATTAAAAAGTAATCATCACCTTTCTCATCATTTTCCTACCACCCCTGTATACCTACTGCTTATACTCTGTTCATACTGCTACCGACTTTGTGTGTATACACACACAAATCCATATGGATATGTATAAGCGAACACACGCACACACACACATAAAGTTACTGCTGTAGTTACTAGAGTAGAATCACAAATACACTGCTCTGGAACCTGCTTTTTTACTTAATATTGAAACCACTTTTAATATCATTTCATTCTGATTTATATCATTACTTTCATAATGACACTGTTTCCTTTTCTGAAGGTACCAGAACGTATTTGACCAATCTTTAATTAATGGGCATTTTGATCGTTTCTCATTTTCACTGGAATGAAGAATGCTGAGTTTTTATGCACATCTTTTATAAAGACTGGTCTAATTCATTGTTTGAATTAAATTCTTAGAAGTGGAACTAATGGATGGAAGGGCATGCCTATGTTTACAGCTTCTCATACCTGTTGCCAAATTGCCCTCCAGAAAGATTGTACTAATTACTGCATGTAACAGGGAATGTGAGAGCAGTCCTGTCTTCCAAGTCCTTGCCAAAACTGGATTTTCTCTTCATTCTTTAATGCCTTACCTTCTGATACATCCCTTCTTTAAATAGCCTTCAAACAAAATCCAGCGAGTACACTGTAATCTAAACCCTAACTCAGGGAACTAACAAACTGTGTCGTAAGAGTGGTTTGGGAAGGGTTAAAAATGGATGAATATGCAAATTTGATCCCAAATCTCCTGGATTAGTGAGATTTTACAAGAAATTCTCTTGAACAAATTTCCCAGCAGGAAATTCTGTTTTAGAGTACAGGAATATTCTGAATTTGGGCTATCGATCAAGATATTAGTTCTACGTGCTAAAGGAAAGCAAAACAAAGCGATAAGCCTAAATATTTCATGACCTCCGTGGCAACTTCTAGTGAAAGGTTTGTATTTGTTTGGATACCACATATAAAATTTGTGATTAGAAATAAATTAGTCATGAATTCATTATATCTGTATTGTGAATAGAGATTTGGACTCAGAATTGGAACACCTTTATCACTACTTTGCTGATTCGAGTGACAAAATGGCATTTGACATTTAAGCAATGAAAGTAGATTTAAAATGCCATTAAGATGTGGTCATTGTTAGTCCAGTGCCAAGATACTGGCGAAATGATTTGGCCTCTGATCCACTCATGTATGTAACCGGCTGATAGTTACGCGATTCTGTTCAAAGAGGGGTGAGTTATTTGAAACCTACTTTTCCTGGAAGATGAGTAAAAAAAAAAAAAAAAAAAAAAAGTGTTTGCAGGTATCTGTAGTGTATTAATGTGATAAAAACATGCAATTCGATCATTTACATCTGTCAGGTCTCTTCTAACACCACAAACGATGCCTTTTACACCTTCTAATCTTTCAACAAATCACTTCATTGAAATTACATGTTTTTGCTTTCAAATTTGATACGGTATGCCATAGAATCTTATGAATACAGACATCCTAAGTGGTCACACTTAATTGTTCTCTATTTCTTTCCATAATGTAAATGACTCAAAACCATCACAGCTGAAATATACCCGGGAGAGGCCAGAGGTGGAGGCAGGCTATGCTGGGAACGCCTGCCTGGCCACGTGAGAGGACAGCTTACGATGTGAAAAACAGTGATGTGGTCCCTGCTTCCAAGTCTGCGTGTGAGAAAATAAATCATCAATTTCTGGTTGCAAACAGCAGAAGGATCCTCCTTTCTGGCTGTCAGGGTTTAAAGGAAAACACACAATGGTTATGTAGTGACCTGTCAGCTGACATACATTTTTTCATTTATCAAATCATTAGTCATAGCAATGGCCAGGGCTTGGACTGCTCGGGCATTGAGGTCATCTGGTTTCCCCTCCCTGCTCCTCCTGACATTTACAAAGCCATCCCTACCCCCTTCTAAGGAACTGCCCCGTTGGCTGAAATGTGGGCTTGATGGGGTCTGGCTGCTGCCTGGTATTAGTTCCCTGGCCTCACCGATCCTTGTTCGCTTGATTTCTGATGACCCCGCCAGACTCGAATGTTAGAGAAATTCCCATGTTCAGAGCCGTTGCTCCAATGTGCACAGAATAATTAGAAGTAGATCCGTTAAGGAAAACAAATCACCTAAAATAAACTTCTGACTATATTTCTGGATATGGTTCTCACTGTGGCTATAAAGGGAGATACTGCATTTCTGCCTCTTTCTTGCAGCTGCGAGTTGATTACCACAATGGCCTCAGATGCTCGTATCCCCCTGTATCCACACCCACTGCAGTGAAATGTTGAACCCCTCCTTTCAGTAGGTGGAACAGATGGAAGAAAATACTCAAGTGAGGGTTTGTGTCTCACCCATGGGAGGGTCAACTTTTCTGAAAAAGAATTTTAAGGGGACAGGGCTCTTGGGTGGCTCAGTGGGTTGAGGCCTCTGCCTTTGGCTCAGGTCATGATTCCAGGGTCCTGGGATCGAGCCCTGCATCGGGCTGTCTGCTCAGCAGGGAGCCTGCTTCCACCTCTCTGCCTGCCTCTCTGCCTACTTGTGATCGCTCTGTCAAATAAATGAATGAAATCTTTAAAAAAAAAAAAGAATTTTAAGGGGAGATGAACAAATGTTTAAAGGAAAGGTGACATGAAGAAGAAAGATGAATTTGAAAACATTTTTGACCTTGTCACTCTACGGCTCACCGGTTTTCCATAGCTCCGCCATCTTTGATGGGTTGGAGGTTACTGGGGTTGGCTGCTATGGACTGCAGGAGTGGTAGAGGGAATTGAAATTTAGATTCAACTAAAATCAAGTATGTGTTTCCAACAGAAACATTCCCTTGCAGTAATTATGTGTCCTGGGCATGACTTTATCTGATTGTACAGGATAAGAAACTTACAAATGGGCCAAGTGATTTACCCCTACCTTGTGACAGTGTGGCGATTTGAATTTGATGTCCCAATCCTAAGGGCTTCTTTACTTTTATGACAACAGAGTTGTATTGCAGTTCTGATGAATTACTATGTTCTTGCTGGGGTGTTGCTGAGTCATCAAGATAGACTATGCACTGGGTATTGTGGTATTATAGTAATAACCAGCAGCCTTGTGCCCTGCCCTGACTCTTAGATAATGGAAAGTGAAGGTAAGTAGGATTAAAAACAAAAACAAAAAACACCGGGGGAGGGGGTCCTGGCTCTGTATTTTACCTTCTATTTGATCGTTCCCCAAAACAATCTTGCTGGTAAAATAGAGATGATCCCTTTGTTATAGAACTCTTGGTGTAGCACAAAAGCCAAATGAGATCATGTCAATTAAATAAGGTAGTTAACTAATAAAACACTACACGTAAATTCATTGAATGTTGCCTAGTGTTTTTCCTTTTTCTACTCTGTACTTTTCTAGTCTATGAAAGCTAAGAAAGCTATGAAGCTTTCTTGAACTGTCTCTCCCAGCCCCACATTTACCAACCCCAAGTACTACCAACCACTCTTTCCTTTTTGCCTTTCCTGTACCCAGAAACTGTTTGAATCACAACACTTTCAGTTCTTGGTCCAGTTATATTCGGGGGAGGGGATGGAGCCAATATATTCCCACGTCCTCTGCCCTTAGTGCAAAATTTAGAAAATAACACATATTTAATAAATATTGTGGTAAAAATGCATGAATGTATCTAATGTAAAATATACTACTATTATTTTGTACTGCTCTGTTGAAACTTTCAGGGAAAGGGCAGTTATGGGTTCCTGAATCTGAAATAAATGTTAAAATCAGGAAACTGCCTTTCACATATATTGAGCGCTTCTATTGCCTACAGATATTATATTGTAAATAGTATTTATCTTGCAATGCAGTAACATCAAATTTCCTTGTGTGTCTGGGAAGAAAATTTTCAGTGTTAATTAAGCTGAGAACTTAGCCCCCAAATAACAAAGCACCCCAAATGTCTCCTTTGAGGCAGAAAAAGAACAATATTCATAAAACATGACTGCTGTCAACCTCCCACCCCCTTTCCTTAGTGTGGGGACAAACTTTGTGTCCAGACTCCAGTGGTTGAGGGCATCAGCTGTAGCAAATTCCTGAAGTGTTACGAGTGATCCAAAGAAGAAGCAACAACAGAGTTGTCCCTCATTGGTAAAATTTGTCAACCCGCCAAGAGTGGCCGCTAGAAGAGGGCCGCTAGAAGAGGCAACAGTGGACCCTGGCAACTCTGCAACCACAGGGCCTGCAGGCTCAGAAGCTCACACAGTCATTAGAACTGATGATTTAGTTTCCCTCTGGAATATACTCCTGAGATATGCACCTTGAGCAACTCTATCTGAGCTCCCATGCATAGTTAGTCCCATCCCATCCTTGGGAATCTAGGAGATGCTAAACACAGGCAGCCTCCTGCAGTGGGTGATGCTTGTTACCCCATTGGAGAGAGGCCCATTAGGTCCTCAGATCTCTAGGTTCCTGGCTGAAAGAGGTTGGAGAGCCCTAGGAGCACAGGCATGACTAGTTCTGATTTTGCCTCTCTTTAGGAAAGGAGATGGCTTGCCTACAGGTGGGTGCATAAGACTGTGGAGACAGCCAGATTTGTGCTCAAATCCCAGCTCTGCCACTCCTGGTTGGATGGACTTCACTTAACCTTTTTAGGGATCCGTATCCCTGTGTCTAGAATAAGGAGCACAGATTCTGACCAATTAGAGAGGTACCAAGGGAAGTAAGGGTAGTATTATTCTCAGCAAAGCTCTTAGCTCAGTGGCTAGCATATGGAAAATACAGAGTGAAAAAGCAGAAGTGAGGGAGAGGGGACATTTAGGTGACCAAGTAGGACTTGTGTCCCCGGCATGGGACATCCCCCTAGGACACATGTTCAGCTACAACCAACATGCTCATGGTGGATGCCATCTAGGGCATCCTTCAACATCACCAAGGCAGGCTTGTTCCTTCATAAACTGCAAGGAAGTATCCGAAGGGAGGCAACACAGGAAGGAAAGTATGGGCCTGGATATCAGGTTATCTGGATACTAACCAGGATTCGACCATGAAACATTTTGTGAATCTGAAGAAGCTAATTCATTTCTGGGCCTGGGTTTCCACCTCTGTCAATGAAGAGTATGGGATAGCCGACTGATTTTCAGATGGTCTGTTCTGGAGCTGTAGGATTGCACGACTGGGTGGTGGTCTCCTGTGGGAGGAGGGAGAGTGAGGAAACAGAATCACTGGGGCCTTGCACTTCATGGGATAGCAGGAAAAGGCAGCTTCTCTCTGATCTCTTTTAAGTGGGGGGTGATTCCCGTAATGTTTCCTTGAAAAATGAGTCCTGTCCTTCAAACAATCACTTTTCTTTCTGGTTGAAAAAAAAAAAAAAAAAGGAATCTTTAGTTGGAAGCAGATACATAATTTATGGGGCCCAGTGCAAAATGAAAATGCAGAACCCCTTGTTCAAAAAGTAATATAATGGGGCGCCTGGGTGGCTCAGTGGGTTAAAGCCTCTGCTTTCGGCTCAGGTCATGATCCCAGGGTCCCTGGGATGGAGCCCTGCATCTGGCTCTCTGCTCAGCAGGGAGCCTGTTTCCCTCCCCTCCCCACCTCACGCCTGCCTCTCTGCCTGCTTGTGATCTCTGTCTGTCAAATAAATAAGTAAAATCTTTAAAAACAAAAAACCAAAAAGCAGTACAAAGCTTTCCCCGTGTCCTTTGTTTTCATTCTCTCTCTCTTTCTGATGGCGGTTTTAATTTTCTAATTAAGCACACGGTCCCTTGGGCACAGGGACATTTGAGGGTGAGTCAGACCCTCCCAGGGGTTCAGGCCCCCACCCTACTACTCAGCACACAGAGTGTGTGAACCTGATCCCAGCTCTTGCTGCACTGACCCCCAGAAGTGGAGCTTGTCAGTGATTGCTGAGGGGAGGAGCAGAGCAGGTGGCTAAGAACTTATCCCGGGAAGGCAGGAAGGCAGAGATGGAGGCAGCGAGAGGTGGTTTGTTTGGGTGCCAAGTCTCCAGGCCCCTTGCTCATGCTCCACTGTCCTGTCCAACTTGACCTACAAAACTCCAATTCAAAGAGTGAATTATTAAGAATTTCAAGATGGTGTCCTCCGAGCATTACACCTCAAGAAAGGCCTTCTGAGTGTGGGGTCTGGTGAAAATTGTGTAGCTTGCATATTCATGGAGTTGACCCGGGCTTTAATATTGATAAATTGAATAACTGTAAATCTCAAACTAATTGTTCTAATCTTGTGACTTGAGTCAATTTTTGCAAACGATAGCCTATAGAGGCAGACATATTGAGGTTTCTGAATATCAGTTGAGTATTATCAGTTGGGAGGGAAGAGAGCAAAACAAAACAAAACAAAACAAAAAGATTCAACCAAAAAAGAAAAATCCCCAACTCTTTTTTTAAAATTTAATTTAATTTAACTTTTTTTTTCAGTGATCCGTAATTCATTGTTTATGCACCACACCCAGTGCTCCATGCAATACATGCCCTCCTTAATACCCACCCCTGGACTCACCCAACCCCCACCCCCTTCCCTTCCAAAACCCTCAGTTTGTTTCTCAGAGTCCTCAGTCTCTTGTGATTTGTCTCCCCCTCTGATTTCCCCCAACTTACTTCTCCTCTCCATCTCCTAATGTCTTCTGTGTTATTCCTTATGCTCCACAAGTAAGTGAAACCATATGACAGTTGACTCTCTCTGCTTGACTTATTTCACTCAGCATAATCTCCTCCAGTCCCGAACATGTTGATACAAACGTTGGGTATTCATCCTTTCTGATGGAGGCATAATACTCCATTGTATATATGGACCATATCTTCTTTATCCATTCGTCCGTTGAAGGGCATTTTGGTTCTTTCCACAGTTTGGTGACTGTGGCCATTGCTGCTATGAACATTGGGGCACAGATGGCCTTTCTTTTCACCACATCTGTATCTTTGGGGTAAATACCCAGTAGTACAATTGCAGGGTCATAGGGAAGTTCTATTTTTAATTTCTTAAGGAATCTCCACACTGTTTTCCAAAGTGGCTGCACCAACTTGCATTCCCACCAACAGTGTAAGAGGATACCCCTTTCTCTACATCCTCTCCAACACTTGTTATTTACTGTCCTGTTAATTTTGGCCATTCTAACTGGTGTAAGGTAGTATCTCAATGTGGTTTTGATTTGAATCTCCCTAATGGCTATAATGATGAGCATTTTTCACGTGTCTGTTAGCCATTTGTATGTCTTCTTTAGAGAAGTGTCTGCTCATGTGTTCTGCCCATTTTTTGATGGGATTATCTGTTTTTTGAGTGTTGTGTTTGAGGAGTTCTTTATAGATCTTGGATATCAGCTCTTTGTCTGTAGTGTCATTTGTGAATATCTTCTCCCATTCCATGGGTTGCCTCTTTGTTTTGTTGACTGTTTCCTATGCTGTGCAGAAACTTTTGATCTTGATGAAGTCCTGAAAGTTCATTTTCGCTTTTGTTTCCTCTGCCTTTGGAGACATTTCTTGAAAGAAGTTGCTGTGGCCAATGTCAAAGAGGTTACTTCCTATATTCTTCTCTAGGATTTTGATAGATTTCTGCCTCACATTGAGGTCTTTAATCCATTTCAAGTTTATCTTTGTGTATAGTGTAAGAGAATGGTCAAGTTTCATTCTTCTAAACATAGCTGTCCAATTTTCCCAGCACCATTTATTGAAGAGACTTTCTTTTTTCCACTGTGTATTTTTGTCGAAGATTATTTGACCATAGAGTTGAGGGTCCATATCAGGGCTCTCTACTCTGTTCCACTGGTCTGTGTGTCTGTTTTTGTGCCAGTACTATGGTGATCACAGCTTTGTAGTAAAGCTTGAAATCAGGCAATGTGATGCCCGCAGTTTTGTTTTTCTTTTTTCTTTTTTTTTTTAATTTTTTATTTTTTCAGCATAACAGTATTCATTATTTTTGCACCAAACCCAGTGCTCCATGCAATCCGTGCCCTCTACAATACCCACCACCTGGTGCCCCCAACCTCCCACCCCCCACCCCTTCAAAATTCTCAGATCGTTTTTCAGAGTCCATAGTCTCTCATGGTTCACCTCCCCTTCCAATTTCCCCCAACTCCCTTCTCCTCTCCATCTCCCCTTGTCCTCCATGCTATTTGTTATGCTCCACAAATAAGTGAAACCATATGATAATTGACTCTCTCTGCTTGACTTATTTCACTCAGCATAATCTCTTCCAGTCCCGTCCATGATGCTACAAAACTTGGGTATTCATCCTTTCTTTTTTCTTTCTTTTTTTTTTTTTTTACAGCTTTATAAACATATATTTTTATCCCCAGGGGTACAGGTCTGCGAATCGCCAGGTTTACACACTTCACAGCATACTACTACTACTACTACTACTACTACTACACTACTCACCATAGTACATACCCTCCCCAATATCCATAACCCCACCCCCCTCTCCCAACCCCCTCCCCCCATCAACCCTCAGTTTGTTTTGTGAGATTAAGATCACTTATGGTTTGTCTCCCTCCCAATCCCATCTTGTTTCATTTACTCTTCTCCTACCCCCTCAACCCCCCATGTTGCATCTCCTCTCCCTCATATCAGGGAGATCATATGATAGTTGTCTTTCTCCGATTGACTTATTTCGCTAAGCATGATACCCTCTAGTTCCATCCATGTCATCGCAAATGGCAAGATTTCACTTCTTTTGATGGCTGCATAGTATTCCATTGTATATATATACCACATCTTCTGTATCCATTCGTCTGTAGATGGACATCTAGGTTCTTTCCATAGTTTGGCTATTGTAGACATTGCTGCTATAAACATTCGGGTGCACGTGCCCCTTCGGATCACTACATTTGTATCTTTAGGGTAAATACCCAGCAGTGCAATTGCAGGGTCATAGGGTAGTTCTATTTTCAACATTTTGAGGAACCTCCATGCTGTTTTCCAGAGTGGTTGCACCAGCTTGCATTCCCACCAACAGTGTAGGAGGGTTCCCCTTTCTCCGCATCCTCGCCAGCATAGTTTTGTTTTTCTTTTTCAACATTTCCTTAGCAATTCAGGGTCTCTTCTGGTTCCACACAAATTTTAGGATTATTTGTTCCAGCTCTTTGAAAAGTGCTGGTGAAATTTTGATCAGGATGACATTAGAAGTATAGATTGCTCTAAGCAGTATAGACATTTTAACAATGTTTATTCTTCTGATCCACTTGGAAGCTAAAAACCACCCTGCTTAAGAATATTTGGATCAACCAGGAAATCAAAGAAGAACTTAGACAATTCATGGAAACCAATGAGAATGAAGACACATGGGTCCAAAACCTATGGGATATGACAAAGGTGGCCCTAATTGGGAAATACATAGCCATCCAAGCCTCACTCAAAAAAATTTAAAAATTCAGAATACACCAGTTTTCTTTACACCTTAAAGAACTGGAAAATCAACAACAAATTAAGCCAACCCCACATACAAGAAGGGAAATAATCAAGATTAGAGCAGAGATCAGTGAGATAGAAACTAGAGATACAATAGAACACATCAATGAAACTAGAAGCTGGTTTTTTGAAAGAATCAATAAGATTGATAAACAACTGCCCAAAGTAATAAAAAAATAAAGAGAGAGGACCCAAATTAATAAAATTATGAATGAAAAGGGAGAGATCATGACTAACACTAAGGAAATAGAAACAATCATCAGAAATTATTATCAACAGTTATACGCCAGTAAGTTAAGCAACCAAACAAAATGGATGCATGCCTGGAAACCTATAAACATCCAAAACTGAATTAGGAAGAAATTGACAACCTGAATAGACTAATATCTAGTAACAAGATTGAAGCAGTGATCAAAAACCTCCCAAAAAACAAGAGCCCAGGACCTGACAGATTCCCTGGAGAATTCTACTAAATATTCAAAGAAGAAATAATACCTATCTGCCTGAAGCTCTTTCAAAAGATAGAAACAGAAGGAAAACTTCCAGACTCTTTCTATGAAGCCACCATTACCTGATCCCCAAACCAGGCAAAGACCCCACCAAAAAGGAGAATTTCAGACCAATATCCCTGATGACTACGGATGCCAAGATTCTCAACAAGATCCTAGCTAATAGGATCCAACAGTACATTAAAAAGATTATCCACCATGACCAGGTGGGATTTATCCATGGGATGCAAGCGTGGTTCAACATTTGCAAATCAATCAATGTGATAGAACAATCAATAAGAGAAGAGAGAAGAACCACATGGTCCTCTCAATTGATGCAGAAAAAGCATTTAACAAGATATAGCATCTGTTCTTGATTAAAACAATTCAAAGTATAGGGATAGAGGGAACGTTCCTCAACTTTATAAAATCTATCCATGAAAAGCCCACAGCGAATATCATCCTCAATGGATAAAAGCTGACAGCCTTCCCTTTGAGATCAGGAAAAATCCTCAACTCTTAATGGTAAGAACAACTACTATTGTCTGAAAAACCACTTAAAGGTTTTTCTAGGCAGTATAGGCATGAAGATTAACATGACCCCCAACACCCCCATTCTGGATTCAGTAATTCTCTTTGGTTCTCCCTACAAAAGTTTTATCCCTTTCACTGCTTTCTTCAAAATTGTCTCAGCTAATTCCCTCAGACTGTTTTCCTGTAGGTTTCTGCTAGCTGGCTACCTTCCTACCATCCTGTTCTTCCCCATTCTCCTCCCTGAATGAAACCTAGATCGTCTTACTGTGACCCATCCCGTCCATCCTTCCCTAGGAATGCAGAGCAGTGTAGCTTGCTTTCGATCTATTGTTCAGTTGTCCTTCATTCATCTCCTGCTTGATAGGCCAACAGTCACATTTGCCAACGTATACATTTACCTCAAACACTCGAGAAAGAAGGAAACCTCACAAGCCTGAAATCCACATATAGATACTATTGTAGAGGAGGCCATTTTTCAAAACATGGCTTGGTCCAACCAAAGTGCATGCAGAAGCTCACATGTGGGGACTAATTATCTTCAGATAGGCTTATCAACCCTGTCCAAATGGGAATAGGCATTTAAGGGTATTCAGAGCTAGGAGACTTACTGGCTTTGACTCCAGATACATTGGATAAACAAATTCTGCTCCAACCAGTTCCAACTCAATTCCGGCCAGAAGATTAAAGCCTAAATGGCTCATGGGTACCTCTGTCTGAATCACTGGTGGACAGACTCTCCTTAGAGTATATGCATATTTAAGTTGTTTTTGAAGGGTATTTTCTGTACTTTCATATTGGACCCACACCATTTGACCCAACTGCAGACTGATATATTTCCTGATAAACTGGTTGGTTTCTACACGTAGGCTTTAATATAGATATGCATAGGGCATTGGAAAATCGATGCAGTTCTTCTTTTTTTTTTTCTGTTTCTATATTTGATATGAATTTGATTTAAAATGTTTTCAGTGAGGCAATGTAGATATTAATAGAGCTTCATTTTATTGGCCTACCTTGAAAAAAGGATGAACATTTATGTTATTTATACACCAAGTGATTCAGATAAATATACAGAACATATTTGTATTATTTTGAATTTTATATATAATGTTGTTTTTGGAAATATATCCCCTTCAGAACGTATGATGATGGCTATGGGTGTGTGTGTGTGTGTGTGTGTGTTTTCAAAGAAAGTTTTTATCTACTACTGAAAAGCAAAATGAGAATTTTAAAACTATTTTTCATAGTACCTAATTAAGGTCTCCACTGAATAGGGAAGAAAAAAGAAATAACGATTATATAAATGCAGCCCAACACACTAGTAGAAATTTCCTTCCATTTCATATTAATACACATATATATTTTCATGATAAAATGCCTGCTCTGTTTCTAAAACTTGAAGGTTAGCAATACCTGAACACTTGCCAAATGACGAAAAATTATAGGCTCTTTTCTGGTAATAAGCATCAATACCTAATAGGATGTTTTCATGTGTTGGAAATATGAAGATCAGACTTTGAGAAACTCAAAGCTCTTCTGTCTCTACCTGTGGTAATTAGTTTGAGCAGCCTTTCAGAAGACACGTGGCTTGTGAGAAGACAGATGTAATTTCATTCTTCACTCTGGGTAGTTTACCTGTATGTGGATGGCTGGATATGTCGTAGTTTATAAATTGCTACATCTCACACACAATTAAGCAAGGAAGGGGTGCCTGGGTAGCTTAGTCGTTAAGCGTCTGCCTTCGGCTCAGGTCATGATCCCAAGGTCCTGGGATCGAGCCCCGTATCGGGCTCACTGCTTCAAGGGAAGCTTGTTCCCCTTCTCCCACTCACCCTGTTTGTGTTCCTTCTTTCACTGTGTCTCTCTCTGTCAAATAAATAAATAAAATCTTTAACAATTAAAAATAAATAAATAAATAAATAAATAAATAAATAAACAAGGAAATTGGCTTCTGCTGTGTTTAAAAAGAGATTTGTGGCTGCCTACCCCTAATCTCCAGACTGTCCCTTCTCTTCACATGGGAAGAGTATGGGTCCTTATATATTGAGAACTCTATCTTAGATTTAAAGATGAAAAACTGGTGGGGTGCCTGGGTGGCTCAGTGGGTTAAGCTTCTGTATTAAGTGTCTGACTTCAGCTCAGGTCATGATCTCAGGGTCCTGGGATGGAGCCCAGTATCTCGGGCTTCTCAGTGGGGAGCCTGCTTCTCCCTCTCCCCCTGCTCCCTGTTCCCTTGCCTGTGCTCTCTCTCTCATTGAAATAAATAAATAGGATATTAAAAAAAATAAATAAAGATGAAAACCTAGCAAGGCTATTCTAATAAAACAAAGGCAGTGTGATGCAGGGATTAAATGTGTGGACTTCAGTACTGCATATGTTTTGTGTTCAGCCCTGATTCTGTCCCTTGTAACTATGGGACAAGGAAAATTACTTCTCTGTGCTTTGGTTTCCTCATCAGTAAAGTGGGGGTAATAATAATACTGCCTCACAGGGATCTTGTTAGTGTTCAGAGGACGAGGCCTGGCAAATGGTAAGAATAGCCAACAGCAAGCACAGTTGTTAATGTTGTTCACTCTTTTCCTTTTTTATCTGATCTTGATTGAGCACAACACCTCTCGAAACAGTGAGCGAGAAAAGTCACTTCAGTTGCTGGTCTATTGTTCTTACTCTTAGTTCTTACTGGCCCAAAATAATCTTTAGGTGCAACTTTACATAAACTCCCTTTTTTTTTCTAAATGCTTCGTGCATTTCACTTCTAAATGCTTTTTTTCACTTCTAAATGCTTCCTGCAACTGGCAGCTAGTAACAAGCAGAAATGAACAAATATTTTACAAAGGGAAGAAACAGTGGCGCTTCAGAATACTGTTTCCTGTTGTAGGTGCAGAAGTGCAAATCATAACTTTCATGTGGATTTCATGAAAATTGAGGGTATCTATCTAAAAGACCAAATATATGAGGGAAAAAACTCCACATTTTCTTTCCTTATTAATCCTGCAGAGTAATGCACTTACCCTATATTCTCATTGCTTATTTCCTTAATATTTCTTGTATATTTCAGGACTTGGAGAAATAGATTTTGCAAGTATTCAAATGTAGTTCATTGGCCATCAAAATCATGTTCATCTTTGAGACTATGAACCTTGTAACTAAAAATGCAATTCATCCAGAGTTGTGCAACTGATGACAAACTTGAATCCTCTTTGTATCAATCAGGATTCAGATGCGGGAAGAAGGAAACACTTTCACCGTTGTAAATAGTAAAGGATTTAATCGCGGTCACAACTAATATGTATCGAGTACATCCTTTGTCCCAGGCTCTGCACGGAGTGTGTTGTGTATGCCCACCGATTCAGTCCTCACAACAGCCCTGGTAGTAAGCAACTTCCCCATTTTTCAGATGAAAACCCCAAAGTTCAGAGAGTGGCCCAAAGTAAGAGGGCTACTGATTAGCTAAGCCAGGATTATAACCCAACTATTCTGGTCCTGGAGTATACCTGCCAATGACTGTGCTCTACTCTACAGAGAATAAGGTATTTTCCAAATTCCTGAAAGGACCAGAAAAGCTGTGCCTCCAGCGGTGACTTCTAGGATAACACCGCAGAGCTGACTTGCCAAGGAGATGGCTAGCTCTGGTCCAGGCAGGAGCTGCAGAGTTGGAAATGATGCCTTCTTCTGGGATAACCATACTCTTTGTCAAGAGACAAGTAACCACCTCTAGAATTAGCTCCGGAGCGATGCTGGGTCTACTCCATTGCACAAGCAAAACGAGTGCCTTGGATCCTGCCGCCTCTCTCCGTACTTAATCCCGTTTGGAATTCAGTTTCACTGCCAATCACTGCACCCAACTGGCAGGAATGAAATCACATCTGGAAGCCAGCTTTGCAGCCTCTGAGCCTGGAAAACACACCCAAGGAGGATGGAAAAGATGTTAAGCAAGCCAATCTCAAGTATCATGCAAACCCTTTAATGGAAGAATCTCTCCTTTGCTTCAGCATTTTCTCCCTGTTCAGTTGATGTATTAGTTCAAGTCAAACAAAGCGAATGCTTATCAAACAGAAAGAGGGAGATTTTGGGGGGACGATGGAAATAAGATTTTTTTTTTCCAGCTACCTTTTCTTCATGTTTCAGTGGCAGATAACAGATGAAGATCCTCCAGTTTTCATGAAGGAAAAAACAGGTGGTGGTAGTGGGGAGAAGAATATCACACCGATGCACTTTAATTTTTTTTCTCCAAGTGGGTGGAAAAATTAATACGGTAAGTAACAATAGAATGTGAGTGAGTGGGAAATGAGCTTATCTAGCAATTAGATGTGATGTGTTTCTAACTTCCATCAAAAATGGCACTCTCAGATAATGTTTTTCCGTTTGTTCTTTCTCCTCACATCAGGATGAAGTCATTTCCTATATATGGAAGGATAATAACCTTTCCTAGACTCCCTCTTCCGCATATGTTCCTTTCAGCAGGCCACTTATATCTTACCTCTCTCTCACTGTCAAAGAGCCCTGTGTTTCATGATGAGTTCTGAATGGCAAGGACACATTTCGAATCAGAGGCATCCTTTCTGGAGCAAAGTGGGACGCTCTTCCTGGCTCTCCTTGCACATGGCCCTCCACCTGGTGCCCCAGGCACATGCGGTCTCAGTGAACAGGCAGCTAGAATTGTGACTCCAGAAGAACTCCGGAGGGATGACACAAGAAATGGGAGTGGTTGTCCTGGAAAATGCCTAGACCGTCCAAGCCTCTTCATGAGGCTCAGCACCCAGCTCCTTACTCATTCCCGGAGGTGGAGCTGGCTGGCTGGAAACCAGTACCCATTTCTCATCCACATGCCTCCTACCGGTACCACAGTTCACTTTCTCCAGTGTAGTGATACAGAAGAAACCTTTACTTTTGCTTGGTCTCATCTCCAGAATCCTTATGATGTTATTGTATTTTTTTAACGTAATCTCTACACCCAACATGGAGCTCGAACTCAGAACCCCGAGATCAAGAGTCGCACACTATACTAACTGAACCAGCCAGGCGCCCCTCCAGAATCCTTACGAATATCTCCTCCAAACACTTCCTAAACTTAATACGTCCAAAACGTAATTTATAGTTTTCTAATACTCTTGAGCCTGTTCCTTATCTCATACCCTTGTGGCGACAGAGGGTCTGCTCTAGATCTGGCTGTGGAACCAGAAGCCCGAGACTTGTCCTCAACCTCTTTGACTTCGCCCACAGTCACGGTCAGTCCATAGCATGTCCTGTGGATTTCACATCTCCCCTATCTCTCCTATATTTGCATTTCCTTCTCTACCTCAAACAAAATAGCCTTCTGAGCTGTGATTCTCTTCCATGTAAACTTCAGTAGATTCTCAGTGGTTCTCTGCATGTTCTCACCTTGACCCCCTCCACAATCTATTTGTCACCCACCAGCTCGAGCAGCCTTTCCACGCAGCATAAATCTGATCAATCATGTCTTTGCCTTAAAGTCGTCATCAGTGTCTTCCCATTGCTCGTCGGGAAATGGGGAGGCTTTGGCTCCTGCTAAAACTGAAACAGTCCTATGTCACTGAATTACACTGGCCACACCTAGTGTCATCTACTGTCCATCCCACTGCCATGGTCTCCCTGTCACTGAGCCTCTCTAGCCACAGAAATTTCCTTCCATTTTATATGCTTCCTATACTCTCCCATAACACAGGGTCTAAACACATACTGTTTCTTCTGCCTGGAATCTTCTTCCCTCCCGCTTGACTCAATCTTCTTTTACCTTTCCCCAGATGTGAGTCTTATTTTCTCAGAGAAGCTATCAGGAAGGTCAGTCCTTATGATGTGTGCTCATGGCCCCATAGCTTTCTTGATAAAATACCCCATCATAGCTGGACTCTCGGGTTTGCTTGTTTGATTATTTAATTCATAGCTCTGTCCCCTAGACAATTACCCTCCTAAGGGCAAGGACTAGGCTTTCTCCAGCGCTGGCACTGTTTTTGGCATATGGCGGGAATTCAATACATTGTTTTGAATGAATGAATGAATGTTAAATGGAGTCCTGGAAATGTGCAGGGTTAGATTTTATACTTCTCATACCTCCCAGCCTGTGCCAGATCTAAAACTGTCCTTGGAAAACAGAGTAGACTCAGGTGCTTTAGGTCATCATTATCTCAATTGTCTGAGAGAATTTAGAAGATGTGCAATGACCGATTACAAAGACCATGTTATAATAAGAGCAAATACTTGCACTGTTCTTCAGTTATGTCTGTACAATGCCAGACATCTGAAAGGAAACATTAAAATTTAACTCTCCATAAAGTTCTAAGTTTTGAAGTATTTGGCATTATGGAGAAAGTTATTTCCTGGGTTTTGCCAATTACACGAACCTGGAATATTCTCCAATATTTGTGGACATCTCTCCTGTCTAAAATGTTTAGTGCCCATTTTGCTATTGACTTTTCATTTGTCCCGTGGTTCTGAGACTATCAGTTTTTTACCCATTTTACAGGGCAGGTACTGGCTTGAAATCTGATTCTCACAAGAGCCCAGCAAAATGCTGTTCTTATTTTGCATATGAGAAAATGGAGGATCAGGATTATACAGATAGCAAAAGTCATGGTAGTAATGCATTGAAATATAGTTTAGTGGGTATTATGGAAGGCACACATTGCATGGAGCACTGGATGTGGTGCGAAAACAATGAATTCTGTTACACTGAAAAGAAATAACAAAAAAAAAGAAATATAGTTTATTCCAAGACATTTTTTTAAACATTTTTTTAAAAGATTTTATTTATTTATTTATTTGCTTACGAGAACATGAGCAGGGAGAGGGGACGAGGGAAGGCCCGAAGGGGTGGGAGAAGCAGAATCCCCGGTGAGTGGGGAGCCACACACAGGATTCAGTCTCAGGATAGCAGGATTGTGACCTGAGCTGAAGGCAGACACTTAACCGAATGAGCCACCCAGGTGCTCCTAGTTTATTCCAAGACTTATGTCACTGTCTTCTCTTTCATACCACTTCTCATCTCCAACTTACTTTTTGGGAAGCGAGGAAAATAAAATAGAGAAAAATAATTCTAATTCAAGAAAAGGAGATATCCTCAAGCCCAATCATTGCATTTCTCTGGCTCAGAGGGTTCACATGGGATCTGGAATTTGTTGTCCAGTATTTTCTTAATTACCAAGCTGTAAGTTCCAAAAGGGCAAGGAACCATCACTATCTTGAACAAAAAGGAGTTCTCCTCAGCACGAGAATATAAAAATATTTCCTCTGAAGCTCTCAGGAGTAAGTTATGAAAATATCTCAGTTACAACTAGAAAGCCATTTCACTTGCTCTCAAGACACCTCCTTTGAATTATTGGTATCCAAGAACAAATCTGTGAGACCTTTAAAAGTAAGAGCTGAAAGTTCTTTCCTGATGATGATTTACTGAGAACTCCATTTTCTTCCAAGAGAAGGACCAGTCAGGAAACCCAGGTTTTAGCCATAGCATTGACAATAACTTTTTTAAAAATAAATATATTTTATTTACTTATTTTGGGGAGACAGAGAGAGAGAGAGAGAGAGCATGGGAGGGAGGGGCAGAGGGAGAGAATCTCAAGCGATTCTATGCTGAGTGGGGAGCCAAGATGTGGGGCTCCATCTCACGTCCCTGAGGTCATGACCTGAGCCGAAACCAAGAGTTGGACACTTGACCGACTGAGCCACCCAGTCACTCCAGTGCCGATAACTCTTTGATTAGCAGGACATCAGATGTGGTCTAGTCAGACTCTTTTAAGTTACAAGGGAGGAGAATGAGTTTCAGAAGAGAAGCCATTCTTAAGCTCACACAGCAAGTCCTACCATTACTGCTAAGCCTTTTTTAGCATTAAAATAGTTTCTTCAGCACATAGTTGGTGGGACGCACACCCTTAGCTTCCTCACTTACTCTGACCCCCATCCCCCAAGAAGCAGGCCATGTAGGCCACCAGATGTGCTTCCTGTATTCTCAGTTCCCACAAGTTCTTCCTTTACAAAGGACCAAATCTATGAAGGAGAGTAAACTGCCCCAGGCTTGGGGGCCACAGATATTTGTTAAAAAACCAAGGGTCCAACTGGATGTGCCTATGGAACAGAATCCATTCAACAAGGGCCAAGTGAACCCACTGGCAATTTTTATGACATATGTCTCACTTTTCATCTTCTTCTAGACCCCGGAAAATATGTCTTAGTAACATATGCAAGTGTTGCCACCCCTGAGACCAGGAGAAGCCACAGTTTTAACTCCTTTGGCAAAAAAGCTCCCACCAAGACCCAGGGACCTACTTCCAGCTCTCTGGAGGGCTCTCTTCCCCTGAATAGAACGTACTGACCTCCTGCACACAAAAGCTTGAAACATTACAGATGTGCCCAGCCAGGAAGGTGTCCCAAAGACATGTTCAAGCTTTTGGTGACAGTGACGGAGGATCCAGAATGCATCACAGTGACAACTACCTTCAAACCTCCACTTCTTTTTTTTTTAAATTAATTTATTTATTTGACAGACAGAGATCACAAGTAAGCAGAGAGAGAGAGGAAGCAGGCTCCCCGCGGAGCAGACAGCCCGATGCAGGGCTCGATCCCAGGACCCTGGGATCATGACCTGAGCCGAAGGCAGAGGCTTTAACCCACTGAGCCACCCAGGCGCCCCAAACCTCCACTTCTTAAGCGGGAGTCAAAGTTCAGGCCCCCCTGCATTACCTGAGCATTTTGTAATCTGACAACCTCACAAGTCAGGCACACAATTTGGGGATTGTATTAACTGCCCAGGGTGATGTTGTGTTATGAACTCATTTACCTATAGGCCCAAACTCTATCTACTTACAGAGTGGCTGTTTCATTTATTGAAATGGTTCTCGACAGGGGTGATGGTATCTTCTTGGGGACATTCAGTAAAGCCCACAGATATTTCTGGTTATCACACTTTGCAGGGGCGGGCGGTAAAGGTGCTACTGACATTCAGTGACTAGAAGCCAGGGATGCTGCTGTACATAACACAGGGACAGCACCGCCTCCTACAGCAAAGAACTATCTGGCTCAGAATGTCCACACTGATAGTACTGAGAAACCCTGACATAGAATTCACCAGACAGACAATAAGTAGACCAGATAACTTGAGGGATTTCATCCCATTCAAAATGCCTATGGGAAAGTCCTTGTTCAAGATGTAATCAATGTGAACAAGTTTTTTTTTTTCTTAATCCGTCTCCCTCAATTTTCTCATCTGTAAAATAGGAATAAGAGTGATGTACCCCTAGCACATGGAAAGCTCTCTATAAATGTTATCAGGCATAATTATTGATCCAAACAACTTTTTCCTGTTCTACTTTTATTGTTTACAGACAACAACAATGAAAAAGTATCATTTGATCTCATGTTATGTAAGTTTTAGATATATTATCTCATACCCATTCTTTGAGTTAGAATAGGAAATTGAGGTACAAAGATACTAAATGACTTACCCTAATTTGCAGAATTAAAGTGTGGCCCAGTCAGGCTTTGAACCTGCTTGTACATGAAAGCCTGCTCTCTCATTCAGTCTATGGCGAAAGCCAATCCCACGTTTCTTAGGTCTCCTTCTACAGAGATACTTGTGGTGGTTTGTATGTTTCTCTTGCAGGTCTGTGGGTGCTGCATGTTGTCACATGTACATTCCCATGCTCTGTGTATTATAAATTCTGAAGTGTCACACCATTCTGGGAGGTGGTGAAGGGCTTGAGCCTTCAGAATCCTGGCTGTTTCTCGTTTGATCAGAGATAGTTATAACAACAGCAATGAAACTGGATTTACATGTTTGAAAGGGTGCTCTGGTCGCATTCAATGATTAACTGTATGAAGGATAAGTAAGGCAGACTGGATAGTGAAAAGGAGAGGAGTGTCAAAGACAAAGGGTACCCCTGCCACAAAGGCCATTAGGTAAGCAAGGTGCCACCAAACCTTGTGGAAATCATACGTGAATAAACATGGACTGCTTTAGCAGCACAACTCACAGTTTATTTTGTTAACAACTGACTTAAGGCCAGTGTCCTGTTTTCTTAAAAGACTGATGTTAACTCTTCTGCCCCACTGTGAAGAAGAGAAAGAAAAGCCACAAACTAGAAGAAAATATTTGCAAATCATATATCGCAAAAAGGACCTATATCCAGGATGTTTAAAAAAAAGTAAAGAGAGAGAGAGAGCACAAGCAGGAGGAGGGAGAGGGATGAGCAGACTCCCTGCTGAACACAGAACCCAATGTGGGGCTTGATCCCATAACCCTGAGATCATGACCTGAGCCAAAATCAAGAGTCAGACACCCAATGGACCGAGCCACCCAGGCACCCCCTATATCCAGGATTTTAAAGAAACTTTTGAAATCCTACATTAAAAATACCCCCCCCCCCAAAATGGGCAGAAGGATTGAACAGGAACTTTATCACAGATATTCAAATGGAAATAAGCACCTGTGAAGACATTCACCTACATTAGTTATTAGAGAAATGCACATTTAAAACACTACACTGCACACCTACTAGAATGGCTAAAATAAAAGCACTGACCATACTAAGTGCTGATGAGGCTATGGAAGAACTTGAAATCGTATGCACTGTGTATGGGAATGTAAAATGGTACAACCACTTTGGAAAACAGTTTGACAGTTTCTTAAAAACTCAATGTATACCTCCCACATGATCCAGCTGTTCCATTCCTAGGAATTTATCAAAAAGGAATAAAAGCATATGTCCATACAAAGACACTTACATGAATATATGTAACAGTTTATTTTGTAATAACCCAAACCTGGAAACAATCCAAATGCCCATTGAGTGAATGGGAAAACAAATTGTGGTAGATGTATACAATGTAATAGTGCTCAACTATAAAAATGAATGGACTGTTTACATATGCAACAACATGGGTAAATCTCCAAATAAAGAAGCCAAGAAAGAAGCCAAACAGACAGTACATACTATAGAATTCCATTTCTATAAAATTCTAGAAAATGCCAACTAATCTGTAGTGACTAAAAGCAGATCAGTGATTCCTAGAGAGAAGAAAGAGGGAGGGATTCTCAAAGGTTACAGGAAATTTTGGCGGGTGACCAATAGATTTGTCGTCTTGATTGTGATGATAAGCTCATGGGTGCAGACATTTGTCAAAATATATCAGATGGTGCATTTGAAACATGTGTGGTTTAGTGAATGTTATTTATACCTCCATAAAGCAGTTAAAAAGAAATCTGTTCTTGTCAACTCTTAAATTATAACTTTTTACATACACACGTTTTTAATGTAATATGTATCAACATATAGATTGCCTATCTCTGATATGTAAAATGAGTCATTTTTTCTCCTTTTAATTTATTAAAAGATGAAACTTCTCTGAGTCAAATTTTTCATAAGAGAGACTTCAGTGTCTCTTGGAATACTATTGGCAAAGATTGTGGGTACACATTTGTTGTATTTAACTTGACATCTTGTTGAAATCTGTTTATATCTCAGGAGTAACACAAAATTCAGACATTTTCTTATTTATTTTAATCAGATACAAAAAGCCTGGAGAACAGATCATGGCATAACCTCATGAAGTAGAAACCAACAACATAAAACATCCCTGCGCAGCTATGGGACAGTGGCTGGTACCCTCACTCCTCACAGTGTCTCAGTAGGGTCACATATTTGCTAAAGTAAGAGACACTAATTATTTACAAAAAATGCTATCAAACAACCTTGTGGATTAACTAAGAATATTTTCAACATAATTAGAATTATAACATCAATATCCAGTACATAGGATAAAAACTCTGGATTTGCAAAACTGAAAATATGATCAAGAAAAAAAATACATGTAAGATGTTCCCAATTTTACTAAGCAATTTTCCAATTACTAATAATGTGTATTTACTAATATGTATTACTAATATTAATATATTGTTATATAAAAATATTGTACTAATATTTATATATAACAATGAACATCAATATTATTATTGATGTGTAATAGTAATACAATAGGTTTATTATATCTTATAACTACATTATTATTATATACTTTATACATTATTAATGTTAGTAAAAATAAAAATTATCATGTTAACTATATGCTAATGATGATGATAATGATTATAGTCATAATCATTACCATACTATCATTACCAGTTATAGGATGATATTATCCCTTTCATTTTATAAATGAGAAACCATGGCTCAGAAAGTTTACACATCTTTTCCCAAATATCAGTTAGTAAGTGGTGGAGTTGGGATGAGGACCCAAGTAGTCTGATTCTAGAGCCCATGCCTTGATCTTCAATATGGAGCTAATGTGTTTCTTTGTCATCTCCTATGAATTTCTTTGTCATCTCCTATAATGAATTCTTTGTCATCTCCATATTTAAATATGAATTTAAATATGCTGAATACAAAGGAAAATTTTAAAAGTAATTCAGCATGTTAACGCCAAGTACCACATTTTTGTTTGTTTGTTTGTTTACCTTGATCAGAGGGGAAAACTGAGTTTCGCATTTGTCAGGGAAGGTGACATTAACTGTTGAGCACACAATCTTGGTGGCTTAGCACAATAAATGTTTAGTTTTTACTCACATTATAGAACAGATCATGTTGGATCCAGGGGAGCTGCTCTACGCAATTAGAGATGTGAGATTCTTCCATTCAGTGGTTCCTCTCATCTCCTGTGTCTTTAGATTGGCCCTTGTATGCTCTACATCTGATTGGTCAATGACAGAAGGAAGAGAACAGAAAGGATCCACTGGGCCTTTATTATGGACCTCTCCCAGATGTGACATGTATCTCTCCTGCCCAGAAATCAGTCCCATGGCTTCACCTGACTTCAAGGTAGGTAGGAGTTGTGGCTTGTGTTTCTAGAAAGAAAATAAAGCAGGGTTTGGTGACCCTGTAACAATGTCTCTGCCACAGGTTCCTGTTGTATTTTCACATAGAGCTGATTGAAGGACACACAGCTGACATTAAGAAGGACCAGAGCAGTTAGTTTCAAACTGTGCTCTGAGGATCACTGAATCAGAACTTTTGGGGTAAGAGATGGTAATCCACGTTTTTAAATTAGCATCCTGTAGGATTCACCATGCACATGAATATGGAGAACCACCAGGCTATGAGTTATCAAGATCTGTGCCAGCAAGAACATGGCTAAGGAGTGAAATCGTCCATACCAATTGTGAACATGGGATGTGTTCCCACCCCAAATGACAGTCAGTTAAGGCAAGCAAAAGACAACTGTCCCTGTTTGAAGTCTCTGCTAGATCACTACTTCAGGGTTCAGAGTAGGATGAGATAAGAGAAAGGGCTAGAGCTGAAAATTTAAGGAGGCTCTCTATTAAGTTCACAGAAGTGTAGAATCATCATATGAAACATTATAAGAAACTTTCAGGAACCAAGGATGTTAGTCTTCTTAAATTTTGTGGCCTAGGTCATACATGCCTATGCCATTCACCCGACTCTGTTCCTGGCCCTTATCTTCAGTTTATGAATCACTCATTCATGCATGTACCATGTATTAATTCAGCACATATCCATTTGTCTATCTATCTGTCATCTATCATTTGTCTATCATCTCTATCATCTATCTGACTGTTTCTATCCATCTATCCATCTATCTATCAACAGGCAGTGTGATCTGAAACTGTACACATGTTTAAAGTATCATATACATCATTTTCAGTTCCTGTGGCTCTATTTATAATGCCACTTGAAGATAATATGCAAATATCTTTGGAGAACCTTCTAGGTACCTTTAATTTCTAGTGTGGTGATGAGTCAGACAAAAATACAAGTAAGTATATAGATTAATTAATAATTATAAGAAGTGCTAAATACTGAGTGTTTGGTGCTGAGAAAGAAAGTAAGGGATGGGATCTCGTTTAGATAGTGTGGTCATGAAAGTCTTTTTTGAGAAGTTTGAGACGTATAAGTGAATACCCAAAGCCTGAGAAAATTAAAACTGGATGAAAAGCATGGACGAGAATGTCTAGAAGGTAAGATGTGATATTTGAAGGCACAGAGGTAGAAATCTGGACAAGTCAGATGGGCAGAGCTTGGTGAACAAAACTCAAAGTCACAACAGATGTGGTTAGAAAGTTTGGAGGGAAGGGCAAATTATGAAGGACTTTGAAGACCGTTGCCAGGTCTTTCAGTTTTATTTCAGATGCAAAGGAAAGTTACAGAAAGGCGTTAGGCCAGAGAGTGGTGTGGTGCAATTCATTGTTCAAAGAAGAGCATTTCTCTTGCCCATCATTAAGTTAGTGACTCAGCTTCCCTAAACTTGTTCCTAGGAATTTTTTTTTAAACATTTTATTTATTTATTTGAGAGAGAGAGAGAGACAGTGAGAGAGAGCATGAGCGAGGAGAAGGTCAGAGGGAGAAGCAGACTCCCTGTGGAGCTGGGAGCCTGATGCGGGACTCGATCCCGGGACTCCAGGATCATGACCTGAGCCGAAGGCAGTCGCTCAACCAACTGAGCCACCCAGGCGCCCTTCCTAGGAATTTTTTAAGGACTTTGGTGCTCACACCCACATGGTTGTTTCTTCTTTTCGTTACCTCGGTTAGACTACGCTCTGTTGCAGGAGTCCTGCACCAGCCAGTCCTGAGATTTCCACATGTCTGTGTGAGGAGTCAGGTTCCCCTGTTGTCTATGTGTTGATTGCCTGGGACAGGAGCAGCCTGAAAGGATGTGGTCTGGGGGGCGGGGGGTGTCAGTGATTCAGATTAGAGATAGTCGATGAGGTCACTGGGTTCGGAAGAGATCAGAATGATTCCTATTACCCGGCTCAACCCCATGCACGTTGGCGGAAACAGTAGGGAGCAGGGGCAGTGGGAGCTGAGTGAATGGTTTAAAGGGAGTTCACCATACTGCACAGAGGCACAATCAAGGCACAGCCATCCTGGAACTGGATGACAGAAGGTACAGTGGTGCTTGTACCTCTGTATAGTGATATATCACCTGTATAGTGATAATCACTATAAACATTTCCCAACGAGCCACAAAAATGATATTTTTGTTAACTGCCTGACACTTCTATAGTTCTTTTTTTCTACATTTCTTGGCTACATGTTCCTTGATCACCACCTAGTCATAGGACATTTTTGTGATTTTTGCAATAGAATAGAAAGATAACTCAGCCTTTGCTCTATTATAACCGATCAAAATTTCCTTTTTATTATCAATAGCATGCATAAAATATGCAACTTTAGTAATAAACATACTCATTCTTTGTAGTATCTTTTGGAATTATGCCCTTATAAACACAGAATTAATGATAAATTCCACTGTGGGTGATTTACATGTACAAGACAAAAAGCATATGGAACATTTATAATTATCTATGTTACATCATCATGTATGTTTCTGACAGTGGAGGGCTTCCATTTTCTCTAGGCTTTGATGAAACCCAAGTCCTCTGCTTGCAATTTTGCATTTAAAAAAAAAAAAATGGTAGGGGCGCCTGGGTGGCTCAGTGCATTAAAGCTTCTGCCTTCAGCTCGGGTCATTATCCCAGGGTTCTGGGATTGAGCTCTGCATCGGGCTCTCTGCTCAGTGGGGAGCCTGCTTCCCTCTCTGCCTGCCTCTCTGCCTACTTGTGATCTCTGTCTGACTTGTGATCTCTGTCTGTGAAATAAATAATTACAATCTTTTAAAAAATGGTAGAATTTTCCAGAATTGGCTCCTGGGTCCTATATTTCAAACTTGTTTCTTCTTTCCCTCTAGCCATATAATTCTAGTTCTGCATGCCAGACGAACCATTAATATCACATTAAATCATCTGGCCTGGAACTCCATATCACAATGTTGTGCCAGCAGATGGGGCAGCAGAAGTATTTCTAGAAGCCATTTCTATACTGGGTGGCTAGAAATATATTAATCATAACACAGAAATATCTATAAACCACATACTAAATCCAAGCTAAAGAATCCTCCAATTCAACTTTCCCTCAGCTGGATCCTCCAAATACCCTTAGCCATTCCAACACCATTAGACACAGGGCTAAATATGACAGAGGGGTAGAAGAAAGAGACAGTAGTCTTAACTGACTGCAGTTTAAACATATGCTGTGAATATTATAAAATATAGAACAATGGGAACACATTGCTAGGGCCCCTTATAGTGTCCTAGAGTACATCTGCCTCTGGGTAAGAGGGGAAGGTTATTTACTCTCTTTCTGCATTAAAAAAAAAAAAAAAAAAAAAGATTTTTCCAGTCCTAGGAAGTCTTCAGCAAAACATCATTTTGGAATCTCCAGAATGTCACAACATTGGGTGAGTTGGGAAATAGTACTCTTGATACAGTTGGCAACATTTCTCAGAAGTCACAAACAATGAATAGCCTGATGTACCAGTCTAAAGCGGTGACGTCATTGACAGGGCACCTTAGTGTGGATGAGGGATGCGGGCTGGAGGAAGGTGGGCGACTACCACGGAAAAGCATGAGTCATGAGAAGTTTATAGGCAAGGATAAGACTTCCCCCATCTGGGAAAGGATACTTCCCCAGAAATTATTGATGAGCAGGTCTTTGTCTGGAACCATGAAATATATATTATGTCTATTAATATACTATCACTACATTTACATGAGAAATTGAGTAATGCCAACTTCATTTCTAAATCCCAGAGCCAATCTACATCGTGTACCGAATGGATTTGGATATGATGAGTGCTAGGAGATTTCATGCGCAATATCCACGATGTGATCTTTGCTGTAACGCAGATGCTATGCTCTGAATCCAACAACCTCCTGGGAGGCGACTATGTACCTGTCCAACGTCGGCTTTGGCCAAATATCAAAGCAAGACCTAAACAGAAGATGAGCAGTCTTATGTATGACCCGGCCTCATGCTCAGACCTCAGACTACAAGAACTGATGCTCAACCAGTTTTGTAGGTATGGTGTCCAAGAAGAAACTGTGGGGCCAAAAGTGTCCCATCTGAATCTCTGGAAAACAGACTAAGTTCCTTTCTTTTCTATTCTCTTATCACCTACCAATAAGACTTGGTTCTGGCCCGCTCTCTGTTCTTTTTTTTTTTTTTTTTTTAAGATTTTATTTATTTATTTGATAGAGATCACAAGTAGGCAAAGAGGCAGGCAGAGGTGGGGGAGGGGGTGGGGTGGGAAGCAGGCTCCCCGCCGAGCAGAGAGCCTGACCCAGGACTCAATACCAGGACCCTGAGATCATGACCTGAGCCGAAGGCAGAGGTTCACACTGAGCCTCCCAGACACTCCTACCCTCTGTTCTTAAAATGCATTGCACGTAGTACATTGTACTACATGCTTTGAAAGTGATTCTTCCAAAATTGCATCCCAATTAAATTTGCATGGATTGCTCCTTTATTATTTACCAATATTTCCACTCCAAGCTTATGCATTCTGTCACAGACTAGCCCCATCTTCTTTAGCCACTGGCCATTTCACTAGGTTAATAAACAAAGACCAACTTAAGTATACACAGAAGGCACCTCCCCCTGGCCCTAGAAACACTAATAGAGAATAAAGAGGAAAATAAGGGTGGAAAAAAATCAAAGCAAGGATTTTTTTTCCCCTTGGACAGAATTTGGACTCATATTTTCTTTCCTACCAGACAGTCTTGGGAATGTAGTATGGGTCAGTTACTTTATCTGTTTTATATTATTTGATCATTAGGCCAACCTGCTAGATAAGCATTATTATTATATATGATTCAAATATACAAAAAATAATGCTCAGTGACGTTAAGAAAAAAAAAAAAATTACCCAGCAGGTTAGTAATCATGGAGCTGGGATTCTAACTCAGACCACTCCCTCTAGGACCCCTTACATGCTGCAGACTCTGGGTTGTTCTTCAGAGACAAAGTCCTGTTCCTGTGTTAGGATTGTTTGTTTTTTGTGTTAGCCAAGGGCAGGAAAAATATTTTGGAGGAATTTCAACTAAAAGGCAGATATATATAAATAAATAATGTGCCTGCCTCCTTCTGAGCCATATACTGCCAGCACCAAGCTTTGTTTGTTCCCATTTCTTTCAAAAGCAGAAGAGACATGTGACATAATAAAATTTCCCTAAAATACACAATTTTAAGCTACCATTTATTTCTTAAGGACTTACTGAGTACGCTCTGCATTTTAGAGTTGCTTGCTTCTCCTAATGACCCTATGAAATAAATATGGTCCTTTATACAGAAGAAAGAACTGAGGTATAAAGGTTAAGTGGTTTGTGCAAGGTAGCCAGGGGAAGGATGATAAAGTGAATTAATGCGGGGGCGCCTGGGTGGCTCAGTGGGTTGGGCCTCTGCCTTCGGCTCAGGTCATGATCTCAGGGTTCTGGGATCGAGCCCCACATCGGGCTCTCTGCTTGGCAGGGAGCCTGCTGCCCCTTCCCCCTCTGCCTGCCTCTCTGCCTACTTGTGATCTCTCTCTCTGTCAAATAAACAAATAAAATATTTTTTTTAAAAAGTGAATTCATGCCTGTCTGACCCCAAAATTCGTTCTCTGAAGTATTACATTAAACTTTCTTACAATCATTAGAGTGACTCAGGCATGTTTTTCGTTACTCATTTTATACCAGCTTAGAAATCAAACATTTCTCTTCTGTATTCACCTCAGAAACATTGCCCAATGCCCTATAGCCCGAGCATGGTCTTTGGAGCCAGCATGCCCACGTTGAACTCCCAGTGATACCGCTTGGTAATGTGTGAATCTGGGCAACTCGATTAATCTCTCTGCCTCAGTTTCATCATCTGCAAAATGGATATAGTCCTACTGCCTACACTCTAAGTTATCATGAGGATTACATGACTTTAATATGTAGAAAGCAGTCCAAAGAGTGTAGGATGCTTATTAAAAACTCTGCTCGTGTTTGTATGGAGGAATATATGACGCGTAGTAAGTACTAGGTCAATATTTGCACAGGAGAATATATGAGACACAGTGTTTGCCCTCACTGATTCTTGGCATGCCCCACTCCAGCAGGGGCCTCAGTGATGGCTCAGTTTTTGTGTAGGTACCTGCTACAGTTACAGCGGCCATCTCTCATTTTCTGTTCTGGATTCTTCCCTGACACTAGCGTGTAACTCTCCCAGTGGCACCCCCCAGGCATCATCTGTGGAGGTGTGAGTGAATTGTCTCTCTGTATGCCAGCCCCTGACCGATATGGAATGAGAGGTGCTGAATAAATGCCTAGCTCTCTCATCTCTCAGGAGACCATTCAGAGGATCTTCGGGGTGTGTGTGTGTGTGTGGTGGGTGGGAGATTTGGAGATGGAAATGAATGGAGTCCTGAGGAATAAGTGATCAGAGCTTCTGGGACTTCATAACAGGAGAGACAAATTTCCAAGCCTGCCCTCTGGGAGTCCATTATTCTTGGTGCCAACATGTTTCCCTCTCCATCTTATGTATAACATGGTGCTAAGTAAAGCAGAACAGCAGAGAAATAAAATCCATTGGATCACATATCCCACAGATGGGATCTTGTTTTCCTTGGCCTAATATGACCTAAGTAATTTGCCTCCAGTAAGAAATTGACTCAATTCAAGAAGTACAGTTCAATGCATGAGAAACCTGCAGGCACGAGCTCCACATTCATGTCTACGTTTAATCAGTTTTATGACCCTAGGAAAGATACTAAACCACTGTAAGTCTCAACTCTCTTTTTGCAAAAATGAGAGCTATCACTTGATGATTTCTAGAATCTTTCCTATAAAATCAAAATTCTGATACCCAATGCCTTTGACAGTTACTAACATTGTACGAATTACTTGGAACATATGATGAAAATAGATTCAAGATTGTTAAACATCTTATAATCTATCTTACTTGAAATAGATGTGATAACATTTTTATGCATGTATTTGCAAATAATTTAAACATTTAAAATAAATCTATCGTACTTAAAATGTAAAAATAATCTAACCAGAGGCTCCTGGGTGGCTCAGTCAGTTAAGCACCTGACTCTTGGTTTTGGCTCAGGTCATGATCTTTAGATCGTGGGTTGGAGTCCCATGTGGGGCTCCACACTCGGTGGGGAATTTGTTTCTCTCCCTCTGCCCCCTCCTCCTGCTCATGCTTCTCTCTCTCAAATAAATAAATAAATAAATATTAAAAAATAATGTAACCATTACTCACATGGTGGGGAGGCCAGAGTTTGAAAAATACTTTCTAAAATTGCATCCCTGCAATTTGATGGCCACAACATTCTTATTGTATTAATACTATTAGTAAATCCCATTTGGGACAAAAAGAAGTTAAGTTCAAAAAGGCTATTCAATTTCTTTTCAGCTATATGGCAACTAGTTAGTGGACACAAAGTTTTCCATTAAGGATCTAATCTTTTTGAAAACTAGTTTCCCACTAGGATCAAAAATAAACAAAACCAAAAATAAGCAATGAAGGTGAGAGATAAAATTTGTTCAATCAGATAAATAAAGGAAGACAAATATTAACACGATGAGGATTTCTTCTGGTTTTGTAGAAATACCCCTTATTCCTGACTATATAGTAAAATCCTTGAGGTCACAGATAAGTGGCTTATGTAATGTTTTGTGTTCTCCTTCTGGGCTTGCATACGGTAAGTGCTAAATAATAAATCACCCGATAGATGAATGATTGAGTGATTAATTAGGACTGAGAATTAGGGAAAAGATTCATTCCTCCAGGATTTCCTTCTTGACTTGCCAGTCTCAGGTAAGGCAAAATGTTTCTCTGCTCTACTAAAACCAGATTATTACAACATTTGTTATGGAATACTGGAATTCTCTCTATGTGGCTCTCTTGATCGCCCATGACCTATCTGAAAGGAAGGTCTGATGTTTAACCTTTCTTTTGTCATGTGCCCCTAGGACGTGGTAGATAAAAGAAACATGTGTTGAATCAACAAATGAATAAAAGACAGAAGGAATTAGGAAGAGAAAGAACAATTTGGTAATTTGGGATTTATTAATTTTGTGGTGTTATTTGAAGGCGGACAGAGTAATGGGATCAGAAACACAGGAGTCAGACCCTCAGGGGTGTTCACAGTTGGGACAGGAATGGAGAAAGGAGGCGTAACAGAAATGTCACTGTAGATCAAGTGGAAGAACCAGAAAAATGTGAGATCATCCAAATAAAGAACAAAGTGGCAAACCACTCTCATGGTCTTTCCATTACGATGTATTTATTGGGCCTTATATAAAGTTTATATTTAGCAAGGATACTCAGAGTACCACTAAAAGTTGATATTCAACATCAGTTTGAGCTTGTATACACACGGCCGCAACCTCACAGAACATAAAGCAAGTGAGGCTCTGGTAACGTGTTACCTTTGAGTCTGGAATTTCTAATCCTTGCTGTGTGGGCTGAAGCAAATTAGCCTGAATGTGTCTCAGTTTTGTTTGTATGGCAAAAACATCACCATCTCCCATCATTGGGTTGCTTTATGCAATCACTAATAAAACATTATGATAAAGCCCTCTGCAAATATGAAGTGCTATTGAAATGTCGAGTAATACACTGGACATCTTTGTATTCCATCAGACACATCCCGAGAGACATTTCCTTCCTTCCAGAACATGTACACTCAATGAAGTGTCCATCTGGCAAGTTAGACTCTGCCAAGAGTGGGAAGGCAAATTATTATAAGGTAAACAGCTGGGTGCTGGTGTGCAAAGGTGGTAAAGACTTGTAGCCCTGCTTGCATATGGGTTAAGAATAGGGATTAAGATGCCCCAGAACGTGCAATGTACTTGATATTTTCCCTTGGGAGAATGAAGGCAGGGAAAATTTCTGGCTACCTGGGCCCCTTTGCCTTCCCTCTGAAAACATTACACTTGGCTAATGGAGCTGTAACTTTGTTTTGATTTCCTGAGTGGTCTTGAGTTACCTAATATCTGGCTGGCTTCCCTAAATGGTTGCTTCTTAGATCTCTCCAGTAAAATCATACTTAAACCATTTTCATTAGGAACCGAGTACTACATGATCATAAAGTACCTCATGAAATGCCTTGATTAGCAGAGATCAAAGGCTGAGCTTCATTAGTTTTGCTTTCTTTCCCCTCCTACTTTGCCTTTGCGCTCAACTGTATTAACCTGACTAGCTTCACTCTCCAAAGTTTTGCACAATCTGGAAAAGATAACTTCTCCTGAGAAGTCTGGCTTTTCTTTGGAGCACATGGCTTGCAGGTTTTCTTGGCCCAAGGCACAGTCAACAAACTGTCTATTCAGCCCATTCTGTGGAGAGAACCAGCCCATACTCAGCGAGTAGCACCACTGTGGTTGTTGCTGCCTTACTCCCAGAGTTGAGAAGGACTGGGATTAACACCATGGCCAGAGGTGAGGAGCCTATGAACCTGGCTTTCCTCACCAACCCGAGTCCTTTCAAACTCACTCAAGAGTAAAATAGTTAACAAAACTGTCTGCCATAATGTGGTGGTGGGGGGTACTCCTCATTAGGGATCACCTCTTCGAGTTTCAAGTTTCTCACATGTAAATTTGGGGTGTTAGTGTTGACTTCACAGCCCCGTTGTTAAGACGAAAATGAGATAATGTTTACAGAACACCTGCCAGAGCCTAGCACACAGAAAGCCCTCCATAAGTGATGACATCGACACATGCCAATTCAATGCAGCCTTGCAGTTCTAGAAAGGAGAAGGGCTAATGCAGAATTGTAACATGCTAACTATTTCTGGGAAATGTTTCCAACTGCTCAGCCACAGCAGCCTCCAATTTTCTTTTGGATTAATATCCCAGTAAAGAATGGAAGATGTTTCCTTGGATTAGGTTTTTGGAACCAGACAAACCTCAAACCTTCCCACAAGCACATGGAAGAGGATGTCTACTCTTGGTCTAAGAACAAGAGACACACTGGATAATCTGGTTTTCTGTTTTGTGAGGTTGAGTGATGAAGTAGAGACAAGGTAAGCTTTTTTTTCTCTGTAGAAAACCTGTGGTAAAATTCGGCCATTTTCAAGATGGAAAAAGCAGACTCGTCCTGAGATTTTGGTTGAAGTCTCGTTTGACAACGACAATTTGTTTTTCTCCATCACTTTCTTTCTTCACGAAGTTTCTGTATTATGATAGTGTAATTTTAAAATGCAGTTATAATTTTTACATTACCAACAATTATCACTAGCAATTAGCAATTCTCAGAGTGTTTCCATTGTGCCAATCACTACAAAAAGAAAGACATCTATTTAGACTTAGTTTAATTCAAGTAATAAAAGCTAACTACTCAAGTGCCGTTCTCTGGTTCAGTCCCCCTCCAGATTTTTCCCACATGTATGTTTGCATCATGCCTAAAAATTAGGTCTGATCCTCAACTCCCATATTATAGATGAAGAAATTAACCTCAGGGAATTAAATATCTCCCCCAAGGTGTTACACCTACTTGATAGCAAAACTGGGTTCCAGCTCGTATCTGTCTGAATCCAGAGCTCAAGTTCTTGCCTGCTCTACCTAATTACCTCTCAACTATGTTTTTTCATAACCCCAGAGTTTTTCTTTCCAACAGTCACGCTAAGAACTGAGAAGGGGTGAGGGTACATAAAACAAAGTGTTAGTCTGAGCTCCCTTCCTAAAAAAAGTTCACTTCTCGAGAAAGACATGGTAAGTGGTGTATCCCATCCTTTGCCTCTAACCCTTCCCTACCTTACACTGGATTTTAATTCTAATTTACTGCTAAACATGATTTGAGTGATCCCTGTGGTGCTTAATACCCTGTAGATGAGGGGGTGATTTTCATTTTACTGGTTGGCTGGATGAATGAATCCTTTCTGTACTGCTTTCACCTCCCATTCCCACTGTGTCAAAGATGCTTGTAGAGAAGCTGAATAGGAATCTTACCCCCACTCCTCCAATTTCCACTTCCTCAGAACATATCCAGTGAGGCATCACTGAAGATCCATACTTTGTGGAATATACCCTATGAAAAACTCCAATGGAGAGAACTAAAGTTCACAGACGTTAATTGATGCTTTTACCCTTGGATTTCAAGACTTTCCATATGAAGATGTGGCTTGAGCTTGGATCCCATTTATAAAAGTGTAAAACCTGTATATTTAAAACATACTGACAAAACACTAAATGTTGCAATTATTAAGGATCATAGAATATTTATGAGGACAATTTTTATATTATAATCATACAAAATAGTTATTTATCAATGTGACCAATGGATTTTGCAGTCTTGAGGACAGGATGAGATTTATAATTACCTTTGAATATTCAGCTTTGTGTAGTGCCCAGCACAGGGAGGCCTGTCAGATATCTGTTGATTCCCTAGTTGAATGAGTACATGAATGAAGTTCATCAGTGACTGAATCAGCCATCTTAAGGATTACTGTGCTGTCTATTTTTATGTGTCGATTCAACTGGGCCATGAAGCACCCAGATATTTGTTTAAATACTCTATTGTGTGTGTTTGTGAAGGTATTTCTGGAGATTAGCATTTGAGTCATTTTTATTCCCCAAATGGATGGGCCTCATCCAATTCACTGCAGGTCTGAATTGAAGAACAAACGTTGAGTAGAACATTTTCTCTCCTGCTTGACTGTGTTCAAGCTGAGAACATGAGTCTTCTCTTGTAATTCAAGTAATAAAAGCTAACACTTGGACTCACACTCAGACTAGAATTTAAGCATTGGCTATCTTGGCTCTTGGGCTCTTGAAACCATACTCATGTATACGAACAGCTAGCCTGGGTCTGGACTTACCAGTCTCCATAATCACATGAGCAATCCCTAGAAATAAATCTTTCTCTGTCTCTCTTGGTCTTTGTCTCTGTCTCTGTCTCTCTCTCTCTCTCTCTCTCTCTATATATATATATATATATATATATTTTTTTTTTTACACACATATACATACACAAACATATACAGTCGACCTTTGAATAACATGGATTTGAACTTCACAGATTCACTTATACATGGGTTTCTTTCAGAGTTGACAGCAAAAGCCACAAGGCATTTATTTACAACTGCCTGCCCAAGTTTTCACAGGATCGGATTAAAGGCAACTGGCCCAGAGATCTCACCTGCTGTCCTCGGAGTATCCATGGAGGCCAGCCAAAGCTTCTAGCAGCCTTCAGGGCCAGGACCATGCTGGGCTGCATGTCACTCTGTGTGCAGGATGGAGTGGTCCAGTGAGCAATCCCAAGAACATCTGAATTCTCAGAGTTCCAGGGTCGCTGGCCTTGGGCCCTTCCTGGGCTGGCAAGGACCCTCCTCCCAGCGTGAGGCTTCCAGAGGCCAGGTAGCCATGTAAGTCAGCGGCTGCTGCTGGCCACTGGCCACTGGCCAGGGGCACACCTCCACATAAGAGGCTGCTCTAGGTACTATGCCTCCCAGCCACTGTTACCTCCTGTGGGTCTGCTTGTGCCTGCTGCTGAAGATCCAGGCCCCCAGGCAGCAGAACATCACAATCCTGGGGCCAGGCCAGCTGCCTCCACAATCCCTGGTCTGCTGGGGCACTCTAAGCAGATTTTTTTTTTTTTTTCCAAAAAAAAAAAAAAAAAATTTTTTTTTTTTGGAAAAAAAAATACACACACTGAGTATTCCAAGTGTATTTTTCCTCTCCACTGTGATTTTCTTAATAACATTTGTCTAGCTTACTTTACTGTAAGAATACAGTCTAATACATATAACATATACGAAATGTGTCGATCTATTGTTTATGTTATTGGTAAGGCTTCCAGGCAATGGAAAGTTACTAATAGTTGAGCTTTTAAGGAGTCGAAAGTTATACACAGATTTGCAATTGCAGGAGAGTGAGTGTTGGTGCCCCTGACCCCTGCATTGTTCAAGAGTCAGCTATATAAGCATAAGATAGTTACCTATAACACTACACTGTGCGTTAGATTTCCAGAACTCATTCATCTGGCGTAACTGAAATTTTGTACTCTTTGACCAACATCTCTTCACTTCCTCTTCCTCACAGCCCCTGGCTACCACCATTCTACTCTCTGCTTCTGTGAGTTTGACTATTTTAGATTTTCCAAGTAAGAAGTATCATATAGCATTTGTCTTTCTGTGTCTGGCTGATTTCACTTAGCCTTCCAACCTCCATGTTCCTCCATGTAGCTGCAAATGGCAGGATTTTCACATGGTCTATCGATCTCACTTCTGACTGTACATCTGAAGGGTCTGATATCAGGATCCTGAGAGATATCTGAGCTCCCATATTTGCTGCAGCACTATTCATATTTGCCAAGACACAGAATCAACCTAAATGTCCATTTGTGAATGAGGGCATTAAAGAATACATTAAATGGAATATTACTCAGCACTAAACAAGTTTCCTTTTTAAATGAAATCAATTTGTTAAATGTGTTGCTTCCCGTTTGAATAAGGTCACCATGTAAATTGTTAGGCACATTGTCTGACATTCAGTGGACATTGAGAAGGAGTGAGTTAGCCTTCCTTGTGACACTAGCAGAGGTTGTCTTTGGAACTGTTCCCAGCTTTTCCCCAAATGTGCTTCTACCAGTTTGGGGAGGAACAGTCATGGAATTTGGATTGTGTCAGGAGAGAGCTCAGAAACTAATCCTGGAAAGCTGCATATGAATATTTACAACACAATTTTTAAAAAGATTTTATTTATTTATTTGACAGGGAGAGATCACAAGTAGGCAGAGAGGCGGGGGGGGGGGGGAGTGTCCGGGGGGCAGGCTCCCCGCTGAGCAGAGAGCCTGATGTGGGGCTTGATCCCAGGACCCTGAGATCATGACCTGAGTTGAAGGCAGAGGCTTAACCCACTGAGCCACCCAGGTGCCCCATATGTAACACAAATTTCTGTAAGAAACCATGGTGGCTGTTCTAATGGCACTGTAACAAGTGGTTTAGCTTCAGCTCTAGAGCCAGATGACCTAGATCCATGTTCTGATAACTATGTAATTTTGTACAAATTGCTTGATTTTTCTATGTCCATTTTCCTTGCCTGTGAAAACAAATAATATTGGCCTATACTTCATAGGACTGTTTTAGCAGTAAGAGTTAATATAGGCTCAGTACTTTCAGCATTTCTTTCTTTTTTTTTTTTTTTTAGATTTTATTTATTTATTTGACAGACAGAGATCACAAGTAGGCAGAGAGGCAGGCAGAGAGAGAGAGGAGGAAGCAGGTTTCCTGCTGAGCAGAAAGCCCAACGTGGGGCTCCATCCCAGGACCCTGAGGTCCTGACTCGAGCCGAAGGCAGAGGCTTAACCCACTGAGCCACCCAGGCGCCCCGACTTTCAGCATTTCTGACACAGAGGAAGAACTGAATTTGTATTTGTGATTATTATAACGAATACCTTTTAGAAAGAAAGAAGCTAAGGCTTAGAAAAGTCAAGCAAGTCACCTAAGATGACACAGCCACGGAGCAGAAGAACTGAGGCTTGAACCCAATTCTATCTAATATAAAACCTGTATTCTTTCCCATTATTTTGGTGTTTCTCAAATTTGAGTGATGGATAGACCGCCTTCAAAAGAAACAAAAGTTCTGTTTAATGTCAGTGTTGATTTAGATTATTTTTGTTATAATGTTGCTAAAATATTTCCAATTTGAAACCTGGATGTAACTTCTTTGGCCTATAAATCATTTAAACTATAAAATTTAAACACAGTTACTAATTAAATGCAAACAAAAGTTGCAACCCAGTAAAATTCAATTTAGTAACATTTATTTAATGTGAGGGCTGTTGTTGTTTTCTTGAAATTAAAACCACTCACAAAGGAACATGGTACTCACTGCTAAGGTTCAAGTTCTTTTGCGGTCATCATGCCCATACATCTGTGTGCTGTGAGATCAGTCATTTTTTCCACCACTGTTCTCTGTTCCAACTACTGTGAAACCATAACATGATGTCATTTGGCCTTCACTTGGCAGAAATGCACCATTTACATAGTAAGTCTGCCTCCATTTTTTTTTCACTCTAGTCCAGGATGAAGTAGAACAACGTGGGTACAACAAACTCAAAACAAAAACATTATTGAATATGGGGACAATTCTTGGTTATGACGTTGCCATCAGATGTCAAAAATATGTTTATGTACATATTTGTAGATTGCCATTGATATGAAATTCCCAAGTCAAAATAAATCTCATGGACTATTGGGAATATGCTCTAGGATCCACAGAGGACAAAAGATCTTAGTTTAGGAAGTTCTAAGCTGCTCTCTTTTGGTCTTCCTCCTCTCCTCTCCCATCTAGAAGGAGCATTCATTTATGCCACAAATGATTTAGAATAATGTTTGAGTCATGCTAACGTCGTGATGACTAGAAGGAAGGAAGAAGCAACAGTGAATTACTTTGTCAAGTTTGTGTACAATCGAAAGTGACAAAGATATTTTTTCGGAAGATGTAGAATTAATGATATCAGAGAGGGATGACTTTTATTTATGGCTGGTTTTGGTGGTTGAGAAAAGGAGTCACTATCATGGCTGACTAGTATTTTACTCCTTTTAAAGGGACAATCAGTGACTAATGCTTATCTGGCATGTTATCATCTAAAAAGGGCTTTCTCCAGCTCGATTATCTTCCATCTTCAACCACACCCAGATGAAGAAATTTCTCAAAGCAATAATCATGAACTAGGGAGTTGATATCTAAACCAGGTGTCCTAAATTTGAACCCCTACTTGCTGCAGTAGCACACCACCTCCTACAAAGAATACTGCTGCAACCATTCTCTTCTGGACACAAAGAGGAGAGACATCATATATTGCACATTATGCATGAGTTTCTCCCTTTTCAAAGGAAAGGAAGCTTGAACTTTCACTGAAGTCATAACAAAATGTTAAGGGCATGGAGCTCTGGACTTACATTGAATCTTTATCACTTACAGGCTCTGAGACTATGGAAAAGTTATGTAAACCCTCCGAGCCACAGTATCCTCATCTGAAAAATAAGAAGGCCATGCCCTTTTCATGGGGTTATTTTAAAGATTAACCAAGAAAATAGATATTAAGAGCTGGGCAAATACCTGTGCATAGCACTAAAAATACATAATGTATAATCCTTACCCTTTGCCAGACAATCCTTATATGCTTCATATATTAAGTCAATCCTCATATAACAACCCTTTGAGTTAGATTATTTTATTCCCATTAGACAGATGGAGAAATTAAGGGATAGACAGATTAAGTGAGTTGTCTAAGCTCACCTATTTGGTGAGTGTTGGAGGTGGGATTTGAGCCTAGACTTCCGAACCCAAAATCTGTGTTCCAGAGTTTGTGCTAATTGGAAGGCTATCCATGACTTCTCCAAGTTTGTTAGCTTTTAGTATTTTAACTAGAGAAAAGGATGCTCTTTATTTACTCTCCCATCCTGTCGTCTATCCCTATTTCCATGGCCACTTTTGAGATCTTTTCAAGATCCTTCCTGAAATACTGCAACATTACTTTTAATGAAAAAAAAAAAAAATCTTTTACCCAGTTATAGTCTTAGCTCTGTGTAATCCATTTTCCACATTGCAGCTAAGCACCAGGTTTAATGCGGCCATTCCTCTTCCTCATTATAACCTCTCTAAAGTTAATCATTACCCTCAAAATATTGTCATGCTCTGAGCCCTAATTTCCTTTCCAATCTCATCCCCTTCCACCTCCTCCCATTTGACATTCTAGGAATCCAAACAGTTTGCAGTTTCCTGAAAGTGCCTTTCGCTTTTATTGTATCTGAAGCATTTTTCCTATAAACTTGACCACATTTCTACGAATGGTTAAATTCTTTATATCCCTTAAAACTCATTTTAAGTATCCTCTTGTATTTTCTGATATCCTTACTTGTACTTCCTGAATTCTAGATGTGATTATATTCACATTCACTAAGCAAGGGAGTATTCTAATTCTCAAAAAAAAGGGACACCCCCAAATAGTACTATCAATTACTATGCAGAATTGTGACATCATGAAGAGTTTTATATCAGAGTCACTTTGGGCAGATACTAAATAGCAACTGAACCAAATATTATCACCAGATTTCCTGCTGGAACAATCACAATGTTGAGTGAATCCAGCTCTGGTCATGTTCATGTATCAAGAAATCTTTGTATGACACTTTGTGATCCTCAAAGCTCAGAACATGTTTTCCCAAGACCTTCCCACCTTTTCTTTCTTCCTCCCAACTCTCATTCCCTTGTTATTAAGTTCATGTTTGTCAAGAAAAAATTGGCCTCTATCTATCTCATTTGTTTACACTTGACTCATCAAAAATGTTTGTAAAGATGTCTGATGTCCAAGAAGCTTCTTGGGCCTCTTGGTGGTTCTTTAAGACCTTATTTTTCTGAGAACTGAGACTGTGTCTGGCCAAATCCCAATAAATGGGAACTTCAAGTAACTTAAGACTATTAAAGGGATCAAAATATATGCATGAACACGCTGGCATGTGGTCTTTTGTCCTGAAGTTATATATCTAAGCACAAGGAAGGTTTTCAATTTCTCCCTGAAGGTAAATTTCAGGAAACAGGTTGTTGCACAACGTGACCTACGGAACCCTTCTTAAACTATTACACAGTTCCCTGGGCCCTACTGGGATTTCTTTGTCCTTGATGCCTCTAAAATTTCAAAATCAGAAGGTACCAGCTCCCAGACAACAGCTAATCTAAGGATTTCTTTCAGAATGACCTTTGGCTTACTGCCAGCTAAGGTAGAGCAGGGTCTTTCCTGCCAAATCACCTGGACTCTTGTTTCCTGGCTACACCAGGTAGTCTTGCCCAGTCTGTGGAAGAGCAAGCAAGCCTAAGAAAAGATAATGCAATCCATGTGTCCCAGCATAAATGTCTCTGTTTTTTGCCACATGGCCGTAAGTCATTTACTCAAAGGTTCCAAATTATATTTTAAAAGTTCAACAAATAGTTCATTGTACAACAGACTTAGGCACTTAATTAGAAACCGCAATACTTTGCTCATTGTATGTAATATTAAATGGCCCTTTCCTTCCATTATCCAAATGTTGTAGGTAATTTATCATGGAAGTTGTCTTGTGCAGCACACTATGAAAGTATTGCAACTATATACAAGTTTCACAATTATGGCCTCATTTGAGAAAAGGGTTTTCAAGAACACTTTCTTAATAGTTCTTCCTGGTCGCTTTTTCTAATCCCTCCCAAACCACAGGATGTCCCAACTTTAAAACTTACCACAACAGCAACAAAGCTCCCATCTAGTTACTAAACACTCTTGGAGGCTTCCTTTTTGGAATTCATTTTCGGTTCTCTGCCATTGCAAGTCACCAGAGGAAAATCATCTTATTGTTTCAAAGCCAGAGAGCAGAAATTGAATTTAATCACCTCCTTGGATGTGTTGACACCATGACATCCTGATTTATCATTCCTAAACCTTATGACCCTCTTGCACCAGTCAGTAACCCTTAGAGGAAGGATGATACGGCCATTGGCCATCGAGTCCTTGCCTCTATGTATCTGAATGAGAACTAGAAACTTACTTACCTAATGCCAAACAGCTGGATATGTGAATGCATCCTAATGTTTCCCTTCTTTAGTCCATTTTCAGCCAGATGTTCGGCATCACAGAGACAACACCTAATGTTTCTAAAAAGAGTTTCAAAAATATTATGACTCTTCAGATTGGGAAGATGGGACAACAAAGACCAAGTTAGATATAATTGAAATCTATACAATTACGAAGGATTTAAATAAGTTCGCTGTAACTCATTCATGAGATCTCAGAATACTAGAAACATCCTTTGAAATCTGAGAGACTTTAAGCAACAAACAAAAGGACAACTGAGTTGAGAATAAACATATGGAACTTGTTACCCCAGAGGTAGAGAATGAAGATACACATACTAATTCAAAAATATTTACATACGTTTGCAGACGATCAACAAAGTTATTACGTCAACAAAAATATTTGGGGTACATCATGAACTTTTGGATATTGGTGTTATGGAGGACAATTCCGACTTGTAGCATGTATTCCTGGGAGTAACTCTCTGTATCCATACACTGGATTGGTTGAAATCCAGTCTGGCAATTGTTACTTCCATGGTGGCTGCTTATAATTATTTGTTGAATGAATATTAATATGTATAGTGCTTGAAAGCACTAAGCTTGAAAGTACATAAACTCTTACATATGCATTCTCATTTTGTCCTTATTTTAATGCTTTCATATTGAAAAGGAGCAAAATTCCCAAGAGAACTGAGATGGAGGTAGCTGGGGCGGGGGTGTGTGGAAAATGATTATGGTGGAATAATTATAGCTTTGAGCTCTGGAGTCAGAACCATCTAGAACCCCAGCTCTACAAATAACAGTTTTTATCACTTCAGACAAATTATTTAAACTCCAAACTTTAATTTCCTTGTAGGTAAAATGAAAATAATGAAAAGTCTACCTCCTACGGTTTATGTGAGAATTAATGAGGTATCCCATATAACGCGTATTGTCCAGTGCCCAGCACTTAGTAAATATTCAATAAATAAAAGCTATTTTAGAGATAAGAAAGTTTATTTGTGAAGATATTAAGTAGTCTAATTATCCCACAAAACATGGCTTTTTAATTATAATGCTAAAAATCAAAAAGAATTTTTTGGAATCTGAACCCTGTGTTCCTTCCATATGCCTGGCATAAGCTATTTGGCCCAAGACAAAAGACTGGCCTGGGTTGTCCAAGAGGAACCCTGGCATCTCGTGTCTGGATGAGCTTTCCCATACAATGACAAACATGAACTCTATAACTCATTAAGTATTGTATATTTTAAATGGATTCCTGTTTGCTTTCTGATAAAAAATATCCAATTTATTTTTGATTGATGACAGTCAACCATATGTTTGAATTTGTGAGCTTACCACAATACCCTGGCAATGTTTGCTGTATATTAAATAGATTCTATCTGTAGTTTTAAGTAACATCAAATATTTGCATTTATAGAAGGTGTCTTATGGTTAGAAGAGGATTAGACAAAATGATCTGAAGGAGACATTACAGAAGTGATCCCTAACATCCATTCCTCCATGAAGGCCAACATTGCAGAACAAGTTTAGCATGAAAATTCATTAATGCTCTTTCCAAGATGTCTTGCAAAATAAGCCAGCTAGTGTGTTTGGATAGTAGAAAAAAAAAGATCCTTTATATTTAGTAAAATTATTTTTAGTATTTAATTTAATTAATTAAAATTAATTTAGTAGTATTACATTATATTTAGTAAAATATAATCACCAAAAATATTTCATCGCCACCATAGTTATTTGTACTTAAGGGTAGAATGCGTTTAGCCACTGTTGAATTCATATTTCTCTTACTCTACATAAAATGAATCAGGATATTGCACAGTATGGGGCACACTGATCTGTTGATCACACGATCGGTTGAGACTGCTTATCTTATTTTCAGTAACCAACTCCCTCTCCAGCACCACAAACACCACGTGGAACGTGTACCTAGTGACGCATACCCAAAAAGTACGTAACATGTAGACCAGAGGTGGGAATTGTGTCAGTTAATCCTTGCTATGTAACTATCACCCCAAAACATTTTGGCTTACACAACAAAATGTATTAATCCTGACAATTCTGTGAGTTGGCTGAGCAGTTCCAGTCTGGGCCCACTTAGCAGCTCGGCTGGGGCTGGGTGGTCAGGATGGCATTACTCACAAGTCTGGTTGTTGGTTCAGTGTCAGTGGGGTGACGGGCCACATGTCTCTCATTATCCCACAGCCTCGCCCGGATTTATTCACACGGTGATGGCTGCAGGATTCCCAAGAGCAGCAGGCAGAAAGTCCCGATAAACAAGTGATTTTCAAGCCTTTATTTGTGTCATATTGTTGATTGTCTCATTGGACAAACAGGTCATGAAGGCAAGCTCAGCCCGAGGTGTGGTTAAACAGACTTTGACTCAGCGGAAAGAGTTGCAAAGTCTCATGGCAAAGAATGTCATATGAAGAGGCCTGAGGAGCTGAGGTGGTACCTCCGCATGAGCGCAGACTATAGATGACACTATCCTGTGAGAATTCTCTACCAGAAGTTGCTCTGCATTTTACAACCACTCTTTGTTCCATCCTCTCAAAAATTTTGGAGGCAAGTTCAATGATAAAGATAGACATTTAAACAAATTAGTCGTGTGACTTGGGTCCAGCCACTTACTATTACATCATTAGATAGGATTACAACAGCATCTATGTCATGACATTGCTCAGAGAAATAAATGAGATGGTTTTGTGTAAATTATTTGGCACAATCTCAAATTATTAGCTTTTAAACTTTTAATATACATTTAAAAATGCTCTCTGGGTGCTTTCCATATTCCTATGAATCACCATAGAATATTCCTAAGAATTTGTTCAGGTAACATTATTGAGCCAAATTGCCTGTACTTTATTCTAGTTTTTATCTCTTTAATTTTTTTTATTATTTTAGTATAGTTGACCCAGAATGTTACATTTCTAGTTTTAACTTGAGGCAAATTACTTAGTGTTTTGGGTCCTATGTTGCTTTTCTCAGTTGTGAGATAAGCATAAAAATAGTCATATCTGCCTCATAAGATTGCTATGAAAATTGCATATAAATACCTAGAGAAATGTCTGTCACATCATAAATACACAACAAATGATGATTATTAGTATGTCAGGGTATTAGACTAGGCACTATATGTGTTTACATATTTAATAAATATTTTTACCTGTGTATACACACACACACAGATAAAAATATTTATTAAACATGTCATTATGTATATTACAGCCTATTTGAAGAGCAAGACATTTAAAAAGTTAACACATAAATAAATTATAGTTGCAAATCACGATTAGTACCATGATAGATATTATGAAAAGTAACCTAAAGATGAACTTCTGATCATGGAATGGTGACAGGTCTCCCCAGTGAAGCACTATTTCAGCTAAGAATTCAACAATCCAAGAAATTTGAGATTTTCCAGAAAAGAAAAATTAAAGGCAGAGAGATAAAGAAATTTGCTCAAGTTTGTACAGGGAGAAGTGGATAACCCAGAAAATTTCCCTGCAGTAACACAATCGCTCTAAATGTTATTGGCCCTGGGGACGAATGTTGCTGAACTCTCAGTGAGCTTGATAGCATCTCAAAATATTAACTCTACTCATCTGTGTGTTGCCCTCCTATTTACCTTATTCAGCTTATAGAAACTTTAACCTGAACGCTGAAAAAAGCTAACCTGTGGCTTTTGAAGTTAAAAGCTAGGAATTCTGTGCTTTGTTGTGGTCCATCGTTCTGCCATGTAAAATCTCAAAATACTCTTCTTAAAAGGCAAGGCTTGTCACACTGCATACAACTGTAAGCCGAGCTATCAGAGATACAATTTACATAAAAAGACACAAATAGGAATTAAGAAAGTAAGTGGAGATAAATATATCATGCAAAGAGTAAGCATAAGAAAGCAGAGTTCTTTTATCTGGTGTTAATATCAGGTACATTTTAAGGCAAGGAGTATCACCAAATTAAAATATAGACATCCCACAATGATAACAAAGTCAGTTAATCAGAGACTATAAATGTGTGTATTTAGTACCAAAGTTTCAATACTGACAGAAAGAAAAGGAGAATAGACAATCCTATAATCACAGTTAAAGTTTCTATCACCCCTTTATCAGTCATTGAGAGAGTAACAGAACAAAAAAAGGAATCAGAAAAGATAGAGATAAGATGAATGACATTAATTGTGGCCCTAACTGATAATTAGGCAAGAATAAACTCAGTAACTGTCAAATACATGTTTTTTTTTTTCACTTGTTCATGGTATACTCACCAAGATCAAGAAAAAGATGTTTCAAAATGATACTTCAAAAATGGTACCATGCACTTTGATCTTCGAGTCCTGATTAAAAAAAAAAAAAACAATAGCATGGTTTCTTTACACGTGAAATTAAATTAGAAGTTATTAATAATAATACATCCACGAAATAATCCCAAACATGTGGATAGCATAAGCACATTTATCAAGAGCCCATTGTGAAAAAAGAAATCACATATAACTCCAGTCTAATTACGAGGAAAATATCAGCCAAATCCCAGCTGAAAGAAATTCTATAAAATGCTGGACCTGTCTTTCTCAGAGCTGTCAAGGTTATCAAAACAAGGAAAGTCTGAGAAACTGTCACAGCCAATAGGATCCCTAAATGTATTGTAATATCCTTTGGGGTCCTAGAACAGAAAAACTGTGCTCCGTAAAAACTAAGGAGATGTGAATAAAGTTTGGACTTTAGCTAATAATAACTGTACAAAATGGTTCCTTAATTGTACATAATTTACCAACTAATGTAGATGTTGATAATGGGGAAGCAAACTGGGGGGTACATGGGAACTCTCTGTATTAGCTTCTCAATTTTTTTGTAAGTCAAAAATCTTTCTGGATAATCTTTGCCATTCTAACTGGAATAAGGTGGTATCTCAATGTGGTTTTTTTAAAATATTTTATTTATTCATTTGACAGAGAAAGAGAGAGATCACAAGTAGGCAGAGCAGCAGGCAAAGAGAGAGGAGGAAGCAGGCTCCCTGCTGAGCAGAGAGCCCAATGTGGGGCTCGATCCCAGGACCCTGAGACCATGACCTGAGCCAAAGGCAGAGGCCTAACCCACTGAGCCACCCAGGTGCCCCTCGGTGTGGTTTTGATTTGAATTTCCCTGATGGCTAATAATGATGAATACTTTTTCATGTGTCTGCTAACCATTTGTATGTCTTCATTGTAGAAGTGTCTGCTCATGTCTTCTGCCCATTTTTTGGCGTGATTATCTGTTTTTTGGGTATTGAGTTTGAGGAGTTCTTTATAGATCTTGGATATTAGTCCTTTGTTGATAGTGTCATTTGCATGAAGCACTGGGTGTAGTACATAAACAAGGAATCTTGGAACACTGAAAATATAAAATAAAATAAAATAAAATAAAACAAAACTCTTCTGGAATGTCAGTTTATTAAAAAGAGAAATGAGAAAATAGTTTTAACACAACGATGCAAACAGGTATCAAAATTTGAGGGATACAGCTAAAGCAGTGCTCAGAAAGAAATGGATAGCCTTACATGCTTCTGGTAAAAATGAAAAAAAGAACTCAACCAGAAGACCTAAGATTACACCTTAAGAAAGTAGGAAACAACAGGAAGAGTAACCCCAAAATAAGAAGAATGAAGGAAGTTATAAAGACAATAGCAGAAATCAATGGAAAAGAAAACATGTGTAATAGAGAAAATGAACAAAGCCAGCTCGACCCTCACACCCTGTTGTTGGGAATATAAAGTGGTACAACCACTTCAGGGGAAAATCTGGCTCTTTCTATTGGTGTAAAGTACACATCTACCCCACGACCCAGACACTATACTCCGAAGTAGTTAATCAAGAAAAGTGAAAATAAATATTCACAAAAAGACTTGTACAAAAATGTTCATAGCGGGGGCGCCTAGGTGGTTCAGTGGGTTAAGTCTCTGCCTTCAGCTCAGGTCATGATCCCAGGGTCCTGGGATCAAGCCCCACATTGGACTCTCTGCTCCGTGGAGAGCCTACTTCCCTCTCCTTCTCTGCCTGCTCTCTGCCTACTTGTGATCTCCCTCTCTGTCAAATAAATAAATAAAATATTTTAAAAAAATTTTCATAGCAACTTGACTTATTATAGCCCCAAGTTGGAAACAGCTCAACTGCCCATCAATAGAATAAATAAATGTGATCAATAACAAAAAAAGAACGAATTCCCAATACATGCAATGTATATTTCCATATAGTACCTCTTCCGATGTCCGTAACTCTGTAAGTTTCATTATTCCCCCTTACTCTAGATATGAGAAATCTGAGGCACAGAGATGATAGTTTGCCTAAAGGCAGATCACTAGTGAGGGACAGACCCAGGACTCAAACCCTGATGGGGTCCCAAATGCTTAGCTCTTAAGCGATGTATTATGCTTCCCTGTGTTCACCTAAAACAATCAGATCCCTGGAGTGATGTGTAGTACGAAACAGTTTTCTTGGAAAACTGTGTAAAATACATGTATGCACACCATGCTCTTAAGCAAGCGTAGATGTAGGGGGAAGATGATTCTGTAGAATAGAGTCTTACCAGCTCCCAGATGCATAGACCTAGCCAGACAAGAGAAGGTTGAAGAAAGACTGAAATATTGCCAGTTCTAACATGGCTGCTACAACTAGTAGACCGACTGGGGGAAGAATCCATGTTGACAGATGGTTAGATGAGGTCTCAGGACATGCAGATTCTTACCCCTGCTTTTCAACAAGGTAGCTGAGAACTAGGGTCGGTTAGAACTAGGGTAGGTTCCATCACCCTCTCTGAACTTCATCAATCAATGAAGGAGGGAGAACCTGAGCTTAAGCCTTCTGTTAAGTTAGGAGATTCCATGTCTCTCTTCCTAACAGATGAAATCCTAGTTCCACTTTCTCATTATTATTGCTCATTTCTAGTAATTGATCCATAATAAATTAGCATCTCTAAGAACATAATTTATGTAGAATAAAAATTATTTGCAATTCAATGTCCAAAAAGACATTCTCCTATTGAGAGGATTGTAATCATGGCATGGAGATGCTTATGATAGAGTAGAAATAAGAAGTGGCTTCTTGGGGTTAAGATCAGCAGAGTTCAAATCCCAGTTTAGAGCTTTCTAGCCACATGAACCTGAGAAATGCACCTCCTGTCTCTGTTTCCTCATCTGTACATTGGGAATGGAAGCACACATATCTCAATTACTTGCTGCCTGCTCTGTCTGGGCAGCCATTGTTGGAACCTGTCCCTAACCCATCCTTTCCCAAAATAACTCTGACTTGCTGCCAGGAAGAACCCTTTAGTAGCCAGCCACCCCTCCCTGCTTTAAGTTGCAAGGGCTAGGGGAGACTAGATGAACTCTGGCTTTATTAATGCCCTGGATAGAATGAGGTAGGTTTGTTTAAAGCAGTGAGATATACTATAAACTCAGCAAGGAAAACCAGTCTCCACTTGTAGCATCACATCTTTGGGAATTAAAAAAATAGTTTTAATTTTAATATAAAAGGAATAAGAAATGGAAACCTGGATATCCCTCTACAATTTCAAAATCAAGTAGGAAATTTAGTTTATAGGTGGGTTCAAAAAAGGACTCCTATCTTCTTTGGACTATTGAAACAATTTAGCTCATATCCCTTCTTCTACTACAATTTGTTTGTTCTTCTGTTTAGTGCTTATCTTTGTGGAAGTCCTGAGGGACATCCCTCCCTGTTTCCCTTCCTCCTTCTTTCCCTCCCTCTCTGCCTCTCCTCTTCCTCTTTCTTCAACTATAGTTTGAACCTTTGAAAGGCAGACCTCGTATTTGGTTCCCTGTTCTGTGTTGTGCCACTTAGCATGAATTCTGTCATAGGATAGGTGTTCAATTACTGTTTGCTCGTTTAAATTGATCATTATAAACAAACTCCTTGCAGCTGGTATGGACCAGTGCCTTTTCCATTGGAAGCTCTTCCTGAAAAACACAGGAGCATGGGGAAATGAGAACAGAGTAAGTAATCTAACCTAAAAGGTTGTGAAGCCCCATGACACACCCAGAATGCAACAGTCCAAATATGAATTCAGCCCTTGGCTTATTTTTCTTTTCTTTGTTGGCTTCAATACTGACCTTGAGTCATGGGGCCAGCCTGTGATACAAACAGGACAATTTTTTGTTGTTTTTGCATTTACTTTTGTACTCCACACTGAAATCCAGAAATGCTTTATCCATAGATCAATAACAGCAACAACAACAATAATGGGGTAGTATGATAAAAAATTAAAACAAATATATAAATACATAAATAAACAATAGTACTTAAAAAATAAAATGCTCCAGGCACATCAGAGTCTTATAATAGATTCACTGAGACCCACATTCTGATGTCCGTTCTCTTACCCTTAAGTTTATATAGCACAAAAGGGAGAATGGTCATGATGAAAGTTGGATAGAGGATTTTAGTATTAGTGGCCTAAGGATGAATCAAGAAACTTAAACATTTTAAAATAGAATTAAATTTTTCAAAGGATACATACATACACACATATGTACGTATTTACCCCTACACTATCCAGTGGCAGTGGTCATAGATATTAGTAATATCTATTAGTATAATAATAAAACTACATATTGGACATGTATTGTCTGTTGAGCATTACATACAAGATTGTGTATTATTTATACTTCAAATGAATTTATGAGATAGAAAATTGAGGACATTAAATAAATTATCAAAGCTGTACAGGTATTAAGTAGCATGGCTAGTATTCAAACCCAGATAACTCCAACTTCAGAGCCCCATCTTAATCACCACAATGTGTTTGGTATGTTTAGTAGCTGTAATAACACTTTACCCAAAGTATTATAAAATCTGATACAAAATTTAGGAAATTCCATATATACATGAATTATAATTACTTCTTATTTTTTAAAAGATTTGTTTTATTTTTAAAAGATTTGTTTATTTAAGAGAGAGAGAGGGCACTTGAGTAGAGGGAAGGGGCAAAAGGAGAGAATCTCAAGCAGACTCCCAGCTGAGCTGAGGGTAGAGCCCGATGCAAGGCTGGATCCTGGAAACCTGGGATCTTGACTTGAGCTAAAATCAAGAGTCCAGTGCTTAATTGACTGAGCCACCCTGGCATTCTAATTACATCTTTTTTAAAACTTATTTTTTAATTAAATTCAATTAGCAATGTATAGCACATCATTAGTTTCAGATGTAGAGTTCAGTAATTCATCAGTTGCATATAACACCCAGTGCTCATCACATCACATGCCCTCCTTAATGCCCATCACCCACTTGCCCCATCCCCCCACCTGCCTCCCCTCTAGCAACCCTCATTTTTCCTATAGTTAAGTCTCTTATGGATTGTCTCTCTCTCTGATTCCTTCCCATTCAGTTTTCCCTCCCTTCCTCTACAATCCTCTGTGCTTTTCCTTTTATTTCACATATGAAATATGTGATTTCATGTGATTTCACACATGAAACTATGTGATAATTGTCTTTCTCTGCTTGATTTATTTTGTTCAGCATAATACCCTCCAGTTCCATTCATGTTGATACAAGTGGTAAGTATTCATCCTTTCTGATGGCTGAGTAATATTCCATTGTGTGTGTGTGTGTGTGTGTGTGTGTATACTATATCTTCTTTACCCATCTTTCAGTGGACATCTCAGCTCTTTCCATTATTAGCTATTATTATTATTATTATTAGCTATTATGGACATTGCTGCTATAAACATTGGGGTACATGTGCCCCTTTGGATCATTACATTTGAATCTTTGGGGTAAAAGAGGAGAGATTATAACCAACACCAAGGAAATACAAACAATTTTAAGAACATATCGTGAGCAACTATATGCCAACAAATTAGGCAATCTGGAAGAAATGGATGCATTCCAGGAAACTTAGAAACTATCAAAACTGAAACAGGAAGAAATAGAAAACCTGTACAGACCCATAACCAGCAAGTAAATTGAAGCAGTAATCAAAAATCTCCCACAAACAAGAGTCCAAGGCTGGAAGGCTTCCCAGAAGAGTTCTACCAAATATTTAAAGAACTAATACTTATCTTCTGAAGCTGTTTCAAAAAAATAGAAATGAAAGGAAAACTTCCAAACTTGTTCTATGAGGCCAGCATTACCTTGATCCCAAAATCAAAGACCCCACCAAAAAAGGAGGACTACAGACCACTATCCCTGATGAACATGGATGCCAAAATTCTCACCAAGATACTAGCCAATAGGATCCAACAGTACATTAAAAGTATTATTCACCATGACCAAGTGGGATTTATTCCTGGGCTGTAAGGGTGGTTTGACATTCGCAAATCAAATCAACATGAAAGATCGCTTTAGTGAAAGAAAGGACAGGAACCATATGATCCTCTCAATAGATGCAGAAAAAGTGTCCTTTCTCAATTAAAACTCTCCACAGTGTAGGAATAGAGGGAAGATACCGCAATATCATAAAAGCCATCTACAAAAAGCCCACAGCAAATATCATTCTCAGTGGGGAAAAACTGAGAGCTTTTCCCATAAGGTCAGGAACATGACAGTGATGCCCAGCCTCACCACTGTTGTTCACCACAGTACTAGAAGTCCTGGCCTCAGCAATCAGACAACAAAAAGAAATAAAAGGCATTGAAATTGGCAAAGAAGTCAAGCTCTCACTCTTCGTAGATGGCATGATACTTTGTGTAGAAAACTCAAAAGATGCCATCCCAAAATTGCTAGAACTCATACAGGAATTCAGCAATGTGGCAAGATATAAAATCAACGCACAGAAGTCAGTTGCATTTCTATACACTAACAATGGGACAGAAGAAAGAGAAATTAAGGAGTTAATCCCATTTACAATTGCCCTCCAAACCATAAGACCCCCTAGGAATAAACCTAACCAAAGAGGTAAAGGATCTGTGCCCTAAAAACTACAGAACACTTATGAAAGAAATTGAGGGAGACACAAAGAAATGGAACAACATTCCATGCTCATGGATGGGAAGAACAAATATTGTTAAAATGTCTATCTGCACATTCAATGCATTCCCTATCAAAATACCACCGAGATTTTTCACAGTGTTGGAACAAACAATCCTAAAATTTGTATGGAACCAGAAGGACCTGAATAGCCAGAGGAATGTTGAAAAAGAAAGCCTTTAATTACTTCTTATTTTTTAATCACAAACTGGGTAGACATTAAAACATGGGGCATCTTCTGTTTCTTAGATAAATTTGCCAGTGGATGGTAGTCAAAAACTGAAACAACCTTGATTTCAGTACATGGGCAGAAGTAGCCTTGCTGGCTCATGCTGAATCCCCATACTCCCCTGCACTCCCACCCCTGAACTTTTCACATAAAAATAATTCACTTACCCTAAAGGGCAGAGCCAGATTAAGACTTTAGAAAATGTAAACACTGAGAGATTATGATAAACAATAAAAAGAAAATAGTAGTAACCTAGAAAACTAAAACATGCAGGCAAAAACATGCAGTTTTATCTTCTGCCTAAAACTTTTAAGATGAACCTATCCTAAAAACTCTTATCATCTGTAGGTTCCTGGAGAGTGGCTTCAGGGAATGCCCAAGATGTTCCATTAGTTTGAAGGAAGAAAATAACTTCTGCTTGTATTTATTTGTGAACATAAGTCAATTATTTTACAAATATTTAACACATAGATGGACAAAGGAGGCCCTATTCAGGCCATCTAGCAGATGGTCACCTACTACTCAAGAGATGTCCAGAGGGAAGAGTGAAAGTCTCAAAATGTGGAGGGATTGGCTGTGGAACTTTCATTTTCATATATATATGTATTTTATATATTGCAATAATTTGTAGTTTACCTTTACCACTTAAGTGAATTTATAAATTATATCAATTAGTGTTTAAAAATCTAATGCTAATGAAATGAGCAAGTGGCTTAAAATATTCCTATTAAGACATTGAAATTGAAGCTGGCATTAATAAGGTATGCACAGTAGCATCTGACATGGACATAGAGAATAACCCATTCTCCCAGAACAGGCTTTTTAATCCCCATGCTTTGAAATAAAAGTAAGATGTTAACCTGAATATTTAAAATTATTTGGGAGACTATGCCAACTACGGATTTGTATCCATTTCAATTAATTTTGAAGCTCCTCTTGAGGGCGTGTTGTGCCCTGAGAGTTTGTAAGTCAGTACCAGCAGGACACCATCATTAGCAAGATGTAGGCCTTTGATTTTTTTTTTTTTAACAAAGCTTTAAGATATTTGGAACTAAAGCAGGCATTTTTTCAAAATTCCTCTCAAGGTGAAATAAATGCTTAGGGACCACTGTTGAGATTCTTTATTAGCAACAAGCTGAAATCATTAGAATATCAGCTATTTGCTTGCTGAAGAGAAACGCCTGCAGGATGTGATAGACAACTGGGCCCGAAGGAGAAATGCAGTCCTTTTTCAGGCAAGAGTTTTAAGGCTCATAAAACAAAAACATCCTTTTCAAATTCTCTTCTCCTATTCAAATCTATATATCTTTATGAAGTAACTTTTTAAGTAATTATAAGCCCTGAAAGCCAGTTATGAAATAAATTCAATTTAGAACGAGATCTTTAGATTTCTGTAATATGGTGTATTAAACCAATGTTTTATAAAATATTAAGCTTGTTAATTTGTTTTGCTCTTACTAAATTAATCAACTGCATTAATAGTAACAATAATGCATACTGTTATCACAGAAACAATGCTAGATGTTCAGTCTATCATTCTTTTTCTGGACACAGGTAAAGATTTCATTTCCTAGCCTTGCTCACTGTAAGATCAGGTCATTTGACTGAATTCTAGCCAAAGACATATAAGTTGAAGGGTGGAGCACTAACTTCTGAGCCTGGCCCTTAAAACTTCTACTGCAATCTTTTAGATCTTATTTCTCTTTTTCAAAGTGATTGTGGAGGCTGCATATTTCAGTGTTGTAATATGAACTCAGCCTGAAGTCACATGAGAGAAAATTATCCCAGAAAGCATATTGACATTGGACTCTAATATAAGCCAGAAATAAAATTTATTATGAGAAGCCAATGAAAAGTCACTGCCCTTACTACAGGGGAGACAGTACTAATCAGATTAATGTAATTGCTAATAATATTTTAATGACAGCAAAATGTTTTTGTACTATTATTAAACATAATAAAAATTGTAAAATTTTGTTTCATCTTGATGTAATAGTTTTAAATGCCCATTTTTGTACATCTTGTACTCTATAGGATGTTTTTCCAAATCTGTACATGTATTTGGGTTGTGTGATGTTTTTTCTTGATGAAGAAGCAATCACAGCCATTTAGAGGTAGTTTGCCTGAAATAAATGGTTAGTTAATAAATTGTCATCATGAGCTACTTAACTATTTAATTTATGCCCTGTGTTCTAATAGGATACCCTCAGAACTTATTTTCATGAATCTAATCCATATATCTAGGTCCTAAAAGAGAAAAAATGAATGTTAGTTGCATCATATTTCCATACATCTCTTCTAATCTTCACCCAATTGTAGTTGATAGAGGTCACCATACCCAAGAAATGATTTCATAAACTAGAGAGTGTCAGTACCAAGAGATTAAACCAGTTGGTATGCATGGCTGAAGATAGAACACTCTAAAACACTCCTATCCAGCATTATGTCTGAGAAATAAAAACAGAAGAAATAATTCAATTTTACATGGAAAAAATTAAAAAAAAAAAAAAAGTAAATGTGAATTTTCATCCGGGAGATGGATGTTTCTCTCCACATGCATTCATGAACAGATGTACACATACACAAATATGAGGATGCACACCTTCACACACGTATTGGGTGTTTATTTTATTGAGTCAGAGCTATTTTTATCCAAGAGACTCGTTTATTACTTGAACTGATTGAGGTAAAATTGAAATGAACCTTAGCTGCAAGGAAAAAATGAGGGTCTTGGGTCTCATTTTCCTGAGTTAAATCAAGATCACATGCTTCGGGGGCACCTGGGTGGCTCAGTGGGTTAAGCCGCTGCCTTCGGCACAGGTCATGATCCCAGGTCCTGGGTTCGAGCCCCACATCGGGCTTTCTGCTCAGCAGGGAGCCTGCTTCCTCCTCTTTCTCTGCCTGCCTCTCTGCTTACTTGTGATTTCTCTCTGTCAAATAAATAAATAAATAATCTTTAAAAAAAAAAAAAAATCACATGCTTCTTCTTTCCACGGTTTGATAGAAAATTTTTGTCCTTTTCCAGGTACCAAAGCCAAAGAGTCAAATTTCTAGCTCTTAACATCTATGCATCTTTCAAGAAAAGCTGCTAAGCTCACAGAGAGTGCCCGAGGGCTCGCTTCAGAATGTATCCATTTTGAAAAGTTGGTGGCTCTTAAAAGTCTAGGATTAAAAGCAGTAGGAAGACTGGCCTTTGAAATCTTTGAAACTGTTGACAGCTATAAGCTCTCTGGGACTTTCTGGTCACAATAACATCTACTGAGTGCACTTTGGCCATGTCTCACTAGAAGTTCTCACCCTATCATCTGATCAAAAGTTCGACCTTTTAGGTCAGTTTGTGAGAGTTTCAAATATTCTTTTAAAAAGGCAAGGCCAACATTTCAACACAACTAAAGCTAGATGAAAGTGTTCAGGGCAAGTGATGTCTCCCTCTCAATTTCAAGGAAAGCCTTCCAACAGTAGTGCTTTGCCTCATTATGTTTTCAAAACAGTGCTATGGTCTGAGTATTTGTGTTTCCCCCAGATTCCTAGGTGTAAGCCCTCATCCCCAGTGAGATAATATTTGGAAGTGGACCATTTGGGAGGTAATTAGGTCGTTAGGATGGAGAGCTCATGAATGGGACTAGTACCCTTGTAAGAAGAGCCATGAGAGATGGTGATGCTCTCTGTCATGTAAGGACGTAGCAAGAAGGTAGCCGTCTGCAAACCAGGAAGAGGACTCTCACCAGACACACTGAATCTACTAGCTCCTTGATCTTGAACTCCCCAGGCTCCGGAAATAAATGCTTATTGTTTAAGTCACCCAATCTATGGTATTTTGTTATAGCAGCTAAGACAAATGACAACCAATCAACCAAGCACTCCTAACGTAGCAAGCTACTTAGATACAAAATTTGTGTTAGAAATGTTGCAAGTTGATATCACAGGGCTATGAAAGCAATTTTGCAACAGTCTGTCATCTTTAGTTCTTAGGAATGACTCAGTTTGCATCAATAATTATGGGAAGAGGAACTGTATGTTTCCTCTCATCTCTCTTGGTCGGTGGAGTTGACGATTCATTAGAGAGATGACATTTTGGGGGATGTCATCTATTATTAGTCTATGTAGAAATCTTCATTATGTTTAATGTAACTTAAGGCAGAGAAGGGGCAAATGCTCTCCTGGCATAATAAGGTCATGGTTATTCATTCATAAGAATTAGTAACAAGGTTTTCATGGCAGAGTGCATATGACTTTTTATGTCCCTGGATTATTTGGGAGAATTTATGTTGCTTCAGAAGGAAGTGGCAAGATGTGTTTGATTTTAGGTACTCTATAAAATACCAGACATAACCCCAAGCGCATGTTCTCGCCATCTCATCCTTGCTTCTATATAAGTAAGCAGGAGCAGAAAACCACTAAAAAGAGTCCATTCCTGACCCTTATGGAACAGCTTTTATTAGACCAGGGAGGGAGAGCCAAGAAAGCCACTGACATCTAAGGCTGCAGCATTTACAAGAATGAGAATGGGTTAACATGGACTGAGATTTTATTTTTTGAATCAATAATCCCCCCTGTGCCCCTGACCCACACAACAGATAAAAAAAGAGGAAGATGTGGTTAAAGGGAGAGGGTACTTCTGCACATTAGGTGGAACAGTACAAGTGACTATCCCTGAAGTACACCACAGTCACAGTAACCACTCTGAGAGGGTTGTAGAAACAGAACAGTATCTCTAAGGAGACAGGCAAAGAAGGGATGGCTACATGGCTTACATTGTGCAATTTCGCTTTTCTACCTTGAAGGTTTGTTTGACTGGTTAAAAAAAAAAAAATTATGGTAGGGATTTTAGTCTCTTTGAGATTCCGTAACAGAATACCAGAGATTGGGTGAATTAAACAATGGGAATTTATTTTCATACAGTTCTAGAGGCTGGAAGTCCAAGATCAAGGTGCCTGCAAGGTTAATTTCTTTTTTTTTTTTTTACGTTTGTATTTTATTTTATTTATTTATTTTTTATAATCATATAATGTATTATTAGCCCCAGGGGTACAGGTCTGTGAATCACCAGGTTTACACACTTCACAGCACTCACCTTAGCACATACCCTCCCCAATATCCATAATCCTACCATCCTCTCATGCCCCTCTCCCCCTGGCAACCCTCAGTTTGTTTTCTGAGATTAAGAGTCTCTTATGGTTTGTCTCCCTCCCGATTCCATCTTGTTTCATTTAATCTTTTCCTACTCCCCAAACCCCCCACACTGCATCTCCACTTCCTCATATCAGGGAGATCATATGATAGTTGTCTTTCTCTGATTGACTTATTTCGCTAAGCATAATACCCTCTAGTTCCATCCACGTCATCGCAAATGGCAAGATTTCATTCCTTTTGATGGCTGCATAGTATTCCATTGTATATATATATCACAAGGTTAATTTCTGGCGAGACATTTCTTCCAGGCTTGCAGAACCTTGCCTTCTCATGGGGTGCTCACCTGCACATGCACAGAGAGAGCATTCCCGGGTTTCACTTCCTCTTCTTACAAGGACACTAGTCCTATGGGATTAGAGTCCCACCCTCATGACTTCCCTTGATTACCTCTTTAGATGCCCCAGCCTCTAAAGTGTCAACATGGTTAGTGTGTCCACATATGAATTTTGATGGTTAGGGTGTCAATATATGAATTTTGAGGGGACACAATTCACTCCATAACAGTAAGTGTCATGTTTAAAAAAAAAAAAATTAAAGCCTTATGGGATAAAAGAGAAGACTAGCAAATGAAGCCAGGGGTTAATGTGCTGTAAATAAATGTATCTGGGGGCACCTGGGTGGCTCAGTGGGTTAAGCCGCTGCCTTCAGCTCAGGTCATGATCTCAGGGTCCTGGAATTGAGTCCCGCATCGGGCTCTCTGTTCAGTAGGGAGCCTGCTTCCCTCTCTCCCTCTCCGCCTGCCTCTTTGTCTACTTGTGATCTCTCTCTGTCAAATAAATAAATAAAATCTTTAAAAAAAAATGTATCTGGGAAGGTCCTGACCAATTACATTGACTCAAGTTAACTCTGCACCTCCCAAAGGCCAAGGCAGAAAAGTCAACAACATCAGTACTTGCTACTCAAGGGAAACCAAGCTTTTCTTAGACTCAAGTCCTGAAAGATATTTCCCCCATTTCAATTATACCTGTAGCGTTCAAGCAAAAGCTAGTTTAATAACATTGTGTCTTACTCCATCCCTCACTGTGGGCTATGGGAATAAAAGCAAATCAAACATCTGGTAGAAGTATTTCTATGAAAGTTCCACACAGTATGTGTCAAACCCATAGCTATTAGGTGACACTCTTAATAAGCTAACTGTTCGCCAATTATTATTTATGTATCTAAAATAAGCACTATTATACTACAATAAGTAGTATAAAATTAATTTCCATTTTCTGCCCTTTGTTTATTAAAAAGGTACACTCTGTAACCACATTTTTAACCAAAAGGAAAAACAAAAGAATTCAAACAATATAGATACAATGAAGCTTTTTCTTCCTATGTCTTTTCTCCATCCAAATGATCGACATAGTTTTTATTTTACAAATTTGGGAGGGCAGTGTGAAAACTTCAGGGCATCCTGTGACTGACTTAAACTGCGTCCAAGTTGCTTGGGGCTGCATAGAAGGGTGAAGAAGTAAACACGTGGATAAAATAATTTATCACAAAAAGACTTCAGCATCGGAAGGAATGACTATATGGCTCAGCAGCCCTGTTGATAAATTAGAAGTTCCTGAGCTTAAAGATTGGTTTCTAAAAAGGAAATAACTATTCTGTGTCAGTTTAATACACCTCAAGTGAAAATGTTATGTTAATCACCACGTGTTGTTCGAACTTCGGTACCTAGCAGTTACTGACCTAGATGGTGATGTTATGCACAAAGGAGCCTTGTGGATGTAACCCAGGGACCGCAGGAAGCTCTTTCTAACTTGAGCATTCCACCACCTCACTTGCAAAAGCGCTCCCTTTCCCTGCCCATGAATCACCAACAGGGGAAAAATAATCTGGGGACGCCAGCTCCAAAAGGCAAGATTCAAATATACTTTTTTGTTAGTAACCATGTGCTTCTGAGCCCTTTAAAAAAGTTGCCCTCTTTTTATTCAGTTAGTAACTATCACTTCAAAATGCAGAGAAAACCTCCACCATAGACAGATCATGGGAAATATACACAGGGTGTTGGGAGGAGAGTGTGTGTTTTTCAAGGTAGCAGAAGGCCCTGATCCTAGATCTCAGACTCCAGGCGAGGCTTTCGAGCTCTCCTCAGTCCAGTTCCCGACTATCTCCACTCTTCTCTGCTCCACCTAAGTGAAAAACCAGTTAGGAGTTGGCCTGTTCAACTTATTATCTCTAGAACACATGATTAAGTGCTTTTTACAGTTGTAACCTTCTCTGAAATGTTGGTATTAAAAATGCGTTTGCCACCACTTTTCTGGACCATTTCAATATTTTATTATTTAATCGATGCTGTTTTCATCTTATTGGAAGAGAATGAAGCTCCTTTGGGACAGTCCTTTATCTCACACTTGTCGAAACTCGCTATAGAGACTAGACACGGGCTCCTGCCCATGAAGATCGGGAGTCAGGGATGGGATATATTCTAATATATTCTAATCCTCACTCTGTTAGTCCAGTCATTAGCTATGAGGTTTCTGGCCCCTTACTTAACCCTCCCAAGATATCATTCTATTCCAAGAAGACACGGGTGTGTGCAAAAGAGTGGGGTTAGCTGACTCGCTCCTAGTGAGTAAGAGATTTAGAACGAACAGCTGATCCCATCCACATAGATTTGAGGTTTTAGGGTTCTTGGCCTTGTTTGCAGAAACCTTTCTGCAGAGGCGTTCAGCTTTCAAAACCTTTAAGAAAATGCATGGAAAAGATCAAGGGAAGGATCACCTTTAAGCTGAGTGCAAAACCCAAAGCTCACTTTGATATCCGGGGCTTATTCCACTATTGGGTAGACTTATGTTCTTGGGCAAAGATGACTGTTTTTCCTGGCTCTCCTCAAATATGCAGACAAATCCTCGATGGCAGCAACACCTAGAGAAAAGTTTATAGCCAACTCTGTTAAAGGGAAGTTGGTAATAGGAGTGCGGTTTGCTGATGCCAAATGGCATGGTTGTTCTAATATTGGGGGGAGAAAGTTCAGCATCCTGCGTTGCTGTTGATGACCGTGTGTGATTTCATTCTTTCTTGAATCATAGTTGTTTGTTGCAATGGTTAGCTTGGGTTTTGACCAGGGTAATTTAGAAAAAAAAAATAATGAATAGTAGTGTTTGTTTATTTGTATGTTTAAGACCTGCCTCTATAGACCTGGCATTACCCAGCTACCAACACACAAAAGAGGGAGCCTGTTAAATACGCTGATGGGGCCACTGGAAAAGATGCAAAAATATTAAAATGAAAAATAAAAAGATGGAGAAAATGGTGTATCTCTCTCTCTTTTTTAAGATTTTATTTATTTATTTGACAGAGAGAGATCACAAGTAGTCAGAGAAGCAGGCAAAGAAAGAGAGGTGGAAGCAAGCTCCCTGTTGAGCAGAGAGCCCGATGTGGGGCTCGATCCCAGGACCTTGAGATCATGACCTGAGTTGAAGGCAGAGGCTTTAACCCACTGAGCCACGCAGGCACCCCAAAAGGGTTTATCTCTTTAAAAATTTTTATTTATTTATTCGTCAGAGAGAGAGAGCGAGCGAGCGAGCACAAGCACGGGAGCAGCAGGCAGAACAGACAGAACAGGCAGAAGGAAAAGCAGGCTCCCCACTGAGCAAGGAGCCCAGTATGGGGCTTGATTCCAGGACTCCCGGGATCATGACCTGAGTCAAAGGCAGACACTTAACCAATTGAGCCACCCAGGCACCCCAAAAGTGTGTATTTTATGTTTGCACTGGTACAACTAACTGATTATTAGTGGTCACTGCGTGAAAAACCTTGGTTTGCATTTTTGGGGGGCCAGTCCCGGTCTTCTAGTCTTGGTCTTGAAGATCCTCCCCTCCCCCGCTATCATCCCAGCTGTTGTAGCCCGTTGTAACTGTGAGGGTTCTGCAATAGGAGGTTTAATATTTTATGGTAGCTTAAGATTGGATTTGTTTCTTTCTGTGACTATTATGTTGTCATGGCAAAACTCTTGTGTAATATGAGAACCATAATTTCCATTTCACAAAGAAAATAATGATTCTTCAAGCTGACTGAAAGAGCTCAACAATCAAAATGAACAGCAAAGAAACCACACATATCTCTCGAATGTACTTGATTCATATAAGATCCAAGGAAGGGGCCATTAATCAGTGTCCTAGGTTAGAACATGCTCCTATCATGGAAGCATTTGTTCATTATTTCATATCGCTGGTTCTTTTCACAACATGGAGATCATGCCATTAAGAAATTCAGAACTTTCACCAGGATTAATGGAAAGACAGATTCCTTAAGGCTCTGGTTTGGAAACTCCTTACTGAACCTGAATTTTTGGAATTTCCACAGCTTAAAGCAACTGTTATAAGACACTTAGTGCACTCCTTGATATTCAACCTGCTTTGCTTTCTGGATTATAGCAAAATTAATGTTTTTGGTGACAAATTACCTTATTTGGAATTTACAGATGTTTTTGCCAAAAGGACTGATTACAGATGTAAAACAAAACAAAACAATAAAAGGAAAACATTGCTTTTATTATGTGCCGAGTAACATGGTTCAAATGGACTTTATACTCCCTTGTGGCGTATACAGACTCAAAAAGATAGATCTGTTTTCTGAACAACAATTTATTTTTTCCCCTACAATTCTGTGGGTGGGAGGATGATTCTACTGGTCTTACCTGGACTCTCTTGGGCCACTGCAATCAGATGACGGCGGATTGACTGGCTGGGATCCAAGCTGGTTCCATTCATGTATCTGGGAGATGGTGCCTTTGGTCGGTCAGCTGGGGCACGTTGGTTCTTCTCATCTGGACTCCCTCCTGAGGACCTCACAGATGGCTGCTCTCCTCCTTTTTGTCCTTTGCCTCACTTCCTTCCCTTTTCCATTTTGCAGACCTTAGTCCTCAGGGTGCTCGTGATATTTTTTAGCTTCTCTAGTCCATTTGTCACATGAAGGATGTGGACACCTCATGCCTTTGCGTTCTTCTGTCACACTTACTAGAGTCTTGCTGGTTTCTTAGCTAGTTGGTTTTTTGGGTTTTTTTGTTTTTCGTTTTTTCCTCTTGCCACTTATTTTTACAGCTTCAATCACCTCTGGGACTAGTTTGTATTTCTGGTCTGTGTCTATTCGTTCTTTGGAGTGAATCTGCAAAACAGAAAATCATGGCAAATTTTCCACAACTCAGTACTGAATTTGCACAGTCCTGATTTATGTACTAGGATTCTCTGCGAAGGACTTTTTTACTTCTATGCCTTTTAAAGTCTTCTCTTTTATTTTCTATTCTCCCTTCTTTTTTAAATATCAAATATGTCTCTCTACTTCGTTTTAAGATATGTACTACTGGAAGTCAACTAAGAACATCCTACAGTTCCACTGTCTTTTTTCTATATTTTTCCTCTCTCAATAGGGAAATTAGATGCAATGGTTCCCTCCAAAAAAAGCACAACTGGATCCAAGTGAGCACAGCCTCTTAAATCTCCTGGCAAGGAATCATACTTTCTGCAGCTGGTCATTTAAGCACTTTGACACCCACCTGGGACTATTGTCACAGGTATTTATTCTATACTCCGTTCAACATCTGGGGGTCTATCCATGGTGTCCAGTACACATGTAATCAACATACTGAGAAACAAATGGGAAGCACCAAGCAGAAACAATCTGAAAGTGTATTATGTCTATCATCATGAAAGCCACATTCCTAATTATTTTGGCTTAGGAAGAGTAAGCGTTGCAGAGCTTTTAAAAAAAGATCATGTCCCAGAATAGCAAATATTATGAAAACCTCAAATCATCAAATAATAAATAGAACTGTTAAGCACTGTACAAAGGTCTTCTTATTTTGAGTAGGGTTGTTCCTAACCATAATAAAGGCAATATGAATGAATATTGCCTCTTTGAATTTACTGTAGTTAGATGTGACTCATGTGATTATTTTAACTTGAAGACATTTACTGCTATTTATTTTAAAATTTTTTTATTGGATGAGCTCTATTCATTATCTCTTGAATAAAATTTATTTTCCAGTACTGAGTGCAAAATTTTATTTGCCTTAGGGGCTGCTGGGTGGCTCAGTGGGTTAAAGCCTCTGCCTTCAGCTCAGGGCATGATCCTACGGTCCTGGGATCGAGCCCAGCATCAGACTCTCTGCTCAGCGGGAAGCCTGCTTCTTCCTCTCTCTCTGCCTACCTCTCTGACTACTTGTGATCTCTGTATGTCAAATAAATACATAAATAAATAATTTTAAAAAAATTTTACTTGCCTTAATTCATGGTTAAAATGACATGGGGAATTTTTCTTCAATCTTTCCTTCAAGGTCAGACTAAATTGAGGACCAATAGAAGGGAGGAATTAAGAAACCCGATTTCATTTTGGTCTATTCCTTGAAAATAGCAAAAGCACTTCATCTGTTTGGAGAACACTCCAGGTAGTTATTGCTACTTATGTTTATCATTTCCATTAGCTTTTCCCAAGAAGAACTCTGCGATCTTATAACGGTTTTCATATTTTACAAGCCAAAATATAGATAAATAAATTCAAATGTGTTGGAAAAAGAAAATGGATAATTGCTCAGAGTATAAGAGAAAAAATTGAAATAAGCAAGACAAAAGAGTTTGAAACCCAGTTGAGTAGTGATTGAGGTTGGACACTCCCTTGTGGGGGCAGGCTTGAGGCTCTAAGAGCAGATTCCGTCTTGAGGATCATTTAGCCTCTGAATTGAAAACAAAACCCTTTGGTCTCCTGGTGGGTTCACTGAAACTTTCCACACTGGACTACACTGCCTCCCTGGAATTTATGGGACACTACCATCCTCAGCACTGGCACACTCCTGTCGGAAGCTGTTTCTATGTCCTTAGGTTCGGTGGGTGGTCAGTATTAGGCATAGAAAGAAACAGAAGTTCCACTGGCGTCAAGTAACCTGCAGAGTGTCAAACTATATTTCAGGGGGCTGATCTAGAAACTCAGGGCACATCTCCTTACCCGGATATTCTTGAGAAAAAGTGATTATTATTTATTTTGGAAGTAATTTTGAGGGTAAATAGATGTAAAAGAACTATGTTCAACATTTACAAGGGATTACAAAACACAGCAGTGATGACTTTGCAAATTATTTCTCTAATTTAAAACGTGTGGGGATTTCACATTTGAAAAGGCCATTATTAATATTTTTCTCCAAGTTTTTGAAAGTTCTGGAGGACCGATAGACTCACATGGGTTAATTTCCCTATGATGATCTTCATTTCTCTGATATCTGCTCTGGTCTATAGAGGGTAGAGTTAAGGAGAAGACATGCTTCTTATCCTACAAGAAAATTGGAAAGATCTTAGCTTTGAGATGTAATGTTTCCAGATGGTTGAAATCGAAAGCAGACTTCCTCTCCTTGCCTGTTCAGCCAAAGTTTTATGCAGCAGTAAATAAGTTCTTATTTGCTTGTGGCACATTTTATGGCAGGATACAGAAGGATTGAGGTGACTGATTTTGGGTGGAATGATGCCCTTCACCATACATTCGGAAGGGTAGTTACTGCTTCAGACTTAAACCAGGAGTACATAGCTCACAATTTTAACTTCAAGAGTACTACAGAATTCTGTTGATTCTTTGATTTTTATTGGCTTTTCCCATAAGACTTTTCTAAAACTTGCAGAATACTTTTAATTTCTATTTTCTCAGGCCAAGGCAGAAAAGCACAATGATGTTTCTTGCCCTTAAGCTTTAAATATTAAACGTATTTTCATGTACATAAAAGGTCAGTACATTAATTTTTATTTCATATACAACAATAAACAATTTTAGAAAAAAATAATATCCTTAGAAATCTATATTAGACTTTGTAAATGCCAATTTTCTCATTGATGGGTGTGTGACCATAAAGGGAACAGTTGACAGATGGGTTGAAAAGTTGGTTATTTAGTTTACAAATGTAATTTCAACTTGTTTTCTGACTCATAATTTCTATCCCCATTTTTGGTAGAAAATCGTGGTAGAAATGGTAGAAACCATTTCAGCCATGATCTTTGCTGGATGTTCCTGGGCCTTCCCCCAATATATTGAACAAAGAGAATATGTACTGATTATGTAAAGGAATTAATAGAACCAGCTTGTCAAACACCTGTACTGTCTATGAAGTCTGGTTCTAGAATACGACAAAATTTAATTATTATGTGATATATTATATGTTCAACCCCACCCATTCTATCTACAAGGTTAAAAAAAAAAGAATGCAATGTTGTTGCAGAATCATCTTGATACTTTAAAAAAAAATCTCTATGCCTGCTGAAAGTGAGTAATTGTTTTCCTCATCAAATGTGTGGATGATGGGGATATCTGGGCTGTGAATTTCCCAAGATCTGCAGAATTCAGGTGCTTAATTTAGCAAGAACTTAACATGTGCTGAGAATGGTGGTTGGAAAGAATATTGATTATCCACACTATGATATAGTTATAAATATGCTCTTCTGCAGGCAAGTGGGAGGGAAACAAGGCTGGGACTACCCACTTGGGAGAGAGGGTAGAACATGTGAACCTCTCTGGTTTATTTCTGTGCACACGTGCTGAATGTTGAAGGTGTACCGGACACTGCGGTTGGCACCTGCTATGGTCTACATGTTTGCATCCCCCCAAAATCACATGTTCCTAGCCCCTAGGCTGATGATATTAAGGAGTAGGACCTTCAAGAGTTGATCAGTTTGTCAGGGTGGAGCCCTTATAAATGGGACTAGGTTCCTTGTAAAGGAAGCCCCAGAGAGTTTCTCTCCTCTTCCACTACGTGAGGACGCAGTGAAAAAATGCCATGGATGAACGAGGAAGTGGATCCTCATCAGATACTGAATCTGCTAGGGCCTTGATCTTGGACTTCTCAGCCTCAGAATTGTGAGAAGTAAATTTCTGTCATTTACTGTTTTTGTTTGTTTGTTTGTTTGTTTGTTTGTTTGTTTGTTTTAAATAAGATCTATGCCCCAAATGGGGCTTGAACTCAACCTGGAGACCAATATTCACATACTCTACAATTGGAGCCAGCCTGGTGCCCCCTAAATTTCTTTCATTTAAGTGGATGGTATGGCATTTTCTTATAACAGCCCAAACAGACTAAGACAGCATCTTTATTCAGTGATAAAAACAAACAAACAAAAAAAACGGAAAAACACAGTACCTGATCAAGGAATGAACACTTCACTTGATTTGTTTGTAGATCATCTTAACTTGGGTCTGGGTAAGGTTTCCAAGGAAAGGGTTCTTGAAAGTAGTACGAACCAGGAGAGAAAAGATGGAACACAGGCATAGAATGACAAAACACAGGGCATGCATAAGCAACTAGAGACTAGAAACAATTTTAATTACTGCAGCACAAAATCTGGAGGCAAAGAATATAAGAAGGAACTGGTATCACCATAAATAATCTCTTTTTCTCTTTCCTTGTGAGACAATAAGTATGATTATGGCAACAAATGTGGCTGGTTCACTCTGATAGCCCCAGCATTTAACAAATGCCTGAGACTATGTTATTAACAATCATTTATTGATGTGTGAGTACATGACCTGAATAAAAACAGTGTGGTCAGTTCAGAGCAAGGGATAGATTTTTAAAATATTCTATATGTAAAAATACTGGGACTTGCCAGTCAAAATGAAAAACAACATCTGGGTGCCAGTATTAATTAGAGCACATGCTCTCCAGGACAAGGTATAGCAGAGTGTTAAGGATGTAAACTCAGGAATGATCTTAGCTCAAATCCTGGCACCCTGACTTCCCAGCCATGTGCTCCCGGGCAAGTGATTTAATCCATGTGTGCCTTGGTTTGCTCAAATGCAGAATATAGTGCATACCTCATCGTGCGGTCGTGAGACTTACAGGAGTTAATTCCCATAAAGTACTTAGAACAAAGCCTGGCAGACAGCATATGTTCAATGAAAAGCTCAGATTAAAATCTCATTAGGTCATTAGCGATGACTGTTTCATTGCAGAGAGGTGACTTGGCTTTTAAATTTCAGCAATACCTCTGTCAATCCTCACTCTTCCTCTGACGGGTGTCATTGTCTTTATTTAACAAATGGCAAGTCAGAAGCCCCCAATTAAGTGAGGTGCTAAAATCACACAGATTGTTGGCACCAGAGCCGGGTTCCGAGCTGGGGCGCCATTCCGCCATAGGGCTTTCTATTGAACCTCTCCAAGGGAGAGCTCACAGCTGGTTGTATATGGTGGCAGAGAGCTTAAAAGTCCAGTTTCAACGACTTCAAAAAGAAAATATGTTTGGGCAAACAGCATCAGACCCTTTCGGTCAGTACAGACGTGCCTAGTCTTAGCAGATGCCAACACCAAAAACTTTAGGGAAGTTCTTCAAACATGTGATTTTTGTTATAGTCCATTAAAGATCTGTCTTCCGTAAATTGAACTAAAATATTTTTATGCCTAAAATGAATTTTCTTTGCGAGCTCTACCTTGACCTGAGATTCTGGCAGAAGTCTTTTGCATCTACTTCTATCTTCCTCAACTAGGAGAGTTTTGTGTTCATCACGTACTCATCTTTACATGGCTTCTCTTGTGGAGCCTTCGCAAAAGCAGAAGTAAGATACTGGAGAAATAAAAATGGAGATAAAGAGAGTGGGGGCTGTAGGGGTCATCACAATTGAGTTTTGAGAGAAATAAAGGACATTTAATAAAATAAGGACCCCGAGTCTTAGGAATGCCTTGGAGGGTCTGCCCGCAGTGAGGAGTGGAGTCGGAGTGGCGAGAGCCCTATAGGGATGGGGCCCTGCGCACTGTGGCCTAGCAAGGAAGTGAAATTGCTAACAGGAATTTGCGGGCTCAGCCCTGGCCACTGGATTAAATCCAGGTCCTCCAAATCCTTTTCTGTCAAAAGTTACTTTGAATTTCCAGGAGGAATAAAGAAAGGATTTAAATAGGGTGCCAAGGATGAGTCAAAACTTCATAAAATGTCTGAAATGAATTGAATGTATGGACAAGGAATCCAACCCTCGAAAATAAATAGGTCCCTTGGGAGAGTCCTCTCTTGTGGTCTCTGGACAGGGCCAATCCCTGAGGGGTTATTATCTGTCTGCTGGAGAAGGATAGACACGGAGAACAAGCTGTAAGCAACTTGTCCAGTAGTTTGGAAATAATGTTATGTTTCTTTCATCTGATTGTAAAAAATGGCTGTGACGTATGCCTTCGGTTTCTTGTGTTGCTTTTATTTTGTTTCATCTTATGTATTTACCTGCCTTTTTCATTTTACATTTCTAGTGATTCATTCTTTATTTTATTTTACAAAAATATCAGTCAAGGATGGATTGGGAAAGGAAAAAATTTGACATCTACCATAGATAGTGGGAAGTACTCTCTTAGATTTAATATTTTTTTCCAATAAAGTAGAGCAAATTTACAGTCATCACATTAAAACTGTGGGGGAAGATAATAAAAAAAGTTTCTGCCAAGCAAGAGAAGGTAATTTTACATTGTCCAGTATTCCTATTTTAAGATATACAAAATATCGTTGATAATCATATTAGGTAAACTGTTGAATTTATCCTTTTTATTTAATATGCACACAAAATATTTACTATAAGTGCTTTGATAAATGCATTTATATCTATATTTCCTAATCATAGCTTAATATCACCTAAGTTTTATTTTATTTTTATTTTTTAAAGATTTTATTTATTGTTTGACACAGAGAAAAAGCAGCAGAGGGAGAGGGAGAGGGAGAAGGAAACTCCCAGCTGAGCAGGGAGACCCATATGGGACTCAATCCCAGGACCCTGGGATCATGACCTGAGCTGAAGGCAGAGGCTTTAACCCACTGAGCCATCCAGGTGCCAGCAATTTCTTTGCAAGAAAACGTTTTTGAAACTATAGTCTTCAGCTGAGAGGACTATACAATATTTTATATTTCCAGTCTGCACATCTTCTTGAGGTTAGAATTCCCGTATGTTAATGACCTATAATGTTCACACTAAATCCTTTTGTTTTTCCTGAATTTTCTTGCTTCAAAGATACAATAGGTAATGTTGACACTGGAGAGCAATTTTTTCCATCTTTTCCAATGTTCTCCATTCCTGTAGACATTTCTATTTTGCTTCTTGTTAGAAGCTATGAGGGAAGGAAGCATGGTGTTCAGGGATTTATTTTTTAGAAAAAGACATCCCTGCGCTGGTACACCTAAGGGATGTGTCCGCCAACACACGTCCCTTTAGATCATGCTCTGGGAAAGGGAAAGCCTGGATTGAGCCTGATTCCTGTGTGACCATCTTCCCTGAGTCTGTAGCCCTCAGGTGACTGCCACAGAAGTCTGAGCAACCAAAACCAAAGGTCCAAGTGAGGCCTGAGGGCGTCTGTGGGGGAAGTGGTGGACAGAGATCTGATGTGTGGTCTGGGGTGTCCATAAACCCACAGGTCATTGAGGTAAGGGACTGAGATCAGTAGGGTTGGTGGCGCAGGAAAAAGGGCCATGTCCTTATAACTTTAGGTACAGAGCTGATTGTCCAGAATTGATTGGAGATGTCTGCAAACAAGACTTCAGAATTCTTGACAGACTAAACATTGCTACAACCTCTTCTAGGGGACAGCTGGCAATACCAATAAGTGTCTTAAACTCACATCTCCACTTTGCTTTGTCCCACACGTCTACGTTAAATCACGTACAAGAAGGCACCATTCTTCAATGAGTCATTTATTTAAAGAATGATTGGATATTTCCTTGGTTTCAGATGCTAATTTAGGTGTTAGGGATATAAGAGTGAACAAAATACATACACACCTACATAAAGTCCTTGTGCTTAGATCACAGGTTAGTGGGGGGGGGGGAAGCGAAATACAAATAAATAAACTGAGGGGCACCTGGTTGGCTCAGTCATTAAGCATCTGCCTTCAGCTCAGGTCATGATCCCAGGGTCCTGGGATTGAGCCCGTTGTGCTCCCTGCTCATTGGGAAGCCTGCTTCTCCCTCTCCCACTCCGTCTGCTTGTGTGCCCTCCCTCTGGGTGTCTGCCTCTGTCAAATAAATAAATAAAATCTTTATAAGTAAATTAAACAAACAAATAAACTGAGATAGATAAAATTAGATAAATTTATAATAATATAAGGGGGATAAGAGTGGGAATTGATAGACTAAATGGAGACATATGTATATAACTTATACATTCACATAGACATATATTTTCATTATGATAATGCTATCCATATGTGTTCCTTAAAATAATGCTATAGTAGCAAAATAATAGAAACAACTAAAATATCTGTTAATATGGAATTCATTGAAAAAACTATAGTATGGATAGGTAAATAATATTTACACATAGCTGTTAAAAAGTGAAGTAAGGCTCTTTAAAAAAAAAAGATTTTATATATTTATTTGACAGAGAGAAGAGAAAGAGCAGAGCAAGCACGGAGAGCTGCAGAGGAAGATGGAGAAGCAGACTCCCCACTGAGCAGGGAGCCTGAGGTGGGGCTCGATCCCAGGATCCTGGTATCATGACCTAAGCAGAAGGCAGATGCTTAACTGACTGAGCCCTCAGGTGCCCCATAAAATGAAGTAAGGTTTTATGCATGTGCTGATGAGGTAATACCTCCCACAGGAATAGCCCCCACAAAATATAATATATTATATATTACAATAATATAATTCATTTATTTAAAATAAGCAAAAGAATATATTGGTATATGTATAAATGTATACACACACGAGTGTGTAACTGTGTTTGTGTATCTGCATGAAAAATTTCTAGATAGCTAGAGCAAGAAGAGCCAATAGTGGCTCCTTTGGCCAAATGGAAAAGGAAGTATGTTATTCATTAAATATCTTTTTACCCTGTTTTAACTTTTTACCATGTGTATTTATTACTTTTCAAATGGTTGTTTTAAAAGGCCCAGATTGGGTTAAAAAGGAAGTGTTGTGGTGTAGACGGAGAGCAGTAGAATTCCAACCGGCATAGGCGCTATGTCTACGGGAAAGAAAAACGCTCCTTCTGGGTGAGGAAAGTGTGAACAAGGGAGCAGAAAACTACAGGCTGTTGGTGCAGATGAAACTCCAGTGAATACATTTCCAGAGACACACCTAAAGTGGGGAGAAGCAGCTGAACTAGTTTTGAAATAGGGGCTGCATCCAACTGAGAATAAATTAAAAGCATCCAAGGTTCCAGGTTGGAAAGCACGATCATAGCAATGAGAAGTTATGGCTTGATGATAGCCATGTTTGATGGATTGAAGGGGTGTGACGTTGTCTTCTCAAAGAAACTGTGTGCCTGAAGGACAGAGACAGAAGTTCAGGGTCCGAGGTGCTGGGGGCTAGACTGGGTGAAGCACTGGTGGGAGGAAGGGGTCTGGTCAAAGAGCCTCTAGACTCAAGAGTCCTGCTACAGGCAACATCCAGAGAGACCCTCTGAGTAGACAAGGAGCAGGAGGAAAGGCAGAGAGAATAAGATTCCAGGACAGAGCTCCATGTTTGGAAGAGAGGCTAGAAGGCAGATCTGGAGAGGTGCCCAGGGCTTGGGAACCTCTGAGACCTTTGCTCCAGGCTCTCTGCTGGTACTCAGGACCATCTGTCCCCAACTTCTGATTCAGCACCAGCAGAGGAGCCCAAGGCACCTTCCACCTCCTGCCTCACAGTTGTGCCATGTCCTCATCTTGGAGCTCATCAGGTCAAAAGCAGACCAGCCCTTGGGTGCCACTTTAGAGGAATCGAGGCACCTCTACCAGGAGAAAATTTGGTATGAGATAAAGAATTCGGTATGATAAAGAAATTTTGAAGTATGAGATGAAGAAGTCAGACTTCTAGGGGTCAGTGGTCACTTCCTGGTTTGAGACGTCGGGCAAGTAATCTATCCTCTAAACCTCAGTTTCTTCATCTGCAAAATGGAATAATAATAGTACCTACTTCATAGGGTATTATTGTTAGCATTAAACAAGATAATGTAGACCACGTGCCTGGCATGTGGTAAGTGCTCAGTACAGGCTGATTGATGATAATGATGGTGAGGATATAACAGCATTGCACAGGCCAAGCAATGAATGTGTGCATGACATTACTGCATTCGACCTCAGCTTCAAGGTGAAGTTTATTCGTTTCTATCCCTTAGTGATCTGGCAGGAGCAGAAAGTGCTAGAAGTATGGATGAGGGTCAAGAAGAGGAAGCCAGCTGGACTTTTGCAACTTAGCCATCTAGCTAGTGCAATGAGCCATAGAATTATTATTCTTAGCTCTTCCCTCTCCACCCCTCCCTCCATGCTCTTGTATCCCCAGGCTGGGAAACATCTGTTAAATAATCATTCTCATGAATATGGGGACTTATCTGTAGTTTCATGCATTGTATCCTTATCATCCACAGCTATACAGAGCCCCAAACTTGCTGTGGGTCTTATCATAATTAATCTTACTAATTAGGTTTTCTACTTCCTTTGTTTCCTGCTTCCCATTCCTTTAGAACTGACACTGGGAATTTAATACTAGAAAGTTGCAGCTGTGTTCATATGCCATAGAGCTCCAGTTACAGAAGGGACTTCCACAGCCCCATGAGTTCAGTAATCTAACTTTCATGTACATTAATCCTTACTCTGTACTGGAGGTGACTCAAATTTTCTGCCCATTTGAGTGTTCAGTGAATGCTTTCTTGGCCTGGTGTGAAGGTATTGGGGTTGGGGTATTTTCTCATGGTGCTTGGGAGTTAGGACAAATTTCCTAGAAAGTTTCAATTAATAGTACATTAATTTTCTATTGCTATTTTAAGAAATTACCATGCACTTAGAGGCTTAAAACATTGTAAATTCATTATTTCAGTTTCTGAAGGTCAAATTCCGCAAAGCAAGGAAGGGTGAGCTAATTCTCTGCCTAGAGTCTCACAAGACTGATACTGAGATATCAGCAGGACTTTGCTACTTTCTGGAAGGTTTGTAGGTAAACCCACTTCAAACCCATTTAGGGGGTTGGAAGCACTCAGTTTCATGTGGTTGTAGGACTGAAGTCCCCATTTTCTTGTTGATTGCCAGCAAGGGGGTTCATTCCTGTCTTCGAGAAGCTACTTACATTCTTTGGCTCCTGGCCCTTTATCACCATCTTCAAAGCCCCCAGTGGTGAATGAAGTCAAACTTCAAACCTCTCTGACCTCCTCTTCTGCCACATCTCTCTGCCTGATCTTCAGTTTCACAGCTCAAAAACTTGACTTTTGCCAGTTCTTAGTATAATTAAGGTCCAACAAGCTAGCAAAACCAAAACAGGGACATAAGCAGGTTTCAACTCCAACTTAGTGCTAGTGGCTGCCACACATGCTATACAGGGAAAAATACTGAGTCTCTAATGAAGTTGGGCAAGACCTCAGCTGTAACAAACCCTTGGTGATACCATCTACATGTACTTGCATAGATCTACAGGTGGTAGATGGAGAAAGTCTTGGCGTGCATGTCATTTGCAGTACTAATATAGCAGCTAACATAAATGTTTGTTCTCTGAGTTTCTTTCTGTATTAGAGCTCCTCAGAAAGTGAAATCACAGTAGGAAGGTTGCTCCAGTGGTGTTGGTCAACTCTAACTGTTCTCTTCTATCTGCCGTTAGACTGTTGACCTTGACACACTCTGTCTCGTTGTTCATGCTATGGTGCTAGAAGACTAATACAACCAACTCAGCAAAGCTGTATGTTGATGTCTTGACTGGAACTTTGGTGTTCCCAGGCCCCATTCTTGAAGTCACACCTGCATTGTAGGCTCTCCATTTCTCTCATTTCTCCCGAATTGTACGACTTTCTTTAAAAGACCACTCGCTGGCTCCTGTTCTTTGAGTTCTTTGGGTCTTTAGATATGTTGTTCAGTCATTTATAATGCCACATTTCCATTTGTTGAATTTCCTTCAAGAAGCAATCTCAGATGTCATCTGTTCAGGAAAACTGGTATAAATCGTTGTAATAATAGTTAATATATTTAAGATAAAAAGTAGGTCAGACACCAATACCTTTACATAGGCTATAGAAATTAATTCTTCCAATTAGTCTATAAGATATTATTATCCCCATTTTTAAGATGAAAAAACAGACTCATAATGATTAACTCATTTCCTAAAGTGAGTCCATTTAGTAAGAGCAAAGCCAGGTTGCAAACCCATCTGGGTTCAAACGTGAGCCCCTTATTCTTAGTTTGTGTTGTGATGCTAAAATGCTCTACGTCTGCGAATCCTTATGTTTAAATTGAGTCTTTCCTTCGTGACCTGTCCCAAGATCACTGACTGCACAAACTTTTCATAATTCCCCTAAGTAGATCACCCTGAGATTTGAAACATCTCTTTTTTTCTCCACTCCTGAGGCCCTTGTCATTTTTCTTCTTGTATTACCTTGTATTATCTTCCCTTACTCTCTATATTTTTGACAGGCTGCCTGTGACCTAACCATCCCCCCCCACCAAAGGCTGGGCCCAGGTCTTCTTAACTCTGTCTCATTTAAAGGACCCAGCATTCTGCCCAATAAATGTCTGATAAATAACCAAAGAATTGATCAGCACTCCTCTGAGTGGAATTTTAGAGAGCCTGACATGAGAATGATTCTGCTGATATTTGGGCAGTGTAAGAAAAGATGACTAAGTAAGGCATGTGTTAGTTACCTTTAATCCCCTTAATTGAGGCTTTAGCTTCAAGTTAAATTCCAAAATGATTAAAAGTGCATTACTGATCTCACACACCATTCCGGCTGTACGTCAATGCTTACCCACTGGGAGTATCAACCTTCCGAGGGGTAGAGCTAATGTTTGAGGGAGGAGCACCACCAGTTAGTTAGCAGTGCCAGAAGACTTAGGCCTTGGGAATCTGCATAAAACAACCCGCCCCTTTCTTCACACAGCGATGTTACCACTTGTTAATCAGTCAACAACTAGTCTCTGTGATAGAATTTCTTCTCTGGATTTACACAGCTCATAAAGGCAGAACTGTCGGTGGACTTTTCCTTTGCTAAACACTGTCTATTTCCATGAAAGTGTTTATTTATTTATTAATTTTTTAAAAAAGATTTTATTTATTTATTTGACAGACAGAGAGACAGAGATCACAAGTAGACAGAGAGGTAGGCAGAGAGAGAGGAGGAAGCAGGCTCCCTGCTGAGCAGAGAGCCTGATGCGGGGCTTGATCCCAGGACCCTGGGATCGTGACCTGAGCCGAAGGCAGAGGTTTTAACCCACTGAGCCACCCAGGTGCCCCGAAAGTGTTTATTTAGCTCTGGGGACAGGAAATTACTGCAATCCTAAAGATGGAGAGATAGGGTGTCACTGTGATTTCCTTTTCATTATTTGAGGCAAGATTGAGAAAACAATATGCCTCTATATATTATTTCAAAACCTTTTGATACTAAATATCTAGATATATCTCTTTGTCTTTCTACATCTAAATTTCCAATTGTCTGTATAATTCTTTCTATATATGCATAGTAATTTATGAGATCTTCCTAAACCCTGTCCAAATAAGAGAAGACTCAGCTGAAAGTGACTGAAGAAACTGTGATCTCACATAGCAACACGGTCAATATGTAGAGTCAGTTAATTCAGCAGTTTCATAGAATCACCAAGGACCCAGGTTGCTAATATCTCCATGCTTTGCCATTCTTAGCATGGAAGACTTGGTCCTCAGCTTGTCCACTCAAGATCTCAAAGTGAATGCTATAGCTTCTAGTTTCTTATTATCATACAATCAAGTCAGGAGGGAGGAAGGGAAGAAGAGGGTGGTGTTGCATCACTGTTAGTTGGTGGAGCAATTTGTCTGGTTAATTTCAATAAAGAATGAAATCTGGCATGCTAACTAGTTATGCAACCCAGGAGCCATCGGTGTCCTCCAACTTTTTAGAGGGACAAGTGGCATTCAGCCACCCAAGATTGAGCAATATCAGGTCTGTGATGACCTTTTATGTCCAGGCTGCACACAACAGTGACTGGCTCAGCATGTGCCTACCCTCCCCTGGCAGGCCCAGGTAATCCAGTAAACCCCATGTGTGACGGGGATCCTGGATTGACTGAATGAATATAAAATATTATCAAAATTTATTTATTAGTGTCTAATACACTACAAGTAATACAAATGTAGTCATGCTTAGAAGGGGAAGAAGTCTCTGGTTTAACATGTGTGCCTGAGGGCAAATCAGTACTTTCAACACACTGATGGAGAGTGTATTTATTTAGTTACGGTTCCAATGTTTTAGAAAACACTAAATTGCCAAAGCTAGTTACTGTATTTTCTAAACATTTTAATTCTAGATAGAAGTTTTCACTCCTAAGCAGGCTGTTTTGACAAGTACTTTTTAAGGTCTTAGTACTCATGGTAATAATATTTTGCTAGGTTGGTTTATAAAAATGAGTACACATTTAACTTGCTTTAAGTTTATAGTACATTAAAGTCAAATAAATGCTATGTCACTTTAAATAAATATTACAGATTCATTTTATTTTGTTTAAAAAAACTCATGCTGTTTTTTAACGGCCATGAATATTTTCTAGCAATCTGTGGCAAGAGACTTTCACTACTTATTAGCCAAATAATTGCTGTGATTGGAAGATTAATCAAGATTCACCTCCAGGAGCAAAGAGGATTTCTGTCTCCCCTAAAGTAAATAAGTCCTGCTTCTTTTAACATAAAAACTGGGGGAGTAAGCTGCTACCTCTGCCATATATACATCCTTCATTTATTTTTTATAAACTCTACCCCCAACATGGGGCTTGAACTCACAACCCCGAGATGAAGGGTCACATGCTTTGCTGACACAGTCAGTCAGGTCCCCCATAGACATCATTCATTTTTATCCCTCACAATGGCACAGTATGGAAAGTCTTTGTGATAGACACTGTTGATGCCCACCAACACGTGTATTCCTCCTCTGGTTAGCCAAAGATAAGCATGAAATTCCATGCCTACTGAGACCAGGTCATGTGACTAATTTTGCACAATGAAATTTGTTTATGATGGATGTTACTTCTGAGCAAAGAGCATTTAATTACTACACCAATTGCTAATGCTCCCAGCCTTCCTTGGCAATGTGTGGTAGCTGCTGTGGAAATGGAGGCATGAGTCAGTGAGAGATAAACCTTCAATGTTTAAAGCCAGTGAAGCTGTGTTTTTAAAGTATATCAGCTAAATTCAAATGCTAGAACTAGTCAAGTAGGGTTACCTCCATTTTTCTTCTTTTTCTGAGGGTGCTAGCCACCAAAATGGTGTAACTTACTCAGTTCTACCATCTAGCCCATCCCTCCTTTAACTTAGACCTTCTTACCTTTCTTTTCAGTAATGACAGTAAAAGTAATCATATTCATTTAAGGGGCAAGTGGCAGCTACAGACACTAGATTCCATAAATATTTGTTAAACTATTATGTTGTAAGGACATTATGTCTCCATACACGTTGTTACATTTTAACCTCACCAAAAAAAAAAAAAAAAAAAAAAATCTGTGGAGAGGGAAATATTGAAAAAAAAAATCATTGCACAAAAGAAGACTTTAATCCATTGGGTGGTTGAATAAATTCTTCAAGACTGCTCAGCTAGCAAATGGTAGAAATGAAACCCAAATGCAGTTTGTTTGGCTGTAATCTGGTATTCTTTTCACAACGTTATACTACAGGCTTAGAAATTCAGTTCAAATAAGGACAGCAGGTCCAAACGATATACTATTTTAAAAGACATGATGGATGAGAGTAAATGATATTAAAGTGTTCAGATGAGTATATTCAAAGCTGCAATGCAGGTACTAGTGGTACTTGAAATAATTTTGAGTGGTATCCAGCAAGGTGTATTGAAGTATTGAATTGGACTTGTGCTTTATCTCACTAAGTGTAACTAAAATTCCTGGACATTCTATAAAACAAAGACAAGAAGATTCTGAGAGGTGGAGAGATGACAACCTGACTTGCGACTTGATACCCAAGGAATGGCACAATGGTGAGTTCCCTGGGTCTTCTTTTTGCCTCATGGATCCTACACTTGGCACCAAAGAAGCTGGTACTATAGACAATGTTTATGTCCTCCCAAAACCCTATGGTGAAATCTTCACTCCCAATATGATGATATCAGGAGGTGGGGTCTTTGAGAAATGATAAGGTTGAAAGGGTGGAGCCCTCACAATGGCATTAGAGTCTTTATCAAAGAGACCCCAAGAGCTCCCCTATCCCTTCCACAGGTGAGGACACAGTGAGAAGATGGCCGTCTATCAACCCAGAAGCGGGTTCTCATCAGACACCTTATCTGCTAGCACTTTGACCTTGGATTTCCCAACCTCCAGAATGATGAGAAGTAAGTTTATGTTGTTTATAAACCCACCCGGGCTGTGGTGTTCTTTCATGATAGCCTGACCAGACTAAAATCGTTGTAACCTGGAAATGTCCAGGGATACAGACACACACACACAAAAGTTCCTCCAAGAAACTTGCTCTCTTTAGTCAAAGAACCAGGAGAGAGACAGATGAGCAAGACAGAAAAAACTTTAAGACCATAATCCCTCTATGCTAGGCAAACACTACAGAAAAAATTCTCTGGTTCTTCCTTCACCCACATCAGCAAAGGCAAAATGAAGCACCTAGACTTTTACCCTCGTGAGGCTGTGATGAGGCATCCCAGCACCTCCACCTGTGTGGTGGTAGAGATGCTGAAAAGGTAGTGTCGGTGACTGCTAGGGAACCTGATCTTTCACCCTCACGAACACTAATTAGGTACGCCTTCGCTTAGCCATCAACATGGTGTCAAATGAAGCTAGTAAACCATCAGGACTTTCATCATCACCTAGTGTTAATGAGGCACCCACTACTGTGATATCAGTCGAGTCTGTGTGCATATCTGTAATTAACACCCCCAACCAGTAATAAGGAATCCTCCTCCTTATGTGTGAGGCAGAGTGAGGAATCTGGATTTCTGACTCCACCAGGAAGTAATGATGTGGCATGCCTTCTGCCTTCTGCAGTTGGGGCAACAGCATGACTTGCCAGGTAAAACAGAAGATTGCAGGAGATCCAGAGGAGCGCCTGGATGGCTTAGCAGTTAAGTGACTGCCTTCAGCTCATGTCAGGATCCAGAAGTCCTGGAATGGAGCCCACATTGGACTCCCTGCCCAGCAAGCAGTCTGCTTCTCCCCCTCCCCCTGCTTATGCTCTCTTTCTCTCTCTCACTCTCTCTCTTTCAAAGAAATAAATCTTTAAAGAGATCCAGACTCTCATAATATAATATAAAAATTTCCAAAATTTCAATTAAAAGTTATTTAGCATACTAAGAACCAAGAAGATCTCAAGCTGACTGAAAAAAGACAATTTAGAGATAACACAGATATTAGAATTATGTGGCAAAGATTTGAAAGCAGCATCGTAACATTTTAATAAGCAATTATAAATATGCTTGAGATAAATTTCTAAAATTGAAATCCAAAGGAATAGACTAAATAAAGAAGAATCGAAGGTAAATATTAGAACTAAAGTATACAATAACCAAAATAAAAACATCAGTGGGTGGGTTCAGTCACCAAATAGAGAGGACAGAGGAAAAGAATCGAGGATCTAGAAGATAGAACAATAGAAAGCACCCAATCTGAACAAAAGAGAGAAAACAGAGTGAAAAGAAAATGAACAGAGCCTCAGGGACCTCTGGGACTACAACAAAGAGATACAGTATTTGCTTCACTGACGTCTCAGAAGGAAAGACTGACAGAGCACAGTTGACAAAGTACTCAGAGAAATAATGGCTGAGAGTTCTGAATTTGGCACGAGACAAACCTATAGACTCAAGAAACAAGCTCTAAACAGGATGGGCCCAAAGAAATCATTCCTAGACACCTGATAACGGACCCTCTGAAAACCAAACACAAAGACTTATGAAAACAGCTAGAGAAAAATGGCACCTTTCTTCAGGGGAAAAATCAGAATGATAGCCCGTTGCTCATCAGAAAACATAAACATCAGGAAAATGTGGCTCCATAGTTTTCCAAGTGCTGAAGAATCCTAGATTCAGGGAAAATATCCTTCAGAAATGAAGGGGAAATCAAGACATTCTCAGATGAATGGGAAGTAAGGGACTTTGTCACCAACAGACCTGCCCAAAAAGAATGATGAGAGGAAGGGGTATACGCACGTTCTTTTCTGACAGTTAAAAACAAAACAAAACAAAAAACGAAATGAAACAAAAAACTTTGGAAGGAAGAAGCAACACAGTAAGCAAAAATATGTGTGAATACAATAGACTTTTTTTCCCCTCCTGAATTCCTAAATCATGTTTTCTAAATTACACCATTTGAAGCAAACATTATACCACTGCCTGATGTGGTCCTGAATGTTTGCAGAGGAAATATTTAAGAAAATTATTTTATGAATGGGAGAGAGTTAAGGGAAGTAAAGTGTGCTAAGCTTTCCAGACGTCACAGAAACTGGTAAAATGAGGACACAAACAGACTGTGATCCATTGTATAGCATGTAATGTGACGAAACCTAACACTCAGAGCACCCATGGAAAGGTTACACTATTTTGAGAATAAAATAGGTACTCAAAAACGCTACTGATAAGTCAAAATGAAATTCTAGAAAATGTTCAAGTGACTTACAGGAAGACAGGGAAAAGAAAAGAGACACCAAAAAAAGAAAAAAAGGCAAAACAGAGAGAACAAACCAAAAACCAAGGTAGTGTTGAATTACATAGTGAGAAAATCTCTCCCTTTTTAGTGCTTCTTGAACTTCTGATCAAATCCGGCAGAAGTCCCAGTCCAATGACAGGAATCTTTTCATTTCCTTTTTTTTTTTTTTTAAGATTTTATTATTTACTGGAGAGAGAGAGAGAGAGCATGAGAAGGGAGAGGGTCAGAGGGAGAAGCAGACTCCCTGCTGACCATGCAACCTGATGCAGGATTTGATCCCAGGACTCCAGGATCATGACCTGAGCCGAAGGCAGTTGCTTAACCAACTGAGCCACCCAGGTGCCTCAGCCCTGACAGAAATCTATAGCGCTTCTCGGATGTCGCTTACCTTTCTTTTTCTAAAGTAGAGAGAGCCGGTCTCAGATTGGGAGATGTGGCTGGTGATGGTATTTGGGGGATAGTATTTGGCCGTAACTGTATAACACTGCATTTGTTTTTAAGGAGCTTCCTTTGTGGCAAAAGATGTAAGTTTCTATGTACGAGTCTTATAAAAATGTTTCTTTTGAAATGATAGATCAACCCATGGAAAAATAATAAATACATGAGGGTCAGATATGCAAAAAGAGCAAATATCAGGAAGACGGTATTCAAGTGAACGAAGTTTGCAAACTCATTTTGGTAAAGTGGCAAAGCCATTTCCCCACATGTATACATTAATCAAACATTTCTGTACTAAATATTTCTTATTTGTGTATATATGTGTGTGTCTGCATACACACACACTTAAAGAAGTCCCTTTTTATTTTTTATCGAAGTGTAGTTGACATGCTGTTTACATATTTTTAAGCCCACTATAATGTGAGCTCCTTTAAATCAGAAAAGATGTCAATTTTGTTTCTTTAGCGCTTAACATTGTATTTGCCACGTAATTTTCTCAATAAATGTCTGGTGAATATCTGATGTAATAGATCCAAAGCAAAGTATAGAAAAATAAGAGTAAACTCGACCTCTACGCTTTGCCTATGGGGGGCCAGGAGGATAGAAGTTGTAAATAATTACATGCTTGAATTTCCTCTAAGCATGGGTTTCTGTATGCAGTGGGGTAGTGGGTCTAAAACAAAAGAAGATGGAAATGGGTGGTATGATAGCATTTCACCAACATCAGCAGGAATAAAGATGTAAGAGAGTGTTTCCTGATATTACAAATCTAGCTTTTATTAAGCCACATGATTAATTGATAAATATGATTAAATATTTATTGTAGATATGTGTCCATTTATGTTATAATTTTAATCAAGTGTATAATAAGGATCTCACCAGTTTTTAAATTTGGGGGGTTTTGGGCACCTGGATGACTCAGTCGGTTGAGTGTCCAACTCCTGGTTTCAGTTCAGGTCATGGTCTCAGGGTTGTGGGATCGAGCCCCGTGTAGTGCTCAGTGCTCATTGTGGAGTCTGCTGTCCCTCTCCCTCTGTTCCTCCCCTGCTCAGGCTCTCCTCTGTCTCTGTCTTTCTCTCTCTCTCAAATAAATCTTTAAAAAAATGGGGGGGGGGTGAGTATGGGGTCTCTTCTTATAGAACACAGTTAATATTTTATGAAAAGTATTATTAGCTAGGTTGATGAAAAAGAAATTCTGTGGGCGCCTGGGTGGCTCAGTGGGTTAAAGCCTCTGCTTTCGGCTCAGGTCATGATCCCAGGGTCCTGGGATCGAGCCCCGCATCTGGCTCTCTGCTCAGCAGGGAGCCTGCTTCCTCCTCTCTCTCTCTGCCTGCCTCTCTGCCTACTTGTGATCTCTGTCTGTCAAATGAAATGAATAAAATCTTAAAAAAAAAAAAGAAATTCTGCGTGTGTGTGTGTTTCTGTATATATGTGTGAATATATTGTCTATTTAAAACATTAAAGCTCTTCTTTTAATCTGGTCCTTTCTACTTATCTAATGAACTTAAAAAGTGGAGAAAAAAATCTCTCAGAAGCTGAGCTCTCATTATTTCTGGAAATAACACATTTTCTCTCGTAATGTTAAATTATCTGAGGATATGAACAGTTATTTTTCACAAAGAAAACAATTATTTTGTGAGTGTGCGCTAGTGCACATGTGTGTGTAAACAGCAGAGTTGAATTTATGGCTTAGTTTGTATGGCAGTACTTTCTTAACCTAACTTTGTTAACACTCTCAGACACAAACAATAACAGAGATTAATTACAAATTTTCCAGATGTGGCCTGAGCAGATACGCACTGGAAAAAGGCAAACATCTTGGAAGTTAGCATAATATCATGCTGTATAAATTACTATTAAGTGTGTGAAATCAGTTGTTTTTTAAAACCTCCTGTTTGAAATAATCTTGGCAGTATTACATGATTAGCAAACTGTTTTTCATAGATAAATGCAAAGGTAGATTTTGATCTGTTCTTGTCCAAATGATCTGAGATTTGGAAACTGGTCTCTCTTACTGAAGTGTATTGTATTGTTTGAAGATTTTGTGATTTCTTAAGGAAAGAAAGGATTAATATACTTTGGAAGAATAAAAGCTGTACTTTTGAAGAATAAAGGAAGAAGTTAACAACTTTTACATTTTACTCATTTGAACTTACAAAGACAAATTCCGGTTAATCTTTAAGGAGGAAATTTTGTGGTATACTATACATACTATGCAGAAAACATTACACAATGTCCTCCATAGCATATTCTGATAATTTCATATTCCCTTACTTCTAGGAACAATGACTTGTTTCATGTTTTACTCTAATGACCGTTTCAGAAGAATGAAAGACTATATTTGTGGGAAATGACATTTCAAAACTGGGATAAAGGGAAGAGCATATTCATGAGGAAAGAGTGATTCATTTTAAAGGCATAGTTGTTCCTGATGCCCAATAAGTTAGAGATAAATGTATAGTTTATTTCTTCATTCAGTTAATAACTATTGAGAGCTTACTATGTGCAAAGCTCTGTTTTATCAAAGTTGCTTTGAGGAGCATCACAGAAAAAAATTCCTCCTCTAAACTTATGTTTTATAGAGAGGTGTCCCATTATGAATAGGGAAAACTATAAGATCATGTAAGGTGATAACTATAAGGTAATAAGGTAAATCATGAGATGTACTAGAAAGAAGATAAAACATAATAGCAAGTGATTAGTAGGGAAAGGAAGTTACAATTATGCTGGAAGTCAAGGAAGGTATTATGTTCCTGTGGTAGGAATTTAGATTAAGACTTGGTACTTTAGCACTCTGAATATCACAACACACACACACACACACACACAGACAAATTTGTTTAAAACATACATGCAAACACACAAGTCATGTTCTATCTATTATTCTAGGCACAATATGGGCTTTGACCTTAAACGCCTACCTTTGTGACTAGTGGGATTCAGGTCCCTGGAAAAGGCTTCAACTCTCTTTGCCTTTTGTCCTCCAAACAAATACAGTGGAGGTTTGGCATTGTCCACTGCTCATGTTGAAGTGGACACTGTTTTGGAGTTCATGAAGGATTTGAGCAACTGACTTACTTAGGTAAGAAAAAATGCAAATTCTTCTCTGTTAAATACATAGAGTCTCTCATAGAAAGAATCATTTCTTAGTGCAACAATAGGTCTATTTTCTTGCTATTTGTCTTTAAATTTTTGTTTCTGGAGGTGGGTGCAAATCAGGATAGTATTTGCTGCCTATACACATGTATACATCTGTGCCTATGTAAATATACATCTATTTCATCTGTATCTATATGTCTACTTATGTCTGGTAGATCTAATGTAATATGCATGATGTCTTACATAAAATCTTTACATTGAGATATAGTCTTTAAACTCTAAAATTGTAATTTTATTATTTACTATTTATTTAAATATATAAATCTAATATTTACTATATAAAAATTTTTATTAAGTTAAAATATATTTCACTTATATTAAATGAATTTAATAATTATATATTAAATTTAATGTAATAAATTTTTTTTAAAGATTTTATTTATTTATTTGACGAGAGATCACAAGTAGATGGAGAGGCAGGCAGAGAGAGAGAGAGAGAGAGGGAAGCAGGCTCCCTGCTGAGCAGAGAGCCCGATGCGGGACTCGATCCCAGGACCCTGAGATCATGACCTGAGCTGAAGGCAGTGGCTCAACCCACTGAGCCACCCAGGCGCCCTAATGTAATAAATTTAATATTTACTTAAAACTCCCAAATTTAAATATATAAATGTTTATATGAAATATATTAAAATGTTATATAATTTTTATTTCAAAACAATAGCCATACATTATCATTTGTCTTTTATCTTTCTAATTTTAATGATTTTAGTATATGTGCTGCCGAAGCAAGCACTCTAATTTTAATGATTTTAGTTAAAAATAACCATTTAAAAACATGACAAATAATATATTATTTCTGATATTTATATTACAATGTTTACAACTCTGACAAAAGCATACTCAAATATTATATATTTTAAGTATGTTCAAATATGGTATACTTCAAATCAATTAAATTTTACTTTTGGTCCTATTAATCATTATTGTGAATTCATTCCAAATTGTACAAACACACTGAGTACAACAATACAATGAATGATATTGCTAAGTAAAGGCAAGAAAATTAGATTCATGGAATTATTATATAATAGTTTATAAAATATGTATGCCTTTATTCTATTACTAATCTAAATAATCACCAGCCCTTCAACCAGAACACTGAGACATGCAATAATAATGACATTATATTCAATTATCTGATATTTTACTGACCTGCAATCACATAAACCCTATTTTTCTACCTATGTACAATATAATTTCTGTGTTATAGGTACATATTTGGAGGATATAAGATAACATAGCATATTCTTGTTAGCTTGTTAGTTCAAGCTCATTTAGACGTGAGGTCTGTGGGTTACCCTCAACCCAACAAATGTTAGGGTAGACCTGCCTGAAAACAGTATGTCAGCTACTCACTGGCCTGAGAGCAATGAGAGAAAGATGCTTGGTGTGCTAGAAAAATCGCAAATGCTTGGGTCCAAAAGGTAACAATCCCAAAATCCATAAGCATGGTACATTCCTTCATTTATTTAGGTCTTTGTAGATTTCTCTCAACATATTTTTATAGTTTCCAGGGCTCTAATCTTACACAAATTCTTGAAATTTTATCTCTAAGTATTTTATGCTTTTTGATGCAATTGTGAATGGCATTTTTTAAAAAATTTGTTGGCTACTGCTATTATATAGACATACATTTGACTTTGGGGTATATTTACCTTGTAAGCTGTGATATTGATAAATTTGCTTGTTATCTTTTTTGTATATTTCTAAGGGTTTTCTTCACACAACAATCATTTCATCTGTGAACAAAGACAGTTGTAATTCTGTCTTTCAATCCATATGCCTTTTATTTCTTATTCTTGTGTTGTTACACTGGTTAGGACCTATAGAATAGTTGAGTAGAAGTACTGCAAATAGATGCCTTGCTTTTTCTCAGTCTTATAGGGGAAACCATTCCATCTCTTCTCTATTAAGTATGATATTAACTTAAGGTGTTGTTTTTTTTTGTAGATCCTCTTTATATGATTGATAAAGCTTGTTTTTATTACCTTTGCTCAGGTATTTTATAATAGGTAGAAGAGTTTTAAAAATGCTTTTCCTTCATCCATTGAGATGGTCATCTGATATCTTTGAGAGTCAAGTTACATTAATGGAATTTTGAATATTTAACAAATTTTGCATTCCTGGAATAATTCCAATTTAACTGTGATATACTATCCTTTTAAATTATTGCTGCATTTTATATTTTTAAATATTTAGTTAAGAACATTTTCATCTATGTTCATAGGAGATATTGGTCTTAGTTTTCCTTGCTTGTAATATGCTTGTCAGATTTGGCTATCCAAATTTTTCTGGACTTATAAAATTAGTTCAAAATTGTTCTCCAGTACTCTATTTGTTGAAATAATTTATCTAGAATTGGTGTTAATCCTCCTTAGGTGTTTGATAGAAAAAACAGTGAAACTCCCTGGGACCAAAGTTTTCTTTGGGGAGGAGGTTTTATTTAATAATTCAACTTAAAAATTTTGGTATAGGACTATTTAAATTTCCCATTTCTTACTGTGCAGTTTGATTAGTGGTATTTTTCAAAGAATTTGTCTATTTCATCTAAGTTCTCAAATGGATCAGCATAAAGTTTCTTATACAATTCCCTTATCTTTTAATATCTATAGGATCTGTGGTGATGTCTCCTCTTTCATTGCCAACCAAGGAAATATGTGGATTGTCTCTGTTTTTTAATGCCTTATTTATTATGATTTAAGAAATTTTATTAATATTTTCAAAAAAGTAACTTTTATCTTTCAATTTTTTCTTTATTTTTTTACTATCTATTTTATCAATTTCTGCTGCTTTTAAAAATCATATTTCTCTCTATTCTTTAGTTTGTATAATCCTATTATGTCTCTTTAAATTCAATGGGCTTTTCTTCCACAGTGTGCAATTTGCTGTAAGCTCATCCAGTGAATTATTGATTACTGACATTCTGCATTTTTTCAGTACATTTTTTGTAGACAATCCTTTAATTTTTCCAACTACGTTACAGCTAAATCTAGAATATGTTGTATGCCTTGTCCAAAAGAGCTAATAGATAGTTCATACTTATTTAAGCCAGAGGTAGAAATTCTGCCTGATCTCATCAATGTATATTGGATATCAAACAAGTCATAGCTCTTTTCTAATATCACATTTTATACTCAGCTAAGGAAAAAGGCTGGGGGAATGACATTTTACCATATTTACATACTTTTGGTGTTGAATATACACCAAAATATACTATAAAGTGAAAAGCTGAATCAATTTTTTAAAAAAAGAACCCAAATGAAATGAAAGGATCATGCAGGGTGTTAAAATGTCCTTAGGCAGTGGTTTTTTACAAACATCTGTTTCCAATATAAGACATAGTTTAAGAAATCATTCACATGAGAACTAAGAACATTTTTTAAAGCTTTTTGTAAAAAAAAAAAAAAAAAAAAACAAAAAAAAAAAACCTCATATATGACCCAAACATATGTAACAAACACTGCAAGCCAGTCAGACTTCAACATAAAGGGTGAGTATTCCTTAAGGAGGAGATGATCACTTTTAGCACAGGGTAAAAAATGAATAATGAAATAGAAATCTATTCAGCTTGCATTCAGTGAGTATATCTCAAACTTTAATTAATTTAAGAGCCATTTAGAGAATTAATCATGCAGATTCCTGGGCATGATTGAGTGGTTCTCTAGAGACATCCAGGAACATTCACCTTTTTTTTCTTTAAATTCAATTAGCCAACACATAGTACATAGTACATAGTACATTAGTTTCAGATGTAGTGCTCAGTGATTCATCAGTTGCATATAACACCCAATGCTCATCAAATCATGTGCCCTCCTTAATGCCCATCACCTGGGTATCACCCCATCCCCGAAACATTCACTTTTAATTAACCTTCCAGGTTATTGTGTCTTCAACTTCAATCACATGTCCTCAAACCATTAATAGGAGGCAATTAATACTAGATCTCATTTCATAGTTAGAAAGACCCATGAGATAAGTAGCACCATCTTGAATTTAAAATGGATCAAACTTATGTAAGGGCTATTAAAAGATTAAAAAAAAAAAAGATGTTAGCTCAAGTTTTTTTGTCTATAATTACCATGGCCTTTTAGTGAACAACATAGCTTGCTTTCCAGTTAGGTATACAGTGTAGCTACATTTTCTTAATTTACCAGAAGTCTGGAAGTTTATCAAACCAACTTAGACCCTTACAAACTATTATTTCCTCAAAATACAATATGAGGAGTCATTCAAGTCAAACTTGACAACATCTGCTTTCACAGTGTTCCCATCCTTTTCCATTATCAAGTGGAAATTTAGACTTTACATCCTAAATATGTCTTGAGTCCTTCCAATTCTTTCCATCTGCAACACCATTATTCTGATGCAAGCTACCATCTTTTCTCTCAACAGTACTTCTAAAGTGATAATTTCAGAATGCAAATCTGATCATGCTTAAAATATTTCAATGCTTTCTCATTATTTGGGGGATAAAGAACGCAATTCTTTTTTTTTTTTTTAAGATTTTTTGTTTGTTTGTTTATTTAACAGACAGAGATCACAAGTAGGCAGAGAGGCAGGCAGAGAGAGAGGGAAACAGGCTCCTCACTGAGCAGAGAGCCCTGTGTAGGGCTCGACCCCAGGACCCTGGGATCATGACCTGAGCCAAAGGCAGAGGCTTTAACCCACTGAGCCACCCAGGCACCCCAAAGAACGCAATTCTTAATGTGGCCAGCATAGCCCTGAATAGTTTGGTCTCTATTGTTTCTCTAGTTTCAACTGTATCAAGATTTTCCTCTCTCTCTACTACAGATCCTCTGGACTTTTACAGCTCCAAAATATGCCATATTCCTTTCCATCCCAGGGCCTTTGCACATGCTGTCCCCACAAGCTGCAATTCTCCTCACCTTATCTTTATCTAATAATCTTTCATTTTGGGGGTCTGAACTTAGTTATTACCTCCTCTTGGAAATCTTGTGGATCTCCCTGAATAAGTCACATTACCCAATTATAAATTTATAACACACCCCATATCTATTCTTATTAATGTCTTCATTTTATATTTATATCTGCTATCGTGCATAATATCTATCTCCCAATTAGGTTGTAGACTTTATAAAAGTAGACAAAACTTAATTCTGTTCCCCATTTTCAACATTTATTCCAGTTCCTAGAACACATGAGGCATTCAAATATTTTATGAAAAATCATGCAAATTAATTAATTAGCTTAACAGTGAATTTCTTGGCAAGAAGAGCAATGTAGTTAAAGAAGTATGGTTTTGAAATGCTTATTTCTAAAAGAAATTTAAGGATTGCCTAGAAAAGTAGTATTATAAAGCCTTAATTTTTTCCATAGGAAATCACAACTAAGTCAGAATAATAGAACAAGAATTGTAAATTATAAAACATTTGTGCCAACAACATTTAAGAATTAAAATATAATCTAATTTAAATACATTTATAAGATGCTAAAACTATCTCTAAGAATAAAATTCCTGTTATTTCCTAGAAAATATCATGGTGACTCAGGGGAATTAGACGGAAACCAAACAAAATCATCTTTTTGTGATTCAATATTGGATGGGTTATTGGAATCTGTGACCAAAATACATCTGTGGATACAAACACAAGCTCAGCCTTATTCTTTTCCTTGAGCTAGCCAAGCACTGCTTATAAATCACTCAGAAGCAGCAATAATAGGGTATGTCTTTTCTGAGGACTCACTGTTCATAATGAATTTTCCCTAGTTAGCACTTAAATATCCATGAAGCAGATTTCTGAATTTTTCTATTTTAAAAATGAAGTAACTGTCACTTTAGTTATTCTGCAGTTGACACACAGTCCAAATAAAGTATGTAAAGCATTATTTACCAAAATATCTTCTGCAGGACATGAGTAACAGGTAAGATGTTAACTGCTTTTCTTTATTTAAATAAATTAAATTTTGATTTCTGATATAATAAGTTTAAAAAGTTAACTCAGTTTCTTTATTGTGGGAATTCTCAGAAATGAGTTTAATGTTTTAATATGTATTGTGATCCTCCAAAAAGAATTAAATAGAACACAGAATTTCCTATATTTATTTGGCCTCTTAAAATGTTAATATAGTTCAAGAAATATTTCAAGAAACTCTCATGGTTTGTAGAGCACAGTTAGGTAAATTGTGATATTATAATGTGTGTGGTTTAAAACCATATAAACAAAGTGTCAGTATTTTCTCTCACCTCAAGTTTCACCTCCTTTTGGCATGTTTGGGAAAGGCACTGGGGGAGAAGGGATTGTTTAAATACTCAGTTTTTAAGTTGACTGTGATGTGCTGAGTTCCATAATTTTCTAAATAATTTTCTAACTTATTTTCCTTGTTTGAAGATCAGGGAGATTAAAAAGACCCTGAGCTCATTGACTGTTAACTAATGGGCATAAAGTTTTAGTTAAGCAAGATGAATAAATTCTGGAGATGTGCTGTCCAATACTGTTCCCATAGTCAACAATACTGTATAGTATACTTAAAATGTTAAGAGGTAGACTCATGTTATGTTCCTACTCTGATAAAATAAAATAAACAAAATAAAATAAAATAGTAAAATAAAATAAAAATTTGTGAGCTCAAGATACACTTAATTTGGAATCAAAACGAGGCTTACATGACTCCAAACCCTGTGTTCTTTCTACTAAATTTAGATCTATTCATGTCACTACCTTTCCCTGGGAAGCAATTCCACATAATGGTTAAGAACATGGGCTTTGGGTTGAGACTGCTCAGTAATAGCTATACCAACACCAGCAAGATGTGTAAACTTGTTATTTACATAAACTATTAAAAAATTCAGTATTTTCTTCTACACAAGGAGACAGATAATAGGCTTGCCATGAGAATTAAACCAAATAACAAATATAAAAAGGTACAGTGAGCATCCCCAAATAGTCACTACTACTTGTGGTTGGAGAAATTGTCTTATAAATAGTTTTGGTACATAAACAAAATACAGAGAATTGAGAGATTTATTCCAAAAAGTCGAACAATAAATATTTAGGGGAAAAAAAGTTAAAGTATTTTATTTGCAGTTTACTTTGATCATTGTCTTTCATTACTTATTATCAGGGTTTTTTAACCTGGGTTAAAGAAGTTTTTATGATCAGATATGTTTTATGAAGTTCATGACTACTGAATCATAAGCAAATTTTTAACTGTTATACATAGCTGTAGACCTTGTCCCTCTGAAAGAAGTTTCAAGACTGTTTCCAGATTTTTCACTCCTGAAATTTAGTAATCTCTTGTATTTCTGTCCACATTGTTTGTTTTGATACAGGTTACATGGCAAGACCTTTTGTCCTATATAAATGAAATCATTTCATGGAGATTTTCAAGTGTTGAAATTCCCAGTTCTCTTTGTATAGCCATATAATAAACCTTCAGGGACCACCTTTCGATAATTATCAGCTATACAGAAAAACATAGATGGCATTTTGCAGGTACTTTAAATGTCGGGCTGATGATCAAACAGCCTGCCCAGGCACACACACCTGTGTTCGAGAGTGATTCGATAATGCCACCATCTACCTGATCTTTGCTGAAAAAATACTAAAACTACAGAGTGAAATGTGTAAATACAAGAAAGAGCTTAAGAGGAATCATTTTTATTAAATAGTTAACAATATAATAAGACTATTTACTCTTACTGTTCATCTCCAAAGAGCATTAGCAAAGTACATTAAGAAAAAAAGGGTGTGATACTCATTTGAACTCTAATTAATGCCAGATATTGATTGTGGTTGCTCTGCAATATCCTACACTCTTCCTTGTACCTCATGGTAAGACTAAGACTCTCAGAACCTATTCAATAGTCCCTTTGGCCAGCAGTGTTCTATTAGCTTAGCCAATGGGAGGCATTCATTTGAGATCTGGATGGTGGAAGAGAAGTAAGCCATACTTTATGGTAGGAGCTATCAGTAACCACCTGGTCCATGACAGACAGTGAATGTGGGGTTTGTTCCCTGGCTCCCTGGTTCCTTTAAAGAATCTGTTACCCCAGTGCTTCAGAAGAAATAGACCATTGGGGGTCACTTTCACAATATCCTTGGACTTCCAGAATCCCTAAAAGTGCTCTAACCATCTGCTCTAGGAGTCTAATGCCATGTACTGAATTACATTTTTCAAAGATATCTAGAATGACTTCTATTTTCCAGAACAAATCTTGATGATTATAGATAGCATAATGAAAGTCACAATTGAAGTGAGAATAAGAGTGAGCATAGCACCACACTGGAAACCTAGAAACCTGGGTTCTTGTGTTAATTTTCCTGTTAACTTGCTGGGTGACTCATGATTGTACCTTCCAGGGCTCAATTTATTCATTCATGGTTTCAGATGATGTCAGGGCTGAATTTTTCCAAAATATTTAAGGAAAAGACAACATTAATCTTATACACTTATACCAGATAATTTTAAAAAAGAAGGCAGAAGATATGAACAGACACTTCTCCAATGAAGACATACAAATGGCTATCAGATACATGAAAAAATGTTCATCATCACTAGCCATCAGGGAGATTCAAATTAAAACCACATTGAGATACCACTTTACACCAGTTAGAATGGCCAAAATTAGCAAGACAGGAAACAACATGTGTTGGAGGGGATGTGGAGAAAGGGGAACCCTCTTACACTGTTGGTGGGAATGCAAGTTGGTGCAGCCACTTTGGAGAACAGTGTGGAGATTCCTCCAGAAATTAAAAATAGAACTTCCCTATGACCCTGGAATTGCACTACTGGGTATTTACCCCATACAGATGTAGTGAAAAGAAGGGCCATCTGTACCCCAATGTTTATAGCAGCAATGGCCACGGTCGCCAAACTGTGGAAAGAACCAAGATGCCCTTCAATGGACAAATGGTTAAGGAAGATGTGGTCCATATACACTATGGAGTATTATGCCTCCATCAAAAAGGATGAATACCCAACTTTTGTAGCAACATGGACAAGACTGGAAGAGATTATGCTGAGTGAAGTAAGTCAAGCAGAGAGAGTCAATTATCATATGGTTTCACTGATTTGTGGAGCATAACAAATAGCATGGAGGACAAGGGGAGTTAGAGAGGAGAAGGGAGTTGAGGGAAATTGGAAGGGGAGGTGAACCATGAGAGACTATGGACTCTGAAAAACAATCTGAGGGGTATGAAGGGGCGGGGGGTGGGAGATTGGGGGAACCAGGTGGTGGGTATTGGAGAGGGCATGGATTGCATGGAGCACTGGGTGTGGTGCAAAAACAATGAATACTGTTATGCTGAAAATAAATTTAAAAATTAAAAAAAAAGAAGGAACATTTCCCATTGAACCTTAAAATAACATTACAAGAGATAAAAATTATAAGCTAATTTCTTTCTCATGAACATAGACATAAAACCCCTAAGCAAAATCTTAGAAAAATCAAATCCACTGATATACAAATAGATGGTACATCACAACAAAATCATGTTTATTGCATGAAAGCTATAGTAACTTACTATTTGAAAATAAATCAAGGTAATTTATTATATTACAGACTAAAGGAGAAAAGAAATTTACAACCATCTTTTTCTTTTTAAAGATTTAGTTGTTTTAGAGAGAGGGAGAGAATGGGCTGGGTTGAGAGGAGGGGCAGAGGGAGAGAGAGAAAAAGAAACCCAAGCAGACTCTGCACTGAGCAGGGAGCCTGACTCGGGGCTTGAACTCATGACCCTGAGATCATGACCTGAACTGAAACCAAGAGCTGGATGCTCATATGACAGAGCCACCTAGGCGCCCTAACTTATAACCATCTTAATGAATGCAAAACAATGACAAAAGTTATAAAGCCCTTATATATAGTTAATCCTCAACCAAAACTAAGGAAATGCTGAGTATTGCTATTGATATCACAGATGAAGTAAAATAATGAGAAATAACTGATTTAATTTAGCTGTTGGGGGAAAGTATATTAAGGTTATAAAATGAGAAAGCTGTTTTCCCTGATCACTTTTACTATTAAAAATATAACACATTATCTTTACAGCATAAATTTAAGTCAAAGTGCTCTTAATTTTATAGTTTTCAATAAAAACTCTCAGATTGTTTTTTTTAAAAGATTGCTATAAATCACATGAGTGAAGGCAAAAATGAAAATCCAAACAGTAATAGACCATAGTCTGGGAGAAAGGCCATTTATGGAACATTATCACCTAGCTGACACTGTCATTCAGTTAATACTCTCACTCCAAAGTAAGAGTTTAAGATGGCTTGGGGGTGGGAATTTCAGGCTGTTTTGGGGATTTGATTTAACAGAGCAGGACAAATTTCAGAGGAGAGGTAGGTAAAGGCAGCCTCAACTATTGAAAATTTGTTCATCATACCTTCACTTTAAAGAAGAATGCATCTAGGATGACTTGTATCAAACCAAAGATAATATAGAAAAACCTAGATAGTAACACTGTTTATAAACACTAAGCATTTTAAAGATTGAAATAGATAAAACTTTGGTTTAAAACTGCATGTATAGGGGCGCCTGGATGGCTCAGTGGGTTAAAGCCTCTGCCTTCGGCTCAGGTCATGATCCCAGGATCGATCACTGGGATCGAGCCCCACATCAGGCTCTCTGCTTGGCAGGAGCCTGCTTCCCTTCCTCTCTCTCTCTGCCTGCCTCTCTGCCTACTTGTAAACTCTGTCTGTCAAATAAATAAATAAAATCTAAAAAAAAAAAAAAAAAAAAAAAACCCAGCATGTATATTTGAAGAATAGAGGAGCAAACTAAAAAATGGAAAATTCACCTATAAATCTATTTTCTTGAACAACTCTTGTTACCACCATTTCCCTGTGATATTTTTCAAACATAGTCAGGATTATTGTGTATTATTGTAAGTGAGCAAAAAAAAAAAAAAAAAAAGGAAATGAGTTCAGATGTGACTTCTTCCTCCTACTATGAGTTCACAATGTGAAGAAAGAGGTACTCACTGGTGTAAACCAGGCACAGTCCATAGGCTCAGAGAGCAAAGTGAAGACAACCTAAACGCAGGGAAGGAGTGTGCACCTGTTGAATGAAAGTCAATATGATTTTCGTTGAGAATGAATATATTTTATTTCAGCTTTTTCAGTGTTTCAATATTCAGCTCAAACACAGCCTCCTTTAGAAAGCTCCGTAGTTCTCTTCTCCCAGGTAGAATTCCCCTTTCTTTGCACCTTCATGGTATCCTAAACAGACTTCACTATAAATTCTGTGATACTTCATTGTACTTTCTCACCCTTTCTGTATCAGCTTCAATACCATTCCTCAGGGAAAATGGAATGACACCTGTGAAGAGGTTAAGTCTTCAGTGTACACTCCTATAATGCCCTCGATTTTGCTTCATAGCAGTTTAACGGTGGATTTATGTACATAATTATCTATTTAATGTCCTCTCCCAACCAGCTTATAAACTATAAAGGAAGAAACTATGTCATTACTTTTGATGGTTTTGTTCCTTTGAACGGAGCCCAGTGCCTGTCATATAACACACATTCAAAAATGTTTGAAAAAGAGAAGAGGGAGAGAAGGAAGGGAGGGAGGGAGGAAGGGAGGGAGGGAAGGAGGCTCTAAATGGAGTTTTCCACCAAAGAAGATATGTTGCGTGACAAGGTGGATGGGGGGAGTGTAGAACAAAGGGGACACATTCTTGTAAACTGTCTCTACATGGAAAAAACAAACCAACAGACAACAAAAATAAGGAGTGAACTTATCAAAGGTATGGAATAATCCTGCATTCCTCTCCCATTCAAAAAAAAAAAAAAAACTGCCCTGTAGCTGCTTCTTGAAGTCATCGACAGTCCATCTATCCCATACATCCTGCCCCTGCTGACTTTGGCAGTTTTGCTCCCCACACACATCCATCTGTCTTTGTGCAAAAAGGCTTGTTCTTTTTCTTTCAGAATAGGTCATTCATGTTTACAAAAGTTGGCCGTGCTTTTTATTTTTTAATTTTTTTTCCTTTAATTTTAATGTCTGGGATCTAATCTGCTTACTTGGACATCACCGAGGCTGGCCCGTGGGCTGGCCGAGCTGAACAATAGCTCCTGGGATTTCCAAGCCCCACGCGCAAAGACGCGACGCAGTCTGGGGAAAGTTGAAGCACGGATTTCATTTACCTACAGGAAACAACACCGATATTCGTGTTTCTTTTTGCTTATAAAAGGGAGGATATAAAGGTGGTGAAAAATAGTTTTGCTAGTCTATCTTCAAATGGGTCATTGGGAGGCTGGTAGGAATTTTCAAACATAATATAACAAAATCAAGAAACAAAAACGTTCCTTTTCATCTGCACAGAGGCTCTGTTGAAGCTGGAAATACTTGTGGGATATCAGGAATGAAAAATGTCAGCATGCACACTGCCCAGGCTGGCCTGGTTTATGGCTCCCACCTCGTGGCCGTCATTACTGTCCAGTAAAAGAACCTCTTTGTCCCTGGAGCATTGCTTTTCAAAGACAAGAACCATCCCCTAGCATCCTCTCACTTTCACATATAGGTCATGGCATTCCGAGAATAATGCGAGGGATGGCCCAAGGGCCAGTTCTCTCAGTCATTGGGACACAAAGATATTTAGTACTAGTTCAGCTAAGCCTTTTTGCTCCTACGAATTTCCTTCCCAAATGGAAATTCATTTTTCAAGTAAAAAGACCTGAGTTTTTCAGTGGCTTGAAATACAAGGCTTGTAAACAAATAAGAGGCCAAAGTGGGGGGAAGGGGAAAGTAGAAGGGACATACAGGAGACGTAGAAAGAGGGACATGTCATTTAAAAGCCTTAACCTAAAGCGTGCATTAGTGGTGGGGGCGGGGCGGGGAGCTTGTGGGTGTGGGTGTGTGCTTTGAAATCCACAAGAGGGATGCCAATCCCACAATTCGGAGCTGAAATGATCCAGATCTTGAAATGAGCACATTTCCTGATGTTTTGGTAGATTGAGAAACTTGGTTTATGGAGGGAGACAAGATGGACATGAGTATTCTACCCTCTGCCAGAAATCTCCCTACACCTCCAGCCTCAAGTCACATCCTAGAGGAGAAAGCTGAGTTTCTGGCACAGCCCTGGAATGCAGTGGTCTGTTTCTTAGAGGTAAGAGCGCTGAACCCTGGCTCTCTCGAAGCGAGTCATTTTCAAGTCCAACTTAGTGGTTCACGTTTGTTAAAACTGTGGCACCACAGGGGGACAATTGCTTCTCTTTCTAGATGTCGGCTATGAATGCTAGCCAAGCCATCTTGCTGAAGTCAGATCTAACCAGTCTTCCTGTGCCTCAAACCCACTGAAAATAAGAGTAGGTGATTTTTGCATGAGATGAGTCATGATTGAAGTGGTTGAGGTGGCATGGATATGTGATATGTAATAGAGGATATGGTCACGGCCAAAAGCAAAAACTTAAAAAATAAATTGAAGAGCCAATAAAGAGACAGTGTCAGAACAAATACATACCCCCTAGACACAAGCACTAGACAGCGCTGGGCTTCGTTTTCATCCTGGTACAGTTAGACAGATATGTAACTTCTCTGTAACTGAATGTATATGCCTCACCTCTCCGAATACCTTGTTTTCTACTAGAAAACACAGGCTGTCTTATATTCTTTAGTCCCTCACAATACTTAACAAGTGAGCAAATGCTATGCACCAGCTATTGCTCTAAGATAATAGTCCCCAAACCTCATAAGCCGAGGTTTATATCTATTTATTTATATCTAACACGTTCACATAACTTACCAATGGTAGAGTAAGTACTCAGTACGCTAGTCTAAGCACTCTGTCTTCACAGCTTGCTCTAACCAGTAAGTTGTAATAAAACTTGGCATTTTCTTGTACTTTATTTTCCCCTATTATTTCACTATGATGACTCTTGAAACTACAACGCACCTTCATGTGTGTAGGTGAAAGATAGAGATGTAGAAACAACTTAAGTCACATTTTCTACCTCTCACCCTAACTTTGAAAAGAACTCACTCATTCATGCATATGTGCATTGATTGATGGTTGGATATGCCAAATATCTTTGTGAAGGAAGTGTGACTTATGTGTTTTTCAAGTACAGGTGTTATAGGCTTGAGAAGAGGGGGACATGCAGGGTTATGTTAAAATGGCCCTATATGTCATTTTATTTTTATTTATTTATTTATTTATTTATTTATTTAAGATTTTTTATTTATTTATTTGTCAGAGAGAGGGAGAGAGAGCAAGCACAGGCAGACAGAATGGCAGGCAGAGGCAGAGGGAGAAGCAGGCTCCCTGATGAGCAAGGAGCCCGATGTGGGACTCGATCCCAGGACCCTGAGATCATGACCTGAGCCGAAGGCAGCTGCTCAACCAACTGAGCCACCCAGGCGTCCCTATTTATTTATTTTTTTAAAGATTTTATTTATTTATTTGACAGAGAGAGATCACAAGTAGACGGAGAGGAAGGCAGAGATAGAGAGAGAGAGGGGGAAGCAGGCTCCCGGCTGAGCAGAGAGCCCGATGTGGGACTCGATCCCAGGACCCTGAGATCATGACCTGAGCCGAAGGCAGCGGCTTAACCCACTGAGCCACCCAGGCGCCCCCCCTATATGTCATTTTAACATGTTAAATGTTAACCCCATCCTTTAAATGGAGGAGAGGACTGGATCCATAGATCTAAGATGGCAGAAGGCATTCTGGGTTTGGATGAACAGACCTGTTCTCTCGAATACCAATGAGTTTCCCCAGCAGAAGCTTGCATAGATCCACTGAGAGTGGAAGAAACTAGACTGTGGTTGGAGAAATGATGTGATTCTTAGACCCACAGGCAGGCAGAGGGTGTGTCTTGCTCTCAGAAATAGTCTCTTCCATCAAAGCACTAAACAGGGTAACTGTAGGGGTCTGGTTTGGTTCAGTGTGACTGGAAGTTCTTCTAGTCCTTGGAAGAAGTATGTAGAGGCTGCTTTTAGGCAACAAGCTTGAGCAATGAAAACTTGAACAAGGCTAAAGGGCTCACAGTGACCACTGAGCTGACACAAACAAGTCTCATTAAAAGACCCACCTGGAAATAGCCATAGGTCCTAACTGACCAATGGGCTACTTGCCACCAGCCATGGACAATTCCTAAGATTACTAAAGAGAGAAAATTCCAAACGTTCCCATGCTTCATCACTCCAACCTCGTGGCAGACACTCTGTCCTCTGCTGTCCTGCCTGTCCCTCCCTCGCGTGTATTCAGTAAACTTGTATCTCTTTGTTCCACCTTGGGTGGATCCTTTCACTGCCTCTGCCACCAGGTCCCATCCAATGGGAAGGCGCCTCAAAGTAGACACTTCTGTGTAAAAACTGCGTGGTTTTTACACTGCATGGCCACATATGCATAGGTTTATATCTTCCCAGTACAAATTACTAAGTGTTCCTTATTCCATTGCCTTCTGAACTCACAGGTGATTTCTCTCCAGACACTGTCTCACTTCTCTCTCTTCTCTTGCCTTTTTTCCTTCCAAACCCAGGAATCTTCTTAGATAGGGCTTTCTTCTTTGTTCTTAGCTCTTTATTTGTACCAGTGGACACCCCCCCCACCCGCTCAGTACCACTTCTGGCTCAGTCTGATCCATGATGTCACCTCCTTGACCGAATAATAACTCCATCCATACTCTTGATTTACAGGTGGCATCCAGACAGTAAAAATCTAGGTAAAGGTAGACCAAGATATGCTTATATTTATCAATTTCTCAATTTTGTGAAAAGGAATAATGAAGACAGTACCCTTTTTTACATGTATTCCTTGAAAATAGTCAACAAATACTGTTCCATTACCATATTCCAGGTACTTTGGAAGGCCCTGGGAAGAAAATATGGGACAGGTAGATATAATCCCAGTTGATAGGAAGCTTAAAGACTAATGTGTTTGATCACTAACATTATTTGGTTACTAGCAACACTTTTTTGATTATGTTATGTTTTGTTTTGTTTTACTAGCAAGGCTTTTAAATAATTTTTTGAGGAGTGCCTGGGTGGCTCAGTGGGTTAAGCCTCTGCCTTCAGCTCAGGTCATGATCTCGGGGTCCTGGGATCGAGTCCTGCATCAGGGTCTCTGCTCAGCGGGTTCCTGCTTCCCCCTCTCTGTCTGGCTCTCTGCCTACTTGTGATCTCTCTTGCTCTCTGTCAAATAAGTAAATAAGTATTTTTTTGAAAAAGTTTTATCAAGGGTTGCTGCTATGTAAATGGAAGTAAATTTAATAATATAAAACTTACAGCATCTTTTATTTCTTCTGGTCATTACAGAAAAAATATTGTAAAACTCTTGCAAGTCTTTAGAATCTCAAACTGACCTATGACATTCTCCTTCCCTCAGCCTATCCGTGCCTTACATTAAAATGTTCTCAAAATTGCTTAACGAAATGTTTCTATTTATACTTGGTTTAGTAAAGTTTAATTTTAACCAAATCTAATTTTGTAAACTAAACTGAATTCTAGTTATTTTGGGCTTATTAAGTTTATTTCTAACATAATAGCACAGCTATGGTATTTGCTAAAGTAGCATAAAAAGTAGAAACCTGCCAGGGTGCCTGAATGGCTCAGTGGGTTAAGCCTCTGCCTTCAGCTCAGGTCGTGATCTCAGTGTCCTGGGATGGAGCCCCACATCAGGCTTTCTGCTCTGCGGGTAGCCTGCTTCCCCCTCCTGCTCTGCCTGCCTCTCTACCTACTTGTGATCTCTCCCTCTCTCTCTGTCAAAAAAATTAATTAATTAATTAATTAAATAAAATAGAAACCTACCTAGATTTACCCTGTATACTGTTTGTTTTACCTTGGATAATTTCTTGAAAGAAACAGATACATAAAATGTAGGTCGTGAGATGTAAAATGTTTAATTCCATAACATTAGCGGTGTTTTCCAATTTTGAAAAATCTATGGTTATCATATAGGTTTAATGGGATTAGTCTAAAGTTTCTTAGACATTCTCAGTAAATCTAGTTTTTCTGTTAGTGAGAGGTATGGGACATCCCGGTGTCAATACCTAGTTAATTGACGTTTTTTATTGCTTTATCTCAAGCATGGAGCAGGGTGCCATGCATGACACATCTGTAACAGGTGTACCGTGGGTGCCCACTCCCTTCTCCATCTTCTGGTTAAAATAGAATTTGGTTATGTTATACCTGCATATATCACAGTACTGTATTAAACACATTTTATTAATATTGGTACTTTAAAAACATTTTCTTTGATTTTCTTTATTCTCTTTTTTGTTTTTTCAGCTATTTTTATTTTTTTAATTTAACTTAATTTCTTTTCAGTGTAACAGAATTCATTGTTTATGCACCATACCCAATGCTCCATGCAATACGTGCTCTCCATAATAATGCCAGTGTTTGAATATCACAAGGAACCCTGTTTCATTGGCCTGGAATCAAAAATTGGATGGATGGGGGCACGGTCGGGGAGTGGGGGACAAGGAAGGACAGGTATTCTGTCACCTCCTCTTCCGTCTCCTCCGGGTTCTGCAGGAGAAGCTGACAGCCTTACTATGACATGGGTAAATATATTAATCTCCTACCCTGCCCCAGGATGTTTGGAGCTTTCGTTATGGACCGTATTACTTATTCTTTGACCTCTTCCAAGCTTTCCTTCCATATTCCTACTTTGGTTCTTCTGTTCCTTCCTAAATTTCACCCTGGAGTTTGTTTTTCATTAAACCGGAAGATCTTCTCACTCAATGTGACCTTATAGCAATGCTAAAACACCAGCCATGCTCTTTCCAGAATTTGATTCTCAGTAGCTATAAAATCCAATTTATCTCTTGACAATTATGATTCCTAGGGAAAAATCATATTGTATGCTTTTGTATTTCCTCACTTCCATATTTTGAGGAAGGAATATGTCCTATGGGAGCGATAAGAGAAGAAGACTGAATCCAAATTTGGTTCTATCCTGAGTTAACTGGACAAAGGTTAGGCAATTTACCTAAGTTTCTTGCATAATTTTCTCAGTGATGCTGGGTTTTTTTGTTTTGTTTTGTTTTGTTTTATTTTTTTGTCTTCTACAATAAGATTATAAGAATTTAATGACATATGGCAGTGGTATTTAAAGCGTGGTCTAGGCATACATATGCATCTCTGGAACACTTTCATGAGATCCACAAGGGCAAAACTATTCTATCAAGACATGATTTGCTTTCCCTTCACATTGTCATGTGAGTATACCAAGTATAAAAGATTCATTAATCTGGTTTTAAATTACACATTGCAATTGTTAAGGAAATAACGCCTGTAGAATTTTGAAGTAGTATCAAAGAAGAACATCCACAATTATCTAACTAGACTAGGAAAATACTCTTCCCTTTTCCAACTATATATCGGTGTGGGACCAGATTGTTTTCATACACCAAACAAAATAACACATTGTATCAGACTGACTGTGGAAACAGGTATGAGGATCCAACTCTCTTCTTTTAAACTTGGAATTAAAAAGATTTGCAAAAATGTAAAACAGTGCTACTCTTCACTGAACCTTTTGGTTGCTGTTGTTTATTTTGGAAAACACAGTAATTATTAATTAAAAGTAGACTATTTATGTTCCCATGTAATGGATTTATTACTATTTAAAATAAATTAATAGATAATATTCTTTAAAATCTCTTTAAAATTTTGAATGCAGTAAAATCAATAAATATAACACACATAAAAAGAAGATCTTTGGTGTCTTCAATTTTTTTAAGAATGTAAAGGAGTCCTGAACTAAAAATTATGAGAACTACTGATACAGGGAATGAAGACATGTAATATATATCATACCCACATACTTATTAAACAAATATGGAAAACCTGAGCTCATAGTTTGCTTTGGAAAGCAAGAGGAAAAGTTATTTTCATTTCTTTTTTCCTTTCTTTCTTCCTTCCTTCCTCCCTCCCTCCCTCTCTCCCTTCTTCTCTTCCTTCCTTTCTTTGTTCCCTACTTTCTTAATCTTTCTATTATCTTTCTAGATCATTCTAATATCTTTCTGATATTACTTTAAGATCTTTCTAATGTCTTTATTATCTAAAGTCTTTCCATTCTTTCTAATATCTTCTCTAATGTCACCCGTCTCAATTAAGAAAGCATTAAATGTAAACAAACATAGTAAGAATTTGCTTTATTTAAATCTTTTTGTGTAAAAAAGAATCCAGTATAAAAATCCATATTTTTTTTCAAATTTTTTTGTTTTTAAAGATATTATTTATTTATTTGACAAACAGAGATCTCAAGCAGGTGGAGAGGCAGGCAGAGAGAGAGAGAGAGAGAGAGGAGGAAGCAGGCTCCCCACTGAGCAGAGAGCCCGATGCGGGGCTCGATCCCAGGACCCTGAGATCATGACCTGAGCCGAAGGCAGAGGTTTAACCCACTGAGCCATGCAGGTGGCCCCAAAATCCGTATTTAATGTCAGTAGGTCACTTGGTTGTATTTAGGAAGAAAGTAGAGACAAATCAGGATACTATCTATTTGTCCATCTGATGTATAGTATATATCAGAAATGAGATGAAATTGCAAAACATCTGGAGGAGGAGGAAAAATGATTCACCATCGCTGTGATTTGGTCAAACTGGCCAATTTGCTGGGAGAAATAACACAGAAGGCAAAAGATTAAGGCACATTCCATTTGCTTCTCTGCTGTGAGCGCTAATCAAGTGAGTTCTGAAATAGCACGGCCCATTTGCCGAAGTCTACATCTGCATGGGACACAGGAGTGGGTGACACCAGGGACCCACCCTCAAGGGCTCACAGTCTCTCGGACTAGCCAAGTAACCAAACAACTAATTCAACTCAGGCTGTTACCAGTCTTATAATCGAATTGTAAATTATGAACTAAAGACATAAAAGACTAAATAATTCTCTAAAGTAGTCTCTGTGTAGCTCTAGGATCCAGTGTCCATACTGACTAGATGACAAGGCTACTGGAGTATATGCTCAGAAGTAGACATCTGAATGTGACCCTTATGAGTCAGTACCATTTCTTCAGAGAGGAAATGGGAGAGACCATTTCATGCGGACACTGAGTAATATAATAAAAAATGCACATCACTACTATTAATAACCAAAAGTAGTATTCACTGAGTCCTTGCTCTACGTCCAGGGGTGTACTAAGCACATCATTTGTGATTTTGCATCTAATACTCATGATGAGATAGATGGCTGCTATCATCACCCTTCCTTCATAGACCGGAAAACAGACCTGGCAACCTAGGGAATTCATCACAGCTAATAATTGCTTCCAGCCTAGGCTGCCCAAATCTGGCATCTGGGTCCTTCACTTCAGTGGTATACATTCTTCTAAGCATGTCACTTTTTCCTATGGTCTCTTTTTCCCCTGTCCCCATTCCGACCCCCAGACCTCATCTCCCAGGTCACACCACCAGGTCAACACCGCCTCCTGGGAGCTGTCCCCAGAAAGCACCAGTTCTCTCTTCTGTTTGCTACACTTGATTGGTACATGCTGGTTGTACTTTATCCTGGCTCCCTGCGATCCTCCCACGGCCAGAGCCAGAATGGAAGCAAAGACTGGGGAGCCCCGGTGGCAGGAGGAGCACGGCTGTTTGTAACTGGAAGCCAAACAAGCCACTTAGCTTTGAAGGCACAAGAAAGCCTTCATTTAGATACTAGGCAAGAAAGATCAAAGCCAAGAAGGACAAACACGCCTGTTGTCTGCGGCGGGCAGCACGTTACCAGAAGGGAGTCCCACATCCTTTACTGCAAAGCAGATGCACTACAGCTGAGAGGTTACCATAAACCAAATAAATACTGTCGCACAACCTTCCCTTGAAGTCTCGTGGAAACAAAAGCATAAGGGCTTTCACCTGAAACAGAGACGGCCTTGCTCTCTCTGCAGCTGGCGTGTGGCCTTCTGCCCATACTTGCTTATCATGTCTTAGATGAACACCGAACAGCTCCTAATAAAATCACCAGAAAGCCCAAAACCATTTGAGATACGTCTGAGAGAACAGAAACATGATTTCATTGAAGTGGTCTCTGGGAAGTGACATACAGTGATTTCTTTGCCAATCACGGAGGTTTCAGGTTGAGAGTAGGCGACGAAGAGAAGCCGGCCACGGCTTTCATAAATGAACACAGGAAACGGAGGGTCCTTTTCACACTTCTAGTTGAGGAACTCCCTAACTGAAGAGGGACACATAAATGCAAGGGGCTCCTACTCTATGGAAAGTAGAATTTTAGATTTTTAAAAATTATGTTAATTGCAGGATAGCGAACATCCAGTATTATATGAGTTTCATGTACACAATGCGGTAATTCAACAATTCTATACAATTACTCAGTGCTCATCGCGACGAGTGTGCTCTTAATCCCATTCACCTATTTCACCCGTTTCCTCCCCGACCCCAGTAGCCATCAGTAATATACATGATTGTGTCTGATTGCTATCATAATCCCGTGAATTTGGAATGATTAGGTCTATAGATGGAAGAACATACTGAGATTTTTTCCTCAAGGTCATAGAGTAAGTGGCAGGACTGCGTTGAGAACTCTTTCCTTCAAAAATACTAGATTTTATTTAAAAAGTTACTTTGTAATGAATTTTACCAGCTAGGAAACTGAAACTCCGGCAAGGAAAATTTACGAACGTGACACAAAGCAATTAACTTTGGAAAGAAAATATTTCATCTGTTAATTTGAAGGAAAAAGAGATAGCTTTAAGACCTTAGTAACTAAGCATTTGTAACAAACACAGCATATAGAACCAAAGGATTTTAATCCTCAAACTTCATTTCTAAACACAATTTTGAATGCATGCATGCTAGAGTAAAAAACTCATCCTGACTTGTCTAGGAGTGTCCCAATCAGACCTTCTGTTTTGTGCTGGAGATTTGTGGTAAGTAGGAATGGTCTAATTGCTAGTCTGTTATTGTTAGAGGCGATAGAAATTAATGAAATGAAATCCAGGCATGATCGGAGTTACTAAATTAGTTATGTAGTGCATTAACAAGGGGACTTGTGTTTACAGAGTTTCCAGTGCGAGTGACATATATGACAATGTGAAGGGTGAATAGATATTAGCCAGATATTAAGGGGTCTGGGATGAGGGAGATTCCAGGCAGAGGAAGAAGCATGTGCAAAGACAGGATGGCAGAAGGGAAGGGACCTTGGTACATAGGAACAATTAAGGAAAGTGAGGATTACGTGAGGATAGAGCAAGGAAGAACAAAGGGCAGGAGACACTCATACGTAGGTGGGGCAACCAATTCAAAGGTTAGTAAAGTGAATTAAAGTTTGGGGTTTTACCCCAAGAATAAAGAGAAACCTTTATGAGGATTGGGAAGAGTGAAAGGAAGGAGTGGAGGTTAGGGTTGACATATTCCCATGTCTATAGTGAAAAAAAATCACTACAGACATTCAGCAGACAATGCTGCGGACCAGAGGGGAGACAATAGTGGCGGGGGGTAGGTGGTTACAGCAGAGGTTGAAAGAAGAGGGAGATAGAAGCAGGTGATTATGTACATTTCTCGATGGAAAAATTGACTGACCTTGATAATAAATTTGATGCTGAAATGAAGTAGAAAAGAATGTTGAAGATGATGCCTATTCTTATGGCTCCTGCAAATGGATGGATGGTAGAAACTTATGTAAGGTTCAGTTTTAATGTTGAATCATTTCTGTTAGTGTTGACATAAAGATGGTCTTTTAATAATATCAGAAAATGCATAGATCTTTCTCTGACAAAGTTTCTGTAGTCCCGTGCTGCCACTTGTTGACATTGTGCCTTCATGGTGGAGAGATGGTCTAGGAGGTGGAAAGAGCTTACATGCTCGAACATCAAGTATAGAACTTACAGCACAAATCACACATGGATGAAAATAAGTGAAGTATAAGGGATAACTTCAAAGTTCCCTCAAGCTGAAGAGGAATCGAGAGGCAGGTCCACATGAATTAAAATTTTTTGGAACTAATTAATTTTAACCTGTTTTCTTGACTTTATGAGTAATAGGAATTATTCAAGAACAGACTAGTGGTGGCCAGGGGAGTGGGGGATGGACAAAATAAGTGAAGGGGATTAAGAGGTACAAAGTTCCAGTGACAAAGTGAATCAATCCCAGGGATAAAAAGTACAGCATTGGGAAAACAGCCCATAATATTGTAATAACACTGTATGATGACAGATGGTAACTGCACTTATCCTGATGAGAATTGTGTAATGTATAGAAATAGCTAATCACAATGTTGCACACCTGAAACCAATACAGCATTGTATGTCCACTATACTTTAATAATAAAAAATTTTCTTTTATTAAAAGCTACTTTAAAATTATTTTTGCATCATCCCATGGTCAGATCGTCTGGAACACTTAGCTTAATATTCAATAATAATATTGAATAAAAATAAAAAACAATTAATATTAATATAATATTAATATTCAATAATAATATTGAATAAAATAAAAAGCAATTATACATAAATAATACACCCTAATATATAAAATTATATATAGCATATTACATGCTTATTATATGCTAATATAATAAAATACATAACATATATTAAAATAATATATGTATTAATGTTTCATATATAAATGTATAATACATAGTACATGATAATATACCATATATATTATATAACAGAATATATAATTTTATATTATGTTTATATTAAAGTAATAAGTCATACTCCGATGTATTTTATAGTTTACAAAGTCATTTCACATATATTTTCTCACTGAGTCTTCACTGTGGTATAAATGTCACTGCACTTCTAATAGAAAAGAGGAAATTGTGGCTGGGATTAGGTGGTCATGGTGAGTCTGAGAGTACAGGATGGAGGATGTAATATTTCTATAACGTATAGTGTACCGTATAGGATACAGAATATATCACCTACAATAGATTACATAATATATATTCCCATCGATTCTCTACTGGAGTCTGCCGTGGTACAGAGGCATCACTGTGCCCTTCTCCCAGAGAAGGAAATGAGGTGATCTCATAACGTGCCCCAGTTCACTCCACTCAGTTACTGGGCAGATGTAGGTCTGAACCAGCTTTTTAGAAAGGCGATTCCAGGATGGTTCCTACCACATCACAGCCACTTTAGAGAACGGGTTGACTTCTGCTGTACCTTTTTAAACCAGCTCCTGAGTTCCTGAATGGCAGAGTCTCTTATAAGAATATGCATGACATTATCTGATTAAAAATGACTCAACTGATGACATCCAGAGACAATCAAGCAAACTGACTGTGGCTCACATGTCAGGTTCTGCATGGGAATATTAAAGAGTCCAGTAAGCGTTTGTGTGGGGTATGTCCTTGGCAAGAGTCACACTCTCAGGGCTGAACTACAGCGTGTGCGCCTGGATTTGTCATGCGAGGAGCAGCTTAGCACTCTGGGCTCACAGAACTGGGACCGTCTTTGCAGAGGGGGAGCGAGGGAGCCAGTGTCCTGGCCTGAAGACAAGGCACGCATTACTGTCCTCTGCAAGCGCAGGTCATTAAGGCTTTAATGACCTCCAAAGAGCCCACCCACCCAGAAGAACAAAGAGTCCTCCAGGTTCCTGGGACAGAGAGCAGAGGACTGATGTGAATGTGTGCAGGGGGTTCCTGTGTGGGGGGTGGGGCTGACATCATTCTCTGACTTCATGGTTTGAGCACAGTTAACCCTGAGAGAGCTAAGAGGTAAGTCAAAACATTTAGGGAATTCAGGGCCATTGCAGGGGGAAAAAAAAAAATAAAAAATTTAACCCTGCTGCTGCTTTTTCCTGTCTTGTGCTCACTCTTTATAGGACCAAAAAGCAAGAAAACAAAGAACAAAGGAAACACATGCACACACACATATATATACACATATATTTATATTTCTATATATGGTTTTCTGCATATTTTCCTGACCTCCAAGAATGTAGATAATGCATTTCTTTGGAAAAAGAACTATCACCTAAGTAAGTTTCACTGATGGCAAAGAGGAAGTGGGGAGATGGAGTAAAAATTATCCATAAAAAAGAGAAATGACATGGAATTATTAACCTGCCTCTAGTTCTGTTGGCTTCAGTCTATCTTCTCCTCTAGTGTATACACACACACACACTCACACACATGTGCGCGCGTATGTACACACGCTTACACACAGGCACAGAGACTTTAATTTTCCTTTAATTAATTTCCTTTAATTTTCCTCTTCCTAAAGAGGAGAGGAGTCATTATAATCTGCCGGCCTAGTCTGTATCTGCATTTAATTTATGTGGTCTTCTTTACTGCGCCACTGAGTTTGAGGGGACAAGGTTCCCTGATACATGTCACAGACATGGAGGCTGACCCGGAGGCAGATTAGTGACCTGCTCAGAGTTTCACGTGAACAAATGATCGTCTGCCTCCAAAGCCATTGTACACACTGCCGTCCTTCATGACACAGCTCAGGCCTGACATTTCCCCATAGCAGCAAAACAAAGAGCAGAAGATGCCTCACTTTAAAAGAATTGTTTTGAATCACAATATGTTTTTCCTTATTTATCTCTTTCTTTCCCCTGCCTCATGAGACTGTAGATAGTGCGTCTCTTTGGAAAATGGACTACAACCTAAAGAACATTCACTGATGGGAAGAGCAAAAATTAACTTTTTAAAAATGTTGTTGAGAGGATTGAGAGAAAAAAAAAATTTTTTTTTTTTTTTAAGAGAGAGAGAGCACGCAACCTCTCTCTCTCTTAAAGGGATGGAAGGGGAGAGACAGAGGGAGAGGGAGAGAGAGAATCTTAAGCTGGCTCCATGCCCAGCACAGAGCCTGACATGGGGCTCGATCCTGAGACCCTGAGATCATGACCTGAAGCCAAATTAAGAGTCAGACGCTCAACTGAGCCACCCAGGTACCCTGAGGGAACAACTGTTTATAAGAAAGAGACATGACATTAGTTATGGCGCCATCCTTGGTCCTTCTTCCTTCTGGGCTCTACTCAGTAGTTCTGAACTACTCAGTAGTTCTTCCTTCCTTCCTTCTGGGCTCTACTCAGTAGTTTGGAGGTACCGTCCTGAGACAGGCCCTACCAGGATCCCCTGGGAACTTGTGATAAGAACAAATCATGGATCTTCCCAAATGTGCGGAACCAGAAACCCGGGAGGTGGGGGCCAGCAATCTGTTTTAACCATCCCTTTAGGTGATTGAGATGCGCACTAACTTTGAGAAGAACTGAACTATTCAATTCTCTGAGTGATCTTTCTAAAATACGTATCTATATTACTTCCCTGCTCAAAGTTCACGTTTGGCGCTTCAGTACTTTTGGAAAATTCTAAACTCTTTAAGTGGCCTCTCTTCTGTTTCAGACACAAACCCTCATCCTATCCTCTTTGTGATTCCAGAGCTACTTACAGGCCCCTGTGTCTATACAAAGTCCAACCCTCCTGTTCCGAATGCCATTCACTCTTGGATCTGTCAGCTAGAAAACTGCTTTGAGCTCATGTTAGAACTTAATTGTCGCCACCTCTATGAAGATTGCTCTGAATTCACTGGGCAAACAGCGCTACTGAGTGACCTTGTTCCATATCTCCATTATATTTCTTATTATTTTACAAATACATCTTATTTGTAGGTCTTCCTCCTCGTTGCTTGAGCTCTTTGAGGGTAGAGAGCATGCCTCATACATCATTATGTCACCAGAGCCTTGCACCATCCTTACCACATAGTAGGTGATCAACAAAAAGTTACTGCATCGATCAGTTGGTAGTTGAGTCAAAGCCAAGTGCAACGCACTGAAAATTCTACCCTGGCATTTATGTTCCCGGTGACATGAAGTGCCATCTAATACGGTGATCAAAGGCTTTATTTCCTCAGGTATTATGGATCCTCTGTTTTCTTGTATTTATGATTCTTTCTAATTCCTACCTTTTAAAATAAGATCTCCCTTTTTAAACAATAGCTTGGGTTTGTTATTTGCAGACAAAGGATTTGGTAACTTCCATATAAAGAGCTTGTTTCTTTCTTTTTTTTTTTTCTTAAGATTTTATTTATTTATTTGACAGACAGAGATCACAAGTAGGCAGAGAGGCAGGCAGAGAGAGAGGAGGAAGCATGTTCCCTGCTGAGCGGAGAGCCTGATGCAGGGCTCAATCCCACGACCCTGAGATCATCACCTGAGCTGAAGGCAGAGGTTTAACCTACTGAGACACCCAGGCACCCCAAAAGAGATTGTTTCTTTGAAACAATATATATTTCCAAATATCAAATTTCTATTTTTGATGCCCCCAAGCCTCACGTGATGTTCTGTTTTCTTGTTACCTACCACCAAAGTGGAACCATGAGGTTAATCATGTGAGGAATGGGAAGGGCAGGTACTGTCTGGACCACAGTTTCCTTTATCAGCTTTGAGTTTTAAATTCTCTAGACTCTAGATTATATGAGAAGAATGACTTCATTTGTTGTTGTTGTTCTTTACTCTCTGTCTTAGCAAGTAGAAGAGTGCCTAGCACATGGTATTTATCTAATAAATACTTATGGAATGAATAAGTGAATGAACCCTAATGTTTTCTATCTCTTTAGTATGACAAAAGTAGTAATCACTGGACTTTGCTGAGTAAGAAAGGATTTTCTAACACTTCTTAAAATTTCTTTTGAATCTAGCAAAAGGCAGGCTCACTCACCACATTATGGTGCTAGGGAGAGGGGGAAGTAGATTATGAAAAGTAGGAAATAGAGAGCCCAAACCCCACCCTTTCTGATCCCAATACAGTGGGAAGTAGAAGGGGAAGAGAACAAAGGGCATCAGGTGATTAGAAGTGTATCATCCTAAGCTCCCTTGCACAGGCCAAAATTGGAGAGAGAGAAAGTAGGCTGGATAGGTTGGGGGTCTTGCCAGCAGGGGATGAGTTTTAGCTCTACTTCCTTTTGGACCCTAAAAGTCGATCTTCTACCTTCTCCCAGCCTGGAAGTAGCTGCACTAGGCAAGATGATTCACTGTGATTATGTAAGGGGAGAATCCGAGTTTAAATAAACAGAGGTACGTGAAATGTTGGGCTCCTGGTGGCATTGGAGTTTTGGATCAATGAGTGAATTTTCGTTCATTAATTTGGGTTTGGTTTTTTTGTTTTGTTTTTGTTCGTTGGTTGGTTAGTTGGTTGGTTAGTGTAAACGTCCCACACAATAGGAGAGGCTTGTGCTAAAAAAATTCAAATTCCCATTCACCCTGGCATTGTGTTTTAAATGACAACTCTCCCGCTGCCAATTTTTATGTGTCATGTAGTCAGGGATTCCCATGGGGCCCCAAATGAGGGCATGCAGAAGTTATTTAAGAGCTCCCTGGGAATCTTGCCTGACGTATGACAGTGTACTGAAAATCAAGGTGTGGCCAAGTTTCCATGAAAGGTCAGTGAGTCCTCATCAAGGCAGAGAAGAAAAGACCCACGTTATGGCAGCCTTATGAGAAGAAAAGTGACAGACTCCCCCAGGAATGGCACCAGTTGCCCCTCGTCAGTGTCATCTGTCAGGAGAGAAGAGGGTAGTCAGCTGTCAACTCCCTTAAGGGCGTCAGTATCATTGCCTTTGAGACAAGAGAACTCTCTTCCAGGGTAGCCCCTTGTCATGATGGCACACAGAAGGGGTACCAAGGCCTGGCTATTTCTGCCCACATGAGACCTGAGAAGATGCTGTGGGATTGGCATGTGGTCTTCCTACCCGGTACCATTCCTCCCTACTTCCCTTCTACCGGTACCACACCTGCAGTCCGAAAGCTTTCCCTCTCCAGTCCAGCTTCCTCCCCCTTTCAGCTGTCACTTGAAATCAGTCCCTTGAACTCCACTCATTTCAGCATCGGCTTCCCAAAGGTTCCAGAGAACACAACCGGGTTAGTTTGCTGTGACGCCGTGTAAATCACACTCCTCCCATAATCTCAGCTGTTTTCTTGGACAAAAAGAGAAGATGTGCCAAAACTCTGACGTATTTTGTGTTACCGAGACCACCCTAGCAGAAAAACGTTCACATTTTTAAATCAGAGTGAGAATATCCAGCTGGAATAAATTTATCTCTCTAAGTCGTCTACTTAATAAGATGGGAGCTCGCAAAGGAGATCAAACTCATCATGGAGAAGTAAAGAGGTCACTTTGTCTTTGCACGTTTGAATGGAACATGGCAGAATTTACAACCTTGCCCATCAACTTCTGGTTGAATCAGACTTTTCTGATTAATGAGGTAGGAAAACAGAGATTAGGGAGAGGAGGTAGAAGGTGATGGATCACAGGGAGGAGAGACAGGTGAGCCTCGCAAACATTTGAAATTTCAGTGTCTGCCAGGGGAGGAAGCCTTTGAGTTCTGAGCTCTGCCCTCTAACCTTTCATTAACTTCAGGGCTAGCTTCCTGTCTTGGGAAAACACTGGCCAGGTTCATTTCAAAATCTCAGCCTTTCCTTTGTCCTGGGAAAATGACTGCAATTTATCTCCTAGCAAGTACCTGAAGAGTGGGAGTAGGAGGCGAACTTCCTGTCAGCTTCTGGAGTGTGAAGACTCTTCTTCCTCATCTACTAAATCTCACAGAAGTGTAATATACCTTCCAGGAATGCTTTGCCAGGGCAGGGTTTCTGTGCTCTCAATAGGTTGCATCCCTCCCAGGACAAAAGGGACTTATGGCAGAAAGATCTACCAAACATACTTTAGAATCTGAGTTCTTTAACTTGCATTTCAGGGAAATTCACAAGTTCGACCTAAACTGTCTTTGTTCCCAGAGGTCGTTAGGGTAAGTTCCTGCCTGCATTAAGCCCTGTCTAAATCTCACACAGACAGTAGATCTGCTTCACTACTCATCTTTCTTCATCACAATTGTCACAGATCTCTCTCTTTCTTTGAATTATTATTGTATTTATTTCCTCATCATTCATTTTTTCTTTCACTATATACCTCCTTATATTTTATGAGTAAAATTTTTCTATGTATCTTATCTCACCAATAAGACACTCAAGTTGTTAAAGAAAAAGATCACATATTTTCCTTTTGGAGTAAATAGCATCTATTAAATGCTTCAAAAGTAGCTGTCAGCTGATTTTGACAGTTCTCTTGGCCTCCAAACAAGTTATTTCAGGAAAATCACAGACATCAATGATTAAGTCAGGGTCAAAGGTAAATAATATCATTTGAGGGGGTATATAAATATTTTCCCATTCTCCTCTTATTCTTCAAACCAAAGACATTTCAAGCTATAAGGGACAATGTATACGGAGTTGAGACAACCTGGTTATGAATGACTATTTTGTCTCTGCTAGTGACCAACAATGAACTCTGAGGTGAGTCAGAGCCATCTTCTTCACCTATAGCCTTGCTACTGGTTATAATGAAATGAGGTCTCAGTCTAAATGCTGCTCTGTGTACAAGCAAAACGCATACAAAACAATGCTTAGAAAGCCAAAATGCAACTATTTATGCGATTTACTCCGTTGGCTTGAGGATGTCTTAGCTTACTGTCCTTTTAGATACTGTTTTCACCAATTGCAAGAAAAGTTCACTTGAGGCAGACAGAGCAATATTCTAGAAGCAGACATAACAACATTCCAGAGCCAGGATTGTCACCGTTACAGCTGAATCAAACAACCAGAATCCCCCTGAATCCAAGGCTGGACACAGGAATCTTTGGGGATTTAGATTAAGACATCTTTTCCAAGGGTGGAGGCTACAAACCCTCCTTAAGTTCTTTTTGTTCATCCATGTGTGGAAAGTGTCTTCTAAATATTTTAGCCAAGACACACATGTTGAATATTTACCTTTCTGTAATACAAATTCACTTTCACATGAGTCATTCTTGTCAACAATCTATTTTCGCCTATAAATTCCCCATTTCTGACATCTAGTATAGTCATTATCAAAGTCGCAGTGACCCATCTAAACACAAGTAACAGAACAGAGTCGCTGCTTTGGGAGGATAAGCCTCCTGAGGCCCAGGGTCCCGTTCTAGACTGTGCCTCCTTGGTTAGAACATTCATTGATGATCTCCAGACTGGACATTCTGGATGAAATACTAGAAGCATAGGGGTTACAAGCTAAACAAATAATATATATGTTTTCCTACACAGTATCTGTTGACGTATTTGAACAAAATTTATAGATACCATAGTCAAAATTTTAACATTTCTGCTGGAGTTTTGGGAGTTTTGTTTTGTTTTAACTGGGTAATCCAGAGACCTGGTCTCAGCACCCTATTTCTACCTGCTAGGGAGACACTGTGTCTTTAAAACAATGCAACTTTAAGAAAATATTTAATTTTCCTCAATGAGCTTCCATGTAAAATTTCATCTGAAGAATAGAAATAGTTGCTGAAATAAATGTCAGGATGAATCAGTCTGCTATTCCTGTCCTGCTCTTTCTTGATGATAAAACTGCTATCCAGAGGGCACAGAGAGAGGATTTGAGGTCTACTATTCAGTGGCAGAGATAGGCCCAGAAAAGCATTTATAGTAGGAAAAATGTTGCATAAAGATCCGTGACTTCAATCTAGTAAGAAAGTGGCCTGAGATTATACGTCCATGAAGAATTCAGATGTTGTAGGTGTTCAAGTCAGTTCATTGTGCGAATTAAAATTAAAGGTAGTAATTGAACAAAAATATAAGAAATATGATGGTCAAGCCCCTGGAGTCTCTCTTAGGAGATGCTCTCTCCCACTTCCCACTGCATTCTTCCATGAAGCTACAAAAGCTAAGAACAAACCCGACTGCACTCAGTTATTATTTCCTTGAGTTAGTCCCCATGCGTATTTTGGTGTAAGCAATGCTATTCTGATAATGTAACAATAAAACAAATGCAAGTAAAGTTATAGAGCTATTTGAACCATTCAAGTAACTTATTTATTTCTAGACTTCATTTCGAGTTTATCACAAGCTTTCTCAAAGTATTTTTAAACATGTTCCTAAAAAAAGGATTGCAATGTACTCCTTTACTAGGATTATAGTATTTTTGTATGAGTGTGTGACGTTGGTAAATTTTAGCAACTCTGAGTCAGCATATTTTCATGTTGCCTATTTGGATTTTTAAAAAGTACTGAAGGTGGGTATTTTTAGGACCCCTAACACATAAATGACTGTATTGTTTTACATTTCCACCTCTGATGAAATGAATGCACAAGGGAGGTGGTGGAAGTGGGAAAAGGTCATGGGAATAACGTGGGTCCTTCTCATCACTAAATTACATCCATGTCTTAAAGAGCCTTGTTCCAAAGTGGATTGGGTTTCCTTCGAGCTACAAAGAAAGAATAAACAAACAGGAATGTTTTTTCAAAGAGAAGGAAAATAATTGCCAATCTGGACACATTTAATTGCAGCACAAATAACACAAATTAATTTACCTCAAGTCAAAAGCATATTTTAGTGATTAAAAAAAAAAATCAAACCTGGGAAACTGCCCAAAGTTTCCCTCCAAAGAAAGTATTCCACCAAAGTCTAAATTGTGCAAACACACCCTGTCATTATCACCAGTTGGGAACCATGGACAATTCTTTTTTTTTTTTTTTTTTTAAGATTCTATTTATTTATTTAAGAGAGAGACAGTGAGAGAGAGCATGAGCGAGGAGAAGGTCAGAGGGAGAAGCAGACTCCCTATGGAGCTGGGAGCCCGATGTGGGACTCGACCCCGGGACCCTGGGATCATGACCTGAGCCGAAGGCAGCTGCTTAACCAACTGAGCCACCCAGGCGTCCCCCCACGGACAATTCTTAATGCCAAAGCATGACAAGGCATTTTAGCATTACACACCACCGACATGTTCTAAGCTATTTGACAAATTCAAAAAGGCCAATTTACAAAAAGTGTAGTCCGTACAGTCCTCGTTTTGTTGCCATCTATTTCTTTAGGTATTTCTTGGAGCTAAAACCTGCCATTTGGGGGTGGCAGAACAAGGTAAGGGACAGACAAGTCAGAGCTCTGTCAGGGACACATCTTTTGCTTTTCAAGGCTTTTGTTTGGTCAGGTTTCCCAAACCATCACCTCCTATAAATCCAGTTGATTTGAATGGTTTTAATAACTTAAAAAAAAAGAATATAATTCCAGGACCCCAAAAATCTGCTTTAGTTAATACTCTCGTCCAGTGGGTGGATATCTTATGTACCACTTTGCTCTGTCCTGTGAAGTTTCATCCCTCGTCGTGATGGCTAGTCTTTTGTAAGAACAAATAAAGATTCTAGTTCTTATTTCCCAGAGGTAAATATTTGGGTCATGAGTCATCAAGCTTGCCTGTAGTTATAAAGAAGATGAAAATACAACGGTCTGTAGTCTGTAGACTACAAAACCCCAAACTCTTCAGATTTTACTCAGCTGTCCTCATAATTAGGCTCAGATACTATTATTATTATTATTATTATTATTATTATTAATATTGACTAAGTTAGATAAACAGTCCTGTCCTTGGCTTCATATAGTCATCATTGACCTGGAATGAAGGAAAAAAGAAATTGTTCTGGGAATTTATATAAAAATCTGAGTTGTTAAATAAGCTTTTCAGTTTGTCTAAATCTTGACTTTTTTTCCTTTGTCTATGCATTTTCTTTTGTGATGAGATAAAATAATACACTTACCATCTTTTATAGAAGAAGACTCTGGAGACGAGGAAGGTTAAGCAAATTATCTGAGGTTACAGTTTTAATTAGTGGAACAACCAAGGTCAGGATCTAGATCTGCTGATTCCCAGTCTAGGATTCGTGCTACACAACCAGATACTAAACTATACTTCATACTCCTAATCACTTCAATTTTCCATTTCATGAGAACTCTCAAAGACGTGACCACATTCAACACCAGCATCATTACACAGAGAAGAAATGTCTTCTTGGATATCTAAGGTCTTTCATCCCTGCAACTCAAATAATTGCCAAGCTAAAAACATGATCATGACAGCGTCCCAGAAACATCGCATGAGATGGTCTAAAACCCGAATGCATTAGATTAGGTCTATAAAAGTGAGGAACGAGGCATGTGTGCATTTAATGAAGACCAAAAAATGTTTCTTATCCTCAAGAAGTTCCAAGCTAGCATATTCTAATGACTGGAGTGTGGGAATCCTGGGAGGGGTTGGAAAAGTGGAGAGAAAGGACAACTCATTTCCAAATCACCTCCTCCTCTTTCGTGCAACTGGGTGACTTCAGTCAATAAAGAATATCCCTCTGCGGCCACTGCTTTGTCTAATAAGGCCCCTCACCCCTACAACGGGAATCACAGTGTCTATTTCAAGCATCTCATCCTTCTGTTTTGCTAAACTCTCCCTCCTATGTTTAAATGATTAACTGAATGGAGGGCAGGGTCTCTTCTGAAGACTCATCCATAACCAGAGACATTTTAAGAGAGAATGCTGTCTACATCTTAAGCTTTCTTTTTTGGCCTAACAAAAGAAAGGAGAAGAGGCAGGGCCCAACTTGCTTCTGGAAGTGTGGTTTCATAAAATTGGCCTTTCCATAACAATGTGAGCTGCTCATTGAGCCTATAAAAATGCCTCGTATTAGACAGCTGTTTTGTTTTTGCTGAGCTTTGGAATTGGGGACATGGTATTTACCCTGTGTCCTATTATAAGCTAAATAGGATCACACCCTGGAAACAGTTACTGCTTAATGAAAATAATATGCCATAACCCAAGACTATATTAACATCGGACAAGAAGACCTCCCTTGTACTAAAAGGTGTCTGTTCTAATAAAACTATATGCAGATTTAAACCTATTTCTCTGGTTTTACTCCTGGGCAGTAATATGTAATTTTTCTTTATATGTTTTATCTGAACTTAAGAGGAAAAGCTTCTGATGATCTTTGAAAATGTCTCCTAGTTTGGTAAGATGCATAGACCTGAGACTTTTTTTTTTTTTTTTCTCCTGTGAAAGTGAAGAAAACTGTAAGGCAGGGAAGTCAATGCTCAGAGACAAGGACCCTTGGCTCTTCTTTGGTCTCGCTTTTATTGGTCCTTCAGGATCATCACAAATCCTTATCACTCTTTCTCTAGTATGGGATGTGTGACGAGGGGTCTTCCTGGAACTGAAAGGATCTGTTTACGGGAAAGATAGCAAATGCTAATCGATGTGTTCTAGGAGTTCTGCTAAACATAGCAAACATAGCCTAAGGGACAATGCATGCATCTCTTAGATCACAGGGCAGCTGTTTTGGCTCTGAAAGCCTTGGGGAAGGCACCTCCCTGCGCGTTCCTACCGCAGAGTGGTCACGCAGGCCTCGCCATTCCAAAGGCCTACACCCTTCTCCAAAACTTTCCCTTGCTACCCCTGCTTTCCCACCCTGTCCCGTGGCCTCTGTGTTCCATTTTAGCAAGCCAGGTATTATGGCTGATTTCTTGCTCTCCATTAACCCCAACATCTCCCCCTTTTTGTTTCTTTAAAGCAGAAGCAAATAGTTCTTGAGACAGCTGGGTGATACAGATCTGCCTCACGTCTCGGGCGGTGGACAGGGTACTGAGTCCAATTTTGCAGACTATGACGGGAAGAAAAACAGGATTATTACAATAGCAGCTCCGAAGACTCCCCATTTTGGGGAAGAGAACCATGTGGTTGACTTAAGCCACTGCACATAGTTGGAAAGAGATGGCGAAGCTTCTGTATGAAGCTTCTGATTTCCCCCCACCCTCGGTGAGGCCAGGATCTGATCCTTTAGCTGCTGAAGGCAAGAGATAAATTAGCCCGGAGTGATCCCTGAGTTTGTTTTTTTGTCTTTTCCCAATCATGTAGGGTCTCATTCCAGGGCTAGGGGGGAACACACATGGATCTGTGAGGCTGGACACAGATAGACACAAGTCTATCTTGCCGACAGGTTAGGCCTTCCTGTTTCTCCCCAAGATATTCAACAATAGCTTCCGCTAGTTGAAGACGTCCTAATAGTTGTTGTTGTTTTTTTTTAAGATTTTATTTATTTATTTGACAGAGATCACAAGTAGGCAGGGAAGCAGGCAGAGAGAGAGAGGAGGAAGCAGGCTCCCCGCTGAGCAGACAGCCCGATGCGGGTCTCCATCCCAGGACTCTGGGATCATGACCTGAGCCGAAGGCAGAGGCTTTAACCCACTGAGCCATCCAGGTGTTCCCGTCCTAATAATTTTTGATCGATAATTTGTTGTAGGTGAACTTTCCTTGTGTCATTAACAGCCCGCTGACCCACAAAGGCAGCCGTCTGAGCTGAGTGAGAGAGAGAGGCAACTGCCTGATAAAGCCTAACTGATTCAATAATAGCCTGATTATGACTGATTTGTCTCTGAATAGCTTGCTGTAATTCATCGACAAATTCGATAAGGGGTTATTGGGGGCCCTGCTTAAAAGAGGCAAAAGAGTGTGGAGGAGAGCCCTGATGAGGGATCGGTTCCCAAGCCCATTTTGCACAAAAAGAGGATTGTTCAAAGACTTGAGGGTCCATAGGAAGTTGTCCTACATCTACGGATGGACCTCTCCCCTGAAACATATTAGTGACAACAGGAACACCTGCCAAGTGACCGAGCAGCTTGTTGTTCACATAAATCATCATATTCCATACTCCAGACCAAGTATGGAGGGTCCCCAAGTACTGCTTTACAGAAATGCTTTGTTTACAAATGAGTATTTTATCACATTTCTGTAAGTCATTGCTATCTTTAGAGGAAGTTTCCTTAATCCTGAAGAGCAAATATTAGACAATCTGCAATGTTTTAAATAAGAGTCACAAAACTGTAATAATCTTTTAGTTCATTTAGTCCCATGTTACTAATTCTTGTTTAATTTGAATTAAAGCAGCTTTAGTTAGTTCTGGGAGTTTTTACCCATTTCCGTTTTTTAGGTTTTTAAAGATGTAAAACCTGGATTTGTCCTAAATTCTTTTATCAGTTTCCTTGAAGATGAACCTCATTTTCTAAGAGAGTAAGAACAATTATAAATGATGAAAACCCAGAAATGGACATTGTTAATGATCTGATATGAGAATTCTTTATGATGTTATTGACAAGGAAACTCAGTTATTTCCCTGATGCGTGAAACACTTCTACAGCCAGAATATTGAGTATCGGTGACCTTATACCAAACAAGCTAATTATTCAACAAGACTTTGTTCATGACTTAAATCTTGGGGAAGTTTGTTCAAACCTTAAAGAGGTATAAAGGACATGTCTGAATAGGATTAGGGATCGTCAACAGACTTGATAAAGTCAAGACTGGTTTTTTTGGAGATAGCTGACTTACAGTCTTGTAATATACTTATCAAATCCCTTTATTTTAATCTTAGTCTGTCCTGACTACACCTAAAATTCCTTTGCAAAGATTTTCCTTCACAAACTTTCTACGACTTTCTTTTGCATTCAGGTTTTGTCCCAAGCCATCTCTTTCCGAACAACCATCTTATTTAAGGCAAAATTAACTTCTTCCACCTTCAACAAAATGTATTTCCATTCCTTATCTTTATCACATCTCCTAGTTGTCTACATATGAGCTCCCTCATTTCTACCAATCTTAATTACATTTAGCAGAATTTTACATTCTTAGAAATCGTAGTTTCCAGCAAAAACTAAGTAGTAACCAATTGTGAACTATTAAATGCCCGAATTCTTTAGATGGCAAATTTGTGAATCAGTTAAGCACAAAGTACGTTTACCAACAGACTTAAATATCCTTAATTTCTTTGCATTAAGTAGTCAAAAGCAGCAATCAATGATTTAGCACCTTATCCTATTTGGAAAAGACCTAGATGTCCAATGAATTTAATCCCATTTGTCATCCTAACAAAATTTTAAAGTTCCAGGTTGCTAGAGACTTTGAAAGCTGGTTTAACAATTACCCATGAAAACTTTGAGACAGACAACTTAACTATCATGTTAAGTCATCTTTTTGTTAACATATTGCCGTAGAGACAAAGTGAACTTATTTGGCCTTCAATAAATTTTGGTGGAATAGAAGTTTCATATTCAATGCTGATAACTTCAAAGACATGTCTACCTTACTTAAACTTGACAAGCTTAACTTAACTTTAAATGCAGAATTATGTTCCACCAAGACCCTCCCCATTGTCAATTTTTACCTGAGACACTGGTGGGGAATTCTAGAGTGAGTGGTGTTGCTTCCTGATAGTGAAGGGAAAAGGAGCAATGGTGCCTGGGGCACCGAGGATGGTCTAGAAGCCAGTTATGCAGTTATGCAGTTATGCAGTTATGCAGGCCGCACCCAAGGTGGTGCAGAGAGAGAAAGGGGAGTGGGAAACAGAAGAGGCAAAGTGCGGTCAGAAGGCAGAGAAAGGGTTCTTGGTTCTAGAACTCATCACCTCCAAAAGAGGAGCCAATGTTATGTTTTCTGGCTAACAAGGGGGAATAGGCAGTCCCTGTCAGGCCAGAGAAGATAGGGAATTTCCCCAAAATAAAGGGAGTTTCCGCCGCTCCTTTGGAATGTTCATTAAAGTTCCAGTCCCTAGGTAGACTAACCTATAGTTGGCTCCAATTATTGCCATTGACCAGGGACATGAGTGAGGGAGAAGTCCCCACATCTATTAAGAACAGTGAAAGAGAGAGTCGAGAGTTCCCTTTGTCTGGGATGGCGTGTGTTTCCTCCAGTAACTTGGAGGAGGAGGCCTATCCAGATCATTATCCATCCAGTATGTCAGGAGGGAGTTAACTAGCCAAATATGTTTGGGCAAACCCTTAGTTTGGGGTCCTGGTATAGAGCAATGAAGGCCTAGGTATGAGAAATGAGTACCCTAGGTTCATTTACCTTTTCCTACTACAGAGATCTAACTGATAGATCCCACTAAGGCCATGCAGTCTTACAGATCAGTCCTTTCCTCAATTTTGCAATCTTAATTGTTTCCAGTGGGTTAAAAGGCCCCCCAAGGGCTCCGGGGGGTGTCCCACATGGGATATATCAGAGGTTCCTGGTGTCAAAGCAAACCGAGGCACCCCTGAACAAAATTGCTATGACCACCGCCACTGGTATAGGCCCCTGTAGGAGGGAGGCCTGCTTTCCCCTCTGTTTCCCCATGGCATTCTAGACTACAGTGCGTGCCACTGTATGGACTGAAATACCATGCCTTGAAGGTTGTGCCATGAAGATCATAGCTTAGTTTACTTTGCCTTGAAGGACCTGCCATTTTTAACCCATGGAAGACGCTAGACGTTTTACAAGGAGAAATTACCCAATTTTGTAGCTTAAGTAGTTAGTAGAGGACAATGATGGAAAACAATAAATGTAGAAATCTATCATGGTCTAAGCAACATTCCAACCGTGTAGTTGTTACAGTCAACTTCCCTAGGAAACGGTCCTCTGTTAAGAATTGCTTCCCGGGGCACTTGGGTGGCTCAGTGGATTAAGCCTCTGCCTTCAGCTCAGGTCATGATCTCAGGGTCCTGGGATCAAGCCCCGCATCGGGCTCTCTGTTCAGCGGGGAGCCTGCTTCCTTCTCTCTCTCTCTGCCTGCCTCTCTGCCTACTTGTGATCTCTCTGTCAAATAAATAAATAAAATCTTTAAAAAAAAAAAAAAAAAGAATCGCTTCCCAGATGTAGCCCCCAATAAGGATCAGCTAACTAGAGGGTGAAGACGGGGAAGGTGGTGGAATGTCCTCGTCAGCGGGAGGAGGGAGCTCTTCCTCTTTGTTGAGTCTAACTTGAGAAGTTAAAGAGCTAATTTGGGGAGTCGAAGGAGTCCTAGGTTCCCCTTTTTTCTTTAAAGACGTCGGAAGTGTCCTCAGTACATAAAGGGGACAGGGCAGATCTGACTTGACCCCACACAGTAGGAGAGGCAAGGGACACCTTTTTACCTTGTTTATGTCAATGTTTCAAGTTCTTTCCAGTTCTTTCCCATACTTCTAAATCTAAAGTTCCTTGGTCAGGGAACCATGGGTCTGTTCAAGAATAACCTGTAGCAAACCCTGAACTCTGTTACAGAGGCTCCGCTCACCTTAAGGAATGGTTTCTCATTTATAGTAGCAATGTTAGCCTTTAAAAGTTGCTTTGCAACCTTAATATATTTTCTCTGTTTGAGAGAGAGGCTTTCCCCATATCTGGAGTTCTTAGAGAAATTTTGATTCTGTAAAAATATCCAAGCCTGACATTTTCCCAAACTTGGCCATGAGCCGATGCCAACTTACTAAGCACAGACTTATCATTTTTAGGAGGTTCTATATGGTGTCCGTTGCCGGAGGATCATGTCAGGGTCACCACTTCCTGGGAATGGCCAGCAATCCCTGTACAGACAGATGAAAAATCACTCCAAAGCTTGCTGTGAAAGAGAGGAGAAGGCAAGGGGGTCAGTGCTCAGAGACAAAGACCAGCCGTGAGACTTTAGAGGCAGACAGACCCAAGAGGATTTGAGCTATGTCAGTAAGTTGCTGTATCGTCTTGTAAAAACTGCTTAACTTCTTTAAGGCTCAATTTTCTCATTTTAGAAGTGGAGTAAATACACCTAACACATGGTGTCCTTATGAAATTCCAAGACAATATGGAGGACGTAGTCCCATGCCCAAAAAAGAGCAGGTATTCATTCAATGTGGTATCATGGTTAACAGTATAGGTTTGGGAGTCAGTCTGAGCACACCTTTGCTCCATCACTTTGGTGGCGAGGTCTTTGCTCTTATAAATTAGGCATAATAGTAATAGCCATTGGACAGGTTTATTTAGAAAGATTAAGTAAGATAATATACATATGGCATTTAGAATAAAATCTGGTACATAATAAGCGTTCCACTCATTAATTCAACAGTATTTTTTAAAATATTTTATTTATTTATTTGAGAGAGAGAGTGTGTGAGCATGAGGGGAGAGGGGAGGGGAGAGGGAGAAGCAGACTCCCTGCTGAGCATGGAGTTCAATGTGATGTGAGACTTGATCCCAGGATCCCTGGGTCATGACCTGAGCCAAAAGCAGATGCTTCACCATCAGACGCTTAACCCACTGAGCCACCCAGGTGCCCCAACAAGTATTTTTATTGAGCACCTACTACATGCCAGATAATTTTCTTTTTTAAGAGCTGAAGGGTCAAATGGTGAGAGATAAGTGGTCAAGAATACATAGCCTTGTGAGCCAAATTTCCCAGAAGGAAATATGATAAACAAAATAAATAAGACCACTATTATTTTTTAAAAGTGAAAAAAAATTCCAAGGAGATTTTCAAAGAGCGGGGAAATGGGAATAGGGTTGAAATTTCAGATAGTCAGGAAACACTCACTTTTAAAAAGATATCATTTGAGTAAAGACCTAAATGTTAATAGTTGTTATTATTTTCTTTCTTATTCAATAATCTCACAAAATTTAGTCAGAAATCAGACAAGAAAAATTAGACAAGAAATTAGACAAGAAAACATTCAAAGTGGAAGGCAATTAATTTAGAAAATCAGGTGCTTACAAACCCTTTGAAGGATATGAATAAGTGAAACTTAAGCAAAGCTACTGCTTTCTTGCAAGAAATTAGGATATTGCTGAAATTCCTGAAGATCACTGTCAATGATCTGTGCTACTTGTAGCATTAAAATGGTAATTCTTTGGGGACATCATTAAAGCCACTGGCAAAACCTCAGCTTTGTCTATTAGTAAAGCTCACACACCACCTGTCTCTGGGGAAGGAGTTATATTAATTTCTATTGATTTTCTGCCTTCAAAATCTCACATATATGTATCTTATGAAAGGACTGAAACCAGAATATTGATGGCAATGAATTCTGGGAAATGTAGCTCCATCACAAACTTCAGCTTGTGATGACAAAGGATGGCATACAATGGAGTCTGGGTAGTTATCTCTCAAAAAGAAAGAAAAGAAAAGAGAGAAGCAAGGCTATTTACCATGTAGCACATATGCTAAATTCTTTACATTCATTTATCCCCACAAACTATTTATTATTATTATTTTTTAAAGATTTTATTTATGTATTTGAGAAAGAAAGAGCATGTAAGCAGAGGGAGAGGGAGAGAGAATTTCAAGTAGACTCCATACAGAGCGCAGAGCCAAATGCTGTGCTGGATCCCACAACCCTGAGACCGTGACCTGAGCCATCCAGATTAAGAGTTGGATGCTGAAATGACTGAGCCACCCAGGTACCCCTGTTTATTATTATAAATGGTGGTATGTTATTTACCCCTTTTCAGAGATGAAGAAACTGGAACTCAGTTATATTCAAGAGATTCTCCGAAGTCACACCCCAATTAAATTGCAGAGCTGTGATTTACTCCTACTAAGTATGATTCCAGAACCCGTATTTTATGTACCTATGTGCTTTGTGCCTAGAGAAAAAGACAAAGAGTGAGAGGCTGATTGTGTAATGATCTAGAGAATATCATAGCTGACTTTGCTTGTAACTGATTTATTGGAAAGAAGTTATGGAAACAGCGATTTGAAAACAAGAGCTAATTCTGAGGCAGAATTCAGTAAATACTGCTAAGAAGAAGAATGAAGAGATGGACAGAACGTCTCGCCATTCTATTTGCACAAGTATTTTCAACCATTCTATTTTCAGGCAAGACCTCTCCTCCAGAGTGAGGTCTGCAGAGAATCAGAATATCAGTTTTAGAAGAAGTCTTAGACATGAATTCATCCCAGATGACCACGAAGACCATCAAAATCTAGAGATTTGTTCAGAGTCATACACAGGTAGACCTGGAGTAAAAAAAAAAAAAAAAAAAATCCCCTTCTAAACCATGTTTTTGTCTGTTGTTTTAATTATTTAATATCTACAATTTTTTTGTGTGTCTGGTGGCTAAAACAGTTAAGTAGAAATCTTGTTTGCTATTCTTGGCTCATCTGCAAACTTGCTGGCAGCTAGGTCATGTCTCATTCACTTCATCCAAGGTTTCCAGAAACTCCGTGTTACCATACGTGGAATAGGAGTCTCATTAATCTTCATTCAAAATATTAAAAGGATTGGACTGTGAGTTAATTTGTATAAAGTACTTTGAGATTTTTGGAGAAAACTCACTGTATAAGCAAAGAAAGGGAACTATGTGCTCTTTCTGAATCATCAACCTAATATTTTGAAGAATGACAGATTCTAAATTCAATAAGGAATGTAAATGTTGCTCTTTGAAACCTTACAGTCAATTCTGGAACGATTTCAATATCCATGAAATTTCAAAAGTAATCATAAAGTGAGCTTCCCTCCCAAATCTTCCTGTGTAAAAGTAGAAGCATTTTTAAATTACTTCTGGGATATTTCTATCCTGAGGAAACAGCTGGCCATACTCTCCATTTAACTATATATTCCCACGCCATCTTTGGAAAACTAAATACTGTAATTTACTTCAACCATATTGTTTTAATATTTATGATTCAAAGAAGAAGAACAAGTAACCACTGAATATCCATTATTCTTTGAGAAACCCTGTGTTCCTTAAGATTTATAGGTGGGGATCTATTTGTGTGTTTTACTTTTTTACCAATCTTTGTGCCATCAGAGTAAACTCACATTATTCATTGTACTTTATTTTTTTTAAGATTTATTTATTTGTTGGGGTGGGGGACACAAGCAGGGGGAGCAGCAGGCAGAAAGAGAAGCAGGGAGCCTGATACAGGATTTGATCCCAGGACCTGAGCCTAAGGGAGATGCTTAACCAACTGAACCACCCTGGCATTCCTTCATTTTACTTTAGAATTAAACATTTTAGGGGCATCTGAGTGGCTCAGTCAGTTAAGCATCTGACTCTTGATTTTGGCTCAGGTCAAGTTCTCAGGGTTGTGAGATCAATCCCCTCATTGGGCACTGCACTGGGCAAGGAGCCTGGTTAAGATTCTTTCTCTTCCTCCCCCTCCACTCCTCTTTCCTGAAGTACACTCTTTATTTCTCTCTCTAAAAAAAAAGAGAGAGGGAGAGAGAATTAAATATTTTATTTCAGTTAGAGAACACCACTTACTTCATCCCCAACAGAAAGAAAGAAACATTCATTTTCCTTTCTCCGAAACAAATGATTTTATATAATGTGAAATTTAGCAAATGGCCACACAAAAGCACAGTAATATTCTTTTTTTAAGATTTTATTTATTTATTTGAGAGACAGAAAGAGAATGACAGAGCATGAGTAAGAGAGAAAGAGAATGCGAACAGGGGGGAGGGCCAGAGGGAGAGGGAAAAGCTGACTCCTTGCTGAACAGGGAGCTGAGGACCTCAGGACCATGATCTGAGCTAAAGGCAGACACCCAACTGACTGAGCCACCCAAGAGCCTCAGAGAAGCACAGTAAAATCCTTAATTAACTTGTCTGTTCCCTTCACCAGTCTGTATCATCAGAAATATAAAGAATTAAAATGGCCTAATTTTTAAAAACAGTAACTGAAGAGAATATTTTTGCTGTCAAGTGCAAATGGCATTTGCCACCTTCTCCCAAAGCATCATAATTAAATCTCTCCAAAAATGCACATGAATCAACCAATGGAGATTCTACAGTTTTAGGCTGCTGGGTTCTCAACATCTCACCATCTGGGTCTTATTTCCACTGTACTGCTGAAAAGAACTTTGGCAAAGTCATCAACAACCTCTTGAACACTAATGTCTTCTTGAAATGAATTTTTTTCCTTGGTGTTTCTCTGGTTCTCTCCTAGGTTCCCCATTTATTTTCTTCCCCTTGGGTGATTCCATATATTCCTTTCACATATTCCATGACTTCAGTCACGTTTAGGTTTTGAACCATGTGTTTATAGTCCAGATATCTGTGCTGAACATCAGACCTTTATACACAATTTCATATTAGGTATCTCCATTTGGATATCTGACCAAAATCTCATACCCAACATTCTCAAAACTGAACTCATATTCCCACCCACCATAGACTGCATTTTCATCTGTTCTCTGAATTTCAATGAATGCCATCCATCAATCTTTCAGTTCCTTAAGCCATACCTTCACAGTCTTTGTGACTGCTCTTTCTCCTTTCCCCAACACCTACAATCAATTACCAGGTCCTCATGAGTCTGTCTTTTAAATGCTTTCTAAATTATCCATGATATGTACTACCTCTATTGCTTAGACCAGGGTCATCTCTTGCTTCAGTTCTAACAAAGGAATCACGAATGGACTTTCTGTATTCAATTTTATCTTTCTCCCAACTCATTTTTTACACTGAACTAAAATTACAATATGGCTCTATCATTTTCCTCCCTATCTCTTATATTCCTACCATCCGGCTCTTTGGCAAGGCATATAATAGGAGTTCATTAGTATGTGATTGAAAAAAGGAAGGAAGAGAAGGAAAAATGGTAATTGGGAAAGTCAAATTGAATGTTGTTGTGTTTTCAAGACAAGCTATGTTCTTTCATCTTTAAAGTCCCAAGAAAAAAAAACAATTGTTTCTGAAATGAGTAGATACAAAATAGGTGGGCAAAGGCAAACTCTGTGTATGGGACACCCACAATAGCAGGGAGGGAAAGAGAAAGGTGGGATCATAAAGAAAGGGAAAACTAATTTTCCACTCCACTGCACTTGTCCTTCCCTATGCCAACAGATACCATTTCCTGAGTGGTACTGAACCCTTCCAGCCTGGACAGAGAACCATTTTACTCCAAAACAAAAAACAAAACAAACAAATGAACAAAACAAAAACAAACAAACAAACAAACAAACCATTAAGAGAATGAAAAAACAAACCAGCAACCTGAAAGCTTAACTAAGCCAATAATTCTTACTGATATAAAACGGCTGCTCTAAGCCTTCTCTTTATTTCTTTATTTTTTCAAGTTTAGTTCGTCTAAATTATGGCATTTCAGTTGCAAGGAAGTGCCCAGTTCTAGGTTTTATTTATTTATTTATTTATTTATTTAAGATTTTATTTATTTGACAGAGAGAGAGAGATCACAAGTAGGCAGAGAGGCCGGCAGAGAGAGAGGGGAGGAAGCAGGCTCCCTGCGGAGCAGAGAGCCCGATGCGGGGCTCGATCCCAGGACCCTGAGATCATGACCTGAGCCGAAGGCAGAGGCTTTAACCCACTGAGCCACCCAGGCGCCCCAGTTCTAGGTTTTAGCACTCAAATAAGTCAGGAAACTTTCAGAGAAATTGAGATGAAGCTAGTGAGTTGAGTTCACCTGACCAACTCGATATATACTATGGGTAGGAAGGAAAGCTAACATCACCTCCACAGAGGGCTGGCTGAACAGAGCACGCGGAGTAATACCATGCCGGGCTGCAGTGCTACGTTCCCATGAGTGGAGAAACAACATTTGCTGTTTTTTGTTTTTGTTTGTTTTTGTTTTGTTTTGTTTTTCCAAAAATGGCAGGAAGGAAGGAAGAGAAGAAGGAAGGGAAGAAAGAAGGAGGGTATGGAGGGCGGGAAGGAGGGAAGGAGGAAGGGAGAAATGAAGGAAGACAGAAATCTGAGATTTGATGGCAAAGCAGTGTCCGTTGTCTTTTAATGTCTACATTTCCTGCTGCATTCCTCGTCCCAGGGCAGGAGGACCAGATGTGCGGTGATTCACAAGCAATGTGAGGTGACAGTTCCTCCTTGTCTGGAAATACTAAACACATTTCAAAGGCACATTTTCAGTTGTGCCAAACCCATTTGAAACCACCCTTTTTAAAAAATGACATCTTTTCTCCTTATTAAAAAATTTTCCCCTTAGATTCAATGTACCTCAGACTGAGCTCTCCGGGTATTTGAAACCAAAAGTATTTTTTAAAAGCAGTTTTGCAATTAATGAAAGAAAAGAATGATTTCAATTCTGGAAAAATCAACCCAAATTACTCCAATATTTTATAGCCCTTTAAGTTCTTAGTTTTCTCTGCTGTGTCTCTCCACACATATTTCAGGTTGCCTTTTCAGATGAGCGCTAAGTACCCTTTTTTTTTTTCCTAAGTACCCTTTTTAAAAAATTACCTTCATTTTTCTGATTATATACTCCATGAAGAATGGTAAAGAAATACTCAAATAAAAATGACTCATTTTCCCATTAGCTAGAAATAACTTCATTCTTAGATATTTTCTTCACAGGTTTGAATATAGCTAAAGTCATAAAGCTCCTACGTAATTTTCACCCTATTGTTTCACCCTTATAGTGATTTATATACCATAAAAATACCCTCAAAAACATAACCTTTATTAGTAAATTATGTTGGATTTTCAGAAAGTTTTAAATTTTTTCAGGATTATTAATTTTGCAATCATGTATTTCTGCACATTTCCAGAGCACAGTGTCACAGATAAGAAATTAAAGAATACATAAAATATTAAATATATTTTGGGGTGTCTGGCTGGCTCAGTCTGTTAAGGGTCTGCCTTTGGCTTGGGTCACGACCCCAGTATCCTGGGCTGGAGCCCCACATTGGGCTCCTCGCTCAGCGGGGAGCCTGCTCCCCCTGCTTATGCACACTCGTGCTCTCTCAAATGAATAAAAAAACTTAAAAATAAAGAATATATATTACACATATTTTGAGATGTTTCTTCCCTCTTTTGATATACCCTTTTAAAATATGGTAGTTTACTTTCTTATGTGCAATATTTAAGGACAGTCGCTCTCACTACAATTTTAAGGGCATCGGGCATTATTTGTTTTACCTTTCAAGTCTGACGAGCAAAATGGAATATCCTGATTATTCTCCTTGGCAATTTCAATGACCAGCATTGTTGAAATTTTATATTCATATTTCTCAATATCCACCAACTCGCATATGCACAAGGGTGTGTCCCTTATATGGTAATTTTATTTATCTTTCTGGGTCTGTCCCTAGGGTTTATATTTCTATGAATGTAATCACGATGTCTGATTTGGTTGAGAACTCCACCCTGGGTTTGAACTTAGGCTCAGATGTTCTAGAAAAATGCTTCACCAAGAATCAGATTTCCCAACACCACTCAATAGAACCAGATCTATTTAGGCTTCTCTGATCTCAGATAAGAGTACCATTAATTCTGAATGTGTTTTAAAAAGCTATCCTTGTGTTATATAAAACCACTGAAAGGGACAGCCTGAGTTTACTAAGTAATTATTCCCCAAGGAGGTGGCAGCCAATGCCGAATGAGAAGATGAGATCACTCTTATTTACTATCTGGCCTTTTGGATCAGCTCACGTTGTTCCTTTAAGGGGCAACAGAATAAGGAACTGGAGCATCCTGAAAGACTTCATTTTATAACCATATGTCCTTGTGTTTATTACGAAGTATGAGATCAGAAGGCCATATGGACTGACTTAGGGTGGTATTTTAAGGAATTATTAAAATGATTCATAGTAAGTGCACTGGATAAACACAAAAACATGAAAAGGGGATCATTAATAATTTGATAATGTTTTAGACAGCGCTACAGTTGACAGCACACAATGTGGTACTACAGAAGAAGCAAAAAGTGTTCTAAAATTCCAAGAGACATGGTATCAGCAAATAAGCAAGTGACAATGACAAAAAATCAATAACTTTCAGCAGATTCCTCCGAAGAACACAGTTGTCCTAATTCAATACCTCTAGACTAGAAAGAATAATTATTAGCCTTGCCAGCTCATGCCAGTGCTAGCCTAACACCTCTACCCTACACTTGTTACACCTCATAAGCTAGTGTTGGCGATGTCTAACCCTCTTCCAGCTGCAGGAACCCTACTGGACACTCCCCTTCCAGAAAAGATTCTCACATTCCACCCCCTCCATCACAGTAGCAAGAGATTAAACCCAACAGTCTTTGCAACAACATTTTTCAGCTCTGTATTCTGGACTGTTCTCTGACCTCCATCCTGACCCACCAAACCATTCTCAGTGGTAAATGGAGAGTAAACATAAATGTATTTATATTCATGGCAAAATGTCCATTTACATTCATGGTAAACATCCATCATTTATTTTTATTTTATTTTTATTACATAGTACCTTCCATTAATAGTATATATAATGCACTAAGTGATATGATAAACATTTTTCAAAAAAAGTTTAAATATAGCCCCACAACCCATAAAGCAGATTCTATTGTAAGAATTATTATTACTCTCATTTTTTGCATGCCTAATTTTTCTACACACCGAGTTGAATGTGTTGTAATAATACAATTTTCTCAATAACTCTACGTGATAGATATTGAAGTCGTTTCATAAATAATGAAAATAAGATTCAAAGAGGTTAATTCAATTGTATGTGAAGCACTTACTATAATGGTTGATGCCTAGAAAATGCCCAATAATAGCACCTATTTTATTAACATTTTATATTTTATTATTGATATTAATTTTGATGTCATAGAACATGTTTTCTTCCCTTGGAAGGTATATCATATACAAAAAAAGTTTGTGTCTGTGTTCTCATCTTATTAATAATCCTGATATTATTAATGTTTGTATTAAATAATATCATTAATAAATGACAATAATAATGCCAATACTGTTACTATGTATTTGTAATATATTAGATAGTACATTAATACTATATACTATATTAATACTATATGGTACACTGAAAACACTACCACTGTTAATAACATCATATACTATAATAATACTA